>NC_067398.1:517727843-519140343 GCF_016432865.1 Antechinus flavipes | reverse complement strand
ATTAGGCATTTGAGAATAGAAAAAACAAAATTTGATGTAATTGTTCTCTGAGTGACTTACCTATTAATAGATTTGGGGAATGAAGATAAGAATTATATGTATAAATTAGTCTATACAATATAAAAACCATATACACAAAAATAGGTAGTAGATCATTAGAGAGGTAAGGTATTAGCAATTGTAGGTTATGATGAGAGGCTTTATAAGATATTTGTGCTTCATTTTTGTATTGATGAGAAAATTAAGTCAAATCAGCAAGTGTATTTTAGGCTTTCTAAATAATATTACTTACCATTTGTCAGACAGGGCAAAGTGGGATTTTATTAGTTGATAGGGAGAAGGAAATACATTTTTGCAAATAGGATGGCTAGTATAATGGCAAAATATGTTGTAATATGTATGAAAATCAAATAAAATGTCAGCTTGGCTGGGCTAGATATTATATATAGTGAGAGTGGAAAGATAGACTTGTACCAGATTGTGAAGGATTTTGAAAGATAAAAAGAAGGATTAATATGCTATGAAGTATGGAAAAGAGAACTGCTAATGCTTATTCAATAGGGCAATGGTATGTCTGATCGTCATTTAGGGAAAATCACTTTCAAAGCTGTGTATAGAATAAATTGGGACCGGGAAAGACTTGAGGAAATCAAGAACTGATAAAGTCCTGAGTTAAGGTCATGGATATATCAGAGAGATTGTGTGAGAATAATGTCAATGCTATATACTTAGAAAACCAGAGATAATATTGGAAAAGATATGGGTTTGGAGGGGGGAAGTAATGAATATTGTTCTGTAAATATTAAGTTTGACTTTTCTCTGAAGCATTCACTTTGATATGTCTAATAGGCAGTTGGTGATAAGAAACTGAAGCTTAGAGAGATGTTGGGACTGGATATATAGATCGAGAAGTTGTTGGAATCCTTACTAACTGCTAACTAATTAGAGTTGATCTAATCTTACAAGAAGATGTTTTGGCCAGAACCTGAAACAAGGTACTAAGTAGAACTAATCAAGACAAGGCTTGTGTTCCCACCTTTACTCATTGGAGTCCACAAGTATGCTAGCTTCACAAAGTACACTTTCTACACCTCCCTTAAAGCTCATTGGGCCAGAGAGCACTATGGGAGAAAACCCATAATCCCATTCTCTCAGAAGAGGCAGATAAAAGGCCAGCGATGAAGGATCTATGGCAGAATACATTTTTTCCTCTTGGCTGGCTGATCGCGCTGTACTCGAGAGGAACGACTCTGGTGCAGAGAACATTTTGATGGATTTCAGTGGAGCTACGCCAGAAGCCCTCTCTCCACGGCAAGTTGGTGGCTGGGCTCCCCAGAAGGAGATAAGAGAGACCTTCCATCTCTGTCTTGGTTGGAGGCAGAAGAAAGCAGAGGCAGAGGCTGAAGGACAGAACCTTTGGATTTGGAGACATCCGAAGGGCTCTAAGCCTCTAAACCGGCTGTGCTTTGAGAAGAACAAACTCCAACATTTGAACTCTAACAAGAAGTAATTTAAATAGGGAGGATTCTGGGAAGATGACAAAGGAGGTAAGAAAATTCCAAATTTCTCCCCACAAATAAAATAAAATTTGCCTCAGGGCTAAATTAGATTAGTGAAAAACAAATTGGAATTTGATGAAAGGTCCCAGGACAGAGGTTTGGATAGATGAAGTGTAACCACCTCCAGGCTATTTTCTCTCAAAGAGTAAACAGGGAGTCTGGGGCTAGCTGGGTTCCAAGACAGCATTAGCCAGAATCATAGGAAATTTCATCCCCAAGACAACCTGTGGAATCAGAGCCTGAGTCCCAGAAGATTGAGGAAATCTCAGCTGATTAGCAGGGCCAGCTGTGCTGCTGAGATGGGGCTCTGGGGAAGAAGGAATCAGCACACATCTGGTGAATACAGAAGCAGTGGAGCAGTGAAACTTCTGGTTGTAGGCACTTACCAGGAGGTGGAGTTGTTGATTTTGCATTCCAGGCCAGACAGTAGAACTAAAGTGAAGTCAGAGGCACCATTCCCCACCCCAAGACTAGAGGTGATTACTAAAATTCTTTTTTTTTTTTTTTAATGGATAAGGTCAAAAGAACACAACCATAGAAAGTTATTATGGGAATAAGGAAGATATGGGTTCTTCTTTAGATGGACACATTGAAGTAAAAAAATTCCTTTCTTATCCCAAAGAATAATGTTAAATGGTTGCCTGCCCAGAAAGAATTTATAGTAGAATTTTTTTTTTAAAAGACTTTAAAATCAAATGAAAGAGACTGAGGAAAAACAGATAAACAACAAAAAAGAATAATCTGAGAAAAATAAGAAGATTATGAAAAGAAATCTAACTAGAAAAGGAAATACAGAATCTTAAATGACTCTTTGAAAATTATAATTGGGTGAGGGGAAGCAAGTGAAGCTATTAACCCCACCCCCCCCAAAAAAAAAAAACACAAACTAAAAAAGAATGACAAAAATGTATTTTAAAAATGAGGGCACCAGACTTGGATAACAGATCAAGAAAAGACAATATCAGAATAAATAAACTATCTTGGACACAATAATAGAAGAAAAAATCAAAGGTAATTTTCCTGAATTGACAGAATAAGAGGGGAAAAGTAGAAATAGAAAAACAAATCCATGAATCACCCACCTCATAGAGATCCTACAAGGAAAATATAGCTATGTCATTGCTAAATTTCAATACCTCCAGATCAAAGAGAAAATTTTACAAGAAGCTGGGTAGGGGATGGGGGGGAACATAATTTAAGTATGCTAGAGTAACCATTAGATTTGTACAGGGTTTTTCAGCAGCTACAATAAAAGATCACAGGTTATGGAACATTATGTATCAACAACCAAAAGTACTGTGATCAAGGTCAAAAATATTATATCCAGCAAAATTAAGTACAATATTGAATTTTAAAATGGAACAAACTGTCAGATTTTCAGGATTTTGTTTCAAACTAACTTGTACTCAATAGAAAATGAAACACATATGAGCCAATATCAAAGAGAAATTTAAAGGACTCAAGAACATACTGTTTATATATAAGAGTAATGTAAATTATATGTCCAAAATTGACATTCAAATCAGTTACTCCAAAAGAAAGATTGAGGAAGAACTGAGGATGATGTGAATCTAAAAAGCATAACCATCTAAGAAAAATAAAAATAGTAATTATGCTATATGAATGAATTATGAAACCAAGAATTTTCAGAGAGGAATTAAACAGGGGAGGAGAGCTGAATATCTACTCATATTTAGGATGGGTTAAAAAGGGGGAAAATATAAAATATAAGAAATATAAAGAGTACAATGATGAATAATAAAAGAAAAAGTGGGTGGAAAGAGTATCAAATACTAAAGATGATCAGTGAAGTGGGAGGCTATGAATTGAATAGATACGTTATTATTATTATATTTTTTATTGTAGGCTACATACCTGCAACAGTGAAAACCAAGTATGAACAGTTCTTTAATCTATACAAGAGAAATTTTAAAGCCATGATGTCATTTAGATACAGAAACAATTGCGTATTAAGTACTTTCCCTTTGATGATCTCATTTCATTTGCAGAAAATGTAATCAGAGAACTAGGAGTTTGGTAATGTTGAAGTCATGAATAGGGGAGTAACTAGGATTCAGTATAATTACAGCCAAACTCTATTACTCATACCAAGGCCAAGACCTCTAACCTTTATTACAGTGTATAGGACATAGTAGGCAGAAAAATACAGGATTCCTCTGGAGTCAATGTTGTATTTGACCAGCAAAAATAATATATAAAGAATTTGTTGTTATTTGAGTCTTTTCCTGTGACTTCTTTAAGGTAAGCAATTCTTTCTGTATAAATAGCCTCCATTCATTTCCTCTGAAATTTAGAGACTTGAAGCAGTGAAAGGTTAAGTGACTTGGCCAGTTTCACCTTGCTAATAATTGTCAGAGGCCAGATATTAATGCAATTTGTGCTAACTCTAAGATAGGCCCTCTATGAATTATGTTGTAAGACTAATATAAATTTTGTATCCTGATAATTATAAGTGTAAAAGCTCAATTACATAGCTCTTAAGTTTTGCAAAATGTTTCATATACATTTTTGTAGTTTAGTCATTTTTTAGTCATGTCTACATTATTATGACCCCATTTGGGTTTCTCTTGGCAAAGAGACTGGAATAATTTGGAGTTTCACAGTCATTTGCCATGTCATACAATTCCAAAGTTCTTCAGAAAAAACTGAATATTATTTTATTCCTTCTTCTGACCTACATGTGAGTTCTCTGTAAATTAGTCTTTTAGGCAAACTTAGTTTGACATTTGAATAATGTGGCAAGCCAATCAGAATTATGCATTCTGCAGTACAGTTTAAATACTTACCAGTTTTTATAGAGAAATGACTTCAGTCTCTTCTCTTTCCATACCTTATCTTTCAAGTGATCTTCAGAATTTTCCTAAGACAATTCAAATGGAAACAATTCAGTTTTCTGACAGTTGTGTATACTGTCCAGACTTTATAGGCATATATATCAATGGAGACAATGTAATGACTTTATGAACCTTCAGTTTGGAAAGTTCTTTAAACCTTTTCTTTCCTATACATTGCTTTGGAGCCTCCCAAACAATGAGCTAGCTCTGAAAAGAGTGCATTAACTTCATTATGTATGTGTAAATCCCTGTAAAATATACTGCCAAGATAAATTAACTTCTCCACAATACTCAAATTCTTTCCAAATGCTGTAAACAATGATTTCACATATGGATGATATGGTGCTGTCTGGTGGAGGACCTGTGTTACTTGGCTTGATTTTTAAGACAAAGGCACAAGCAGCAAAGAATCAATCCACACTTTGTTACATCTCAGGCTCAGAGGTTATTTTAAGTATATAAGCATCTGTGAAGAAAAAAACAAACAAAAATCCAAAAAAGCAAACAAAAAACAAACCATTCACCAACTCTCTCTCTCTCAACTTTAGGCTTGCATTCTAGCTTTTTCCAAGTTAAATAATTTACCATAATTATGACAGCTGACCTTGATGGCATTTTTATCCTCATTGAAGGTCTGACCACATTCCTGAAAACATCAAGCTAAAAGGCATGGGAGTAAGCATACAGACTTTCTTTACTCTTAACTTTACTTTCTTTATTTTAAAGAAATTTCCTATTAGTTAATGGGAAAACATAAGAGCATCATCCTTTAACCCGAACCCAGGCAAGGATGTCAGCATGAAATTGATATATGAACTTCTCAGGGCAACAAAATTTTGACATAATTTTCTGTAAGCCCTCATGACTGAAAGCATCAAAGACCTTGGTCAGATTGACAAACATTGTGTACAGACCTCTGTTTTGTTCCCAGAATTTATCTTAAAGTTGTCAGGCAACAAATATCATATCAACCACTCTTCAGCTTTTTCTAAATCATACTGGTTCTCAGATGACAATTCCTTGACTATTTCTGAAGATATATTGGTTCAAAAGAAGATGAATATTTTTCAGGTTAAGGATCTGCCTATGAAGGAAGATTGCCAACAATAACCAAAAGAGAGATCCTATCCCACTGTGACTGCCAGAAGACAATCCTTTCTCTTTACTTTTATAGAGATGGACAATGAAAGCATCCTTGAACTCCTGGGAGATAATATCCTCCTGCAATATAAACTGGAAAAATTTAATCAGCTTTTGGATGAGTGTTGGACCCACTATCTTGTAAATATCAACTGGAATAAAATAAATACCAGACATTTTTCCAAAAGTAAGAACCCAAATGGCATTCAAAACCTCTTCTTCTTTTGGAAATTTGTCTAGAAAGAGATTGACTTCAATCTGAAGTATATGTTTTCAAAAACTGATTTCAGCATTGATTAGTAATAATTTGTTGAGAACACTATGAAAGTGTTCAGGCTATCTCTCCAGAATCATATAATTATCAGTAATCACTAATATCCTAATCACTAATCAATATGGTCCCATCAGAACTTGGTAGTTGAGATACAGTGTCTGATCCTTAATAGCCTTCAGGGCATCACAAAAATGTTTTAGACTGTTACTATCATTATAAAACTTAATTGTACCTGCCTTCTTACTGAACCCAGAATTCTGCATCTCTAAATAAGCTTTGCTTGCATTTTACTTTTGATGAAATTAAACACTACCTTCTTAGATGTAGATGAACTATCCTGCTGGTAAAGCCTATGGAGTTTTCACGTTTTCTTTAGCAGTTTCTAAATTTTCACATAATTTTTCTCAAACTAATCTTGGTGTTTGTGAGTGTTCTGACCCAGAGGAGTAATGCATTTCTGTACACCAAATCTCTGAAAAGAACCCACTTCTTTTTTATTCTACTATTGGTAACTATCTACTAGCTTGACTATCCCTTCAAGTTAGCAAGAAACTGTTACTGACAAGAGAAGCCTCTAATTTATAGACATGAAGTTTTCTGGTAGTCATATTATTTTGGGACCACTGGTTTTGTTGAATGCAAATATTTGGCTTGGAGAGGATGTCTGTGATTATTACATAGTCTTTGCCACACATTAACTTCATTCTCACATTCTGTCTACCTTTTCTTGCTAAGAATCATATAGCATGTTAAATGTCAATGCTTGCTGAAGTGATACATCAATGAATTTTTACTGGATTTAGATAAATAAAGAGCAATATAGTGTTAGTGAAGGTCATATGATGCATAAATATTTAGTAATAAGTGATCACTATAGTTGCTATTTCCATTTTCTTTTCTCTCAAAGACTCTCATATCTATTAGTTTGTTCCTATTCTTCATTAAAGTTACTCAGAAATAAAATTGTCCTCATTTAGCACCTTGATAATGAGAGTCTCCATGTCTTCATAAAAATTTTCTTTGACTTCATCAGGGTTTGTCATTCTGGAAATCATATATTTCTTCCTTTATAATCCTTTGTTTTATTTTATTTACTTTAAAAACATTGTTTTAAATTATTTATTGGGTTTCAACAGATTACCAAAGGCGTCTCTCTCTCTCTCCCCCTCTCTCTCTGTCTCTCTCTCTTTCTCTCTCTCTCAAACATATACACATACATTAAAAACCCTTGATTAGAAAGCATTGTGCTAGGAAAAATGAATCAAAGATAAAAGGAGGTCAAAATCCAGGATCTGACGAGAACACATCATTTCAAGAGTTTTATTGATGCCCAGACATATGTTACTTTTTCATTATAGATAAAATGTCTGTCTGTCTGTCTGTATGTATGTATGTGTGTGTGTGTGTGTGTATATACATATACATATATATATATATACATATATATATATATGTAATTAGTTAGGACTTGATTTATAATTTATTTACTTTGTATACATTTTATATTTACTTTTATGTATATACTTTGCTTCCCTTGAGAGAATATAAATTGCTGAAACATAGCAAATATTTCATTTTGGGGCTTTATTATTCCTAGGGTTTACCATAATATCTGGCATATAGGAGATTAACAAATTCTTGTTGATTGTTTGAGTTGAACATCATTATATGATTCTTTTACCAGAGGTGATATTATTGGCACCATGTCATTTTGGAAGCAGGTTTTTAATATCACAGCATTTGTAATTGATGCTGTGATCCTTAATATATATATATTTTTTATTGATGGCTTGAATGAAGGCATGGATAGCACAATCATAAAATTTGCAGATATCACAAAAATGTAAATGTTAAATATGTTGGATGAAAGATTCAGGATATATAAAGAGCTTAATAGGTTAGGTGGATGGACTAAACATAATTAACTAAAATATATTAGAGGCAAATGCAAAATCCTATACTTGGATTCAAAAGTTAAGATAGATTTGTAAGAAGAAAATGTACAAGTCAGGGATAGACAATAATCTATTTGAAAAATTAAAAACATCTATGTGTTTCAGTGAGTGATAAGATCAAAATGTATTATTGTGAAAAGCCAAAAAAAAAAAAAGTAACACAATTAAATTATAATAATGCTCTCCCATGATGCTTTGAGAATTTTTTTATTGAAAGTGTTTCTATATTACTTCCTGGTCCAACCAAGGACCACATTTTACAAAGGACCTTGATAAACTGAAAAGAGATCTTAAGGGGATTTCTAAGATAGCAAAATATTTTTAAGACTTTTTCCATTGAATTTCAGTTTAAGGAGCTGGGTATATTTAAGCTGGAGAAGATTCATGTGAAAAGTAAATTGGAAGTACTATGATTATCCATATTTTATAGATGAGAAAACCAAGATCAAATAGGGATTAAATTACTTCCCTTAGGCCAAAGAATTAGTTTGTATCTAAAACTGTATTTGAATTCATGTTTTCCAGTACTCTAACAATACCTCACTTTCTATTGTCATGTTAAAAAGAGATTTGGTTTAGTCCAATTCACCCAGACTGCAGAACTAATTAACAAAGACTGGAAGTTCCAAAGAGAAAAGAAAGAGAACAAAATAAATCACTTCCTATTAATTAGAGCTATTCAAAAGTATAATATAAGGCCCTGAGGTATAATGTTCCACTTTACTCGGAGTCCATTAGTGAACTAGCTTACTATATATGTGTTTTGCTTTGAGTGGATTGCTAATCAATTAATCAGATATGAGTTGGATGATCTCTGAAGTCCTTAGAATTTGAAAATCTTGGAATACTTTTTAACGTATTAGGAATTCCTTGAAGTCAGGGATTGTGTTCTTTTTATAGCCTAAAGTGGGACATACCCATTTGGTGCTTAATAAATATCTCTTATCTGATTTTAATGAATAAAGAAATTATTTTACCCCCCATGTATTGTCCAAATCATTAACTTACTTAATTAAGTATAATAAAGCTGTGGCTGGGTGACTTAAACATTTACCTTGTAGAAATAGGGTTTATTCAGGAAAATATTGTTATGTAGCATCTGATCTGCAATACATCTTTAGAGATTCATTTTACATATAGTATATACATACATATATACATATGTATACATATACATATATATATGTGTGTGTGAATGTGTTATTCTTATATAAAACACTAGTTCAAAAGATGTTTTACCAGAAACCTGATAGGCATTCCTATATAAAATACTATCTTGGGCCTATCAAGCTTATTTTAACATAAAGATCGTTTAAACATTACCTGTGTCTCAAAGTAAAATGCAATGACAAAGCTGGAGCAAATTCTGACTAGTGGACAATCTATAGAAATGTAATATTAGTTTAAATAACAAATGGCAGGATTAACATCAAACAACTGTAAAACACAAATATTTTCCTCTATATTTCATTACTTTGCTACAAAGCTCAAATCAAGTTTAGAATTCTTAATTCAACTTTCTCCCTCTTATTTAAATATTCTTAATGTAAGATCTACGAACTTGATAATTTGATAAAGTTGAGTTTTTGTCAATTTTCACATTTCAATTAAATTTATTAAAAATTAAAAGATTTACATTTAAAAACATTATTCTAAGATTTCACAACATTGGCAAAGGCATTCATAGAACAAACAGAAAAAGATTAGTAGCAACTCATGAAGAATTTCTTCAATTGTTTTTTGTATTTAATCTATAATTTATACAAATATATTCTTATGTATATACTTTTTATATGACACACATATTTATTTTATATTTTTATACTTTTTCTATAAACATTTTACAACCTGCTGTTTCATGTTAATGGTATCTTGCTACTATTGCCAAATAGAATATAAGCTCTTTGTAAGCAGGGGCTAGGTTTTGTTGTTTTGTTGTTTGCTATTTTATGCCTAATCCTAACACATTACTTTGTCAACATTAAACTCTTTACAAAAGTTTGTGAGTTGGACTAATTGAACCAGAACATAGTAGAAAAAGGTACAAGACAAATAATATGACAAATTATAGACTTTTGCATTAGTGATACAGAAACAAGAAGTAAGGGTTTTAATGTTTATAAGTCAAATGAAACTGATATAGTCCAAAAAAGTAATTTTTTTTTCTTTAAGATAATACTTCTTGAAAAAAGTTAAATTTTAAATGGCAAATGAACTTGAGTGGAAGGCAGATGCTGCAATGTCAAGTAGGTCATCAGTTAGACAGCTTTCGAAAACACCAGCACATGTTGATAAAAATGTATGCAATTAAACTTGATACCTGAACATATTTCCAAATCTCTACCTTTATAGTATCAACTAGATTCAGTATCATTGAATCCTAAGGTCCACCCTAGTATCTTCTGCAAATATAATTTTAAACCTGATAGGCAGAAATGATCATAGAGGTAATTATGAGTCTCAAGCAATGTTTTAAATTGCTAAGTATATTCTGATTAAAATGTCAGGGACTTGTGCAGATATTTGAAAAATATTTCCACTTTAGTTGAAAGAAAAAGGATCAATCCCTTTGAAAAGTCACTTTTGCTCCCTCAAATGCTTGGCTACTCTAATGCTTCATTCTTGAAGAATAGTAGTTAGGAGCTAATGATTAACTATAAAATCTGATACAGAGATAAATATTTTTCAAAAAGTGAAAGAATTTCCTTCTGGTTTTAGTTAAAGTTTTCATAGCAGTAGAAGAAAATAATTTCTGCTTGTCAGGTTTAAAATTTAAAAGTAAGGATGTTTAGAAGCCTCCAACCCTTTATTTTTATAGAAAAAGAAACTGATATGTAGAGAAGTTATACAACTTGCTCAAAGACACAAAATAGTTGTGGATTTGACCAGATTCTTTAATTCCAGATTCATAATTCTTTTGACTAAATAACTCTTAACCTTGAAATTATTTATTAAATTCATGTAGCCTGAAGTATGCAATAATTAGGAAAAAATAATTTAAAATCTTTACCTCACTGCATTTCTTCTTATTATTTGAAGAATAAAAAGCCAACATTTAAGCAAGTAGATAGCTAGGACTCTAATGATACTGTTACTTTAGGTAACATGTGGTATGTATATAGTTGTATGTTTTGGGGTTAAGGATCTCTATAAATTCAATAGTCTTCTACATGCACAAATCATTAATCAATTTAAGAATATGAACTATTGGTTTAAGGATCACAAGAGAAAGAAATGAAACCATGTTGTTTCAATCACAAAAAATTTCCAAACAATGGAAAGACCTGGATGTGATAATGCATATGTTCAATATTACAGTCATTGGGATGTTTAGTACTCAACATGCTGTAATAACATTATACACTATAACATATACTGTTCAGCACATTATGGCCTTCTATTCTCTATGGTGTGGATAGACAAGATTTCCAGATGGTAGTAGTAAGTGCAGGCTTCCCATGATAATGAACATTAGCTATTAACCAAAGGCAATTTGGAATCTTTGGCACAAAGAATTTGTCATTACCAATACATAACAAAAATGAGAAATAACAGTTGCATATTTAAAAAAAGAACAAGACTTCCAGTTAAGATGGCGGAGAGGAGGCTCACAGCTGCATAACCTCTGCGCTTTCTCTCACTATCCACTTCATTACAAGCCTCTGAATCAATGCTTGACTGAAAAAAACCCACATATAGTTACCAAGAGAAGCCATCCTTGAGATCCGCCAAGAAAGGTCTGTCTTTACTGGAGGGCTGGGGCGGTTTTAGATCGGGCGCAGGCGGCGGGCAGCGGCAGTGAGAGCACGGGAGCAGACTGGAGAGGGGGTGGGGAGTGATCGCAGCCGTCTCTGCGGGGAGAGCTTCGCTACAGGTTTGGATACTTTGCTCCGGCAGCAAGTCAGCAGCCCAGCAGAGAAGCTAAAAACACCGGGGCTGAAGAATACAACCCCAAACAGCTGGAGTCTCTCAGGACCTGGCCCGCCCCCCCCCCCCTACCCCCCCACAGTGACTCAGCAAGCTTTGGGATCTCAGAGCGCAGGCGCAACACAGTCCTGCTAGTGCCTCACTGCTGCCCCCTGCAGTCTGTAGAGGAAGCTCAATAACACACGCAGCCCCCCCCCCCCCCCCAAAGAAAGACTCCAGTTTTTTCTGTTTTTCTTTGGTAGTTTGTCTTTGATTATTAGACAGAATGAGCAAGAAGCTGAAGAGGACTTTAATCCTTGACAGCTTCTATACAGATAGAGAGCAGACTCTAAATCCTGAGGAGACTAAAAACAGGCAGTCCCCAGGTGAATCCCCAAAGGAGGAGAGCATCTGTTCCTCAGCACAGATGAACCTCATAGAAGTGATTAAAAAGGCTCTCACAAGGGAGCTAGAAGAAAAATGGGAAAAGGAGAAGGAGGCTTGGCAAAAGAGCCTGGAGAAGTCAGTTAAAGAGAGAGTGGATAAAGAAGTAAAATCTTTGAAAAATAGGATTAGTGAACTGGAAACAGAAAACAGCTCTCTAAAAAACAAAATTGGCGAAATGGAAAAAAATTCCACAGAACAAAAGAACTCAATTGGACAATTAGAAAAAGATTTTAAAAAAGTGAGTGAAGAGAATACTTCACTGAAAATCAGAATTGAACAAGTGGAATTGAATGACTCGAGGAGACAAGAAGAATCAGTCAAGCAAATCCAAAAAAATCAAACAATGGAGAAAAATGTGAAATACCTTCTGGGGAAGACAACAGACCTGGAAAACAGATCCAGGAGAGACAATCTGAGAATCATTGGACTCCCAGAAAAACATGATGAAAAAAAGAGCCTGGACATTATTTTCCAGGAAATTATCAAAGAGAACTGCCCAGAAGTCATAGGAACAGAGGAAAAAATAAACATTGAAAGGATTCATCGATCACCCACTGAAAGGGATCCTAAAATCAAAACACCAAGGAATATAGTGGCCAAATGCCAGAACCCTCAGATGAAGGAAAAAATATTGCAAGCGGCTAGAAAAACCCAATTCAAGTATCAAGGAGCCACAATAAGGATCACCCAGGATCTGGCAGCATCCACATTAAAAGATCGAAGGGCCTGGAATATGATATTCTGAAAGGCTAAGGAACTTGGTATGCAACCAAAAATAACTTACCCAGCAAGAATGAGCATCTTTTTCCAGGGAAGAAGATGGACATTCAACAAAGTAAGCGAATTTCATCTATTTCTGATGAAAAAACCAGAACTTAACAAAAAGTTTGATCTACAAATATAGAACTCAAGAGAAATCTAAAAAGGTAAAGATTAATCTTGGGAACTATATTTTGACTATATAGATGTATAAAGAATACATGTATACCTTGTTCTAGAAATTGATGTGGAAAGGACATTGTACCAGAAAAAGGGTAAAGTGGGGGTAGTACATCTCATGAAGAGGCATAGGAAACCTATTATATCTGAGAGAAAGAATGGAGGGGGATGAATATAGTGGGTATCTTACTGCCTTCAGAATTGGCTTTAAGTGAAAAATCTTAAGACATATTCAATCTATGGTGAAACTTCTCCCATCTCATTGAAAAGTGAGAAGGGAAAAGTGAAAAGGGAAGGAATAAGCTAAGTGGAAGGGAATACGGGAACTGGGAGGGAAAGGGGTAAAATAGGGGGAGGAACTCTAAGGCGGGGGGAGGGATACTAAAAAGGGAGGGCTGTGAGAAGCAAGGGGTGCTCACAAGCTTAATACTGGGAAGGGGGGGAAAGGGGAAAGAAGGGAGAAAAGCATAAACCGGGGTTAACAAGATGGCAAGTAATACAGAATTGGTCATTCTAACCATAAACGTGAACGGGGTAAACTCCCCCATAAAGAGGAAGTGGTTAGCAGAATGGATTAAAAGCCAGAATCCTACAATATGTTGTTTACAGGAAACACACCTGAAGCGGGGAGATACATGCAGGTTAAAGGTAAAAGGTTGGAGCAAAATCTACTATGCTTCAGGTGAAGTCAAAAAAGCAGGGGTAGCCATCCTGATCTCAGATCAAGCTAAAGCAAAAATTGATCTAATTAAAAGAGATAAGGAAGGACACTATATCTTGCTAAAGGGTAGCATGGATAATGAAGCACTATCTATATTAAACATATATGCACCAAGTGGGGTAGCATCTAAATTCTTAAAAGAGAAACTAAGAGAGCTGCAAGAAGAAATAGACAATAAAACTATAATAGTGGGAGATCTTAACCTTGCACTCTCAGAATTAGATAAATCAAACCACAAAATAAATAAGAAAGAAGTCAAAGAGGTAAATAGAATACTAGAAAAGTTAGATATGATAGATCTCTGGAGAAAATGTAATGGAGACAGAAAGGAATACACTTTCTTTTCAGCAGTTCATGGAACCTATACAAAAATTGACCATATATTAGGACATAAAAACCTCAAACTCAAATGTAGTAAGGCAGAAATAGTAAATGCATCCTTTTCAGACCACGATGCAATGAAAATTACATTCAACAAAAAAGCAGGGGGAAGTAGACCAAAAAATAATTGGAAAATAAATAATCTCATACTAAAGAATGATTGGGTGAAACAGCAAATCATAGACATAATTAATAACTTCACCCAAGAAAACGATAATAATGAGACATCATACCAAAATGTATGGGATGCAGCCAAAGCGGTAATAAGGGGAAATTTCATATCTCTAGAGGCCTATTTGTATAAAATAGAGAAAGAGAAGGTCAATGAATTGGGTTTGCAATTAAAAATGCTAGAAAAGGAACAAATTAAAAACCCCCAGTCAAACACTAAACTTGAAATTCTAAAAATAAAAGGTGAGATCAATAAAATTGAAAGTAAAAAAACTATTGAATTGATTAATAAAACAAAGAGTTGGTTCTATGAAAAAACCAACAAAATAGACAAACCCTTAGTAAATCTGATTAAAAAAAGGAAAGAGGAAAATCAAATTGTTAGTCTTAAAAATGAAAAGGGAGAACTCACCACTAACGAAGAGGAAATTAGAGCAATAATTAGGAGTTACTTTGCCCAACTTTATGCCAATAAATTCGACAACTTAAATGAAATAGAAAAATACCTCCAAAAATACAGCTTGCCCAAACCAACAGAGGAAGAAGTAAATATCCTAAACAGTCCCATCTCAGAAAAAGAAATAGAACAAACTATCAATCAACTCCCTAAGAAAAAATCCCCAGGACCAGATGGATTTACATGTGAATTCTACCAAACATTTAAAGAACAATTAACTCCAATGTTATATAAACTATTTGAAAAAATAGGGATTGAAGGAGTCCTACCAAACTCCTTTTATGACACAGACATGGTACTGATACCTAAACCAGGTAGGCTGAAAACAGAGAAAGAAAATTATAGACCAATCTCCCTAATGAATATTGATGCTAAAATCTTAAATAAAATATTAGCAAAAAGATTACAGAAAATCGTCACCAGGATAATACATTATGACCAAGTAGGATTTATACCAGGAATGCAGGGCTGGTTCAATATTAGGAAAACTATTAGCATAATTGACTATATCAATAACCAAACAAACAAAAACCACATGATCATCTCAATAGATGCAGAAAAAGCATATGATAAAATCCAACATCCATTCCTAATAAAAACACTTGAGAGCATAGGAATAAATGGACTTTTCCTTAAAATAGTTAGGAGCATATATTTAAAACCATCAGTAAGCATCATATGCAATGGGGAAAAACTGGAACCTTTCCCAGTAAGATCTGGAGTGAAGCAAGGTTGCCCACTATCACCATTATTATTTAATATCGTATTAGAAACACTAGCCTCGGCAATAAGAGTCGAGAAAGATATTAAAGGAATTAGAGTAGGCAATGAGGAAACCAAACTATCACTCTTTGCAGATGATATGATGGTATACCTAGAGAACCCCAGAGATTCTACCAAAAAGCTATTGGAAATAATTCATAATTTTAGCAAAGTAGCTGGCTACAAAATAAATCCCCATAAATCCTCAGCATTTTTATACATCACCAACAAAACCCAACAGCAAGAGATACAAAGAGAAATTCCATTCAGAATAACTGTTGATACCATAAAATATTTGGGAATCTATCTACCAAAGGAAAGTCAGGAATTATATGAGCAAAATTATAAAAAAATCTCCACACAAATAAAGCCAGACTTAAATAATTGGAAAAATATTAAGTGCTCTTGGATTGGCCGAGCGAACATAATAAAGATGACAATACTCCCTAAATTAATCTATTTATTTAGTGCTATACCAATCAGACTTCCAAGAAAATATTTTATTGATCTAGAAAAAATAACAACAAAATTCATATGGAACAATAAAAAATCGAGAATCTCAAGGGAATTAATGAAAAAAAAAATCAAATGAAGGTGGCCTAGCTGTACCTGATCTAAAATTATATTATAAAGCAGCAGTCACCAAAACCATTTGGTATTGGCTAAGAAATAGATTAGTGGATCAGTGGAAAAGGCTAGGCTCACAAGACAGAATAGTCAATTATAGCAATCTAGTGTTTGACAAACCCAAAGCCCCTAACTTCTGGGAAAAGAATTCATTATTTGATAAAAACTGCTGGGATAATTGGAAATTAGTATGGCAGAAATTAGGCATGGACCCACACTTAACACCATATACCAAGATAAGATCAAAATGGGTCTATGACCTAGGCATAAAGAACGAGATTATAAATAAATTAGAGGAACATAGAATAGTTTATCTCTCAGACTTGTGGAGGAGAAAGAAATTTGTGACCAAAGATGAATTAGAGACCATTACTGATCACAAAATAGAAAATTTCGATTACATCAAATTAAAAAGCCTTTGTACAAATAAAACTAATGCAAACAAGATTAGAAGGGAAGCAACAAACTGGGAAAACATTTTCACAGTTAAAGGTTCTGATAAAGGCCTCATTTCCAAAATATATAGAGAACTGACTCAAATTTATAAGAAATCAAGCCATTCTCCAATTGATAAATGGTCAAAGGATATGAACAGACAATTTTCAGAGGATGAAATTGAAACTATTACCACTCATATGAAAGAGTGTTCCAAATCATTATTGATCAGAGAAATGCAAATTAAGACAACTCTGAGATACCACTACACACCTGTCAGATTGGCTAAGATGACAGGAAAAAATAATGATGAATGTTGGAGGGGATGCGGGAAAACTGGGACACTAATGCATTGTTGGTGGAGTTGTGAACGAATCCAACCATTCTGGAGAGCAATCTGGAATTATGCCCAAAAAATTATCAAATTGTGCATACCCTTTGATCCAGCAGTGTTTCTATTGGGCTTATATCCCAAAGAAATACTAAAGAAGGGAAAGGGACCTGTGTGTGCCAAAATGTTTGTAGCAGCCCTGTTTGTAGTGGCCAGAAACTGGAAAATGAATGGATGCCCATCAATTGGAGAATGGCTGGGTAAATTGTGGTATATGAATGTTATGGAATATTATTGTTCTGTAAGAAATGACCAGCAGGATGAATACAGAGAGGACTGGCGAGACTTACATGAACTGATGCTAAGTGAAATGAGCAGAACCAGGAGATCATTATACACTTCGACAACGATATTGTATGAGGACATATTTTGATGGAAGTGGATTTCTTTGACAAAGAGACCTGAGTTTCAATTGATAAATGACGGACAAAAGCAGCTACACCCAAAGAAAGAACACTGGGAAATGAATGTGAACGATCAGCATTTTTGTTTTTCTTCCCGGGTTATTTATACCTTCTGAATCCAATTCTCCCTATGCAACAAGAGAACTATTCGGTTCTGCAAACATATATTGTATCTAGGATATACTGCAATATGTCCAACATATAAAGGACTGCTTGCCATCTAGGGGAGGGGGTGAAGGGAGGGAGGGGAAAAAAAAATCGGAACAGAAACGAGTGTCAATATAAAGTAATTATTAAATAAAAAAAAAAAAGAACAAATCAGTTTCTATTAAAAAAGTAAGTATAGTACTTAATAAAAATAGCATAAAGGAAAATCATCTTAATAGGAGAATATGAAAGCAATGTACTGGTTTTTGGCTAGTTGTACTTCTCACAATATGATTCACAATTGAAAACTTTGCATAAGATCTTTTATAATTCCATTTATAGCATTTGCTCTTTAAAAATTACACTTTTTTAATCTATCAAAAGTATTACCCTGATTTGTTGATCCCACTTGAATTTTTGCCTCTCCTGTGATTCTACATACATGCCTTAAGAATTAGGTTCTTTAGAGGAAAATTCTGGGAAGATAGCAGAGTTGGTTGCTATATTTAAAACACTTTGGGTTCCCTCACAAATAGAACAAATTTCTGGTCAGAGCAAACATAGACTTATGAAAAATCAAGAAGACTTAGGATAAAAGAGGATTCCTCCTGAAATATCCCAACAAGATCTGAAGACAGACTAGAGAATATTGGAAGAAAGATGGGGGAAGGGGGAAAGGAGCTGGGATTAACCTCTGTGAAATGCACACACCTCCGGGCTATCTTCCCAGAAACACCAAGTGTGCAGTCCTATGGCTAGCTGCCTATAGCTGGAGCCTCAGCAGAATCACAGAAATATTTAGTTTTTGATTTGTTTGTGGAGTCAGGGTCTATGTTTGGTAGGAATGAGGAAACCTCAGATGATTAGGAACAGTAGGCCCAGCCATGTTGCAGGAAGCAACTATAGGTAAGAAGCAACCAGAACCTGGTGAGTGCAGAGGAGTTGTAGCAGAGACTCTGCAATCTGTGGTCACTTGTTGTTGGGGGGTGCTCTTATTTTCTGGTTCCTGGTCACAGGGGAGAACTGAAGGGAAGCCACACCATCTCCCACACTAGGATTAGAGGTGCTTACATTAATACCTCTTTTTTTTTTTTTTTTAAATGAACAGGGAAAAAAGAAAGAAACTTGCCATAGAAATAAACTGTGGGAACAGGGAAGATTGGCGTTTATTTTCTGAGAAATATACTGAAGCAAAAAATATATATATTTTTGATCTGATTTTTCTTGTGCAGCAAGATAATTGTATAAATATATTTGCATATATTAGATTTAACATATATTTTCCCATGTTTAACATATTTTGGATTACTTGCCATCTAGAGAAGGAGATGGGGATAAGGAGAAAAGAAATTGGAACACAAGGTTTTGCAAGGATCAATGGTGAAAAAGTGTCCTTGCATATGTTTTAAAAATAAAAAGCTTCAAATAAAAAAAATAAATTTGGGCAAGGAAAATCTAGTGAAGCTATGACAGACCAAGACATATAAAACAGGTAATGAGGTATGAAAAAATAGTACAGAATGTGAAACCAATTAATAAGAAAAAAGACAGATTTGGAGAACAGATCAAGAAGAGAAAATATAAGAATAACTGGACTACTTGATTGTTGTGAACAAAAAAAGGACTCTGACATAATAATGCAAGAAATAATCCAAGAAAATTGTCCTTGAGGAATGATCATGAGAACACAGACATAGGAGAAAAATCCACAATGACCACCTCAACAAGATCTTTTGTGGAAAATGCATAGGAATATTATTGCCAAATTTTGAAATCCCTAGGTCAAAGAGATCATTTTGCAAGAAAAAAACAAAAAAATACAATTAAAATGCATTGGAGCTACAATTAGAATTGTACAGTATTTATCAGCATCCACAATAAAAGATTGCTAGTCCTGAAATCATATCTACTGACAATCAAAAGAACTAGACCTGTGGCCAAAAATATAATATCCAGCAAAATTATAATATTGAACAAGAAAAAAATGAACATTCAATGAACTTGCAGATTTTTAGCAATTCTTATTAATCAAGCCTGAACTTAACAGAAAATTCAACATATAAGAGCCAATATGAAAGATCAGTTTCAAGGAACTCAGCATAGATAAGTTGTTTCATTTTGTTTTGTTTTTCTTACAAGGGAAATTTATAACATACGTTTAAGATTGACAGCAACAGAGATGCAGAGGAAGAAGAAACATAGCGACATTAGAGGGAGGATGAGAGCTCATTGTTCAGAAAACTTAAAAAAAAAACAGGAATAGATTAAATAGACAACTATATATATGTATACACATACACACATACACGCACACACTATGAAGGGTACAGCTCCCTCTAACATCTATAAATAAATAAGGGGAAAGGGCATTTATTTTTGTATATTTAGAATCCTCCCTGATGTTCTGCTGGGAACATGGCAATGTTCTTTTTTGTTTTGTATTCATTTTTTGTTTTTCTTTTTGTTTAAATAAAATAAAATTTTAAAAAATAATTAGATTCCTTTTTATCTCTTCTAAAACAAATACAAAGAAAGTACAGTTATTTAACTATAGTTGTAGAAGAAGCTATATAACCTAAACTTTCCCATCTCCTTGTCTTTGCTCATGCAATTCCCTAGGCTAGGAATGCTTTCCTTTTTTTTACCTTCTTTTGAACTCCTTCCCAATTCCAATAACCAGATCCAAAAGATATTTTCTCTATAACACATTTTCTTTTTCATTTCTTTCAAACACGCTTACTTATTTTCTTTTTATTATTCTGGTTATTCATAAATATATGGTATCACATAATTTCATAAAATTTCAAATTTAATGAAGATCAAAAATAGGCTTTTATTTTTTAATGCTTTGCAATTCTTACAGTGATAAAGACCAAATTTTGCACATTCTGAAAGCTTATATAGACGCATGGCCTTTTACAAACAATTTTGTCATTTGACCATCACAACAACATTGTGAGTTGAAGGTTCTAAAACCTTTATTAAAGCCTAGCAAAGGAAGTGTTGGATTTGTTATCTTAGTATAGATTAATTAAATTCTTGCCTCTTGTCCTTATTAGTTTGTATGATAATAGAACAGTCATTTTCCTGGGTCTTAATTTCCCCATCTTGTGACCATGCAAATTAGTGAGTATCAGAGAAATAATATGAATTCAAATCTTTTCTGATTCCTCAAAGTTCAACATTTCCTCCATAAAGCATTTGAAATTTCAATGTTTATTTAACAAATTAAAATTTGAAAAGGATAAAGTGAAAAAAAAAGTTAGGATTGTCAATGAAACAGTTCATTTCTAATTCTACTTTCCTATCATTTCTAGGATTCTATTAGGAAGTACTAAAACTATATTAGTAACATTTTCAATTTCTTTTAATTTCTTCCTGGGACCTCAAGGTATTTAAAAAATATTATCTCATCAATCTTAATAACAGGCCCCAAACAAGTTCTGTCAGATTATTAATTCTACTGGGAAGGAAAAGAGTGATACTTATCTTCAGGAAATAAGTATAGTAATGGTTATATAGAGCTTAATTGATTATAATAACTTAATATCAATTTATTAAGGAGTGGTTTGGTTATGGAATTGATTTCTATGTAAATTTTGACTTTCTTTTACTCTGTCATTCTGTTAGTTTGAAGGTTAATAAAAACAGCTCTGCCTGGATTATGAAAATGATTAATTCTTAGTAATCAGTATATAACATCATGATTCTTTAAAAGTGGAAAAATTACATTTCTTGAAACATTCTGTAAATTTAAAATAAATGCTCGTATATTGAACTGCACAATTACTTATTTCCTACTTCTCAAGAGTAATGCACTATCTTAAAATAAATAGACCAGAAAGCATATTTAGAAGAATGATGATAATTTGCAATATTTTTATTCATTTATAATTTAAATACAAAATAGAAAAAAAGGGAAAAGAAGGCTTTGCTATGTGCAGAATATAACATAGAATATTTAAAATATAAAACCATTTCCATTTCAAGAAAGGTTATATAATAAATACTACATAATAAATTCTGTTCAGAACATCTTTTCTTTGTTTCCTTATAGGTGTTTTGTTGTTGTTGTTCTCTATGTATTTTTTAATCTTCCTCTCTTCTTACACTCACCAAACGAAGGCTATAAGTAAATGCAGTTATATTTGTGCATGCATATATACACATATATGTATTCATAGATATCTATAATCATGCACATAAAGATATATACACATTTATGTATGTAAAGCTATACTACAAGTGTTTGTCTTCTGTTTCTCTGAAGTTGGATAACATCATCCTTCATAAGTTCAAATCTTTGTACGTTTTTCTAAATCCACTAACTTGCCATTTCATATACCACAGTAATATTCCAACTTTATGTTACCTAGTTATTTTAAATAGTGCAAAATAATATTGATAAATATGGCTGACACATATTGTAGTTTCCCCATTTTCTCTTTTGATTAAATTTATTTTAGCTTTAATTTTAATATTTATGATTACTACCCCACCTATTTTTTCTTAGTCAATTTTATTCCATATTTTTATTAATATGTTTGTGTGTATGTTTTATTTCTTATCCCTTCTGACTAGTCTGCTTTATTCCATTATCTTGCCTTCCTATTACTTAACCTAATCTCTTTTCAAAAATTCCTCTCTTATTCTTTCCGCTCACATTTTCCTTCCATTTATCCCATTCATGTCAATACACACATCATATCCCATTCCCCCTGATATATACAGTCCCTTATCCTATTCCTTCGCCCATTTATTTCTTTATAAATTTAAAAGGCTTTAATACCCTTCTAAACAGATATATGGTCCTTCTGTAATCTAGATCTGTTTTGAGTAGGGTGCCCTCTAAAAATCACTCTAGTATCCTCTCCCCCCTCCCTATCTACTTACCCTCTTTTTTCTTTTTGAATTGATAGGATATATATATATATATATATATATATATATATTTCCCTCTTTAACTCATTCCCAATGATAGTAGAGTTATAGAATTGCCAGTACCGCTCTCCCACCAACTTCCTCTTTGCCAGTTCTTTCTCCCACAGCCCATTTGTATAATTTGTCTTTTTATCTTTTCCTACGTTTTACTTCTTAGAATTACATCATTTCAGTTCTACTTGAAATTTTCTTTCAAATTTTTCAATTAGTAATGACAATTTTAGCTATGTTTTACATTTTCATATACAAAACATTAACAGTTTGTCCTTATTGAATCCTTAATTATTTGATGTTTAGCATATATTTCTCTTGGATCTTTTATGTTAAATTTTGTAGTATGTTCAGGTCTATTTACAACAAAATCCTAAAAGTTTGGCATTTTATTAACTGTCCATTTTTTTTCCCATTCAAGATTATGCTTGATTATATTGGGAAAATGTTCTAAGACCCTTACACTTTTAATGAAACCACAGCTTGTCTCATGTGATTCTAAGTGTGGCTTCACCATGTTTGAATTGTTTTGTTCTTATTGCTTGTAATATTTTCTTTTTCACTTATGGGTCTGAGAATTTAGCAATGGTGTTCCTGAAAGTTTTCCTCATTGGATCTTTTTCAGATGTTGATTGTTGGATTTTTTAAATTTATTTTTTCTGTTTCTACTCTTTTCTCTTGTTCCAACACTTCAGGACGATTTTCTTTAATTATATTTTTTATTATTGTATCAACATTCTTCATTTTTTTTTACATAACTCTCAAGTATTCCAATTAATTTTGTTTTCTTTTTTTAATCTATTCTCCACCTCAGTTGTTTTTATTTGGTAGATATCTCACATTCTCCTTGTTTTTTTTTTTTTTTTTCATTCTTTATATTTTATTTTATATTTCTTTTTTTTTAAATATAATTTTCCTGGCTTCCCCTTGTCCTGTTCTAGTTTTCAAGGAGTCATTTTAGTCCTTAAAATTTTGGATTTCCTATTCTGGTTGGCTGACTGTTTTCATCTTTTATTTTTCCTGGACTGTTCTTATTTAAAATAAAAATCCTCATTCTCTCTCATTTTGCTTGTAAATTCTTTTTGGGAAGGTGATCATTAACATTACTCTTTGAGATCACAGGGACTTTTTGTTGTTGTTATTGTTGTTTCTGTAATTATTGTTGTGATTGTTGTTTTAGTATCCTTCTCTGAAGATGAATCCTGGTCTTCTCTATTCCCATAATACAATTCTCTAGGTAAGTTATTTCTCCTTTGCTTCTTTATTTTTAATAACATTTAGTTATTGTGAGAACCTCTAGTCCTGATTTATGGGGAAGGGTACCTCTGTCCTTAGGTCCCCCTTCAGTTCCCCTATGGCCTGGGAATGAAGCCAAGAACTCCACTCTCTTCTAAGTGTCCACAGTCAGCAAATCCCCTGCCCTAAGGCCCCTGTGCTCACTTGGTTTGTGCTGATTTCTTCTTGCTCAGGATTGTCTCTGCAGCATAGCTGTGCCTGGAATTCCATATCAGCAAAGGTTTCTTCAACCTTCCTGTGTTCAGAGACTCAACTTTCCATTTCACCCGAGAAGTGAAAATTAGTGCGGCTGAAGCTGAGGCTACCTCCATATTCAGCTAGCCCTGGGATTTACCATTTGTGTTTCAGCTGAACTAGCTAGAGGTTTTTATACTTCACAGGAGTCAAACCCCAATCCTTGAATCTTTCTTGGATTTTTTTCCAATGGTTGTCCCAGGAGGACCCCTGTTTCTTTTAATGTCTGGGCTAGGTTTCTGGAAGTCCTCTTGATGGGCCTTGATGTCAGCAGGATAGTCACCACGAGGATGGACGAGAATAGAGTCCAAAGTCTTTATTCTCAGTTTCTCTCCTTCACAGTCTGTTCACTCTGACTGACACCATGTCCCCAGTTCTCTTAGTCCCTAAATACTCTATTACAATTACTTCATTATAACATACTGCATATGTGTGAACTAGAGAACAATCATCTTATCAATTCCAATGAATTAACATGTTGTTTTAAGTGTTCTTGTTTCAAATATACTTCTCCAGAATTCCAGCCCTCTACAGTTTCTATTGCAACTCTTGGTTATTTTTGTAGCTCTACACTAACCCTGATGCACCATTTCTCCTTGTTTGTGGGGAAGATTTAGAGAGCTTGGAATTTTCTAACCTACTCTGCCATTTTTCCAGAATCCTCTCTGTTTGAATTTTTAAAAATCACAAAAGGAACTGTTTCTTTCTATAATTCTGTCTTTTAATGAAATGTCTCTGTGATGAAAAAAAGGTGATAAATTAATGATGTTTCATGGTGAACTGGAATTAGCTTATGCCAGCTCATGAGAGTTCATTGTTAATTTTTTTAGCATCCAGACTTATACCTCAGAAATTGACAAATACAGATTTTTAGCTTGAATAATTATTTTCATTGATTATAGAGACTCAAGTAACTTATAGATGAGTGTTAATAATACAGTTTAAACTGAAATGTATGTCATGGATGCAATTAATTTCCCCCTATAGGCAGCTGTTTAAATATTTACCAATAAAACTATGTGATAGGGAATGAAAGTTACAAAGTAATCTAGCAGAAACATGGATCAATGAGTGAATCTAACTATACTGACCACCCACTACCAGAATGCAGTTAAAAATCAAAAGGAATATAAAAGACATATTTTTTCCTTTCCTGAAAATTTAAGCTTTTCATCTTTGTATTTTTCTGGCTTTCACTTCAACATTCACATCACTCTGAGAAATTTGTACCTATAAGATTTTAAGAACCAGAAGGTACCCTGCATGATCAAAATCCCCTTCATGTGACTCACCTTCCTAATAAAATGTCTTCATTACATGTATGAGATAGAATTCTGGACTAGGTTTGCCATCATGACTCATTGCAAATAACCATCTGGGTCAAAGGGAAGCATTGAAACTACCTAAAGAATTCCAGGTTTATCCCCTATCCCATTTTGCTCTCCAATTATTTCCTTTTTTCTCCAAACTTCCCTCTTGGATGCCCTTTCCCCTTTGTGATTATCACTGGATAACCCTGCTTTTTTGCCCCAAGGGGCACATGGCACAAAACCAAGTCAACCTATTTTGTTATTGCTATGTACAAAGTTTTCCTGATTCTGCTTGTTTCACTCAGCATCATTTCATGTAAAATTTTCCAGACCTTTCGAAAATCAGTCTGTTCATCATTTTAATAGAATAATAATATGCCATTACTTTCATATACCACAATTTATTCAGCCATTCCCCAATTGATGGGCATCTACTCATTTACCAATTCTTGCTATCACAAAAAGAGCTGCTACAAACATTTTGCAGATGTGAGTCTTTTCTCTTCTTTTATGATTTCTTTGATATACAGACTCTGTAGTGGCATTGTGAGACCAAAGGTTATGCACAGTTGTATAGCCCTTTGGGCATAGATCCAGATTGCTCTCCAGAATAGCTGGATCAATTCACAACTCCATACGATGCATTAGTGTCCCAGTTTTCCCACATCCCCTTTAACATTTATCATTATCTTTTCCAGTCATCTTAGCCAATTTGAGAGGTGTGATGTGGTACATCAGAATTGTTTTAATTTGCATTTAATCAATAGTATTTAGAACATTTTTGTACAACTATAAATGGTTTTAATGTCTTCATTTGAAATCGTAAGTTTATATCTTCCTGCTCCTTCTTCTCCTTTTCCTCTTCTTTTTCTCTCTTCATTCTTCTTGTTCTTATTCTTCTTCATCTTTTTCTTTTGTTGTTCTTATTCATCTCATTCAATAACTAAAGACATCTAGACATCTAGCATTCTTACAGCTTCATTGTGAGGTATATAATTAAGGCATTTTAATCTCCATTTTGTAGAGGAAGATACTGATGCTCAGATATATTGAATATTATACACATAGTCAAAGAACCAGTAAATGTCAGAGGAAAGATATGATCTCACATCAGGATGGTTGTAAATCAACATTAGGGGCTTTGGTGCTGACTATGAATGACAGAAATCTACCCTGAATCACCTGATACCCAGGAGTTCAGCTGTTCCTGACACTCTAGAATAAGTTGTCAAAAATATCCCTTGAAAATCTGACATTGTGAAACTTAAAGATGTGGCATAAATTTAGGAGGTATAAGTAAATCCAATAATTCAAATAACCTGGGTCAATATCAAGTAGGATCATACAAAATAGAGCAAGGACAAAATGATGAGACTGGCAAAAAAGTCCTATTTTGACATATAAGTCTAGAAAGATAAGTAATCACAGGAAGGCACAAAACACAATAAGGAATTATGATAATTCCAGAGATACTATTATTTGCATTCTAGGAAGAAAAGAAAAGTAATTTCTTTACATTGTAATCATAGACAAAAGAAAAAAAAATGTAAGAAAGCACATGAGGTAAAAGTTCTATAATTGTAAAAAAGAATGAATTGTGAACTTTGCAACAAAAATAGATTCCCTGAAAATTAGAATTGTATAAACCAAAATTTATGATTCTATGAAGTAAAAAGAACCATTAAAACAGAACTTCTGGGAGCAAAGATGTCAGGGTAAGCAGTAAATTGTCATAGCTCTCCCTTTAAACAACCATAAAATAGTGATACAAAATAAATCCTGGAATAGCAGAACTGTAAAAGCGATAAGGTGAAATAATTTTTTTGCCAAAGAAATTTGGAAGATTGGCAGGAAACATCTGTCTCTCTTGAGTATAAAGGTAACACAGTTCAGGTCAAGAAGTGTCCCAGATAATTTCAGCTCAGCAAACTAGTAGTGGATCCTGAAAATAAACAAACAAAAATAAAACAAAAACACCAACAGGTAAATTCCAACATTAGAATCCTCCATATACCTTAACATAGTCCAGGAAATGGACAGACTCAACTTCTGAAGGGGGCTGTGTGCTTCATCATGGCCCTGGGAAAACAGGCAATCACCAGTGACTAGACCACCATGTGCTTTACTGTATTACCTTGGAAAAGCAGAAACAGATCACTGGCTTCAGTATAAGTCAGACGCAAACTCCTAAGGCTTCCACAGTTCCACCCCCTCAGAACAACACCAGATACAGGGGTCCCCTTTGGGCATCAAGGAAACATGAGTACAATAGCCAAAGTCTCCAGCTGTTGGTACAGGAATCCTGAGATAAAATATTTGTGGCAACCCTGTTTGTAGTGGCTAGAAACTGGAAAATGAATGGATGCCCATCAATTGGAGAATGGCTAGGTAAATTGTGGTATATAAATGTTATGGAATATTATTGTTCTGTAAGAAATGACCAGCAGGATGAATACAGGGAAGGTTGGCAGAGACTTATACATGAACTGATACTAAGTGAAATGAGCAGAACCAGGAGATCATTATATACCTCAACAACAATACTGTATGAGGATGTACTCTGATGGAAGTGGATTTCTTTGACAAAGAGATCTAACTCAGCTTCAATTGATCGAGGATGGACAGAAGCAGCTATACCCAAACAAAGAACACTGGGAAATGAATGTAAATTGCTTGCATTTTTGTTTTTCTTTAAGACATTAAAACCATTTATAGTTGTACAAAAATGTTCTAAATACTATTGATTAAATGCAAATTAAAACAATTCTGATGTACCACATCACACCTCTCAAATTGGCTAAGATGACTGGAAAAGATAATGATAAATGTTAAAGGGGATGTGGGAAAACTGGGACACTAATGCATCGTATGGAGTTGTGAATTGATCCAGGTTATTTTTACATTCTGAATCCAATTTTTCCTATGCAACAAGAGAACTGTTCGGTTTTGCACACATATATTGTATCTAGGATATACAGTGACATATTCAACATGTATAGGACTGCTTGCCATCTGGGGGAGGGAATGAAGGGAGGGAGGGGAAAAGTTGGAACAGAAGTGAGTGCAAGGGATAATGTTGTAAAAAAAATTACCCAGGCATGGGCTCTGTCAATAAAAAGTTATAATAATAAAAAAAAAAAGGAAAAAAAAAAAGAATTCTGAGATAGCACACCAGAAAAAGAGTTCAAATTTAAAAGACAGGAAAAAGGCTTACAAAAGTTGAGGAAAAACAACAACAAAAAATAATTTGACTGTAGAAAATTATTATGGTGACAATCAGGACACAAATTCAGAAGATGAAAACAAAGTCAGAATACCTATGGGCAAAACCTCAAAGAATAATGGAAAATGATTTCAAGGCAAAAATAAACTCATGAAAGAGTTTAAAAAGGAGCTTAAAAATTACATAAGAGAGACAGAAGAAAAATTGGGAAAAATCAGAGAGATGAAAGAAAATTGTTTTTAAAAAGAGCCAACATTTGCTTACTGACCAAATGGAAAATGAGATGCAAAAATCCTTAAAGAAAAGAACTGAAAAGTATGTGTGTGCATGTGTGTATGTGGGTGGGGGGGGGGGGCGGAGGTGAGGAGCTAAGATGGTAGAGAATAGACAGTTCTTTATCTGAGCTCTTCCTGCTTTCCTTCAGATCAATATCAGATTAAGCCTCTGCACTGGTTTTTAAGTGACATAACATACAAGTATTTGGAGTGTAACAAATTTCCAGCAGAAGATAGTTTGGAGGAACTTAAGAAAAGGCCTGGTTCACTGGGAGGGTAGGGAAGGAAGTAAAGGAAGTAGATGACTGTATAGCATAGGATCAGTGCAGGAACCCAGTGTAGTTTGGCTTCATATGCCATGGAACCCTATCAGGAGACTCTTAACCAAAATACAGGGGGATTGGCTTCTGGTTACAAGTCAGTGGGTCAGCAGATGCACTGTGAAACATCCAAAGCAAATACAAAAGGCAAATAGTGAGCCTCTGAATCCTAGAATAATGTGGGTCTTGGCTATGCACAACCAGCACCAGAAGAAAGTCAATAGCACTGGCCAAAAGCAGTCTAAATCCACTGGTGCCTATAGAGAGAGCTTGGGGCAATCTCCCCTTTGCCCTAAAAGGAGACTTCAACTTTTAAAAACTGAATAAAAATTCAAAAAAGAACTTTGATTATAGATAGCTTTTTTGAAGAAAGAGAAGAATAGACCTCAACTCTGAGGATCCTAAAGGCAAGCTAGCTCCACATGAAGCTCCAAAGGGTGATATTAGTTGGTCCCTATCTTACAAGGAGCTCTTGGAAGAATTCAAAAAGGATCTCAAAAGAAAGAAGAAAAATGGAGAAAGAAAAAGAAAACTTTGCAAGAGAATTTACAAAAGGAAACAGAGAAATTATCTTAAGAAAACTTAAAATAGATTTAGTGAAATGAAAAAATCATATAATTCCTTACAAAATAAATTTATTAACATGGAAAAATCATATATCTCCTTACAAAACAGATGTGAAAAAATGGAAAAAATCAAACAACTCCTTATAAAATACATTTGAAAAGGAAACCAATTTATTAAAAAAACTACAATTTGTGAAATGGAAAAAAAAAATCAATGAACACAACATCTCATTTAAAAATACAATTAGTCAAAGGCAAAAGGAAATAAAAAAGCTAATTGAAGAAAATAATTCATTAAAAATAGAATTGAACAAATGGAAGTGAATCACTCAATGAGAATTCAAGGATCAGTTAAATAAAACAAAAAAAAAGAAGAAAATTTAAAATACTACTTTAGAAAGACAACTTACCTGGAACAATAGATCTGGGAGAAATGATGTATGAATTATTGAACTTTCTGAAAAACATGTTGAATAAAAGAGCCTAGACATCATCTTTCAGGAAATCATCAAGGAAAATGCCCTGGTGTCCCAGAATCAGAGGGTGAAATAGCTATTGAAAAAATTCACCAATCACCTCCTCAAAGAGACCCTGAAATGAAAATGCCAAGGAATATCATAATTATATTTCAGAATTATCAGATGAAGGAGAATATATTGCAAGCAGTCAGAAAGAAACAATTCAAATAAAGAAGAGCCACAATCAAAATTACACTAATCGCTTCCACTTTAAAGGATCAAAGGGCCTGGAATCTGATGTCCTGAAAGACAAAGGAATTTGGACTACAGGCAAGAATCAATTACCTAGCAAAAGTACATATTGTAATTTCAGAAAAAAAAAAAAAAAGAAAGGGCATTCAATGAAATAGGTGAATTTCATTCATTTATCATGAAGACCAGAAGTGAACAGAAAATCTGATCTTCAAATACAGAAATTATAAAAAGAATAACAAGATAAAGAAGAAAGAAAAAAATAGCATCTTTTAAATGTGAAAATGTTTATATCCCTATTTTGGAAAACGATATGTCTAATTCTTGAGATTTGTATCTCTGTTATGAGTATACTTAAAGGGTACAAGTATAATTTGATTTTATTGTGATGATATAAAAAAGAAATAGAGGAACAAAAGGGATTCTACTGGAAGAAAAGAAAAATTGACTTAATATGGGGTAAATTACATCTCACAAAGAGGCAAAACAGACCTATTACAGTTGAGGAAAAAATGAAAAGAGATAAGCATAATCTTACTCTCATCAGACTTAGCTCAAAGAGAGAATATGGACCCATTTAGTTCACAGAAAAAACTTCTCTCACTTTATAGGGAATTAGTAGGGTCGAAAAAAAGAGGGAGACTAATTAAAGGGATTTGAGAAATGGAAAAGGAGAGATATAAAAAGACAAGAAAAATAATGACAAATATTGGAGAAGATATGGAAAGGGACCCACATATGCAACAATGTTTGTTGCAGCCCTTTTTGTAGTGGCAAAAAATGAGAAACTGAGTGGATGCCCAGTTGGAGAATGGTTGAATAAGTTTTGATATATGAATGTTATGAAATAGTATTGTTCTTGAAGAAATGATTAGCAGGATGATTTCAGAGTACCTGGAGGATCTTACATAAAGTCATGCTAAGTGAAATTAGCATAACCATGAGATCATTATACAAGGAAATAGCAAGATTGTAAAATGTCAATTCTGATAGACTTGGCTCTCTTCAACAATGATATGATTCAGGCCAGTTGCAATAGCCTTGTGATGAAGAGAGTTATTTGATTGTGATGAAGAGAGAGGTTTGTGGGAACTGAGTGTGGATCACAAAATAATTTTATTCTTATTGTTGTTTGCTTGCATTTTATTTTCTTTCTCATTTTTTTCCTTGTGATCTGATTTTTCTAGGCAGCATATTTGTGGAAATATGTATCTTCTATACACTTTCTTTCTATACACTTCTATACACTATGCACTTTTAATATATATTGGATAACTTGATGTCTAGAGGAGGGAATGAAAGGAAAGGAGGGAAAATTTTTGAGAACAAAGTTTTTCAACAGTGGATGTTAAAATGCATATATTATGAAAATAAAATATTATTTTCAAAATAAAAAACATTAGTTAAAAAAAGAAAAAAATATGTGATAAAATAGAAAAGAAAGTACAAAAATTAATTGAAGAAAACAATTTAAAAAGTTAGAATTGGGCAAGTAGAAGGTAATGATTCTAACAGCTATCAAGAATCAGTCAATTTAATTCAAAAGTGAAAATAATAAACATCTCATTGGAAAACAACTTGCATGAAAAAAAGAGATCCATTTGAGACAATGTCAGAATCATTAGACTACCTGAAAACCTTAATCCAAAAGAGGACCTAGATAGCAACTTTCAAGAGATTATAAAGCAAAACTGCCCTGATAAAATGGAACTAGAGGGAAAAAAATAGGTGCTTGAAAAATCTACCAATCACTTCAGGAAAGAGACGCTAAAAATAAAGAGTCCAAGAAATATTATAGCCAAATTTCAGATGTATCAGGTCAAGGGAAAAATACTGCAAATAACTAAAAAAGAATTCAAATCAGTTACAATCAGGATTACACAGGATTCAGTAGCAACAATATCAAAAAATCAGAGATCATGAAACACAATATCCTGGAAGGCAAAGGAAAAATTATAATCAAAAATCACATGCTGTAATATTCTTCTCTAAAATATATTGTTCTCTGGGAGCAGGTTTTTTGGGGGGCTTCTGGAAGCAGCCTTGGTTTTAGTTCAGTGTAATCACCCCAAATGCAGCCAGGAATTAAAGTCCAAATCTTTTAGTGTTTCCTTCAAAGTCTTGTCTCTTTTTCTGGGGCCCAGTTAGCTTTAATAGAAGCCTATCTCTCACCTTGGTTCCAAGAGCTCCTGCTGCTTGTCCTTTACCTGTGCCAGCTTCTGCCTCTAGCTGCCCTTGAATGTCTCCAAATCTAAAGATTTGTGCTTAAGCCTCCAGCCACAACAAAGGAGGATGATGCAATGAATCTGTCCCCTCCTCTGAGAGCTTCTAGTAGGCTTGTCCTTTCTGGCCCTGACAGCTCCTCCTTATATGCCCCATACTGAGTATACATCAATCATTATATCACTAGGAAACCATTATTTGTTGTAGGCTTAAATCAATGCTAAACTAGATTTAATCACTGTCTCCTCAATTCCACTTACTTAGCACCTTGTAAGAATCCTAACAACTTACTTGGCAATATTAAACATAATACATCTGTTGTGGAAATGGTCATTCAATGAAATAGAAGGATTTAAAGCTTTTTCAAGGAAATCATAATTAAACCAAAAAATTGATCTCTAATATAAAGACACAAGAGAAGCATAAGCAGTTAAAAAGGGAAAAACAAACATAAAGTATTAATAGAGTTCAATTCTTTACACCCCTGCATAGAAAAATAATTCTTGTAATTCTTATAAGTAGTACAGTAGAAGGAAATGCATAAATTAAGAGTATGGCTATAAGAAGAATTTGAAGGAATAATATTTTTAAGAAAAGATATGAGAAACAGGAATACACTGGATGTAGAAGGAAGGGATATGTAGAATATGATAAATTATTTCACATGAAGAGGTGTGAAAAACCTAATAAAATGGAACGGACAACATGAGTGTGGGTGATGGGCATAATTTGATCATTACTCTAATCAGTGTTTCCTCAGAAAGGAAATAATATACATAATCTGTCAAATAAAAAAAGTACAGGGAAGCAGGAGGGGAGGAGATTATGTAAAGTTTGTCAAAAGGGCAGTAATCTATTCTGAGATGTGTGATGCCCAGATATTCAAAGGTTCCTACACTTTGAGTAATGGGAGGTGGGAGACAGGAGCAAAACATTGGTGAAGGAAAAAGGATTAAAAGAGGGAAGAAGAAAGGAAGAAGATTAAGATGGAGGGAAATGCAGAAATTGTAATTATAATGGTGAATGTTAATGGGAAGAACTCTCCCATAAAATAGAAACATATAACAAAGTATATCAAAAGCCATTATCCTGCAATGCATGATTTAAAAAAAATATGTAACTGAATAAGAAAGAGACACACAGAATGAAAATAAGAGGTTGGAGCACAATCTATTATGTTCCAGCCAAAGTAAAAAAAAAAAAAAAAAAAGCAGGGGTAATAACCTTGATAGCAGAGTAAATGCACAAATGGACCTAATGGAAAGAGAAAAAGAAGGAAACTGCATCTTTTAAAAAGATATCATAAACAATGAAGCATTATGAATATAACACATACACACACACACACACACACACACACACATATATATACCCACCAAGTCCAAGTGATATAGCATCAAAATCTTAAAGAAGTTAAATAAGTTACAGCAACTTGTAACTGGCAGGGGACTCATTAACCCAAATAAAATCAAACAAGAAGGAAACTAAGAAGGCAAATATAATATTTAGAAAATTCAAATAATACAGATTTTTTTGGGAAAATGAATAAGAATAGAAAATTATATAATTTTTTTTCAAGAGAACATGGCATCAATACAAAAACTGACCATGTATTAGGGCAGAAAATCTCTTAAATCAGATGTAAAAAGGTAGATATATTAAATCATTATTTTCAAAGCAGAGTGCAACAAAAGTTATATTCAACAAAGAGAAGTGAAAAAATTAAAAAATAATTGAAAACTACATAATCTAATGTTAAAAAAGAAAACATATAAATAATTATTGTAGAGTATGGACAAATCAAAGTCTTTTATCTTTAGGGGAGAAGTGAAGGAGGCAGGCAAACTGCCATGTGGCTTGTCAAAGACCTCTTCTTGATTCTGGAGTCCTGAGTCACCAGCCTTTCTCTTCATCATCCTGCAGCCAAGTAACTCTGGCTTCTCTCCCTCTGCCCTCCAATCCTTGCCTCTGATTTATCTTAACACCAAACATTCAGCAAGCACCAATGGGTAGGAGATAAATTATCCAAACATATGTTAATAGAGTCATTGTCTCACATTGAATAGGTAATTAGTCTTAAGTGTTCCATTGTTTGATTCAAGTATACCTTTTTGGAGTTTCAGCCCTCTACAAATTATTTCATTGAAGAGAAGGAAAACAATTAGACAATATAACAAAATTTATGGGATGCTGCCAAAGCAGTACCTAGGGAAAATATTTTTTTCTAAATTCTTACATCAACACAATTGGGGAAAAGGACAGTTTGATTAATTGGAAATGAAACTAAAACAAAGGAAAAGACAATCTAGAAAAAAGAACAAATTAAAAATCCTCAACTGAGTATCAAATTGAAATTCCTGAAAATCAAAGGAAATTAAAAAACAAGCAAATAAACAATCTAGTATTTATATATAGCTGGGTTTATGTAAAAAAAAATAGAGACCACTGGTTAATTTTATAAAAACAAAACAAAACAAAACAAAAAACAAATATCTAGTATCAAAAATGAGAAGTGTGAAATCACTACCAATAGAAAAAAAATTAAAGCAATCATAAGAGACTATATTACCCAAAACATGTCTATAAATTCAATAATCTGATTAAAAGAATTGAATATTATTGAATATATAATCTACCCATATTAACAGATCAGGAATTATAACCCCATTTTAGAAAAAATCGAACAAGACATTAATGAACTCCCTAAGAAAATATCCCAGGACCACTTGACTTCACAAGTGAATTATACCAAACATTTAAAGAATAATTAACTCTAACACTATATAAATTCTTTGAAAAAAAATAGGTGGATTCCTACCAAACCTTTTTTATGATACAATTATGGTGTACATATAATTTTGGTTAAATTAAAAAGGTTTTGTACAAAAACAAAACAAACAAAAAATATGCAACCAAGATTACAAGGAATGCAGAAACCTGTGGAACAATCTTTATAGCCATTATTTCTCATAATGGTCTCATTTCTCAAACATATAGAGAACTGTGTTAAATTTAAGAATATACAATCCATTCCCAGTTGATAAATGGTCAATAGCTAAAAACCAGCACTTTTAAAGTGAAAAAATCAAAGTTATCTCTAAGTGTATGAAGAATTCCTCCAAATAATTTTTGATCTGAGAAATGCAATTTGAAAAAACTCAGAGATATCATAAAGCTGTGGCATATGAATATGATGGAATACAATTCTAAAATTATATGTGATAAATAGGCAGATTTCAAAAAAGATTTGTACAAACTCATGAAAAATGAAATGAGCAGAACCAGCAAAACATTGTATTCAGTATCAGCAATATGATAATCAACTATAAATGAGAGCTTTTCTCAGCAAGACAATGATCCTAGACAAATACAAAAAACTCAGAAAGGAAAATGCTATCCACATTTTTAACTTATTTTAATCTTTTTTTTTTTTATTTTCAGTTTTTCTCCTTTTGATTTGTTTCTTCCTCCATAACTGTGACTAATATGGAAGTATGTTTCACATGATAGCATATGTATAACCTAGATCAAATTGCCTACCATTTTCAGAAGAGGGGAGAAGAGAAAGAGAAGTTTGAAAATTTAGAACTCAAAATCTTGTTAAAAAATAAATGCTAAAATTTTTCTTGACATGACATTGCAAAGATAAAATACTATTGTAATCTGAATAAAATAAAAGAAATAAAATATTGTTAAAATCCTTACTAACTGCTAAGTAATTAGAGTTGATCTAATCTTACAAGAAGTTGTTTTGGCCAGAACCTGAAACAAGGTACTAAGTAGAACTAATCAAGACAAGGCTTGTGTTCCCACCTTTACTCATTGGACTCCACAAGTATGCTAGCTTCAAAAAGTACACTTTCTACACCACACCTTAAAGCTCTTTGGGCCAGAGAGCACTATGGGAGAAAACCCATAATCCCATTCTCTCAGAAGGTTCACATATAAGGCGAGACAGCCATTCCAGAATACATTTTTCCTCTTGGCTGGCTGATCGCGCTAGACTCGAGAGAAACGACTCTGCTGCAGAGAACACTTTTGACGGATTTCAGTGGAGCTATGCCAGAAGCCATCTCTGTTGGAGGCAGAAGAAAGCAGAGGCAGAGGCTGAAGGACAGAACCTTTGGATTTGGAGACATCCGAAGGGCTCTAAGCCTCTAAACCGGCTGTGCCCTGAGAAGAACAAACTCCAACATTTGAACTCTTAACAAAATATTTTTACATAAATATGGAAAGATATGTGCTTTCAAACATAAATATACTCGAATACAGTACAAGAGGAAATGATTTAAAGATTATCTGCCTCCATGAAAATACACACACACACACACACACACACACACACACACACACTTCACACATTTCAAAAGCCTGAAATCTGAAGTTTAAAAAATTACAAAACTTTAAAGATTTCTTAAAACTAAAAAGAATTTTTTAAAAAAAATGTTGACTCTTCTTTTGTACAGTGTAAAGAAATCCTCAAAAGTAAAGTCCTTAGAATGCAATAACCAATCACTGACATCCATTTCTTTGTCAAAGAAGTACAGCCAGAAAAAATAATCTGACACTAATTAATCACAGTCTGGATCACACAAACTATGGCATGTTCTACCTTAAATAAGAGGAAAAATCAATATACATTATTAGCAAAATCAAAGGGCATAATGTTACAAACACACATATCTTACTCAGTAAATCTGAGTACAATCTGACTACAAGGAAAAAATGAATATTTAACAGAATAGAGAATTTTTTTTTATTCCTGATGAAAAAACACTGCTGATTTGGTGTATTTCAACATCAAACTATGTAAATATATGATGACAGCGTATTTTAAAATCAGCAGGAGTCAGGAATTCACGTTAAAGGAAAATCTTCAATCTTTGTTCTTTTTGAGGTGAAAAGGGATTGAGATAGCAATATGGACAGCTGTGACAGGACCCAGACAGCAGAGGTGAAGGGGGGTCTTGATAGCAATGTGAGCAGCTGTGACAAGAAGCCAGCCAGCGGTATCTCTTTCCACTTCCTTCTCCACCCCTCTGCCTCCACCCACCAAAATCATCATTTCCTATACAACACATCAGGACTTGCACAAAGAGTGGGCGGGGGCCATTCTTTCTCCAAGCTTATATATTAATAGAGTATGGTCCAATTACTATTTAGTCTCACATGCTTGGGACCTCAGTGCATCAACTCCAGCTTCAGTTCATTACACATACGTCCTACAAGGGTAACTTTGTTGTTCAAAGACTTACATGACCTGCCACTCCATCCCTCAGTTTTTTAGGCTTCTTAGATTTAGGACTCTTTCAAACAAAATGAAGTCCAATGATATTGCCTTCCTTAAAATCTTCCAAATCTAGTGTAATTTCTTTTTTTTTTTTTTTACTGTAAAATATAAATAGAAAATAGAAACAATGGAAAAAATCGTCATGTTCACAGTAGGCAGATATAAGAAAACTTGAAATTCCATTTCAAGGAAGCAGATATAATAATAAAACAATGTATTCAAAACTTTTCATATTTTCTTTGCTTCTTTGTAGGTTTTCTTTTATTCTCTGCTTTATACTTTTTATTCTTTTTTTCTCTTTCTCTTCCCTTCCACCTTTCCCAAACAGACTACAGTTAAACATGGATAGATTTATGTATATAAATGCGTGTTAATACACACATATATAAACATATACATATACATGCAAATGATATATTTCTCTATCTATATACATAGATATACATTATTTCCTGTTTCCTATCCTGCTAACTTTTCTACTTTACTTCTATCCACCTAACTTGGCTCACAATTACTTAAACTTAAAGTTTTAAAACTTAAGCTATTACTTAAACAAAAATATACCTAGGATGTATTTTTTTTTTTCTCTCTAGCCCATTCAGATGTATGTAGTTTGGATTCTCACAGATCATGCATATAGCATAATGACTGTTTTCACCCTTTTCTACATGGTTTTGTTTTTTTAAAGTAAAATCATACTGAGTTAATTTGTCTTTCTTTTGAACTACTCAATTACTAATGACAATCTTCGACATATAGTTTACATTTCCTTATATAAAACATAAAGAGTTTATTAGTCTTTGATGTTGAATCTTACAAGTCAAATTTTGTATTGAGTTCAGATCTTTTTGTAATAAAATCCTGAAAATACGAGTTTATTTAATATCAATTTTTCCTTTCAATATTATATTTTATTTTGCTTAATATAACAATTTCATGTATAAACCTCCTACTTTTATTTTTCAATACATAATTTTCCAGAATATGGAGTTTTTTTTTTTTTTTTTAAGCTGCTGACAGGTCTTATTTGACTCTAATGTAGCTCCAGCATATTTGAACTTTTTTGTTTGTTTTCTTGTTGTTGTTGCTTATATATTTTTTTATTTTTGACCTGGGAGTTCTAAGTTTAGCAATAATATTCCTGTATGCTTTACTTGAAGGATTTCTTTTAGGTGATGATTGGTGGGTCTTTTCCATTTCTATTTTTTCTTCATGTTCTATCACTTTGGAACAATTTTCTTCTGTTATTTATTGTATTATTATATTAAATGCAAATGTAGCACTGTATTATAAATCTCTGAAAGCTGCGCACTCCTTTTCTGCTCCACTTTTGTCAACTATGTGTTGGCTCAACATTCCCCACAAATTAGCATCAAACTTTACCACTCAGAGAAGCACTCTATTGACATTAATTTTTGTGGTAGTCATTTTGCCTTGGAAGTCACTGCTTTTGCTGAATTCAGGTATTTAACTTGGAAAGGAGAGGTTTATGATCAGACCAGTATTCTGTGCCACATATGGTCTTCTGATATCCGATTTGCTTTTTCTACTTATTATCATATAGTCTATTAAATGGCAGTGTTGTCTGTAAGGGTGTATCCATGAAGTTTTATTGTGTTTAAGTAAATGGAAGATCATATTTATGATGAGAAAATAATGAGATGCACAAGTCTTCAGAAGTAAGCAATTGTTGCTGTTGCTATTTCCAATTATTCCTCTCAAGAATTCCCTGCTATGTCTGGTAGACATAGAGTAGGCTAGAACCTAATCTAACATTTAAGTCATCCAGATTTACAAACTTATTGTCTCTTGACCCATTGATATAGACAGTCTCCAGGAAATATTTCTTTGACTTTATTAGAGTGCACCATGGTGGGGACATAGTCATTGATGATAGTGCCATGGTGTCTGCAATGAATGACCTTGACATCTTCAATGTCTTACCAAGTGTTCCACAGACTCTGCTTCAGTTGCCTTCATGGCCATTGGAATAAATAATTCTCATTTTCTTATTTCACCAGGAGAAAAGTTCACATGCTCAGGATAGATACCTCTAAATCACTGACAGGTTTAAAATCTCTCTCTGTTACACTCAATCTAGCTTAGCCTGTCTGCCCAAATGGTATGTGTAGCTATTTTGTGGCCATTGTCATATTAAAACTTCTTTGAGCAAGAAATGAAAGTAAAGTGTATCAAGTAGATATCAAAGATGGAAAATAACATTGTAAAGGACTTGGAAGCTCTCACACCAGAACTACTATTGTTCCCTGAATACACTTCACCCCGCTAATTGCTCACTAAAATGACTAGGATGCTTGTCTATCACTTACTGGTTGATATTAATTCAAAAATTAAAAAATCTTTTATTAATAGGCATATTTAAGAAAAGGTGATTCCAAAAGCCACCAATGTAATTTCATATTCTCCTACAAGTACACATTGGGTCTAATACAGATAAAATGTTGACCAATGTTGGTATGAAAATGTTGCCAAGACATTTATGGAAATGCTAATATTTTTTTCAAGTTCGTAAAGTAATCCTCTGGGAAGAGGGAGTCAAGAGATTCCATAATCACAAGCCTTCAAGTGATTCCCTCAATTTGTCAGGTGGAAATATTACTGATATTTGAACAGCCAGATAGTAGAATGCCTAGATTTCATTCAATCAAGCTTGTTGTTTTACCAAAACTCAAAAGGCACACATGAACCTCTTTAGAAAGCTTGACCTTACTTTTCCCCCCTCAAAATATTTCCATTTGCATTTATTTATCTTTTTATTTTTGTTTGTTTATTTTTGCAAGGCAATTGGAATTAAGTGAGTAGCAAGGATTACACTGTAAGTTAAGTGTCTAAGGCTGGATTTGAACTGTCAGGTTCTCCTCATTTCAGAGATAGTGCTCTATCTACTGTGCTGTTTAACTGCCCCATGCATTTATTTTTAATATTAATATTTGCACACATATTTACTAAAAATAGGTAATAGGAGATAGTGGCCTTTGACCTAAGTTGAGGCAGACCCATAGTGGATTGAAAAATGAAAAAAGAGAGATGGGAAAGAAGGCAGAAATAGGTCCCTTTTAGACAGAGGAGAAAAAAAAGAACATCCAGTAAAACAATAAAACTCCAGATAGACAATTGCATAGAGGTAATCTCAATTCACTTAATATGTAGAGTTGTCTTATTTCCCCCACTGATCTGGCCAGACATTGGGATGCCTAGAGTTCAAACTGGCTTATTGTTTTAACCATGATAAAAAAGCTATAACTTAATCTTTTCTGAAAATACCTAATGTATTCATCCAATGATTTTCACTTCTACCAAACTTATTAAGGACAATTTTGCATAAGTTACTTAAATAATATCAACATATTAGTTATCATTAAAATCAATTACATATAATTATGATTGATATAGTAATTAATTTAATAGAGGTGTTGTCACCAGATAAAGATATAGGCTACAGCACTTTACTATTTATTTTAAGTAGCATGAGCTGATCAATTAATTGGCTGTTTCCATTTTACACTCACATTCACGGAAATATAAAACAATTATTGCTTTTACCAGGTCAGCTAAAAAGTGAGTATCAAAGAAAGAAGATTGTTAGAATTCTAAGAAGTGGAAATGAGCAGGTAGAGTGTGGTGATTTTCTTCTTTTAAAATAATATAAAGGTTCTCCCTGGGAGAAGGTTTCTCGGGGGAGGTTTTCTGGAGGCAGCCTTAGTATCACTTCAGATCAATAATTACCCAAAAGGCAGCCTGGTGATAAAAATTCAGATCTTTTATTGTCTCCAATATAGATAGCCTGGTTAGCTTTTCTTTTCTTTTCTTTTTTTTTTTTTTTTTCTTTAAATAACTTTTTATTGACAGAACCCATGCCAGGGTAATTTTTTACAGCATTATCCCTTGCACTCACTTTTGTTCCAATTTTTCCCCTCCCTCCCTCCACCCCCTCCCTCAGATGGCAAGCAGTCCTTTACATGTTGAATAGGTTACAGTATATCCTAGATACAATATATGTGTACAGAACCGAACAGTTTTCTTGTTGCACAGGGAGAATTGGATTCAGAAGGTATAAATACTGGTTAGCTTTTCTTAGAGGCCTCTCTCTCTCCTTGGTTCTAAGAGCTCTTGCAGCTTTGTCCTTTGTTTCTGCCTCTGCCTCCGGCCAGCACTAAGGTAAAAGTTGGGTTTCTGGCTCTCAATCTCCTAGAGTGCTCCTCTCTGACCCCAGTCAATGTTCCGAAGTAAAACTCCTCACTCAGAGAGGGCTTCTGGCTGAACTCACTTGACGCTCCCCTCTCAATCTAAAATCAGCTGAACTCCCGACTCAGCTTCTTCACTCTGAAAACTTTCTTGATTGGCCCACTGAAGCTCTATTTATACTCCTTCAAGAGCCCATTACATATATTATTTTATTTATTATTATTATTTTATTGCTTAGTAAAAACTTACTAACATGCATTGTATTAAGTGCTAGACATATATATATATATGTATATATATATATAATATAAATGCTAGACATATATATATATATATATATATATATATATATATATATATATATGAATGCACACCTTCCCAAAAAGTTTCTTCACAAAAGAGAGAAATATGGGATGATATTTAGTTTGGATGCATGGATTAAACAATGGTTTTTGTGGCTGATGGAGACATGAGCATGTTTTTAAGCAGTAGGGAAGCAATTAATGTACCAAGATAAATTGAAAATGAGTGAGATAGTGACTGTGATAGAGGGAGTAATCAGTTGAAGAACATGAGATGTTACTTGTGTATGTAGAGGTGTTTATCTTGACAAGAAAGCGAGTCAGTCTTCATTTGAAGCAGGGAGGAAGGAATAATAGTGGCAGAAGGCAGCTAGGAAAATTTTTGACATTAAAAAAAGAAAAAAAGAGAGAACTCTCTGCAATGGCTTTACTGTTTTTTTTTTTTTTTTTTTTTTTTTTTCAAGAAAGGATGAGGATAATTTCAAGATAGGAACCATGAAAATGAGGAGTCATGTAAAGGGCTGTAACTGAATTAAACAGTGATTTAATTAGGTTAATATAAAAGAATTGTTGTGAAGCAATGAAAGCACAATTGAATTTATGTAAAGTAAATTTGTAGTTCATCCACTTAGACTGATTTCATAATTTTCTTCAGCTTTCTTCAGCAGTATATTTATAGAAATGAAGTCAGGAGGATAGAATTTCCTCAAAATTGGAAGCAACCAAAAAGGCAACAAAAATATATATGATTAATGCAAGTAATCTGCAGCATATTGTCTGTCACTACTTAAATATGAAAATAGTGTAAAACATCATTTTGAGGACATATATTTATTTTCATAAAAGGTGTTAGGCTGTATTTCTATTAATAATTAATTAAAACATATAAACAGCCTAAGGGATTCACTGGTGTTGATAAAATGTTGAAAGAACAAGGAGATGGATGGTATTGAGTAGGGTAAATATTTTATAGCAGTTTAAGGTAAATACATGGGTAATGTCTCATAAAAGCAGAATGTGTAGTATATAGTGCAGTATCACACGAAAGAATCAATAGAAGTTTAATAATTAGGTCTGGATTTGTGGTATATAATTCTTCCAAATGAGAGGGAAAATTATTTGCCTACTAATGTGTCACTCCATAATTGTTTCAAGATTCCGCATATGGATAGTTCTTCTAAATCTTGCTAAGATTTAAGAGAAAGCTTGGGATAGCAGATAAAAAGCTTTGTATGGAGCCAAGATTTGAGTTTCAGTTTTTTATTTGATAATTACTATGTGATTCTGAATAAGTTCTTTAATCTATCAGTTAATTAAGAAAATTTTAAGGAGATTTTCTTAAGTGGGGCTTCGTTATTTATAGCTCTGTGTCTTTAAAAGTAAATACAGTTATATAAATAAATTTAAAATGTTTACATATATGCATGTATATTTATATATCCATATATTATAAATATATTATATTAAAATACATAATTAGGTAAATATATAAATGTATTAAATTACATTGTATGCATAATATAGCTACATATATTTCACATAAGTAGATTTCTTTGTAATTCTATGTATTTTATTTTAAGCATTTAAAAATATTATGAGGAGTCCATAGGATTCACAAGACTTCAGCACTAATTGTGATCTTCATTGTTGAAGATATCTCATCACCAACAAATCCCTTAACTACTCTAATGAAATTATAGATCATATGTCATAAACCATAAATCAAACTATTTTTTCATTTCTCAGATAGTACTACTTTACATATAGGAGAAGCAGAATATCTAATGAAATTTATCTAATAGACTGATTTTTAAAATTAGATTTTGCATTAAGGCTTGGCATAAAGTTTTTTTTTTGTTTGTTTGTTCTTTCTTTTATTCTTTTTTGTTGTTGTTTCTATTGGGCAAAAGCATAGAGATGCCTGCTCTAAGGAGTAGTTAAATGCATCTCAGGTGCAGGTGAAGAATTTAGTATTTCTTTCTGTACCCGAGAGGTCTTTGAGCTATTTGGAATTTAGTGATGAAGAAACAATACATAGTAAAAGCACAAGAGGGAAAAAATCCATATGGCTTTGTTGCTTGTTATCTGAAGTCACTGCCAGGAGTGAGTATCATCTGGGTGTAGGCACCAATTGGTATCAGTGGGGTGATGAGAAAGCTGTGTTACTATGCTTAGTGCTTTTCTATTACATACAACAAAGGCACTATCTTCACGGTCTCTTTCTCTCTCTCTCTCTCTCTCTCTCTCTCTTTTTGGTGTTTGGGTTAATGTTTTGAACAATGTATGCTAGATAGCATATAATGATTCTCAATTAATTTTGCCACGTGTTTTAAATCAGGTTTCAATGCACTAAAGCAGGCAGCGAAAGTTTGTTATTTACAAAGTAATTATTAATTTAAGAAAAGCTAAAGGAAGAGTGTCATAGAAACTTAAATAGAAATGGTTGTTTAAGATCTATAAAGAGGCATATACATGACCTTAACCATGTATGACTTGGGTTGAGGAAAATATGAGGAAATGATGTGACTCATCATAAAATAACTTTATTCTAAAAGCACATTGTCAAACAGCAATGCACATGACATTTGAAACAATGTAAGACTGGTATTAAACTAAGATTTTCTTTGTGGAAAAGACATGACCTCAAATAAAGTCAGACAAGGAAAAGGCATTTGTGAGCATAGTGATTGCAGTGTCGCCAGTACTCTATTTCTCCCAAGCTGTACCCAAGCATGTTTAGTTCATACTTTAAAAACATTTCTCTTAGAGAAAAAAGAAAAGTTGACCAAAAATGAATAAACTAAGGGAAAAAACCATAATAGCAACATACTAAAAGGAAAGCAGTTAATCCTTATTAATTCAGACTTCATTAGATAGCAAGTTGAGATCATTTGGACAAGGGAAAGTTTAAAATCTTCCTTGGCAGTATCTCTAGGGAAAACATTTGCTTAAAAAAAATAGACAATGTTAATAAGGTTTCCTGGGGATCCTTCAAGGTAAGAAAAATTGTTTTTTAAGCAATGAGCCATTAATTCATTTTTAAAAAATTGATGTTAGCTAAAATTTTTCTATATGCATTAAAGTATGTTCTTAAGGAATTAAAAGGCCCAGGTACCCTTTTACTAGTCTTTTTCTAGACACTGTACATTAAAGTACTAACCAATTAGCTCCTCTTTAAAGAAACTTCAAAATTCTAAATTTTTGTCACCTTCAGACTGGACTCTTCAGTTAGTCATAGATTTAAAATTGCATGAGATCCTAGAAGTTGTGCTCTTTAATATTTTCATTCTATAAATGAGGGGTTGAAAGAGCCAGAGAGGTTAAGTTATTTTCTCAAAGATTAAAAAATTGCTTGTAATGGCAATAACAACAAAAATACATTAATATTGTTAATAGCATCAGTAGTCAACACCAAAGCTCAATTTAAACTCAAATCACTTGCTTCCAAACTCAGAATTCTTTCCACTATATCACATTGCCTGCTGTAAACTTAAAGTGTTAAAAGGATGTATTTTTAATAAAACACCAACATGCATATGAATTATTGGAAAACACTTTATCATAAGCTAAGAGTGAATTAAGATTATAAGCTGAGGGAAATTATTTCATTGGATAGAGACTTTGGTCTTAGTGACCTCATGGATCTGAGATCATGCAGTGAGTATTTTTAGAGTGCCACAATATTATTATAATCCTAAATATGCTTAACTAATTGAAAATGGGCTCTAATTTTTTGGTTGGTGATATATTTAATCAAGGCACAAATGATGTGTAGCATGAAACTAATATTTTCAAGAAAAAAATAATTTAGAAACTGACATTCATTTAAGAAACATTATCAAGGACCTATTATGTGCCAAATATTGTACCAGGTACTCTGTTTTTATAAAGCAATTAGATATTATCCTTAACTCTAGAAAACTCTTGATTAAAGAAGAAATATAAAATGTAAATATTAATAAATATTGTACAAACTAGGTAAGATATAAAATGTGAGGAATGTCACAAGATATCACTTCTGGCTAAAAAATTGAGAAAATGTCCATGAGGAATTGTCACCTAGCTTAGAAGGACAAGACAAGATCTCTAAGAACTGATGAAGAGTGAAGTGAACCAACAAAACAAGCAGGGAAAAAAAAAGCTATATTCCAAGATCTTAAAGGGAAAATAATTGGAAAACTTCAGAACTTTGGTCAATACAATGATAAACTACCAATTCAGAAAGGGAAAATGAAGCAGATCACCCACCTTTTAAGAGAAAGGTGATGAATTAACAATGTCTACTAGGGATTGAGGGGTGGAGCCAAGATGGCAGAGTGAAGCCAGGAAGCTCTTTTGACACTCCCACTTTTCCTGGAAAACAACATGAAATCAAGACTTTAAAGAGATTTAGGCATAAAAAGTGAAACCTAAGCAAATTAGGAAAGTAAAGGATAATTTACCCTATCAGATCTTTGAGAAGAGAGGAATTTATTACCAAAGAAGAACTAAAAAACATTATGAAAGGCAAAATGTACAACTTTAATAACAATAAATTAGAAAGTTTTTGCACAAAACCATCAAAAACAAGAGTAAAAGGGGAGTACAAAGCTAGGAAAATGCTTTACAGCCCAGTGTTTCTGGGCTCTTTATTCCAAGGAAATCATCAAGGAGAGAAAAGAAGCCACATGTACAAAAATATTTGTAGCAGCTTTTTGGGTGGTAGCATAGAATTAAAAATGAATAGATGTATATCAATTGGAGAATGGCTGAATAAGTTATGGCATATAAAGATAATATAATGTTATTTTTCTATAAAAATGATGAACAAGATGATTGTAAAAAAAATCCTGAAAAGTTTTATACAATCTGATGCTTAGCAGAATAAGCAGAACCTGAAATACACTGTACATAATAACTGCAAGAATGAGTGATTACCTATGAAAAACTTAGTTCTTTTCATTGGTTGAGTGATCTAAAGAAATCCCAACAAATTTTAAGCAGAAAATGCCATCTGCATCTAGGAAAAAAACACAAAAGCTGTGGAGCTTAAATGTAAATCAACTCATATCATATTCACTGCTTTATTCTGTTTTTTTTTTTTTTTTCTCCCATAAATTTTCTCATTTGGTCTGATTTTTTTTCTGTCAAAATGATTCATAAAGCTATTTGTATTAAACATATATAAACTCAGTGGAAGGAAAAAAGAAAGAAAAATCCACATTAAAAACTACAATGGGGCAATTGGAAGCCAAGATCTCTATGAGAAACCAAGTATCAAACAAACTAAAAAGAATGAAAAACTGTAAGAGAATATGAAATGCATCATTGGAAAAATAACTGATCTAGGAAGTAGATCCAGGAGATACAATCTAAAATTTATTACTCTACCTGAAGGCCATGGCCTAAAAAGAAAAAAAAAAACTTTCATTGAAAGAATCCATTGATCACCTCTAGAAAGAGATGCCACAAAGAAAAAACCTTTTGCAAAGATCCAGAACTAAAATCTCAAGGAAAAAATACTACAACCCTCCAGACAAAAGCAATTTTCAAGTATCACGGAGCAACAATCAGGATTACCAGGATTTGAAAGTGTCTACAGTATAGGATTGGAGGGCCTGGGATACCATATTCTGGAAAGCAAAGGACCTTGGGTTGCAACCAAGAATTAATGACACAGAGAGACTCAAAATCATCTTTCAAGGCAAGTGATGGATTTCAATGAAATAAGAGACATTTCAGTCATAAATAGAAAATTTGATCTTCAAACACAAATCTCAAGAGAAGCTTAGATACACAAGGCAAATATATATATATTATTTAAAGTTTAAACTATTTATGCCCCTAGATAGGAAAACAATATCTGTAACTCTTGAAAACCATATCTGTTACTGGGGCAGATAGTGGAGAACATCACATGAATGGAGAGTGTGATTGTAAATGTGCTCTGATTTGATATCAAAGAAAAATACATTAAGGATTAAAAAAAGACTATACTTCAGGAAGAGGAATGAGGAAGAGGAATGATGAGGTAAAATGGAACAAATTAGTTCACAGGAAAAGGTGCAAAACATCTATTACAATAGAGGGAAAGAACTGAGGGGGGTGAGCATTGTGTGAAGCTTGAGCTCATCAGTTGAGTTGGCTCAAAGAGGGAATAGCAATTAACTGGGTCTAGAAATTTATCTTAACCAATAAAGAACAAAGAGAAAAGAAAAGGGCAGGGAATAAACACTAAGAGAAAGGAATAAGAGAAAGAGGAGGTGTGATAGAAGATAAGATAGATGAGGGGGGTGAAAAACAATACTACTAAGAAAATTCAGGGTGGAAAGAAAAAACAAAAGACTATAAAGGGGAGAAAATAGGATTGAGGGAAATACAGAAATGGTAATTATAACTGTAAATGGGAATGGGATGAACTCTCCTATAAAATGTAAGTGAATAGTAGAGTTGAATAAAAAACAAAATTCTAAAATATGTTTTGTGAAAGAAACATATTTGATACAGAGAGATACATACAGAGTAAAGGTAAAAGGCTGGAACATAATTTATTAAGCTTCAGCACATGCAAGAAAAACACAGGGGTAGCAATTTTGATCTCAGATGAAACAAAAGTAAAAATAGATCTAATCAAAAGAGATAAGGAAAAGAAGGTATACATTGATAAAGGGTACAGTAAGCAATAGAGTAGCAAGAATACTTAATTTACATGCATGATGTGATAGATCATCAGAGTTCACTCAAAGAGGAAATAATTGACATTTGTTTTACATAGAATTTCATCTCACCTCATTAAAAAGTGGGAGAGGAAAATGGAAAAGGAAAAAGAGTAATAAGGGAAGGGTACAGGAAAGGGGAAGGGATTCAAAGGGAGGAGGGAGAGATCCTAAAGAGCAAGAGCTGTGTGACGCAATGGGAACCAATAAGTTTAATACTAGGGAAAGGGGGAAAGGGGGAAAGAAAAAGAAAAGCATAATCTGGGGATATTAGGATGGCAGGAAATACAGAATTAGTAATTTTAACCATGAATGTGAATAGGATGAACTCTCCCATAAAGCAGAGGCGGATAGCAGATTGGATCAAAAGTCAGAACCATATAATTTGTTGTTTACAGGAAACACATTTAAAACAGGGAGATACATACAGAGTAAAGGTAAAAGGCTGGAGCAGAATCTATTGTGCTTCAGGTGAAGTCAAAAAAGCAGGGGTAGCTGTCCTTATCTCAGATCAAGCAAAAGCAAAAATTGATCTTATTAAAAAAGACAAGGAAGGAAGCTATATCTTGCTAAAGGGTACTATAGACAATGAAGCAATATCAATATTAAATATATATGCACCAAGTGGCATAGCACCTAACTTCCTAAAGGAGAAATTAAGGGAATTGCGAGAAAAAATAGGCAGCAAAACTATAATAGTAGGAGTTCTCAATCTTGCACTCTCAGAATTAGATAAATCAAACCACAAAGCAAATAAGAAAGAAATTTAAGAGGTTACATAGAATATTAGAAAAATTAGGTATAATAGATCTTTGGAGAAAACTGAATGATGACAGAAAGGAGTATATTTTCTTCTCAGCAATTCATGGAAACTACAAAAAAATTGACCAGATACTAGGACATAAAGACCACAAAATTAAATGCAGGAAGACAGAAATAGTAAATGCTTTCTTTTCAGATCATGATGTAATAAAAACTACATGCAACAAAAAGTTAGGGGTAAATAGACCAAAAAATAATTGGAAACTAAATAATCTCATCTTAAAGAATGATTGGGTAAAACAGCAAATTATAGACACAATTAATAATTTCACGCAAGATGATGACAACGATGAGACATCATACCAAAATTTGTGGGATGCAGCTAAAGTGGTAATAAGAGGGAATTTTATATCCTTAAAAGCTTACTTGAATAAAATAGAGAAAGAGAAGATCAATGAATTGGGCTTGCAACTTAAAAAGCTAGAAAAAGACCTAATTAAAAATCCCCAATCAAGTACTAAATTTAAAATTCTAAAATTAAGAGGAGAAATTAATAATATTGAAAGAAAAAAAATTATTGAACTAATAATGAAAACTAAGAGTTGGTTTTTTGAAAAAAACAACAAAATAGGTAAGCATTTGGTAAATCTGATTTAAAAAAGGAGGGAGGAAAATCAAATTGGTACTCTTAAAAATGAAAAGGGAAAATTTTCCACCAATGAAGAGGAAATTAAAGAAATAATGAAGGCTTACTTTACCCAACTTTATGCCAATAGATTTGATAACCTAAGTGAAATGAATGACTACCTCCAAAAATATAAGCTTCCCAGATTAACAGAGAAGGAAGTAAATTGTTTAAATAATCCCATTTCAGAAAAAGAAATAGAACAAGCTATTAATCAACTCCCTAAAAAAAAAAATCCCCAGGACCAGATGGATTTACATGTGAATTTTACCAAACCTTTAAAGAACAATTAGCCAATCTCCCTAATGAATATTGATGCTAAAATCTTATATAAGATATTAGCAAAAAGACTACAGAAAATCATCCCCAGGATAGTACACCACAATCAAGTAGAATTTATAGCAAGAATGCAGGGCTGGTTCAATATTAGGAAAACTATCAGTATAATTGGCCTATTAATAATCAAATTAACAAATTATGATCATCTCAATAGATGCAAAAAAGCACTTGATAAAAGCCAACTTCCATTCCTATTAAAAACACATGAGAGTATAGGAATAAATGGACTTTTCCTTAAAATAATCAGTAGCATCTATTTAAAACCATCAGTAAACATCATATGTAATGGGGACAAACTGCAACCATTCCCAATAAGATCAGGAGTGAAACAAGGCTGCCCACTATCACCGTTACTATTCAATATTGTATTAAAAATGCTAGCTTTGGCAATAAGATTTGAGAAAGAGATTAAAGGAATTAGAGTAGGCAATGAGGACACCAAATTATCACTCTTTGCTGATGATATGATGGTATATAAGAGAATCCCAGAGATTCTACTAAAAAGGTATTAGAAATAATCTACATCTTTAGCAAAGCTGCAGGATACAAAATAAACCCACATAAATCATCAGCATTCTTATATATCACTAACAAAACTCAACAGTCAGAGTTACAAAGAGAAATTCCATTTAAAGTAGCTACTGATAGTATAAAATACTTAGCAATCTATCTGCCAAGGGAAAATCAGAAACTTTATGAGCAAAACTACAAAACACTTTCCACACAAATTAAGTCTGATCTAACCAATTGGAAAAATATTAAGTGCGCTTGGATTGGGCAAGCAAATATAATAAAGATGAAAATACTACCTAAACTAATCTATTTATTTAGTTCTATATCAATCAGACTCCCAAAAAAACTATTTTAATGACCTAGAAAAAATAACAAAGTTCATATGGAAAAACAAAAGGTCAAGAATTTCAAGGGAATTAATGAAAAAAAAAATCTAATGAAGGTGGCCTACCTGTATCAGATCTAAAATTATATTATAAAGCAGCAGTTACCAAAAGCATCTGGTACTGGCTAAGAAATAGACTAGTTGATCAATGGAATAGGTTAGGTTCAAAGGACAAAATAGCCAATAACTTTAATAATCTAGTGTTTGACAAACCCAAAGACCCCAGTTTTGGGGACAAGAACTCATTATTTGACAAAAAATTGCTGGGGAAATTGGAAATTAGTATGGCAGAAACTAGGCATTGACCCACACTTAACACCATACACCAAGATAAAGTCAAAATGTATTCATGACCTAGGCATAAAGAATGAGATTATAAATAAATTGGAAGAGCATAGGGTAGTTTACCACTCAGGCCTGTGGAAGAGGAAGGAATTTATGACCAAAGAACTAGAGATCATTATTGTTTACAAAATAGAAAATTTTGATTATATCAAATTGAAAATTTTATTGTACAAACAAAACTAATACAGACAAGATTAGAAAGGAAACAATAAACTGGGAAAACATTTTTACAGTGAAAGTTTCTGATAAAGGCCTCATTTCCAAAATATATAGAGAATTGACTCTAATTTATAACAAATCAAGCCATTCTCCAATTGATAAATGGTCAAAGGATATGAACAGACAATTCTCAGATGAAGAAATTAAAACCATTTATAGCCATATGAAAATATGCCCCAATATATTATTAATCAGAGAAATGCAAATTAAGATAACTCTGAGATACCAATACATACCTGTCAGATTGGCTTGAATGACAGGGAAAGATAATGTGGAATGTTGGAGGGGATGTGGGAAAACAGGGACACTGATACATTGTTAGTGGAATGGCTGGAGAGCAATTTGGAACTATGTTCAAAAAGTTATCATACCCTTTGATCCAGCAGTGTTTCTACTGGGCTTATATCCTAAAGAGATACTAAAGAAGGGAAAAGGACCTGTATGTGTCAAAATGTTTGTGGCAGCCCTGTTTGTAGTGGCTAGAAACTGGAAAAATGAATGGATACCCATCAATTGGAGAATGGTTGGGTAAATTATGGTATATGAATGTTATGGAATATTATTGTTCTGTAGGTAATGACCAGCAGGATGAATACAGAGAGGACTGGCGAGACTTACATGAACTGATGCTAAGTGAAATGAAGAGAACTAGGAGATCATTATATACCTCAACAATGATACTGTATGAGGATATATTCTGATGGAAGTGGATTTCTTCAACAAAGAGATCTAATTCAGTTTCAATTGATCAAGGATGGACAGAAGCAGTTACACCCAAAGAAAAAACACTGGAAAATGAATGTAAACTGTTTGCATTTTTGTTTTTCTCCCCTGGTTATTTTTAACTTCTGAGTCCAATTCTTCCTGTGTAACAAGAGAACTGTTTGGTTCTGCACACATATATTGTATTTAGGATACACTGTGACATATTTAACATGTATAGACTGTTTGCCATCTGGGGGAGGGGGTGAAGGAAGGGAGGGAAAAAGAACAGAAGTGAGTGCAAGGGATAATGTTATAAAAAAATTACCCAGGCATGGGTTCTGTCAATAAAAATTTACAATAAAAAAAAAAAAAGCATTTGGTAGTGTTTAAGAAATAGATCATTTAAATAGGTTTGATACACAAGACACACTAATTAATTTCTATAGTAATCTAGTATTTGATAAACCTCCAAACTCCAAATCTGAGTTAAGAACTCTCTATTTCACAAAAAATTGCTGAGAAATTGGAAACTGATATGTCAAAAACTCAACATAGATCTTTATCTATGTTCTTTAGTTCTTTGGTCATAAATTCCTCTCTTCTCCAAAGGTCTGATAGATGAATTATACATCCCTTTCCTAATTTGTTTATGATGTCACCCTTTATGACCAAGAAGTAAAGAACATAATGAAATGCAAAATGGACAACTTTGAGTACATTTTAAAAAAATTGTACAAACAAAACCAAAATAAGATTTAAAAAGTACAAAGTTGGGGAAATTTTTTTACAGCCAGTATTTCTGATAAAGGTCTCATTTCTAAAATATAAAGAATGTGTCAAATTTAGAGAATAAAAGTCATTTTCCAGTTGATAAATGTCAAAAAGATAAGAATAGACAATTTCCAGATGACAAAATTTAAGCCATCTATAGTCACATGAAACAATGCCCTAAATTGATGTTGATTAGAGAAATGCAAATTAAAACAATTATAAGGCACCATCTCACACCTTTCAGATTTGCTGAGATGATAGGAAAGATAATAATAAATGATGTTGGAAGGATAATCAAGGATGACGGAATGCAGGGAGACAGATTTCCACTTTATGTGAGGGAATCTTCATCATAATTAAAATTGTCCAAAAAATGAGATCGTTTGACTCAGAATTTCAGTAAACTTCAGATACTTAGATGTCTTTTTGACCAGATGCTATATGACTTGCTGGTATAGTTTTAGAGAGAACTTCTGTCCAGGTTATTCTGTGTTCATTCTTCCAAGTATGAGATTCAAAAAAATAAAGTTGTTTTTTTTTTTTTAATTAAATGCACATGGTACCCTTTGATCCAGCAGTGTTTCTCCTGGGACTATATCCCAAAGAGATCTTAAAGGAGAGAAAGGGACCCACATATGCAAAAGTGTGACAGCCCTCTTCGTAGTGGCCAGAAACTGGAAACTGAATGAATGTCCATCAATTGGAAAATGACTGAATTAATCATGGTATATGAATGTTATGGAATACTTTGTATTGTTCTGTTCTGTAAGAAATGACCAGCAGGATGATTTCAGAGAAGCTTGGAGAGACCTACATGAACTGATGCTAAATGAAATGAGCAAAACCAGGAGACCATTATACATGGCAACAACAAGACTATACAACGATCAATTCTGATGGACATGGCTCTCTTCAACCTTGAGATGATTCAAATCAGTTGCACTTGTATAGTGAGGAAGAGAGCCATCTATACCCAGAGATAGAACCATGGGAACAGAGTATGGAACACAATATAGCATTCTCACTCTCTCTGTTGTTATTTGCTTGGATTTTGTTTTCTTTCTCAGTTTTCTTTTTCTTCTTAATCCGATTTTTCTTGTGCAACAAGATAACTGTATAAATATGTAAACATATATTAGATCTAACATGTATTTCCATATATTTAACATATATTAGACTTCCTGCCAGCTAGAAGGTGTAGTGGGGGGAAGGAGGAGAAAATTTGGAACAAAATGATATTCAAGGGTCAATGTTGGAAAAATTATCCATGCCTATGCTTTGTAAGTAAAAAGCTTTAATTGAAAAAAAAAAAGTAAATGCACATGAATTTTCCACTCAAAATTTATTATAAGTTTTATGTGAAAAGAAAAAACTTTCAAAGATCAGGCGTTGAACTTTAATATATATGGTATTTATTGATATGTTTCTCTATCTTTTATCTATAATTTTGTTATACTTAAATAATATATAAACATTTATCAAATAAAATTCTTCTTACAAGTATACCATACTATATGTACAATTTCTTCATAGAGAACAATAGCAACATTCAGAGAAGAAAATATTTGAAAATGGCCCTGTAAATTTGAATATCTGACCTTATTGCTTTTGCCTACTACTGAATTTAAAATTCATATGTTCATAAAATTCATAAAATCCATTATGAATTACACGGATAGGAAGACATTAACTTTGGTGGTGTATGGTACAATGCATAGTTTTCTTTCATTAGTATTTCATAAATAAGGGCAAGCATGAGTACAACATTTATATTAAAATAATCCTCTCATTTATGTTTAAGGACAGAATCAAGCAATATCCTTAGAAAATTAATGGGTTTTCAATTTTTTTCTTTCCATTATTAAAAATGACTTTTTTTTGTAAAAAAATAGATTTTCAATTATTTGTATTTTTGAAATTGTCAGTTATTTCTATTTTTATGATGTAATACATCTTTCTTAATTGTGTTTTCATTTTTAACTTTACTATTATTTTTACTTTATGTATAAAAAAAAAAACTCTTTAAACATGACTAAATCATTAAAACTTTAGAACCTAACCACTGCCCCTGACAAAAAAAGGAGACAGACCATTTATTTCCTTTTATATATCTTATCTATATTTGAAGAAGAATGCTAGTAATTTTAATCTTGTCAAAATTATAAGCACCGATAACATGAATATTCAATATTTAAGTAAGGAAAAATTCTACTTAAGGCTAATTTTATTCATAATAAAGCATTAAAGTATAGTTAAAAATATATATTTTCAGCCTACTGCATACTGTTGAAAAAAACATTGTTTTGAGAATTGTAGAATGTAAGCACTGGGAGAATAGGGGCTATCTTATTTTTTTGTCTTTGTATCTTCAGTGTTATACACAGTAAAAAGGTTTGTTTGTTTGTTTTTCTGATGTTTAATTGATTGTAATAATAAAGTTTGATTTTAGGGGGTTTCTGGAAAGATGGCAGAGTACATAAGAAAGTTCCAAGCTTGGCAAGCTAGATGGCACAGTGGATAAAACACTGGCTCTGAAGTCAGAAAGACCTAAGTGGAAATCCAGCCTTGGACACTTAACAGTTATTAGTTGCAAGACCCTGGACAATTCACTTAACTCTAATTGCTTTGCAAAACAAAACACAACAAAACAATCCAAGCCCTGCCACCCTCACCCTAAGAAAAAGAAAATTCCAAACTCTCTAAACTACAGAGACAAAATTATACCTTAGGGTGACATAAAGTGATTAAAAACAAATAAAAATTGGGGTGGAACAATGATCTTCCTGAGATAATGAGAGAAGATCTAAAGAAATAGAAGACTGAATTTGGCCCAAGTAAAGTACAAATACCCCTAGGCTAGTTCTTCTGAAACAATGAGCTTTGGCGATAGCTGCTAAGGAAGGTAACCACAGAAACTTTCACTTTCCAGACTGTGTAAAAAGTAGTAGTCTGGGAAGATTGAGAGAACTTCTGCTTATAAGAAATGGCAGGCTCAGCTAAGTTGTCAAAAGCATCCCTGAGAGAGAAGGAACCAGTACATGCTTAGTAAATGCAAAAGCGGTGGGACAGGAAATGATGATTGCTATGGGCATTTACAGGAAGGTAGAGTCCGGGATTCTAGGGCAGAAGGCAGAACTGAATGAGGATTTGGAATCCAAGGCACCATCCTTCCCACCACAGGACTAAAGGTGATTACACTAACAAGCTATTAATTATTAAAAAAAAAAAAAAGTAGACAAAGAATAAAGAATCCAACCACAGAAAATTATTATGGGAATAGGAAAGTCTAAAGTTTATTTTCAGAGGAAGATATTTAAGTTTAAAAAAATAAAAGTCTTTCCTGCCCCAAAGAGTAATGTTAAATGGTCTCCTGCCCAAAAAGAAATGCTTAGAAGAACTGAAAAAAAGACTTTAAAAATCAAGTGGAAGAGAAGAAGAAAATTAAACAAAAAAATAGAAAGAATGAAAAAAAGAAAAGAATGTGACATTTCATAAGAAAAACAACAGATCTGAACAACAGATAAAGAAGAGAAAACATAAGAATTATTAAACTACCTGAAAGCTATAATCAAAATACAAAAAATAATTAAAGAAAAAAATTTCTGAACTGTTAGAAAAAAGAGGGGGAAGTAGAAATTTTTAAAAAAATCATTCATCACTATCTGAAAGATATTCTATGAGAAAAACTTACAGGAACATCATTGCACCATTTCAGGATTCTCAGATCAAAGAGAAAACTTTACAAACAACAACAAAAACAATTCAAATATGTTGAAGATACAATTGCAATCACACAAGACCTACCAACTGCTACAATAAAAGAATGCAGATTTTTAAATACTATCTATTGAAAATAAAAAGGAGGATTATGGCTAAAAATATATTCAGTAAAACAGCCTAATCCTGAATGAAAAAAAATTATATCAGTGAATTGCTAGACTTTCAGTTTTTTGTTTTGTTTTGTTTTGTTTTTACAAACAATCCCCAACAAAACAAAACAAAAAACAAAAACAATGAACTTAATTTAAAAATTGCCATAGAAAAATATAAGGTAAATGTCTAAGACTAGTCTCTAAAGACCCAATAAAGACAATTTATATTTTATACATCAAAATGTAAACCATATTTCAAAGATTGTCATTAGAAATTGGATAGTCCAAAAGAAAGATTGGGGTAGAGCGGAGTATGATATGATCCTATAAAGCAAAATTGTAAAGTAAAATGAGTTATTATATGAACAAGATAGAGAACAAAAACTGGCATAGAAGAAATAAATGGAAAGAAGTGCTGGCTGTTTTGAAATGCTACTCACATGGGTTATTGCATACATATCTACAAAGGTATAAACAATTTTCTAAATTTGTAAAGAAATGAGAGGAAGAGGAAATAGAATAAAGCAGGATATAGAAGGGTATTACTCGGAAAAAGGTGGGCGAAGAGGATAAGGGAGAGATCCTTGGTGATCCATTGTGGGATGGGGTAGTGGGAGAATGAGCAAATTAAGTAATAGTAAGGCAAGTTTGTAAGTAGAAGCAAAATAGAAAAGTCAGCAGGGATAGGAAACAAAAAACACACAAACACAATGATAATGACCAGGAATAAAATTCAGTAGAAAAAAACAAAATAAAACGGGGGATAGTAACCATTGATCTCAGACACAGTTCAAATTTTAAAAAAGATTCAATCAAAAGGAAAAAATAAGGAAACTACATTATATGTCAGTCATATTAATAGCATTTTAGACTATTAAAAACAACTAGATAATATAAGGTTGCAATATTGCTATGTCAGAAGAAGTGATGAGTTTATAGATTTGGAAAGCAGGAAAAGGCTTGGCGCTAAAAAAGATAACATTATCCATCTTCGGAGACATAAAGGAAAAACAAATATAGTATGGCCTTACATAGATGTTCGTGAATGCATTGATGTATATATGCATGCGATTATAGGTATTTATGTGAATTTATATGCATATACATATTTGTTTATATATATGGATGTATATATGCATAAAGAGATCTGTGTTTGACTGTAGCTTGCTTGGAAGGAAGGAGAAAAGGGGAAAATAATAAAGTAAAAAGTACACTACAGAGAACAAAAATAAACTTATAAGGAAGCAAAGAAAAGATGGATAGATCTGAATAAAATACGTTATATTATTATTTATGCTTTCCTGAATTGAAAATTTAGTGTTTCATATTTTGAATCTTTTAATATGTTCTGCTGTGCACATAGCATTTTTTCTTTTTTCTATTAATATTATGTTTTTATTTTTCATTTTGTAGTTAATCTTTAAATAAATAATTAAAAATAAAATCTGATTTCAAATTCTGGCTCTACTACTTTGAACTTGTGAAAACCATTTGATTGCTTTTGTTCTCAATTTCTATGTATGTCTACAGGGAACAAGAAGCTGGACACATTTCTTGTTGGATTGTAAATCAAAATATATTTCCTTGACTCAAAAAAAAAAAGACCATACATTCATAAATTATTTAATACTCACTATTTTACCCCCCCAAAAAAATGCTGGGAAAAAAGTAGAAAACAATATGGAAACTAAATAAAGAACAACTTTTCACATTCAATTCTCTACTCTCATACTACCATCTCCTATATAGGCCTTTTCAATAACCTTTCTTCTCTCTCCTTCCTTTCCACAAGTCAGCTATCAAATTCTTCTTCTTAAGGAACAATATCACTACACTACTCAACATCTCTTCTAATTCTCTATTAATTCCCTATTTTTGCCAGGATAAATATGAAATCTTTTGAAACATTTCATAGCCTTTATAATTTAGCATCTTTCTATCTTACCAATTTTATACTTTTCTCTCTTTGCATACTATGTATTTCAATAACATTGGACCCTTTGCTTATTTAAGGCATTTCCAGTGTGATTACTTTTTTCACTGACTGTCCTCATTCCTGGAAGGCTTTCCTCATCTTTGCCTCCTGACTTCCTTCAAGGCTTGATAAAATCCAATCTTCTACAAAAAGCCATTCTAATTCTACTTGATAGTAGTGCTTTCCTCTAAGATTTCCCCCAATTTTTATGTTATCTCTTCTATTAAATTACATAATACTTGATAGCTGACAGTTCGTTATTGCTTATCATAGCACCTTATATAGAGTAGAAACTTAATAATTACTTCTCGAGTTATTTAATTTGGCCCTAGTGATTAGAGGAACTGGATGATATGAAAGGGGAGAATGGAAAGTATATGAGAGAATATGGATATAGAATTGACAAGACTTGGGAACTGATTGTATACAGATGGGAGGAGAAAGAAGTTGAAGATATAACCTAGATTGTTAGCTGGCCTTACTGGGAGGGTAATGGTTTCCTTAATAGTAAAAGAGAATTTAGGAAGAAAGAAGGTTTAAGGGAAAAGATAATGTACTCATATGGATAAGATCAGTGATTTAATGGATCACTGAAACATTATATCATAAAAATGTATGTATGGGAGGGGTTGAATATTTTTGGAAAAATAATTAAAAAATAAAAATAATTAAAAAAAAGAAAATCCCTTTTGGGTAACAAGCTGACACCTGACTTCTGACAGGTTCTAAGTAATATTACAGAGTTTAAGTAAAATAAGTCACTACTGCCTCCCCTTCCATTTCCTGAATCCTCCTTTTTCTATGACATGCTTCTTAGCTTTTGAAATGTCATTCTCATTTCTTTTAAATCCAAAACTATTCTCAATTATGCCAGAAAAGATTAAGAAAAAATTATTTCATTAAAATGGTTAAACAATTTACAATATTTTAAACAACTATCCCCTAAGGAACTGTAAAAGGTGAGGCAGGGGAAAAGTGGCTTCAATACAATTCCCACAAAATATACTTGGGAGTTATTTTTAAGAATAAATTAATTATACATTCCAAAATCTTGTAACATAAATGTAGACTTTTCATTTGTTTTTAAGGGCTGTATCATATCCAGAAAAGTAAGACAAAATTAACACTGTATTCTGCATTAGTTAAAAGACATATAGAATAGCATATTAAGTTCTGAATGGCAAATGATAAAAAAGAGCTATATTAACCCTTATGAAGTTCACGCAAGATAGTAAGGGGTCTTGAAACCCATAATAGAAAAAATGGGTGAAATAAAATAAGAATTTTTAGCCTGGAAATGAAAACCTTTAATGAAGACAGTTATTATTGTTTCTCATATTCAAACACCTTTATGGCTAAATTCTCTCGCCCAAATTATTTGATCTCTTTGGCCCTTATATTTTTTCACCTCTAAAATGTGTGTGTGTGTGTGTGTGTGTGTGAGACAGACAGAGAGAGAGAGAGATAGATAGATAGAGAGAGAGAGAGAGAGAGAGAGAGAAAGAAAGAGAGAGAGAGAAATAACAAAGAGAATTCCAATTTTTTTTTCAATTTTAAATCTTTAATTCTAGCATTGACATTATATTTTTTCCATTCCTGCTTTGCATTCTTGTTCTATTATTTTGTCAAATTATTTCTTGTATTATTATATCAAGATGCTTTTTTTCTGGTCATAGTTTTCAGGCAATCCAATTATTATGTTTTCTCTTCTTGATCAGTTCTCCAGATCTGTCATTTTCCTTAAGTTTTACATTTTCTTCTATTCTTTTTCACTCTTTTTACTTTGTCTTTTAATTTCTTGGTCTCTGGTAACTTCGCTGTCTTCCCCTTGCACAACTCTAATTTCAAAATTTTATTTTCTGCTTTAAGATTCTGGACCTACTTTTATAACAGCTTGACTTTCCTTTTATAATTTTGTTTTGTTTGAATTGATCTTAATTGCTTTTAGTTTTTTTTTTTTTATTCTTTCTCAAATGAGATTTTAAAAATCTTTTAATTCTATAAATTCTTTTTAGGTTAATAGCTATTTAACATTCCTCTTTGAAGTAGGAATTTTTTTCTTCATCAATATCCTCCTCTGAAGATGAACCTGGGACTTTTCTCTTCTCATAGTAAATTTCTATAGTTAGACTCTTTCTTCTTGATCTGTTTATTTATTTTTTAAAAACAAGAATTCAATATTATATTCACTCCCAGTCCTTCAATGGGAAGATGGTACCTGGGTTCACTTCATTTCTCTACTTTGACCTAGTATTAAAAACCAAGAACTTCACATTCCTTCAAGTACCTATAGTCAGCAGCATTCCTCCCCCACCGATTCTGCGTTCACTTGGTATGTTGCTGCTACCTTGTGGTACCAGTGTGCATTTCAGCAGCATAGCTGGGCCTGGCAGTCATTATCTGAAGAGATTCCCTCAATCTTTCAGGATTCAGACATAGCAATACTCATGCTTTCCAAGAGATGAAAGTTATTGCAGTCCCAGATGATACTTCCACAAAATTCAGCTAATTCCAGGGATCCCTGCCTACTAGTTTAGCTGAGCTTGACTTCACACTAGTTAAGCCCTCTTCTTGGGGTCTTTCTTTAAGGCTTCTTAGATTCTCCTAGAAGAAGCCTTGTTCCGCTCTAAATCCAGTTCATTTTTTCCTTATCTCTATTAGCTCTGAGCCACAATTTTGTTTTCTTTGTTGGGGATATCTAGGAGCTTGGAATTTTCTGACCTACTTTACCATTTCCCCACAATTATAGTATATATATATATATATATGTATATATATATATATATACACACACACACATATATATATATATATATATATATATATTTATTTATTTATATATAATTATAACATGGCAGCATCTTATCCTATTAGATTGAATTCCATGACATCAAAAACTGTGCTCTAATGCTTCTTTCTGATATAACCTTTTTAAAAATATATATATTCTACTGTACTGTATCTACTATAGTACTTTAAAAATAGATGTTAATGTTTTTGGATTAAAAAAATGAATGGCCCTGATCCCTCAAATAAATGGCCCTCAATTATTTCCTTAAGAAGTCAAAGAAGTCAGATGATTGGCAATAATATGTATCTAAAATGTTCAAATTAAAAATAAAATCCTCCTTTAGTTAACCAGAAAACTCATTTATCTATAATTAGTCATTCCCTGTGAATTCAAGATCTCTAAAAGTTGATTATAATTTCAAATGCAAAGAATCTAAGGGAAGAATTGTCACTTATCTGTTGCCCTAAAGTAGATGTAACAAATGGAAAATATATATACTACAAAAGAATGACAATATTTGTTATGTATATTTTTCATAATTTCATTTTGAGAACATTTCTATAAAAAATTCAGGATACAAATTCATCTGGGAAGAGAAGCAGAAGAAAAATATCTTATGTTTTATTTAAAAAAAGTAAATGTAGAGACAGAGGAATATGTATAGATATTGTTTATAAAAGCAATAATACATAATTATTGGATAGTTTTTCCATAATCCTTTAATGTTCATAATAATAAATTTACTGATTTCCATTTTATAATATGGGATGATAGTAAAATGTTAAATACAAAGTTAGTGATATTTGTATTACAAATTCCAAACTAACTTATCCGATGTAATTATTTATAACTTGACTGTTTATTCAGTTTTATTTCTATATTTGTATAGTCAATAGCCACCAGGAATTTACTGAACACCTAAGTGTGTACCATAGATTGTGCTAAGCAATTAGTATTTAAAAAAGGAAAAATCTGTGCTTACACAAAAGGAGTCTATTTTGTAATGAGGTTGGCATTAAAAAATATTGCACATATATTGAGATGAGACATGGAAGGCATCAGAGGAGTAAAGAGGTGGAGGCACTCTTAACAGAAGATTGGTTCAAATCCAATCTTAAACATTTATGAGGTGTTCAGTCATGGGATAGTCAGTTCATCTCTATGATGGGAGCAATATCCTAACCCCTTCACTCCTGTAAGTTAAATTTTTATTTGTTTGTTTGTTTTGCTTGGATTACAGAAGGTTGAAATCATCCTTAAGAATTGTTTGGGTCGGGAATTAAAGGCTCAGGACAGTCCATATCCCTTCCTAGTTTTCTTGGTCCAAAGTAAGAGTGAGGAATTTTTGACAGTATTGGAGGTTTGGTAAATGAGAAATAATGGTTGGGTTAGGTGAAATTCACTCAGCCTATTCAATGTTAAATGCCCACAATACCTTTCTGATATGGCTAAGTAAATCCTTTTTTGTTAACTCTATAATCACTATAAATGATTCATTTTGTTCTAATACTGAATATAAATAACATAGGGACGATCTGACTCAGACCTAGCTCAAACAACCTTTCTCTTATTCCTCGTGTACAAAATAGAGATAATATCTTTAATACAGGGTATCATAGGGCTGGAAGGAAAAGATGCAATGATCAAATAAGAAAGGTTGTATATAAAACTAGACATATATGCCAATAATTATTATTTTGCTCCAATTTACAGATACATAAATTGAGATGTAATGATTATAGAACTTGCCCAAATATACTTAGCTAGTAAATAGCAACATTAAATATTAAAATTCAGATCTTTTGTTCTTTTTCTTTGTACTCATGTGTCACAATTCCTCTATGTAAAACTACAAAAGGGTGTACCATCCTATTTAATTTACAAAGTCTGAAAAAAGAAATCATAGACTTTGGGGATTAGCAAAAGCTTTAATCTTTTTGAGAGATCAAGGTGATTACAGAGTTGTTGCAACCACAGCTCTGATACTGGGGCCATTGGGAACAATTTTAATTAGTTACATTAAAGTATATTGACTGCCCTTTCAAGTGATAGTTAATGGTAAAATCCCATTAACCAGAATAAAAAAGATCACGAAAGGAAAAACAAGCTTAAATAGCATAATTAATTTCTAATGAAAAATGCTATTTAATGTTAAATGTTATTAGTCTTAAAACTAGGAAACTGTCACAAATAATTTTACCAAGGACAAATAGGGATTCTTGTTAAATACTTGATTATATCAATTTAAGGGAACTTGCACTATTCCTATTCCTGTGGCTATATGTATATAAGAACTCTTAAGGATAAACTGTAAGAAACACTAATGTATTTTTGGTGCAACTGAGAATTATTCCAGGTATTCTGGAAAATAATTTGTATCAAAAGACAATAAGTTCTATGTTCTTTGTAACACAGTTGCTATATTGCTTATTAGGCCTATAACCTGAAAAGGTCAAAGAAAGAAGAAAGGGATTCACATAAAAATATTTTTAGCAGCAGTTTTGAAATTATTTACTTATTGTTAATTTGCAATTTATTTATTATGGCAAAGACCTACAAACTAAGGGAGTACCAATAATTGACTCAAGGATAATGTATATTAATATAATAAAATATTATTGCTATAAGAATTACAGAAAAAAATTTCAAAAACAAATCTGAGTCTTTGAACTCATTCAAAGTGAAGTAAGCAGAATGAGAACAATTTAGACAGTAATAAAAACAATATAAAAGGGAAAAAAGATTTAAATATGCTGAACAATACAGTGACCAACTGAGGTCACTCCAAGAACAAATGATAGCATAGGCCACACATTTCTTAATAGATATATGATGCACTCAAGTTTCATTATGATATATGCATTTTAATACATTGCCGGTGGCAGAATTTGTTTACATAAACTCTACTTTCATTTTTCTTTGGGAAGGAAAAATAATTCAGTAATACGAATATCAAAAAATGTAAAGAAAGAAAATAGGGCAACTGATTCATTTTTAACATGCAAAAGAGATTGGAAACAAGCTCAAAACAAAATATTGACAAATAATATAGTTTTGAAATGTACATTTTGGATTTATTGTGAATTTAAACTGGAAAAGCAAGATACATTTAAGAGATTCTCGGTTTCACATGAAATCCTCTTTATATTCATTTCATTTCATATTCATTTAGTTTAGAATAAAAAAAAAAACTAAAGAAAAAAAAGAAGGAAAGAGCATAAGTAACTGTGGTGATCTTGTTCTTCTCAAAACGCAGCCAGGTGATAAAAGTTTAGATATTTTATTGTTTCCAATATAGCCCGGTTAGCTTAGAGGCCTATCTCTCTGCTTGGTTCCAAGAGCTCTCTCCAAATGTCACCAAATCCAAAGGTCTGGTCCTACAGCCTCTGCCTCTGCTTTCTTCAGCCTCCAGCCAGCTCCAGTCTTCATGTCATTCCGGTGAAATCTCGACTTGTAGCGTCTTCACTCTCTAGAGCACTCTCCGACTGGCCCATTGGCCTATTTATGCTCCTTCCAGAGAGAGGGATTATGGGTAGTTCTACTTAGTACCTTGTTTCAGGTTCTGCCCAAAACATCTTCTTGTAAGATTAGATCAACTCTAATTACTTAGCAGTTAGTAAGGATTCCAACAAGTAACTTTGGAGAGAAATATTTTACCTGAATGATTGATCAGAAACTAAATAATTGGAAAATAAAAGTGATAGCAATAAGAACAGAAAACCTTTTTGGAAATATTTTTTACCATGAAATGGTAGAGATATAGATGATATCTGACAGGTAAGTGGTGCAATGAATACAATACTGAACCTGAAATTCGGAAGATCAGAATTCAAATTCTTCTTCAGATCCTTACTAGTTATGTTACTCTGGGTAGTCACAACTTCTACCTGTTTTTGTTTTCATCCATGAAATGGGATGAATATTATTATTCATAATATATATATAAATTCATAATATATATTCATAATATTATTATTATGTGATATTATTATCTAATTCCCAGGGTTGTTCTAATGATCAAATGCAATAATAATTCATTAATGTAAAGTGTATTGCAAATCTTAAGCCTGCAATGGCTTATATTATTATTGTTATTTTTGTTGATGTTATGTTATTTGAGAAAATAATGTGATTGTGAAGACTTTTTTTTCCTTCTAAGAGTGGGGAAAACCTTTGATAAACTGGGGAGTAGGGAAGGAATGAGAAAATTGGGAGATATTTAAAATTGCATATATATGAAGGGGAGTCAGGGATAATGGTTGTTATAATAAAGGCAATCTTTTAGAAGAGACAGACACTGGAATAATATGGAACTTAAGCTAAAATGATGAATAACTTTAGAAAGGAAGACTTCAAGAAAGTAGGACAAAATGATGATAATGGCTAATGATTTAGGAATATAGAGTAGAAAAAGAGAAATTCATGGCCAAAAAAGTCCTCTATTTTCTCAGGAAAAAATACAGTGAAACCCTTTACAAAAAAAGATGAATTGTGCGAGTGGTGGAAGGCTTGAAAAGGCTTAGTGAAAAAATAAGATTTAGTGGGGAAAGTGTTAGTAATGAATCCAGAGGACTCATTAAAATCTCTTTTTTGAAGCTTATCACCCGTGTGACTTTGGACAAGTCACTTAACCTATTTAGGTTTCAGTTACTTCATCTATAAGATGAAAGAGATTGGACTACATAATATCTAGATTGCCTTTCATTTCTAATTCAATGATGAATAATCCATCAACTCAAGTTATGTGATATATTGTCTATATGAGAAGTGATCATTTACTGGAAGAAAATAATAATGCCCAAATAATTCTTCTCAACTCATCTTTAAAGATGTTTATTTCACCAAACTGAAACTTATATAGTATTACCTTAAAAGTTTTTAAATTCTTAATAATTATCTGGATATTCTCCGATTTGTCAATATCCTTAAATTTTAGAAACTAGAATTAAGCATATATATACACTCCTACACACACACACACACACCACATACACATATGTGTGTGAATTCACACCAGGTATGGATACAGAAGAAACACTACTTTCCTACTACTGGTTATTTTGTCATTCACAATGAAACATAATTTCTCTTTTTTTTCTCTTTTTAATTTTTAATAACAGCTTTTTATTTTCAAAATAAATGTAAAGATAGTTGTCAACATTCACTGTTACAAAATCTTGTGTTCCAAATTTTTCTCTTCCTCTTTCCCCCACCTCCTCACCTAGATAGCAAATAATCTGATAGAGGCTAAACATGTGCAATTCTTATGCACAATTCTTCTAAACATATTTCGACATTTCTCATACTGCACAAGAAACATAAGATTAAAAAGGGAAAAAATGAAAAAAATAAATCAAGAATACAAGAAAAAAGTGAAAATAATATATTGTGATCCACATTCAGTTAACACAGTCCTCTTTCTAGATGCAGATGGCTTCTTCCATCACGAGTCTATTGGAATTGACCTGAATCATGTCATTTTTGAAGAGTCAAGTCCAGCAGAGTTGATTATCAATCTTGTTGCTGTGTCCAATGTTCTCTTGATTCTACTCACTTCACTTAGCATCAGTTCATGTAAGTATCTTCAGGCCCTTATGAAACCATCCAAATAATTGTTTCTTATAGAATAATAAATATTCCATTACATTCATATACCATAACTTATTCAGCCATTCCCCAAATGATGGACATCCACTCAATTTCCAGTTCCTTGCCACTACCAAAAAAGGTCTAGTACAAACATTTTCACACATGTGGATCCTTTCATTTTTTGTGAAATCCAGTAAAGATGCACCTGGATCAAAGCATATGTAGAGTATGATAGCTCTTTGCGCATAGTTTCAAATTGTTCTTCAGAATGTTTGATTCCATTCACAATTTCACCAAGAATGTATTAATGCCCCAGTTTTCTTACATCCCTTCCAACATTTATTATTATCTTTTTCTTTCATCTTAGCCAAGTTGAGAGGTGTGTAGTGGTAACTCAGATCTTAATTTGCATTCATCTAATTAATAGTTATTTAGAGCATTTTTCATACGAGTAGAAATTACTTTAATTTCTTCATCTGAAAATTGTCTTTCATATCATTTGACCATTTATCAATTGGAAAATGACTTTTACATAATTTCTTAAGAGTTTTTTAGTGTCAAATTATACTTTCTTTATTAAACTTGTAGCCTATTAATAAAAGCAGATAAATTTGACATAAAATATTATCTTCTCTTATCTATCTTTTGTTTGTGGATATTTTTTAACTTTATATTTATTTTTTAACTATGTTATGTGAGCATCATAATGGAAGACAATTTCAGGAATGACAAAGAACTATGTCAAATGGACTTTGAAGAGTTTTCAGTATAAGGTAATAAGAGAAAGAGTTGAGAGCATACTTTTTGAGTCTCTCCAAGTGACTAAAGCACTATCAAGAAACAAGAGTATGTACAAATATACAAAAATCATCTTAGTTGATTTCCTATAGCTAAATAATATAGTTGGGGGTACTGATCACACCAACTAATTTCTTTTTAGGTCAATTGAAGAATTTATGGGCTATAGAACTTGAATATCAGAGACAAAAATAGTTTTCATGTCTTAGAAAGACTGAAAAGAAGAAAATATACTTTGTTACCTTTTTTTGAAGTTTGAATTTCATGGATCACACTTAATTCATTATCAATTACAGGGAAGCTAGCCTTTTTGGTGAATGCAGTTTCAGCAATGACTTCAGATGTTCTTTTAGAAAGGAAACATTCTCTAGAGGAATTCATTTGATTCCAGAGAGAACTCTGAGAGGTGTTGAGTATTATGAGGTGAAGAAATAATCTAACGTTCTAGACTAGTGTGAACATTTTTTTGAATTGTCATCCCTTAACATTTATTTTTAAATTTATCTCCAAAGTAGATTTGCATCTAATCTATTTTTTTCTCTAAATCATTGGTGAAAATGTAGAATAACACAGCCAGAAAATATTTCTTGTATCCTCCATTAGATACATATCAAAGATGAAATCAACCCAATAATTGACCCTTTGAGGAAGAAGATGGAGTCATCTATATATTATATAGTTTCTTTACCCATTTAAAACTATTTGATGTATATATTTTCAATTAAGAAGACTTCTTCAAGCATAACATGAAGGACTTTGTTCCATTTTATTCTCAATTCTAGGTAAATAATATTTCATATATATAGTTGTTGCTTGATCTTTATTTTCAAAGTGGACCAGTGACATCACAACATGATGCTTTAATCTGTGCATGAATTGGATTTAAGTGAGACAAAGTTGCAAAATTTGCCAGCCTCATTCTCTCTTTCATAGTCCTAAAAGTCCAGTAGTAGGACAAAAGTAAAGTTGACAGGCAATGAAGCAGAATACAGTGAATGATTTTGGCATCTTCAATACCTGACCAACTTGTAAGTGCTTTCAAAACTTGCTTAATGCAATCTTCATAACCATCAGAACAAATTGTTCTTATTTTTCCATTCCACTGGATATGTTTCCATATGCTTAGTGCAGACAAATTCCTAATTTACTGACAAGTTTGAAGCTCACTGATTATCTCAATCTTGTTTGGTCCATCTTCAGAGACAGTTTATTGGGGTGTGGCTTTTGGGACTGCTATAGATTCTTGGAGAAACAGGTGAAAGATGAAAAAGCCAAGTCAATATTAAAGGTTAATGAGCAGTCTTGAAAGGGTACAACAAATGCTCATCCCAGAAGTGCTAGTCCTCCTTGAATACTCCTGTATTCCAAGTTAGTAAATTATTTCCCTCTTGGAGCTCTATTTCTCAAAACTGTTTTTCTTTTCTTTTCTTTCTTTCTTTTTCTTTTTTTTTGTTTGTTTTATAGCAGCATTTCATTTTTGAGAGTTATTCTTCCTTGACTGACTTATCATCTAAAATCAATTAAATCTGCCCTATACTTTCTGTGGATCCTTTGAAATTAGGTCTCCCTAAATATAGGTTGCAAAATTTACTTGGCTTTTCCATTGTTACATATCTCATGTCCCCTCAAGGGTCCCATCACTTTCATTTCTCCAATGATTTATTCCTTAATGGTGAGAATTATACAGAATAACATATTTGGTTTCTTTATTTTTTGGAGGATTCCCTTATCCTTAAATAAGTTCAAGAAGTTGTCTTCTTTTTCTCTTTTGTCAGAATAATAATTTCAAAATATATCCAGATAAATGACATCTCCCACCAATATTATACCACTTGTGTTATTGGTAAAAATGCTTAATAGCTCATAACCAGGAAATAATTCTAGGGCCACTTAATTAGAAACCTACCTCCTTCTAAGAGGAGCTCTGGACCAGATTTATATGCTGACCTGACTTCTCACTACTTTTTCCTTGTTGTTTGCAATATACTCCAATAGAAACATCACTTCCGATTCTTCCTCCACTTATTTTCATCTAATATTTCTGAATGTGATCTGTGATCTTTCTCACATCATCATACCTTCTTAATATACAGTGTTAAAAAACAAAACAATAAAAAGAAACAAACCAACACTAACAACAAAAACAATCTTTTGCCAATCATATCTTTTTAAACTAAAAAATACCCATCTTAAAACCTAGCCTACTCATGTATTTCAGTAAATAAGATCTCTTAAAAACATTCATCTTTTGTCCTGCCTACATGTTGGGGCATTGAACACAGACACTTTAAGCTATATGTTCTACAATTAGTTTTTTTTCCAGATTTTTATGTATGTGATATTTCAATTCTTTCAAATGACAATCATGATCTTTTATTGAAATTGCTTTCAGGGAATGAATGTTGGAAAATGTGTCCCTTTTCATGTTAATTATCTTTTCAGGATAGAAAGCAAATGTATTTTTCCATGGCCAAGAACATGGCTTGACTGCATTTCAAATGAATTTCTCAAAATTGAGTTCTCCTTTAGAGAAGCTTAGAGAGAATTAGAAACAATTTTGTCTGTGTATTCCTTGAGTAGCATCAAGGAAAACATAGTATATATTCCTATCATCTTCAATATTTTGCTCCTTGCCTTCTTTTAAAAATCAAAGTATTTCTTTTTTCAACTACAAAAAAATCAAAATTATCTCACTCATACTCTAGTCCCAATTGAAACTCAAATGAAAAACAAAACAAAACAAATATGTGTAGTGAAGCAAAAATTTTTAAAAAGAACACATTGTGTACGTGTGTGTATATGTATGTGTATACACATTTGTTTCATTTTGAATTATGATCTTATTATCTCTACATTGGGAGATGGCAAATTTTGTACTAGAACTCTGGAATTATAGTTGTTTATTAAACTGAACAAAGTCCCTAATTTATTCAATGTTGTTTGTCTTTATGATACTATTAAAATCATGCAAATTATTCTGTCAATCTGTGTCATTCTTCAGGAGTTCATACAGGAATTGCCTAGTTTCTGTGAAATCATTCTTTTCATTTTTGTCCAAAGAATTATATCATATGTATTTAACAAAATTGATCCTTATCATTAAATATTATCAGTTTATCCTGGTTTAGTTGCTTATAACTGAAGATTCTTGCTAAACTATTAATATTGGTTTTGATTCCTAGAAGGTATTTTTTTCTTTGATATAGGAACTGGATTTTTAGTAATGATTTTCTTTATAGTATTCATTTTCATCAGTAGATTATTTCAACTTCTAATTTGACCTTTGATTGTAAGAGATTTGGACAATATCATTTAATTATTTCATAAAATGATGTATATAGATTCTTATTTTAACAGTGATTTTTAGTCTTTTTAAAAATTCTAAAATTAACAATTTTTTCTGTAAAATATCATTTTTCAATGTTTTGAATGGTTATTATTTCTTGTTTTTTTTTTTTTTTTAATTTAATGTAACTAGCTTCTTTTAGGTCCATTCTAATCTTTAGAGTATGGTAGAGTTAAGTGCTGTTTTCATCTTTTGTGTTAAGTTGTTAATTTCATGTCAAATACTTTCTTCCACAATGCTTCTTTATTTATTTTTTTCCTTCCAGTTACTCTCCTTTCATAAAAAAAATTAAACATTTTAATTGTTAAAAGGAAAAAAAAACTCCATTACTTTATCTCTTCTGGGAATTCTAGGTAAATTTTTCTCCTAGTTATATTTTAATTGCCTTTTTTCTTGTAAATATTTTGAAGTTTTTCTTTCTTCTGTTATTTTTTTTCTTACTACATTGGGATTTTTTTCTTCATTCTTTTTTTTTTTTAGTATAGCTTTTTATTGACAGAACAGATGCATAGCTAATTTTTCAAAATTGTCCCTTGCCATCATTTCTGTTCCAATTTTTCCCTTCCTTCCCTCCACTCCCTCCCTTATATGTCAGGCAGTCTCATATATATTAAACATGTTAAAGTATATCTTAAATACAATATATGTGTACATATTTATATAGCTTTCTTGTTGCACAAAAAATTAGGATATAGAAAGGTAAAAATAATCTGGGGAGAAAAACAAAATTCAAGCAGTCCACATTCATTTCCCATTGGTCTTTCTCTGGGTGCAGCTGATTCTGTTCATCACTGATCAGTTGGAACTGCATTGGATCTTCTCATTGGAGAAGATATTCACTTTCATCGGTTTGACCCTCATATAGTATTGTTGTTGAAGTACGTAATGATCTCCTGGTTCTGCTCATTTCACTTTTTTTTTTTTAAATAAGTTTTTATTGATAGAACGCATGCCAGGGTAATTTTTTACAGCATTATCCCTTGAATTCACTTCTGTTTCGATTTTTCCCCTCCCTCCCTCCCTCCATCCCTTCCCCCAGATGGGAAGCAGTCCTTTACATGTTGAATGGGTTGCAATATATCCTAGATACAATATATGTGTGCAGAACTGAACAGTTTTCTTGCTGCACAGGGAGAATTGAATTCAGAAGGTATAAATAACCCGGGAAGAAAAACAAAAATGCAAGCAGTTTATATTAATTTCCCAGTGTTCTTTCTCTGGGTGTCTGCTCATTTCACTTAACATCAGTTCATGTAAGTCTCTCCAAGCCTCTCTCATTCATCTGCTGGTCATTTTTTAATAGAACAAAAATATTACATAACATTCAAATACTACAATTTACTCAACCATTTTCCAATTGATGGGCATCCATTCATTTTCCATCTTCTAGCCACTACAAACAGGGCTGCCACAAACATTTTGGCACATACAGGTCCCTTTCCCCTTCTTTAGTATCTCTTTGGGGTATAAGCCCAGTAGAAACACTGCTGGATCAAAGGGTATATGATAACTTTTTGAACATAGTTCCAAATTACTCTCCAGAATGGCTGGATGTATTCACAATTCCACCAACAATGTATCGGTGTCTCTGTTTTCCCACATCCCCTCCAACATTCCACATTATCTTTCCCTGTCATTCTAGCTAATCTGACAGGTATGTAGTGGTATCTCAGAGTTGTCTTAATTTGCATTTCTCTGATTAATAATTGTGGTGAGCTTTTTCTTCTCAAAAAGCAGCCAGGTGATGAAAGTTCAGATCTTTTATTATATCCAATATAGCCCGGTTAGCTTAGAGGCCTATCTCTCTGCTTGGTTCCAAGAGCTCTCTCCAAATGTCTTTAAATCCAAAGGTCTGGTCCTTCAGCCTCTGCCTCTGCTTTCTTCAGCCTCCAGCCAGCTCCAACTCTTCATGTCATTCCGGTGAAATCTCGACTTGTAGCGTCTTCCTCTCTAGAACTCTCCGACTGGCCCATTGGCCTATTTATGCTCCTTCCAGAGAGAGGGATTATGGGTAGTTCTACTTAGTACCTTGTTTCAGGTTCTGCCCAAAACATCTTTTTGTAAGATTAGATCAACTCTAACTACTTAGTAGTTAGTAAGGATTCCAACATCTCCCCCTTTCTTTTGTTTTAAAACATAGGGGGTTCCTGAGGGGGTACACATAAATCCATCAATATGGGCCAGAACTTTGTAACAGATATACATGGTATACATAAATCCATCAATATGGGAGGCATTATACATAATTTACAAAAGCACACAGCAATATAACACAGGCTAGTGGTAATGTAACAAATAACATGAATCAACATGAAAATTTAACTACTGCAAAAGTCTCATCAACAATCTTTCATCTCAAGAAATCCAATGATTCTTGCAATTGCTTAAAATACATAAACACATAGTAATATAACACAGGCTAGTAGTAATGTAACAACATAAATCGACCTGAAAATTTACAAATGTCCATAAGTCCTAGAAATAGTCCATAAGGAATCCATTGTTCATTAGTTCATGCGCCAGGAATCTAATAATTCCTGTAAGCTCTGAAGTACTGCAAAAGTCTCATCAACAATTTTTCATCTCAGGGAATCCAGTGATTCTTGCTGGTTTTTCAGGAACTGAAAGCTGAAGATTTTAAAGTTCTTTTGACAGTCTCATTGTTAGCCATCTGATTCCTTTTCCACCTGTGGAAATATAAGCAGATCCTCTTCCCCAAGCAGTTAACCTATCTAATTCTCTTCTATTTACCACTTTTGGGATTTCTCCTCATCATCTGGTAATTACATTGGAGCTTTTTGCATTGGATATTGTCTTGTTGTCTTAAAAGGCCTGTATTCTTCCCAACTGTAATCCTGATTGCTTTTCTGTTGGTTGATGACATCAGAATTCTGAATTTCTAAAGTCTCTCTGGGTGTAACCTCAGCTGCTATCATGCCCCACCTGTCCTCTGATTGATACTTTAGAGCTGGGCCCTGCCTCTCATTCCTCTGGGTCAATATACATTTAGAGGCCCAGTGAAAGCCTCGGTTACATTTTGGACATGGGGTTTTAGGTTTTCTCTCACCCTGTCTTCTCACTCTATCTCCATATCTACAATGAGCTCTCAAATGTCCAACTTTTCCGCAATGAAAACATCGACGAGTTTCTCTAGAATTCCTCTGCCAAGAAGGACCTTGTCTTTCCATGTTCATCATAGTCTGGGCATAATAAGCATTTGTGCCCACTGTGGCACAGCGTCTAATGATCTCCTCTAAAGGAGCATTTTTGTCTAGCCCCCATATAATTCTCTTGCAAATCTCATTGGCATTTTCCTTAGCCAAATGTCTAGTCATTATTTCTGTTGCTGCATTGTCTCCAATGGTTCTTATTACAGCTGTTTGTAAACGTCCCACAAAATCTGCAAAAGGTTCGTTGGGACCTTGCTCTATTTTTGTGAAAGCATTATTTCCATCTTTCTGTCCAGGGAGAGAATTCCAAGCTTTTATTGCAGCCTTAGAAATTTGCTCATACACTGTTATGGGATAATAAATCTGTTCTGAACTCTCTGCATACTGACCTTCTCCAGCTAGTTGGTCAAAAGCAACTTGTACAATAGCTCCTGTTTGCCTATTGCGTTGGGCTTGAACCCTACATAATTCATGAAACTCCGAAAGCCACAATAAATTTTGTCCCGGTTCTAGACAAGTTTTCACTATGGATTTCCAGTCATTCGGGGTTAGGATTTCATAAGACAAATTATCCAGTAACATCTTCACATAAGATGATGTAGCCCCATAAAGAGTGCAACCCTTTTTCAAATCTTTAATTTTTCCCAAATTAAAAGCAGTGTATTTTCTCTCTTTTTGACCTGAGGAGTTGAGCTCTTCAATCACAGGATATGCATTTATAAAATCAGATATATCTTCTCCTTTATTTTTTGCCTTAATTAATGCTTTTTCTAATCTTGTCAAATTCTGCTTTACAGGAGAAGCTGACTGTGTTTCTGTCTCTCTCCCTCCCCCTTGTTCCACCCATGAAGGGTTAATTGCGGGGGGAGGGTCATGAGATATAGAATCACCTAATTCCTCCTGCCGTGAAGTATCATACTGAGAATTGTAATTAACTCCATTCTCATCTGATTCGTCCTCCTTTTCACCTAGTAAAGTTGGGACTGTTTAACCAATTTACTTCTTCCTCTGTTAATCTGTGCAAGCTATATTTTTGAAGGTATTGATCCATTGGATTTAAGTTATCAAATTTGTTGGCATAAAGTTGGACAAAGTAACCCCTAATTATTGGCCTAATTTCCTCTTCATTAGTGGCAAAGTCTCCCTCTTCATATTTAAGACTAACAATTTGTTTTTCCTATTTCCTTTTTCTAATCAAATTAACCAAGAGTTTATATATTTTGTTGATTTTTTAAAATAGAATCAACTTTTAGTTTTATTTATTAATTCCATAGTTTTTTCTTACTTTCAATTTTATTAATCTCTCCTTTTATTTTTAGAATTTCAAATTTAGTGTTTTTTAAAATTTGCTCCTTTTCTAGATTTTTTAGTTGCAAGCCTAATTGACTGATTTTTTCTTTCTCTATTTTATGCAAGTTGGCCTTTAGAGTTATAAAATGTCCCCTTATTACTGCTTTGGCTGCATTTTGGTATGACATCTCATTATTGTCATTCTCTTGGGTGAAATTATTAATTGTGTTTATGACTTGCTGTTTTACCTAATCATTCTTTAGGATGAGATTATTTAGTTTCCAATTATTTGTTGGATATTTTACCCTGGCCTTTTATTGAATGTAATTTTTATTGCATCCTGATCTGAAAAGGATGCAATTATTATTTCTGCCTTTCTGCAGTTGAATTTGAGGTCTTTATGTCCTTATATAAGGTAAATTTTTGTATAGATTCCATGAATTGTAGAAAAGAAAGTGTACTCCTTTCTGTTTCAATTTAGTTTTCTCCAAAGATCTATCATACCTAACTTTTCTAGTATTCTATTTACCTCTTAAACTTCTTTCTTAATTATTTTGTGGTTTGATTTATCTAGTTCTGAGAGTATAAGGTTGAGCTCTCCCATGATTATAGTTTTGCTGTCTATTTCTTCTTGTAGCTCTTTAACTTCTCCTTCAAGAATTTAGATGCTAAATGACTTGGTGCATATATGTTTAATATTGATATTGCTTTATTGTCTATAGTACCCTCTAGCAAGTTTTAGTGCCTTTCCTTATCTCTTTTATCTCATTTCACTTTTCTCCTCCCACTTTTCAATGGGAGAAGTTTCTCTGTAAATCAAGTATGTCTAATATTTTTCACTTTGAGTCAATTCTGAGGAGAGTAAGATATACACTTTGTGCATACCTCTCCCTTCTTTCCTTCAGATATATTAGGTTTCCTTTGCCTCTTCATGAGATGTAGTACCTCCACTTTTCCCTTTTTCTGGTACAATTTCCTTTCTACCTCTAGCTTTTTTTATATTACAACAGTTAAACCAAATTATACATGTATTCTTTATGTATACTCATAACAGAAATATAGTTCCCAAGATTTCTTTTTACCTTTTTATGTTTCTCTTGAGTCCTATATTTGGATCTCAAACTTTTTGTTTAGTTCCAGTTTTTTCATCAGAAATAGATGGAATTCACCTGTTTCACTGAATCTTCTTCCCTGGAAATAATGCTCATTTTGGCTGGGTAACTTATTCTTGGCTGCATGCCACGTTCCTTAGCCTTTTGGAATATCACATTCCAGGCCCTTTGATCTTTTAATGTGGACGCTGCTAGATCCTGAGTAATCCTTATTGTGACTCCTCTGTATGTGAATTTTTTTTTTTCCTACCTGCTTGTATTATTTTTTTTCCCCTTGGTTTGATAGTTCTGAAATTTAGCCACAGTACTTCTTGGAGTTTTGATTTTGGGATCTATTTCAGTAGGTTATTGATGAATTCTTTCAATGTCTATTTTTCAGGAATTCCAATAATCTTCAGTTTATCTCTCCTAGATCTATTTTCTAGGTCTACTATTTTCCCAAATAGGTATTTAACATTTTTTCTATCCTTTTATTTTTTTGGGTTTTGCTTGACTGATTCTTGGTGTCTTCTTGTGTCATTCATTTCTATTTGTTCAATTCTGATTTTTAATGAATTATTTTCATTTACTTTTTTATTTCTTTTTGTAACGGTCCAATTGAGTTTTTAATTGAGTTATTTTGTTCTATATACTTTTTTCCATTTTGCCAATTTAATTTTTTAAAGAGCTATTTTCTTTTTCTAGCTCACTCATTCTGTTTTTCAGCAATTTGTTTCCTTTATTCACTCTGTCTTTTAATGAGTAGGATGACTTATGAAGACCCTCTTGCAAAACTTCCCTTTCCTTTCTCCATTTTTCTTCTAGCTCTGTTGTAAGAACATTTTTAATTTCTTCTATGAGAGCTTTATGTGATATGGACCAGATCATATGCCCCTTTGGGGTTTCATCTAGAGAGAAAGTATTTTCAGTCTCCTCTCTATCAGTATAGAAGTTATCTGTACTCAATACCTGCTTTAACTTTTTACTCATTTTGACAAAAAAGAAAGAGACAAACAAACAAACAAAAAAACCAACTGCAGTCTGCTTTTGGGGCAGTATGGTATTACCAAGCTTCCTCTACAGACAACAGGAAATAGCAATGAAGCATCAGTGGGCCGGCAATGGCTTCACTGGGATCAGCCGTTGTGCTCTGAGATTGTGCTGAGTAACTCTGGGTGTTGGGTGGGTGTGGCCAGGTCCCAAGAGACTCTAGCATTTTGGGGTTATAATCGTTTCCCTTTGTGTTTATAGCTTCTCTGCTGATCTAGTGCCTTGCTGCTGGAGCAAAGTAATTCACTTTGGATGTTTGGAGGTACCTCCAGACAGTGTGAGAAGTCTAAAATCTGGAAGACTGAAGGAACCTCTAATGATAAGGAATTGCCATCTGTGCTGCTGAGACTCTATTTTAAAGGAACCAGAACATTCCTGATGAGTGCAGAAACAGTGGGGCACAGTAGCTATTGGCTTCAAGTACTTACAGGAGGTTAAATTTCTTGGTTTAAAATTGCAGGCCAGAAGAGGAAACTGAACTGAAGCCAGAAACCATCACACCCTCAACCTTGGGAATGTAGGGGATTTCACTAATAAGTTCTTATTAAAATAAAACAAAAATGAACAGGCAAAGGAAAAAAAATAATCATGGAAAATTACTAGGGGGATAGGGAAGATTGGGATTTATCTTCAAAAAGAAATAGCTTCTACCCTAAAGAGCAATATTCATAACTGATTATCAGCCCAAAGAGAATTTTTAAAACTCAATATACACTTTAAAAATCAAATGGGAGAAACTGAGGGAAAAAAAACAATTAAAAAAAAAAACAAGATTACAAAAAGAAAGTTAACCAACTACAAAGGAAATCTAGAATCTTTTTTTTTTTAATATATAACTTTTTATTGACAAAACATATGCCTGAATATTTTACAACATTATCCCTTGTATTCACTTCTGTTCCAACTTTTCCCTTTCCTTCCTTCACCCCCTCTCCTAGATGGCAAACAGTCTTATACATGTTAAATATGTTACAGTATATCCTAGATACAATATGTGTGTGCAGAACCGAATAGTTCTCTTGTTGCACAGGGAGAATTGGATTCAGAAGGTAAAAATAACCTGGGAAGAAAAACAAAGATGCAAACAGTTTACACTCATTTCCCAGTGTTCCTTCTCTGGGTGTAGTTGCTTCTGTCCATCATTGATAAATTGGAACTGAGTTAGATCTTCTCTTTGTCAAAGAAATCCACTTCCATCAGACTACATCCTCATAGAGTATTATTGTTGAAGTATATAATGATCTCCTGGTTCTGTTCATTTCGCTTAGTATCAGTTCATGTAAGTCTCTCCAAACCTCTCTGTATTCATCCTGCTGGTCATTTCTTACAGAACAATAATATTCCATAATATTCATATACCACAGTTTATCCAACCATTCTCCAATAGACGGGCATTCATTCATTTTCCAGTTTCTAGCTACTACAAAAAGGGCTGCTACAAACATTTAATCCATACAGGTACTTTTCCTTTCTTTCATATTTCTTTGGGATATAAGCCTAGTAGTAGCACTGCTGGATCAAAGGGTATGCATAGTTTGAGAACATTTTGGGCATAATTCCAGGTTGTTCTCCAGAATGGTTGGATTCATTCACAACTCCACCAAAAATGCATCCATGCCCTAGTTTTCTCTGCAGCCCCTCCAACATTCATCATTATTTTTCCCCATCATCTTAGCCAATCTGAGAAGTGTGTAGTGGTATCTCAGAGTTGTTTTAATTTGCATTTCTCCGATTAATAGTGGGAAATCCAGAATCTTAAAGAAGAAAATAACTCTCTGAAAGTTAGAATTTTGCAAGGGGAAGCCAGTGATATTATAAGATACCAAGAAATAATAAAGCAAAATATAAAGAATGAAAAAATAAAAGAGAATGTGAAACCGAAGAAAAACAACAGATCTGTAGAACAGATCATGAAGAAATTTAAGAATAATTGAACTATCTGAACTTTGTCCAAAAAAAAGACTCTTGTAATAGAAATAATTATAATGAAATATAATATATTTAATTATATATAACATATTATTTATTATATATCATAATATAATATATGATAAAATGTATTAAATTATAATATACATAACATGATAAAATTAAAATAATAAAATATGCTAAAAGATAATAAAAATAATAAAAGAAATAATCAAATAAAATTGTCCTGTAGTAACAGAACAAGAAAAACAGGGGAACAAAGTCTTACCAATTATCACTTCAGAGATATTCTAGAAGGAAAATATATAAAAATATTATTATTAAATTTTGTAAACCCTAAATCAAAAGAAATTATAAGCAACAACCAAAAATCAATCCAAACATGCTGGAGCTACCATGAAAATTGCATAGGATTTATCAGTAAGTACAATAAAAGACTGCAGGTCCTGGAATGGTATTTGTTGAAATTCAAAATAATTAGGATGATGGCTAATTCAGCAAAATTAAGTATACTGAATAAAAATAATAGACCTTCAACATTGTCAGATTTTCAGGCTTTTATTTTGAAACAAATCTGAACTTAATATAAAAAATTAACATATAAGAGTCAACATCAAAGACTAAATTCAAGGGACAATTGGACAAATTATGTTTTACACATTAAATGTCAAATTGAGGCTAGAAATTGAGTAGTTCAAAAGAAAGATTAAGGTAGAGTTGAGGATGATGTGCCACTAAAAAGTAAAACCAGCTAGGAAAAGGCAAAAAAAAATGATAATCATGCTATACCAATGAGATGCAAGAGCAAGAATTGACAGAGAAAATTTAGATGAGGGCAGAGTGCCTGGCAGAAGGTTAAGTGATATCAAGGAAAGTTAACAGACAGAAGTAAAGTAGAAAACTTAGTAGGGATAGGAAATAAGGCATACATACACAAACACAATAACAATGATCAGGACTAGAATTTAGTAGGAATAAAATAATGGTAATTATTAATTTCAGACAAAATCAAACAATAAAATTCAATCAAGAGAAAAATATACTTATATGTGGATGTGTGTATATGTGTATGTATTTATGCATGGATACATAAATATATCCATCCTTAACTATATCCTGCTTGTAAGATGTGGCTGAGTTTAGGGAGAGAGGGAGGAGAGGAAAGGGAAAAAAAGAATAAAGTAAAAAGTGCAGAGCAGAGAATAAAAGAAAACATAAAAAGAAGCAAAGAAAAGATGGACAGTTATGAATACAATGTTTTCTATTATTATATGTGCTTTATTGAAATGGAAATTTATTGTTACATATTTTGAAACCTTGGTGTTCTGCTGGACTCATGGCAATTTTCCCCCCTTTTTTTCTATTTTTTCTTACTTTACAATTAAGTTTTAAATAAATAAATACATTTTAAAATAGATTAATTCACATTTGGATTGCCTCCTATTCCAATTGCTATTTTAATAAATTTGAAAAATGAATATAGATAAGTAATCTTCGTGTACTATGTAACACATTAAGAATTTTACTGTATCGTTTTCCTTAACAGTATCACAAACATGCATACCTTCCTTTTTAACATGCACAATAATTTCTTTCTCCTTCCTCAAGAAACTTCTTAATTGATTAAATTTTTTTCTTAACTAGCAGTTTACTATTTTTTCTTATCATTTTAAAAGGTATTTTTACTTATTTACCTAATCTACCCAAGTACTTTTTTTATTTAATTCTCATAGAGTAATTCTTTTCAAATCACAATCTATCAATCCTTTTTCTTTCTTCAGAATGAATCCTCATTCAGATTTAGTTTTCTTATTTTAACTTATATTAAAGCTTTTCTTCTTTACATTTTTCTGAAGTTTTCTCACTCTTCAAATTGGATCTCTCAATTTTTTCAAAATCTAAATCATTTGAAAATATCTTAACCAATTTTTATTTTGGCAGATTCACTTGTTCCTCTGTGAGAAATCATAATTAAAGTTTTGTTTTGTTTTAATATTGAGAGGATTACTAACATTTCAAAAACACATGCCAAAGGGAGACTGTAGGTTTTATTATTATTATCACTCTAATGTATAGCTTCATTAGTAACCCTAAAATAGGAATTAAAAATGGTTTTTGAACATGTATTTGAACTCTAATGGGTAATCCTTGCCCATATGGCACCTTGAGATATACATCTTAATACTTTGAAATATTATCAGTTTGTTTTTCCCTCCTCAAAGCATCTACTTCCTTCCTTTATGGTTCTTAACATAAAATATTTATTGGTTTTCTTTATTTACCCTTTTTTTCTTATTCTTTCACCTTATGATATGAAAAAGAGAATTTTCTTTTGTTTCTTCTATGTTGTTTTTTTTTTTCCCCTTTCCTACATCGAATTAATTCTCCAAGTTTAAAAAAAACTGCCTAATTCTTCCTAATAAGTGGGATAGGAAAGATAGGAAATAAATTCTCTTCAAGAACCTTTTTAGCTTCTCTTTAGGAGGTAGACAAGCCAAAACTGTAAGTAGAAACACTAAGTCCTTGATTAAGGAAGTGAGCTGCTTACATAACTAGAGGATTTGCCCTTATTTCTATAAAGGTTGATAATATTTCTGTCCAATTTCCATTACTACATTTAAGTAATTAACCACTAAGCTAATTTCACAAAAATTCAGATTTTTTTAATCATGCAAATATTTCAAAATGTTTTGAGCACTTCCATATCTTAGTAAAAATAGCACATATCAATAATTTAACTTCCTCATAATAAATTGGTATTATAAAGGCCATTTAAATGTCTATTATAATGCAATTCCTTTTTCTGCTAATTTATGAGGGGATTATGTTTTTTTTTTTTTTTTGATTGAATTCTTTGAGGTGCATACATTGCTTTGAGAGATGTATTTTCCTTTCCTCTTCTCCTTCTTGCCTCTGGTAACTTACAAATGAAAATGAATTGTTATAGTGAATGAATCACTTCTTACCAAATGTAGTATTCTTATTCTCCTTTATACTTTCTCTGATTTGTAACTACCTCACTTCTCCACTGACCCCTCTTATCATATTAAGTGACTTGGTCCTCTTTCACATCTATGTTGTGGAATGCATGATGTTTACATGTCTATTCTTTAGTATGTAATCAATGCATAATTGAATGTTTATTGGTGGAAACAAATAACATATATATTTAAACAACAATAATCATAGTGGCATGGAATATTTTTTCATAGATTTTCTAAAAATATATTTCAGGAATTATTTAATTTACAAATATAATCTCTTTTTCTGTCTGTCTCTGCCTCTCTTTCTCTGTCTCTGTTTCTGTCTCTCTATCTCTCTCCCCTTCCTTTTTTTCTTTCTCTCTCTCTCTCTCTCTCTCTCTCTCTCTCTCTCTCTCTCTCCACACACATACACACATGTAAGGGAATTTTATATCTATATATCTATCTATTTAAAGATAGGTAGATAGATATATAGATATAGATATATGTAGATATGTCCTTAACTTTTATGTACATAGAGAGAGAAAAAAGAGAGAGGGGAGAGGAAAGTAGAAGAGAGGACAGAATAGGAGAGGAATTCTCATGAAGTTAAAGCAGGTTTCTGAACTTTAATGCTTCTGATAGATAGACCCAGTTCTCAAAGAATTATTGAAGCACTATTCAGTAAATAAACAACAACAAAAAATTCATTTCACGGTATTTCAATCTTTATGGTATTGTTCAGCTTTTAAATTGTGGACTGCTATTACTTTAACTATAAAAATTGTGATATCCGACAAGTGCCTAGTAGCATGACTTTAGTTAAAGGTCTGTTTTTCTATTATAATCACCTATTTTCAAGGGTTCACACTTTACTTTTAAACCTTTCCCTGGGCTTAGTAATAGTAAAATAGTTGCAACTGCCTTGTGTTAAATTTATTGGTTTTTTAAAAGTTTAAGTGGCTGAAGCTGTTATTTGAATTTTTTAATCCAAAATTTCATTTTTCAAATTACTTTTTAGAAGTAAATATGTTAGTTGGATCAATCAGTAATGATTCTTTAAATGTGATGGTTTTTCTGTAAACTTTAGAATTCAGTTAAGTGTGTGTGTGTGGAAAGAGAGGGAGAGAGAGAGAGAGAGAGAGAGAAAGAGAGAGAGTGAGTGTGTGTGTGAGTGTGTGTGTGTGTGTGTGTGTGTGTGTTGGAATACTAGGAGGCACCTGACAATGCTGCTAGAGTTCCAACCCAGAATAAATCTCCTCTTGTGAGAGGATGATACAAGGAGACTGAGAGGCAGTTGCTGCTCTCTGACCTCTCTGTCTGAGAGGCTGTTGCATTGTCTGACCTCTCTCTTCCTTCTGCCTCCAATTTATCTCATTCCCAATCCACAACACCTGTGTGAGCAAAGGCTGCCCTGCAACTCCTTCAGATGTTATGATCCACAGCTGTGGAGGCTCTCGGAGAATTGGCCTGCCCTTTAACAAGGCAGAGAAGGATAGAAAGACAGAGAAAAAAAGGGAGGGAGAGAGATGAAGAAAGACAAAGAGAGAGGGGATTACATTTGGTAAATTAATAGAACAGAGATATTTGAAGGATTTGGAAAGGGTGAAAGTAGTGATCTTAAAAAGAAAAGAAGCTAACTAGAAATCAACAACATATCTGGGGGTGGGAAAAAACCCACTAAATTTCAATATCTTAATACACACTAATATATTATAAAGTAGTTGATGAAATGTCATGGAAAAATGTTACATAAATTTGATATGATTTTCTCAAAAAGGGCTGCAGAACATATTTACAAAAGGGAAGCAACTCATCATTTATCTTGATTCCTACAAGATAGCTGGATTCTTTTCTGATAAGATGTTTTTACTGCCTATTAAAAAATAAGGTCTTGCCTTCATTTCTCACCAGTCTGTGTTGCATACTTCTCCACTATTCTCCAAACTTTTCTTTCTATAAGATCACTTTATCTCTAGAATTAATACCTCAGAAGCACCCTCTCTGGTTTCTGATCCCTTCCTTTGACTTCATTTAAGGATAGTGCTCAGACTAAGTCTCATCATTTTTTTACCAGACTACAGTCTATACTTCTCTATCATACCCTATGTCAGATATTTTCTCTCTTTTGTGTCAACTTTTATTAAAATGTAAGTTCCTTGAGGGAAGAGATTGTTTTTCTTTTTGCACGTATATTTATTTCCAGTGCTTACTACAATGCTGTGCAGAAAGGAAGCATTTAATAAATATTTGTTGACTGACTGTGTATAGTATTAATATTTTGGTTAACTCTTGATCCAAATTCTATAAAATTAGCATAACAGAGCATATATCAAGTATTAAACTAAAGGACTTATCCTGTTTCAGTCATATCTGCTTTTAATGACACTTCTCAATAACCTACCACATCTTTCAGTAGCCCTAATGGCAGTTCCTCCCGAAAGTATTCCCTGACTCTTCCAGTGAGAAATATTCTTTCCTTAATATTTTATTGTCTGTAACATATATTTTAATTTTAATTTTGTATGCTGGTTTTTATGAAGTTATATTGTTAGTACATGATGTTGTCAATATATGTTTTTGTAAAAATACCCTTTATATATATATATATATATATTTTGGGGGAGGGAAAGACATTTATTTTTATATCTCTTCCAGTATATAATACAGTGCTTTTCAAAATGCATACTTAGTAGGAAAAAACCATTTCAATTAAAGATTCAATCAATAAACATTTATTAAGCATATGCTATGGGCCAGGCACTGAAAAGTTCTAGAAAGTTAAAAAAAAGATAAACTTTGATAACAAGGAATTCACAATGTAATAGATTTTTTTAGATTATGTCTTGGAGAATTTAATAGAGATAAATGGAAGTACATATTCTGAACAATATCAATTTATTAATAGTGTAATGTATAATTGTTAACAAAGTGTGTCAGAGTAGTAACCTCAATAAAGTCAGTGATCACAAGAAAGAGGAGATACTCTTTATTCAGATAAAATAAAAACACAGTCATATTAAAAGAAAAAAAAAGTACTATGCAGTTGCAATACTAAGAAAAGTGGCCTGGCATTTAGGTGGGGATAATCATTTCCCTCTCTGCCAGTTAAAGAATGTTAATTGTTTTATTGAAGCCATCTGTATCGTAAAATCTTTTCTGGGGTATTGGAACTACCAACTATCTACTTGGAAGCACATGAACTGGTGACACCTTTTGGGGATAGTACCAAGTTAAACTGTGGGGCTTAAAAATAACAAAAAAAAATACTTTGAAAGTATCCAAAGGGTTACTGGCATGAAAAATAACAAATTTTCTTTTTAATTATATCTTTAAACTAATTCAGACAGGATACTCAATTCCTAACTTAATTTAATGACATAGAAATGTGGCTTTAGCCATATGCATAAAAACATCAAAAATCAATTATATTGTAAATACGTACAGTAGAAATCAATAAAGTAGAAACTTGGGATAATATTAATGTTTATCTTCTCAATTAAACAGGATATGGATTAGAATAGATAAATAAGTGAATTATGTTGATCTGGGGAACATGCCACTCACCTTGTGCCACAGAATTTCAGAATCTGAGATAAGAAAAGATACCTTAAATTTTATTTAGCACAATGGATACTTCAAGAAATGTACCTTCTACAACATATGTATCAAGTATCATCAAAATTCTGACTGAAGACCTTGAGTGTTAAACATTTACCACAATGTCCCTGCATTTCCATCTTTATCTCTAGCCACTGGTATTTGGTAGTATATGTGTCTGGCCCTAGCATTTTTTCATTATTACATTCAGCCTTTTGTCATATTTAATTTTCTTTTTTTGTTATTTTTTGTTATTTTTTCTATGGGAACTCTTTGCAGGCTAAATCAACTCAGCAGATACATTTAGCAAGAATGATAAAGTTTTGAAAAGGTGACTCAAAATGTACACAAAAATCTATATCCTAAACCTATTCACTTCCAAAATGAAGCAATGAGAAGTTAATTGATGAAATAAACAAAACAATAAAGTTTGGCCCTAGTTTGATTTTCCATCCTCAATCTCTCTTTCTCAATATCATAATATCTATCCACTGGGATTTTTGTGGGGGAGGGAGCTTAATTTCTGTAGGATTAACCTAGTTTTACAGGTTCAAAAGTTATAGTCTTAAACAGGGTGGTACAAGTTTATTACTGCTCAGTATCTTCATTTGAATAAGATCTAAGAAAATAGGAAATAATGGGGCAGCTAGATGGTGCAGTAGATTGAGTGCTGGCTCTGAAGTCAGGAGGACATGAGTTCAAATCCAGCCTCAGACACTTAATGCTTCCTAGCAGTGTGAACCTGGGGAAGTCACTTAATCCCAATTGCTTCAGCAAAACAAAACAAAACAAACAAACAAAATGAGAAAACAGCATAAAAGTAATGTGCAATGGATAAACATGGTGATCACCAAGACAGTGTAAGAAACAGATAACATACAACATACATCATCACTACTACAAGGAAGAACCCCCATCGGAATTCCTTAACTGGAAGAATCCAGGTCACAGCTAATCAGAGTTTTATTAAGGAAGCAGTGCCAAAATTCTTAACTGAGTTCTCAAGTCCTTTTCCACTAAGGGGTTTTTATAGCCTGAGAACAAAGAAGGCACTACTCTAAATATTCTCATTTGACATATGACCCTTTGAGACAGAGCAGTTCCCCTCAGGTACAGGGGTGTTCTATCACAAGAGGTCTATTAGACAGAATATTTGTTCATTCCTTTAGGCAGATTAGGTTTACTCTAGAAGCTGGCCATGTTCCCAGAGTTAACACAGGCCTGCCATAAAGAATATTCATTAATTAAGGCACCAGAAGAATGCCCAATCCTCCTAATGCTTTCTGAGACTTTATCAGATAACTAGGAATGCCTTTTAAAGTTCTCAGTAAATTCACATCAAGCCATGCCTGAGACTTACTGGGATCCCTCGCTAGGATTCCTTAAAATTTCCACATTTCCAGCTTGCTTTTGAGCTTTCTGCAGCTGCCCTTGTGACACACTATACCTGCATATGTCATTGCTTCTACATTTGATTACTATTTTGAGGGAAATGGGAAGGCAAAGATAAATCAAGTAAACTGCCCCTCCACATCTGGTTTTAACAGCATCTATGGGGGGAAAAACAAACCTGTGTTGGGAATAAGGAAACTTGAAGACCAAAATTTTTAGTATAACTCCAGTGATCATTTTGTGAATTTCCTGGAATACAAAGTTCCTCACTTTGAAGACAACCAATTAAGACATCTCCATCTTATCTATGCTGTCTGAAATGTAATAACTATGACTGAGTTCAATATAGGAGATGACAGAAACACTGTGTGTACATGTTTGTGTGTATATATCTTATTATCAGAGAAAGAACAAAAAAAAGGTTGGTTCTTGAATAAATATCAATATTATTAATTACATAGTAAAACTTTGATAATCATTCCCAGTGACATTATAAGCATATACTTGAAAAACCATATGCTGACTCTACAATGTCTTCTTTTTCAGTATGTTCAATAAGATACTATTAATATCTTCCAACTCTAGTAGTGTATATTTTATTGCTGGTAATGGTAACTGCATAAAACTTGACCATATCAACCATAAAAACCTCAAAATGAAGGGCTGCAAAGCAAAAATACTAAAGTAATTTTTTTGAAATCATTATGAAAAACATTCATTCAATAAAGTGAATCTCCTGTTTGATAAATCCAAATATCCTAGCATTAGGGCAGAAAACTCAACATTTGACAATTTTGGTGGGGAGAAACTAAAAATCAGTTTTTCAGAAACTTGGCATAAATATTCTTGATATATGATATATCTGAAATAAGTTAGACATAAAAAGTAATTTCATAGCTAAATTTGGAAAGCAAATTTAGGAAGACATAAAGAGGATCATCAGAAGTAAAATAGATAATTTTAATTACAGAAATATTTTTAAATTACACAAAAAATGCAGTCAAAATTAGACAGAAAGCAGGAAACAAAGGGATAAACTATATAGAAAGTTTCTCTGATAAAGCTATAATTTCATATACATATATATGGAACTGAGCCAAATTTGTAAAATATAAGAGCTATTGCTCAATTGATAAATTGTCTAATGATAGAAGAAATCAAAGCTATCAATAAGTCACATTTAAAAATTACCTAAACCACTATTGATTAAAGAAATACAAATTAACACAACTCTCAAGAACCATCTCACACCTTCCAGATTGACTAATATGATGAAAAAGTAAAATAACAAATGCTGGAGGAAAAATATAATTAATGCGATCTGGTGTTGTTAATGATTCAACTGTTCTGGAGAACAACTTGGAACTATGACCAAGGTATGACCAAACTATGACACTTTTACTCCTACTAGATCTACATTCCAACAAGATAAAAAAAGGAAAATGATCAATTGATATAAAAATAATTTTAACAAATTTTTTATGGTGATGAAGAATTAGAAATTGAAGATCTATCCCTCAATTTAGGAATGGTTGAATAGATTATGATATATGATTATAATGGAATCCTGTTGAGAGATAAGAAATAATGAACCAAGAGTGGAGCCAAGATGGCAAAGAGGATACAGGTTTCTTTCTGACCTCTCCCCATGACCTTCAGACTAACTAGCAATCCAGCCTCTGCATTAGTTCTGTATTGGCAGAATTTTGGAAGTGTAACAAATTACCATCAGAAGATAATATCAAAGATCTCCAGAAAAGGTCTGTTTCAATCAGATATGGAGGGAGGGGGGTCAAGCATAAGGTGAGCACAGACCAGAGGTGTAGGCTCCACATGCAGGAGATTCTATGAGGAGGAATCTACAGCAGTGTTGGCTACTCTGTCCTGGTTGCAAGCCAGTAGATCAGCAGAGAAATTATTAAATGTCCAACACAAACACAAAAGGTAAACAGTGAGTCCCTAAACACCAGAAAATAAAAGCTCCAAAGATTATGGTGACTAAATTTCAGAACTATTGGAACAAGTAAAAAATATTACAAGCAGCCAGAAAAGAAACAATTCAAATACTGAGGAGGCATAATAAAGATAACCCAGAACCTAACAGTTACCACCTTAAAGGATAGAAGGGCCTGGAATCTCATCTTCCAAAAAAGGCAAATGAACTTGGAATGCAGCCAAGAATACACTACCCAATTAAACTGAGCATTTTCTTTCAGGGAAGAAGATGGACATTCAAGAAAATAGGCAAATTCCATTTATTTCTGATGAAAAGACCAGAGCCGAACAAAAAAATTGGCTTTCAAAGTTCTTTCACTGGGCATAGCTGGTTCAGTTCATTACTGCTCCATTGGAACTGATTTGGTTCATCTCATTGCTGAAGATGGCCAGGTCCGTCAGAATTGATCATCATATAGTATTGTTATTGAAGTATATCATGATCTCTTGGCCCTGCTCATATCACTCAGCATTAGTTCGTGTAAGTCTTTCCAAGCCTTTCTGAAATCATCCTGCTGGTCATTTCTTACCCAACAATAATATTCCATAATATTCACATATCACAATTTATTCAGCCATTCTCCAGTTGATGGGGACCTAATCAGTTTCCAGTTTCTGGCCACTACAAAGAGGGTTGCCACAAACATTTGTACACATACAGATCCCTTTTCCTTCTTTATGATCTTTTTGGGATATAAGCTCAGTAGTAACACTGCTGGATCAAAGGGTATGCATAGTTTGATAACTTTTTGAGCATAGTTCCAAATTGCTCTACAGAATGTTTGGATGTATTCACAATTCCACCAACAATGTATTGGTGTCCCTGTTTTCCCACATCCCCTCCAACATTCTGCATTATCTTTTCCTGTCATTCTAGCCAGTCTGAAAGAATTCTGGGAGATGACTAAGAACCATTACATTGAATTCCCAATCCCTATATTTTTGCTTGCCTGCATCTTATATTTCCTTCACAGGCTAACTATACAATATTTCGGAGTCCGATTCTTTTTGTACAGCAAAATTATGGTTTGGACTTTTATACTTATTTTGTATTTAATTTATACTTTAATATATTTAACATGTATCGGTCATCCTGACATCTAGGGGAGGGGGTTGGGGAAGGTGTGGAAAATTGGAACAAAAGATTTGACAATTGTCAATGCTATAAAAATTACCCATGCATATAACTTGTAAATAAAAAGCTATTAAAATAAAAAAAGAAAAGAAAAGAAAAGAAAACCCAAAAGAAGTCATGAAAACTTAAAACCAAAACCAATTAAACAGCAATTAGAGCATCTAGTTCTACAATTCAACAAAATCTATTAATCTGTTTTCCAGGTATGGTATTTCCAGGTATTAATTGTGACAGCATATTTTTTCAGTTGCTGGATCAAGAAACAATTACTGAGCACTCTCTATGTGCAAGTCACTTATTATAAACTAAAGATATAAAGAAAAATAGAAAGCTCATATTACCTAGTATACTTTATAATAAGGGAAATAAATATAAGTATGTACAAATAAGCTATATACATGATGCTTTGGATATAATCAATAGAAAGAAGACACTAGAATTATAAAGAATCAGGTAAAACTTCCTGCATAAAGTAGTATAATTGAAAATGGAAGGAAGCCAAGGAGACAGGAATAAGGATGAAAAAAAATTACAGCTCTCAGAGATAGCTCCTTTAACCTCCCCCATTCCTTATTTCCTTATGGGAAATAAGCAAGTGTCAAAACAATTTTTAGGCATAATGATACTCATAAGTAAGTTGAGTCAAGAAGTAGAAAGGTGACTGAACAAGGCTGAGTGCTACCAAAATCCTGCAGTACCAACTACCAAGTACAAGAAATTTTATTATAATTCTAAATGTGATACAGTTGTTGAGGGGGAAATAGAGGAAAAAGAACCAGAGAAAAAGAGCAGGAAATGGAAAAAATGCTGAGAGAAAGATACAGAAATAGAGAAAAAGAATGATGTGAGAATGAAAAACGTATTTTATGAAGTAGAGATTTTTGATGTATCTTTTGTCAACACAAATTTCAAAGGCAATTATTTTATGTGTACATCATATCTTACAAACACATCCTAATTTTATTTGCAAGTTGCAAATTTAAGGTCTACAGAGATGGAGAATGTACTGAAATGCATGAACTTAATGATGTTCATGAAAAGTTGGAAGGATGTGAAAGGAGATCTAAAAATGAATAATAACTCAGGAACCAGAAACTCAGATGGAAAATAATATTTATTTTAAATCTTTGTTGGGAAACTTTGTTTGAGTCTATTTTTATCACATATTTTATACCATAAGAAGTAATTCTTAAAGGACTCCAGCAATAAGAGGCCTATTAAACTCCAGAGATCTTTGCTGTGGTCTTTGACTTCTTTAAGGAAAAAGGCCAATAGTGGGAGCAAATATCAATAACTGTTAGTTTTCTTACATGAGTCACAGTTAATATTTAGAATATTTAGACTAATTCACAACTGCATCATCAGTGTTTTCATTAATGTGTTTTTTCCCATAATCCTTCTAACATTTTTTTCCCCTAATTTTTGTTGTCTGCCAATTTATAGGAGGAAATTAAATATTGGGGAGTTTTGATAAGTTATATTTATTTTATTATTTACTATTTAGTGCATGCTTTCAAATAATCAATTTTAATTTCTAAATTTTTAGCTATTTATTCCTATCACTTGACCATATATTTTGGTCAAGGGATCCTGATATTATGTGTCAATTCCTTAAATAACTTAAATATAAAATTCTTTGCAATGTTCACAGTATTTTCTTATATCATTAACTGATAAATTGATTCATATGTTAATGCTATTACTACTATAGGTATGAAAGTGAAAGGGAGTAGAGATTATCTAATATAAATCTTTCCTTTCAAAAATGAGAAATTTGAGTTACAGAGATATTAAATGACCTGATAAAAAGATCACACAGGTTTTAATTAGTATAATAAGAATGTAAACATTTATTTTTTAATTCTATATACACCACTCTTTCCAATATATAATGCTGAATATCATCTTTGATGCTTGTTTTTGCTAGATAGTTCATGTTTAACTTATAGTTAGCTATAGCTGCTAGCCTTCAGTGATTAGTGGCATTCAATTTATCAGATGTAATGCTATAGATTAGTAGATTATTGTCTCCTTTACCTGAATTAACAAATCTTCCACCATTACCACCAACAAACTGAAGCCAATTATTTTGAATGAAAAGAAAATTGTCAATTAATTTCAAGGCCAACACCTTCATCTGGTGGATGGGGAATTATCAATGTTTTGTAATTCAATAGACTTTTGGAAACTTCATCTCTACTATAATATAATTGCTCTGTTACCAAGCAGATAGGTTAGTGTCAATGTACTTCACAAAGAATATTGTTTTCAATTGGCAGGAGTCAAACCTAATTCTTACTTAGAAAGGAAAGAAAGTCATTAAATATCTAAGCAGCTTTCTCAACAGGAACCTCCAAAAAGTGCTATGATTCTGGGCTAGATTGCTCCTTCTATCTCTTATAATTCTCATAGTTCCTAATAATGTTGCTGCAAATGAAGCTATTGAAAAATTTGAAATGATGAAGTGATTATTTTTAAATATTAATTAATTGAAAGATGTGATCCATCTTCAAAGAAACAAAGAAACATATATACATACACACACACACATATATATACACACACACATATATATGAATATGGATGTATCTATGTATATATAAAAGCATATATATGTTTGTGTGTATATGTATATATATTGACATGTGTGTGTGTGTGTATGTGTGTGTATATGTATCACTATGCTTAATTGTAGCGCTTTTTGGGGAAGAGAGTGGGTAAGGAAGAGGAAAAGTGAATAAAATGCATAGAAGAGAACAAAAGAAAACTTACAAGAAGTAAAGACAATATGGACAGTTCTGAGTAAAATGTATAGCATTTAATATAGTCTTTCTTGAAATGGAAATGTATTGCTTCATATTTGGAATCTCCTCATGTTCTGCCATGCACATGCATTTTTTCTTTTTATATTTTCTATTTAATTTTAATATAAATAATCTATAATTGATTTCGACATTCATTTTGTTTAAATTTTGAGTTTCAAATTTTCTTTTTCTCTTCAATTCCTCCCCCACCCACTGAGAGACAAGCAATATGCTATTCATTATACATATAAATTCATATGGAACACATTTCCCATATTATCAATAATGAAAAAAAAATTCAGACAAATAAATAAAATAAAAATGTATGCTTTAATCTGCAATGATTTCGACAATTCTCTTTTGGAAGTGATATTTTTCATCAGAAATCCTTTGAAATTTTTTGAATCAATGGATTGATCAAAGTAGCTACATCTTTCACAGTTGAGTTGAAATGATATTTTTTTTAAATCTCCAATAATGAAAATCAGTTGTCAGAAATATATTCAGCTCTTAAAAAATTCTTTTCACATAACGACTGCTTCTAATTAACCTTTTTAGGTCCTCCAGTTGTTATCACATCTACCTCCAAAAATTATCTTGTATTTATTTTATATATGTTTTCATAAGTATATGTTATATTTCCAAATAACATGTAAGGTCCTTGAGGAAGAACATTTCATTTTTGTTTCTATGTTACCCAAACTTATGATACATGTGCTTAATAAATGCTTATTGATTGACCTTTGATTTGTTAAATGTCAATCAAGTAATATCTTAGCAGAGAAAGAGTAACAAATCAAAGGTCAATCAAACCAAACTGACATTGCTCCACTGACAATTTCAAAAAAAAAGTTTCTACCTGAGGTAATACATTCAACAATCTTTCCTCTTGCTCTTTCAATATGCTCCCATACAGAGTGAGATCATTTAGATACACTAATACTACTTTCAACGGATGCTGAATTAATACTCTTTTTTTAAAAAATACACACAGTTGTGTACTAGAATTACATAAATTAATTTGTAATTCAAGAAAAAATAACATTTCAACATAATTACATCTTTTGCATTACTTTTTGTATATTATTATGTTTATTTTAGATTTAAACAAAATGAAACAACAACAATAAAAAAATCCAATTTGCTTATTTCCTTAGGACACAAAGAAATTATTCACTTGCTTCCCCTTAATGAAAAGTATGATTACAGCTCTGTCTTTCACATTTCCCAGAATTATCTTTCACCTATTCTACTTCTCTGTGGCATTGATTTAATTGCAAACCTGTAGACATCAACTATATTTGTGTTCCTGAAGAGAAACCACAAAATATGAATGAAGAGAAAGATTTAGCCTAAAAAACAACAACAACAAAAATTGATTCTTCCTTCTGTTTCTGTAACCTAGCTTGAGGCCTATTATCCACACCATAGGGTATCATTTATTGTTGTGGTACATTTTAAAGCACTATGACAATAAAATAAAATTAATGAAAATAAAATTTCTATTTTATAAAAAGGCATCAGCATGTGTGCATATAGTACAAGTATACTCAGTAATTTGGTAGAATTAAAATATAAAAATATTTTATAATGTAAAAAAGCAACTCAAAAACAATGAAAATAAGTCAATATAAAACATAAAGTAAAATAAGTCTGAATGACTTTAAATTTATGAGTTTGAAAATTAACAATGTATTACTTAATATTCTAAATTATTTTGTTAATATAACTACGTAGTAAAAAAGCAGAAACATGTTGGAAACAGGACATATGTCTACAAATACTTTCAATTTTACAGCCTACTACCTGCCTCTGAACAAAAATGTCATGAATGTATTTATTAAAACAGTATATTTTCTTTTGGTAGATCTTTTTAGCAGTTTCCACAGAGAGCCTCTTGCTAGAGGCTGCTATCACCAGATTCCAGCTGTGAGTTTTTCTCTCTTTACTATAAGGTAACTTCACCAATGTCAATACAACCAAAGGTTGCTGAATAAGACATGAAACATTTCTTTAATTTTGCTTCTATGTATAGCAACATGAAAATAAGAAAAGGTACAATTCCTTTAAATTTCTTTTTTGTTCAAAAGATTTTTTAAGATTATTGAAAGGAAATATTCTATTTCTATATATTTTCAATTTTTAAACTCACATGTTCCGTCTTTTATTGAAGAGAAAAATGTGGGGAAGGTGACAAATCTATTAAATGTGATTGGGATTAAAAAATAAACACATTGAGTGAGATTTGTTCTTCCAGTTATCTGACTCCATTAGCTAAGAAGCTGTACAATGTTAATATTATAAAGTGTTAAAAATCCTAGAAAATGATCTAAAAACCTACTTGAAAAATGAATAGTTTAGCAAAATTGCTGTATGTAAAATAAACCCCCAGAAATCATCAGCATTTCTATATATTATTGACAAAGCCCATGAGCAAAAAATAGAAAGAGAAATTCCATTTTTATTTACTGTAGACAAAATAAAATACTTGGGGATCTATGTGCCAAGAGAAGCCCAAGAACTATATGAACACAATTACAAAAAATTCCTCACACAAATAAAGCCAAATCTAAACAACTGAAAAAATATCAGTTGAGATAACTGATATCAAAAATGATAATTCCATCTAAACTGATCTACTTGTTCAGTGCTATATCAATCAAACTGCCAAAAAATCATTTTATAAAGCTAGAAAAAATAATAACAAAATTCATCTGGAAGAACAAAAGGTAAAGAATATCAAGGGAATTAATGAAAAAAAATAAAGAATGGTGGCCAGACATAAAACTACATATAGTCATCAAAACAATTTAGTGTTGGCTAAGGAATAGAGTGATGGATCAGTGAAATAGATTAGATACACATGACACAATAATCAATGACTACAATAATTTAGTTTTGATAAATCCCCAAACTCCAGCTTCAGGGATAAGAACTCATTATTTCACAAAAATTGCTGGGGAAATTGAAAATAACATATAACTGGAAATAATAATACGTCAAAAACTCAGCATTGACCTACTTTACATATCCCATACCAAAATAGGTACATGATTTGGATATAGTGATATCATAAGCAAATTAGGAGAGCAAGTGAGAGTTTATCTATCAGATATTTGGAAAAGAAAGGTACTGTTACTTATAAATTATCATCATCTTCTATCTCATTATTAGATTAGTTAGAATGAATATATATAGATAGAGGACACAGGTATTAATTGAAAATGAAAGATATCAAAAAATAAAATTAAGAGATGAGAGAAGACTATACTAGGAGAAAGGAAAAGGGAAAGGTAGAATGGGGTAAGTTATCTCATAAAAAAAGGGGGAAGAAAAAGCTTTTACAGTGAAGAGGAAGGTGGAGGAGTTGAAGGGAAGAGAGTGAATCTTAGTCTCATTGGAATTGATTCACAGAGAGGATAACATACATATAACATACATACTCTATATATATCAAAATCTACCTTAATTTTTAGGATAGTAGGAGAAAAAGAAGATGGGGATGGGAATAGAAGGGAAAATCCATTGGGCAAGGGAGTAGTCAGACGCAAAACACTTTTGAGAAGAAATAGGGCAAAAGGAAAGAATAAAATAGTAAGTAAACACAATAAGCAATTATACTTGTGGAAAAAATTTGAAACAATTTTCTCTGATAAAAGCTTCAGGCATACTCTTTGACCTAGTAATACTATTGCCAGCTATGTATTCCCAAACTGATTTAAAAAAGAGAGAGAGAGAGAGAGAGAGAGAGAGAGAGAGAGAGAGAGAGAGAGAAAGAGAGAGAGAAAGAGAATATGCAAATATATCTATAATAGCAGCTCTTTTCTGGAGGCAAAAATTTGGAAATTGAGGAGATATCCATCAGTTAGGAAACAGCTAAATAAATTATAGTATGTAATTATTATAGACTATTATTATGCTATAAAAACATGATGAGCAGGACGCTCTTAGAAAAGCTCAATGACCTGTTGGTAATTTTTTTCAACTTACTTTATTTTTTCGTTTTTTTTTTTTCCTTTTCATTTATTTCTTTTACAACTATGTGTTATGAGCTTTTCCTTCTCTCCTTACAGGAGAAGCTGACTGTGTTTCTGTCTCTCTCCCTCCCCCTTGTTCCACCCATGAAGAGTTAATTGCGGGGGGAGGGTCATGAGATGTGGAATCACCTAATTCCTCCTGCTGTGAAGTATCATACTTAGAATTGTAATTAACTCCATTCTCATCTGATTCGTCCTCCTTTTCACCTAGTAAAGTTGGCATTTCTTCCTCCTGTACTTTCCTTTTCATCATTCTATCACTTAAATAACTTCTTATAGCCAATTGTATTACATTATATGTATTAATTATTGAGTTAGGCCCATTTTTGTCATAGAATTGACAAAGATCCTCTCCAACCAATTTCCATTCATTTAGATCTAATTCCTTATCAAGAGAGAAACAAGGACATATGTCCTTTACAGTTTATAAAAGTTCAGTGATTTGCTGTAAACTTATAATTAAACCTTGGCTTTCCATAACTTTGACAATGCTCTCTAAACATTTTCCTTGAACAGAAACAGGCTGTTTTCTAAATATCTGTCCCATCTTAGATGAAATTCTACTTTAACTCTTCTAACAAAATTTCTTTGTTGCACTCACCCTAATTTCTGGGTTGAAGAGTCTTTTCCACTGGATCAGGATCAGAGGCTTTTCCACTTGAATCAGGATCGGAGTTTTTCCACTTGAATCCACTGAGGGGTCTGTTAGTCCCACGTTGGGCGCCAAATGTTAAGAGTTCAAATGTTGGAGTTTGTTCTTCTCAAAGGCACAGCCAGTTTGGAGGCTTGGAGCCCTTCGGATGTCTCCAAATCCAAAGGTTCTGTCCTTCAGCCTCTGCCTCTGCTTTCTTCAGCCTCCAGCCAGCTCCAGTCTTCATGTCATTCCGGTGAAATCTCGACTTGTAGCGTCTTCCTCTCTGAAGAACTCTCCAACTGGCCCATTGGCCTATTTATGCTTCTTCCAGAGAGAGGGATTATGGGTAGTTCTACTTAGTACCTTGTTTCAGGTTCTGCCCAAAACATCTTCTTGTAAGATTAGATCAACTCTAATTAGTTAGCAGTTAGTAAGGATTCCAACAACTATGAAAAAGAGAGACAGAGACAGAGACAGACACACACACACACACAGAAAGAGAGACAGAGAGAGATGGAAAAGTTGGAAGGAAAAATGTGAGCCACTACACAGTGGAGCATGTACACATAAACACACATATGTTTATACAGACGTGTGTATCTGTGTGTATATTTGTATGTGTATGGATATGCATAGACATATATTTATATTACATAGATCATGTTTCTATATTTTCTGATTATATATAGACTATAGCTATATCTACACATAGATATAAATCTATTTATCAATCCATCTATTTATCTATCTATAGCAGAAAAATGTAGAACCATCCACAAAGTTGGATAGTATAAGAAGGGAATAATTTCTAATTCCCATTGAAATAGGAATCATGATTCATATATACTCTCTCACATAAGAGAGAATATAAGTACAGGCCAAAAGAAAAGATAATTCATTGCTGGGGTTGTCAAGCAGACATGGTTATTTACTGAGAACCACTAGAAAATACTGTCTTCCCAGACCGTGAATTAATCAATATTATTAAAAGTCTTCTGATACTTAATGAATGTTGTGGCCAATATTCTTTCTAATAATTCATATCATTTGTTCAGTCAGCATCCATATCAGCCAGGCAATTTTAAGTATTTGGTATACAGAAGAAAAATAGTAGAGATTTCCTGCTTTAAAGGAGTTCACAGCCTAATGGAGGTAACCAACATATGAACATGAGGTACAATGAAGAGATATTTTGTATAAAGTGAAGAAAATCAATACAAAAGGGCTGGCATTAAAGGAAACTTGAAATGACTTTTTGTAGAATGGATTTAGTTAAAACCAGAAGGAAGACAAAAAATAAGAGGCAGAAAAAAATTAAAACATAATTCTATATATGAAGAATAGTGAATGAACATGCAGGCAATTTATAAATGAAAATTTTTGTTTTAATAGTTGACTGAAGATTGTTGTCACTGGATCATATAAGAGAGAGGAAAGTGAGTGGGTATAAGAAGACTGGAAGTGGGGGGACAGGTAATGATGATGTTTGGATTCCAAGAAAGAAATTATTACAAATAATTATAAAGCCTTGAAGAAAATACCTAAAAACTATAAGAAATAGATTTTTTTTTAAATTGTTACAACTAACTGAATGTAAGAGATAATAAGGAAATTCAATGCAAGGAGAAAAAAAAAACTACTGATTGATGGAACGGATAGTATTGATGGTGAAAGAAGTTTGCATTACCACATTAAGGCTTTAATATGTATATATCTATATATTTATGTATAGATATATGTTCTCTCTTTATATGAGAAAGAGGTTTCCCACTCAAAATGAAGATTAGAGATAAAGAAAACTATCCACCCATACTAAAATAACTATATATCAGAGAGTATAATGCATAAGCCAGATGAAGAAGAATAGATATATAAAGGCACAAAAAATAAGATAATATATTCATCAAGAGGCACAGTGGCACTCAGTGCTCAAACCATAGGCAATTAGAAAATTGTTATTTTAAATAATAATCTCAGTAAAACAATAATGGAATAGAGGAATATCATCTCAAGGCAACTGAAGAAAAATAAACATTTTGTATGAAAAAATGGATGAAGAGTTTTTGATAGACATTTTTAGATTAATAAGTAGGACAAAAACCTTTAGAAACCTATTTGTAAGAAGCAGACATGACTTTATACAGTAATAATAAAAAGATGAAAACAGGGATATGAGATTGGATTGATGTAAAATAAATAATAGGGGATTGCTTCTGTTTGAGCCAGTGAAATACCTAAGATAGAAGAATGGAATGAAAGCATACTTTATATATGACATCTGCATAAAATCAATGTAAAATCCATGGCTGAGTTACACATATTGTTTGTGTAATGTAGGGATTTATTTTGTTGGACATTGCTATCCAAATTACCTGGGAATGGGAAACTCTTTTTTCTTTTTTTTTTCTTTAACGTGTGCACTTTTATTTGAACTGGTCTTAAGTCAGTGTACAGGTAAAGCTCCTCCCCTCCCCCAAGTACTGGCACCAATCTCAAAACTCGGCGGGAGACTTGGTAAGTCTGCATTCACATCTATGTTGGGGGCAGGGACGAATTTAGGGGGCCATTCTTTATGGCTCTGACAATTAAAAAAAAGCAACAAGTATTAAAGCAGAAGATACAAAAAGTATCTGTACCCTCTCTCGGTCAGGATCTTCATGAGATAGTCCGTCAGATCCCGGCCAGCCAGATCCAGATGGAGGATGGCATGGGGTAGGGCATAACTTTCATAGATAGGCACAGTGTGGGGCACACCATCACCGGAGTCCATCACAATACCAGTGATATGACCAGAGGCATATAGGGACAGCACAGCCTGGATGGCAACATACATGGCTGGGGTGTTGAAGGTCTCAAACATAATCTGAGTCATCTTTTCTCTGTTGGCTTTGGGGTTCAGGGGAGCTTCTGTGAGCAGCACAGGGTACTCCTCAGGGCCACATGAAGCTCATTGTAGAAAGTGTGATGCCAGCCCATGTCATCCTAGTTGGTGACAATGCCATGTTCAATGGGATACTTCAGGGTCAGAATACCTCTCTTGCTCTGGGCCTCATCCCCCACATATATATCTTTCTGGCCCATGCCTACCATCACACTCTGATGTCTGGGGCGTCCAACAATGGAAGGGAACACAGCCCGAGGGGCATCATCTCCTGCAAAGCCAGCTTTGCACGTTCCGGAGCCATTGTCAACAACAAAGAGAACAACAATATCATCATCCATGGCGAACTTTGAAGTGGCAAGTTTAAACCCTTAAGAGAGAGGAGGTGGTGCTGCACCTGGAGGAAGGGGGGAGGCAAGTGCAAGCTGGATGGAAGAGCTCACTGGAATGGGAAACTCTTAGCCAAAATACAGCAATGTTGGCTACTCCATCCTGATTATAAACAAGTATATCAGCAGATTATCTGTGACACATACAACACAAGTTAAAATGAGCCTCTGAACCCTAGAATAATGTGGGACATGACCACATCCACCCCAACACCAAAAAGACACCACCAGCACAGGGCAGCCTAAAGCCATTGTTGACTATAGAGAAATCTTGGGACAATCTCTCCTTTGTTCTAAGAGCAGACCTCTACATTTTAAAAAATGAGCAAAAAGCAAAAAGAACTATGATCATAGATAGCTTTTGTGGAGAAAGAGAAGAAAAGATCTCAATACAAAAGGATCCTAAAAGCAAATCATCTCTAGATAAATATTGGGAAAGGCAATGAAAACTTTGCAATAGAGTTTGGAAAAGGAAAAATAGAAATTATTTGAAGAAAACTCCTTATATAATAGATTTAGTAAAATGGAAAAATCACATAATTCTTTAGAAAATATATTTGATGAAATAGGAAAGGAACGTGCCACCTTACAAAATAAATATGGAAAAGAAACAAATTCATTGAAAAACTGAATTTATGAAATGGAAAAAAAAATCCAATGAACAAAGCAGAAAGTTGTAAAACTTCATTTGAAAGTTCAATTGCTGATCAATGATGGACAGAAGCAGCTACACCCAAAGAAATAACACTGGGAAATGAATGTAAACTATTTGCATTTTTCTTTTTCTTCCTGGGTTATTTTTACTTTCTGAATCCAATTCTCCCTGTACAACGAGAAAACTGTTTGGTTCTGCATACATATATTATATCTAGGTTATACTGCAACATATTTAACATATATAGGACTGCTTGCTATTTAGAGGAGGGGGTAGAGAGAGGGAGGGGAAAAATCGGAACAGAAGTGAGTGCAAGGGATAATGTTGTAAAAAATTACCCTGGCATGGGTTCTGTCAATAAAAAGTTATTATAAAATAAAAAAAAGAAAGTTCAATTGGCCAAATGCAAAAGGAGATAAAAAAAGCTAAATGAAGAACATAATTCACTAAAAATTAGAATTGAACAAATAGAAATGAATGACTTCAAGAATCAGTCGAACAAAAAACAAAAAAAAAAAACAAAATAAAAAATAAAAAATGTAAAATGCTTCATTGGAAAACCAACTTACCTCAAAAATGGATCTAGCAAAGACAATATAATAATTATCAGATTTCCTCAAAACCATGATAAAAAATATATCTTTCAGGAAATCATTTAAAAAAACTGCCCTTATGTCCTAGAACCAGATTAAAATAGCAATTAGGAGAATTCACCAATTATCTCCTGAAAGAGACCCCAAAATTAAAACTACAAGGAACATTATAGGTATATTTCAGAATTACCAGATCAAGTACAAAATATCACAAGCAGCCAAAAGGAAATAGTTCAAGTATCTAGAAGCTACAATCAGGATTATTCAGGATTTAGTAGCTTTTACTTCAAAATTCTTGGAATTTGATATTCTGAAAGGCAAAGAAACTAGGATTGCAGCAAAGAATCAACTACCCACCAAAAATTAAGCATTATCTTTCAGGGGAAAAGATGGACACTCAGGAACAGGTGAATTTCATTCATTTCTGAGAAAAAGACCATAGGAAAACAGAAAATTTGATCTTCAATTATAGACCTCAAGAGAAGCATAAAAAGGAAAAAAGGAAAAAAAAAAAACTTGTTTCTTTTAAAAGTTAAAAACCTTAAATTCCAATATGAGAAGATGATATGTTTAACTCTTGAAATTTGTATCTCTGTTATGGATATACTTAGAAGGTACAGATATACTTTGATTTTTTGTGGTGATATAAAAAAAAAACTAAAGGAGGAAAGGGGATTCTATTGGAACAATAAAAAATGGAGCTAACTAAATAAAGAAATTTACAGAAATCATCAGCATTTCAATATATAACCAAAAAAGTCTAGCATCAAGAGATACACAGGGAAATTCCATTTAAAATAACTGTAGATAATATAAAATATTTGGAAGCCTAATTGCTAAGTCAAAGTCAGTGACTTAGGAACACAATTAAAAAACACTAACCACACAAAGTCAGATTTAATCAATTGGAAAAATATCAAGTGATCATGGGTAGGTAGAGCTAATATAATGAAAATGTCAGTGCTACCTAAATTAATGCCATGCCAATTAAATTTCAAGAAATTATTTTACAGAGCTTAAAAAAAAGTTCTTCTAGAACAATCAAGTATTTTAAGGCAATTAGTGGAAAAAATATGCAGATGAAGGTAGCCTAGTTGAACCAGACCTAAAACTGTATTATAAATCAGCAGTCATCAAAGCCATTTTGCTGCTGGATAAGAAATAGAATAATTGATCCATGGAATAAGTTATGTTTGCAAGACACAATAGTTAATGATTACAGTAATCCATTGTTTTATAAATACAAAGACCCCAGCTTCTGGGATAAAATCTCACTATTTAACAAATATTTCTGGGAAATTAGAAAGTAGTATTGTAGACATTAGGCATAGAACCATTTCTAGCATCCTATACTAAGACTAAAAAATGATTTAATACTAAAAAATGTAGACATAAAGATTTATACTATAAGCAAATTAGAAAAACAAAAGATAGTCTACCTCTCAGATCTGTGGAGAAGGAATGTGTGGCTAAAGAAGAATTAGAATACATTATAGAATGCAAAATAGATAATTTTGAGTATCTTAAGTTAAAAAGGTTTTGTAGAAATAAATCCAATGCAGACAAGAGCAGAAGGAAAGCAATAAATTGGGAAAAATCTTGGCATGCAAATGTTCTGATAAAGTCCTCATTTCTAAAATATAACTTTAGCAACAAGGCAAGAAATCATGAATTAAAGGAATTAGAGTAGGTAATGAGGAAACAAAATTATGATTCTTTGCAGATGGGTGATGGTATTCTTAAAGAAATCTAAAGAATCAACTAAGAAACTACTAGAAACAACAATTTTATCAAAGTTGCAGGATACAAAAGAAATTCATATAAATCATGAGCATTTCTATATGTTACCAAGAAAGTCCATTAGTAAGAGATATAAAGAAAAATTCCATTTAAAATAACTGTAGGTATCCAAAATATTTGGGAGTATAACAGTCAAAACAAAGGAAATATATGAACATAATTACAGAATATATTTCAAATGCTCATGGGCATGACAAACTAACATAATAAAAATTGCAATTCTACCTAAATTTATTTATTCAATGCCACACCAATGAAATTGCCAAGAATTTTTTAATAGAGATAGAAAAAATAATAACAAGCTTCATCTGGAGGAACAAAAGATCAAAAATTCTGAGGAAATTAATGAAAAAAATACAAATGAAGGTGGCCTAGCTGTACCAGTTTTAAAACTATATTGTACATTTGTAGGAATCAAAACCATTTGGTACTGGTTAAGAAACAGAGTAGTTGATCAGTGGAATAGGTTAGGTTCACAAAACACAATAGTCAATGAGTAGAGTAAACTACTGTTTGATAAACCCAAAGACAACAGCTTCTGGGATAAGAACTCACTATTTGATAAAAATTGCTGGGAAATTGGAAATTAGTATGGTAGAAATGAGGCAATGACTAAAATCTAACATCCTATTCCAAGATAATTTTGAAATAACTTTATAATTTAGGCATAAAGAGTGATACTAGAAGCAAATTCAAAGAACTAGGTGTAGTCTAACTCTCAGATCAATGGAGAAGGAAAGAATTTGTGACCAAAGAAGATCTAAAGAACATATTTAAATGAAAAATAGATTACATTACATTATATTGAATATTTTTTGACAAACAAAACCAAAGTAGCCAAGATTAAAATGGAAGTAGAAAATTGGGGGGGAGGAGAATTTACATGCAAAAGTTCTGATAAAAGCCTCATTTATAAAATATATAGAGAATTGATTCAAATTTATAAGCACAAAAGTCATTCTTCAATTGACATGTAATCAAAGGATATGAATAAACAATTTTTAGATGAAGAAATTAAAGCCATTTCTAGTCATATGAAAAAATACTCTAAATCACTATTTAATGATATGATAGAAAAATGCAAAGTAAGACAACTCTCAGGTACCACACACACTTGTAAGATTGGCTAAGATGCTAGGAAAAGATAATAATAAATCTTGGAGTTACTGTGGGAAAACTAGGACACAACTACATGGTTAGTGGAGTTGTGAACTGATTCAACCATTCTGGTGAATAGTTTGGAACTATTCCCAAAGCTATCAAAATGTGCATACCCTTTGATCCAGCAGTGTCTCTACTGGCCTGTATCACACAGAGATCATATGAAAGAGAAAGGGACTCACATGTTCAAAAATATTTGTAGCAGGTTTTTGGTGGTGGCAAAACACTTGAAATGCCCATCAGTTATGGAATGTCTGAATAAGTTATAGTATATTAATATTATGGAATATTACTGTTGTATAAGAAATGATTAGCAGGATAATGTCAGAGAGTGCTGGGGAGACTTGCATGAACTGATGCTAAGTGAAGTTTGTAGAATCAAGAGAACATTGTACACAACAACAAAATTATATGATGATCAACTATAATGAACATGAATCTTTAACAATGAGATGATTCAGGCCAATTACAATGATTTTCTGATGGATCCAGAGAGTCCACTATGAGGCCTGAGTATGGATCACAACATAGAATTTTCATTTTTTTGGTTGTTGTTTGCTTGCATTTTGTTTTCTTTCTCATTTTTTTTTCCTTTTTTATCTGATTTTTCTTGTGCAGCATGATAAATATGGAAGAATTGCATATATTTAACGTACATTGCATTATTAGCTGTCTAGGCAAGGGAGGTTGGGGGAAGGGAAAGAGAAAAATTTGAAACATAAGGTTTTGCAAAGATAAATGTTGAAAACTATCTTTGCATGCATTTTGAAAATAAAAAAGTTATTAAAAATAAAATGTTTCACATTCTATTCTTTTAATTCATTCTTTATATTGTTTTGTTATTTCTTGATATCTTATAATTTCACTGGCTTTCCTTTGTCTAATACTAATTTTCAAAATTTGTTTTCATCTTTATGACTATCTCTTTTTCTAATTAGTTAACTTTTCCCTCATTATCTTTTTATTTTTCTTCAGTGGTTCTCATTAATTAATTAATTAATCCCTCCATCTCTCACACTTGATTTTTAAAATCTTTTTTGAGTTCTATAAATTATTTCTGTCACTCTTTGTAATAGAAGAGTTTATTTTTTTTTGTTTTCTTTTGTTCTTTTTTTTTGTATTATTTCACTGCCTTCTGTGAAGATGAACCTTGGTCTTCCTTATTTCCACAGTAAATTTCTGTAGTTGGATTCTTTCTTTGACTCTGTGTGTGTATTAAGGAAGTCTCTCATTCTAGTTTTGGATATTGGTGCTTCACATTTTACCTCTCACCTGGAACCCTAAACAATTAGCTTCATTCTCCTGAAGTCCCTGCCCCAATGCTTCTGGACTCACTGGGTGTGCTGGTACCTTCTCACCCAGGGCTGTGTCTCAGTAGCACAGCTGGGCTTAATGTTCCTAATCAGCAAAGGTTCTCTCAGTTTTCCTGGCCTTAGATTCCCCCACTTTTCTACCCTTTGTGGAAGCGAAAATTCCTATTCTTCAGGCTGAGATTTCAACCAAATCCAGCTAGACTCAGATTTCCACACTTCTTTTTCTATGTAGCTCTGTGTGAGATGTGTGTACTTCACACCTATTAAAGCCATCTGCATCCTTTCTTCCACTCTTTTCCCATTGTTATTCAAATATTGTGTGTGTGAGTGTGCACATGTGTGTTTCAACAGACTATGTTCTCCCTGAGGTACAAATTTTGATCTCTGTAGGGAATTCTGAACAGCTTGAAATTTTCTGACATACTCTACCATCTTCCCAGAATCCTTCCCCACTATCCATTTTTGAAGAGAACCATAACATCAGGGAAATAATTCTGTAATATCCAATTGGATGTAAGTGAGGTAGATAATACAAAATCACCAGACGCACTTTCTCCTCTTAGTGCTTCCCTGAGTCCAGTGACCAGATATAGATTAGAAGGACAGTAGATAGCTCTGGAAGTAGTTGCAGACCTTGGCCTTTTTTTTTTTTTTTTCCTGAGGCAATTGGGGTTAAGAGACTTTCCCAGGGTCACACAACCAGGAAATGGTAAGTGTCTGAGGCCAGATTTGAACTCAGGTCCTCCTGACTTCAGGACTTGTGCTCTATCCACTGCACCACCTAGCTGCCTTCTTGGCCTTTTTAAAATGTAGTTTTTAACTGGTCTTGATATGACTGAGGAAATACCCATTCAGTAATTAAGACTAGGTAAAAATTGAGGCAAGGAATGACATCTTTTACATAGTGCAAAAACAAAAAGATCCAATCAGATAGGAGGAGACCCTGAGAGTTTCAGGCAAAAACAGAAACAATTCCTATTTACATTCACTGAGTAAAGCAGGGCTCAAACAATGACCAACCTGGATTTAGCCTGAGACTTATTGATGGCCAATCAAAACACATCATAGTGATGAGAATTTAAGGAACAGAGGGAGGAAGAGAGGAAGAAGAGAAAGAAACAAAGAGAAAGAGAATTGTATTGTTCAGTAGACTAGTTCCACGAATAGCAAGTTACACATGGTAGATTTGCAGTTTCATGTACAATCAGTTTTTTTTTTTTTTGTACCACATCATGGAAATGTTTATTTCATATATTAGAAATGAAATGTAAAAAAGCAATAATATTGAATATAATAGATTTTTCTTATGTAAATTTTCCTTCTATTTTACTAAGTTATGGAGATTTTTTCCCCAGAAGTTCAGAATGTAATAATTAAAATTTAATAAAATAATTTGGTATATTGGTTTTATAACTGGTTGAATGACCAGAACCAAAGTAAAGTTATTATAAACAACATATGGTAGAAATTAGTTAAGTAGAAATTAGGATCATACAAATTAAAATTATAAGTGTCCAAGCCTTGTTTTGAATTTGGTTCTTTCTCATTTGAGGTCCTAGTACTCTATCTAAGTGCTTATTGATTGAATCATGGGTATTAGGGTTATACTTCATAAAATTGATCACTTGAAATAGTCTCTAATAAACAGTAAAGAAATTCAGACATAATGATACTTCAAAAGCCTAATGTTAAAGTTTTTGTTGTTGCCATTTCATTTTTTGTTTTTTAAATAATGGAAATTCATTTATTGGAAAAAATGTTGAGACAATTTTTTGACTTTCTCCTCCCTATTGCTTAGATCATCAGGTATAAGGGATTTAAAGATTTGGTGGCTATTACACTAGAGCACAATCTCTGGAAGTTTCTACTATGTTCTTAAAACACACACACACACACACACACACTTTGAATAGTGCAACAATAACAATAACATTATCTATTCCCAAGGGTCAGACTTAAAAAGTGTGGAGAAAGGCATCACAGATAACAAATTTATTTGAACATGGCAATCCATTTTTTAAAAATAACTCTCAATTCAATGAGTTCCTTTTTTTTTTTTTAACTTCTTCAGTGATGGAGGCAAAGAAAGAAGAAGAAAACAAGAAAAGGTTAAAAATAAGAGCAAAATAAACTGTCTCAAAAACTTAGCAGTGTAACCCTGAACAAAACCCTCAATAATTTTGTGTCTCAGCTTTCTCATCTATAAAATGGGGGTATTTATGGTATTTTCCTCATATGGGTTGTTGGAAGCATTAAATATGGTAGTATAAAAATGTTTTTTAATAATCCTTGAAATAATATATACAGGATTATTTTCATCATCTTCTTTATTATCTTCTTTACTATTTGTGCTTTACATTGGATGTTATTGCTTGATGACTAATAGGACATATAGGATGTAAATCATATTGATATTGTGATTACTTTTATCAATAAAACAAAAAAGTTAAATTAATCATTAAATATAAGTATATTTTTAAAATAGGTAGAGGAATCATGTAGAGTGAATGGGAGAACACATGGATATCCTGCAAACTATATTATTAATCTTGCTATGCCAAGAGATATAGAGGACCTGAAGATTTATTCCTATGGGGGAATATGGAAAAGTTACACAAAATAAGATTTCTCTCATAGGTAGAAATCTGTTGCTTTGGTTAGAACATGCACTTTAATTGAAACGTTAAAGCAAATTGTTTCAGGGACAAATGGCAATCTGTGGTTGGTCATGCACAGCAGAAATAATAAATTGTTGATAGATCCCTATAAATATGATATTAATGAAAGAATTATTCTATTTACCTGTATGTCTTTTGTCTCTGATGGATTTTCCATATTGATATATTTTTTGGTATAATTTTCCAATTACTATTTCTAAATTTTAATGCTCTGTTCATATTTGAATACAAATTAAAATGTCATTTTAAATTATGTGTTTTCATATTTTACCAACAGTTTTCCATAATTTTTTTGGAATTTTTCTTGTGAATGACCAAAGGAAGCCACATAATTAAATCTCATCCACTAAATTAAATTATAATCAATTTTTCTTACTCAAATTTTTAATGTCAATTGTTAAAAATGGTTATGATCAAATTTGAACCAGAAAATTCACATAATATCAAGGGACTGAAAATTTCCATATGAGAAATAATAATTGTCAAAGTGAAAAAAAAATAGCAATAGTTGACATTTATATAATGTTTTATGTTTCACAAAGAGATTTACTCATTATCTTGAGCTTTAAATAGACAGTTAATTAACAAATATTTGGTAAAAGGTTTACTCTCTCAATTTATTGTGTTAAGCACTGAGTTTACAAATGCAAAAGTCAAATGGTTTCCACCTTCTACTGAGCTTACATTCTATTTACATTTATCAAGGATCCTGTGAAGTAATAGGAGGGGATTTTATTATCATCATTTCACAAATTGGGTGCCTAAGGCCAAGGAAGTTAAGTGACTTGCTAAAGCCATAAAAGTCACAACTATTTCATTTATTAAGAATTTGATTTGAGCTAATGTGACTTCAAAATCAAAATCCTTTTTTTAATACTATAGCTGCATCTGAGATTCCTAAAATATTTGCACATACAATAGACAGAAATTAAACTTGCACAAACTTTATCATTTTAAAATGATTTATTTGATTAAATTTAAGAAGCTGTCATAGAACATTATGTTATAAAAATGTTAGAAATTAATATTATCTGGAGATCTTGTATCTTTACATTTAGCATGCATTACGACTTTAGCATGCAAAACCATCTGCATTACAATAAAATCACAGACTTAGATATATAAGCAACCTTAAATCCTGTCATATCTAACCCTTCATGACGAAATCAGAAGTAAGAATATGCCTTATTTAGACAGATTGAATATTTTCTGAGACTATTTGAATATAAAGCTTCCTCATTTTAATCACAACACTCTGCATACAATTCTATGCTGTTTATCCTTTCTTCTGTTCTGTCTCTATGCAGTGCCACCAGAAGAATAAAATAATTTTATAGAAAATTAAGACTTGCAAAGAGCTCCACATGTTATTTCATTTGGAGCTAACCCTCTGAGGCAGAATATATGTTATTACTAAATTTACAATTAATATAACAGGAAGAGATTTGTTGATGATTACAGAGTTAAGAAAGAAAGAGGCAGGATTTAAATCCATATTTGTCTCACTTTAACATCTGTACTCTATCTAAATCATACTATACCTGCATGTAGCTAAAGTAAATTTGTACATACATACACACGTACGCATACATAGACACATACAAACCTACATTGCGTATACATTTACACATAAATACATGTCTGTTCACTTGCCTATGTATGTGTATGCATCAATATGTATATCTCTATGTAAAAAACATTTTTCTTTATTAAATAATAAATTTTAATATTTCCCAAATTGAAACATCTTAAGCTTATATCATGTTATAAATGAATTATTACATAGCTCCCCTACCTATATAAAAGTCCTATCCTAGGGAGAAGAAAATATATTCTTGATCTAATAAAGCTAATTATAGATGAGAAAAAAATAACACTAAACGTATTTAAATTGTCTCTTAAGCACAATAAATTTGAGTAAATAGATATCATAATGATAATCTTGGCACATCATGGAAAATATAGTGCCAATTTATGCAGGTGGGATTGATGAAGCAGATTCTTAAACAGCATCTAATCTCAGAATTACCAAAAGAATGCCATCAAATATAAGAATGATTAGTTATCAATGACAAAATTTTTATTGATGATTATATCTTGTCCTGATTTTGAAAAAAAAATCATTGCATAAACAAATATAAAATGTAAATAATAACTTATAATTAGTAACTAATTGTAAAGAATTTGTTTTTAATAATAACTCAAATGCATACTTTTTGGAAAGAGTTTCAAGGCAGACCTTGAATTTCAGGGGATATGGAGTCTTCTGTCTCTGTCTCTGTTTCTGTCTGTCTCTACATACATCTATACATATATAGGTATATATGTGTATAAGTGCCTAAGTGTATGCATATATATATACACACACACACACACACACACACACACACACATGCACATATACATACAATCTACAATTGAAGATGTAAAATGTATGTACAAATTCTGGTCTTAAGAGTGTTACCTGAAACATAATAAATTTAAGGGACTTCTTCAAATTCACTTATCTGCCAGCACATATAAAAGATTGTTCTTTTTTTCCTTGATTCTAAAGTTAGGTGCCACTGCTTTAAAGTTTGCAAAACTCTTCATATACATTATAATATATATACAATATATACATTTAACTTCACAATAGTCCATGAAAAAAATAGTCCATTTTACTGATGAGGAAACTGTGAATATGAGAGACTGGGAAATTTGTGCAGGTTCACATAGCTATTGAAGTATCAGAGGCAAGATTTATATCCAGATATTGCTCCCTACAAGAACAATATGTTCTTCAATGATCAACAAATTTGCTGCATTTTGCTATACTAGAAAAGATGCAAAAACTAATCATCACTTAACTATCCATTGCAGCTGAAAAAAATCTGGACAGAATTATATAATGATTAAATGGTCATTAGGCAGATGCTTGGTTTTAACTTCACTGTACTACGAAATTATATCACTAATACTTATTGAATCTGACAGGGGACTCTATGCATTGCCAAATTCACTTGACCTCCCCCAAGTGCTTTTGGCACAAGAGCTAAAAAAACAGGTTGATACACATGAAAAGTTCAAAGCAGCAGAGACAATTAATCAGAGTAACCCTTCCCCAATCCCTTCCCTCCAAAAAAGCAGAAATGCATGACTCAGGGAATTAGTAATAAAATATAGAACCTTCTTCTTATCTAGCCTGTTGCTTTAAATCTTTAGGAAGTTTGTGTTTTATACAGTTGTTGTCACATTAATAGCAATGTGACAGCTTAAGTTAAAACAAATTGTAGTCTTGGTATAAACTACAGCTTCCTTATTGTTCAAATTCCCAGCACAATTAGGACACATTTTGTACAGAATCTTGAGTAAAAGTTAAAAAATGAACTTTTCTCTCTTGGGAATAGTACTAACAATAAGAAGAGTATTTTACTTTACACTTGATATTAGAAACCATGAATTGTAACCCTGGGTAAAAAAGCAAAACCGAAATTGAGCTATGTAAGACAAACATGTTTTTGTATAACTGAATCCTAGAAAATTTCACCAATTATATAGCTGGTGTTAGAGGAAAACTATTTGTTCCTCAAAGGATTCACAGTTGTATCTATTTTGGAATAATACTCCCTATCATTTCTTGCGATACATTCAATTTTAGTCCAATGTTTCAGAAGATTATATTGAGCCAGCTCCACAGTTTCCAAAGTAACTTTTTTTATAGAGAGTTAAGCAAATTCCAATTTAGTTTATTTTTGACAATGATTGTGTATCATTAAAAATCATGTAGATTATGGTCTAGTAATATAAGGTTCGAGTGTGATATTGAACAGCAAATGAAAATTAAACCTGTTGTAGCCTTCAGGAATCATTTTGGCATTAAAATAATTAGAATTTATACTTCACTATTCTTTTCTGCCCTCAAGTCCAATTGCAGAGTAAGAAAAGAGAAAAATACAAGAAACAATCATCTCATATTTATATTTTTAGAAATTATTAGTTTGCAATATTCAAAAATGTTCTTTATTTTCACAAATTTCCCTTAATAAATTAAAATGATTTCATAATTAGGCAATAGTTATCCATTTTTATATGTACTATTTCTTCATAAATTATTTTCAATATTTTCCATTTAAAAATGTAGCCAAAAGCCAGCCTTCTACAGGAAACCTTTTCTGCCAGCCCCTGCCCCTTAATTCAAATGCCCTTCTCAACTGATTATTTCTCTTGCATTCTGCATTTGGCTTCTGTGTATACAGTTGGTTACACGCTATTTTTCTCATTAGACTGTGAACTCCTTAAGACTAAGGATTGTCTTTTACCTTTCTTTGTAAAACCAGTGCTCAGAAAAATATCAGTGGTATGCCAAGTCCTTACAAAAAACTTATTGACTATTGTTTGATCTTGGAAATACCAACACCTTACAGATCCACTGAAGAATCAAATGAAATCAATGAAATCAAATTTGTAAAGTGCTTAGTTCAGTGTCTGGCACTTAGTTGGATTAATACAGATACTTATTCCCTTCTTTTCCCCTATTGATGTTAAAAGTGTATTATAAGTGCCAGGAATCTGGCCACTAGATAATTAGAACTGTTTTAATTAGGATCTCCATTAAAAATCTTAAGTAAATATAAATACTCACAAGAAAACATTTATGTATAAAGAATATTTTTAAATTTGATTTTTTTGATAGAGAAAAGTTTTTTTTTTTAAATCTTTGATTCAATTTGCCCAGTTTCTAACATACATCTTTAAGTAGAACATGAAAATCTATGTGTCAGTAATTTAAGGACCTGTGATGTCATCAGATTAGAAACTGTTTTTGGAAATTCTTTTTGCAGGTAGGAATCTATTTGTAACATTATCTTAGGGAGTTGAATGAATATAAATAAGGTTAAGTGAATTGTACGGGGTCACTAAGAAAGTGAAGCAGGACTCATAGTGCTATCTACAATCTTCATAAGCTGCCTGACTTTTTTCATCTGTCTTAGTAATAAAATCTTGAACAAAGTAACAAATATTATGAGACATTCCTGAGTTTGATCAGCCATATTGGATTTAGTCAGGTTGTCCTTCTTTGACTACTTGAAAGTCATCACCATCAGAAAAGTGACTGAGGCATTGAGGCTAATGCTTGAAGGATGTACACAAGACCTCTGCTCTGACAGCTAGCTGAAAATGGAATTGCATCACTTTGGGTATAGTTATCAATAAACTATTTACAAAAACCAAAAATATATTATACTTCTGAATTTGTCATCTATTTTTAAGCCTAAAATAATGGATCTGGAATTTCAATAACATTCCTTCTATTTTTTTGGCTTTCAAAAAAAATTAGCTTTTTACTTTGTAACTTTCTCAATTAAAGACTGATCTTTTAAATCAACCATTATCACATGGCATGAAGAAAGGTAACAAAACTTACATCCCCTTTGTTTCTTTTAGAACAGTTTTCTGTTGCCAACAGTTTTTTTGATTTCTAGCAATGCATATTTTATAACTTATTTTTTTAATCATTTAATGATCAATATAATTTAATAATCATTTACTATTTAAATTAAGTAGAACACCATACTAGGTACAAGACTGACAAAAACAAATATTCCCTATCTTAAGGGAACTTAACCTTATGTTATATTATCTCTTCTGATTATAAGTACAGATTTGGTGACAACAGACTTGACCAAGAGTTCTCCCCACAATGTTTTGATCTGAAAGTAATCAATAAACTAAGTCACTTAATATTATTAGTTAGATGTGGAATTAATCCAACTTGATTTACCTTTATTGTCTATTATTTACACATTTATGATGTGTGTGGCACTGTGCTAGGAATTGGAATAGAAAGAAGAAAGCAAAAACAATTCTTTTCATTAAGAAGCTATAAGACACCTTAGAGACCATCTTGTCTAACCTGATTTTTAGAGTTTAGGAAGCAGGGATTCATAGGGGTGCCATACCTTTCCATAGTCAAAATGCTAGTAGGTGGCGGATTCAATCTAGATTTCCTGAATGTCAGTACAGGATTCTTTGCACCATCCCATAAAGTTATGGCCTTTGTGCCTCTATTGGAAATAGTAATATGACTGTAGTGAAACAATAATATTCTCCCTTTTTAGACTTCTTCAGGATTTTGTTTCTTATCCTCTACCATTCTCATGAAAATCAGACATCTGAAAAAGCATAATAAATATAATACAAGCAGAAAAAAGGGAGGAAATGCATTTAGCCCAAACTAAAGAGAGTGATGGGAAGACATGAGCCAAAAGAAAGAAATAGCCATATACCCAGTATAGTTGAGGTACCATCATTAGCTGGAAGAAAATGCGCTATGTAAATCAATGTGAGACAGCACAATCCAACCCTTGTGTGTTCTCTTTCCTCTAAGAGCAAATACTATATATGTTTTCAACATGTAGAAAATTATTTTAATGTCAATCCAAGAAAATGAAAATGAAAATTCTGTTATATACCAGGGAAAATAGAGTAATTGTACAGCCAGACAATTTCTATGTGGCTTTTTCAAGAAGCAAAATCTGCTGATGTTCAATTGAAAGCTTAATTAGCTTCTAGATTCAATTACATAGTCATGATGTTGGTTCAGTCTGATTTTATACCTTCTTTTTAACTTTATATCCACAAAACTATATCATTTCTCCAAATATTTAAATTATTTTAATACCTGAATTAATCTTATCTTCCTCCTAACTATTGTTCTCAACCTGTTAACTGTTAATGTTCCTAATGATAGTGCTTCTAAAATCTATTTCCAAAACCATTAACAAAGCTGGAAAGATTATAAAGACTATGAAACAAAGAGAGTTCTAATATCCAAATAACAAAGTATAAAGCAAAAAAAGAGAATTGTAGACTGATTTCATTCATGAACAAAAATGAAAACATTAAAAAAAAATCCTAGCAAAACAGTTTAGCAATAAATCCAAAAATAAATTACTGTGATGAAATTTAATTTATATCAGGAATTCAATGATGGTTCAACTTTATGAAACTAATGAAAAATATTGTACAAAATCCAAATATCAAAATAATAAATATAAGAAAGATTTGAACAAATTATTTATTCAAAAATTTTGACAAAGCCAAATTGATATTTTAATGTAATAATTCTAAGTAAAAAGTTAACTTTTTCAGTAGGGTGACACTAGAGGTATTGCAAGTAAAAACAGCTATAAATAAATCAAATACTTTTCCTTTTCTCAGTGTTATTTGACATAGTATTGTAGTTGCTAGTGAGAGAAATGCTACAAGACAAATAAATAAAAGACAGAAATTTATGCAAATGAAATATTTTGCTAAAGATATGACAGCCTACCTAGAAAAATCCAATCAGTAAATTAATTAATGAATTAATAGTTTAATAAAATATCAGAGTAGTAGAAAAGCCCATAAAAATGTATGTAATTTTTCCAAATCAATTACAAAAAAGAGAGAAAATCATAAAAAGAAAAATATTTATCCAAATAACTGAAAAATATTTTAAATGTTTGGTAGTTATTCATCTATGCCACAACCATAACCTATAAAAACAATTATCTCCCTCCTTCTGGAAAAAAGTCTTTTTTTAAAGATAAAGATAAAGATAAAAAATAAAAATAAATAAAAACACTTTCATAGAGAATTAGAAGGATATATATTGCCAATGGTTGTACCATGTGCATATTATAAAAAGAGCAATTCTATCTAAAGTTTTTGCATACAATGGGATGCCAAGCAAACTATTAAGAAGGTATTTTTTGTAGCCAAAGGAAATATCACTTATATAGAGAAGCAAATCATCCCAATGGAACAGGAAAAAATAATATTTCTAGACCCTAACATAAGTGAAATTTGTATCATCAAAATTGTTTAGAATTTGTATGAAAAATAGGAAAGTAAATCATAGGAATGAGTTAGATGAATATATTTTAATTGAACTTGATTGCTCAATATATAACAAAATCAAAAATATAAATTATCTAGCAATGACATCTTTATTTTACAAAAATATACTGCTGTGAAAATGTTAACATTTATATGAAATAAATTTTAAACCAATGTATTACATCATATTCTATAAAACTAAAAATGGACACAAAACCTAACATTAAATATTTTACTATTAAAAAGAGAAATTGTAGGAAGAAAAGTTTAAACTAAATTCCAAATAGAGTTAATTATATCAAAATGGTAATAATGATAATATGCAATTGAAGAAGCTTTTGCATAAATAAAACCAATAGAAGAAGGAAATTTTAATATCAGATTGTTTTTTGAGAATTATTTAATACTCAGATACTTTAATGGGTCTGTGAGTTCATTGATTTAAAGGTTTCCTTCAATAATTCAGATTTCAACTATCCTTTGTACATAATTGTATTCCATAATCTCCCAAAAGTTAAATATCTAGCATCCCACCCAATATTCTAGAAGCATTCTTTATTTTTTCCTTATTTTGAATGCCAGTGATACATGTCATCCACTTATCACCATTCTCTCTTTAAACTAGTGTCCACTATAATTTCCGTTTATATATTTTCTGTAATCTTCCTCTCCCTTCACCCCACTTTCTTTCTGTTTCCTAAATCATAAAATTTCATCCTGGTTTTTGTTTTGGATTTTGATCCCAGATTTCTAACTATCACTGGAAATAGAAATAGAAATAGCAAATAATTCAAGTTAACATTACCCATAACAAATGAATGTTGCTGCTTTTGCTGCTGCTGCTATTACTACTTTTACTATTACTGCTGCTGCTACTGGTGTGACTTGCTACTGTTATTGTAACTACTACAACTCTAATGCATTAAGAATCACAAAAGATGGCATGAATTATTTTATTTGTTTCTTGCAACAACCCTATGAGGTTATTTCTATGATTATCCCTATTTTGCATTTTAGACTGATAAAATTTAAATGATTTCCAGAGTCACTCAACTATTAAGTGTCTGAGGAAAGATTTAAACCTTGATTTTCCTGACTCCAATTCCAGTATTCTGCCCATTACATCACCTAGAAATGTGTGGTAATTATCCCTAGCTGAGCCCTTTCTTCATATTCTTACTTCCAAACTTGGGGAATAAAATTCCTCATGGTTACAGCCTTTTTCGGTTTTTTTTTCTCCAGTTATTTCAATGTCTTGTTAAAATGTGGCAACAAAACTGAACAATAAAGTCCTGATATGATTTAAGTAAGTCAGAGTACTTCAATATACTAATTCTCCCATAGTTCTCTTCATATGGCCAAAAATAGCATGTGTTTTTATTAAAGGGCTGTAAAAAATGTTTTTAAATTTCAATGTGTGAAAACCATTGAGAAACTTATCAATGTTAGAAACTGTTCCAAAGAAGAATGGATTGCATATAGAGGTATATCTTCCAACTATTATTTAAATACTAATTTTCTGGAATGTTATAGAACCACTTCATGCATAAAAATAAGTTGAACTAGATAACTTTCCAGTTGCTTTCAAAATTTGATACCCCTGACTCTTTGTTCCTTTCTACAATTTCCAGAAATGGAAATTCAATATTCTAAGGTCTACTATGGACCTATGGCCATGTGCAAGGATTTTTCAAACAAAAGGCATGGAGGGAAATTAAATAAGGGGTAGGTTATACCCATAAACAACACAGAGCTCATTTTTATGCTTATAAAAAAAAAAAAACTTTCTCCCAATACAGTCATTACTTTCTAACTCTGTATACCTGGTTAAGATTTACAGTTAGCATCAGCAAGTAACTCTATATTTCATTTGAGCCCATGTAAATCTTCAGAAAATGTAATTGTCATTAATTTTGACAAGTCTTTGATGTTTATCTATTATGTCTTAGATTTGTGTCCAGAAATATAACAGATTTCTCTTTTGATACAAAAAAACAAGAACAGCAGCAGCAACAGCAATAATAACAAAAAAGAAAGCTTGGTACAAGGAATCTCTAACTCCTATTAATCCTCTTCTTATTCTGTCCTTTACTTGATGAAAAATCATCTATTAGCTTCTGTGGCTCTAATATATCATTCTTTGGGAGACAAACAGCTTCTTTTTCCTTAGAACATTAAACTCTCTTCTCTTTAGGGAGATGCTCAGATTTCTTCTTAGGCATCTATTTTCTTTGACCTTAAAGAAAATTCTATCTATACTTTATTCCTGACTTGAGATGTAGAAAAGAATGTGCTACTCCTTCTACCACGAGTTCAAGCATATAACTTCCCCCCAAAAACCCTGAAATCTTTACATCAAAAATTCTTAATATTGTGTGTGTGTTTGTGTGTGTGCATGCGTGTATGATGGACTGACTCCTTGAGCAATATGGTGAAGTTTATAATCCCTTCTTAAAATAATATTTTTCAGAATATAAAATAAAATATAAAAGGATCCTATTAATATATCAAAATGCTGTTAACCAAATTTCTCTTTAAGACCATGCACCCATGTGAAGAATGTTTTCTCTTTTATTCTTTCTTACTTCAGTCTATAAGAAAGAGATGGTCCTTATAAACAAGTAAAAAGCTCTAGTGGTGTCCTTAATTTTCCCCGTTTTCCTCTAAGATCAATACATGTCTATTATTCCTTTTATCTAACGCATATTTAAAATCATCTTATCCACTGACTTCATCTTAATTGGTGACTGATATGGTTTGTTCCTTAGTATCTTTTATAAAACAGCAAAAATCATAACATCTCCTGGCACAATAATTCTACAGGTCCTCTTGCATTAAAAATGGATATATGTACTCATTATTTCCATATCAATAAATTAAATTATTTTTCAATCCCTGAAAAGCTGACTTTTAACCCCAGTTACCAAATGAAAACACTTTTAGGAGCATTATCATGTTTATCTAATAGCCTTTCTTTCTTTTGTATAATCCTTGACTTATTATACCTTTGTGGTCCAATACTTCATTCTACTCCTTCTACCCCCTTGGTTTTTTATTTCTATTTCTTTCAGTATGATTTTGCTTTCTCTCAGTGCCCCTGGATAGATAATTACCCATCTTTTATCCAGTAAACAATAGAATTCTCTGAGATTCTTTGCTGGGCTGTTTATTTTCTTTCTCTCCCATGATTGTCTAATTGGCTTCCATTTTAATTTTTCTCTATAAAAACATTTACATGTTCAGCCATAATTTCTCTACTTAAATCAAAACTTGCATCCCCACCTTCTATTATACAACTCTTATTAGTTGTAACACTGGCATGTAAAACTTAACATATCTAAAAATAGAACTCATTTCTACTACCTAAAACTACCTTTCCTATAAATTTCCTTATTTCTGTTGGAGCAAGCGTCACCATTTAGTTTATCCATGTTTATAATCCCAGAATTATATCTGAATTTTTTCTTGTCCTAAATTCTTTATATCCAATTAGCAAATAAGTCTCATTAATTCTAACTTCACAACATTCTTCCATCTATGTTCTTTCCTCCACTCATACTTCTATTGTCTTAGTTCAGGTCCCCATGGTCTTTGGTCTATATTATTGAAATGAATTTTAACAGCCTCATTTTCTACTGAGATTCATTATAATATAGCCAATAGCTTGCCTCAAAACCAGAAATTCCATGATTTAAATCCTATTTTAACACACACTTAATGTATGATTCTATACATTACTTAACTTCTTAGTTCTCTCAGAAGCTATATGAGATTGTTAGGTGCAGGAAAGTTATTGACCTGAATTGTTAGAGGGGGTATCCTCCCTTGGGGATTGCCTTTATAATTAGTCAATAAATGTTTCTGATGAAAATATTTACTACTCAAGTGTCCAGTCCCTGTCTTTGCCCTTTTCTAGTTTCTTTCCTCTTTAATTTATATGAAAATGTTCCTCCTCAGGAATCTTCAGTGGCTCCCTAGTGCTTTCAGATAAAATTTAACTTCTTCAGTCTTACATTTAAAACTCATCACAGTCACAATCTCACACAATTTCCAAGTTTTATTTCATGAAATTATCATTTATCCTCTCTACATTCTAGTCAGAATAATTGAGTCCTTGGAACTCAAATTCAATTTTCCATTTTCTTTCTCTGTGCCTTTGAACAGGCTGTATAGTATTCTTAAAAAGCACTTTCCTCTCATCTTTATCTTAGAACCTGAAATTTCTCTGAGGCTCAGTTAATGTGCTATTATGTGAAGTCTTTCCTTTTATGCCCATCAGATGGGATACTCTTCTGAATAGTTCACATTATCATAGTTCTTAGTTCACATTATCAAGCTAGACTCTGATGTAATTTTTCTTCATCTCAGCATCTTCCTGCCATTCTAAGGCGAGGGAAACCAATCGCCTTTCGGCACCATATAGTTTTCCTCACTTCTCTTGTCTTCATCTCTGTCTCTTATTCTTGGAATTATAGTTATAAAGCAAAATTTAAAAATCATTCCTGAAAAAGGTTTGGCAACAGACAGCCTCATAATTCCATTTACCATCTCTATAACTGCCCAAACTAATTCACAACTTTTTCCTTGTGTGAATCATCATCCCTTATTAACCAAGCTTATTAGCTAAGAAGGCAGCTACGTGTCTCAGTAGATAAAGTGCAAGGCTTGGAATTAGGAAGAATTGAGTTCAAATTCTAACTCTGAAATATATTACCTATGTGACCTAGGACAGTTCATTTAGCCTATTTATTGTAATGCACTAATGAAGGAAATGGCAATCTACTTCACTATCTTTGCCAAGTGACCCCATGAACAATAAGGTCCACAGGGTCATTAAGAGTCAAACACAATAAAACAACAGCAATTAGATGTGAACTTCTTAAAGACAACTATTAAACTTAAAGACTTAAAGTCACTATTGTTTTTGTCTTCCTGAAGTTCAACACATAAGCAGACCTAATTAATACTTCTTCCTTTACTCATCACTCTTAATTCACTCATTCTGTGTCAATGCTTTCTCCCTTTTCAAATCATAGTTTATCTATCTGTATACAAAATGTATCCTCTATGAATAGAATTTAAGTTAATTGAAGGCAAGAGGTGTTAACTTTATCTTTCTATCTGTCAACTTTGTATTCTCCTCTCTGTGTACCAGAATGTCTTTATCATAGCAACATTACTAGTATATTCAAATGCTGATTTAATTAAATTGAATAGGAAAAGTTCTTTAAGATTACAAATGGAAATAAAAATACTTACATATAATGAGCAAAATTATGGTAGAAAGAAGAAAAATATACATTTTGAAAATGATTTATCACTGAAAAAAGGGCTTTTTGTTTTTATTACAAATTACCATAAGGATTCAGTCTTACTTGACAAACATTAATATTGAATATCATCATAAAAGATCATAGTAAAGTCAATTTTTCAGGTTTCAGGTCTATCAATTTCTTTGGTAAACAGTTTTATGCCTAGGAACTAGATGTTAGGCAAAGGTTCTGCTTTTATTAATAAATATACTTATAGTATTACCATTTAATTCTTTGTGGGTGTTGGTTGATATAACACATGTCTCCAGGAACAATAGAAAGAACCATAATGACTGTTTTCCTTTTTCATAAATAAAAGATGACATAATTACAAATTGTCCATGGTGAATAAAGTTGCTTTTTATTTTCTGCTAGATTGTCATTGTTCCATCATTTTGGAAGAATAAAATTCACTGTCTTTTTCACAGCTCTCCAGACTTAAAAAAAAATTAGATTTACAAACATAGAGAGTTACATTTGCTTTGATGTAAAGAAAAATAAATGAACAAAAATATAGAATTCATTTCTATATTTTCTCTATAAGATATATTAAACATCTCAGACATAAGAATATATGACAGATTATATATGCAGTTACATTTATAAAAATACTGATTCCATATAGGACCCATTTGATCACTTTGACCCCCAAAATAAATTACTCTGCATAAAGTTTCTAAAAGTTGTAGGCCAGGTTGTTGACTTTCAATATTTATTATGATTCTTTTTTTTTTTTTTTTTGGATTTTGATTAACTCAAATATTTCTTTATTTAGACACTGAAGCAGTAAAAAGGATTAGGTGGATTATGCCTCTCATGTGTTAAAGGAGTATATTCAATATACTTGCTCTTATACTTTTTCAATTAAATATGAATTTGTAAAAGTTTCTTTCAGTACATAAATGGAACTGGAATGCAAGGGGGTCTCTCCCCTACACAAGGGGAAAAGCAGTAGGGGTTGGAGCTATGTGCAGAGGGCCTAGACACCTCACAAACAATTTAAGTTTACAGGAGAACTATGACTAGAGAGAGTATGAAATGTAACACAACTGGTCTTCAGGAAATCAAGACCAGATTTTTATTATTATCTACCAATCTGTAGAGCCCTATTTTTCTGACATGGCATTACCAATATAGTTGCTGTCCAGGGCAATGTCTGAAAGTAGTTGGAGGAATAACAAAATAGTAATTTTGTTATATAAATGAGGTACATAGGAAGAATACACACAGAAGCATTAAAGGGGGTAGGACAGATTGTAGCTTTGAAAACTGCTCACATTTGGAATGTGTTCAGTAGGCAACACTACATATATACCATGAAGGGTATAGCACCCTTTGAACTCTATAAAGAAATAAGGGCAGAGAAAATAGGATAAGATAGGGTATAGAAGGATGTGCAGAATAATGGCAGTGAGACAAGATGTGTAGATTAATGTTCAAGGGATAAAAGGTAAGGTGGGACACAGAAGGGTGTATGCAGGAAAGGTAGTGGGACATGTGTAGATTAATGTGAAAGGGAGAAAGAGGGAGGGAAGGGTAGCATAGCATAATGGTGTTTAGAACAATCAGAGTGGGATAAGGTTTGTAGCTTAATGGGAATGGGATAAAGAAGGAAGGAAATGATAGAAGGAGAAGATAAGGGAGAGGTCCATGGATGAGGGAAGTTAAATAATAACAAGGAAAGTTAAGGAAAAGAAAAGTAGAAGAGTTAGCAGGGATAGAAAATAAGAGATATATACAAATGCTATAATTAGGATCAGGACTAAAATTCATAAGGAAAACAAAATTAGGTCTAGTAATCAAACTTTTGAATCACAGATTCAATCAAGAAAGAAATCTACATTATATGTCAGCCATATTATTATTGTTTTATATGCATATTTTCATATGGGTGGATTCATATTATATATGTGTATATGTGTATGTATGTGTATCTGACTATATGTGAGTATGTATGCATGTAGGTCTATGTATGTGTGTATTTAGATATATGTATATTTGGGTAGGTTTGTGGGTGAAGCTAAATATATGTAGCTAAGCTAGCTTAACTAACTGTAAATTGCTTGGAAAATATAGGGAGTGATGAAGGTGGAGGGGGGAGAATAAAGTAAAAAGTTCACAGCAGAGAACAATATAATAACCTACAAGGTAACAAAGAAAAAATGGACAGTCGTGAATATATTTTCTATTATTAAATATGCTTTCTTGAAATAAAAAGTTACTATTATATATTTTGAATCTTCCCTGATGTTCTGCTGGGCACATGGGAATGTTTTGTTTTGCTTTCCTTCTTTTTTTCCTTTTTTTGTGTTTCTTTTTTCTATTTTTTTTTCTTATTTTATACTTCATCCAATAAACAAATAAATAAATAATGGACAAGGTTTTATAACTAAATTCCAACAACAATAAAAAGCTCTTAGCTCATAGTTTTCTCAGATGTATCAATTAGCTATTAATAATATAGAAGTTTGATTTGCTTTAGCCAGTACAAACAACTAATTTCTTAAATGGGTAGATCTATATCATGACTGTGTATGTGTTGTATGAATGTCGATGCAATCCCTTGAATGTCACCCTTCTATTTCCATAGAAGTTATAAAAAATGCATATTTTAGGAAATGATTGATATGTAAAACGTCAACAATATGTAATCAGATATTAACAGTAAGCAATATCTAATCAAACCTATTTATCATTATCAAATATTTGCACTAATCAACTAAGATAGTGTCTTATACTTTCATCTGAACATGAAGGTGACTTTGGGATCTTACAGCTTTATGCCAGCAATGCATAATCTTATGAGATTGGAGACTGTGAGTCACAATGGAAGGTTTCTTGAAACAAGTCTGTCCAAGTACCAACTGGCTACTAAACATTTGTTTACCACTTAATGTTTATTCAACAGGCATAAATCTTCTGTCTTTAACAAACTGTGACAGTCTCTTTTAAAGTATAGCAAAGCTGTGAACTATATCATGGGAAAACAATAGCCTTGCTGATAAAATCCCAGATCTTCTGAAGCATGGGAATATAAAAATAATATATTTTGTGGCCATGCCAGTACTACATATACTGCCGTATGCAAAGCATGTTGTATCTGCAATAAGTGTTTATTGATTGATTGATCTAATAACTATGACTTGTCATTTACTCTTAGTTTATTCACAAAGAAATATATGCCATTGATAGTTCTTTACCTGTGAAATAACTTTATTTTCTCCTGCTTTAGGTCTATTTTGCAATATGTCATTTTCATTTGTACATTTCCCCTTTTTTGACAATTAGTGGGCTGTCAAAAATGGGATAATTGTTATTGCAATTTTTTATAAAATTTGGTTAATCTGCAACAGATTTCGTGATTATCAATATTTTATGGAGGGCAACTTAGTGGCATGTTGATAGGACAGAAGTCACAAAGACTCATCCAGTATCTTTGCCAAGAAAACCCCAATTAGAATCAAGAGTCAGAAATGATTGAAAATTGATTGAACGAGCAACAATAAATAATTTACAGAACGCATTTAAAGGTAGTTCTCCAGAATATAAATCATTGTGCTACAATTGAAGCCACATGAAAAGATACATGATTTTTTTCAATGTGGTTTTCCTTTTCAGCACAGATAACAACATAGCCATGTCTGCCTGCCCATCCTCTGCCACACTTATTAATATCTTTCTTTAAAATAAGTACATCCAATATACTAGGCGACTTTTTTCCAGCTCTTTTGATACAGTATGTATATAATATGTGTACCAAATGGAGCTGTCCAAAGGTATTCCACAGGTTAATTGATTCATCTTTTTTTTTTTTTTCTAATTATACATTTTCCTATACTGAGGCTTCATCAGGTTGTGTGTGTGACTATAAATTGTTGAAAACTGTGCCTGTTAAGTATAAGCTCTGGGGGCAACTAACACCAGCCCTGAAGTCAGGACTCTCTGAGTTCAAATCTGGCCTCAGACACTTTACACTTTCTATCTGTGTGACACTGGAGAAATCACTTAACCCCAATTGTCTCAAAAAAATAAATAAAATGTATAAGCTCAGATAGGTTTTATCATCTAAGAATAGCTATTAAGGTGAAAATAATTTCATTATTATGAAAAATCTGTGTATGAATTATTTGAGTATAAAAACTCTTGAAATTAAGCTAAATTGTGCAGTGTATATGAGCATTTTGCATAAATTAGGTGAATAAATGAAATTAAATAAATATTTATTAAATATTTTCTTTGTGCCAGACACTGTGCTAATTGTTAGAGGCAAAAAAAAAAAAAAAAAAAAAAAAAGACAACTCTTTCCCTCAAGGACTTTATACTTTAATGGGAGAAGACAACATGTAAAAAATGAGATAAAAAGCAAAAAGTTAGGTTGGGAACCACCAGCAGAGACAGGCTGCTTTGAATAGAATTGAAATTAAGTAGAAAATAGAGTTATCTTGAAAGGAAGACTTTGGGAGGAGTTTATTTCTTCACTGTAGTTCTCTAAGCAGAAAAGAGAGATAACTGAAGGAGTGGAGAAGTTACTGAATATCAAAATCTGAGATAATCAGCATGATTATGAGATTTCAGGTCATCAATTTCTTCTAGAGAAAGTATAATATTCCCTGAAGTTGAAACTAAGTAGTCTGCAGATGGAAAAAAGTGAAAAAGAGGGAAAAAGAGGGAAGGAAAAAAGAAAACTCAAGATTCATTTTGGAGGAATATATGATTTTCTTATACAGAATTTGCAATATACTTCAACATTATATCATACTCATATTTCTCAAGCATATGTGTATATATATATATATATATATGTATATATATATACATATACATACACACACACATATATATATATGCACACACACACATAGGTATATATGTATATGTACCTGTATATGTATAATATATATGTATATATAGTATAAATATGATATATGTATGTGTCTAACTGCATAAATTTGAAGGATTCTAGAGAAGACGCTTTTATAAAGATTCTAACAAGTAAAAGGGAGAAAATATAGTGCTGTTAAGAGAAGAGTGGTTAATTCCCCTGAGATCAGGTCACTTACAAATTTGCCTGCATATAAAGACATTTATAATAGAAGTGATGGAAAACTTTATACCTTTTTACACAAAAATGGGCAAAGTTATAATTTTTTTGAAATGGTAAAGTAATCTGCTATTTAAACCATAGGAAAAATTCTAAGGAAACAAAATATACTTGCTAAAAGGTCAGACTTAGTTATAACAAAAGTGATAGAAATGAATATCTACGGAAGTTAAGATGGTGGAGGGCAGACACCACTTTCTGTGACCTCCTCTAACCTTCTTTCAAACCAACAGCAGATTAAGCCCCTAAACTGGTTTTGGAGTCAATGGACCCACAAATGTTTGGGGTACAACACGTTCCAAGAAGAAGTTACCTTGGAAGAACTTCAGAACAGGTCTGTTTCAAATGGGGAGGGGGACAGTCTGCTGAGCTCAGACTGCAGCTCAGGGAGACAGGGCACGGAACTAGGGCAGGGAGTCAGAGCTCTGCAGCTTCCACTCACCTGGGAATCTTTTGTGAGCCTTTTACATTACTCAGTCCTGTTTGCAAGCAGGTGGTTTGGCAGATTTGATACAAAAAAACCCAAAAAAACAAATTGTAAACCACTGAACCCTGGAAGAATGCTGGATCTAGCCAACATTACCCAGTACTGAAAATCAGCAAAATTGCTCCAGGACAAATTGAAGCAGCTGTTACTCCTTTGCATTGAACAGACCTCAAACCTTAAAAAAAAATAAATAAATAAAAAGCAAAAAGAATTCTTATTATAGATAATTTTTATGGAGAAAGAGAAGAAAAGACCTCAAATTCTGAGGTTCCTAAAGACAAAGCAACTCCAAAAGAAGCCCCAAAGGGACATGAGCCTGTCCCTATTTCACAAGGCTTACTTGGAAGATTGCATAAAAGACTTTAAAAGAGTTAGAAGAAAAAATGGGAAAATCAAATGAGATCATTGCAAGAAGGAATGGAAAGAGCATATCATGCCCTACAAAAGAGATACGAAAAAGACACCAAAATTTGTGAAATAAAAAAAATGCAATGAAAAAAAATTCAATTAGCCAAATACAAATGGAGCTAAAAAAGCTAACTGACGAAAATAATACACTAAAAATTAGAATCAAACAAATAGAAGTGAATGATTCAAAAAGACATCAAGAATCAGTCAAACAAAAACAAATAAGCAAAAGTAGAAGAAAATATGAACTATCTCATAGGAAAAACAACTAATCTGGAAAATAGATCTAAGAGAGACAATCTAAGAATATATTGGACTTCCTTAAAGGCATGATGAAATAAAGAACCTAAATATTATCTTACAGGAAATCATAAAAGAAAACCACTCTAATATTTTAGAATCAGAAGGTAAAATAACCATCAAAAGAATTCACTGATCACCTTCTGAAAGACCCCAAAAGTAAATCCTCAAGGAATATCATTGCTAAATTTCAGACTATCACATAAAGGAAAAAATATTGCAAGGAGCCAGAAAGAAACAATATCCAGGAGCCACTCAATTAGAATTATTTAGGACTTAGCAGCTTCTACCTTAAAGGATCAAAGGGACTGGAATCTGATATTCCAAAAGGCAAAGGGACTTGGATTACAGCCAAAAATAAGCTATCCAACTAAAATGAACATTATTTTTCAGGGAAGAAGATGGACATTCAATTATGTAGGTGGATTCCACCTATTTCTAATGAAAAGACCAGAACTGAACAAAAATTTGATCTCCAAACACAGAACTCAAGAGTAGCATAAAAAGATAAAAAGGAAAAAAAAAAACCTCTTAAGAACTATATCTCTGTTATGAGTATACATAGAGAATGTGGATATACTTTGATTTTATTCTGATAATATGAAAAAGAAACTAGAGGTGGAAATGAGATCATACTGGGAAAAGATTAAAAAGTAGGTAAAATAAGGGAAATTGCATCTCACAAAGAGGCAAAGAAAAACCTATTATAATTGAAGGAAAAAAGGGAGGAGGGTGAGCAATGTGTGAATCTTACTCTCATCAGATTTGGCTCAAAGAGAGAATAGCAGATATATTTGGTTTCACAGAGAAACTTGTCTCACCTTATAGGGAAGTAGAAGAGGAAAGGGGAAAAGAAAGTAAAAGACTAATTTAGGGAAACAGGTGTAAAAAAGGGGGGCTCTAAAAGGAAAGGGATATTTAAGAAAGGAGGTTATCAAAAACAAAACACTGGGGAGGAGGGAAGGAGGAAAGGAAAGAAAAAAAAGCATAACTTAGGGTAAATAAAATGGCAGGAAATAACAAAATTTGTGATTTTACCTGTGAATGTGAATGGAATGAACTCTCCTATAAAACAGAAGCAGATAGCAGATTGGATTAAATGCCAGAATCTTACAATATGTTATTTATAAGAAACACATTTAAAGCATAGTGATACATACAGAGTGAGGATAAAGGACTGGAGCAGAATAAATTATGCTTCCCATGAAGTAAAAACAGCAGGGGTAGCAATTCTGATCTCAGATCAAGTAAAGGCAAAGATAGATCTAATTAAAAGAGATAGGGAAGGAAACAATGTCTTACTAAAGGGTAGCATAGATAATGAAGCAATATTAATACTAAACATATATGTTCCAAGTGTTTTAGCATGTAAATTCCTAGAGAAGAATGTAAGAGAGATGCAAGAAGAAATATACAGCAAAACTATACTAGTTAAATAATCTAATCCTAAAAAATGAATATGTGAAACAGCAAATTATAGACACAATCAATAATTTCATCCAAGAGAATGACAATAAGGAGATAACATACCAAAATTTTTGGGCTACAGACAGAATAGTTATAAGTGGAAAAATTATACCTCTCTATGCTTACTTGCATAAAATATAGAAATAGAAGATCAATTAATTGGGCTTACAACTAAAAAAGCTAGAAAAAGAACAAAGTAAAAACCTTTAATTAAAAACCAAATTTGAAATTCTGAAAATAAAAGGGGAGATTAATCAAATGAAAATAAGAAAAATCATTGAATTAATAAGTAAAACTAAGAGTTTGTTTTATTTAAAAAAACAACAGACTAGATAAACCTTTAGTTAATTTGATTAGAAAAAGGAAAGAAGAAAATCAAACTGTTAGTCTCAAAAATGAAAAGGGAGAACTTTTCACTGATGAAGGGGAAATCAGAGCAATAATTAGGAGTTATTTTGCCCAACTATATGCCAAAAAAACTGATAATCTAAATGAAATGGAGGAGTTTATACAAAATATAGAAAGCCCAGGTTAACAGAAAAGGAAATAAATTATTTAACTAATTTCATTTTATAAAAAGAAATCAAACAAGCTCCCTAAAAAATAATCCCCACAGCCAGATGGATTTACATGTGAATTCTACCAAATATTTTAAAGAACAATTACCTCCAGTGTCATATAAACTGTTTGAAAAAATAGGGAAAGAAAGAGTCCTACAAATTCCTTTTATGATACAGACATGGTACTAATATATAAACCAGGTAGGTTGAAAACAGAAAGAAAATTATAGATCAATCTCCCTAATAAATATTGATGCCAAAATCTTAAATAAAATATTAGAAAAAAGATTACAGAAAATCATCTCCAGGATAATACACTATGACCAAGTAAGTTTTATACCAGGAATGCAGGGCTGGTTCAATATTAGGAAAGCTATTAGCATAACTGAGTATATCAATAACCAAATTAACAAAAACCATATGATCATCTCAATAGATGCAGAAAAAGCATTTGATAAAATCCAACATCCATTCCTAATAAAAACACTTGAGAGGATAGGAATAAATGGACTTTTCTTTAAAATATATTTAATATATTTATTTTTATTTTTAATTTAATTTAAAATTTATTTTAATTTAATTTAAAATATATTTAAAAGCATCAGCAAGCATCATATGTAATAGGGCAAACTAGAACCATTCCCAATAAGATCAAGAGTGCAACAAAGCTGCCCACTATCACCATTACTATTCGATATTTTATTAGAAATGTTAGTGTTAACAATAAGAGAAGAAAAAGAGATCAAAATTAGAGTAGGTTAAGAGGAAACCAATTATCCCTCTTTGCAGATGATATGATGGCATACTTAGAGAACCTTAGAGAATCAACTAAAAAACTGCTAGAAACAATTCACAACTTTAGCAAAGTTGCAGGATACAAAATAAACTCACATAAATAATTAACATTTTTACATATTACCAACAAAGTCCAGTAGCAAGAGATACAAAAAGAAATTCCATTGAAAATAATTGTTGATAGTATAAAATACTTGGGAATTTATCTTAAGAGAAATTCAGGAACTATACAAACACAACTACAAAACAGTTCCCACACAAATAAAGTCAGACTTAATAAGTTGGAAAAATACCAACTGCTCATGGGTAGGCTGAGTGAATGTAATAAAAATAACAATACTATCTAAATTAATCTACTTATTTAGTGCAAAACCCATTAAACTCCCAAGAAATTATTTTATAGATCTAGAAAAAATAATTACAGAATTCATCTGAAAGAACAAAAGGTCATGATTTCAAAGAATTAAAGAAAAAAATGCTAATGAAGATGGCCTTGCTGTGTGAGATCTAATGGTATATTATAAAGTAGGGGTCATCAAAACATTTGGTACTGTGGCAAACCCAGAGAACCCAGCTTTTGGGATAAGAACTTACTATTTGACAAAAATTGCTGGGAAAATTGGAAACTAGTATGGCAGAAACTAGGCATCAATGCACATTTAACACCATATACCACGATAAGGTCAAAATGGGTCCATGACCTAAGCATAAAGAATGAGATTATAAATAAATTAGAGGAACACGGGATATTTTACCTCTCAGACCTATGGAAGAGGAATGAATTTATTACCAAAGAAGAACTAGAGATAATTACTGATCACAAAATAGAAAATTTTGATTCTATCAAACTGAAAAGTTTTTGTACAAACAAAACTAATGCAGGCAAGATTAGAATGGAAGCAATAAACTGGGAAAATATTTTTACAGTCAAAGGTTCTGATAAAGGACTCATTTCCAAAATACATAGAGAATTGACTCTAATTTATAAGAAATTAAGCCATTCTCCAATTGATAAATGGTCAAAGGATATGAACAGATAATTCTCAGATGAAGAAATTGAAACTATTTCTAGCCATATGAAAAGATGCTCCAAGTCATTATTAATCAGAAAAATGCAAATTAAGACAACTCTGAGATATCATTACACACCTGTCAGGTTGGCTAGAATGACAGAGAAAGATAATGTGAAATGTTGGAGGGGATGTGGGAAAACTGGGACACTAATACATTGTTAGTGGAATTGTGAATACATCCGACCATTCTGGAGAGCAGTTTGGAACTATGCTCAAAAAGTTACCAAACTGTGCATACCCTTTTATCCAGCAGTGTTATTACTGGGCTTATATCCCAAAGAGATCATAAAGAAGGGAAAAGGATCTGTATGTGCACAGATGTTTGTGGGAGCCCTCTTTGTAGTGGCCAGAAACTGGATAATGGCTGAATAAATTGTGTTATATGAATATTATGGAATATTATTGTTTAGTAAGAAATGACCAACAGGATGATTTCAGAAAGGCCTGGAGAGACTTACACAAACTGATGCTGAGTGAAACGAGCAGGGCTAGGAGATCATTATATATTTCAACAACAATACTATATGATGATCAATTCTAATGGACCTGACCATCTTCAGCAATGAGATGAACCAAACCAGTTCCAATGGAGCAGTAATGAACTGAACCAGCTACACCCAGCGAAAGAAATCTGGGAGATGACTAAGAACCATTAAACTGAATTTCCAATTCCTATATGTTTGCTTGCCTGCATTTTTTATTTCCTTCACAGGCTAATTATACAATATTTCAGAGTCTGATTCTTTTTGTACAGCAAAATAACTGTTTGGTCATGTATACTTATTGTGTACCTAATTTATACTTTAATATATTTAACATCTACTGGTCATCCTGCCATCTAGGGGAGGGGTGGGGGAAAAGAGAGGAAAAATTGGAACAAAAGGTTTGGCAATTGTCAATTCTGTAAAATTACCCATACATATAACTTGTAAATAAAAAGCTATTAAAAAAAAATGGTCCTGGCTGAGAAATAGTTGTCAATCAGTGGAGTAGGTTAGAATCACAGACCAAAATAGACAATAACTAGCAATCTAGTGTTTGACAAACCAAAGACCCCAGCTTTTGGGAAAAGAACCCACTATTTGACAAAAACTGCTGGGAAAATTGGGAACTAATATGGAAAAAATTATGATTTGACCCACACCTACCACCGTATACCAAGATAAGATCTAAATGGGTTCATGATTTGGACATAGTGATATTATAAGCAAATTGGAAGAACATAAGATAGTCTACCTCTCAAATCTATGGAAAAGGAAGGAATTTGCATCCAAAAAACTGGAATTTATAACTGAAGGCCAGATTATAATTGTGATTATATTAAGTTAAAATGTTTCTGTACAAACAAAACTAATGCAGACAAGATCATGAGCATAGCAACAAGTTGGGAAATCATTTTTACATTTAAGGATTCTGATGAAGGCCTCAGTTCTAAAATTTATAGAGAATTGACTCAAATTGATAAGAATCCAAGCTGTTCTCCAAATGATAAATGGTCAAAGGACATGAACAATTTTCTGATGATGTAATTAAAACTATTTCTAATCATGTGAGATGGTACTCTAAATCACCATCCAGATGCAGCCCTTTTGGAGAGCAATTTGGAGATATGTTCAAAAAGTTATAAAATTGTGCATGCCCTTTGACCTAGAAGTGTTTCTTTTGGACCTCTATCCCAAAGAGATCTTAAAGAAGGAAAGGGACCCATATGAACAAAAATGGTTGTGGCAGCCCTTTTTGTAGTGGCAAGAAACTGAAAAGTGAGTGAATACCCATCAGTTGGAGAATGGCCAAATAATTTATGGTATACGAATGTTATGGAATATTATTGTTCTGTAAGAAATGATAAGGAGGATGATTTTAGAAAGGTCTGGAGAGACTTACATGGAACTGATGCTAAGTGAAATGAGCATAACTAGATCATTATAATATTGATGTTGTCATGTATAATGATCTAGTTATACATGACAACATCAATATTATACTATGGTCAATTCTGATCAACAGTGAGATGATTAAAGACAGTTCTAAATCTTGTGATGAAGAGAACCAGAGAGAGGACTGTAGGAACTGAATATGGATCACAACATAACATTCTCACTCTTTTTGTTGTTGTTTGCTTGCATTTTGTTTTCTTACTCATTTATTATCTTTTTATCTGATTTATTTTGTGCAGCACAAAATTGTATTAATATGTTTATACATATTCACATATATTGAATTGTTTGCCATTTTGGGGAGGAGATAGGAGGAAGGAGGAGAAAATCTGAAACACAAAGTTATGGAAGTGTCAATATTGTCAAATTATCAGTGCATATGTTTTGAAAATAAAAAGCTTTATAAAAAAGTAATAGGAATCAATTTTCCCCCAAATTAAAAGGACATTTGAGTATAGAGTCCAATTTCATGTGCCAATTACTAATTTAATGAGTCATTTCATCCAAAGTGGGTAGGAGAATTGGGAATAAAATATATCCCACTTAGAAAGGTCTAGATAATATGCTGTTCTACCTCCCAAACTTTTATTCAGCTGATTCACAATAAATGTCTTTCTAAATTGCATCATCTAATTTCTTTATCAGAATAAAGGACTAGGAATAATTTCACATTGCACATAAATCTTTACATGGATATTTTAGCTTTATGTTATGAAAAATAATTTCTTAGCAGAAAAACAAATGCCATATGGAAAAAGATATATGATATATAAATAAAAGAGACAAGCAGACCATGGGGAACTAATGCTTATAAATTCAGTTTGCCATTGATTAAAATTGGGTATAGTGATCAAAACAGAAAAATGCTATTGCAAATGTTTAATTTTTGACATAGAAAAGGTTATTATTTACCCAACTTAAGAACTAATGATGTGTCAACAAAGCAATAGTTGCTATTCATTTTATTGAAAAACTGAATTAAACAAAAATAATTTATCAAGTTTGTACTCTCAAAAACTGACAGATAGGAAAGAAACTATTTGCCAAAAGCTAAAACCCAATTTTTTTTGGCAAGTACATTTTAGAAAAGATCAAAAGTAATGGCTTTCTTAAGCTGTTTTCAAATTTCTTTATATCATATCATAACTTATAACTCATCTAGTGTAAGATTGTGTCTCAGAACAGCTTTCAGAAAAGAATGCCCTGGAGCAGAAGACTGAGCAAAGTAGTCAAAAGGGGAACTGTCAAGTTGTCTCAGATCTCTTCTTGTGGCTCTAAAATGCCTGGACTGTGTAATTATACAATGAATGTTCATTCAGAGTGACAACACTCTGAACTTGTTGTCTATACCCATGAAATTTTTTCTAAATTACAGAAATTATGAAGATGAAAATGGCCAAAAAGAGGAATTATTTGGAAAAATCAGACCAGTTGAAACAGTTTCAAAGTCGCTCTCCCACTTTAACAGCATAAACTGGAAAAAACCTTTAATGTGATTGTCTTTTGAATGCAGATTTCAACAATAGACCATATAGAAGGAAAAAGTTAAGAAGATTTTTCAAAGTTATAAAGTTGCACATTTAATTTAGTTAGCTTTTTCCCATTTTCAGCTGCAGAAAATTAACACAAAAATCATTCAAGTGATTTATAGCTGTAAATACCATCTTCTCTATGTTTACATGTTTTATATTCATAGAAATAACTTATTTTCTACATGACCTGCACACTAATCCCACAGTGAATACCTTGGGGAAATATGTTAATGTATGTATGTTAATAGACATATTTAATCAATTACTGAGAATACTTTATTACCCTATGTTTTCTCAAAAACAAAACCCATTAGAAACTGCTGACAAAAGTATAGTGTAGAACTATTGAAAGTGGTTTGCTGTGGTGGATGATTTTTTTTTTTTTACTAAAGGTGCTATTTTCTAAAGTAAAAAATCAAATTTCAGTTGAAAAGAACTTTTCCAATGTGATTCATTCTGAATTTTTTGCATCAATACAAAATAATATATAACCATTGTTGTTTATAACAAATAAAAAACATAAAAATTAGAAGAAAACTATACCACTGAACAAAATAAACTTTCAAAAGTGTACACTAGGCATTCTTTTTATTTGTTTAATAATAGCTTTTTATTTTAAAAATCCATGCAAAGATAGTTTTCAACATTGGCTTTTGCAATACGTGTTGCAAAATTTCTCCTTCCTTTGTTCCACACTGTACTCTAGACAGTAAGCAATCAAATATATAAACATATACACTTCTTCTATACATATTTTTTCACAGTTATCTTGCTGTACAAAAAAAAAAGATCAAAGAAGGGAAAAAAAGCAAAAAAGCAAGTAAACAACAACAAACAAGGTAAAAATAATAATAAAAAAAACTGTGTTGTGATCTGTATTCAATCTCTACAATCCTCCTTCTGGATGAAGGTGGCTTTCTCCATCACAAGCCTATGGGAATCGATCTGAATCATCTCATTATTGAAAAGAGACAAGTCTGTAAGAATTGATCATCAATACAAACATTTCTGCACATGTGGGTCCTTTTCTTTTTTTTTTTTTTTTATGTCTAGGATAGGAACTCAGTAAGACACTGCTGGATCAAAAGATAGCTGTGTATTTTTGTAAAAGGAGGGTCTCTCTCTCTCTTAAAAGAACACTGAGCAGGAAATCAATTCTAATTTACTATTTGGACACTGTATCTCTTTATTTCAGATAATTTGCTGTAGTCAAAGATATGTTAGATAATTTTCTTCTATATTCTACTTTAGAATAGCGCCCTGCCCTTCATATATAGTTTTCTGTGTAGTTTCAAATTTTTACACACTGAAATTACCTGCAGAGTAAATTCAATGACCATAAAGAAATGGTACATTGTAAACTGTACAGCCAATGTCCCTATTTCAGTTTTATATAAAAACTTGCATATATCATTAAGCTAGATGGCAATCAGGTAAAAATACAACAATAAAAAGAAAAAATCCCTGAGGAATGCTTTTATTGTGCTGAATCTTCATTATCTCTAAAATGCACTGACTAATATGAACCCCAAAGTGTTTCAAAATTTTATAGCATTGGCCATTATGTTTAAATAAAATTGATACCAGGGAATATAAAATAGTTGAACAGAACAAAAACATTTCTCATATGACATATATGTTTTAGCAATTCAGACAAAATTAGCCCACATCATTTAAAAAAGTATTTGTTTTCTCAAATTTGTTTGCTCTTGAACAGTAAATTTTAAGATTGTTCTGTGTGAAACCATCTTATTAATAGTTATTCATTATTTTATTCTTCCTGCTGATAATAAAAGAAATGTGTTCAAAACTGATATCTGATCAAAAATATCTTAACTGTTTATAAATAAAGATTTCTCTATTCTTTGTTTAATTTCTTGACAAAAATAGTTACAACATTCTTATTTACTTGGTGGGTTGTTAAAAAAAAACAAGTTATTTCAGATTTTATGAAATGTGTTTAATAACCCTTTAAGACTTTAGAGATGGAATGTAGATCACAACATAGTTTTTTTTTTAATCTTGTTTGTTGTTTGTTTTTTTCTTTTTTTTTTCATTCTTTGATCTAATTTTTCTTGTGCAGCATGATAACTGAGGAAATATGTATAGGATAAGTGTATATGTTTAACATAGATTTGATTGCTTGCTGTCTAGGGAAGAGTGTGGAACAAAGGAGGGAGAAAATTTGGAACACAGGTTTTGCAAAAGTGAATGATGAAAACTACCTTTGCATGTATTTTTTAAAACAAAAAAACTATTATTAAACAAAAACCCTTCCCAACACTACTGAGAAACTCATGAAATGAAGAAGCAAATAAAGATGATCTTGAGTCCTATACAACTTGCTTTTGCTCCTGTTGTAATGGACAGACATGAAATGATATATAAAGGTAAAGGTGATGAGGATGATACAGGTTTTGGACCACTCAAAATTATCAACCTACCTACCTTTTGGATTCTAAACATGAATTTCTTTTTATATTAGTCAAGTGGAGTACTAAAGGAACTCAATCATGAGAATGTAGACATTTTCATTGTAAATAAATTTAAAACAGATATGAACAAACAGAAAGATGATACATAGCTTTCTCTTCAAAAAGAAAATAATCAGCAAAGTTGATTTTATAATCTATACAAAAAAAATCAAGAAACAATACATCTTGGTTTTTGACTTGGCATCTTGCCTTTGCAGAGTTCATAAACAACTTACTCTGTAAGTTGATAAGCAAAATAGTGGAAACTTCTGAACCAAAATCAATTGCAGAGGTTTTACCATTGGAGTGCACAAACACACAAGAGTTCTGCCTAAAAAATTTCAGGATCTCTGTGAGCATATATGGTTAAAAAATATGATTTTCACATAATTAGAAAGAACAAAAGGAAGAATGAAATGGGGAGGAAGGAAAAAAGAAAGGGGGAAGAAGAAAAAGGAAGAAAGGAAGGAGAGAAACAAAGAGAGGAAGAGAAAGAAAAAGGATTGAAGGAATGGAGATGAAAAAGAATGAAAAATCAATAGAACAAATGAACTGAAGAAAGAAGAAAAAATGACTTTATCTTGATAGGTGAGGAGAAATGGATATCAATGTAGGATGTATTAGAAGCAAGAGTTAACATTCCTTCTCACTGTCAGCTAGTGAGAGAGGAGAGGAAAGATCAAAAGTAATAACTAATTGGAAGCATAAATATAAAAACTTATGACATGTAAGTATGGTTACACAACTGGGTCAAAGAATATGCAGAGATTTTTAGCCTTTTAGGCATAGTTTCAGATTGCTCTCCAGCATGGTTGGATCATTTCGCAACTTCACCACCAATGCATAAGTGTCTGTTTTCCCACATCCTCTCCAACATTTATGAATTTTTTCCTGTCATCTTAGCTAACATGAAAGGTGTGAGGTTTTATCTCAGATTTGTTTTAATTTGTATTTCTCTAATCAAGAGTGATTTTTATATGACTGTAGATGATTTTAATTTCCTCTGATAATTGTCTGTTCATAATTTTTGATCATTTATCAGTTGGAGAATGGCTTACGTTCTGATGAATGTTACATAGCTCTTTACATATTTTATAAATGAGATCTTTATCAGAAATACTGTCTGTAAAGATTTTTCCCCAGCTTTGAACTTTTCTTTTAATTTTGTTTCTCTCTTTTTTTCCCCTGCAAAACATTTTTAGTTTAATGTAATCAAAGTTGTCCATTTTATTTTTCATAATGTCTCTCTAGTACTTTTTTGGTCATAAATTCCTCTCTTCTCCAAAGAACTGATAAGTAAATAATCCATTGTTCTCCTAATTTGTTTATTGTATGATCCTTTATACTCATAATGATGTATACATTTTGACCTTATTTTGGTATCGAGTCTGAAATGTAGGTCTATACTTAGTTTTTGACATTTATTTTCCAGTTTTCTTAGCAATTTTTGTCAAATTCTAAGTTCTTATTGCAGAAGCTGTAGTTTGGAGGGATATCAAATACTAGATTGCTTTAGACCTTGATTATTGTATCATATGTATCTAATCTATTTCACTGATCCATCATTCTATTTCTTAGCCAGTATCAAATGGTTTTGATGACTGCTGCTTTATGATATAGTTTTAGGTTTGGTATAACAAAACTACCATCATTTGTAATTTTTTTCATTAATTATTATGATATCCTAGACCTTTTGTTCTTTGAGATAAATTTTGCTATTATTTTTTCTGTTTTATAAAATAATTTTTGGCAGTTTGATTGGTAAGCACTAAAGAAATAGACCAGTTTAGTCAGAATAGTAATTTTTGTTGTATTTGCTTCACCTAGCCATGAGAAATTGATATTTTTCCAAGTGTTCTGACTATTTGGGTGAGATATGTTTTGTAATTGTGTTCATATAATTCTTGAGTTTGTCTTGGAAGGTAGACCCCCCAAGTATTTTATTTTCCCTACAGTAATTTTAAATGGAATTTCTCTTTCTATTTCTTGCAGATGGTCTTTTGTCAGTAATATATAAAAATGATGATGGTATTTGTGGATATATTTTATATCCTCCAATGTTGCTAAAATTGTGAATTGTTTTCAGTAGGTTTTTGGATGATTACCTAGAAATATTTAAATATATCATCATACCATCTGCAAAGAGTGATAGTTTTATTTCTGCATTGCCTATTTTAATTCCTTTAATTTCTTATTTTTCTCATTGCTAAAGTCAGTATTTCTAGTAGAATGTTGAATAATAGTGGTGATAATGGGAATCCTTGTTTCACCCCTGATTTTATTGGGAATCCATCCAGCTTCTCTCTATTACAAATAATGTTTGCTGTAGATTTTAGTAGACACTGCTTATTATTTTAAGTAAAATTCCATTTATCCCTATGCTTTGTAGTGTTTTTAAGAAGAATGGGTGCTGTATTTTTCCAAATGCTTTTTTCTGCATCTATTGAGATTATCATATGACTTATTGGTTTTGTAATTTGTAATTGATATGAGCAATTATGGTAATAGATTTCTTGATATTGAGTTGATATTCCTGCATTTCTGTTATAAATCCCATTTGTCTATAGTTTGTTATCCTGCAGAAAAGTTGTTGTATATATTTGTGTGTATTTGTGTGTGTGTGAGTATGTGTATGTGTGTGTATATATATTGTAATGGGCTGAAGCTTGAGTTGATGCACTGAGGTCCCAAACATGTGAGGCTAAATAGTAATTGGACCATACTCTATTAATATATATGCTTGGAGAAAGAATGGCCTCTGCTCACTCTTTGTGCAAGTCCTGATGTGTTGTATAGGAAATGACGATTTTGGTGGGTGGAGGCAGGGGGGCAGAGAGGAAAGCAGAAGGAGAGACCGCTGGCTGGCCTCTTGTCACAGCTGCACACATTGCTATTGCGACCTCCCTTCACCTTCGATCCCCCTTCATCTCTGATTCCCCTTCACCTATGATCTTTCTTCACCTTCATTAAGAATAAAGATCTGGACTTCCGGTTAAGATGGCGGAGAGGAGGCACACAGCTGTGTAAGCTCCACGCTTTCTCTCACTATCCATTTCATTACAAGCCTCTGAATTAATGCTTGACTGAAAAAAAACCCACAAATAGTTACCAAGAGAAGCCATCCTTGAGATTCGCCAAGAAAGGTCTGTCTTTACTGGAGGGCTGGGACGGTTTTAGATCAGGCGCAGGCAGCTGGCAGCGGCAGTGAGAGCACGGAAGCAGACGGGAGAGGGGGTGGGGAGTGATCGCAGCCGTCTCCATGGGGAGAGCTTCGCTACAGGTTTGGATACTTTGCTCCAGCAGCAAGTCAGCAGCCCAGCAGAGAAGCTAAAAACACCGGGGCTGAAGAATACAACCCCAAACAGCTGGAGTCTCTCGGGACCTGGCCGCCTCCCCCTTCCCCCCCACTGAGACTCAACACGCTCTGGGATCTCAGAGCGCAGGCGCAGCACAGTCGGGCCAATGCCTCACTGCTGCCCCCCACAGTCTGTAGAGGAAGCTCGGTAACACACCCAGCCCCTCCACCAAAGAAAGACTCCAGTTTTTTCTGTTTTTCTTTGCTAGTTTGTCTCTGATTATTAGACAGAATGAGCAAGAAACTGAAGAGGACTTTAACCCTTGACAGCTTCTATACAGATAGAGAGCAGACTCTAAATCCTGAGGAGACTAAAAACAGACAGTCCCCAGGTGAATCCCCAAAGGAGGAGATTATCTGTTCCTCAGCACAGATGAACCTCATAGAAGTAATTAAAAAGGCTCTCACAAGGGAGCTAGAAGAAAGATGGGAAAAGCAGAGTGAGGCTTGGTAAAAGAGCCTGGAGAAGTCAGTTAAAGAGAGAGTGGATAAAGAAATAAAATCCTTGAAAAATAGGATTAGTGAACTGGAAACAGAAAATAGCTCTCTAAAAAACAAAATTGGCGAAATAGAAAAAAATTCCACAGAACAAAAGAACTCAATGGGACAATTAGAAAAAGACTTTAAAAAAGTGAGTGAAGAAAATACTTCACTGAAAATCAGAATTGAACAATTGGAATTGAATGACTCGAGGAGACAAGAAGAATCAGTCAAACAAATCCAAAAAAAATCAAACAATGGAAAAGAATATGAAATACCTTATGGGGAAGACAACGGACCTGGAAAACAGATCCAGGAGAGACAATCTGAGAATCATTGGACTCCCAGAAAAGAATGATGAAAAAAAGAGCCTGGACACTATTTTCCAGGAAATTATCAAAGAGAACTGCCCAGAAGTCATAGGAACAGAGGAAAAAATAAACATTGAAAGGATTCATCGATCACCCACTGAAAGGGATCCTAAAATCAAAACACCAAGGAATATAGTGGCCAAATGCCAGAACCCTCAGATGAAGGAAAAAATATTGCAAGCGGCTAGAAAAACCCAATTCAAGTATCGAGGAGCCACAATAAGGATCACCCAGGATCTGGCTGCATCCACATTAAAGGATCGCAGGGCCTGGAATATGATATTCCGAAAGGCTAAGGAACTTGGTATGCAACCAAAAATAACTTACCCCGCGAGAATGAGCATCTTTTTTCCAGGGAAGAAGATGGACATTCAACGAAGTAAGCGAATTTCATCTATTTCTGATGAAAAAGCCAGAACTTAACAAAAAGTTTGATCTACAAATATAGAACTCAAGAGAAATCTAAAAAGGTAAAGATTAATCTTGGGAACTATATTTTGACTATATAGATGTATAAAGAATACATGTATACCTTGTTCTAGAAATTGATGTGGAAAGGACATTGTACCAGAAAAAGGGTAAAGTGGGGGTAGTACATCTCATGAAGAGGCATAGGAAACCTATTATATCTGAGAGAAAGAATGGAGGGGGATGAATATAGTGGGTATCTTACTGCCTTCAGAATTGGCTTTAAGTGAAAAATCTTAAGACATATTCAATCTATGGTGAAGTTTCTCCCACCTCATTGAAAAGTGAGAAGGGAAAAGTGAAAAGGGAAGGAATAAGCTAAGCGGGAGGGAATATGGAAATGGGGAGGGAAAGGGGTAAGATAGGAGGAGGAACTCTAAGGCGGGGGGAGGGATACTAAAAAGGGAAGGCTGTGAGAAGCAAGTGGTGCTCATAAGCTTAATCCTGGAAAGGGGGGAAAGGGGAAAGAAGGGAGAAAAGCATAAACAGGGGTTAACAAGATGGCAAGTAATACAGAATTGGTCATTCTAACCATAAATGTGAACGGGGTAAACTCCCCATAAAGAGGAAGCAGTTAGCAGAATGGATTAAAAGCCAGAATCCTACAATATGTTGTTTACAGGAAACACACCTGAAGCAGGGAGATACATGCAGGTTAAAGGTAAAAGGTTGGAGCAAAATCTACTATGCTTCAGGTGAAGTCAAAAAAGCAGAGGTAGCCATCCTGATCTCAGATCAAGCTAAAGCAAAAATTGATCTAAATAAGAGATAAGGAAGGGCACTATATCTTGCTAAAGGGCAGCATGGATAATGAAGCACTATCTATATTAAACATATATGCACCAAGTAGGGTAGCATCTAAATTCTTAAAAGAGAAATTAAGAGAGCTGAAAGAAGAAATAGACAGTAAAACTATAATAGTGGGAGATCTTAACCTTGCACTCTCAGAATTAGATAAATCAAACCACAAAATAAATAAGAAAGAAGTCAAAGAGGTAAATAGAATACTAGAAAAGTTAGATATGATAGATCTCTGGAGAAAATGTAATGGAGACAGAAAGGAATACACTTTCTTTTCAGCAATTCATGGAACCTATACAAAAATTGACCATATATTAGGACATAAAAACCTCAAACTCAAATGCAGTAAGGCAGAAATAGTAAATGCATCCTTTTCAGACCACGATGCAATGAAAATTACATTCAACAAAAAACCAGCGGGAAGTAGACCAAAAAATAATTGGAAACTAAATAATCTCATACTAAAGAATGATTGGGTGAAACAGCAAATCATAGACATAATTAATAACTTCACCCAAGAAAACGATAATAATGAGACATCATACCAAAATGTATGGGATGCAGCCAAAGTGGTAATAAGGGGAAATTTCATATCTCTAGAGGCCTATTTGTATAAAATAGAGAAAGAGAAGGTCAATGAATTGGGCTTGCAACTAAAAATGCTAGAAAAGGAACAAATTAAAAACCCCCAGTCAAACACTAAACTTGAAATTCTAAAAATAAAAGGAGAGATCAATAAAATCAAAAGTAAAAAAAACTATTGAATTGATTAATAAAACTAAGAGTTGGTTCTATGAAAACACCAACAAAATAGACAAACCCTTAGTAAATCTGATTAAAAAAAGGAAAGAGGAAAATCAAATTGTTAGTCTTAAAAATGAAAAGGGAGAACTTGCCAGTAACGAAGAGGAAATTAGAGCAATAATTAGGAGTTACTTTGCCCAACTTTATGCCAATAAATTCGACAACTTAAATGAAATAGAAAAATACCTCCAAAAATATAGCTTGCCCAAACTAACAGAGGAAGAAATAAATATCCTAAACAGTCCCATCTCAGAAAAAGAAATAGAACAAACTATCAATCAACTCCCTAAGAAAAAATCCCCAGGACCAGATGGATTTACATGTGAATTCTACCAAACATTTAAAGAACAATTAACTCCAATGCTAAATAAACTATTTGAAAAAATAGGGATCGAAGGAGTCCTACCAAACTCCTTTTATGACACAGACATGGTACTGATACCTAAACCAGGTAGGCTGAAAACAGAGAAAGACAATTATAGACCAATCTCCCTAATGAATATTGATGCCAAAATCTTAAATAAAATATTGGCAAAAAGATTACAGAAAATCATCCCCAGGATAATACACTATGACCAAGTAGGATTTATACCAGGAATGCAGGGCTGGTTCAATATTAGGAAAACTATTAGCATAATTGACTAAATCAATAACCAAACAAACAAAAACCATATGATCATCTCAATAGATGCAGAAAAAGCATTTGATAAAATCCAACATCCATTCCTAATAAAAACACTTGAGAGCATAGGAATAAATGGACTTTTCCTTAAAATAGTCAGGAGCATATATTTAAAACCATCAGTAAGCATCATATGCAATGGGGACAAACTGGAACCTTTCCCAGTAAGATCTGGAGTGAAGCAAGGTTGCCCTCTATCACCATTATTATTTAATATCGTATTAGAAACACTAGCCTCGGCAATAAGAGTCGAGAAAGATATTAAAGGAATTAGAGTAGGCAATGAAGAAACCAAACTATCACTCTTTGCAGATGATATGATGGTATACCTAGAGAACCCCAGAGATTCTACTAAAAAGCTATTAGAAATAATTCATAATTTTAGCAAAGTAGCTGGCTACAAAATAAATCCCCATAAATCCACAGCATTTTTATACATCTCCAACAAAACCCAACAGCAAGAGATACAAAGAGAAATTCCATTCAGAATAACTGTTGATACCATAAAATATTTGGGAATCTATCTACCAAAGGAAAGTCAGGAATTATATGAGCAAAATTATAAAAAAGTCTCCACACAAATAAAGTCAGACTTAAATAATTGGAAAAATATTAAGTGCTCTTGGATCGGCCGAGCGAACATAATAAAGATGACAATACTCCCTAAACTAATCTATTTATTTAGTGCTATACCAATCAGACTTCCAAGAAAATATTTTATTGATCTAGAAAAAATAACAACAAAATTCATATGGAACAATAAAAAGTCGAGAATCTCAAGGAATTAATGAAAAAAAAATCAAATGAAGGTGGCCTAGCTGTACCTGATCTAAAATTATATTATAAAGCAGCAGTCACCAAAACCATTTGGTATTGGCTAAGAAATAGATTAGTGGATCAGTGGAAAAGGTTAGGTTCACAAGACAGAATAGTCAATTATAGCAATCTAGTGTTTGACAAACCCAAAGCCCCTAACTTCTGGGAAAAGAATTCATTATTTGATAAAAACTGCTGGGATAATTGGAAATTAGTATGGCAGAAATTAGGCATGGACCCACACTTAACACCATATACCAAGATAAGATCAAAATGGGTCCATGACCTAGGCATAAAGAACGAGATTATAAATAAATTAGAGGAACATAGAATAGTTTATCTCTCAGACTTGTGGAGGAGAAAGAAATTTGTGACCAAAGATGAACTAGAGACCATTACTGATCACAAAATAGAAAATTTTGATTACATCAAATTAAAAAGCCTTTGTACAAACAAAACTAATGCAAACAAAATTAGAAGGGAAGCAACAAACTGGGAAAACATTTTCACAGTTAAAGGTTCTGATAAAGGCCTCATTTCTAAAATATATAGAGAACTGACTCAAATTTATAAGAAATCAAGCCATTCTCCAATTGATAAATGGTCAAAGGTTATGAACAAACAATTTTCAGAGGATGAAATTGAAACTATTACCACTCATATGAAAGAGTGTTCCAAATCATTATTGATCAGAGAAATGCAAATTAAGACAACTCTGAGATACCACTACACACCTGTCAGATTGGCTAAGATGACAGGAAAAAATAATGATGAATGTTGGAGGGGATGCGGGAAAACTGGGACACTAATGCATTGTTGGTGGAGTTGTGAACGAATCCAACCATTCTGGAGAGCAATCTGGAATTATGCCCAAAAAATTATCAAATTGTGCATACCCTTTGATCCAGCAGTGTTTCTATTGGGCTTATATCCCAAAGAAATACTAAAGAAGGGAAAGGGACCTGTATGTGCCAAAATGTTTGTAGCAGCCCTATTTGTAGTGGCTAGAAAATGGAAAATGAATGGATGCCCATCAATTGGAGAATGGCTGGGTAAATTGTGGTATATGAATGTTATGGAATATTATTGTTCTGTAAGAAATGACCAGCAGGATGAATACAGAGAGGACTGGAGAGACTTACATGAACTGATGCTAAGTGAAATGAGCAGAACCAGGAGATCATTATACACTTCGACAACGATATTGTATGAGGACATATTTTGATGGAAGTGGATTTCTTTGACAAAGAGACCTAACTGAGTTTCAATTGATAAATGACGGACAAAAGCAGCTACACCCAAAGAAAGAACACTGGGAAACGAATGTGAACTATCTGCATTTTTGTTTTTCTTCCAGGGTTATTTATACCTTCTGAATCCAATTCTCCCTATGCAACAAGAGAACTGTTCGGTTCTGCAAACATATATTGTATCTAGGATATACTGCAACATATCCAACATATAAAGGACTGCTTGCCATCTAGGGAAGGGGGTGGAGGGAGGGAGGGAAAAAATCGGAAAAGAAACGAGTGCAAGGGATAATGTTGTCAATATAAAGTAATCATTAAATAAAAATTAAAAAAAAATTTGAATGCTGAGGAAAAGTATTAAGCCTATATGAGAAGAAAAGTAACAAGGAAAATTATAGTGTAATTGTGTAAAGAAGATGTATTCCCATTTATTGGAAAATAAAGATAGTCAAAAAACAAACAAACAAACAAAAAAAAGAATAAAGATCGATGATTTTCCCCTAACCTGAATTCCTGACTCTGGCTGATTTTAAAATACTTGGTCATCACATTTTGCATAGTTAGAAGGCTATCTGACTTTGAATTACCATCAAAAATGGGACCTGGAAGTCCAGTATGAGAGTGGACATGCAAAATATAACTCTTACCTGGATGCTTTCTAACTTGCTCTTGAAGTTTCTTAAGAGCTGATATATATTAGAGGATGCAAATTTTATTTGGGCTGTGGCAATTCTTTGTACCACACCTACGGAATAGGCCTAATCAGATATTATTTTTATGTCTCCTGGATAATAAGTAAGAGCTAGAATGATCGCATACACTTCATTCTGCTGAGTGGATTGAAAAGGAGTTCTGACTACTCTCTTTATAGTTAAGTCAGGAGAGTATACAGCACAAATAATATATTTGGATGCATCTGTAGAGATAGTTGGTCCTTTAAGAGGAACTTTAGAAACTTTTTCTTCAAGAATCCATCGCCAATTATGTAATAGTCTGGTTATCTTTAAGGGAGACCCATGTGTAAAATTTGGAGCCATGGCTAATAAAATTTGCCACTCTGGGATGGTCTTACGGCACACATTAATTTGTGTATTGGTGTAAAAAGTGTATATCTTGTCAGGTCTTGTCCCAGATAATTGTAGTGCTCGCTTAATGGCCTTTAATAAAATTCTAGCCACAAGCCCTGGGTAAGGAGTAAGGCTTTGTTCTGGTTGTGCCGGGAGGTTCACCCACTCTATCACACTGTCTCCTTGATGAAGGACTGCTGTGGGTGCCTCTTGAATGGTAAAAACTGATATTTCCAAGGGTTTTTGAGTGACTCTTTCAACCACATTGGATAAAGCCCGTTCAACTTTTCTCAAAGCCTCTTGAGCTTCTTTTGTAAGCTGGCATGGTGAATTTAAAGCATTGTCTCCCCTTAAAATGTCATATAATGGTTGTAACTGATAAGTAGTCAAGCCTAACACTGTCATATCTATTGGATATTTCCTATCAATTTTTGAAAATCACTTAAGGTGTTTAGCTTCTCTGTTCTTAAGGACAGTTTTTGTACTGTAAGCACCTTAGGGTATACTTCATATTGTAAATATTGAAAAAGAGCATGTCTTTGAATTTTTTCTGCAGCTATGTATAATTTGTAGTATCTTAGTGTTTCTATGGTCTTTTGTAGACATGCTTCTAACATTTTTTCCTCAGGTGCACATCCCAATATATCATCCATATAATGTAACAGCATAACTTTTAGAAATGCTTTTCTTACTGGAGCAAGAGCAGCAGCAACATATAGTTGACACATAGTGGGGCTGTTTTTCATTCCCTGTGGCAAAACTGTCCATTCATATCTTTTATAAGGCTTAGCTAAGTTAACGCTGGGCACTGAAAAGGCAAATCTTTTCATATCCTCCTTATCTAGAGGGATAGAATAGAAACAATCCTTAATATCCATCTGTTTTTTCACTTTTCTTAAATCAGTTAACTCTTTTTTGGCTCTTCCTGGTTTAGTTATTAGTACTATATTTGTGACATAGAAGGAATTTGGCAGGACTCCTTTACCTAATTTTTTTCAGAGTTTACATAGTAAGAATTAATTGTTTTTTTTAAATGTTTGGTAAAATTCACTTGTGAATCCATCTGGCCCTGGAGAGTTTTTCATTGGGAGTTCATTACTGTTCAATTTCTTTTTCAAAAATGAGACTATTTAAGAACTTTCTTTCCTTTTCTGTTAGCCTGGGCAATTTCTATTTTTGTAAGAGTTCATCCATTTCAGTAATTATTGTTTTAATGTCTTTTTTCTGTGGTGGTAAGTTCACCCTTTTCATTTTTGATGCTGATGAATTTTTTTTTTTCTTTCCTTTTTCTGATCAAATTAACCAAAGGTTTATTTATTTTGTTAGGTTTTTTTTTTTTAATAAAATCAACTCTTAGTTTTATTTATTAGTTCAATAATTATTTTAGTTTCTATCATATTAATCTCTTCTTTGTGTTTCAGAATTTCTAATTTGGTATTTAATTGGGCATTTTAAATTTTTTCTAGCTTTTTTAATTGCATGCCTAATTCATTGATCTCCTATTTTTCTATTTTATTCATGTAGTTATTTAGATATATAAAATTTGCCCTAAGAACTTCTTTGGTTGCATTTCATAGGTTTGGGTGTGTTGTCTCATTATTTTCATTCTCTTGAATGAAATTATCAGTTAATTCTGTGATTGGTTGTTGATCCACTCATTCATTTAAATTTGATTATTTAATTCTAATTGGTTTTCAGTCTTTCTTTCCCTGGCCTTTTATTGAATGTAATTTTTATTACATTGTGGTCTGAAAAGGAAAAATTTGCAATTTCTGCCCTTCTAAATTTGATTGTGAAGTTTTTATGCCCTAATATATGATCAATTTTTATGTAGGTGCCACGTAGTGCTAAAAAAAAATGTATTCATTTGTGTCCCTATTCAATTTTCTCTAGAGATCTATCATATCTATATTTTACAGGATCCTATTAACCTCTGTAGTTTCTTTCTTGTTTATTTTGTGGTTAGATTTGTCTGATTCTGAAAAGGGAAAGTTGAGGTCCCCCACTAGAATAGTTTTGCTGTCTACTTCTTCCTGTAGCTGATTTAAAATTACTCTCTAAGAATTTGAATGCTTTACCACTTGGCACATACACCTTTAATATCATTATTTCTTCATTATTTATAGTACCTTTGCTATCTATTTTGCTTCATCTTGCTACTCCTGCTTTTTTTTTTTTTTACTTCAACTGAAACATCACAAATACTGTTCCAGCCTTTTATCTTTACTCTATATGTGTGTCTCTCTATGTCAGATGTGATTCTTGTAAACAACATATTGTAGGATTATGTTTTTTTAATCCACCCTGCTATTTGCTTACCTTTTATGGGAGAGTTAATCCAATTCATATTAACTATTATGATTATGAGTTCTGTATTTCCCTCCATCTTTTTTTCTTTTATGTATATACTTTTGTTCTTTCTATCCATCCTTTTCTCAGTTTTTTTTTTTTTTGTTTAATCCACACCACCCACTATCTTATCTCCTATCACCTCTCCCCCTTTTTATCCAATCCCATCTACTACCTTATCTGGTATCATCCCACCCCCTTTCTCTTGTAATTTTTTTTTAAACACATCCCACCCACTATTTTATCTTCTATCACTTCTTCCCTTCTATTCTTACCTTTTTCCCTAGTGTTCCTGCCCTCCCTTCTATCCTGATTCTCCCTTTTCTTTTCCAGTTTTGATTTCCAAGATCTTTTTTTGGTCATGGCCTTCAGGTAGGCCAATGATTTTTAAATTGTCTATTCTGGAACTATTTTCCCAGTCAGCTGTTTTGCCAATGAGGTATTTCACATTTTCTTCCATTCTTTTTAGTTTGTTTGACGGATTCTTGCTATCTGACAAAGTCATTAGCTTTCATATTCCCTGTTCTTCTTTTTAATGTGTGATTTCCTTTGTTAGCTTTTGTATCTCTTTTTTCCATTTGGTTAATTCTACTGTTTATGGAATTATTTTCTTTAAAATTTTTTTTTCTTTCCTTTTCCAATCTGTTGACTCACTTATACATTTATCTCTCGTTTCTTTTCTTATTTTTTCTTCTAACTTTTAATTATCTTGCAAAGTCATTTATGAGCATTTCCAAGAAACCTCTTTGGGCTGGAGGCCAATTCATGTTACTCTTTGAGAATGACTCTGTGGACATTCTGTTCTCCTCTGAGTTTGTGTTTTGGTCTGCCTTTTCACTATAGCAACTTTCTATAGCCAAAGCTCTTTTCTGTCTCTGCCTCATTTTCTTTCCTTTTCTTTTGGTATTTTTTTTTTAATTTTAAGGTAGAGCTATATTCCTGGGCTAAAGGGGGAAATGTTCCAAGCTTCCTGTGCAGCTCTTAGCCTTGGCTTTGAATAGCTGGACCTCTTGTGCTTTCAGGGGATAGCTTTGCCTGCTCTATTCAGGAAACAGCCTCATTTACCATTTTGCCTCCTGAGCTAGGAATGGAAGTTGTGCCACTGATTTTCTCCTTTACTGAGCCAGGACTGAGGGTCTTAGTCGTTGATTTATTGTGATTAAGACCCATTCAGCAGCTTTCCTAGAATCTATCTTACCAGGGCTAAACAACCTTTTCACTCTAGTGAGACTGACCTTTGTTGAAGGTTTTTTTTTTTTTTTTTTTTTTAAATTCTGTGTTGAGGTAGAGAGTGTTTTCATTCCTTCAGCCTTGGGTGATGATGATTTCATTTGGTTTTTAAAGGAACCTGGGTGAATTTGAGTAGTTTCCTGACTTTATTCTACCATCTTGACTCCACCTGTGGAACTCCCAAGCCCAATTTTTAGAAATAAGGTAATGATGTAGATAGTTGATTAGGAAAAATGTAACACAATAGCAGAAAAATTAAAAAGGAATTTTATAAGGAACAATTGAATGACAATGTATATGATTGAATAGCTTGTGATCTGTATCTTTATGTTTAAATTAATAAACTCTTTAATCCACTAAGTATTATAGTATTGACATAGAACAATGAGAAATGGATAACAATAGACATAGATTCAGATGAAGGATATTTTTGAAGGAAACAACGTGAATTCAACATTAAAATGGGATTCTTGCTTTAGTTCCTTGAGAGCAGGATTACCTTTTGTCTTTCTTTGTATCCTTGGCACTTAGCACAGTGCCTGGAACGGTACTTAGTCAGAGTTTATGGACTGACTGAATATAAGTTTAAAAATACTAGTATTTTATAATTATCATAAACTTACTAGAAGGCACTGAGAGACTTTCAAAAATAGAGAAATTGGTTTTGTTACATTTTAATAATCTTAAAAGAAGAAAGGAAACAATAGGGTAAATAAATTCACATAGAGCAAAAACGATGGGGAAACATCACACATAAGTACAGTATGCCAATAGCATCTCACAAAAACTAAAAGCAGATGAGAGTCCTTTGAATCTCACTTTTGTCTGAATTGGCCAAACATAAGTAGAATACACAAAAACAGGTTTGCTTTCAGAAATTATTTTCACTCAACAAGTAAGCAATGGAGAAAGGATAAAGGAGACAATGTGAATAAAATATGCAATAAAATAAAGGAGGAATTACAGTGGCTAGCACATAGTATGGCATTAAATTTTTATTAAAGATTTATTGGAATCATAAACATAAAACAGTCTCTAACCTCAGAGTGTGAATTGTTAAGAAAAATTTAAAAGGAAAGAAAGTTAAGATCTTGGGTCTGAGGACAGAAATAGAAGCTTTGCCGCAAGCACAGAACACTGATATAGAGTAATAGAGTTTATCCGTTTTTTCTTTGTGAAGGGAAGGATAAAAGTCAAGGGCAAGATGGTGGTAGTGGTGGTAGTTATGAGAATCGCATGGAAAGAAAAACACAGTCATTTGCCATAATTGTGAATGTGAATACAATGGTTGCACTGATAAAAGAGGATAAGAACATTGACTAGAAAGTAGAATCTACAATTAAGAAATACTCTTGAAATAAAAAAAAAATCACATAACTTAAATAAAACTCAGGAATGAAATTTATTTTTCTTTAAATGCACTTTAAAAGTTTATAAATGACGTAGTGTTGTGCAGCTGTTTTCAGAGTTAATTCTAGGGATCTGTAACTTTTTGGATCTTTCAAGGTGTATAATCTAGGGAGAAGTGTGTTTACTATTCTCCTGTACTGGTTTATGAGCAACCACAAACATTGTTCACTTCTGGACTATGACCAAGCCGCTTTCCCAGATGGCAAGACATTCTGCTTGTTAGTGTTTTTACTCCCATTGAAATTAAGATCCAGGACTACAACTCAGATCCAAATATAGGTAATACAACAGAATCCTGCTCCTGGTGTAAGCAATGGGGCCTTATGTCAGATTCTTTTATCATCTCTGAGCTGAAGCTCTGCAAAGTGCCACTGATGCCACTTTTTGAGTCCTTCTCCTAATTTACTGGGACCAGCTCTGTGATGATGTGGGCTGTACCATTCTGTATTTCTCTCCCACCCTGGTTCAACAGGCCTTTCCTGACAAACTTCTAAGTTGTCTTGGTGTGGAAAATTATTTCACTCAATTTGTTGTAAGTTCTATTACTCCATAATTTGTTTATTTAAAGTAGTTTAGGGGAGATTTCAGATACACCACCACCTCTACTTCACCGTCCTGCTTCTGTCTCCCCAGTTTTTTTTTGGGGAAGGTTATTTGCTTGTTTTAGAATGATAAGAATAAATACATAGATAACAATGGAAAGGGAAAGAAATCTCTTTTCTAAACACTAAGATATCTTGTGAAGTATAAGTGATCGAAACAATATATACAGATATGACTTTCTATTTGAACAGAGAGAGAAGAGGAAGAGGAGGAAGTGGAAGGAGGAGAAGGAATAAGGAGGAGGAGGAGGAAAAAAGATCTATAAAAAGAAGGAAGATGTAGCAGCATTGTCTAACTCTAGTCAGTTAGCTTCTCAGGGAGGTGGCTATTACTCCTTACAAATTGTAGTTTATCCTTCTTGAAGAGAACAAACGACTTCAGGAGGCTGATGTCTTGACTTCTAACTGAATTGGATATATGTGAGATAAGGGCTGTGCACAGTCATCAGTATCACTTTTCACAGCTGTCAGAGTGCAGTAGCAAAATTCAGGGCAGAATGACTTACCACATCTCTCAAAATAAAGAGGATATGGACTACTAGGATATCTAAACAAATCCAAACTTCTGTGGACAAGTATTAGAAGGATTATTGGAGTTAAGCCACTGATACTTTACAATTAAAGAATTGAATCAACATCTGATGAAACTATGCATTTACAAGAGGGAATCTATGCATTTACAAGAGAGAATGGAACCATAGCATTATGGTCCTGGTTAGTTCAAAGAAAAAAAAAAAAAGGATTGTGAAAGCTTGTAAATTGCACAGCATAGGAAATTGGCAAAATATAAAAAATTGAATAAATATCAGAATTTAGCCAATACACAAAAGAGAGAATATTTGAAAGAGAAGGTAAACAAGAATAGGAGAGTCTGGAAGAAGAGAAGGAAAGAAAGTAATAATATTTTTTAAAAATATGATTTCTATTCAGATAAAACACATGTTTCTTAAGGATAAGACATATATATATAACATATATGTATATGTTTATATACATAATACATATGGGAGAGAGAGATTCCTCTTCAAGAAGAAAAAGCCAAATTTAAAAATATATGATCATCAGAATAGTAAAAAATAATAGAAGAATTCTGCTTAAAATTCCTAAGAGGAAAAAAAAAATGTTGTCAAAAATCTACACCTTTCTTTGAGAAGAGATAGATATTCAGTAAGGGGGGAAAAAAGCATTTGAAGACTTCCTGCCAAACAACAATATACACAGAGCAATTTATTTACTATGTAAATACCAAAGACAATGAAATGCATGAAAAATAAATGAATATAGCTGCCAATATTAATTAAATAAATACCCCATATCGAAAGACAATCATTATAAAGGAAGAAGAAAACAAAATAAATATATCTATGAGGTTAAAACATAACAACATTCAACAAAAGAATTATTTTTTTAATCACAAAAGGAAATAATGATGAGAACAGAAATTCAGTTTAAAAAAAAAAGATTATTCAGGAAAAGGCTGGAAACATTGGGGAATAAAATTTACACCAAATTTCTTATACAAAATGATTTTTCAAAAATTCAAGTATAATACAAAAAAGAGAAGAAAAGGAGATAGGAGCATAATCTAATGGTCAATTCTATAGAAATAATTTAGAAACGAAAACCCCAAATATTGAGTCTGATGAACAATAACAGGGAATTATAGAAACTTTATTTTTCATCCACAAACCTTCTCATAATTGTATTTAAAAAACATCTTTTTCATTTCAAATTTAGTATCTTACTGAGTCCATCAACTCTCCATCTGTAGATGGATACTTTGTTTTATTGGGCATCCTTTAAAATTATGTTTGGTCATTGTGTTGATCAGAGTAATCAAGCCTTCCAGAATTTATTATACTAACACTTTCACTTCCCAAATTACTCTCCTAGTTTTGCTCATTTTAATATATATCAGTTGAAGGTCATTTTTTTTTTCCTTCTATAGTAATCATTGTGGTAGTGATAACAGTGGTGGTAGTGGTAACAGTAATAGCAGTAGTAAATTTTATGGCAATTACTAAGTGCCAGGAACTATATTAAACACTTTGCCATTATTATCTTATTTGATGCTGACAGCAACCCAAGTATATGCCATTATTAATCTTATTTAATATATGGGGAAACTGAGGCCAATGGAGGTTAAGTGATTTGCCCAGAGTCACAGCTAATAAATGCATGCATATGGTAGATTAAATTCATGTTTTCCTGACTTCAAGTTCAGAATTTTATCCACTGTGCCACAGTACAGCAGTGTTTCATAATATTTATATACTATAAGTTGTTTAGCTATTTCCCAATTGATGGTCTTCCCTCCAGTTTCCAGTTCTTTGCAACTATACAGAAAGCTTCTATAAATATTTTGTATACATGACACTTTTCCTATAATCTTTGAGTCTTTATAACATAAACTAAGTAATATATTACTGAGCCAAATATGTATATAACTTAATTTAATAGTTGCTGGGGTATAGTCCCAAAAAATGTTTTTCCAAACAGGTTGGACCAGTTCACAATACCAGTATATTGGTATTTGTTTACACAAGCCTATCCAGATTTATTACTTTTCTTTTTTGCCAACTTTGACAATTTGATGAGCATGAAGTGGCACCTTAAATTTGTTGTAATTTATATTTCTCTATTTTTAAATAGTACAAATGGATTTTTTTTCCTCTAAAAAAGTCTTACTGATATTGGATGACTATTTATAAAGAGACAGTTGACTCTTATTCTTAAAAATTTGGTCTAATTATATATTTTAGAAACAAGGATTTATTAGAGAAATTTACTGTGAAGATTTTTTTTTCTACAAATCCAATTCTTCTTCTAATTTTAGCATTGCTTTTATTGAGGAAAAGATTTTTAATTACATGTAATCAAAATTATTGAATAAAAACCATACTATTTTTGGTCTTGTCAAGAACTCTCTCCCATCTATACATTTAAAAAGGAATTAATTTATTCCATGTTCTTCTAATTTATCTATGATTTAATCTTTTATGTTTAAGTCATGTAATCATTTTAAATTTATTTTGACATCACTTTTTACCAATGCTTTCAGTTTCTGGTTTCTGTCACACTATTTTCAGTTTTTGACTTTTTGTCAAACAATGATCAAAACTCAGTTCTATAACATAGCCAATGTTCCCTAAGCAACAGAATTGCAAAAGACAGCAAAATGCTCTGGCCAGTCCTCAAATTTAATGATGTTCTGTTCTTTTATTTCACTTAGCCAGAGAACTGAGGAAGAGAAAATTATGATATTATTATATGTTTGTATCCAACATGAATGCATAAAAGACTATAGAAATTCTGCTCAAGCTAATTTTTCCCATTTAATGTTACTTGGGGCAAGAGTAAAACTGATATAATATGAATTGAAGAAATTAGGGAGCAACTGATACCTTTAAGGTCCAGTTTCTGAGGAGACTAATACCAAAGGAGAAAGAAGCAAAAGTTTAGTAATAGATTGAAAAGAAAAAAGTTAGCTAAACAAAGATTTCAGGTGACTAAAACTCAGTTAAAAATTATTTGCAGGAAATTAGCCTGTCAGAAATATATTTTGAACAGAAGGGAAGATGCTTTTGAACTTATCTAAATAATTTCAGATATTTTTAAATATTTTAAGAGAAAGGAAAATTAATCAATAATCAATGAAGCAGAGAACCCTGTTGATTCTTAAAAGAGCATGGAATCACACAAGGATGCTTTTACATAGTTTAAAAGCAAAATAAGAATTATGAATGCAGAATTTATAGGAAAAAAAAAACAACTTTGAATAAACCATGATAAAACTTCCCAAAAGAAACCAAAGAGGAAATGTACTGAAAATCCTAATGGTCAAAAGTCAGAAGTAAAAGGTAAGAAAAGCAAAAAAGTCCAACAATTTTAAAAGAAAATATGACATCCACACAAACAAAACATTTTGATTTCATAAACAGGAAGCAATGGATACAAACTAATAAACAAAAGTCTTCCAGAAGAATATAAGTCAGCGATCTGGATACTAAAATTCAAGAGAACTAGCTAAAAATTATAAACACAGAAAACAAAGTTCCAATTCAAAAGAAAATTCAATGTTCCTCCTTTTGAAAAAAATTATTATATATCAACCCTTCAAAAATATAGTGCTTAAATTAAATAATTTCAAGGGCCAAAAGCAAATTTTGCAAGAAGTCAATCAAAAGACTTTCAAATGTAAGTCAGAAATGTTCTTTGTAAACCAAAAAAACTCAAAGAGTGCATGCAATAATTTATTCCAAGGAGCAAAGGTCTCAAGATATAACCTAAAATAACACATCTCCCAATCCTAAGCTTAACCATTAAATTAACAAGTAAACATTTAATTAAAATGCATTTAAAACCTTTTAAAAATGAAATCCAGAATTGAACAAATTGTTTCCTTTGCAAATACACTTGATTATATAAATATAAGAAGTTTATGAAGGCATAGGTAATGAGGTAAGTTACCTCAGAAAAAAAGAAGAAAAATGAAAAGGAGAAAGATATCAATGGAGCAAACAACACACCTTCACCACCACTACCACCAATGCACAAGAAATCAAATGTGAAAGTTGAAGTCGAATAGAAGTGATAATGGGAGGGAAAAAATCCTGGAACATCAGAGTTTGGGAAACAAAGTTATCCTGTAGGAGGGAATAAAGGGAGTTGATGGTATATCATAATTGAATAAGACTTTAGGGGATGGAACCAAGCCAGGAAAATGCTCAAGCTCTCCCAGTTTCTGATAAAAATCACATGAAATCAAGCCTCTCATCAGAGTCTGATTGACTGAAATGACTCTTCAGCTCAAGGTAGATTGGAAGGACTTTAAGAAAAGTCAGTCTCACTGGAAAGAGACATTTAACCCAGCTCAGACAAAGTCTGGGAAAGTCAGTGAGAGACTCTTAATCGCAGCAGATCAGCAAGTAAGACCCTCGGGCCTGGCTCAGTAACAAAGCAGATTAGTGGAAAGTCCATAGTACCAACTTAGAAGGCAAATTCTGGGAAACTTGGCTCTTTTGTGGAAAGAACAGATAAAGCTACTCCCTGCTGTGAACGAAACCAAGGAGCTCCTGTGCTCAAAGTCAAGACTCAGAGCTTCACAGGAAGATTGGGACAACTCCTCTGTAAAGGGCTGAAACTCTGCGATGGACTTGGTTCGGACATCAAGCACTTAAGTCTAATTACCAATTGGACAATACTCTATTAGCATATGCTTGGAAAATGGCCCTTCCCCCTATTCTATGTTGGTTAATCTTTTGGTGTATACAGAGAATTGTGGGAAGGATTAGGTGGTGGAGTAAGAGAAGCCAGAGCCACTTTGGAGGTAGAGGAGGAGAAGGAGCATGGAGATCCTGTATCCATTCCCTTCACTTCTACCCCTAAAGACCAAGAATAAAGAACAAGGACTTTTGTTTATCCTAACTATGGCTGATTCTAAGGTATCCAGGGTGCTTACTCGGTCTTCACACTCCTCCTTTGCTTCAGGAGTGAGTTCATATATAAAAATTAAGGAAAAAAAATAATCTTGATCATAGAAAGCTATTATGGCAACAGGGAAGGCCAAAACACTAAATTAGATGAGGACACAATATCCCCATGTTGTTAAAAGGTGATAACAGTTGGTTTTAAGTGCAAAGAGGCTTCTTGGAAGTGTTCATAAAACAAACTTTAAAAGGTAGATAGGAAGGGTAGAAAACAGAAATTGAGGGGGAAAAAATGAGAGGTATGCAGAAGAGAGTCAATAGCTTGAAAAAGGAAAGTAATTTATTTAAAAATACAATTGACCAAATGAATTGGATTTTAAAAATAAAAATAAAATAAACCCCTTATTCACCCATCGGAGAATTAGCAAAAAAAAAAAAAAAAAAAAAAAGGAAGAAAGAAAAAAAATGAAACTTGGAGAGTAAAAAAGGCAGGTGGAAAGGGACACCAGTAAATAATGCATCTATGAGAGAAGAACATTTATAAAAGTTAGATACCTTAGAATGGGCATAATATGCAGAGGGCATAATATGTAACTTAGAGAAACTAGTCATCTTGCCTTAGGAAAAGAGAATTCAAAATTTTGGAGATAATAGATAGCCACAAAAAAAGGAAAACACCAACCCAAAGAAGAAATGTTATATCTCTGCAAATGATCAAGGGGAGTGCAATTAGGAATAAATTGTACAGTGTGGAACATAAAAAAAAAAAAAATTCTTAGATGAAAGAAAAAATTTTTCCATAGTGTTTCTGTCCCCACTTCTATTCGATTCCTATCTTTTTTTTTCCTCTTTCTTCTCTTACTTCTTTATATGGTTTGATAAATTTCTGTATGCAACTGAATGATTTAGTTATTCCCTCTTACAGGGAAAACGGATGAGATCAATATTTAGACAATATTCATTCCCATCCCTTTTATCCCTTATTTGAAATAGGTCTTATTTACCTCTTCATATAATCTAATTTGTCCCATTATAAGCCCCCCTTTTCTCTTCTTCCAGTACAGACCTTTTCCACCCCTTAATGTCTTTTTCTTCGATATCATCACTTCAGTGTCCATTGGCAACCATAGCCTTAATCAATGTGACGTCCCTCTCTGTATACTCCAGGAACAGATATAGTTTTCAAGAGTTAGACATCATTTTCCTATGTAGTTGTATAAACAGTTTAAAATTAAATAACATATATTTTCCCTTATTTATCTTTCAATGCTTCTTTTGAGTCCTGTGTTTGTAGTTTAAAGTTTCTATTTATTTCAATTATTTTTTTCAAAAGAAATGACTGAACATCTCTTGCTTCATGGAAGATCCATCACCTCCCCTGAAAGATGATGCTGTGTCTCACTGCACAGCTAATTCTTTGTTTTTTTTGTTTGTTGTTGTTGTTGTTTTTTTTTTTTTTTTAATTTAAATTTTATTTTATTTAATAATAACTTTGTATTGACAGAATCCAACTGCTAATTCTTTGTTGTAACTCCAGGTCCTTTGCCTTCTGGCATATGATTTTCCATAATTTTTTATAGAACAATAATATTATATTTTATGTGAAATTATATAACCAAAACTATGCAGGTAAGGTTATTATATATTCACAGACAAAGAATGGACAAGATCAATAAATGATCTTTTATATCTTTTATAAATGAATGACCTGATTTGTCCATTGAGACTCTTGGGATATTAAACAAAATCAATGAAAGGCTTCCAATATAGTGAGAACTTCATGAATACATAAGGAAAATTAGGAATAAGAAGCTCATATGTACAATGTAAGGTGGAGATGAAGAATTCTTCACCAGTGCAAAGATTAATCTTTTAAGTTTAAAAGTAAGATTTTTCATGGGGGAAAAAAGTCATAAGCACTTTTTTTTGGATCCATTGCCCAGAAAATTTGGTAAAATGTTGGTTCCAGTATATGAAGTTATATAACACAAAAAACACATACAATGAAAATATATGGGTTTTTTAGGGGCTACAGAGATGTTTCTTGAACAAAAGAAATATACATATTAAATATAGATGTATGTACTAATGCCTTTAGAACGCAAAGTTGTACTGAAATTTCAAAAATATAACTAGCATGAAATTTGTATACATAGAAAACACTAAATCTAATTAATATCTCACTGAATTCTAAAGCTGAGGTATCATAGATATTTATCTTTCTGTCACTAGATGGCAGTAAATGTGCAATATGTTGCTGATCAGATGTATCTAACATATTCCAGGAATGCTCTAAGGCAAAGGCAAGACTATCACTGTATGACAGCTTGCCTTCAAAGGTTAGCTAGAAGGAGAATATAGAGTATCATACAGAATCAGTACAGAGTGTAAGAAAAATAAATGCAGTGACTCTCTAATGTAGTAGGGGAACATCCTCAAATAATAATTTGAAATACTTTATCTGAGGTAAACAGAGCTAGTTCTATCTTATTTAATACTGCAAAAAAGTTGCAGATCTGAACTTATGAAGGGTTATGAAAAGGACAATTCTTACCAGTATATGTCATATACTTCTGTTTTGTACCATTATTATTACTTTCTGAAATCAGCTCAAGTAGCACCACCAGACTGCCTTCCATTATCAAGAAGGTTGGAGTTAACCAATTATAAGTAATAGTGAGAGGAATTTAATTACATTTATCTGTATATTCTATAACTACTCATTCTTGTGTACTTCCTATATTATCAACACAATGAATGAGAATGAAAAAGTAAATTCCAGTAATTAAGTAAATTATTCCCCATCCACTATTAAATGTTTAGTTTATTGGCAGCTTTTTATAACTTAAAGAATTAATACTATATTGCAATGCTATTATATACATAATTACTCTGGGCTTATCCCTACTAGTCTAAAAAATGAATTACAGTTATCTCTATAAATTAACCATTTTAATTAGGATAGAGTTTTAAAAATCTTTTGAGATGCATAAAGTTCATATGGAATATTGAATATAGCACTGAAGTTGGAGTAAGGAAATCTGGGTTCAAAATGTCTTCAGATTCTGTTTATTAAGTGTCCTATGGCAAGTCATTTGACCTTTCTTTTCCTAAGTTTCTTCGCCTATTAAAAGAGAGTGTTACTCAGTGATTGCAAAAGTTCATTCCAGTGTTAATCTAAGATCCAATAGCATAAATATTTTTCAAATAAAAGTAAGCTGAGGCAATTCTTTGTCACTATTAATCCCTCCAATTTGTGTCATGATATATAATTGTATAGATATGACTATTTTCAAAATAATTCAGATTATCTTGTTGAATTTCTCTGAATTTTCCACTTCACATTAAATTCATATATGTCTGTTTTTCTGAACATTTAGAGTTTTATAAGAAGGAGGTTATGGATATTTATGTGTCCCCTAAATATCACATTTGTCATAATGTTTGAAGGATCTGAAGGAGATCATGACTCTGTCATTCATTTTTTCTTTTAAATGAGTACAGAGAAGGTCTTAGGTTTGTTATTCATGAGCCTTATTTTACGGATGCATGCTGACACTAGTTGAATGAAAGGGGCATAAATCAAAATACTCTTTCGCATGAATCTCAGTATAATTAGCAATTTCGGAATCCTGAATCCAACACATTTTCTTTCAAGTATCTTCATTCCTCAAAATGTACCCTTTAATCAGCAAAAAAAAATCTGGTTCATGGACAATAATTATAATAAGTCATTTTCAAGTATGGAAAGCAGTTAATATACTTGGTGATCAACAAAACACAACAGTGAGTCTGACAACAATTGATCACAACTGTAGAGTCCTGAATAGAATTCAGATAAAGAGTATAGAGTCTAGGAAAGACATACTGCCAAACTACCTAGTCAAGAAGCTAGTTATTTTCATAGTTATGGTAAGGTATTTAAAATGTAGGCTCAACAATTTGGAAATATGCTCAAAAAGTTATCAAACTGTGCATACCCTTTGATCCAGCAGTGTTTCTACTGGGCTTAAACCCCAAAGAGATACTAAAGAAAGGAAAGGGACTTGTATGTGCCAAAATGTTTGTGGCAGCCCTGTTTGTAGTGGCTAGAAGCTGGAAAATGAAAGGATGTCCATCAATTGGAGAATGGTTGAGTAAATTGTGGTATATGAATGTTATGGAATATTATTGTTCTGTAAGGAATGACCAGTAGGATGAATACAGAGAGGACTGGCGAGATTTACATGAACTGATGCTGAGTGAAATGAGCAGAACCAGGAGATCATTATATACCTCAACAACAATACTGTTTGAGGATGTATTCTGATGGAAGTGGATCTCTTCGATAAAGAGAGCCTTACTTGATCAAAGATGGACAGAAGGAGCTACACCCAGAGAAAGAACACTGGGAAATGAATATAAACTGCTTGCATTTTTGTTTTTCTTCCCGGGTTATTTATACCTTCTGAATTCAATTCTCCCTGTGCAACAAGAAAACTGTTTGGTTCTGCACACATATATTGTATCTAGGATATACTGCAACCCATTCAACATGTAAAGGACTGCTTGCCATCTGGGGGAAGGTGTGGAGGGAGGGAGGGGAAAAATCGGAACAGAAGTGAATGCAAGGGATAATGCTGTAAAAAATTACCCTGGCATGCGTTCTATCAATAAAAAGTTATTAAAAAAAACAAATTTAAAGCATTTAAAAAAAATAATAAAATAAAATAAAATGTAGGCTCAAATTGACTTTTGAAAACAAATTTTGTGGTTGGGGGGTGGAAAATTGGCATGTTGTATACAACACAAAGTTCTAGGATGGTAAATCAGAAATATCTATACACACTGATCCTTGTGGATATCTCCCCATTTTCCTCCTAGATTGAGAGATACAATAGAATAGAATAGAATAGAATAGAATAGAATAGAATAGAATAGAATAGAATAGAATAGAATAGAATAGAATAAGATAGATAGATATATGGGAGAGAGAGAGAGAGAGAGAGAGAGAGAGAGAGAGAGAGAGAGAGAGAGAGAGAGAGAGAGAGAGAATATATCAAAAAGGAATACGGGAGAGTCTAGGAGAATCCAGGGCTAACATGAACTTGGCATTGCCTGTTGAAGAGAGGAAACTACTTTCTTCATAACCTATTGTTTTTGCTCACTAGGAATCTCACTGGGAGTTGCTGAGTCAAAAATGTAAACAGATACTAAATTTCTTCAACAGATCCTATGAGCTGACAATCATAATTTTTTTCATCTTACAAATAGAAAACTAATTTTATCTGATTTCATGTGAAAGAAGAAGGGAAAATTGACCCCTTGAAAATTTTAGAGAATAAAACTCACTGAACTTAATTTTTTTAGAGTTCCATATTCTATCCACCCCCCACTACCTCAGCACACTAGTTCAGCCCTATTATGAGGTGGAGCCAAGATGGAGAAGTAAAGCAGAAACTCTCTCAACCTTTCCCTCAAACTTCTCCAAATTTCTTTAAATAGAATCTAAAAAATTTAAGAGCACCAGAACATCAAAAAAGTAAAAATAGAATATTTTCCAGCCAAAGACAACTTAGAAGTTCATCAAAAAAAAAAAAAAAAGTTTTGTGACACCAGGATGGGATTTGGGAGTCCTGTGGCAGTTCTGTTGCAGGTGTGGTCCCTGCCCCAGCCCTGACCTGAGCCCCAGTATTAGTGAGGCTGGACCTCCGAATTGGGGAAGGTGTTGGTGGGGGAAATCAGGGAGGATTGGAAGGTAAGTGAAGAGGATCCTTGGCAACAGGGCGGGGGTCTGGCAGCAATCCCAGCACGGTCCTAGCTTCAGCAAAGCAGGACTCTGTGGTTTTAGTACACTAGATATTATAATTACAGTGGGGGCAGAACACGCCTAATAATTCCAAGGCAGGAAAGAGTGCTTGGGGTCAGAATCCTAAAAAATCTCTGAAAACAGCTGCATAAAATCCCTGAAGCAGTCCTATTATGAGGTGGAGCCAAGATGGAGAAGTAAAGCAGAAACTCTCAACCTCTCCTCAAACTTCTCCAAATTTCTTTAAATAGAATCTAAACAAATTTAAGAGCACCAGAACATCAAAAAAGTAAGAATAGAATATTTTCCAGCCAAAGACAACTTAGAAGTTTATCCTAGATACAGTGCCCTACTTTAACAAAAGCTGAGTTAAAAAAAAAAAAAAAAAAAAAAAAAAAAAAAAAAAAAAAAAAAAAACTAGGAAGACAAGAAGACAACAAAAAAAGTTCCAGACCATAGAAAGTTACTATGATGACAAGGGAGATAAAACACACACTTAGAAGAAGAGAACAAAGTCAAAGCTCCTATATCCAAAGTCTTCATTATTGTGGTATATCTGCATTTTATAGACATGTTGAAAATTTAAGTCAATTTATGCTAGCAACATTGGCAGATGTCTCTGATATTGCCTCTTTACTAATGACTGAGATCACTAACATCCATGCCATTTTTCTTTCTAAAGGGAATGAGTTGAATCTTTTGGTAATTAAATTCACTAGATAGATGTTTAAGAGCAGCTACCCTCTTCTCTACATACTGGTTACTATCTTCCCCTGAGATCAATATATCTATTTGATACCTCTGCATTATCATAGTTTTGCCTCCTGTAAAGATTTGATATTTCATAAGCAAAAAACCTAAATCAAACCAAAAAGAAAAAAAAGAAAAAAACAACAAAGCCTAATAATTACACTTACCCTTATCCCTTAATATTAATAAACAATGCAGAGGTACTCAGATTAGTATGGTCTTTTTACTCCCCATAGAAAAAATTATTGCTGCCCTAAGAGACCACTGTCCATTATCTGTAGTTTACAAGAGCAAAGTAAACATAGGAAGCCACAATGAATGCCATCATTGTATGCTCAATAAATTATTGGCTTTACTGACTGGATTAACATAAGACTCAAGGTGGAAAAAAAAATCATTGAAAGTCTTTGAAGCCTCATGTACATGGGATTACATGTTCAAAAGCATCATTTTTCAAGAAACATTCATGTCTAAGGGACGATTTCTGAAGAAGAAACTCTTGTAATTTTTCTCTGTAATCTCATAAATATTAGGAGTGCTGTCTTATGGTCTTTAATCAATCACTTGTAAAGATATATTATCATGTTATCAAAGAACTGAGACATTTCAGTGTCCTTTTTTCACCTTCATGTTCCACTTCATTCAAGGTTCCATTAGTGATCATATCAATTGTACTTGAAAAATCTTAGCTAAAAAGCATTCAGTAAAATCTATTTGCATCAGAATCATTTTTTGATATGCTTAATTTAATTGATCATCTTAGTTAAAGATCCTGTTTTCTGCTACTTCAGGATTACTATAATGAGTATTTCAAGGAACAATCATACAATTATCTTAGATAAGAGGATGTATATTGCATTGTGTTTAACCAGATCTCTTAATTTACTTACTTACTTACATGTGAAATTTATCAAGAATGGATGTTTTTATGTAGTTACTTTGTACTTCTATTATTGTATAAATAAGGAACTCCAAAATTACATAGTCTTTGCACAAATAAAAACTCACAAATGAAGAAACTGATTTCCACATTTAATTCTTATACACTTTGTTTCTTACACAACCACATATAATTCAAACATAGTAATTATTAATATTGTAAGTTATTTTAGGACATTTTTAAATTAATAGAAAATAGATTGATTGTCCATGTTATAATTCTCCAGAGTGTCAGAATTATTCATTGAAAATAGAGAAATATACATAATATATAAGTAGTATGTATACATATGAATACAATTTAATGAGTAAATAAGTGCTTTTATGTGTAACAGCCTAGAAAAATAAAATATCAATACATTTTCTGGGTATGAATATTATAAATGTGTAATGATGAATTGAGCAGAAATAAATAATCAGGTTTTATTACCTTTGGGAAACTATGGTTCTTTTAATGATTCCAAGTTTCTCCTTGAAACAAAGATAGTTACAATCTTCTTCTAGCGACACAGTAGGAATGTAATTCATGGAAATCAGTATATCTGAAGGATTTAATTAGATTACATAATTAAATATTAATAACCAAGAGGACAATGGAGATATTGATAGTGAATATAATCATAATGGAACACATACCACACCAAATAAGAAATTGGGTTCTTGGGGTAGACAATGAAATCAAAGAAATAAATGTAGGAGTAGAAAAAATATAGTTTTATTAAATATCAAGAATTAGACACACCAAATGGATGAAAGGTACCTAAATAATTTCAAGAAGAATCAGAGAAGAAGACATTATGTGTGACTCCTGCACATTACATGAGACCTGTGTGGCAGTTTAATTGGAAGACAGCTACTAGAGTTCCAAAGTATGAATAGTTACTTATATATTATGCTATAAATTCTTGGAGAGAGGACCCATATTAATTAAAACATGGATGCATACAAGTGTGTCTATATAAACCAACATACTCATTTTAATATTTTTTACACTAGTGAAATCTTATGCTTAGTTCAAATATTGATTTTATTAACCTAGGTATCTCATACCTGGTGATGAACTTTTTCTGACAATGAAAAGCAGCAACTTTTCCGTATCTATACCCTATAGAGTCTCCTGGGGAATTAGGATATGCAATTTCTTGCCTAGAATCACATAATCAGAACATATCAAAATATAAGTCCCTTCAGACCTCTCTGAAATCATCCTGCTGATCATGTCTTACAGAACAATAATATGCTATAATATTCATGTACTTTAACTTATTCAGCCATTATCCAACTGGCAGGCATCCACTCAGGTTCCAGTTCCTTTCCACTATAAAAAGAGCTACTACAAACATTTTTGCATATATGGGTCCTTTTCCCTACTTTATGATTTCTTTGGGATATAAATCCCAAGTAGAAACACTGCTGGATCAAAGGATATACAAAAGGGCATGCCCTTTGGACATGGTTCCAAATTATTCTCTAATGATTGAATTAGTCACAACTCCACCAACAATGTTTTAGGGTCCCAGTTTTCTCACATCCCCTCCAAAATTCATAATTATATTTTCCTCTCATCTTAGCCAATCTGAGATGTGTAGTGGTACCTCAGAGTTGTCTTAATTTTCATTTCTCGGATCAATCATGATTTAGAGCACCTTTTCATATAATTAGAAATGGTTTCAAATTCCTCAGGCAACACTTTTAAATGGGACCTTTACAATTTACTATATAGATTCTTCCGGAATCTGTTCCTATTAGGGCAACATCAAGAAAAAAAAAAAAAAAAACAGAGGCACTATGAAATCATGATGATGTATTGATATTGAATTTTTTAAAAGCCACACACACATCATGTGCATGCATGAAACAATTTTATGACAGACATAAAGAGTTTAACCTAGGAATAAGAAACAGTTGAGTTTAAGTCTTATTTCTGCTCCTTATTTATTGTGTTTCCCAAATTACTTAACTTCTCAGTGTCCAGGGTGTTTCTTAGGCTCTTTCTATTTTATAGCACAATAATTGTTCTTCATTAATAGAGTGGATGTATACAATTAGAGACCTTAGGACCAGTTAAATTATTAGTCTTTCATTCCAATAATTGAGAAATATTGATTGATATTTATTCATATTGGGAGTTTTAAGGGAACTTAAAACTAGCTTGGTCAAGCTTGGTAATCTGCTTATTGCTATTACTATTTAACCAGAATATATAAATGCACTATTATCCAAAACAATATATATTAAATACAATATTTTATGCCTCCAAAATAATATTATTAATAATAAAATCAAATATATTTTACATTTGGATAAATTATTGTTTTTGGAGTTTCTGGACTACAATTTGCTTTCATTAGTACAAATTTTTAGGAATTTACAACATAGGTTAACACATAAGACCTGCACAAGTAATTTATAAGTTTATATATATATGTGTGTGTGTGTGTGTGTGTTGTACTTCTGTGGGAAGAAATTCAGTGATAGTTGATATTACTTATTTCTTTTTAGCATACATTTATATTTGTTCTGGATTACTATATAAGTAAAATAATCATATGAATAGACTATTACAGATTCATTATAAGGCAACAATGTTCGTTCTTCCTAAACAAATAATTACCGAACATCCCTTATACAAAAGGCAGATGCCTTTTTATGTTTCATAGTCAAATATTACATTTTCTCCCTTTTATCCATTTATATTTCCCCTCATCTTAATTAGCAAACTAACATTTATTAAGGCAGTAAATTTCAGAAATAGTGTTAAGAGTTGGTGATACAAAGAGACAAAAAGCAAAGCAATCACTGTTCTCCAGAAACACAATATAATGGAGGAGACAACATGCAAGCAACTATATATATTATGCACACACATACATATAGGTATATATTTTGTCTATATGTTATATGTGTACATATGCACAGGTATACCATATACCCGTATATATTTATACAAAATTTTTGTACACACATGTACACACTTCTGTTCTGTCCTGCTCCAGTACAAGGAAAGAGATGCCCCTCCTAGGTTAAGTATATTACTTCTAATCTAATCACTATATTACTACCTCAAGCTTTATTGAAACTCTCTCTCTCATCTTCTTCTCCATACTATCTGGAGGGCTATAGAATGGAGTACCAAACTCCTATCACAAATCTTCCTTTATAGAGTGAAGAAATTAGACTTTTTTATTCACTCCAGTCTGCATCTGCTGCTCTGTGTTTTCTCAACTCCACATAAGAAGGTACTCCATCACATTAATTCCTGATGTTCTCCACCAATTTTCTGCTTTCTGTGTGTTCTTTCCCTTTTTATATTGAATTGTAGTCCCCATGTAAGCTCCTGAGGGCAAAGATTGCATACTTTTTAACTGGTTATATTCCTTGCACTTAGCACAATACATGGCATATAATAGGCACATAATAATTGTTTAATGAATTGGAGATGCATAAATAGCCAGCTAGAAATAAAGATATAGATAGATAAAATAATGATAGACATATACATACATACATAGGTAGATAAAAAGGAGAAAAGAGGAGAGGAAAGGAGAGGAAAGAGAGAGAGAGAAAGAGAGAGAGAGAAAGAGAGAGAGAGGAGAGAGGAGAGAGGAAGCAAGGAGAGGGAGAGGTGTATTAAGTTAAGAGTAGTGTGATAGAAGACACTAAGTTGAAAGAAGAGCAGAGAAACTTTTTTTTTCAAAATGTGGGATGTTAGCAGAAACTGAGAGAGAGAGGAGAGAGGAAGCAAGGAGAGGGAGAGGGAGAGATGTATTAAGTTAAGAGTAGTGTGATAGAAGACACTAAGTTGAAAGAAGAGCAGAGAAGACTTTTTTTTTCAAAATGTGGGACATTAGCAGAAACTGGAAAGCAGCCAAGGAATAGATTAGATGAAATGAAGAAGAATTCCAGGCATGGGGGGAATCAAGGTAAATGCTTGAAGATGGAAGACACCATTTTTTCTTCAAAGAAATTCACAGTGCTACATCAACAAATACAAAGACTTCAAGATGTAAAGAAAAACTATGTCACAAGGAGATTAAAGTTGTGCGTGTGTGTGAGGGAAGAACTTTATTTGTACAAAAGTATTTATTGGAGATATTTTTGTAGTGGCTAAGAACTGAATATTGAGGGGATGCCCAACAACTGGGAAACAGCTGAACAAGTTATAGAATATAATTGCAATTGAATTTTATTATGCCATTAGAGATGACAAAATTAAAAAGATAGAAAGATCAAGAAAGAACATTATGTAAGAAACTGCAATCTTTAAACAGTTTTGATCTATCTTCTCTAATTTATGGAAATTAAAAAGAATCTGCCAAATATGTTGCTTCCTCCCCTAACCATTTTGGAGACATATCTCCCTTGTGACAAACCAATAACCCTTTTTCTTCCTCATGCTGAATTATATGCTATTAAAAAATTCTCCAAATATTAATAGTTTTACCTTATCATTCTTATTCTTCCAACTACATGATATTTTGTGACAGTCTATGAAAGTACTTTTTTTGAAGTACTTTGTCCCACATGATGGTAGATAGCTATAGGGATCCAATAGTTTAGAAGTTGAACTTAAGCTAATTTTTTTTTCTATAAATGATGATATTCATCATGGTGGCAACTCTCAGCCTCCAGTTCCAGAAAGGCAAGTCAGAGAAATTGCATTATCAACTCACTTCTGCTACAGTTTAACCTCTGTGCAATCCAACTCTTGCAGCAGAGCAGTAATACACAGAGGAATAAATGATGACTTCAAATTTACCCAGGGCTATCTCCTCACCGCAGCTATGAAAAGGACAAGGTGCCATTTTCCACGCTTGTCTGGATGCTTCATCTCAATGTCCATTTGTGAAAGGATTGATGATGCTGTGAGTGAGTGAAAAGATCAAACTGCTTTATAATGCTGTGTCGGTCAAATCTTCAACTTTAGTAAGAGACTAATGTGAAAATGTGCCCTTGGTAAAGTGTCCCTTATCAAATAAGACTGGGGAGTCCTTTGGTCTCTTTAATGTGTTCAGTGGAGAGTGAGAGGAGAGGGAAAGAGAGGGGCAGAGGAAAGAAGACAGAAAGATAAAGATTCACAGATAAAGAAACAAAGACAGAACACAAGTGGTTTTAAAATGCCTTAGAAATTCACTGATTAGTTGAACAACTAAGACATTTGGGGATGACATAACTCTTGAAACATTAGATTAGTGGAAAGGATTGGTTCCATTAATTCTTAGACAGTTAACATTTCATATAGAAAAAGGTAATTAGCACCAAGATTGTGTTCAATCCCATGAGAAGTTGTTGGCCTTAATATTGCCTACAGCAGTGCCACACAAAGGTTACTGTTATTTATTGCACTGCCTTCCATCTTTAATAGGGAGCAATTCAATAAAAATTACTAAGACCACTTTTTTGGTGCTTTCTTTAACATCCTAAAATCAATGAATTGAAAGAAGTCCATCTGTTAAGGGCTAAAATGTCTCATTGGTAGTTATACTCTTCCCCTGGATATAAATTGCAATGTTTTCTTTAGAAAGAGCAATAGTGAGCAAGGCTTTCATCTTGACAATTTAACAAAAATAGTTGAAGGCTATCGATAAGATAATTATAGGGAGTTTAAATCCCTTGGAGTGAAAATAACTTATATAGCAAATGGCATTTGAATTAAAAGTCCATTTCAAGTCATAAGCTTTGTGACCAAAGAAAACTCAAAGTATGGAAAATAAAAATTTTATCTTGAAATGATAAAGTTCAGAAAATAATTGTTAAATGACATACACAGGTTCACATGGGAAAGTTTTTTTTTTTTTTAAACCAAAAATTACAATAAATATAATGCAGTATTTATTTTATTTTATAAGAGCTGGGCATTTTTGAAAAAGCATGGAAGTAAATTTTTGTTAATTTCATATTTTAATTGAAGTATATAAACTAGTCAAAGAATTTTCAAACCAGAAAGGATAATTACAAATAGTTATATTATTTAAAGATGTAAGAACACTTAAAGGTTACCTAACCTAATTTCCTCATTTGGCACATGATAAAAATATGCCCAGAAAAGTTGAGTGACTTACCCATTCACAAAGCTATGAAGAATCTTAAGTAATTACAACTTCTAAAAAGGTCTAAAGACTTATCAAAAGCTTCAAAAATAGTTAATTGTGAATGTCTATCAAACTATCTATCAAACAAAAACAACAACAAAACCCATCAATGAATCATTTTATCATGGAGAATAATCCCCTTCTAATTCTGTTTTTGAAGCTGGATTCACTAAGGGGGAGAAAGTATGGTATTTATTCCATCAACAAAAAAATCTTAAATCTGAAACATCTTAAAGTCAGAATAACCTTTTTATTTTACACTTAAGGAAACTGAAACCAAGAGCAAGCGACTTATTCAGCTCTATCTAATTGGACTCTGCTGAAAACAAATATTCATTTTGATAGAAGTCAAATATTCATTGTTATAGTTACTGGAAAAATAGTTTAGAAAGAATAAGGAAATGGGGACACAGAAAAAAGCTACAGTTTTTGTCTTTCACTTTTTTTTTTGGTCTGATGCTGTTTTTTTTTTCCCATTCTTTTCTGTTCTTTTTTTTTTTAAATTAAAGCTTTGTATTTTCAAAACATATGCAAAATAATTTTCAACATTCATTCTTTCAAAATCTTGTTTTCTAATTTTTTCTACTTCTTCCCCCAACTTCCCTTTACAGTAATTTAATATATATTAAACATGGGCAATTTTTCTATACATATTTCCACAATTATTATACTGCACAAGAAAAATTAGATTAAAAAAATCAGAAAGAGAACAATATGCAAATGAACAACAAAAACAGTGAAAATACTATGTTGTGATTCATGTCAGTCCCCACAGTCCTATCTCTGAATGCAAATGTCTCTCTCTTCATCTTAAGACCATTGGAATTGTCTAGAAGCATCTCCTTGTTGAAGAGTCCTGACTATCAGAATTGATCATCATATAATCTTGCTTTTTTTTTTTTTAATCTTGCTTTTGCATTGTACAATGATCTCCTGATTCTACTTCACTTTCACTTAGCATCAGTTCATGTAAGTCTTTCCAGGTCTCCGTGAAATCATTCTGTTTATTGTTTCTTATAGAACAATAATATTCTATACTGATCATATTCTATAAATTAATATTCTACATTCTCCAACTGATGGGCATTTATATAGTGTCCACTTTCTTGCATATAAAGGACTGCTTGCCATCTAGGGGAGGGGGTGGAGGGAGGGAGGGGAAAAAATTGGAACAGAAACGAGTGCAAAGGATAATGTTGTAAAAAAAAAATTACCCTGGCATGGATTCTGTCAATATAAAGTAATTATTAAATAAAAATTAAAAAAAAAAAAAGAAAACAGGGCTTTAAGCATCAGAGAACATTCAAAAGGTCCTTTGAAAGGATGAGGAAGGATATTAACAAGATCCAGCCTTAGTACTTTGGAGAGGGCCATGATATTTATATCTTGCAGGTCTTGATGGGGAAGGCTCTTGGATTTCAGAAAGATTCCAGAAATACCAATCACTGGCCAACCTGAAATCACCTTGGACTTGAACTTGACATTTGGTACCAGATGCTGCTGCTGCTGCCTACAAGTCACTCATCTCTCCTCTTAAGTATGGACCCCATTGGGTAGGGCCCTTGTCAGCCCCCTTGTCTGAAGTAGTTATAGAAGATGAGACCTTCATCCCTTTGCCACAGATGAATCTCGAATATACTTCCCTTCTCATCCCCTTTAATGAATCTTTGTACTTTTTTTACTCTAAGCCTATGTTTTAAATACAGATATATTTTTTTCTATCAAAGCTAATTTTATGAGTGGTCTCCACTAAACAGAAAAGGAGATATGTTAGAGACTTTCCTTCTGAAAATCGCCATGTATTCCATGTCAGCTAGTAGGGTGGACCCAGGAGATAAAAAGGTGCTTGGCCTTTGAGGCAGGAGATTGTGTCTTACAGGTGTTCAGATCTTTTATTAGGATGTAGCACTAACTACAGGTGTCTCTCTTCTGCAAATCCACCTATGCAGTGCTGAGTGGGCTAGATACAAGGTAATCCCAGAGGAGAATAGATATAAATGTCTAGCTTTGCTATAGTCTAGAGAAGGATGCAGAGAGAAGTAGAGATGTAGAGAAAGTCAGGGAGGCAGAAAGAGAGATGCAGAGACATACATATACCTGCTCCTTCTCCCTGCAAACCCCTGCTGAGATTACCAATAAAGAAAGGCTGTTTGGTACCTTAACATCAACTTGTCTCCATGTCTATCTGAGGAATATTGGTATGCATGGCCCTGGCAATCAGTAGTTTTAGAAGGGGAGGTTACAGCTATTGAGAATGACAATGAGAAGAATATGAGAGAATTAGGGACAGTGTAGCAATAGGAACAAATGTTCAAATCCTCATGAGAATCCCTAGAATTTCAATCAGAATAATTGACTATATCAATAACCAAACTAACAAACCATATGATTATCTCAACAGATGAAGAAAAAGCATTTGACAAAATTCAACACCCATTCCTATTAAAAATACTAAAGAGCATAGGAGTAAATTTTCCTTAACATGATCAGTAGCATCTACTTAAAACCATCACTAATCACCATATGTAATGGGGATAAACTAGAACCATTACCAATAAGATCAAGGGTAAAACAAGTTTGCTTACTATTACCATTGCTATTCAATATTGTATTAAAATATTAGCTTTAGCAACAAGAGAAGAAAAACAATTAAAGGAATTAGAGTAGGTAATAAGGAAACAAAATTATCACTTGTTGCAGATGATGTGATAGCATACTTAGAGAATCAACTAAAAAAAAACTATTATAAACAAGTATAATTTTGGCCATTTTACAGGATACAAAATAAATCCACAGAACTCATCAGTACTTTTATATGTTACCAACAAATGCTAGCATCAAGAGATACAAAGAGAATTTCCATTTTATAAATTACTGTAGATAATATGAAGCAAAATATAAAATATATAATTGCCAAGACAAAATCAAGAACTATATTAACACAATTGCTAAACACTTTCCCCACAAATTAACTCAAATCCAATCAATGAGAAGAGTATCAAGTGCTCATAAGTAGGCCAAGCTTAATATAATAAAAATGGCAATTCTATGTAAATTAATCTACTTATTCAGTGTGATGCCAAGAAATCATTTCACAGAGCTATGAAAAAATAATAAATTTCCTCTGGAAGAACAAAAGGTCAAGAAGTTCAAGGGCATTAATGAAAAAAAAAATGCCAATGAAAGTGGCCTAGCCATAGCAGACCTTAAACTATGTTGCAAAATAGCAATTCTCAAAACTATTTGGTACTGGCTAAGAAATAGAGTAACCAATCAGTGGAAAAATTAGTTTCACAAAACAATAACCAATGACTATAGTAACCTTGTGTTTGATAAACCCAAAGATCCCAACTTCTCAGATAAGAATTCACTTTTGCACAAAAATTGATGGTAAAATTGAAAATTAGTATGGCAGAACTAGACATTGACCCACATCTAACATTCAATACTAAGATAAGGTGGAAATGAGTTCATGTTTTAGACGTAAAGAGTGATACTATAAGCAAATTAACAAAGATTAGTCTACCTACCAGAGCTGTGGAGATGAAGGAATTTGTTGCCAAAGAAGAACCAGGGTACATTATGGAATGCAAAATGAATAATTTTGATTATATTGTTAAAATTTTTTGTGCAAACAAAACCAATGCAGACAAGTTTAGAAGGGAAGCAATAAACGGGGAGGAAAAATTACACTCAAGAGTTCTGATAAAGGTTTCATTTCTAAAATATATTTGAGCCAAATTTATAAGAATTCAAGCCATTCTTCAATTGATAGATGGTCGAATGATATGAACAATTTTTAGATGAAGAAATTAAATCATTTCAAATCAAATCTCTATTGGTCAGAGAAATGAAAATTAAGAAATCTCTGAGTTACCACTATACACCTCTCAGATTTGTTAAGATGACAGAAAAAGATAATGATGAATATTGGATGGGATGTGAAAAAACTTGGACAGTAATACATTAGTTGGTGGAGTTGTGAACTGATTCAACCATTCTGGAGAGCAATATGGAAATGTGTCCCCCAAAAGTATCGAAGTATGCATACTGTTTGATTCAACAGTGTCTGTACTGGGTCTGTATCCCAAAGAGATCATAAAAAAGGGAAGTTGTGGTGAGCTTCTTCTTCTCAAAACGCAGCCAGGTGATAAAAGTTCAAATCTTTTATTATCTCCAATATAACCCGGTTAGCTTAGAGGCCTATCTCTCTGCTTGGTTCCAAGAGCTCTTGCCGCTTTGTCCTTTGCTTCTGCCTCTGCTTTCTTCAGCCTCCAGCCAGCTCCAATCTTCATGTCATTCCCGTGAAATCTCCACTTGTAGCGTCTTCCTCTCTGAAGAACTCTCCGACTGGCCCATTGGCCTATTTATGCTCCTTCCAGAGAGAGGGATTATGGGTAGTTCTACTTAGTACCTTGTTTCAGGTTCTGCCCAAAACATCTTCTTGTAAGATTAGATCAACTCTAATTACTTAGCAGTTAGTAAGGATTCCAACAGGAAGTGAACCTACATATGTAAAATTTTTCATAGCAGCCCTTTTTGAAGTTGAAAAAACTGGCAGCTGAATGGATACCAATCAGTTGGAAAATGACTGAATAAATTATGGTATTTGAATGTTATGGACTATTATTATATTATAAGAAACTATCAGCAAAATGATTTCAGGAAAGCCTGGAGAGACTTACATGAACTAATGTTAGTGAAGTGAATAGAACTAGAACAAAATTGAACACAGCAAAAAAAAAAAAAAAAAGATTATATGATGATCAGTTCTAATGGATGGCACTATTTTTAACAATGAGATGATTGAGGCCATTTCCAATTGGCCTGTAAGGAAGAGAGCTATCTGCACTCAGAGAGAGGATTGTGGGAACTGAGTATGAATCACAACATAATATTTTCACTTTTTTATTGTTGTTTGCTTGCATTTTGTTTTCTTTCTGATTTTTCTCCAAGAATGAAAATTTCCTCTTCTGTTAATTTAGGCAATTAATACATTTTTTTGTTAAATATTCATCCTTTTTATTAAATTGTAACATGTATTGACATACAGTTGGGCAAACTAATTCCTTATTATTGTATTGATTTCCTCTTCTTTTAATTCTTTTAATTTTTGATGTTGTTAATATTATTAATATTAATATTATTTTGGTCTTTCATTTTGCTAATCAAATTACCCCAACGTTTATCTATTATATATAAATGGTCAAAGGATATGAACAGACAATTTTCAGAGGATGAGATTGAAACTATTACCACTCATATGAAAGAGTGTTCCAAATCATTATTGATCAGAGAAATGCAAATTAAGACAACTCTGAGATACCACTACACACCTGTCAGATTGGCTAAGATGACAGGAAAAAATAATGATAAATGTTGGAGGGGATGCGGGAAAACTGGGACACTAATGCATTGTTGGTGGAGTTGTGAACGAATCCAACCATTCTGGAGAGCAATCTGGAATTATGCCCAAAAAATTATCAAATTGTGCATACCCTTTGATCCAGCAGTGTTTCTATTGGGCTTATATCCCAAAGAAATACTAAAGAAGGGAAAGGGACCTGTATGTGCCAAAATGTTTGTAGCAGCCCTGTTTGTAGTGGCTAGAAACTGGAAAATGAATGGATGCCCATCAATTGGAGAATGGCTGGGTAAATTGTGGTATATGAATGTTATGGAATATTATTGTTCTGTAAGAAATGACTAGCAGGATGAATACAGAGAGGACTGGCGAGACTTACATGAACTGATGCTAAGTGAAATGAGCAGAACCAGGAGATCATTATACACTTCGACAAACGATATTGTATGAGGACATATTTTGATGGAAGTGGATTTCTTTGACAAAGAGACCTGAGTTTCAATTGATAAATGACGGACAAAAGCAGCTACTCCCAAAGAAAGAACACTGGGAAACGAATGTAAACTATCTGCATTTTTGTTTTTCTTCCCAGATTATTTATACCTTCTGAATCCAATTCTCTCTATGCAACAAGAGAACTGTTCGGTTCTGCAAACATATATTGTATCTAGGATATACTGCAACATATCCAACATATAAAGGACTGCTTGCCATCTAGGGGAGGGGGTGGAGGGAGGGAGGGGGAAAAAAATCGGAACAGAAACGAGTGTCAATATAATGTAATTATTAAATAAAAAATTAAAAAAAATATTCATCCTTTTTATTAGATTGTAACATGTATTGACATACAGTTGGGCAAACTAATTCCTTATTATTGTATTGATTTCCTCTTCTTTTAATTCTTTTAATTTTTGATGTTGTTAATATTATTTTGGTCTTTCATTTTGCTAATCAAATTACCCCAACGTTTATCTATTATACTGTTTTTTTCTTCATAAAGCAAACACTTTGTTTTATTTTAGTTCAATAGCTTTCTTACTTTCCATGTTATTAATCTCTCCATTGATTTTCAGGATTTCTAATTTTATATTTAATTGGGGACTTTTAATTTGCTCTATTTCTAACTTTTCATTCACATGTCCAATTCATCAATCTCCTCTTTCTCTATTTTCTCTATGTAACTTTGTAGAAATATAAATTTTCTCCTAAGACCTGTTATGGCTGCATCCAATAAATAGTATATGTTGTTTCACTGTTGTCATTTTCTTCGATAAAATTTATCAATTGTTTCTATGACATTGTTTGACATCATTCTTTAGGATTAACTTATTTATTTTCGAATTAATTTTTAATCTGTCTTTAATGGTCCTTTATTACATACACACACACATAATGCGTTATGACCTGAAAAGGATGCATTTCTTTTTTTTTTCCTTTCTGAATTTTATTATGTGCTTTCATAGATAGTTAATTTTTGTGTAGGTATTGTATCTTTAGGGAAGTGATATATTACTTTCTATAACAAGTAACTTTTTTCAGACATCTATCAAATGTCCAGACTACCAAATGTCTATTTTCTAAGAAGCTATTCACCTTCTTAACTTCTATCTTGTTTATTTTATGATTAAATGCATCTAGTTCTGAGAGGGGGAAGTTGAGATCTCCTACCATTATAGTTTTGTTGCTTATATCTTTCTATAACTCAATTAACTTTTCTAGCAATTTGGATGCTATACTACTTGTTGGATATATATTTGTATTAATATTACTCCATTATCTATGTTACCTTTTAGCAAGACACAATTTCCTTCCTTATCACTTTTGATTAAATATATTTTTGTTTTCATTTTGTGTGACACCATAATTGCTATTCTTGTAATTAAAAAATAAAATTAGCTGAAGCATAATATATTCTGCTTGAACTATTTAACTTTATTCTCAGTATATTTTTCTGTTTCAAATGTTTTCCTTTCAGACAACATATTATAGGATTTGGGATTTTAGTCTACTCTGCTATTGGCTTCTGTTTTTTTTTTTCTTTCCTTTAAAATTAAGGCTTTTATTACAAACCATATGCATAAGAAATTTTTCAATGTTAACCCTTGTAAAACTTTTTGCTCCAAATTTTCCCCTCCTTCCCGTCACCCCCTCCCTTTGCTGGCAGGTAGTCCAATCCATCTTAAACATATTAAAGTACATGTTAAATCCAATATATGTATACATATTTATACAGTTATCTTGCTGCACAAGAAAAATCAGATCAAGAAGGAAGAAAAAGAAAAATTGAGAAAGAAAATAAAATACAATCAAATAACAATAGAGAGCATGAGAATGCTATATTGTGTTCCACACTCTGTTCCCATGGTTCTCTCTCTGGATGTAGATGGTTCTCTTCATCACTGAACAAGTGGAACTGGTTTGAATCATCTCATTGTTGAAAAGATTGGCTTCTGTTTTGTGAGAGTTCATCTTATTCACTTTCACAGTTACTATCACTAAATGTATACTTCTCTCCATCCTATTTTCCCCATTTATGCTTTTCTCTCTCCTTTCACCTTGTCCACCTTCACTAGGATTTTGTTTCTGACTCCCACCTTCATTAATCTGCCCTCTCTTCTATTAGCCTCTTATTTTTCCCCTTTCCCATTCTACTTTTGCTCTCTCTTCTACCATTCTCTTATCTTTTCTTTTCTTTCCTTTTTCCCCTCCTACTTCCAAAAAGGATAAAATACTTTTCTATACCCACCTATGTACATATGTTATTTCCTCTTTGAGCTAAATCCAGTGAGATTAAGACTCAAACAATGCTTACCCCTTCCTTTTTTTTTCCTACTATAAAAAGTGTTTTGTGCCTCCTACTATAATGTAATTTGCCCAATTCTTCTCCCTTTCTTTTTCTCCCTGTACAATTTTTCGTCCCTCCTTTTTTTTTTTTCTTATTATCACTTAAACCTGTATCCTCTGTTCAAGTGTACTCCTTCTAACTGCCCTAATAGATTAATAGTTGTCAAGAATTGCAGATATCATCTACTTATGTAGGGATATAAAATATTTAAGCTCGTTGCATCATTTTCTTTTCCTGTCTTATCTTTTTATGCTTCTCTTGAGCCTCATATTTAAGGATCAATTTTCTCTTTCTCTTTAGTTTTTTCATCAAAGAAGAATGAAATCCCCCTATTTCATTGAATGTCTATCTTTTCCCCTGAAAGATTATACTTAGTTTTGCTGAGGACTTATTTCTTAGTTGTAGTACAAGCTCCTTTGCCTTTTGCAGTAGCATATTCCAAGCCCTCTTGATCCTTTAAGTTAGAAGCTGCTAAGTCCTGAGTGTGGCTACAATCTGAATTGTTTCTTTCCAGGTGGTCTGCAGCAGTTTTTCCTAAAACAGATAATTCTGGAATTTGTCTGCAATATTCTCTAGAGGTTTTTTGGAGGAATAGGGGTAATTGCTTTTAGGTCAGTAGTAAATTCTTTCAATTGCTACTTCGCCCTCTAATTCTAGAAGTTTGGGGATCTCTTTCAGGAAGTAGTCAATTGTTAATTTCAATGACTATTTTTTCCTCTCCTTCTCAGATATCAGAACAGTTTTCCTTGATAATTCCTTGAAAGATGTCCAGGCTCTCTCTTCCTCTCTGTTTTTCTCTGTCTTGGTCTTCATCTTTTTCTTTCTCTCCCTGTCTGTTTCTCTTTCTTTCCCTTCTTTTGGCTTTCAGGTTTTCCAAGAATTCTTAATTATCTGTCCTGAATCTATTTTTCAGATCACTTGTTTTTTTGAATGAGGTGTTTTACATTTTATTCTTTTTTTATTTTTTTATTTTTTTAATTTGGTTTCATTGATTTCTTTTTTTTCCCTTGATGTCTCATTGTCATTAACTTCTACTTGTCCAATTCTAATTTTTAATGAATTATTTTTTTTTTCAGTTAACTTTTTTACCTCTTTTTCCCTTTAGCCAATTCTACTTTTATAGAAATTGTTTTCTTTAGTGGATTTTTTTTCCAATTTAGACAATTCTATATTTTATTTGTACTTTCATTTCCAAACTGTCAAAAATAATTTTCATAATTCTCCTTCATAACTCTCATTTGTTTTCCCAATTTTTCTTCTTACTCTCTTTATTTGTAAAATTAGTTTTGAGATCTCCCAAGATGACCTTTTCAACTGAGACCAATTCGTAATTTCTTTTGAGTTCTCACATATAGGCATTTTGCCATTGCTGTTCTCTTCTGAATTTGTTGCTTCTGAACTTCTGTGCTACCATAATAGCTTTTTATGGCCAAGGTTCTTTTCCCCTCCCCAACTTTTAAGTTTATTTGGTATTTTCCCCCAGTTACATTCAAAACACTGTTTTTCATTTGTTTTTGAGATTTTTGAATTTTAGATTCTTTCCCTTATCCTCACCCACAGATAAGAAACTATAGAGGGCTGGAACTCTGAAAAGGAATACTTGACTCAGTACAGTTGATGAGATAACAATTTTCTAGCTATTGATGTATTCACTCTAGTCAAGTACATATACATAAGGTAATAAGATGATGTAATGGCTCTCCTGACAAGTTGGTTCATGCTCAGGTGTGGTTGAGTATGCTCTGTGTGAGGTAGTGACATGATGGAGTATTTAAAAGGAGTCACAGGCACAGAGGACTCTCTCTCTTGGCCACATTATCTCAGCAGCAGCTCTAAGCCACAGAGATTTCAGGCCACCTGTTGGCTCTCCTGCCTCCTTCACTTCTCCACCTAAAGACCAAGGACTTGGGCTGATCCTGAGGCCCTCCAGAGACCTAGCTTGGATATTACAAGAAACCACATGTGAAATTATGCAAAACAATTCCATAAAAATCAAGTTGTAAAAGAAAATTTCGATCTCCCACTTTAATGAAACTAAGTTAAAAATAAAGTTAAACTAAGTAAAAAATAAAGTTAAAAATAATGTAAAAGTAAAAGTAAGAAACACTAAGTTAAAAATAAAGAAAGAGATAGAGTAACAGAGAATGTTTTTATATTCAGACTGGATCTTTTTTTTTTTTTCTAGTATGCATAGAATTTTCATCGTAAGTCCTTTAGAATAGGTGTGTATGATTGTACTACTAGAAATAACAACGTAATTTACATGGTCTTTCCAGAATATTGACATTGCTTTGCATAGAATATATTTTACTTTGTCCATGGAGAACTTTCCAAGTTTTTATTTTTCCTGAGAGCATCTGCTCATCATTTTCCAGAGACCAATATTTCATTAGAGGAACTTTCTTTGAAAAATTATTTTTGCAATCATTATTTCTAATTGAATCCCCCCCTCATTTCTTCTCTCTTTCTCCTTTCACATTGTCCCTCCTCTGAAATGTTTTGCTACTGATCACTTCTATCCCCAATAAGTCTTCTCTTTTATCACCCTTCCTCTCTTCCCACATTGCAATCCTCTCCTATATTCCTGCAAGATAAGATAGATTTCTATCTTATTGACTGTGTATGTTACTTCCTATTTGAGCCAATTCTGATGTGAGTAAGATTTACTCACTCTCCATCTCCTCCCTCTCTTCCCATTCACTATAAAAGCTTTTACTTGCCTCTTTTTTATAGCAGATAATTTGTACCCTTCAACTTCTTTTCTTTTTCTCCCAGTACAATCCTCTTTTACCCCTTAATTTCATCACTTTTTCAAAAAGATATTATCCCTTCATATTCAAGCCACAGTATGTCATCTGCCTACACACACACACACACACACACACACACACACACACACACACACACAAATATATATATACAATGAGAATATTCTAATGAGTTACAAGTATTATGCATCCATGTTGGAATGTAAACAAATCTTATTAAGTCCCTTATGATATCACTTCCCTGATTGCCTCCTTATGCTTCTCCAGAATCCTGTATTTGAAAGTCAAATTTTCCATTCAGCTCTGGTCTTTTCATCACAAATGCTTGAAAATTCTCCATTTCATTGAAAAATCACTTTTTCCTCTGAAAGATTATACTCAGTTTTTCTGAGTATGTGATTCTTGGTTGGAAGTCTAGCTCCATTGCTTTCTGGATTATCATAGTCCAAGACTTCTGACATTTTAATATAGAAACTGATAAATATTGTATTATCCTGAATTTGGCTCCACTATACTTAAATTGTTTCTTTCTGTATGCTTGCAGTTCCCCAGAACTGGGAGTTCTTGGATTTGGCTATGAAATTCCTGGGAGTTTTTATTATGTAACCTCTTTCAGGAAGTTATTGATAGATTCTTTAAATTTCTATTTTACCTTCTGTTTCTAGAATATCAGAACAGTATTCCTTAATTTCTTAAAAGATGATGTCCAGACTCTTTTTTTTTTTTTTTTTTGGTCATGACTTTCAGGTAGAGTAATTTTTAAATTATGTCTCCTCATCTATTTTCCAGATCAGTTGTTTTTCCAATGAAATATTTCACTTTTTAATTTTTTTTTAATTTTTCATTTGGTTATGCTTTATTGTATCTTGATTTCTCATATAATTGTTAGCTCCCATTTGCTGAATCCTCTTTTCTAAGGAATTATTTTCCTCAGTGAACTTTTGTGCTTCCTTTCCCAATTGGCCAATTTTGCTTTTTAAAACATTCATCTCCTCATTAGCTTTTTAAATTTCCTTTTGCACCTCTCTCAATTCTTTCCCTAATTTTTCCTTTATCTTCTTTTACTTGATTTTCAAAGTCTCTTTTGAGGTCTACCAAGGCCTGAGCCCAATTTTATTTTTCTTGGAGACTTTGGATATAAGAGCTTTGACTTTGTTATCATCTTCTGAGTGTGTATTTTTGATCCATTTTGTCAACATAATAATTTTTAATGATCAGAAACTTTTTTTTAATTTCTGCTCATTTTCCTAGCCTATTACCCTGCTTTTACTTTTGTATAAAATTAGGGCTCTGTTTCCAGGGTGGAGGGTTCACTGTCACAAGCTTCAGGGGTTTTATGTAACTGTTTTCAGAAATCCTTCTAAGAATATGACCACAGCTCTCTTTTCTGCTCTGGAGGGTTTACAATGTCCCTGCCTCACTGTAGATATAAGATGCTGGCTGAGACTGGAGCTCTGCTGACCAGGGCTGCACTAGGATTGCACACCAGACTGCCACCCCATTGCCACAGACCCTCTCCACTAACTTTTGTGTCCTCTCTGGTGTCCCTGGCCTCCAACACTGCTGCTATTTTAGAGGTCCCATTTCACTGATGCTGGGGTCAGGGCTGGGTTCAGAGTTGAGCCTGTGCTGGGATTTCTGGCTGGGGTCCCACTGTGGTTCCAGAGAACTTTTCTGCTGACCTTTCAGGTCTTCCTTAGTGTCTCTGAGCTGGGAGTTCTGGAAGCCACCAGTTCTGCTGCTGATTCAGAAGTTAGGCTGGCTGGGCTAGGGCTGGTTCCATGGCTGTGCTGGTTCACCTTGTCCTGGGACTCCCACCCTGATATCATAGAACTTTTCTGCTAAACTTTTAAGTTGCTTTGGACTGCAAAATGTTCTACTCCATGTTTTTGGATGTTCTGATGCTCTAAAATTGTTTAGAGTCATTATTTAAAGGAATTTGAAGAAGTTTGGGGGAGAGGTTGGGCAAGTTCCTGCGTTTACTCTGACGTCTTGAGTGTACCTCACCTCCACCTAGTTTTAAAAGATGTACTCCACTTCTAGGACACAGGGAACACAATCCCAAATTTATTTTGCTGGGGTATGGGGGTCTGGTCACTGGACTTCCCCACTGAGGTTCTAAGGTGCTGGCATTTTTGCCATTGAGCTGAAGGGTCTGGACCTCATCACTTCCATTGTGCTAGGATTCCAGAGTTTAATTTGCTTTCAATACTGAGGCTGGAGGCCTCACAGATGGATTACTGTGTCACTGGACTGCTGAGCCAGTACTGAGGTATCAGTTACTGATCAGTGCCCCTGTTAAGAGCCTCCCATTGGCTTGCTTGCACCATGCCTGTGCTGGACTACAACCCTTTTTTACACTACTCAGACAGATTTCTCTTGAAGTCCTGCTAAATTATCTTAAGCTGAAAAGTTGCTTTATTTTATCTTTTTAGGCATTCTGTCACTCCAGAATCCATTCATCGTCTTTGATGTTGTATTGTTTCTGAGGGAAACTGGGGACAGCTCAGGTCACTTTCTGACCTCTCTCCCCCATGTTGGTATTTTTCAATTTTAAAGCTAGAAAATTAAAAAAATAATTTATAAAAAGGATTGTGGTTAATTTCTCTAGTATCATTCACAATTTTCAAATTAAGTACTGATATTTGAAATTTTCATCTATTTATAGAACAAGGGAAGAAATGGACATTTTGAGAAGTCAGATCCAAGTGATATTCATTTCCTCCTTTGCCTTGCAATAGAAAGGGAAACAAATTGAAGGATATTATGAAAATGTTTTCAATACATAAATGAGGTTTGGTTTGGAATTTATTCAAGTTTTAGATCAGTGGTTATTTTTATGTGAAATTTTTCTAATGCCATGTTATGTTATTCCTGTTAATGTAAGTTAATAACTCATGATAGCCAGAAATTCAGAATTATTTATTAGGTACAGTTTCAAAATACATTGCAAAATACATTTCATTCCGATGACTAAGACTAAACTTTAAACTACTTTGCTATAATTAGAAGATAAATCATTATGCTCTAATACATAAAAATCATAAATGTGAAACTTAATCTATTACTGTTAATGTAATCCAACATTTTTATTTATATAACTTTTACTTTTCTTACCAGATTTTTTTCTAGTTTTAAAGGAAGCATGACCAATAGATTTTTTGTTTGTTTGTTTTGTTTTGTTTTTGTTTCTCCCTTAAAGCTTTGTTCTCAAATAAAGTTATTGAGGAGTAACAAAGATCTTTGCAAGACAGATTGTAACTTCTTACTAATCCCCACTAGCATATAAAATGGTAACATCTGCATTTAAATGACATCTTTATCCAACTCATTTATATGATGGTGTACTAAAACCTTAAATTCTGTTCTGGAACACTGCTCTGAAACTAGAGGACATCCCATTTCACACCATTTCTCTAACATCTTGTTTCTAGTTGCTGTCAAATCAACAATACATATCCTTTAGTCTGAGTACATCATTCAAATCACTTGTATCTTAATGCCTAAAAAGGAAATAGACTTGAAAGTCCAATAGCCAGATTTACCAAATGAGAAAAGGGGTCTTGTTTTTGGAGATTTTCTGCCATCCTTTTTAAATATGCCAGCTGAACCCCAGCTGAACTTGTTTCCCCTGGCTTCACTTGTGGGTTCACACCATCTGTTCGCTGGAACTAAATGATAATTATTAGCATTCATTCAAGAAGCCAGATAAGCAATTGGTTTTGTTGTTGTTGCTGCTGTTTTATTTTTCTTCAATTTCCAATCTCCAAACTCCAGACTAGTAGCTCCAAAATAAATGTGCCACCGCTTCATATAGAAAGATATCCATAATACATATGCTTTAAATTGCTGAGGTTTTAAATCCTTTCTTGCATTAAGTGATGAATTAAATTAAAGAATACACATGCCAATTAAATTCAACAAATTTTTGTTTCTATTTGCTAGGTACAATACTAGGTGCTGGGAATACAAAGAAAAATATTTCTGCACTAAGAATATTATATTCCGTGCTTTTTCACTTGGATACTTTTAGGATCAAGGACAAGGTTTGTTTCACAAAACAACGAACATTTTAGATTAGTTCTATAAAACAGGACTCTTTTCTGTGAAAATCTAACTGACCTGTAGAGGGAACAAGTCAATTTCCTTGGCCTTATATATCATATTCTAAACTGAAAGACCTATCAAATAGTGTAAGACAAATCTCTATTATGACTATGTGGATATAATCTCACTGGCTTTACAGGAAGCACATACTTGGGGACTAGAACCCAATACCAACTGTTAAGCCGCAATAAAAGAGCAAAGTTTTTTTTTTTTCTTTTTTTCTTTATATCTTCAGTGTTTAAAACAGTGTTATATAAATGCTTGCCATTTGACTGACTTACTAAAGAGTATGGAAATACTGTTTTCTTCTACATAAATATCAATGTTTGATTTTTATCCAACATTTCATTAACAGAGGAATTGTGTGTACCTGTAAATTCTATTCTTTGATACAGAGCAATAATCTTCTAACAATGTAGAGACTTAACAGATTTGCCGGGGTCACTGAGAGTTTAATTAATCACAGTTAAATGTATCAGAAGAACTTAAGACAAGGTTTTCATGATATCTCACCTGTTCCACACTTTTTTCATACTCACATTATTATTATTAATTTTTTTTCAAATTTTCAATTAAAGTTTCACTACCACAAAAGAAACTCACATGAAGGGTTAATGTCACTGTACAAATAAATGTATGGCCACATTACCCACAATGTTCAAAAACATAAATAAAATTATATTGTTATTACTTCATTTTGTCATAAATTCTAAAATCAGTAACATACTTAAGTCACAGAGAGAGAGGAAATCAGATGATTGCTGGGTCAGCATTCTCAAAAGATGCAAAAAGTAATTTGAAAAAAGGAGAAAATAGAACAGTATGACTTACACAGAAGCTGTGACCTGAGCTAAGTTCTGAAGGAAAATCAAGATTCTGCAAACAGAAAAGAGAGATGTGAAGAAGTAATATATTTCATATATGGGAGAATTCACATTACTTTCTAAATATTTGTCAAGTTCTTCCAAAGTACAAATATTGTCCAATATGTACATAGTTCATAGGATTTATACCTGAAAGAAATCTTAGAGACTATCTACTCAAGTTTTCATATGTAGAGACTAATATCCAGAGAGATACATCAAATCACACAAATTATGATTATAACAGCTGTATTTAAGCCTGTGTATTATAGATTATAGAATAGAATTATATTTAGTTAGCTTTTATATTGGAAATATTCATCTCCTTATCCACATTAATCATTCCTTTCAAAGATAGTAGATTTACTTTAAAAATAATATTAAAGTCATTTTCATCTCTTTCCATTTTGTGTCCACATGAACACAATTGAGCAACACATTTTAATACTCCAGCACATTACATTATGTTTTTCTTTGTGTTTTTGTCACAAACATGGTGGGTTTTTCATTAAGGTAGATTATTTATTTTTTATTTATTTTTTTCAAAAATACTTTGAATTTCAGGAATTCAGTTTTTTTTTTGTTGTTGTTATTTATCTTTTCACAGATCAACTATAAAACAGAAAGCACTTTCTAAAATAACTGTGAAAATAAGGCATAAAATGGAATCCCCAATCTCTCAAACATATAAATTTATGCTAAAATTAAGTGGAAATTTTGCAGCCACCTCAATTGATGCATAAAATACAGACCTTTCTACAATGCTTTATCTAACAGGTAACTTGCTTTTTGAAAATATGCTTAGCAATTGTCCATTGCTAAAATGATAAAATGAAACAATTTCACAAAATATGTATAAAACCTCTGATTTCCTAATCTTTTCCTTAGCAGTTAATTCTGTGTTGATTGTAAAAACAATATAATACATTGATGAAAAGAACTGAATAGTTGTATAAGATCTATGCAGTTTGAATTAGTTTCATAATATCTTTACAATTTGGATACAGAATAGTTGCTGTTATTGTGTGTATTATTATTGATTCTGATCATTTAATTATCAGCCAAGTTTAACCACATATTTTTGGGATAGCTTACTTAGATTTTAAAGCAAACATGCACATAAAGATATTTGGGGAAAGGTCTCTTTTACTGCATAATTAAAAAGGAGGCTCATGAGTCATAACATGCACCATTGTGAATTGTTAAGCCTAAAGATTTTTTAAGAGAATTACATGAATTCAAAAGACAATTTTTTTATAGGAAATAGACAAAGTAAAAATTAAAACACGGCTGTCCTGACATTCAGACATTTTTCAGATGCTTAGAAAGACACTGGTTTGAAAGGTTCCCTAATGAAAGGAACTTCGGGCTATGTATACTACCAACAACATACAGTGTTTAATAACTGGGTTGAAAGAGAGAGTTGGGATTTGGATATGAAATGAGGTCTGAAAATATGATTTTGTTGTTGTATAATTTGGAAGAAATATATTATCATATGGTGCTAAATATTGAACAACTAAATGAATGAAAGTTATTAGCATACTGATGAATCTTGTCAGACTGCCATCTATTAAATAAACATTTGAGGAAGAAATCAAATCTTTTCATTCTCCATGTCAATTTGTCAAAAAATTTTTTGAGAAGAAATCAGAAAACAATAAATAAAAATAATTAGGATGTAAAATTAAAGTATTATATCATTATAATAGCATTATTCATATTTTATTTATATATCTATTTTACAGTAATTCTTAGAGTGAAGGTCATTCCATATATATTCCATCATTATTGAATCATTTGCCCCTTTAGTTTCTCAATATTCATTTCTTGTCAGTCAGAAGAGGAGAAGGGTCAATTTTCTTTTTAAGACTAGAGGAAAGGAACATAGAGGAGATGATGATGTTGTGGAACTTTGATGTAGAGAACTGGGGGAAGAAGTATTTTGTAATGAATAGTTTCAATTTTTTAAGAAAATTAGTCCTGAAATACTGACAGAGAATAAGAAATTAGAGGAGAGGGTTTGAAACATTTTATGGAGTGAAACAATCAGTAAAGAAGAAGCTGATTAGTCATCATGGGAAATCAAATGAAATAAATTTAATTGGAAACCAGAATATTTATGTGACATTTTTCAGATAAATTAAATTTAATTCCAATTATTTTAAATTACAATTTTCTTATACAAATAAAACATATGTAACGAAAAAACAGAAGCAATGTAGACAATTTTTTTGGGGGAGGGAATTTTTCATGGACACTCCCTCATACAGAATGTTATTGAATTAGATTATTGCTTGGCATAAGATATGATGAGCTGGTTGAATTAGAAAAAAAAATGGAAGAATTTGGACTTATGAAGGAAAATGTTATCCACCTTCAGAGAAACAGATGATAGGTGGAACTAAACAGAATATAGCCTTAGATATATGTGCATGTATATATATATATATATATGCTTGTATGTATATATATCTATATCTATATCTACCTATCTATCAACACACACATTTAATCATTATCTTCTTTGGGAAGACAGTAGGAGTGAGGAAAAAATAAAATAAAAATGCACATCAAAAACAAAACAACAAAATCAAGGAAGCAAAGAAAATCTGGATAGCTTTGACAACCATGTGTAATGTTCATTATATAGATTTTATAGAAATAAAAATTTATTGTTTTATATTGAATTCTCTTTTATGGTCTGCTGTATAAATGACAATGCTTTCCCCCCCTTTTCTTATTTGTATTGAATTTCAAAATGGTAAAAAGAATAGAAAAAGAACAATTCATAAGTATATAAAAATGAATAATGAAAGCAGATAATAGAAATAAATGAATATTAAGCTTCAGTGATAAGTGGCAATAAGACAGAAGATAAAAAAAACCACAGGTAAAAACATGGTAATGTTGACTTGATTAACTATAAGATACAAATTTTAAAAGGATGGAATTGAATGTGAGCAAAATGATACTAGAAACCCTGTAACAGTGGAAAGGTTATAGTAATGAAGATAGATGTATTAAGGGAAAGCAAAAGGAGCAAAGAAATATGATGGGCTGTGGATGGAGAAATTTTTTTTGAGATCATTATAATAATAATAGCTTCTATATAGTACCCCCTATGTGACAAATGTGCTAATTTCTGGATAGATATTTTCATATTTTATCTTTACAAAAATACTTAAAGGGTATTATCATTTATAATCAAAGAAACTGAGGCACATAGAAGTTAAGTGATTTGCCCAAACTTTCAAAAGTTAATAAATCTCTAAACCCAGATATGGATGAAAATTTTTCTGATTCCAGCATCAATGTTCCATTAATTATACCACCTAGTTAACTGTATGTAAAATTGGAATATTTTTGGACAATGAAGACACTTAGTGTAATATCACCTCTGTATGAAGTTGAAATGTAATGAAAGTCTGAGGTATAGGAGGTGAGAAAGTTGATTAATTTATAAGTCAGAGGGGTATAAAAATGGATTATAAAGTCTCTATAAGAAAAGTGTTAAGGAATCTCTTGTTTTTAACTTAGACTGATGACCAAATGATTAGTGGTGAAAAGTAGATAGAAGGAGGTCTGATGCCCATGTATTCATCCTGGACTTAGCTTTCTGTCTAGGCAAGTTGATGGAAAGAAATAAGAATAGGAAGAAATAACTGCCTAAAAACTATAACTTTTAAAATGGGATGATCTCTGCAACAAAAACAACATAATGAGTTTCTCATTTTTGGAGGACTTCAAAAAAAAGGATCAGATGGTAATATTTCTGGTAAATTGAAGTAGGCACTCTTGATTAGGTTTGAGTTTTACTACATGTCATCAGAGATCCTTTAAAATATTTTAATTTTTCTGTAGCAAACTTTCTTTTTAACTTTGGTTGCTCAAATATTTTTACAAGTATGCACAACATTCCCTTCTTCATACAACACATTTTGGTTTGCCAAATTCTCTCGTGTAACACATAATGGGTTTTTTGGTAAGGCACTTCTTTCTAAAACCTTCCTTAGCTAATAAAATAAAGACATGGTGATCAACTTTGATATGAACATTGATGTATCATTTCATTTCAATTTAATTCAGCCAATATTTGTCTTGTGCATATTATGACGGAGACATTATTCTAAGAAATGGAGGTGTACTGACATAATTGGAATAATTTCTGACATATAGAATTCTTTTTTTATTTAAGAAAACAAAATAAGGAAAGAAAAAGGATACAAAACAAAATGAAACAAAACAAAAGTGAACATTGTCATGTGCCCAGAACATCAGGGAAAAATAAAAATACATAACAATAATTACCAGATCAAGAAAGTGTATATGTATATATACATACACACACACACACACACACACACACACACACATATTTGTAGAAGAAATTATATTCATGAAGGTCCATCCATTTTTTACTTCCTTGTAAATTGTTCTTTTGTTCTTTGCTACTCACTTTTTAAATTTTATTCTTTTCCTCCCTTCATTCCCCCCACCTTCAAGCAGACCAGTGGTTAAGAAAGGATATATTTATGTTTATAGATATAGATAGATATAGATATAGATATATACATAAATATAAAAAGACACACACACTGCCTCCCCTCCCCACTTACAAACATATCTTTCCTATCCCTGATGAATAATAGTTTTAATTTTGCTTTAAACTGCCTTTTTATTACACACACACACACATATATATATATTTATTATATAACCTTCCCCCACCCATGGATCCCCACCTTGTTTTCTTCCATCACCCTTCCCTTTCTAATCATCCCAGCTCCCCCCCCCTCTTATTTCTTTATAGATTTTGGAATGTGCTCTACTCTTTATAGTATATACATAGTGTATCTTATTTAACCCATTCCTGATGTGAATAAGTTTTCATAACTATGAGTCCTTCTTCCCCTTCTAATTCCTCTGTGTCTATTCTTCCTCTGCACCCCATTTGTATAATTACTTTTTCCCCTTAACTTTGCCCCAGTTTTTCTTTTAAGCTACCTTATTGTTTTTGTTGGTTTTTTTAATGTAAATTATTTTACTTTTTTTTTTATTAAAGCTTTTTATTTTCAAAACATATGCATGGATAAATTTTCAACATTGACCCTTACAAGACCATGTGCTCCTAATTTTTCCTCCCTCCCCCTAACTCCCCCCCCCAGATGGCAAGTAATCCAAAATATGTTAAACATGGTAAAAATATGTGGTAAATCTAATATGTGCATACATATTTATACAATTATCTTGTTGCACAAGAAAAATCAGATCAAAAAGGAAAAGTATGAGAAAAAAATAAAAAGCAAGCAAACAACAAAAAGAGTGAATATACTATGTTGTGATCCACACTCAGTTACCACAGTTCTTTTTCTGGGTGTAGATGGCTCTCTTCATCACAAGATCTTTGGAACTGGCCTGAATCTTCTCATTGTTGGAATGAGTCCTGTCCATCAGAATTGATCATTGTATAGTCTTGTTGCCATGTACAATGATCAACTGGTTCTGCTCATTTCACTTAGCATCAGTTCACGTAAATCTCTCCAGGACTCTCTGGAATCATCCTGCTGATAATTTCTTATAGAACAATAATATTCCATAATAGGCATGTACCATAACTTATTCAGCCCATCTCCAACTGATGGGCATCCACTCAGTTTCCACTTTCTTTTCACTACAAAAAAGGGCTGGCACAAACAATTTTTTTTCACATGTGGGTCCCTTTCCCTCCTTTATGGTCTCTTTAGCATTCAAACCTAATAGAAACTCTATTGGACCAAAGAATATGCATAGTTTGATAGCCCTTTGGGCATAGTTCCAAATTGCTCTCCAGATTCAGTTCACAATTCCATCAACAATGTATTAGTATCCTAGTTTTCACATATCCTCTCCAACAATTGTCATCTTTTCCTGTCATCTTAGACAATCTAAGAGATGTGTAGTGGTGTTTCACAGTTGTCTTAATTTGCATTTCAATGATCAATAATGATTTAGGAATTTTTTGGGTCATAATTGGGTAATATATTGGGTCAATAATTAATTTAACACATAAAAGCCAGTACAAAAGATCATTTTCAAGGAACTCAATATGGACAATTTTTTTTTTAATAAATGGAAAATGAATACCAAATGTTTAAGATTGACATCAACAATAGGGTAGCTTAAGCAGGAATCAAAATCATTTGGTACTGGCTAAAAAAAAGAGTAATCAGTGGAATAGATAAGGTTTACAGGACAAAATGGTCAGTGACTACAATATGTAGTGTTTGACAAACCCAAAGACCCCAAATTTTGAGATAGGAATGTACTATGTGACAAAAACAGTTGGGAAAATTGGAAACAAGTATGGCAGAAACTAAGCATTGACCCACACCTAACAAGATATAGAAAATTAAGGTTGAAATGGATTCATGATTTACACATAAAAAGTGATATTTTAAGCAAATTAGAAGAACAAAAGATAAATTACCAATTAGATCTGTGGAGAAGGAAGGAATTTGTGGCCAAAGAAGAACTGGAGTGAATTATTGAATAAAAATTAGATAATTTTGATTATATTGAGTTAATTTTTTTGTATGTGCAAACAAAACCAATGCAGACAAACTTAGAAGGCAAGCAATAAACTGGGGAATTTTTTTTTTAATACTTTCAAGGGTTCTGATAAAGGTCTCATTTCTAAAATATCTGAAGAATTGATTCAGATTTGTAAGAATTCAAGCCATTCACCAACTGATAAATGGTCAAAGAATATGAACAGACAATTTTAAATAAAGAAATTGAAACTATTTTTAGTCATAAGGAAAAGTGTTCTAAATCTATTGATCAGAGAAATGCAAATTAAGAAAACTCTGAGGAATCACTACATACCTTACACATTGGCTAAGATGACAGGAAAATGTCTCATTTTGACTCATGTGTCATAATGACTCATGTGGGATGGAATATGGGAAAACTGGGGCACTAATACATTGTTGGTAGAGTTGTGAACTGATCCAACCATTCTGGAGAGCAATTTGGAACTATGACCAAAGGGCTATCAAAATGTACATACCCTTTGATTCAGTGGTGTTTCTATTGTGCTTATACACAGCATAACCATATACAGTAACCATAAAATAATCATAAAGGAGGAAAAGGGACCAATATATAAAAAATTTTTGTGGCAGTCCTTTTTGTAATAGCAAGAAACTTGAAACTGAGTGGATGCCCATCAGTTGGAAAATGTCTGAATAAATTATGGTATGTGAATGTTATAGAAAATTATTGTTCTATAAAAAACATCAGTAGGATGTTTTTGGAAAGGCCTGGAGAAACTTCCATGAACTAATGCTAAATGCTAAATGAAGTGAACACAATCTGGAATTCATTATCCATGACAACAACAAGATTATACAATGATCAATTCTGATTGATGTGGATCTTTTCAACAATGAGATGATTCAGGATAGTTCTAATGATCTTGTGATGAAGAGGGCCTTTTACATCCAGAAAGAGTATTGTGGAAACTGATTGTGGATCATAACATAGTATATTTACTCTTTTTGTTGTTTGCTTGCATTTTGTTTTTCTTCTCTTTTTTTTTTCCTTTTGATCTGATTTTTCTTGTGTAGCATGGTAATTGCAGAAAGATGTATAGAAGAATTAGCACATGTTTAACATATATTGGATTACTTGCCATCTAGGGAAGTGGGTGGGGGAAAATTTGGAACATAAAATTTTGCAAGGGTTAATATTGAAAATTATCCATGTATATGTTTTAAAAACAAAAAGTTTTAATCAAAAAAAAATAAAATTATTGTTTCAAAACAAAAAAAAAAAATCATCCCCCTCATCTGATATGAGAATTCATTGTTGATGCTTCTCAAAAATTCTCTTTTTTCAACATGACATATCCAGTGCCATTCTTTGTAATATCCCTTCTATCTTCAATTACCTTACTTTTTTACTTCTATATTTCATAACCCTCCATTAGAATATAAGGTCCTTGAGGAAAAGAACTGATTTGTTGCTGTCTGTAGAGAAGCTAGCACACTGCCTTGCATAAAGTAAATGCCTGAAAAAGTTGTTTGAATTTAATTAAAGTGGATTCAATTTTCTAATATTGTTCTTGTGGTTATTACTTGGGGTCAAGTAGACAGAGCTTAATCTATCTTTCTCAAGACAATCCTACAAATACAGAATGTCTCACATTTTAAAACTGCTTAAATTTTTTTGAATAGTTTGCACATGAAAACAGAAATCAGATTTCTGTTCCTCTAGAAAAAGATTACCCCAACTTTATGCATAATATGCAGGATATTCTCCCTGATAGAGGTACATATAATCATCTCTCTTGATTATTGCATAACTCTCCTTTATTACTGTCTCCTGAGGAATCAAAGCCAGCCTCAGAGACTTATTATTTTTGTCCCCCTGTTTAAATCACTTGTTTGCCTCAGTTATTTATCTGAAAAAAAGAAAAAAGTTAGAGAGGAAAATGGCAAACCACTCTAGTACCTTTGCCAAGAAAACCCCTAATGGAGTTCTGAAGAGTCATTTATGAGTGAAACAACAGAGCTACAACAACATAAATCCCATTTACTGGAAGCATAGCTCAAAAGTTTCTATCATTCTTATTAGGAAATAAGGTTGATTAATGGTAAATTGTCTGTTGAGGTCACCACTTTGTTGTGTTGTTTCAGTTATTGATGAAATCTTAGTAAGATCTTGTTTAGTTTAGACAAACTTCTTGTTGTTTTTATTTTTCTTACTATAACCTGCTTAGCTATGTGTTCTTGACAATTACTAGCTTTTTCCTAAAGCCCTAATACAAACAGCAGTTTCCCATCATATTGAATCTCAGAAATTCTCAAGTAGAATTCAGTTATCAGCCTCTTCAAGTTGCTTCTGTCTCTACTTTTCTCTGTCCCTGATCAGACTTTAAGCATTTCCTCTGGGCTTATTTTTCTCTCTTTTTTGTTAACAATCATGTTGGAATCCTTACTAACTGCTAACTAATTAGAGTTGATCTAATCTTACAAGAAGATGTTTTGGGCAGAACCTGAAACAAGGTACTAAGTAGAACTAATTAATACAAGGCTTGTGTTCACACCTTTACTCATTGGAGTTCAATGAGTTCACACCTCCCTTGAAGCTCTTTGGGCCAGAGAGCACTAGCATAAATAGAGCTTCAATGGGCCAGTCAAGGAAGTTCTTCAGAGGAAGACGCTACAAGTCGAGATTTCACCGGAATGACATGAAGACTGGAGCTGGCTGGAGACTGAAGAAAGCAGAGGCAGAGGCTGAAGGACCAGACCCTTGGATTTAAAGACATTTGGAGAGAGCTCTTGGAACCAAGCAGAGAGATAGGCCTCTAAGCTAACTGGGCTATATTGGAGATAATAAAAGATCTGAACTTTTATCACCTGGGTGCTTTTTGAGAAGAAAAAGATCACCACATTTTGGCGCCCGAACAGGGACCGATTCAGATCCATCTGAACTAGATCACAACATTTTTGGCGCCCTGAACGTGGGGCTAACAGACCCCCTCAGTGGATTTCAGTGGAAAAGCTCCGATCCTGATTCAAGTGGAAAAGCCTCTGATCCTGATCCAGTGGAAAAGACTCTTCAACCCAGAAATTAGGGTGAGTGCAACAAAGAAATTTTGTTAGAAGAGTTAAAGTAGAATTTCATCTAAGATGGGACAGATATTTAGAAAACAGCCTGTTTCTGTTCAAGGAAAATGTTTAGAGAGCATTGTCAAAATTATGGAAAATCAAGGTTTAATTATAAGTTTACAGCAAATCACTGAACTTTTACAAATTGTAAAGGACGTATGTCCTTGTTTCTCTCTTGATAAGGAATTAGATCTAAATGAATGGAAATTGGTTGGAGAGGATCTTTGTCAATTCTGTGATAAAAATGGGCCTAACTCAATAATTAATACATATAATGTAATACAATTGGCTATAAGAACTTATTTAAGTGATAGAATGATGAAAAGGAAAGTACAGGAGGAAGAAGTGCCAACTTTACTAGGTGAAAAGGAGGACGGATCAGATGAGAATGGAGTTAATTACAATTCTGAGTATGATACTTCACAGCAGGAGGAATTAGGTGATTCCACATCTCATGACCCTCCCTCCGCAATTAACCCTTCATGGGTGGAACAGGGGGGAGGGAGAGAGACAGAAACACAGTCAGCTTCTCCTGTAAAGCAGAATTTAACAAGATTAGAAAAAGCATTAATTAAGGCAAAAAATGAAGGAGAAGATATATCTGATTTTATAAATGCATATCCTGTGATTGAAGAGCTCAACTCCTTAGGTCAAAAAGAGAGAAAATACACTGCTTTTAATTTGGGAAAAATTAAAGATTTGAAAAAGGGTTGCACTCTTTATGGGGCTACATCATCTTATGTGAAGATGTTACTAGATAATTTGTCTTATGAAATCCTAATCCCGAATGACTGGAAATCCATAACGAAAACTTGTCTAGAACCGGGACAAAATTTATTGTGGCTTTCGGAGTTTCATGAATTATGTAGGATTCAAGCCCAACGCAATAGGCAAACAGGAGCTATTGTACAAGTTGCTTTTGACCAACTAGCTGGTGAAGGTCAGTATGCAGAGAGTTCAGAACAGATTTATTATCCCATAACAGTGTATGAGCAAATTTCTAAGGCTGCAATAAAAGCTTGGAATTCTCTCCCTGGACAGAAAGATGGAAATAATGCTTTCACAAAAATAAAGCAAGGTCCCAATGAACCTTTTGCAGATTTTGTGGGACGTTTACAAACAGCTGTAATAAGAACCATTGGAGACAATGCAGCAATAGAAATAATGACTAGACATTTGGCTAAGGAAAATGCCAATGAGATTTGCAAGAGAATTATATGGGGGCTAGACAAAAATGCTCCTTTAGAAGAAATCATTAGACGCTGTGCCGCAGTGGGCACAAATGCTTATTATGCCCAGACTATGATGAACATGGAAAGACAAGGTCCTTCTTGGCAGAGGAATTCTAGAGAAACTCGTCGATGTTTTCAGTGCAGAAAAATTGGACATTTGAGAGCTCATTGTAGATATGGAGATAGAGTGAGAAGACAGGGTGAGAGAAAACCCAAAACCCCATGTCCAAAATGTAACCGAGGCTTTCATTGGGCCTCTAAATGTATATTGACCCAGAGGAATGAGAGGCAGGGCCCAGCTCTAAAGTATCAATCAAAGGACAGGTGGGGCATGATAGCAGCTGAGGTTACACCCAGAGAGACTTTAGAAATTCAGAACTCTGATGTCATCAACCAACAGAAAAGCAATCAGGATTACAGTTGGGAAGAATACAGGCCTTTTAAGACAACAAGACAATATCCAATGCAAATGGCTCCAATGTAATTACCAGATGATGAGGAGAAATCCTAAATTTGGTAAATAGAAGGGAATTAGGTTAATTGCTTGGGGAAGAGGATCTGCTTATATTTCCACAGGTGGAAAAGGCTAACAATGAAACTGTCAAAAGAACTTTAAAATCTTCAGCTTTCAGTTCCTGAAAAACCAGCAAGAATCATTGGGTTCCCTGAGATGAAAAATTGTTGATGAGACTTTTTGCAGTACTTCAGAGCTTACAAGAATTATTAGATTCCTGGCACATGAACTAATGGACAATGGATTGCTTATGGACTATTACTAGGACTTATGGACATGTGTAAATCTTCAGGTTGATTCATGTTGTTACATTACTACTAGCCTGTGTTATATTGCTATGTGCTTATGTAAATTATGTATAATGCCTCCCATATTGATGGATTTATGTATACCATGTATATCATATTGATGGATTTATGTGTACCCCTTCAGAAACCCACTAATCTGATTAGATTTCCTATTTCCTTTGGTGTTTTCATCTAACAAAAGAAAGGGGGAGATGTTGGAATCCTTACTAACTGCTAACTAATTAGAGTTGATCTAATCTTACAAGAAGATGTTTTGGGCAGAACCTGAAACAAGGTACTAAGTAGAACTAATTAATACAAGGCTTGTGTTCACACCTTTACTCATTGGAGTTCAATGAGTTCACACCTCCCTTGAAGCTCTTTGGGCCAGAGAGCACTAGCATAAATAGAGCTTCAATAGGCCAGTCAAGGAAGTTCTTCAGAGGAAGACGCTACAAGTCGAGATTTCACCGGAATGACATGAAGACTGGAGCTGGCTGGAGACTGAAGAAAGCAGAGGCAGAGGCTGAAGGACCAGACCCTTGGATTTAAAGACATTTGGAGAGAGCTCTTGGAACCAAGCAGAGAGATAGGCCTCTAAGCTAACTGGGCTATATTGGAGATAATAAAAGATCTGAACTTTATCACCTGGCTGTGTTTTGAGAAGAACTAGATCACCACACAATCATTTTATTTTATTTTTTTTTTTTAGTAGTAGCTTTTTTTTTTTTATTTTTTCAAAATACATGCAAAGATAGTTTTCAACATTCACCTTTGCAAAACCTTGTGTTTCAATTTTTTTACTTCCCTCCCACACAAGTAACATAATATAAATTAAACATGGTACAATTCTTCTAAACATATTTCTATATTTATCATGCTGCACATCAAAAACCAGATCATAAAGAAAAAAAGGGAGAAAGAAAAAAAAAACAAGCAAGCAAACAATAGCAACAACAAAGGTAAAAATGTTATGCTGAGATCCACATAGTCCTCACGCTGGATTCAGATAGTCTCTTTATCACAAATCTATTCAAATTGGCCTGAACAACTTCATTGTTGAAAAGAGTCAAGTCATCACAGTTGATTGTCACGCAATCTTGTTTTTCTGTGTACAATGTTCTTTATTTCTAGTTACTTCACTTAGCATCAATTTATGTAAGTCTCTCCAGGCCAGATTTAAAAAAAAAAAATCATTTTGCTGATCATTTCTTATAGAACAATAATATTCAATTACAGTCATATACCAAAACTTATTTATCTATTCCCCAACTGAGGGGCATCCACTCAGTTTCCAGTTTCTTCAGGATTATTTCTCTTCTGAAATTATTCTTTATCATTAGTCCCATTATTTAGAAAGTATTAGCACATTTACAAATGCGGTCACTTTTATTTCTGCCACATTGAAGGAAAACTTCAAATTGGAATATTAAATTGGAATCTTAATTTTATTCCTCAGAAGAAAATCCTATTCTCCAACCTACATGAAACTTTTTTTGACTTACTGGAAAAGAATATCCCCCAAACATGTGAAGGTACTAACATATAGAATAATCTTGAATAATCGAGCTCTACTAATAAGAAACATGATACATGAATGGGAAGTAAACTGCATCTTAAATGTATAATAATAGGACATGGCCCATTTAATTTTTGCTTATGTATTCCTGTTACCTAGCACAGTACTTTGTACAAAATAGGGACTAAATAATAATTAATTAAAATACTCTTTTCATTAAAATAACATGTTTTATATTTTTATTTAATATTTTTCATTTGCTAAAAGTAGAATATTCGATAGATTCTAAATATTTCATTACCCTCTAATTTCATCATTCAGAATCAATGAATAAAAAATGATGTGTTAAAACTCTTTATACCAAACATTGTGCTAAGCACTGGAGATTCATATATCGAAATAAAGTGAGCCTGCCTTCAAGAAACTGACTTCCCAAAAGTGAAAGTTAATACTTATGTGGAAGAAAAAAAATGACCAGGACTGAGTGTGTTAGTCTGGAGAATAGCATAAATGTTATTTGGTTCACAAAGATAGATTGATACACCCTGTATAGAAGGTAAAATTTAGAGTTGTTCCATATCTGTTCCATATCTGAAGAATAAGCTGGGGAGAGACAGATAAAATCACACAAAGTGGCTAAGTGACAAAGCAGATGTAAAGGAGATAGCTAAATACAATGTAAAATGGCATGTATTTGGAGGTCACATGAAATATAAAAAGCAAATGATGCATAGAGTAAAGCATGTGTGGAGATGGGAGGGAGAGAGGTCATAGAAGTTCTAGATATGAAAAGACTAAAATCTGGAAGAAGAGATGGAACTGAGAGATGACAATTTCTTATCTTTATCATATGTTAATTACTTTCAACTGTTTATGACTCTTTGTCAGTAGATGCTTCCAAATTCTTGTCCCCCTGTCAGCAAACTACACAAAACTATGACAATGGGCCAGAACTGTGAATAGCTCCTTCAATGATGCCATTCTTTGTCCATCCGTATATAACATTATACATAAGTGTGTATAAGTGTATACATCCATATACACTGAGTGTGTACATATATATTGCACACTTATTATGCCATTGTCCTTCATTCTCAAAATGCTTGATTCTAACATAGTGATGCCATGTTCATCCACTTTGAGAATGAAGGACAATGGCTACTCCCTTCCAAATTAAGCCAAGTAAAAATATTTGCATAGTTTTGAACCAAAATTCAAATTATTTTTAGCTTTTTTCACTACACTACACTGTTTTTTGCTAACTACTCCATTTCTGATGTCCACTTCTTCCATTCTCTCCATATTATAGCACTCATTTTTAATATAGTTTCATTTACATCTGTCATTCTTCCTTTCAATTTATAATGAGTTCTTTTGTATGAATACAGGAAAACATGATGAAAAGTCAGAAAAGTTAGGCAGGCATGGAAGAACTGGGAATGGGCATCACTGGAGGGGCTATTCACATTGACAGTGTCATGGATCCATCAAAGTATTACTTATGGGCCATTATTTAGTGAATGATATATATTATAGGTGTTATCAGCATGTAGAGCAGGGCACACTGGTGAATCAGGAAGATAACAAAAGCTTTTATAAAGATTTTTAATTCAGTATGAAAAATCCTTAAAATTTGAATAGTCAAATAAAATGAATTAAGTTATTTCAATCAAATAGAAAAGCATAATCAAGTTTCTGGGGTTGAAATACGAATTGTGGTTAGAAAAATATGACTATGGATAGGCAATTTGAAGATAATGACAGGTTTTGTAAAAAAAAAAAAAAATCATGGGGAGAAAGAGTTAGAAAGCCAAACTGGAATTAAACTGTGACTACACTAGCATTTTATATTGAGGAGTTTACACCATATTCCATAGTGATGGAGAAAGCCATAAAAACTTGCAACAAGGAAGTGACATTAGAACATCCTGTAAAAGAAATAATCTGGTACTTCTCTATGGAATGAATCAAATAAATTATTAATTATTCTTTTTTCAAACTAAAGCCAAAAATAAAATAGGAAAGATAAAAGTGGGATATAAGGAATCTCTGGAGTAAAATGAAGAAAAAAGATGATTCCATTTTTTTATGTAATTGATGTGTTTGACAACCATGTAGAAAAGTTAGAAAGTAAAAATATATGCATGTTATGTGTAAATATATGTTTATAAGGCAGATGCACATATATGCATATAGTATACATGTATGTACATGCATTTATGCAAGAATGAATATTGTATTTTCCTTATCTCTCTCTTAAGAAAATTCTAGTGGCATATTTAAAAGCATTCACATAAATAAATTTAACACAAGTTATACTGTCTGAATCTGTTTTTTATATAATCCAAGGGATTTTAATAGAAAATATTCTTAATTTTGCCAATTTATTGGCTTTATCATTGTTTTAACAGGAAGTATTAAAGAGAAGGGTGAGCACAATAGAGAGAGTCCCAGGCCTTAAGTCAGGAAAGCCTGAGTTTAAATCCAACCACAGATACATACTAGCTATGTCATACTGGGCAAGTTATTTAACTCTACTTGCCTCAGTTTTCTCAATTATTAAGTGACCTGGAGAAGACACTTTTGGTATCATTGCCAAGAAATTCTTGTAAAAAAAAAAAGGGGGAGTCATAAAGATTTGGACAAGACTGAAACAACTGAACAAAAAGCAAAAAATACAAAAAAAAAAAAAAAAACAATTATGAAGAATGTTGGAAACATTTATGATGAAGTCAATTTATATTTGGAGATGATAATAATTCTCCGTTCCTGACTTTCAGAACTTTGATAACATTCACTGTCATTAATTGAACTAGAGAATTTTACAAAATGAACATATGTACATTCTCCTAAGTCCAGAACTTTCAGCAAAGTACAATTGTCTAAGAATATATGTTTAGTCATCTAGCTTTTGTCCTCGACATTGCTTGGAATGTGGCATATTTCTTAATGAACAAATAAACTTGTCAAGTTAAGTCATTGAAAGTTTTCAATGTTCTCTAAATTTCCTAATTTCTGAGTCAGGATTGAAACTGGGGAGAAACTCATGGACTTAGGACAGCAAACAGTATAACTTTATTTTACATTTGAGAAAACTGAGGCTACAAGAACCACAATAATGCAATAGTCTCGTTAAATAGGTGGTAAATGACAGTATTTTAATGTAGTAAAGCAATGCATTACTTTCTTTTTCCAGAGGGTCTATAATGCAAGCTAATAAATCTTAAAAGAGCACAAGGTCTTTATAAATATACTGTATATCTTAGTAATTATATGAGTAATTACACTGAGATAACTAAAATCTTTTAAAATACTCTTCAATGAAAATAACTCAGTTTTAGGGATTGACCAGAAAGAAAATGTTTTCTAAATTTGGTAATCCAGTGTGAGGCTTTGTTAATGGTTCATCTAGAGAAAGTGATATATGAACACAAATTTACATTGTTGCTGCAATTACTAAGTTATTTCATTCAGTTCAGTTTGGTACAATTGAATAAACATTTTTCCACCCCTATTATGCATCGGCCCAGAAAGGCAAAAGTGCAACAGTTGCCTGTAAAAGCTTGTTTTCTTTGGAAAACTTTAATAGCTATTGACCATTTTCAAGAAAATCCAGAGAATAAGGAAAACAAAGGTTGTAGTTAACATGATCACTAAAATAATAATATATAAATATTATTCTTTTACTTCTCTCAAATGATAGTCAATTTAAATACTCATATAAATATGATTTATAGTTACACCTTGCCATAAATATATAAATAAATGTTTATATGATTGACTATCATTTGAGAGAAGTAAGAGAATTCACTTCTTGCTATAATACCCTCTGAAAAGTGAAAAAAAAAATGGTAACACCTTACACAGTATGGCTATAGTTTCCATTTGTATTAATATTTTATTTTGACTTTGATGATCTCCATTATATGTGTATTCTGACTTTCATGGCAATTTTTTGTGATAATTTATAAATCATCATTTGAATCTTACAGCTCAAAATATTTTGATTTGTTTTTAAATGATATTTCATCAAAGCTTTTTACATATTTCTGTTGCTATGGCTTGGTAGAAAGGAGGTCACTGATGAAATTTGGTTATCATACTTTCTATTATCAATTTCAACAGAAATAGTGAAGTTTATTCAGCATCAGGGATTCTTTAGATAGACTAGATTATGTTTTAATTGAACATTATAAATATTTTTTTTTCTGATCACAACAGTCATTTGTTCATCCTTTATGGCTAACTAACTTTGCAATTATTATGTTATGCATATACAATTCCTTTTTCAAAGTCACTTTGTTAAAAATTACTTAGCAATGTATAGTGCATGCTTCACTGTGTTTTATCTAAATGACTTCTCCTCTGAGTCCTGCCAATGGACTAGGGAAAAATATATGGATTTTGAAAAATAGGTCATGTTGACTGAGAACTAGAGGCTTATTTCTGACTTCTAAAAATTCTGTTCTAACAGCAAATTAAACTGAATTTATTTCATTTTAAACATCATTGTCAACATCTTTTCTGTTTTTCAATATTTATTTATTTGTTAAATACAAAATAAGAAAATCATAAAATAAAAAGGACAAATAATAATAATAATAATAAAAACCATTGTTATATGCCCAGCAGAACATCAAGATTCCAAATATGTAATAATAAATTACCATTTAAAGAAAACATGTATATATACATATATATGTATGCATATATAATATATACAATAGAATATATTATATTTGTGACTGTATTTTCTTTAGTTTTTTTGTAGATTAATATTTTATTCTCTACTATGCACTTTTTGCTTTATTCTTTTTTTCTTTCATTCCCCTCAACTCCCCCAAGCAGATGACAATTAAGCATACATGCACACACACATATACATATATATTCACACACATATCAATATACGCACATATATACCCATACCGACACACACATATACACACATGTGCATATACATACATTGACATGTGTAGACATGCATGAAAAATAATAGTAATATGGCTGACATATAATATAGATTTTTTTTCGACGGAATATGTTTGACTTAGTCTGAGATTAATGATTGCTGACACCACTTTTTTTTCTAATACATTTTATTCCTGATCCTTGTGATTGTATTTGGGTATATTTCTTATTCTCTATTCTTGTTAACTCTTCTATTTTACTTTTACTCCTTAACTTTCCTGGCTGTTACATAACCTCCTCCTAACCATGGATCCCTCCATAATCTTCTCCTCCACCATTTCCTTTCATATGTATCCCATTCCCATTAATCTACACACCTATATCACCTTTTCCTTCTTTCCCATTAATCTACATATCTTGTTCTACTGCCATAAATTAATACACTTTTCTATATCCCACCTTATCCTATTTCCTTCCTCCCCTTAACTGTTTATGGATTTTGGAGGATGTTATAACTTTCACAGCATATGTGTATGCACATATATGCATATGTGGGCACATTTATATATCTATGCATATGTATGTATGTGTGCATGTATGTATGTAGTTATTTCTGCAGTGTTTCCTATTTAACCCATCTCCAGTATGAATAAGTTTTCATATCTACCAACTCTTCTCCCTCTTCTGAGACTTGTATCAGTTCTTCCTCTGCATTTTATTTACATAGCACAATAACTATTTTTACCTTTTCCTAGACAGTTTTGTTTTTTAGAGGCAGTTCATACTCAGGTCTGCTCCAATCTTTCTTTTGAACTACCTTATTAATAATAGCAATCTTAGAGACATGATTTATATTTTCATGTATAAGATATAAACAGTTTGTCCTTGTTGAGTCCTTTAAAATTAGTCTTTTATGTTGACTTTTATATGTTAAATTTTGTATTGAGTTCAGCTTTGTTTGAGACAAAATTCTGAAAATCTGAGAGCATCTTGAATGTTCACTTTTTTGTTATTGTTATATACAATGCTTAGTTTTTCTGGAATTAAATTTTTGGCCATAGACCAACATCTTTTTAAAGAAATCTTTTAATAAATAAAAAAAAAATAACAACAACAAGAACAACAACAACAAAACCCCAAAACATCAATAACAAAAACCCACACCTGATTTGCCTTTCTCTTGTCAATGTTCCTTTCCTGATTTAGAATCAATCATCAAGGCAGAGAAATAAAGAAAAGATAAGAAAATAAAGTAACAAAAATAGTTATAATTACAGAAATTAAAATTACATAAACTAAACAGCAAAAGTAAAAACATCTAAAATGTATAACCCAAATAAATGTATAAACATAAATGTAAAGAATTATTGCTATCATTATTGTTGCCAAACAGTGCATATGGGAACACTGACTTGGATATTAATAACCAAGGGATAAAACAGTAAGCTTAGATTCAAGAAGGCCTGAATTCAAATTTTACTTATATATGAAGCTGTATAATCAAAAAACTTAATCTCTTTTTAGAGCCTCAGGTTCCTCATTAGTAAGAAGAGCATATATAAAATCTCTAACTCACTGATTTATTATTAGGTTTAAATGTATTCTAAAAAGTTTTAAGACTATTAGCTTTTGCTATTATTATTTTTCTGTCATTCACAAGTTATGAATAACTAGTATAATTCCATGAATCCAGTGGACACTAATAATTAAGTTTACAAGATGCTATAAACTTCAAGAGATGCTGTAAACATTACAAAATGTTGCTGGTAGTGGTGGTAGTAGCAATAACATTAAGTACAATAACTAAATACTCTTATAATGAAAAAAAATAATTTATCATAATGCTCATTTTACTCATAATAACATGACCATATTTGAACCTTGATGATTTATAAATGTCATGACTCAGTAGATCATGGTCTTTTAAGTGCTGATATTCGAGGAATACATGAGATTGAGAATGTATTCATCCAAGGAATAGGTGAGCAACTGAGAGAAACTGCAGTCAACTTGCAACATACCTCTGTGAACACTGGTTTTGCTGATGTAGACATTGGCCCTGGAAATGTTTTATTTTTACATATTTTTTAAAAAACCTACATTTATTATATCAGTTGTTTTATTGACATTAGACCTTTTTAACTTTTAAAGCTTAGCATCAAAATTTTTTGGTTATTTGAGGATTCAAGTTAATTAATGTTCATATAGGTCATTTAAAGATAAACTACTCCATAAAATCTACAGAGGAATTGCAGGCTTTGGCTCTCTTTTGTCAATTGATTGCTAATCACAGTATTATAGTTGATGGCTATTTAAAAGGCTTTCTTAGTACATATTGTAAAAAGGAGATCATGTTCATCAATTGTCTTTGTTTGTTTTTTTAATCTGTTATTGCTACTATAAACAATTTTTATATGAATCACCTCCAAATGGCTAGAATTATTTTGGGGAAAAGGATACTTAATCATTTAACTTTCAATTAATTTTTTTACACTGACTTTCATTAAAACCATACATTGATTTATACAGATTTGTTTTTTACTTATACAGTTATCAACAATATTTTCCTAGATTTATAATTTTTTCATGTTATCACTATTTATTAAAATGTTATTTTCCCCAGTGATTGTTCTTGCTAATATTAAAGCCTTATCAAATTGGCAATAAGCTAAGGAAGACATCCTTTTACAAAGATTATATATTCCATTTTATTGATTTCTTAGTGAAACGTAGAAAAAATAATTTATGACAATTTAAAATCTTGAAGTTTAGATTCCACAGTACTATTACTAACACAGTTAATAATCAAGCATTTATCAAGTATCTAAGATATACTACACTGGATGCTCAAGAGATCCTGAGCCCCAGAGTGGTGGTGCAGATGAATACCCTACACTAAGACCCACCACTTGCCTCACTACATGAATTACCTTAGCCCCAGTAACTAGGAATCCTCCACCATGCAGAACTCTACATGGCTCAGTGAAGCACCAGGGAAACACAGAAACACCTCACCTGACCTCAACATACCATCACTAGAAACCCAACTCAGCACTAAGTAAGCTGCCAGACCTTTAAAGTCTCCAGCATTGTCAATGACTTTGAGTACAAATGGCCAAATAGAAAAGAATATACAAAATCTACTTGAGAAAAACAATAATATTTAGATCAAAGTGAGTGAAAGCTAATAATTTTATGAGACATCAAGAATCAAACAAAGTGAAATGAATAAAAAAGAGAAAGAAAATACAAAATTCTTCATTAGAAAAATAATTTAGCTGGAAAATATGGAAAACAAAAGGAAGGGAGAACATTCCAATAAGGAAACTGCCTAGAACTGAGACATGAAGTGTCTTATTCAGAATATCTCAAGGAGACCTACACCCCTATACTAAAGAATATGGCAGACTCAAGAAGGTGGAGTGAAGCCAGAGAGCTGCTTGAGCTTTCCCAATTTCCTTCAAAAGCCACATGAAACTAAGTCTCTGAACAAAGTTTGACAAAATGAAATCACTCCCCAGCTCAAGATAAATGGCAAGGACTTCAAGAAGATAAGTTTCACTGGGTGAAAGGAGTGTTCTTCTCAGCTCAGATGAAGTCTGAGAAAGCCAGTAAGAGGGTCTTAAACATAACACATCATCTAGGAAAAGTTCAGCAAAGGAAGTCAATTGCTTATTTACAAAATAGGCCAAATGCAAAAAAAAAAAAAAAACCCACAAAAGTTCACTAGAGAAAACATCACCTTGAAAAGTAGAATTATTAAAATGAAAAAAGAGATACGAAAGATAACTGAAAAATATCACACATTAAAAACTAGAAAAGAGCAAAAAGAAGCTAATGACCTATGAGATATCAAGAATGAATCAAATAAACTAAAAAGAAGAAAAAAATACCTCATTGGAAAATCACCCAGCTTAAAAAAAAATAGATTGAAAACAGACAATTTAAAAAATTTTGGTCAACCTGAAGGCCAAAAAAGAAAAGCCAAGATGGCATTCTTTAAGAGATTATCAAGGAAAAGTGTCCTGATGTTCTAGAAACAGAGAGGGAAATAGTCAATTAAAAAAGGAAATATATATGTATATATATATATATATATATATATATATATATAATTAAAAGAGAAAAGGAAGGAAACTTGATAAAGGGTACCATAAACAATGGAGAAGTAATATTAACTGTATATGCACCACATGATAAAGCATACAAATTTCTAAAGATTTTAAGCTAGTTATAGGAAGAAATAGACAACAGAATTTATATTATTGGAGGACCTCAAATTTCCCCTCTCAGAATAACATATTCCCAGAAAGCAAAGGACCTAGGATTACAAACAAGAATTGACTATCTAGCAAGTCTCACATCTTTCAGCATAAAAAGGTAAATGGGGAAAATACATATTATATAAAAGTTAAACTGTTTACACCAATAGATGAGAAAATGATATCTGTAGCTATAAAGTGTATCTGTTATTGGGGCAGTTAGAGGAGGGTATCACATGAATGGAAGTTGTGCTTGTGAAATGACATATTAAGGGGTGGAAAGAAATTGTATTAGAAGAAGAGGAAAGGGGAAATATCATGGGACAGATTAGATCACATGGAGAAGCACAAAAGACCTATTCCAATACAAATTTTAAAAAGGAGGCAGATGAGCATTGTCTCAAGCTTAATCTAATCAGTTGGGACTCAAAGAAGGAATAATATAACCAGAAAATAGATATGAATAATATAACCAGGAAATAGAATGTTTTATATATATATATATATATATATATATATATATATATATATATATATATATATATATATATATATATATATATAATTTATTTTACTCTATAAAGAAGTAAAGGAGAAAGGAGGAAGGAAAAGGGAAAGAGAAGGGAGGTCAGAAACACTAGATAAAGGGCTAAGAGAAGGGAGAAGGGTGAAGATATAGCAGATAGAGTTGAGAGTGGGCTAGAAACAAATACTACTAAGGAGGGACAAGGTAAAAAGAACAAAAGAGTGTATACAGGGGAGAAAATGAGGTAACTTTACACATGGTATTTAAAACTGTCAATTGGAATGAGATGAACTCTATAATAAAATGAAAGGAAATAGTTGAGTGGATTGAAAAAAACCCAGAATTTTACAATATGTTATTTATAAGAAACAAATTTGAAACAGAAAGGCACATTCAGAGTAAGAGTAAAAGGTTAAAGAAGAATTTATTATGCTTCAGCTGAACCAAGAAAAGCTGAGAAAGCTATTCTAGTCTCACATAAAGCAAAAGCAAAAACAGATCTAATTAAAAGGGATAATCAAGGAAAATTCATCTTGTTAAGGAATACAATAATCAAGGAAGTAGCACGGTTATTAAATGCATGTGCACTGATTGGTAGAGCACCCAGATTCTTAGAGTAGATATTAAACGAGATATAGGAAGAAATAGAAAGAAAAAATATATTGTTGGGGACCTCAACTTCCCACTCTCAGAAGTAGAAAAATCTAACCACATAAAAAAGAAACTAGGGAAGTTACTAGAATTCTAGAAAACTTAAATATGATAGATCTTTGGGGGGGGAATTGAATAGGAACATCAAGGAATACAACTTTTTCTCAGCAATACAAGGAATCACACAAAAAAATAAGTATGTATTAGGGCATTAAAAATCTCACAACCAAATACACAAGGTAGAAACAGTAAATTTTCTCTTTTTGGACCACAAAGCAAAAATTATATTCAATAAAGGGTCAGGGAAAGATAGACTAAAAATCAATAGGAAATTAAATAATTTAATTCTAAATACTGAGTGGGACAAATAACAAATCAGAAAATTACAATAATGAGACAATATATCAAAACTTATGGGATGCAGCCAAAGCAGTTCTCAGAGGAAACTGTATATCTCTTATAAGTATTTGAATAAATAGAGAAAGAGGGGATCAGTGAACTGTGCATGCAACTAAAAAAGCTAGATAAAGAACAAATTAAACCCACCCAATTAAATACCAAGTTAGAAATTCTGAAAGTCAAAGGAGAGATTTATAAAATTGAAATTAAGAACACTTTTGAACTAATGAATAAAACTAAAAGTTGGTTTTATGAAACAACAAACTAAATAAACCTTTGGCTAATTTGATTAGCACAAGGATTGATTAGAAAAAGGAAAGAAAAAAAAATTACCAGCATCAAAAATGAAAACAGTGAATTTATCACCAATGAAAAAGAAATAAATGCCATAATTTGGAACTATTTTGCCCAACTGTATGCCAGCAAATCTGAATCTAACCAAAATGAATGTTTACAAAAATATAACTTGTCCAAATTAACAGAAGAGGAAATAAACTACTTAAATAATGCCATTTTAGAAAATGAAATTAAACAAGACATCAATGTACTCCCTTAGGAAAAATCCCTAGGGCCAAATCAATTTACAAGTGAATCCTATCAAACATTTAAAGAAGAATAATTAATTCCAATACTATATAAACTATCTGAAAAAATAGTTAAAGGAGTCTTGCCAAATTTCATCTATGACACAAATATGCTACTGATACTTAAACCAGGAAGAGCCAAAACAGAGAAAAAAATTACAAACCAATGTTCTGAATGCATATTGATGCAAAAATTTAAAATAAAATGTTAGCAAAGAGAGTACAACAATTTATCAGCAGGATAATATACCATGACTAAGTGGGATTCACACCAGCAAAGCAGGTTCAATATCAGGTTAAAATGAGGAAAACTATTGCCATAATTTATCATATCAATAACAAAATAAACAGAAATAATAAGATAATCTCAATTGATACAGAAAAAAATTTTTTTTGATAAAATACAGCACCTATTCCTATTAAAAACATTAGAGAACATTAAGGATAAAGTAAATTTAATTTAAAATAATAAGCAGCATCTATCTAAAACAATCAGAAAGCATTATTTGTAATGCCAAAAAGCTAGTTATACTTCCACCAAGATGAAGGGTGAAATAAGGACACCCACTGTCACTATTGTTATTCCATATTGTAGTAGAAATAGTGTTTTAAGCAATATGAAAAGAAAAAGAAATTAAAGGAATTAGGATAGGCAATGAGGAGATATAACTATCATTCTTTGAAGATGATATGATGATCTATTTAAAGAATCCTAGAAAATCATCCAAAAAATTGAAGGATATAAAATAAACTTATACAACTCAATATCATCTTTATATATTGTTGACAAAATCCAACAGGAAGAGATAGAAAGAGAAATTCCATTTAAAATAACTATTTACAAAATAAAATATTTGGGTGTCTATTTCTTAAGACAAACTCAGGAACAAAATAAATATAATTAAAAATAATTCTCACAAAAATAAAGTCAGATGTAAACAATTAGACAAATCCTAATTGCTTATGGATAGGCCAAGCTAATATATTTAAAATTACAATTTTACATAATTTAATCTACTTGTTCAGTGCCATACCAATCAAACTGCCAAAAAATAATTTTATACAGCTAAAAAAAAAAATAATAGCAAAACTCCTTTAGAGGAACAAAAGAACAAGGATATCAAAAGGATTAATGGAAAAAAAATGCAAAGTATGGTAGCTTAGGAGTGTCAGACCTGAAAGTCTATTATAAAGCAGGAGATGTGAAAACCATTTGGTACTGGCTAACAAAAATAGTGGTAAATCAGTGGAATGTGAGAGCTACACATGACATAATAATCAATGACTATAGTAATCTTTTACTTTATAAATTATAAAACTCTAGTTTCTGAAATAAGGACTTACTATTTCACAAAAATTTCAGGGGAAAGTGGAAAATAATATGTCAGAAACTTGGCATAGACCCATGTCTTACATCCCATAACAATATGGGTCCATGATTTGAGGGTATAAAGGGTTATTGTAAGAAAATTAGGAAACAAGGGATAGTTTACCTATCAGATCTTTGAAAAAAGGAGTAATTTGTTGTTAGAGTTCAAATGTTGGAGTTTGTTCTTCTCAAAGCACAGCCGGTTTAGAGGCTTGGAGCCCTTTGGATGTCTCCAAATCCAAAGGTTCTATCCTTCAGCCTCTGCCTCTGCTTTCTTCTGCCTCCAACCAAGACAGAGATGGAAGGTCTCTCTTATCTCCTTCTGGGGAGCCCAGCCACCAACTTGCCGCGGAGAGAGGGCTTCTGGCGTAGCTCCACTGAAATCCGTCAAAGTGTTTTCTGCATCAGAGTCGTTCCTCTCGAGTCCAGCACGATCAGCCAGCCAAGAGGAAAAAATGTATTCTTCTATAGATCCCTCATCGCTGGCCTTTTATCTGCCTCTTCTGAGAGAATGGGATTATGGGTTTTCTCCCATAGTGCTCTCTGGCCCAATGAGCTTTAAGGGAGGTGTAGAAAGTGTACTTTGTGAAGCTAGCATACTTGTGGACTCCAGTGAGTAAACGTGTGAACACAAGCCTTGTCTTAATTAGTTCTGCTTAGTACCTTGTTTCAGGTTCTGGCCAAAACAACTTCTTGTAAGATTAGATCAACTCTAATTACTTAGCAGTTAGTAAGGATTCCAACAATTTGTGACCAAAGAAGAACTATAGAACATAACAAAATATAAAATAGACAACTTTAATTACATTAAATTAAAAGTTTTTGCACAAACAAAAACAACAGAAACAAGATTAAAAAGGCAGGACAAAGTTGGCAAAAATTGTTTACAGCCAATGTTTCTGATAAAGGTCTCATTTCTAAAATATATAAATAACTGTGTCAAATTTATAAGAACACAAGGCATTGCCCAACTCATAAATAGTCAAAGGATATGACCAGATAATTTTCAGATGATGAAACTAAAGCCATCTGTAGTCATATGAAAAAATGTTCTAAATCACTATTGATTAGAGAAATGCCAATTTAAGCATCTCTAAAATACCATTTCACACCTCTCAGATTGGCTATGACAAAACAGATAATGGTAAATATTGGAGGGGATGTTGGAAAACTGAGACACTAATGCATTGTTGGAGTTGTGAAATGATCCGATCATTCTGGAGAGCAAGCAGAAACTATGTCTAAAGGGTTGCCAAACTGGTGAACATGGAGTTGAGGGTACAAATTAGTGAATTTAGCGGGGAACTAATCCTAACAGTAAGATAAGAGACTTAATCAAAGACTATCACACGAAATCTCTAAACTTCTTAAAGACCAGAAACTGTGGCAAAAGGGAAGACCTAGAGAAATGCTAACCTCAGAGTATATTCAAGACCAGGTGGGTCTTATATGAGCCATTCAGGATTTACAAATAGAGTGCATCCTAAACATAAACTTCACCCCATTTCCACATCTACGCAATGAGGATAGTAAGAACTATAAAGAATGGAAAACACTGTATACCTCAATGCAATTCTTTGGATCAAGTGCGATAGAGATATGTTGCCAAAAAAAAAAATCTAATTGCCTTGCAAGAGCTGATTGTTAAATATTATTGGTGAGCACATCTCAGAAATTCACAATCTCTAAAAATCAGTTTTTAAGGTTTTGCATATTGCATAGACTTAAAATGATAATGCCAACTCAATTTAAAAATATGTTTTCCCAAATTTACATATTTAAAATCTGTGAGATACTGTGTTTTAGTACTGGTAGTTATCCACTTTTTAGAATTATGAAAACCTGGATTGAAGAGTTGTTACTGAAATAGTGTGCAACTATGAAAACGTTATTTGAACTTTTAGTTTAATGGACAATTAACTCCAAGCATGAAAATTACAGGAAAATTACTAATCTTCAATAGTGGAGGAAATTTATATGCTGTCCAATGAAAAATAACTATATAAATAAAATCATATGATTAGAGGAAAAAATAAAATAACCAAATAAAGTTTGTATTCCAGTTGCATATATGATATAACATTCAAGCTTCTATATAAAAGAGCTCAAACTACAAAGTTCTTTCTATATTAGGGATTTTTAATGTTTGTCTATATCATAGTTCCTTTTGGTGGTTTAATGAAGTCTATAGACCCCCCTCTGAGAATCATCATCATACACATATATAAACATATATATGTATGTATATACACACACACACACATATATATAGGTAAATGTTTTTGTGTATGAATGTTTATGTGAAGAAGGTTTATTAAAGAATTCAATTATTTAGAAATATTTATAAAACACTTTAAAAACAAGCTCAAGGTATATGAATATTATATAATATTATTGTTTGGTAAGAAATGACCAACAAGATGATTTCAGAAAGGCCTGGAGAGACTTACACGAACTTATGCTGAATGAAATGAGCAGGACCAGGAGATCATTATATGCTTCAACAACAATAATATATGATAATCAATTCTGGTGGACCTGGCCATCTTCAGCAATGAGATGAACCATATCAGTTCCAAGGGAGCAGTAATGAACTGAACCAGATACAATGAGCGAAAGAACTCTGGGAGATGACCATTACATTGAATTCCCAATCCCTATATTTTTGCCTGCCTGCATATATATATATATATATATTTAACTTCCTTCACAGGTTAATTGTACAATATTTCAGAGTCCAATTCTTTTTGTACAGCAAAATAACGGTTTGGACATGTAAACTTATTTTGTATTTAATGTATACTTTAACATATTTAACATGTACTGGTTATCCTACCATCTAGGGGAGGGGGTGGGGGAAAGGAAGGGAAAAATTGGAACAAAAGGTTTGGCAATTGTCAATGCTGTAAAATTACCTATGCATATAACTTGTAAATAAAAAAGCTGTAATTAAAAAAAAAAAAGCTCAAGAATCCTGGGTTAATAATTCCTACTTTAGATGCTTATTCTGGAAGTTTTTAAACTCTAAATGTTTTTTCAAACATGCCAAAGGATTATTTATTTTGATTCACCAATGGACCATTTTTTTCTTCAAGATTATTCAAGGAAGCTGGTTTTATCAAGCTTCTCAGATGTGTTTCCCCACAATATTTTAAGACAAATCAAAAGCAATTTGAAACATGTGATATTAAAGTTTAGATTTAGAAATGGATGAATGTTTCTACTATGTAGAAAGACTAAACAATGGGGATACAAATAGAGAAGCACGGTCATTCTTGCTATCTTTTTCAATTGTTATTTTTTATTAAAGCTTTTTATTTTCAAAACATATGGACAAATAATTTTTCAACATTGACCCTTGTGTAGCCTTGTATTTCAAATTTTCCTCTCCTTTTCCCCATCCCCTGCCCTAGATGGCAAGAAATCCAATATGTGTTATACACCCTTTTTGCTTTCAATGGACTCATCTATTAATGGGAGGAAAAGAGAGAAATAAAATAACACATATAGGAAATTACATTTGAAGAAAGTGTAGAAAAGTCTTGTGGTCTTAATGGTTAATACTAAGGCAGATAGCAGCACTTAGTAATCATAGAACTTAAAATGCTCTTATGATCAAAAACTTAAATTTGAATGGGATTAGAGACAATTTAAACAAAAATCATTTAATGGATCTAGAAACCAAGATCCAGAGAGGTTAAGTTAGTTTGACCAAGGTCTCACAGTTATTAAATGAAAGAACAGAGATTCATATTCATGTCCTCTAACTTTAAATTCATACTTTTTAGTACTTTTTAATAGTTCTATACCATGACTTACATAAAGTAAAAATACCAATTTAATTAATTTGGGCAAATCCTTAAATTAATCAATGCTCAAATAGCATATGTTGCCCTTGATTACATTACTTTTCAGCACTGTGAATCATGTTGAGAATGTCTAATTGGTTGACCATATTTTAGCATTTTCAGGTAAATTTAAGATTTAATTTCAGGACATTTACTCAGTACTTTATAGAACTGTAAGCACTTACTACACTGTGACAAATTAAACACATATGGAATTAATTGGCAAAAATCCTTAATTAAGAAAAAAATTTTGACCAAACATAATCAAACACAAAGGTCAGAGTGTCCTACTGGGTGTCAAATTTTAATCAGTGCTGACAACTAATGCACTGTTAGTGGGAATGAAAGGCCAAGGAACAGATGTGTAGACAGAAAAGGCAGACTGTTTCTGAGAGCCAGATTTATAAGTTTGTTAGGGGTGGAGATAGCAGTGAGAGTGGGACAGAGGAACTGGATCTCCCTGTAAACGTAGGAAATGCAAACAATATGCTTAAGGAAAAGTAAGATTGAAATGCCCCCAAAGAGCAGATCAAAGTATGAATGTAAACATCTATTATTCCCAATGAAGCCTAGATATTAACTAGTAAGATTTTTTGTAATTTCAACAAAGAGAACATGGTATAATTTGACATGTTTTAAGGATAATATAAAGGAATGTTATAACTCATTATCCTATTCCCATTTTCTGTTTATTGTTCATGATACTAATGTACTTGATCAAACTATTTAAAGAGAAAAAATATTATTTTTTTTCAAAGAAGATTATTTTTAATGAAATGACTTAGTGTAAGAGAAAAGATTCCTGGAAACAATTGTACTACAAGACATAATCTGCTAATTCAAGCAATTTATTTCAGAAACTTGAAATTTAATCTATAAACTTGCCCTTTTAGAAATTCTGTGAATTATAAGTAATTAACATTTAAACTTCAGTTAATAAATGGAATATGCAAAATAAATATAATTGCAAATAATGAAATAACTCATATTTAAAAATTCTTCCAAGGTATCAAAATGATTTTTACCTGATAATCCTTTTAAATAATCAGTGTATATATGATTATCTCCATTTCAAAGATAATAAAACTGAGTTTTTGAGAGATTAAATGACTGGCCATAGAACTATTAAATGTCTAAGGTAGGATATGAACTGAAGTCTCTTTAGCTTTTTTTTTTTTTTTCTTTTCATTATTCAACATTGCCTGAGTTTTGATTGCCAGAATCATTTTTTAGGGAGATCCATCTAAGACTATATATCATAATTTCTATCAAATGGTAACAAATGTAAACTACCAATTTCAACAAAGTTGATTGAATGTTATGCCCATAAAGTGGACAAAATATTGTAATTGTTTCACTTTGGAAGAATTTATTTATCTCTTGAGAATAGAAAGTAAAGGTTAATTTATCAGTCTTTCATAAGCCTCATCCACCATTAATGACACAAAGTCAATATTAAAATCTTCAGATATACTAGGCCTCAAAAAATATTCAAACAACTTCTTTCTTCTCAAAGATAATCCATCCCTTCCTCCCTTTCTTTTCCTTCCCTTTCTTTCCATTTTCCTTCTTTTCCCTTTTCCTCTACTCTACTCTCTTTGCTTTTTTCTCTTTCCTTCCTTTTTTCTTAGATCCTCCCCCCTTCCCCTTCTCTCCTTCTTTCCTTCCTTCTTCCTTCTCTCTTTACTTCCTTTTCTCCCTCTTTCTTTCCCTCATTTCTTCCCTTCTTCTTTCCCTTCTTTCGTCTTATTTTTGAACTTAGAGTTTTTAGGTTATTTCTTGGTATTCTAGCAAGTAGTGAAATATATGAAATCAATGTTGTTTAGTGGTATTTGTTCATGAACCATCCCTCTAACTCTCTGAATTCCCCAGTGCCAGCCAAGTAACAAAGTAGATAAAGCATGATCTTAAGAAGACCCGAGTTATCTTATAGGTGGGCAAGTTAGTTAACATCTGTATGTTGCAGGTTTTCCATTTACTAAATGGAAATATTCTTTAGTAACTACTTTCCAGGGTTTTTCTGAGGATCAAGACTTGAAAGATGAAAAGCATTTTGTAAAATATAAAATGCTACACAAATTTGTATTACTAATACCAATACCACACCACCACTACCATCACTATCACTACCACTCCTTCTGCTCTTCCTCCTCCTCTTCCTTTTACTACTACTATACTAACCATATATGTAAATGATATTACAGTGTCCAGAGTTCAGTAATGTTTTTTAATTATCATTTTCTTAAAAGGGGGTGGTGGTTGAGCAATGGAAGCCTACTTTCTATAATCTCTCAATTCACCCCCAGCTAGAGTTCAGGTTTACACTTTATCATTCCCTTATTCAATAAACTCTAGTCACTCTCCATCTCCTCCATGATTAAATAAAAAAAAAAAATTCTCTTTAGCACTGAAAGGTTTTCCTAACTTATTTCAAACCATTACTTTCCAACTTTCTCATACATTATATCTCCTAGTGTGCTCTTCTATTCAATGACATTTTTAGTTTGTGGCATGTTAATTGGTAATTGGCCATCTCCTGTGCCTGGGATGCTCTCTATCTTTATGTTTGCCTTCTGGCTTACCTTGTCCCTTGAAGTTTTAATAAAATTCCATCTTCTTCAGAAACTTTTCCCATCCTTTTTGATTAAAGTGTTTTCGTTGTATAGTTTATTTTCTATTTAAACATACATAGCTTATTTGTTCATAATTTGAATATATTCTCATCCACTAGATTATGGCTGAGTTCAGATTGCAGCTCAGGAAGACAGAGAAAGGAGCTGAGGAGGGGAGTCAGAGCTTTGCAGCTTCCACACACCTGGCAATCTTCTGTGAACCTCTTAGGCTACTCTGTCCAAGTTGCAAGCAGGTGGTTTGATAGAGTTGCTACTAAAGGCAAATTGTAAACCACTGAGCCACAGAAGAACATCAGACATAGCCACTATTAATCAGTTGCAGAAATCAATCAGCAGAACTGGCCCAGAGAAAATTAAAGCAGTTGTCACTCTTTAGCATTGAACAGACCTCAAACCTTAAAAAAAAAAAGAATAAAAAACAAAAATGAACTCTCACCATAGACAACTTTTAAGGAGAGAGAGAAGAACAGACCACAAATCATGAAGTTCCTAAAGGAAAAGCAACTCCAGAAGAAGTCCTAGAGAAAAACATGACCTGGTCCCCATTTCATAAGGCTTTCTTGGAGCATTGCATAAAGGATCTTAAAAGAGAATTAGAAGAAAAATTAGAAGAAAAATGGGGAAATGAAATGAGATTGTTGGAAGAAGGAATGGAGAAAAATTGAAAAATTCAGTGAACAAAAATTTTTAATTGGCCAATTGCAAAAGAAGCTAAAAAGGTAATTGAAGAAAATAATACACTAAAAGTTAAAATTGAACAAATGGAAGTTAATGATTCTATAAGACTTCAAGAATCAGGCAAACAAAAAGAAAAAACTGAAAAAAATAGAAGATAATATGAAAAAATGCTTAGGAAAAAAAAAAAAAAACAACTGACTTGGAAAATAGATCTAGGAGAGACAAATCTAAGGATTTTTAGGTTTCCTGAAAGCCATGATTAAAAAAAAAGAACCTAGATATTATCTCCCAGGAAATTATAAAAGAAAACTGCCCTATATTTTAGAATCAGAGGTAAAATAGCTATACAAAGAATCCACTGATCACCTCCTGGAAAAGCCCCCAAAATTAAGCCCCCAAGGAATATTGTGGCTAAATTACAAAACTATCATACCAAGGAAAAGATATTACAAGCAGCCAGAAAGAAACAATTTAAATATCAAGGAGCCACAATTAGGATTACCCAGAACCTAGCAGCTTCTACATTAAAGGATTGAAGGGCCTGGAATCAGATATTCTGAAAAGCAAAGGAACTGGGATTATAGCCAAGAATAACCTATCAAGCTAAAATAAGCATTATATTTCAGGGAAGAAGATGGACATTCAATGATATAGGTGAATTTCACCTATTTCTGATGAAAAGACCAAAACTGAACAAAAAATTTGATCTTCAAATACAGAAATCAAGGGAAGCATAAAAAAAGGAACAAATCTTGAGAACTATATTTTTGTTATGGTATACTTAGAGAATGTGAGTATAATTTGATTTTATTGTGATAATATGAAAAAAAAACTTGAGGTAGAAAGGGCATCATTCTGGAAAAAGAGAAAAAAGTAGGTAAAATAAGGGAAATTGCATCTCATGAAGAGGCATAGAAAATCTATTATAATTGAGAGAAAGAAGGGAAAGAAATGAGAACTGTGTAAATTTTACTCTCATTAGGTTTGGCTCTAAGAGATAATATCAGACATATTTGGTATCATAAAGAAACTTGTCTCACCTTATAGGGAAGTAGGAAAAAAAGGGAAAATAAATGGAAAAAGTAATACAAGAGAAAACAGAAGAATTAGGGGAAAAGTGTAAAAAGGAGGAGGAGATCTAGAGGGGGAAAGCAGGTTGAGGGAGTTGGTCATCAGAAGCAAAATACTGGGGAAGAGGAAAGTGGGAAATAGAAAAGCATAACCTAGGGTAAATAAGATGGCAAGATATACAGAATTAGTTATTTTAACTGTGAATGTGAATGGGATGAACTGTCCCATAAAATGGAAGTGGATAACAGACTGAATTAAAAGACAGAATACTACAATATGTTGTTTACAAGAAACACATTTAAAGCATAGTAATATATACAGAGTGAAGATAAAGGGCTGAAACAGAATATATTCTGCTTCAGGTAAAGAAAAAAAAAACAGGGGTAGAAATTCTGATCTCAGATCAAGTAAAAAAAAAGATAGATCTAATTAAAAGAGATAAAGGAGGAAAGTATATCTTACTAAAGGGTACCATAGATAATGAAGAAATATCAATACCAAACATATATGCACCAAGTGGTATAGCATGGAAATTCCTAGAAGAAAAGAAAAATGCAAGAAGAAATAGACCGCAAAACAATACTAGTGGGGGATTTCAACCTTGCTCTCTCAGGACTAGATAAATTAAACCACAAAATAAATAAGAATGAGTTAAATAAAATAGTAGAAAAGTTAAATATGATGGATCTTTGGAGAAAATTAAATGAAGATAGGAGTTTACTTTTTTCTCAGTGGTTCATGGAACTTATAAGAAAACTGACTATGTGTTAGGGCATAAAAACTTCAAAATCAAATGCAAAAGACAAATAGTAAATGCATTTTTTTCAGATTATGATGCAATAAAAATCACATGAAATATAAGGCCAGAAGAAAACAGACCAAAAAGTAATTAGAAACCAAATAATCTCATCCTAAAGAATGAATGGATGAAACAGCAAATGATAGACACAATTAAAAATTTAATTCAAGAGAATGACAATAATGAGACAACAAACCAAAATTTGTTAGATGCAGCCAATGTGGTAATAAGGAGAAATTTTATATCTCTACTTGCCTACTGGCATACAATGGAGAAAGAAAAAATAAATGAATTGGGCTTGGAAGTAAAAAAGCTAAGGAAAAAAAAATTAAAAACCCCCAATCAAATACCAAAATTGCAATTCTAAAAAGAAGAGATTAATAAAATTGAAAAATTAAAAAAAGATTGAATTAATAAATAAAACTAAAATTTGGTTTTATGAAAAAAAATGACAAAATAGATAAACCTTTAGTTAATTTGATTAGAAAAAGGAAAGAGAAAAATCAAATTGTTACTCTCGGTAATGAAAAGGGAGAACTTTCCACCAATGAAGAGGAAATTAGAGCAGCAATTAGGAGTTACTTTTCCCAACTTTATGATAGTAAATTTGATAACCTAAATGAAATGGAGGAATATCTACAAAAATAAAAATTGCCCAGATTACCAGAAAAGAAAATCAATTACTTGATTAGTCCTATTTTAGAAAAAGAAATAGAACAAGCAATTAATCAACACATTAAGAATAAATCTCCAGGACCTGATGGAATTACATGTGAATTCTACCAAATATTAAAAGAACAATTAAGTCCAATATGATATAAATTATTTGAAAAAATAGGTATTGAAGGAATTCTACCAAATCTCTTTTATGACACAAACATGGCAATGATACCTAAATCAGGTAGCTTGAAAACAGAGAAAGAAAATTATAGCCCAATCTCCCTAATGAATTTTGATACAAAAATTTTAAACAAAACATTAGCAAAGAGATTATAGAAAATCATCCCCCTGCCATCTAGGGGAGGGAGTGAGAAGGAGGGAAAAATTTGGAACAAAAAGTTTTGCAAGGGTCAATGTTGACAAAATTACCCATGCATATATTTTGTAAATAAAAAGCTATAATAATAAAAAAGAAATGCTTTGATTAATCACATTGTTGAAAAGAGCCAAATCCATTATAGTTCATCAACACATAATCTTGTTTTTACTGTGTACAATGTTATCCTGAGCTTCACGTCACTTAGTGTATGTCTTTCCAAGATTTTCTGTAAAAGACTGCTCATAATTTCTTCTGGAACAAGTGTGTGTGTGTGTGTGTGTGTGTGTAAAAGACATATACCATAACTCACTTAGCCATTCCCCAAATTATGGCCACTCACTAAATTTCCATTTTTTGTGCCATTACAAAAAGAGTGCAACAAACATTTTGCACATATAGTTCCTGTCTTCTTTTTTATGATTTCTTTGGTATACAGACCCTAGAGGGAGACTGCTAGATCAAAGCATATGGACAGTTTTAAATCATAGTTCCAAATTCCTCTCCAGAATGATTGAATCAGTTCACAACTCCACCAATAATGTATTAGTGTTAGAGTTTTCCTACATGCCCTTTAACATTCATCATTATCTTTTCCTGTCATCTTAGCCAATCTGATGGAAGTGATATGGTACCTCAGAGTTGTCTTAATTTATATTTTTATAATTAATATTGGTTTGCAGAATTTAGTCACATATGATGTCAAATGATTTTAATTTCTCCATCTGAAAATTGTTTATATCCTTGGAGCATTTCTTAATTGGGGGATGGCTTGAATTCTTATAAATTTTAGTCAATTCTTTATATATTTTAGAAATGAGACCTTCATCAGAGACATTGAATGTAATTCCTCCCCCCCCCAAGCTTTCTGCTTTCCCCCTTTTAATCCAGTATGCATTTGATTTTGTGTGTGCAAAAATTTTAAATTTAATTTAATCAGAATTATCCTTTTAATCATAATCTCTAGTTCTACTTTGGCCACAAATTCTTCCCTTCTTTACTGATCTGATAGACTACTCCTTGTTCTGCTAATTTGTTTATAGTATCATCTTTTATATTTAAATCATAAACCCCTTTTAACTTTCTTTTGGTAATAGGTATTAGATGTTGGTCAATATATGCTTTCTTCCATTTTCCAGTTTTCCCAGAAATTTTTTATTTCTTAGTGAAGAATTCTTATTGTAGAAGTTGGAGTTTTTGGCTTTATCAAATAGTATATTATGCTAGTAATTCATTATTGTGTCTTTTGTATATTACCTATTCTACTTACCCAGAATTCTATTTCTTAAATGGGATTATTTAAGTAATTTATGTCTTCTTCTGCTAATTTGAACAATATGTATGTCTTTAAATATGTGTCTATTTCATGTATATTATGAGATTTATTTGCACACAATTGGGCAAAATAGTTATTAATTATTGTTTTACTTTCTACTTCATTGGTAAAAATTCACCCTTTTCATTTTTGATACCAGTAATTTATTTTTTTTCTTTCTTTTTTCTTCAAATTAACAAAAGATATATCCATTTTTAATTACTGCTTATTGACTGATTGGATGACTACTTATTTAAAAGAGGTAGAAAAAGGACTAGAACTTTTGATAGGTGTGTCACACAAAACCACATGTATACATACACAAGCACATGAATGAACACATATTTAAAAGATAGAAAAATATTAATGAAATGACTACATTGTCAAAAATCAAGTTCTTTATTTCTGGGGAATATGTTTTTCTCACAATAATTTCTCTGGATCACATTGTCATCAAGATTGGAAGGACCTCTATGATCATCTAGTCAAGTAAAACTCTCATTTAAAGAACATTTTGTATTTGTTTAGTGGGTTTCAGTCATGTCTGACTCTGTGAATCTTTTGGGGGTTCTTGGCAAAAATATTATAATGGTTTGCAATGTCCTTCTCAAATTCATTTTACAAATGAGGAAACTGAGGCAGTATTAAGTTAAGTCCTGAAGTTATGTTTAAACTTAGGCCTTCTTAAATCAAAATTCATTTCTCTAGTCATTGTACAACTTAGCAACCCATATAATATTTTAAACTACCCAACCCCTTTGTGTGAAAAAAAAAGCCTTTTGACATAAATAATGTATAATTACTTTTATTTTTTTAATAAAAAAGTTTCAAATGATGTAGTGATTTTTGCAAAATAGCAAATTCTGAGATCATGTTTGTAGTATAGTTTTCCAAATCTTATGATTTGTGAACTTTTTTCTACTGACTGAATTAATTTTATAGTTCAAAACCATATAAAACTTTTAAAAATATATATAAAGAGGATCATTCCATGGAACAAACTTGGAGTTAGATTAAATATGTTCAAATGAAAAAAAAAAATGGTAGCTTTAAGACATGATTCTAGATATGTGTTTGCCCAACCCTATCAGAATTTGGAATTTTGATATTACTGGTGAGTCTTGCTCTATTTATGTATTAAGCTCTATGTACCATCACATTGGTAAGAAGTGGAGATACAAATACAATCAGAAAGTCCCTTGCTCTCAAGGAACTCAGTTCTAATTTGATAGCACAATAAATAAAAGGAAGTTGAAAAATAAATAAAGGGAAAGAGTTGGAATTCTCCTCCTAAGGGATGTCGTAAAACATGCAATCAGAGAAAATAATTTATAGAGATTGTATGTAATTCTGTTGTGAGAAGGCCATGGATAAAGTAAAATTTCATGTGAGGAGGCTTCTGGATCATGGTTTTGAAAAGTCACAGAGAATACTGAGAGAAACATGAAAAGATAGAAAGATTCATTTTAGAGTTATATTTTGCTTTGTGTTCTTCCTTCCACTATGTTTAGGTCATGGGGGAAGTGTACAGCAAATAAATCTGAAACTTCCAATGAGGACTGGGGAAAAGTCTCCCCCCCCCGCCCCCCCCAATGTCCCAGGATCATGATAACATGATGACTATGACCACATGGATGCTAGTGCAAAAGAAGTTCATTACTTGACTTTGTACATGGATCCCTGCCTGCCTTTTTTGTCTTCCATTTTTTCCATTTTTATGGAGTTGTCCAAGTTTGTAGACTTTATAATTTTGAAAGGACTAGAAGTCTTGGATCACATGATATTGGAGCTAAATGAATAAAAGAAGGAACCTCTGAAAACTACCTTATTGATGAGGATTAGCCCAATTTGGACTATTTTGTCATCAGTCATGCTGGGAATTGTATAGACATTACAAAGTTGAAGTGAAGTATAAAATGTTCAGTAGTCCTACAAATGTCTTTATGTCCTGATGAGTTCTAATTATGAATATTATAGCAGTGATAAATTGCTGAATCTTGTTTAAGCCATTATATTAGTTAGCAATGATCTTTATGTTTAGTATTTCTTAAGAACAAAGATATAAGAGCTGAACTAGGCATTAAACATTATGTATTCAATACCTCTCTATACTCTTCCTTTGGGAATATACTTCATGTAACCTGTAACACAAAATATATACAAATTAGTTCACAAGACCCTTGAATAGATGTTTAATGATGCAAAACCTATAAGAATAGAAAACCCAACAAACTGAAGAGACACTATAGAAGTGTTCAGCCTATCTCTCCAGGATTATGTCCTTGTACCTAATCAAGGTTGCCCCATCAGCACTGAGTGGTTGAATTACATTATACATCCCTGACTCATAAATAGCCTTTAGGGCATGATAGAAACATGTTTTATTGTTACTGTCAGTATAAAACTGAAATTTATCTGTAAGCCAAAAATCCTACAATTCTGAGCTTCACTCACACTTTTCTTTTGATGAAGTTATATGCTTCCTTTTTAGAGATGAACTCTCTCTCTAGTAAATGATGAACTATCACTCTAGTAAATACCACAGAGTCCTTGTTTTTTCATTTATCAATTTCTGAATTTCCTCATAATTTTCATCAAACTAATTTTGATGTTTGTGAGTATTCTGGCCCAGATGAGTAAATGCAATGTTGTACAACAATATTTTGAAAACTGTTTACTCCTTTTCTTTTTTCTTTTTTCTTTTTTTTGTCTTGTCTTTTCTTTTTTTTGCTGAGATCATTGTGGTTAAGTAACTTGCCCAGGGTCACACAGCTAGGAAGTGTTAAGTGTCTGAGGCCAGATTTTGAACTCCAGCACTCCTGACTTCAGGGCTGGTCTTCTATCCACTGGGCCACCTAGCTGCCCCCTTTTCCTTTTCTTCTCCACTGTTGCCAACCATGTCTTGATTTGTCTTTCCCTTCAAGTTTGCAAAAAACAATTCCTGTTCAGGAGAGATTCTGTTTGACATTAAGGCTTGTTATAGTAATTTGGCTTCAGGGAAAATGATTTTGTTGAATGGAAATGTTTAACTTGGAGAAAGCAAGTCTATGATCAGTTTAGCACTTTGTAACACACACTACTATCATCACTCTCACATCCTGTCTGTCTCTTCTCCTTGTAATGACTTAATCTATTAAATGCCAATGTTTCCCATATGGGTGCATACATGAAGATTTATTTCCTTCAATTAAATAAAGGACTCCATTGATAGTGAGAAGGTAATATGAAGTATAAAATTTCAGCAATAAGTGAGCATTGTCATTGCTGTTTCTGACTCTATTCCTCCCAAGCACTCCTTCCTATGTTTGGTAGTCAGTGTCTAGTCTTCTACTAAAGTAACCCTAAATTAGAACCTTTTCCTCTCTATTCTTATAACTTAAGAAACTTAAAAAAAACTCTCCATTTTGGCCTTTTATCTTTTCTAGGCAGTGATGAATGTGTTCTTCCCCTAACAATAATCTTTTTTGCATAAGCATGGTGAACAGAAATTAGTATAAAATTAGTATTAAATTAATTAGTATAAAAATAACTAGGTGAAGTTATGCTAAAATATAAGACAGAAACTATCTATCTATATATCAGGCCCTGAACTCCATAAATGTATTACAAAATTCTAAGTCTTTCAGACTTTTGCTGTGAGGTTTTGTTAATTTATATAAGAAAATAGATACTTATGTCTTTTCAAAAAGAATCTGTCTGGGGTTATTGTTCCATTCTCTCAAATATAAGACTTAAATGACATAGGATTGAAGTTTTTCCCCTGATTTTTAAATATTCATGTTTAAGAAATGATGGCATTGTGAGAGGTGACCTCTATGCAAAACACATTAAAAAGAAGTGCTAGCAAAAGAGTCAAGATAGTTTCCCCCCCTTCCCCTTAGGTTTTTTTTTTTTAATACTAGCTTTATAATTAAGCAGAGGAATAATTAAGACTGCTTGCTGAGGCCAAGAAGGGACCCTTCCCTATCTTTTCTTAGCCTTTCTCTAATGCCTCCCTAGTGAGTAACCTTGAAAATCAGTTTTTAAGTTTTTAATGAGAAGACTCACATCGAATTTATAATCTAATTCCATAAGCCTACCAAATTTAGTTTGGCATATAAGATATTTTATTGGATTAGAAAACAAGTGTCAAACTTCCATTCAAGGAAATTAATAAACTCCTGTTAAGCTGGCTTGTCTTTGAAATCGTTAAAATGTCCTATGCAAAGACATTGTAATAAGTGGGATTGTGGTGCCAATTTTAATCTATAAAGTTATTAAAGTAAAAGAAAGAGTATAGAACAATGAAGCAAACCAGTTAAGCAAAAATATTGTTATATTAATAGATGAGAATATTTGACAAAATGAATCAATGAAATTCATTACAATTAGAATATAATTTTATGACTTGGAGTGCTAAGTAGTGATTACATTGGATTAAATCTACTAGCTGTTATAAAGTGTTCCAAATATTTAAAAGACAATTTTTTTTTGATCCAGGATTGGCACTAGTGGTCACATGGTTACTATCAGAGGCAATAACATCGTGTACAGCATTGGTTTTTGACTTAGAGGACATGGATTTAGATTATGGCTGCTTCTTACTACTTGTATAACTTCCCTAGGCTTGAGTGTTCTTGTTTATATGACTAGATAATTTCAGCAATTTAGCCTAGTTGATACCTATGGCCATATAGTTTTCTCTTCCAGGCCTCTTTCCCCAAACTCTAATGAGCTTTCCATTATACTAAATTGTCTTTCTCTAAGTTATTATGAGAACCAATATAATGAATTGATGATTTCATTTATTTAACTGATTTCCAAATTCCATATACACCCAAGTTGAGGTATTAAATAAAATCAACACCCATATAAGTCTGAATAAATACATAGAAATATTTGAACGCATTCCCAGAAAAATAGCTAGAATATTATTTGAGACTTATTTTTCATATAACATGTCATATAGATAAACGTAAAATTTCTGGTCTAGGTAATGGTTCTAAATTTTATTCTCTACTTTTATTTGTAAGGTCAAATATATTAAAAAATCATACTTATCCAAAAGGAAAGAGATATTGATTTCTGATATATATATATATATATATATATATATATATATATATATATATATATATAAAATCTACATAATGTAAAAATTATTTAGATAATTAAATGTATCTAAAAGCTTTTATAGAAATTAAAGAGAATAGAAGACAATATTAATACTTATTAAGGACATATGATTTGGAATTATATTTTAGCTAAAATAATGGCTGACTACAATTATAACAATTCTCTTCAAGTGTTTAAACACATGCAATACAAAATGACCCAAAAAACTATTTGAATATATGTCATATTCACTTCATTGTGAAGATGGCACAGTTTCTTAGAACTGGATCACAGAAGTATTGACCTGAAAAGGCCTTTGAGAAGTTGACTAACCTGATTTCTAAGTGGATGCATACAAAAGAGCAAGTAATGGGGGAAAGAACAGTTAAACACTGATTTTTAGGCAAGAGGACTTGGGATTCAATATCAGACCTACTAATGACTGCTTATTGGACCTTGAGAAAGTTATTTAAAAATTATAATACCCACTTTTATTTTTAATAATGCCTACTTTCTTCCTCTAAATGGGGTGGGAAATAGTGTGGACTTAAATATCCCAAAATTCCTTTTCAGAATCTTGTTGTAACAGAAGTTAATGTAGATGTTTTATTATGATATTTCTACTGGATGTGAAACACAGTGCTAGTTAGTGGTGGAGGTATTTAGTTTTGTAGTCAGAAATTGTCATCAAAATACACTGACATTAAAAATCTGAAATCAGACTCCCACCCCCCATTGACTGCAAATAAGTCACATAGTCTCAATTAATCTTATTTTAAAAATTTGTAAAATGGAGATAATCATAAAAATATCTTCCAAAAAGTATTGTTTGTTCAAATTGTTTTAAAATTTAAAATTGTTATACAAATAGAATCTATTGTGAGAGAACCTTCTTCAATAAAAATTAAAATATAGTGGGGAATAATACATAAAGAAAGACTATTGTAATATATAAATACACAATAAAAATTAAAATATAGTGGGGAATAATACATAAAGAAAGACTATTGTAATATATAAATACACAATAATATATGCATATATAAGTATATATATATATATATATATATATATATCTACCTACATATATACATACACATACACACACACACATATTATCCCAGACCTGTGATTTCACCTATTTTTATCAGTTTAGTTAGACAAAAACTTGTCATATGTTCGCATGTGCGTGTGTGTGTGTTTGTGTGTGTGTATGTGTATACGCTACTATATATTCTTAGAGAGTTGTCTGAAAACACTGGAAGACTAAGCGATCTGTATGTTTCATGAAAAACTAAACAATTATAAAACAAATCAAGATTTAATGTATAAGAAAAGAACTAAGTCACCAGAGATAGATCTTCATATTCCTGAATATTTTTAATGACTATAACAATACACTCTAACATTTCACAAATTTTATACTAAATAATAAATTTCCCTTATAAATATTATGATTTCAGTAAGAAAAAGAGTACTCCTACTTTAAAAAAAAAAAAAAAAAACTTTTCATCAGCAAGAGAATGTTTTAATAGGAATCTTTCAATAAAATGAAAATTAAAACCAATTAATCAATATTTCTACTTTTTTGAAGGGGAGGAGCCTAGAAAAGCTGAGTTGAGTTGAGAGTTAATAAGATTACCCAGGACTTAGAAGCTTTAACATCAAAGGATTAGAGGGCCTGAATATGACATTTTAGCAGGCAAAGAACCTTGGACTTCAGCTAAAAACCAACTACTCAGCAAAACTGAGCATAATCTTTCAATAGAAAAGATGGTCTTTTAAAGAAATGGGATTTTCATTCATTTCTAATGCAAAGTCCAAAACTGAACCCAAAATGTGATGTTCAAATACAAGATTCAAGAAAAACATAAAAAAGGTAAACAGGAAAAAGTAATGTTCTTTAAAGGTTAAATGGTTTATATCCTTAAATGGGAACATACTTGTAACTATTGAGAATTATATCTTGGTTAAAGCATTTAGATAATGTATTCATAGATTGAAGGAGTAGGTATAATTTGTCTTTAATGTGATGATATAAAAAAAGTTAAGTGATAGAAAAAAAAAGTTTATACTGGGAAAAGAAGAAAGGAGAGTTAAATGGGGGTAAATTATATCTCATGAAGAGATACAAAAATCTTCTTACAATTGACAAAACAAAGAAAGTGAGGTGAACATGATTTGATTAATCTCATGGGATTTGATTCAAAGAGAGACATATATGCATCTTATTGTAGAAGAAGCTATTTTACTCTATAAGGAAGTAGGAGGGCAAGAGGGAAAGAACAGAAAAGGGAAAGCTGATGATAGAAAACAGATCAGATTGAAGGAGGTGAGAGTCAAAAGCAAAGCACTGGTGAAGAATGGAAGAGTTAAAGAAGAGAGAAATATAAATGGAGGAAAATATGATGGAGAGAAATACATTTAGTGATAATTGCAATGAATGAAATGAGATGAAATCTATCATAAAACAGAAACAGCATACTGGATTAAAAGTGAGAATTTTACAACATGTAATTTACAAGCACTGAATTTAAAGCAGAAAGATACTCAAAGAAGAATGGTAAAAGTCAATAGTAAAACATATTATACCTTAGCTAAAATAAATAAAAAAAGAAAAGCAGGAGTAGTGATCCTGATTGCAGATCAAGCAAAAGCAAAAACTGATTTAATTAAAAGAGATAGGAATGAAACTACATCATACTAAAGGATACCATCAATAAAAAAGCATTATCAATAGTAAACATATATTCAACCAAATGGCATAGTATCCAAATTCTTAGAGAAGAAGTTAAATAAATACAGGAAGAAATAAACAGCAAAACTGTACTAGTAGGGTATCTCAACTTCTCTCTCTCGGAATTAGATAAATCTAACCACAAAATAAAAAAGAAAGAAGATAAGGAGGTCAATAAGTGTTTTATAAAAGTTAAATATGACAGACTTTTGGAGAAAACTGAATGGGGATAGAAAGAGAAATAACTTTTCTCAGTGTTAATTTGCACTTACACAAAAACTGACATTGGGTATAAAAACATCACAATCAAATGTAGATAAGCAGAAAAACTAAATGCATTCTTTTCCAATAATGATGTAATAAAAATATATGTGGAAAAGATAGAACAAAAATTAATTGGAAGGTAAATAATATAATCCGAAAGAATGAATGGAGTGGGGTGGCAGAGCCACGATGATGAAGATTAAACAGGACACTACCTGAGCTCTTCCTAGTTTTCTTCTGAATGAACACTAGATCAAACCTCTGAACTGATTTTGAAGTGACAGAATTCAGAGATATTCAGAGTGTGATAATTGTTCCAGTGTAAGATATTTTGGAAAGACTTCAGGAAATGTCTACCTCAATTGGGCAGGGGGGAAACATGGCCCAGAGCATTGGAGAGGTTCAGTGCAGGGAGGCCCTAGTGCAGGGAATCTAGTGAGAGGCTCTTAGCCAAAATATAGAATGTAAGTTACTCTGTCTTAGTCCAGAAAGCCACATTAGCAATGATATCTCCAAGACAACTACAGAAGGCAAATTGTGAGTCCTTAAACCCCAGCATAATAAGTAGGATTTGATCAGGCCACTTAGCACAGAGGGGAAACTTGCAGCATTGGCCCAAAATTCAGTAAGAAGGTCCTGTTACCCTGTAAAGGAGGCTTGGATAATCTCCCTTGATCCCTAAGAGCATAACTCAACTTTTAAAAACAAACAAAAAAGCAAAAAGAGTCCTGAGTATAGAGAGCTATAGAGATAGGGAAAAGCAGAAGCCTACAAATTAAACCTCAAAGGTAGATATAAATTGGCTTCTAGTTTACAAGGGTTTTCTTGGAAGAGTTCAAAAATAAGATTAAAACAGAGCTAAAAGAAAAGTAGGGAAGGGGGAATGAGATCCTTGCAGGAGATATATGAAAGTTGATTGGAGAAAGGAAGGTAACATATTGGAGGAGGAAGCTAAGAAATGGACTGAAGAAAACAATTTCTTAAAAATAGAATTGATGAAATGGGAAAAAAAATCAAATAAACAAAAGATCTTTAAAAGCACAGATGGCCAAATGTAAAATAGGTAGAAATGCTAACTGAAGAAAATAATTCACTAAAAATTAAAATTGGAAAAAAATGGAAGTGAATGACTCAATGAGAAATCAAGAATCAGTCAAACAATATTTCAAAAAATGAAAAAAAGAGAAGCAAATGTAAAATACCTCACTAAAAATACAAATGACCTGGAAAATAACCAGGAGAAAAATCCTAAAAACTATTGAATTGCCTAAACCCCATCGTGAAAAAAAAAAAAGAGCCTAGAAAACATCTTTCAAGAAATTATCAAGGAAAATTGCCCTGATATTCTACAACCAGAGAGTAAAATTGTTGTTGAAATAATCTATCAATCACTTCTTGAAAGAAATTCCCAATCAAAAACTCCAAGGAATATTATAGCTAAATTCCAGAATTATCCAACAAAGAAGAAAATATTGCAAGCAGTTAGAAAGAAACAATTCAAATTTAGAATAAACAAGAATTACCCATAATCTAGTAGCTTCCAAATTAATGAATTAAAGGGCCTGGAATATGAAATTGTGAAAGGTATAAAAAAAAAAAAAAAAAAAAAAAAGCTTTGATTACAACCAAGAGTTAACTACCCATTTTTAGGAGAAAATACAGACATTCAATGAAAGATAGGATTTTTACTCATTTCTAATGAAAAGACATATTTGTTCTCCAAATATGACTCAAGAGAAGCATAAAAGAGTAAACAGAAGAAAAAATATTTTTAAACGTTAACATGTTATATCTCTTCACGGGAAAATGATTTAAGAAAAAACACAAAAACACGGGAAAGCTTTTAAGAGAAGATCAATTAATTGGATAAGCAACTAATTAAGCAAGGATTAAAAAAAAAAGATTAATTCCCCCTCCCAATGAACTATCAAATTAGAAATCCTGAAAATCAAAGGAGGGAATAATAAAATTGATAATAAAAAAACTATCGAAATAATAAACAAAACTAAAAGTTGATTTTATAAAAAATAATAGATAAAACTTTGGTTAATTTGATTAGAAAAAAAGAAAACCAAATTAGCAGTATCACAAATAAAAAGTGTGAATTTACTATCAATGAAGAAGAAATTAAGGTAGTTATTATGAGCTACTTTGCAAAATGGTATGCTAACAAATCTGATAATCTAAGTGAAATGGATGTGTACTTATAAAAATAGATTGCCTAGATTAACAGAAGAGGACATAAATTACTAAATACTCCCATTTTAGAAAAAGAAATTGAACAAGCCATCAATGAACTCCCTAAGAAAAAAATCTCATGGGCCAGAAGAATATACAAATAAATTCTATTTATTTAAAGAATAATTAATTCTAATAATATATAAATTATTTAGAAAAATAGGTGAAGGAGTTCTACCAAATTCCTTTTATGACCTAGATATGATGCCAATATTTAAAGCAGGAATGATCAAAATAGAGAACTAAAACTATAAACCAATTTTTCTAATGAATATTGTGGCAAAAGTATTAAATTAAATATTACCAAAGAGATTACAGCAACTTATGTCTAGAATAATACAATATTACCAAGTAGGAAAGCTATCAGGGAAACTATTAGCATAATGGACCATATCAATAACCAAAGTAACTAAAAACATATAAATGTGATGTGATATATGAAAAAATGACAAAATATAGCAACAATTTCTATTAAAACCTTTAGAGAACATAGGATTAAATGGAGTTTTTCTTAAAATAATAAGTAGCATCTATCTAAAAACATCAGCAAGCATTATATGTAATGGGGATAAACTAGAAGCATTCCAAAAGGATCAGAGTGAAACAAGGTTACCCATTATCACCTGTATTATTCAGTATTGTCATAGAAATGTTAACTTTAGCAATGAGAAGAAAAAGAAATGGAAGGAATTAGAGTAGATAATGAGGAAACCAAATTAACATTCTTTGCAAATGATGTATGGTATACTTAGGAAACACTAGAGAATCAACTAAAAATTACAACCAACAGTTAATTTTAACAAAGTTGCAGGATATAAATTAAAGCCACATGAATCATTGATGTTTCTATATGTTACAGATGAAGTCCAACAGTGAGAAATAGAAAGATAAATCATATTTTAAAGTAGATAATATAAAAATATTTGGAAGTCAAGTTGCCAAAACAAAGCTAGGAATTATATGAACACAAACATAAAACAATTTTTACACAAATAAAGTTCAATCTACACAATTATCAAGTGCTCATGGGTAGTTTGAGTTGATATAATAAAAATGACAATCCTTCCTAACTTAATCTACTTATTCACTGCCATATCAATAAATTGCCAATAAATTACTTGATAGAGCTAGAAAAAAATAGTAACAAAATTCATCTGGAATAACAAAAGGTCAGGAATTTCAAGAGAATTAATGAAAAAAAAAAAGCAAAAAAAGATGACCTTGATGTACTAGAAATGAAACTATCTTATAAAACTGTGGTTATCAAAACCATATGATATTAGCTAAGAAATAGAGAGTGGATCAGTGGATTAGATTCAGTTTACAAGACACAATAGTCAATGATTATAGTGAACTAGTGCTTGATATTCCTAAAGACTTCAGCTTCTCAATTAAGAACTCATAATTTGAAAAAAAAAAAAAAACTGCAGGGAATACTGGAAAATAGTATGGCAGAAACTAGGCATTGAGCAACATGTAACAGTATGTTAACAAGTTTGAAATTAAGAGATTAAATGATAATTTACCTTTTCACAACTTTGAAAAGGAAGAAATTTACGACCAAAGAATAACTAGTGAACAGGATGAAATGAAAAATGGATAATTTTGATGATGTTAAATTAAAAAAAAAGTTTTGTACAAACAAAACCAATGTAGTTAAGATTAAAAGGGAAGCAAAAAGTTGGAATTTTTTTTTTAACATCCTGTGTTTCTGATAAAGACTTCATTTCTAAAATACATAGAGAACTGAATCAAATTGAATATAAATTATTCCTCAATTGCTAAATGATCAAAGTATATGAACAGACAACATCTTCAAAATGCTAATTTTGTGTGGCTTCTTATAGCTCTTTTCCAGCAGAAAAATGCAAAGTAAATTGGCAGCACAGCAAGAAACAAAACAATAACAACAAAAACTTGCTATCTGTGCACACTTTTAGCTTATAATTCCTGTTCTGACATTAATCAGTATAGATTTTACCAAGAGCAAATCAAATAAAAAAAAAAGAAAATTACCAGAAACATAAGTCTACTTTATTCAAGAATTGAACTACACATAGTACTATGTAGATATTTGGAATATCAATTGAATGCTTGCTAATTCAAACATAATTCTCCCAGTGGCTAATGATAAAAGTTTTCTCTTGGCTAGAAATAAATTTAATTTTATAATTGTTACAACAAAGATAAAGGATACAATTTATAAAAATGAGAGCAGTATAGTTTGCAATACACAATGCTTTTCAAATAATCATAACAAAGGTATACTGAAAAATATGTCTATACATGAACTAAATAAATAAATGGCAACCTAAAAAACTATCTACTATGAAATGAAACATTTAGATGAAATGATGTTAGGTCAGAATGTTTCCTAACTTTCAGATACTGATTTGGTCACAGGATCACCAGTAATCATAGCTGAAAATTAACATTTTCATTTGGATGTTTAGGCTTATTTAGATGTAGACACTTATGAGAGTATAACTCAGAATTCTCTATATATGTGCTGTTTGATTTATAATCAATATTAAATTTAAATTGTTTTTGTATAAAACTAAATATCCCCAATACTTAATGCAGCACCTCCCACATAAATAGCTAAAACATTATTTGTTTCCAATAATTGAAATGAAATGTGGATTGTCAATATAGTGTTTAAATTTTTTGCTATCTTCCTATAGGATCCATTTTAATTTTTATGTCAAGACTGAATATTTTATAATACTAAACTAAGGAAATATATATTGGAAGATAAATGAAAAGAAATAATTCATTCAAGGACAAAATACAATAGATTTTGTATGATTTGCTATTTTTAATAATATATTTATCTGTGCTCTGCAGAATGCAGAGTAGAGAAAAACACTGGACTAATAGTCAGAAAATGTATGTGTAAGTTGCAGTACTTAAGGAATGTGATTTCTACTTTTACTTTTTTTCTTGAAAACCAATTTAAAATGTCAGTTTCATACAAGTACAAATTATTATTTTTTTAAATTATGTCTTATGTATACTACAAATGATTAATTTTACATGAATCAATTAAGTACCTATTAATTTATGAATTGATTCAAGGTATGATGATATAAGAGATTTTGGACCAGAAGCAACTATAGAGACCAAGGAATCCCTAATTTTTCTAATGAAGAAAATAAAATTCAGAATATGTAAATAATTTAGATAAGGTTTCACAGTGGAAATTCAAACCCAAATATTCTGATTCCAATTATTTAAAAGTGAGTGAACTACAAATATTATGTTTCGGGAAATTCTAAAAAGCAGAAAGCAATATCAAAAGAGATAGACCAATATTTTAAGATTTTTTTTTTATTATTTTAGGATATGCCATGATCAGGACCAGCAAATTGAATATTATAGAATTTCCTGTGAAATAAAATATTATTTTTAATGTAAATTGTAACTATTATTTAATTTATAGTCTTAAAAAGTTACCTAGAAGTGGGTTGTCTTTCATGCTTGAAGATGAAAATGACATCAATATGTTGGAGTCAAGGTTTGGCATGTTCAATTGTGGCTGATAAGACTAGTATGAGCTCAGATGTCTCTAACAGGGAGGACACAAGAAATCCATATAAACATTTGAAATGGATATATCTCTAAACTTTTTGTATTCCATAACTCTTTTGAGCTACAGAACATTCTTTAATACAAACATACAATTCAGGGCAAAGCTGTTCTGATGTACTAACCATTATTTGTTATCCAGAATCTGGGCAATCATATTGTAATTAAAATAACATATAATATTGTTGAAATTTTTCAGGCATTCAAATTTTGTCAAAATTTTCCATAAGCCTTCAAAATTGGCAGTGTGAGAGGCCTTTGTTAGATCAACAAATATTGATCTTACCTCCTGACATTTCTTTGGAATTGTCACTGAGAAAACAATGTATTAACTTCTGCTTGGCCCTTTATGAAGGCAAATGGCCATCTTCTAGGTGAAGGCTAAACTTATTAAGGAGGATTTTGGCAAGAATCTTGCTAGAAAGGATTAAGAGAGAGAGAAGAACGTCTTCCCTTTCTCCCGTGATTGTTACAGAACAACCTATTTCCCTTTACTTTTTAAAATTGGAAAATGGAGACATCCTTGAAATCCTGGGGAATAACCTCCTCTTTGTATATAACTTGGAAAATTTCTGTCAGCTTGTATGAGCAGAAGTCTCTTTACCTTGTAAATCTCCACTGTAACATAATTACCATCAATTGGTTTGTGAGATGAGAGGAATCTAATGACATTCAAAACCTCTTCTTCAGGTGGAAGTTAAGGATATGGCCAATAGCTTAAATATTGACTGATAATAGTCTGTTAAGAACACTTTGGGAATATTCAGCCCATTTCTGCTTATCACTTATCAAAGAATCATGTCTTTATCACTAATCAAATTGGTCACCAAACGCTGAGTGGTTTTGCCCATAGCCTTTAGGTCATGATAAAATCACTCTGGATTGTTTTGCTCTGGATTGTTACTCTTCATTTAAACTGAATTTCATTTACCTTCTTACTGATGTAAGAACCCTACATCTTTCTAAATTTCACTTGCACTTTAGAAAATTAATAGTGAAGTTAAATGCTGCCTTCTTAGAGATGTATGAACTAATCTGCTGATAAACACTAGGGAATTCTCATTTTTCACTTCAAAGTTTCTGAATTTCCCCATTATTTTCATCAAACTAATCTTGGTATTTGTTAGTTTCCAGCCCAGATGACAAAATTCATTGATGTTCATCAATTCTTTAAAATCTGCTCACTTTTTTTTTTTTTTGCTTCATTATTTTTGACTATATATTGGTTCATCTTCCCTCCAAGTTAGCAACAAACTGTTCAACCTCATAGAATCACTCTGAATTGTTAACATTAAGGCTTCTTGTTCACCTTGCTTTGGGATCACTTTTTTTTTTGTTTTTTGTTTTTTTTTTTTATTTATTTACAAGTTATATGTATGGATAATTTTACAGCATTGACAATTGCCAAACCTTTTGTTCCAATTTTTCCCCTCCTTCCCCCCATCTCCTCCCCTAGATGGCAGCATGACCAGTAGATATTAAATATATTAAAGTATAAATTAGATACACAATAAGTATACATGACCAAACCATTATTTTGCTGTACAAAAAGAATCAGACTCTGAAATATTGCACAATTAGCCTATGAAGGAAATCCAAAATGCAGGCAGGCAAAAATATAGGGATTGGGAATTCAATGTAATGGTTCTTAGTCATCTTCCAGAGCTCTTTCACTGGACATAGCTGGTTCAGTTTGGTTCACCTCATTGCTGAAGATGGCTATGTCCATCAGAATTGATCATCATATAGTATTGTTGTTGAAGTATATAATGCTCTCCTGGCCCTGCTCATTTCACTCAGCATCAATTCATATAAGTCTCTCCAGGTCTTTCTAAAATCATCCTGTTGGTCATTTCTTACAGAACAATAATAATCCATAATATTCATATACCAAAATTTATTCAGTCATTCTCCAATTGATGGGCATCTACTCAGTTTCCAGTTTCTGGCCACTACAAAGAGGGCTGACACAAACATTTGTCTCTTTCCCTTCTTAAGTATCTCTTTGGGGTATAAGCCCAGTAGTAATACTGCTGGATCAAAGGGTATGCACAATTTGATAACTTTTTGAACATAGTTCCAAATTGTTCTCCAGAATGGCTGGATGTATAAACAATTCCACCAACAATGTATTAGTGTCCTGTTTTCCCACATCTCCTCCAACATTTCACATTATCTTTCCCTGTCAGTCTAGCCAGTCCGACAGGTGTGTAGTGGTATCTCAGAGTTGTCTTGGTTTGCATTTCTCTGATTAATAATGACTTGGAGTATCTTTTCATATGGATATAAATAGTTTCAATTTCTTTGTCTGAGAATTGTCTTGGACAGGAATGTTTGGCTTAGAAAAGATAAATATGATTGGTCTAATACTTTATGTCACATGTTTCTTTCATCAGTTCTACATCCTATATGTCTCTTTTCTTTACAGTAACATAGTCTATCAAATATCAAAATTGGTTGTGAGAGTACATCCACAAAAATTTTTTTGTAAACCAAAGATAGTATTGGTGATGGGAAAGTCATGAGATTTATAAGTCTTTAGTAGTAAATGACTACTGCTGTTTTTATTTCTGACTCCATTACACTCAAGGATATACTCTTATGTCTAATAGTCTGCCCTTGCTCTGGTAGTAAACTTTCCCAGAATTATAAATATTCAAATGAACCAAATATTTAGCAGTAAAGTTTTTTTTGTGTTTGTTTTTGTTTTGTTTTTTTGCAAATGGAAAAGATAAGAAAATTCATAATAGATTTTGATAGCAATGTAGGAGACCAATATTTTTCTCTCAGTTTTAGAGCAAATAAAAAAGAGAAACAATAAAAAATATATAGTGGACCAATTAACTAGCAAAATTCATTTTTCCTTTAAATTATGGTAACTTTGGATGTGTGTTACTCACAATTTTTTTTCCAGAATCACATGGCACCTTGCCAAAAACTGATTATATCCCATAATATAAACATTATAAATATGTTTTTAAAATAGAAATAATCATATATTTTATATGTGTGACTCTGGTTTGAATCCTTCAAAAAATCACAACCAACTTTCTATCTAAAATATTAAATTTCTTCCTCACTTTTTTCTCCAAAATTTTAAAGTTAACAGCCTAACATTCTGAACATCTGTTATCACTCACTTTTACCAAAAGTCAGCTCATCTTTTCCTTCTATCATGCAATATTTTGCTAGTATCTTTCTTTGTAGTACCTCTTCTGTTATATACAGCTGCCAATTTCCATACATCATTCACTTTTCCATTCCTTCTAGGTAATGCAAATATTTACTTTTTTGAAGGTAGTAGAAATCCAGTTTTCATAACCACATATTGAAAACACAATTCTTTATTTTTATAGGAAACATGAGCTCAATACTTTTCAATTTTCCAGAAATAATACATCCTAGTACCCTCCTCTTTTTCAAGTCTAGTTTCAAGTTATTTTCATCTGTGCTATTTACTCCTCAAATGAATGCTATTTGACAAGTTCTCTATGGTATACCATCAGATTCATTTAGAAATCTGGGCAATAGTTGTTGTCCTTCCATCTGGTCTTTCCTGTAAGGACAGATAAGCCAAAATCCTCTGAATGCTTACAGTTTTATTCCAGGGGATTGTCATCTACAAGCAATAGCAGCTGGTGAACCTAATCATCAATTTGGAAAATTTCTTAAACCTTTAATTTGTGGTAAATTCACTTTGTGTTCACAGTGCAGATGCTTTTGGCAAAAATTCATATCCTGTTTTGTGCTTTCTTTCATATATGTGTGTGTGTGTGTGTGTGTGTGTATGTGTGTGTGTGTATGTATATATATTATATATACATAAATATGTACACACATACATACTTTTTTTAAATCAGAGGATCACTGAACAGAATTATTTCTGTTGTTATATATTAGAAGAATATGGACATTCAACTAAGTAAAACTTCCTTCTCTAAATAGCTTATCATGGATTATCAGCCAAACATGCAGATCAAAGGCTAAAGCATTTCTCGGTTCTTTTGCATTTAGATGACTAGGAAGTAAAATCTTAGTTGAGCATTTATTCTCCGAACTAATCAGATTTTTTTTTAGTATTATTCAATATTTTTAATACCTAAACTAATTTTGTGGAAGTAGGGGTGTGGTGAGAAAGAAAGAAGAGTCATACTAAGTTCACCATACCCTGCCAGGCATAATCCTCCATGTTACTGATGTATATGAGTGTGTACACACACATTACATACAAACTAGAGATATATGTATATGTAAATATGTACACATATATTTATACATACAAACAAATGCATATGTGTGCTTATATAAATAGGTATGTATTTGTATGTGCCCCTATGGGTGGGTGTTTATATTTGTATACATGTGTGTGTGTTTGTATGTGTGTGTGTATGTGTATTAGATATATAGAGATACAAATGTGTAGACTGTGGTCTTGAAAAGTCACTTAAACTTTCTGGGACTTGTTTTTTTTTAATTTCTAAAATTAGGATATCTCTGTTCTAATGGGCTTTTGTAAGAATAAAATGAGAGTTTGCAAGAATCAAATGAGTGTTTATAAGTTTTCTTTACCTTGTCTATTAGCAATCAAAAGAAAAAGGAGGAAAATGACAAAAATGCCTATTTCTTGCTTCTTTCCTTCCATCCAGCTCACCCCATCATTCCATAGATCAGGAACATGGTGAAATAAGAGAGAGAAACCCCTTAGGTGATATCAACAACATTCAGAAACATTTCTTTGGGGGAAATTTTTAAAGTGCTTAAAAATCTTAAAATGTTATACAAATGGAAGCTTTTATAATCATTGTATATATACAATATATGTATTGTGCGTGTGTGTGTGTGGGGGGGGGGTCACATACACTGTTAAAAATCACCAACAGGAAAATGAACTCCATAGTAGCTGAAAAATTAATAAAGGTTCTAAAGATCAAGTAATGAAAAATATCTCATTTTTCATCACAATAAGACAGGGAAGGACTAGGGCAAAAAGTTCTATATATCACTGTTAAGGACCATGTCTAAGTGTGAAACCCAGAAAGCCTGTGAGGGGTTAAAGAGGACTGTGCCATTATGGGGCAGCTGTGAATCATAACACACTTGAAAGAATTGCCTTTACTGATGTAGATGTTACTTGTGAATTGGGAATTAAATAAATTGGAGGCAGAGGGAAGAGGAGAGAGGTCAGACAACACAACTGCTTCTCAGTAGAAAGGTCAGAGAACAGCAACTGCCTCTCAGTCTTCTTGAATCATCATTATCCTTTCATATGAAGAGATCCATTCTATAGATCTGAGTTAGTACAGGAGATCTTAACATAGGTCAGTGGTGTGAAATTCAAATAGATCCCTGAAATCTCATATTGATTTAGAAAACAACAAATTGTCATTATCTATACTATATTGTATTTTAATTATTTTGTTAAACATGTCCTTGTTATTTTAATCTATTGAATCAATGCTCCAGAATTTGCTACCACGTAAGTCTTTTGAGATGATACTTCTATGAAGTACCTTTTATTATTTATTTCCTTAAAGATATCATAACTCCAATTCTTTTCAAAATTCCTCAAGGGTTATGCATTACTGCATCATTGACTTCTGTGTGATAATCATTTTTAATTCTTAATTCTTTGGAGACTATCATGTTCTATGTCTCTCTGCCTCATAGTAACATAAGCAGAATGGCATATTAATAAGATAGGACTTTTTTCTCAAAGAAAAATGACTCCTTGGAGTCATTAAATTATGTTTTAAAGGTATATATCATATTTAAAAATTAAAACAGAAGAAAAATTCACTGAACAATGAAAAGCACACAACTGGAGAGTGTTGGCAAGGAGTATATGAGTACAAACTGAACTAAATTGCTTTTGAATAGGTAGATAACATTGGTTCCAAAAGCAGGACATCTAAAGAAGAAATAGTAAGATCATTTTTGTACTACTATTTCAAAATAGCCAGTACATGAACTTTTGGCAGATAAAAACTTGGAGATAAAGTAAGTAAATAATAAAATCTAGAATGCTTATTTTTGAACAAATTGTATAAAGTTTGAATGTGAATCAAGATAACCCACAATTATGTAAATAGGAAAAAGGTAATGCAATCAATCCAAGACAGAATAAGAAAACTAGAAAAAAAAAATTCTGTACTGTTACTGACCATGTATTTGGCACTTAAGTTTTCTAAGATTCATCTTTACTGGTCTATAAAGTAAGGATAATATCTCCTGGACTGTTTATGCCACAAGGTTATAAAAGAAATGACAACAAGAAATGGCAGTATTTGGAGAAATGCAAAAAAATAAAGCAAAACAGTTGTAAATTGTGAATATGACAGTCATAACAATGATTCCTATTACTTGCAAATCAAATAATTATTTTTTCAGGCATACATCATCAAACAAACTATTAGTTTGATATGATTCCTTTTAGTTATACTCAAATACAATTGATATCGTCACTGTCTTCTTTAGTTTGAAAAAATTTGATATATGACTGCTTTCAATTTCCATCTACTGAATAATACCCTATGGGTCTGAAATTTAATGCAGCTTATCATGATGTGGAGTTGCAATTCTGGAAGAAATACTCATTAAGCTCAAGGTCATACTAATCGTTACTGTAGAAGAAACAATGATAAGCTCTTAGAACTTGAACAAGATGATGAAGTGACAAAAAAAATGATGCACAAGAAATAGTTGAAAGGATTGTCATATTTAACTTGAAGAAAAATATAGTTCATAATAATGGAAAAATTAGATTTTTTAGACCTGTCAGACTCTGACACAAGGAGAACATTATATAACCTCTCTGACCAAGTGTTTTGTTGCAGATTATATGAAGATTTTTAAGGTCCATTTGAACTTAGTATGGCTAAGTTAAGTAGAATGGGTACTGAACAGGGGGTCAGAAGGAACATGGATTCTTATCACATGCTGATTGTATGTTCATTGAAAAATAAACATCTGGAGGCAGCAGTGTAATGGGCTGAGGCTTGAGTTGATGCACTGAGGTCCCAAGCACATGAGGCTAAATAGTAATTAGACCATACTCTATTAATATATAAGCTTGGAGAAAGAATGGCCCCCACCCACTCTTTGTGCAAGTCCTGATGGGTTGTATAGGAAATGCTGATTTTGGTGGGTGGAGGCAGGGGAATGGAAAAGGAAGGGGAAGGAGAGACTGCTTGCATTGCCATTGTGACGGCTCTTTCAGCTCAGATCTCCCTCTGTTAGCTGGCTTCCTGTCGCAGCTGCCCATATTGCTATCGCAATCTTCCTTGCCCATATTGTTATCACAATCCTTACTCACCTCTTCACTTCAATAAAGATTGAAGATTTTTCCCTTAACCTGAATTCCTGACTCCAGCTGATGTTAAATATGTGGTCATTACACAGCAGATAGTGTTGGTCAGTCTCAGACTCTTAACACTTTCTAGCTGTGTGACTCTTGGCAAGTCATTTAACCCCAAATGTCTCAAAAAAAAAAAAAAAAAAAAAAAGAACAGAAATATAAGGAGCATTATACAAATTAACAAAAAAAAAAATCTGGCTTCTATCACTTGTACAACAGTCAATGAATGAGAATGTACTGGATAAACAAATAAATGTTATTAAATGATTGCCAAGTTCCCTTGAAACTCATTCTTCACACCATTTTTTGAAAACTCCATCCTGGGGTCCATCAGTCTTTATTGGTATCTGCCGCCTAGAGCTAAAATTTTAGGAAGAAACCCATCCATGCTTTATTTCCATTACATTTGAATCCTCTCCAGAGTCTTTATATTAAGGAACTGTGGGCATTTGCCATAGACTAATTGTACAAGGATATATCTGAGTTCCCTATCAATTGGATAAGTAAGAAATTACTCACTTCTCACTCAAATGACCTCAAGAAGAAATATCAATTGGACACAAAGTTTACATTTTTTAACTTTTTCAGTGTCATTGCATAAAACTGAGTTTTATTGAGACTGTGAAGGAAACATAGGAACAATTCTATCTGTCCTTTACTTAGAGCACACCAGTGTTTTTATTTTTTCCCCTTTTCCCCATTACCTATTGTAGCAAGGTTCAATTCTTTCATGGGTATAATCTGAACTTTTAAAGAAACCTGAATAGTTGGAAATAACAGATAACAGTCATTTTATTTTATTTTTTTTATCATCTGCAATTTTTTCTCATTTGATAGTATTTTATCAACTTTTATATGTATTTGGGGGCAAATGATAACATCATTTGCCCCCAAATACATATAAAAGTTGTTTCCAATAGTCAACTTTTTAAGATTTGAGTCCCAAATTTTTCTTCATCCTTCACTACTCTTTATCCTCTTCCAGATAACACGTAAAATCATAGGTTGTACATGTATGACTGCAGATATACATGTACAAAATCCATATCAGTCATGTTATGAAAGGAAAATCAAAACAAGGGGAAAATCAGGAGGAAGAAAAAACAACAGTAATTCAGTGAATAGAATATGCCTCTATCTTCATTCAGCTTCATGGCCCTTTCTCTAGATGATAATGGCATTCCATCATAAGTCTATTGGAATTACCTTGGATCACTGTGTTGCTGAGAAGAGCTGAAACTATGATATTTGACCATCACAAAATGTTGCTACTGTGCACAGTTTTCCTGCTTTTGCTCACTTCCCTCAGCATCATGTAAGTTTTATTTTTCTTAAGTCTGTGTTCTGTCATTCCAAAACCAATTCTGTCATTGATCTGAGGGATGCCAGGAGGAGATCAGATAAAGATCTGTGTACTCTCCACCACCTTGACTCCACCTCCAAATAAATTTCCATTTCAAGAGAACTTATATAATAAATATTACATGTTGTGTTAAGAGCTGTCCATATTTTATTTGCTTCCTTGTTCATTTTCTTTTGTTCACGGCTGTGCACTTTTTATGTTATTTTTTTTCCCCTTTCCTCCCCACCTGGTCCCTCAAGAAGGCTATAATTGAACATGTGATGCCGCAAGGGAAAAAAAAAGAATTAAAGGACCTGAAAATAAAAGGAGATAGAATTTTCAAAATTTAGATAGTCAAAATGGTGGGAGGAGGAGATATTAAGTAACCACTTAAAGAATTGAGAAATATTCAGTACTTAGAGGTAGTCCATGCTGAGACAATAAAAATGGCAACACTGTCATAGTTACTTTACCATTTTAATATCTATCCAAAGGCCTGTTTTATAGAACTTGATCAAATAATAACAAAATTCATTTATTGGAACACATATAGAATATTAAGGGAAATGATGAAAAGTGGTAAAAATGAAAGAGGAATAGCACCTCTAGATTTCAAATTAGGTTATACAGCAACAGTTGTCAAAACCATTTGGGTTGGGTTTGAAAAAATGGCTCAGTAAATCCATGGAACATACTAGATGGAGGAGAATCAAAAATAATGAAACTCAGTAACCTAGTTTTCACTAAGTCCCCAAACAGATCATTTTAGAAAAACATTCTATTTGATAACTGCAGATAAAATTAGAAAACAGTCCTGTAGAAATTATATTTAAATCAATTTCTTACATAATTTCCTATGTTAAATTCAAAATATATATGTATCCTGAATATTAAAGGCCATTTTAATGATCATAAATAATTTCATTATAATATTAATAATTTCATATATTTATATTATATAATAGTAATATATGATTTATATTTATATAATATAAATAATTTTAAATAATAAAATATTTATTATCATAAATAAAGATATTTTACCATTAACATAAAAAACTAGAAAAGAAAATAGAGATCTTTTAAAGCTATGGGTTGGAGATATTTTATTAACCAAAAAAGGGAAAGAGGAAGTTATAAAAGATAAAAAAAAGAAAAATTGGGGATTACATGAAATTGAAAATCATTATATTTAGAATAAGAGACAAAGAAGTTAGTTATGGAAAAAAATCTTTATATTAAATTTCTCAGACATAGGTTTGGTATGTAATATAATAGAGATGTCTAACGAAAATACATTAGTGGTGTCAAACTCAGATAGAAATGGGACTACAAAACCATAAATAAGGATCCCATTGGAGTTGCATTTTGATTTAGAAAAACTTATTTTAACATTGTCGGCTATTGTATTTTTATTTTGTTTTGTTAGATATTTTCCTATTACATTTTAATCTGTCACAAGGCACACTCATGAGTGTTGATCCATAGATTTAATACTTTTACACATATAACTAAAAACCATTCCCCAAGAGAAGAAATAGCCAAAATACATGTAAAAAAAAAAAGTTCTCAAAAGATGTTCTTACATTGCTAAGACTGAAAAAGGCAAATCAAACCAAGAAATTTTATGTTAGCCTAACAAATTGACAAGATGACAAAAGATGTGAATAGTCAATGTTGAAAGGACTATGAAAAAGACTGACGTACTAATTCATTGGTGATGGAGTTACAAATTAGTACAACAATGATAGAAGGCAATTTGGAATTATATTAATAGATCTATTTCAATGTCCATACCTTTTGACCCATAGACTCTCAGAGTAGGACTACATCTCAAGTAAACAAATCAATTAGCCTTTATTTAATGCTAGATATCAGGCACCATGCTAAGTGCTGAGAATACAAACACATGTGTAAAGAAAGACAGTTCCTGCCTTCAAGGAGTTTATATTTTAATAAGAAAAAAAAAAACTCATAAAAGAAAATTGAAAACCATGGGGAATAGAAAAGGAAAGGGAACAAGGGAAGTTACCTATGGTAAAGAAAGGACTCTAGAGAGGCAGAATCAAACATCAGAAAGGAATGAAAATGTTAACTTTGCTAATCTGAACACTTCCCTTAAAATAAGGTCTCCATGATGAACTGACCAATCAGATAGAAGGAATCCTCTAGGAAGAGAAGTCTGCTTGATAAAAGTAGAGAAAGAACACTACAGATCAAAAAGGAGCCCGTAGAGAAAGGGCTTCATGGATAAAAAGAAGCTTCAAAAAATTTATAGAAGCATTCCTGGAAACAATGTAACTGCTGATTAGTTGGAGAGTAGATAAACAAGTTAAACTATATGCATGTAATATATTTAATATATGGATGATTAAGACAGAGAGGGAGGGAGGGAAAGAGAGAGAGACAGACAGAGAGAGAGAGAGAGAGAGAGAGAGAGAATGAGAATCAATCAAGGAGATATCCATAGTATTCAGCAGTGAGCTTCAAAATGAAATCACTAAGTTAAGAAGAGATAGAAACAAGATGGAGATATGGTAGGAAAAAATCACACACACGCACAAACACACACATGCACAAACACACACACACACACACACACACACACACATGCACTGCACATTTTACCTCGATGAACCATGGATCATAAGTTTTTTTGTTTTTTTTTTAATGTTTCTCAGTCCAGTATTCTTGATATAAAATAAAATTTTAAGACATTTTAATGGACTTAAATATTTAGTATAGAGAATTCTTTGGTTGACCCTGAGTAAGGTTCCCTCTAGTTTTTAAATTCTATGTTGTTGGCTATTCTACATGAGCAAAAATTAGTGAATTTCTGGGTATACATTCCCGACTTTACTATTACAATCAAATATATTTCTCCTGAGAGAAAGAAAAAATAATATTTGATCATTCTTCTTTGATCATTTGATCACTCCCCTGATTCAGCTCCTTTTTAATGCTCTTTAAAAGGTGTAAACTCAAAGGTTGACTACTCCTCTGAGAGTGAGATTATGGGAGGTGTAAACTTGGATATCTCCTGAACTTCTGAACTCTCATGTGTGTGCTAATGTGTGAACAATCTTTCTTTTCTCTTTCCTTCTCACTCTCCACACCATCTTCCAACCAGGAAGGCCTGGGGCTGGGAAGGGAAATTAATCCTTTCATTTTAAGATTGATATCAGGGATGGAGGTGGGGAGGAATCTGAAAAGATAGTAGAGTAGGTTGGTAAATTTCAAGCTCTCCAGATTTCCCCCACAAATAGAACAATTTTGTGCTTCAGGGAAAATATAAAGTGGTGAAAAATCAAGAAGATTTAGGGCAGAACAAGGTCCTCCAGGAACAACCTAAGAAGATCTGAAAAAAAAGACTGGGATTAACCCTTGGGAAATGCAAACACCTCCAGGCTAGCTCCAAAGAACACCACGTGGAGAGCCCTGGGGCTAGCTGATTGTGACTTCAGCTTCAACAGGAACCACTGAAATTTTCAACTTCTGAACAGTTTATGGAGTTAGGGTCCTATGAACTTGTGAATTTATGAAAAGCCACGGTTTGATTATAATTTGGGAGCAGATCACTGAACTTTTAGAAACTGTACTGTACACATTTCCTTGATTCTCTAAGGAAAAGAATTGAATTCAAATGAGTAGAAATTAGTAGGAGAGCTATTATGTCAATACTAAAATTAAAATGGACCTGACTCAATTTTCAAAGATACACTTTATATATACAATTTAATACAACTGGCTTTAGGAAATAATATAAATTACAGAATAAGGAAAAAGGAGAAAGAGCAGAAGGGGGAGAATTCAAATAAACTAGGTGAAAAGGATGAAAAATTAGATAAGAATGGAGTTAAGTACAATTCTGAGTGTGGCACTTCACAGCAGGAGCATTTCCCATCCCCTGGCCTACTTCCCTCAATTAACCCTTTATGGGTGGAGGGAAAAGGAGGAGGGACAGAGGCAGTAACACATTCAGCACCACCTATGAAGCAGCCTATGACAAGATGACAAGAAGCATGGGTTAAGGAAGAAAATGAAGGGCAGGATGTATCTGATTTAAAAAAATGCATAGTCTGTGATTGAAAAGTTGACTCTTCAGGTCAAAAAGGGAGAAGATACATTCCTTTTGATTGGGAAGAAAATCAAGGATTTGAAAACAGGTTGTACTCTTTCTGGGGCTACATTGTCTTATGTTAAGATGTTACTAGGTAGTTTGGCTTATGAAATCTTAATCCCTTTTGATTGGAAGTCCCTAGCAAGGACATGTTTAGAAGCTGGACAAAACTTGTTGTGGCTTTCAGAGTATCATGAATCATGTAGGATTCAAGCCCAATGCAATAAGCAAACTAGAGTGAATATATAAATCACCTTGGCCCAACTAGCAGGTGAAGGTCAGTACGTAGAGAATTACCCCATAGGAGTGTATGAAAAAATTGCTACTGCTGCAACAAAAACTTGGGGTTCCCTCTCAGGGGAATGTCAGAGGGAAACCTTCACAAAAATAGAGCAAGGTCCCAATGAACCTTTTGCTAATTTTGTGCAATGTTTGCAAACAGCTGTCACAAGAATCACTGGTTAAAATGCAGCTACAGAAATAATGACCAGACAACTGGCTAAGGAAAATGCTAATAAGGTATGCAGAAGAAGTCTATGGGGACGACACAAAGATGCTCCTTTAGAGGAGATCATAAGATACTGTGCCACAGTATGCACAAATGCTTATTATACCCAGACTATGATGAATATGGGAAGACAGGGTCCTTGTCTACAATCCAAGCTTCTTTGCTCTCCAAAATATTATGTTCCAGTCCCTTTTCACCTTTAAAGTAAAAGCTGCTAGGTTTTATATAATCTTAATTGTGACCCATTCATATCTGAATTGTTTCTTTCTGGATACTTGTAGTATTTTCTACTTGATCTATTAATTCTGGAATTAACAATGATAGTCCTTGGAGTTTTCACTTTGCAGTCTCTTTTTGGGTATTGATATGTGGATTTTTTCAATTGCTATTATACTTTCTGATTCTAAGATATTAGTGTAGTTTTCCTTGATGATTTCTTGAAAGATGTTCAGGTTCTTTTTTTCATCATGGTATTCCAATTATTCTATGATTGTTTCTCTTGGATCTATTTTCCAGCTCAATTGTTTTCCCATGAGGTATTTTACATTTTCTTCTATTTTTTTTTCCATTTTGGTAGAATTTATTCAACTGAATCTTGATGTCTTATTGAGTCATCCACTTATATTAAAATCTAATTTCTAGTGAATTATTTTCTTCAGTAAGCTTTTCTACTTCCTTTTGATTTTGGGCAATTCACTTTAAAGTACTTGTTTTGCTCACTGGATTTTTTTTTCCATTTCACCAATTCCACTTTTAAAAGAGTGTTCCTCTAGTTAATTTTTGTGTTTCCTATTCTAAATCTTCTTGAAAAGTTCTTTTCCCATTTTATTTTAACTCTCTTTTAGGAGCCATTTTGAATTCTTCAGTGAGAGCCTTTTGATTTGGAGATTACTTCATATCTCACTTTGTGGCTTCACCTGTAATGGTTTTTCCTGTAGCATCCTCAGGATTTGGATTCTGTTATGCCCTGTCTCCATAATAGCTATCTATGGTCAGAACTATTTTACTCATTTCTGAAGACTGAGGGCTACTCATAGGGCACAGGGGAGATTGTCCTGACATTTCTCTATGGGGCCATAAGGGTTTTATGCTATACAGGGGTCTACCGTGCTGCAGGATTACTCTCAAAACTGGATAAACCTGGCCAAGTCCAGCTTGTTATGTTGCGGTTTGGATTGCTCACTATTCATTTTCTATAATTGTGTTGAAAGTCTCATACATACTATGCTGATTTCCCTGGCCTTCTGAACCAAGATAGAGTGATCAATGCTATTGTATTTTGACTAAGACAATTCTACTTGAATTCCCAGTTTCAGGTCTCCCCACCCTAGGTTTCCCTGTTCTTCACCTGTGCTGGGCTGTATTCACTCTCACAATTGGGATAGGACGTTCCTCAAAATCCAAGAGCAAGAGATACAAAGAGAAATTCCATTCAAAATAACTGTTGATAGCATAAAATATTTGGGATAGGACGTTCCTGAAGGTCTTCCAAGATTTCTTATGCAGAAAATTTGTTACATGGCAAATATTGTGGGTTATGTCATTCCAAAACCCATTCAGAGGTTTGATCTAGTCTTGATTCTGAAAGAAAACAGGAAGAGCTCAGGCAAAGTCCTGAATATTCTCTACCATCTTGACTCTTCCCTTTTTCTAGCTAATAAAAATAGTAAAAGGGCCTCTTTCTAGGTTTATCAAAGAGATAATAAATATTTTGTAACTACATGTTAACATGATTCAATATGTCCTTGGTATAAAATATTGCCATGATGAATGAAAGGATCTTGATGTTTATTTGTTTTATTTTTTAATAGCTTTTTATTGACAAAGCATATGAATAAGTAATATTTCAACATTGATCCTTACAAAAACGTCCGTTCCAATTTTTGTCCTCCTTCTCTCCACCCCCTCCCCTAAGATGGCAGGTAGTTCCATACATGTTAACTATGTTAAAGTATATGTTAAATACAATATATGTATACATATTTCTACAGTTATCTTGCTGCACAAGAAAAAAAAAACAGATTTTGAAAGAAGGTAAAAATAACCCGAGAAGAAAAACAAAAATAACAGAAAGAGTAGAAATGCTATGTTGCAGTCTATACTCATTTCCCAGGGTACTTTCACTGGGTATAGCTGGTTCTGTTTATTACTAATCAATTGGAACTGATATGGATCCTCTTATTGTTGAAGAAAGACACTTTCATCAAAATTGATCCTTATATAGTATAGTATAGTATAGTGTAGAATGATCTCCTGGTTCTGCTCATTTCACTTAGCATCAGTTCGTGTAAGTCTCTCCAAGCCTCTCTGTATTTATACTGCTGGCCTTTTCTTATAGAACAATAATATTCCATAATATTCATAAAGAACGATTTATTCAGCTATTCTCTAATTGATGGGCATCCATTCAATTTTCAGTTTCTAGCCAGTACAAAAAAGGCTGCCACAAACATTTTTTGTACATATGGATCCTTTTCCCTTCTTTAATGTTTCTTTGGGATATAAGCCAAGTAGTAAAACTGCTGGATCAATGAGTATGCAGTTTGATAACCTCTTGAGTATAATTCCAAACTGCTCTCCACAATAATTGGATCCCTTCAGAACTCCACCAACAATGCATCAGTGACCCAGATTCCCCACATCCCTTCCTTTTACTTTAGTCTCCTATCCATCTCCGCCTTATGGGGGAGTTTACTCCATTCATATTTATGGTTAAAACTACTAATTCTATATTTTCTGCCATCTTGTTATCCCCAAATTATGCTTTTCTATTTACTTTCCCCTTTATCCCCTTCCCCAGTTTTAACCTTAATGAGCACCATTTGCCTCACACATCTCTTTAGAATCCCTCTCTCCCCCCTAGAGACCCTCCCCTTTTCTTAAACGTTTCCCTCACTATTTCTGTATTCCTTTCTATTTACCCTACCTCTTTCCTTTTTGCTCTTCCCCTCCCACTTTTTAATTAGATGGGAGAAGTTTTTCTGTAAACCAAATATATCTAATATTTTATCTTTGAGCCAATTCTAATGAGAGTAAGATTCACATTTTGTTTATCCCCCTCCCTTCTTTCCCACAGATGTAATAGGCTTCCTTTGCCTCTTCGTGAGATATAGTACCTCCATTTCCCCCTTTTTCTGGTACAATTTTCTTTCCACCTCCAGTTCTTTTTTTTATATTATAATGGTAAAACCAATCTATACATGTACTCCTTGTATACACCCACAACAGACATATAGTTCTCAAGAGTTATTTTTACCTTTTGATGCTTCTCTTGAGTCCTATATTTGTTTTTTTTGTTGTTTTTTTTTTTTGTTTTTTGTTTGTTTGTTTGTTTAGCTCTGTTTGTTTCAATCAGAAATAAATGGAATTCATCTATTTCATTGAATGCTCATCTTCTTCCCTGGAAGAAAATGCTCAGTTTGGCTGGGGAAATTATTCTTGGCTGAATACCAAGTCTCTTTGCCTTTCAGAATATCAGCTTCCAGGCCCTTTGATCTTTTAATGTGGACGCTGCTAGATCCTGAGTAATCCTCATTGGGGCTCCTCAGTATTTGATTTTTTTTTTCTGGCTGCTTGTAATATTATTTTCCTTTGTCTCATAGTTCTGGAATTTAGCCACAATATTTCTTACAGTTATAATTTTGGGATCTCTTTCAGTAGGTGATTGATGAATTCTTTCCATGACTATTTTACCTTTTGATTCTGTGTTTTCTGGGCAGTTCTCTTTGATGATTTCCTGAAAAAATAGTGTCTAGCTCTTTTTTTCATCATAATTTTAGGGAGTCCAATAATCCTTAGATTATCTCTCCAAGATCTATTTTCCAAGTCTGTTGTTTTCCAAAGTATGTATTTATCACTTTTTTCTATTTTTTTCATTTTTTTATTTTTTATTTTGCTTGACTTATTCTTGGTGTCTTCTCTAGTTTTCATTTCCATTTGTTCAGTTCTGATTTTTAATGAATTATTTTCTCCATTTACTTTTTAAATTTCTCTTTATATTTGTCCACTTGAGTTTTTAAATGGGTTGTTTTGTTCCATTTTGCCAATTTTATTTTTTAAGGAGTTATTTTCTCTTTCCAATTCACAAATTCTATTTTTCAGGGACTTGTTTTCCTTTCCCACTCTACCTTTTAATGAGTTATATGCCTTATTCAGATCCTCTTGCAAAGCTTTCCTTTCCTTTCCCCATTTTTCTTCTAGCTCTCTTTTAATATTCTTAAATTTGGTCTATGCAAGCCTTATGTGGTGGGGATCAGATCATATCCACTTTTGGGTTTTCATGTAAAGATAAACTGGTTTGAGTCTCCTCAGCATTTGAAATCTGCTTTCAGTATAGAAGCTATCTATAGTTAGAGTCCACTTTTCCTTTTTACTCATTTAAAAAACAAAACAAAACAAAACAAACAAAATAAAAAACAAACAATAAAAAAAATGCTGCAGTCTGCTTATGGAACAGTGAGATATTTTCAACCTGCAGACAACAGGAAGTGGCAGTGAAGTGGCAGTGGGATGGCAGTGACTGTGCTGGGATTAGTGGTTCCATGATGAGATTGTGCTGAGTCCCCCTCCCCTCCTCTGCTGGGTGTGTGTGGCCAGGTCCTGAGAGACTCTAGTGTTTTGGAGTTAAAGTCTTTACCCTCTGTGTTTATAGCTTCTCTGCTGATCTATTGGCTTATTGCCAGGGCAGAGTAGTAGAACCTGTAGTAGACTTCTCCCCACAGATTTTCCACAGAGACCACACCCTACCCCATTCTGGTCTGCTCAGGGTGAGCTGTTCTCCATCCTCTCACTGCCTATATGCCTGAGTCTACAAATGGCCTAGCCATTGTTCTGTCCCTGAGTGCTAGCAAAAACCTTTTCTTGTGAATTTTGAGATTATCTTCTGTTGGTAATGTGTTGTCCTCCAATATTTGTGGTTTTGATAGGCAAGCACTAATTCAGAGACTGAGTTTCATAAAATAGTAGAGGAGAGCTCAGAAAGACATATGTGTCCTCTCCAACATCTTGGTTCTGTCCCCTTGATGTTTATTATAGATATTATTTTTATTACACATTTCTTATATACTGTATGCTATAGTACAATATTAGCTCCTGTTCTGCAATAACATGCATTCAAAATTTGGCCCACAAATGCATTTAAAATTATTTTTCTCTTTGTTTTTTATTTAAAAATTTTATTATAGGGGACTTCCGGTTAAGATGGCGGAGAGGAGGCTCACAGCTGCATAAGCTCCATGCTTTCTCTCACTATCCACTTCATTACAAGCCTCTGAATCAATGCTTGACTGAAAAAAACCAACATATAGTTACCAAGAGAAGCCATCCTTGAGATCCTCCAAGAAAGGTCTGTCTTTACTGGAGGGCTGGGGCGGTTTTAGATCGGGTGCAGGCAGCGGGCAGCGGCAGTGAGAGCACGGGAGCAGACTGGAGAGGGGGTGGGGAGTGATCGCAGCCGTCTGTGCGGGGAGAGCTTCGCTACAGGTTTGGATACTTTGCTCCGGCAGCAAGTCAGCAGCCCAGCAGAGAAGCTAAAAACACCGGGGCTGAAGAACACAATCCCAAACAGCTGGAGTCTCTCAGGACCTGGCCGCCCCCCCCCCTTCCCCCCCCACAGTGACTCAGCACGCTTTGGGATCTCAGAGCGCACGTGCAACACAGTCCTGCTAGTGCCTCACTGCTGCCCCCTGCAGTCTGTAGAGGAAGCTCGATAACACACCCAGTCCCCCCCCCCCCAAAGAAAGACTCCAGTTTTTTCTGTTTTTCTTTGGTAGTTTGTCTTTGATTATTGGACAGAATGAGCAAGAAGCTGAAGAGGACTTTAACCCTTGACAGCTTCTATACAGATAGAGAGCAGACTCTAAATCCTGAGGAGACTAAAAACAGGCAGTCCCCAGGTGAATCCCCAAAGGAGGAGATCATCTGTTCCTCAGCACAGATGAACCTCATAGAAGTGATTAAAAAGGCTCTCACAAGGGAGCTAGAAGAAAAATGGGGAAAGCAGAGTGAGGCTTGGGAAAAGGAGAGGGAGGCTTGGCAAAAGAGCCTGGAGAAAGTTAAAGAGAGAGTGGATAAAGAAGTAAAATCCTTGAAAAATAGGATTAGTGAACTGGAAACAGAAAACAGCTCTCTAAAAAACAAAATTGGCGAAATGGAAAAAAATTCCACAGAACAAAAGAACTCAATTGGACAATTAGAAAAAGATTTTAAAAAAGTGAGTGAAGAGAATACTTCACTGAAAATCAGAATTGAACAAGTGGAATTGAATGACTCGAGGAGACAAGAAGAATCAGTCAAGCAAATCCAAAAAAAATCAAACAATGGAGAAAAATGTGAAATACCTTCTGGGGAAGACAACAGACCTGGAAAACAGATCCAGGAGAGACAATCTGAGAATCATTGGACTCCCAGAAAAACATGATGAAAAAAAGAGCCTGGACACTATTTTCCAGGAAATTATCAAAGAGAACTGCCCAGAAGTCATAGGAACAGAGGAAAAAATAAACATTGAAAGGATTCATCGATCACCCACTGAAAGGGATCCTAAAATCAAAACACCAAGGAATATAGTGGCCAAATGCCAGAACCCTCAGATGAAGGAAAAAATATTGCAAGCGGCTAGAAAAACCCAATTCAAGTATCAAGGAGCCACAATAAGGATCACCCAGGATCTGGCAGCATCCACATTAAAAGATCGAAGGGCCTGGAATATGATATTCCGAAAGGCTAAGGAACTTGGTATGCAACCAAAAATAACTTACCCCGTGAGAATGAGCATCTTTTTCCAGGGAAGAAGATGGACATTCAACGAAGTAAGCGAATTTCATCTATTTCTGATGAAAAAACCTGAACTTAACAAAAAGTTTGATGTACAAATATAGAACTCAAGAGAAATCTAAAAAGGTAAAGATTAATCTTGGGAACTATATTTTGACTATATAGATATATAAAGAATACATGTATACCTTGTTCTAGAAATTGATGTGGAAAGGACATTGTACCAGAAAAAGGGTAAAGTGGGGGTAGTACATCTCATGAAGAGGCATAGGAAACCTATTATATCTGAGAGAAAGAATGGAGGGGGATGAATATAGTGGGTATCTTACTGCCGTCAGAATTGGCTTTAAGTGAAAAATCTTAAGACATATTCAATCTATGGTGAAACTTCTCCCATCTCATTGAAAAGTGAGAAGGGAAAAGTGAAAAGGGAAGGAATAAGCTAAGCGGAAGGGAATACGGGAACTGGGAGGGAAAGGGGTAAGATAGGGGGAGGAACTCTAAGGCGGGGGGAGGGATACTAAAAAGGGAGGGCTGTGAGAAGCAAGTGGTGCTCACAAGCTTAATACTGGGAAGGGGGGGAAAGGGGAAAGAAGGGAGAAAAGCATAAACCGGAGTTAACAAGATGGCAAGTAATACAGAATTGGTCATTCTAACCATAAACGTGAATGGGGTAAACTCCCCCATAAAGAGGAAGCGGTTAGCAGAATGGATTAAAAGCCAGAATCCTACAATATGTTGTTTACAGGAAACACACCTGAAGCAGGGAGATACATGCAGGTTAAAGGTAAAAGGTTGGAGCAAAATCTACTATGCTTCAGGTGAAGTCAAAAAAGCAGGGGTAGCCATCCTGATCTCAGATCAAGCTAAAGCAAAAATTGATCTAATTAAAAGAGATAAGGAAGGACACTATATCTTGCTAAAGGGTAGCATGGATAATGAAGCACTATCTATATTAAACATATATGCACCAAGTGGGGTAGCATCTAAATTCTTAAAAGAGAAACTAAGAGAGCTGCAAGAAGAAATAGACAGTAAAACTATAATAGTGGGAGATCTTAACCTTGCACTCTCAGAATTAGATAAATCAAACCACAAAATAAATAAGAAAGAAGTCAAAGAGGTAAATAGAATATTAGAAAAGTTAGATATGATAGATCTCTGGAGAAAATGTAATGGAGACAGAAAGGAATACACTTTCTTTTCAGCAGTTCATGGAACCTATACAAAAATTGACCATATATTAGGACATAAAAACCTCAAACTCAAATGTAGTAAGGCAGAAATAGTAAATGCATCCTTTTCAGACCACGATGCAGTGAAAATTACATTCAACAAAAAACCAGGGGGAAGTAGACCAAAAAATAATTGGAAACTAAATAATCCCATACTAAAGAATGATTGGGTGAAACAGCAAATCATAGACATAATTAATAACTTCACCCAAAAAAACGATAATAATGAGACATCATACCAAAATGTATGGGATGCAGCCAAAGCGGTAATAAGGGGAAATTTCATATCTCTAGAGGCCTATTTGTACAAAATAGAGAAAGAGAAGGTCAATGAATTGGGTTTGCAATTAAAAATGCTAGAAAAGGAACAAATTAAAAACCCCCAGTCAAACACTAAACTTGAAATTCTAAAAATAAAAGGTGAGATCAATAAAATTGAAAGTAAAAAAACTATTGAATTGATTAATAAAACTAAGAGTTGGTTCTATGAAAAAACCAACAAAATAGACAAACCCTTAGTAAATCTGATTAAAAAAAGGAAAGAGGAAAATCAAATTGTTAGTCTTAAAAATGAAAAGAGAGAACTCACCACTAACGAAGAGGAAATTAGAGCAATAATTAGGAGTTACTTTGCCCAACTTTATGCCAATAAATTCGACAACTTAAATGAAATAGAAAAATACCTCCAAAAATACAGCTTGCCCAAACTAACAGAGCAAGAAGTAAATATCCTAAACAGTCCCATCTCAGAAAAAGAAATAGAACAAACTATCAATCAACTCCCTAAGAAAAAATCCCCAGGACCAGATGGATTTACATGTGAATTCTACCAAACATTTAAAGAACAATTAACTCCAATGTTATATAAACTATTTTAAAAAATAGGGAATGAAGGAGTCCTACCAAACTCCTTTTATGACGCAGACATGGTACTGATACCTAAACCAGGTAGGCTGAAAACAGAGAAAGAAAATTATAGACCAATCTCCCTAATGAATATTGATGCTAAAATCTTAAATAAAATATTAGCAAAAAGATTACAGAAAATCGTCACCAGGATAATACACTATGACCAAGTAGGATTTATACCAGGAATGCAGGGCTGGTTCAATATTAGGAAAACTATTAGCATAATTGACTATATCAATAACCAACCAAACAAAAACCACATGATCATCTCAATAGATGCAGAAAAAGCATTTGATAAAATCCAACATCCATTCCTAATAAAAACACTTGAGAGCATAGGAATAAATGGACTTTTCCTTAAAATAGTCAGGATCATATATTTAAAACCATCAGTAAGCATCATATGCAATGGGGAAAAACTGGAACCTTTCCCAGTAAGATCTGGAGTGAAGCAAGGTTGCCCACTATCACCATTATTATTCAATATCGTATTAGAAACACTAGCCTCTGCAATAAGAGTCGAGAAAGATATTAAAGGAATTAGAGTAGGCAATGAGGAAACCAAACTATCACTCTTTGCAGATGATATGATGGTATACCTAGAGAACCCCAGAGATTCTACCAAAAAGCCATTGGAAATAATTCATAATTTTAGCAAAGTAGCTGGCTAAAATAAATCCCCATAAATCCTCAGCATTTTTATACATCACCAACAAAACCCAACAGCAAGAGATACAAAGAGAAATTCCATTCAGAATAACTGTTGATACCATAAAATATTTGGGAATCTATCTACCAAAGGAAAGTCAGGAATTATATGAGCAAAATTATAAAAAAGTCTCCACACAAATAAAGTCAGACTTAAATAATTGGAAAAATATTAAGTGCTCTTGGATCGGCCGAGCGAACATAATAAAGATGACAATACTCCCTAAACTAATCTATTTATTTAGTGCTCTACCAATTAGACTTCCAAGAAAATATTTTAATGATCTAGAAAAAATAACAACAAAATTCATATGGAACAATAAAAAGTCGAGAATCTCAAGGGAATTAATGAAAAAAAAATCAAATGAAGGTGGCCTAGCTGTACCTGATCTAAAATTATATTATAAAGCAGCAGTCACCAAAACCATTTGGTATTGGCTAAGAAATAGATTAGTTGATCAGTGGAAATGGCTAGGCTCACAAGACAGAATAGTCAATTATAGCAATCTAGTGTTTGACAAACCCAAAGCCCCTAACTTCTGGGAAAAGAATTCATTATTTGATAAAAACTGCTGGGATAATTGAAAATTAGTATGGCAGAAATTAGGCATGGACCCACACTTAACACCATATACCAAGATAAGATCAAAATGGATCTATGACCTAGGCATAAAGAACGAGATTATAAATAAATTAGAGGAACATAGAATAGTTTATCTCTCAGACTTGTGGAGGAGAAAGAAATTTATGACCAAAGATGAACTAGAGACCATTACTGATCACAAAATAGAAAATTTCGATTACATCAAATTAAAAAGCCTTTGTACAAATAAAACTAATGCAAACAAGATTAGAAGGGAAGCAACAAACTGGGAAAACATTTTCACAGTTAAAGGTTCTGATAAAGGCCTCATTTCCAAAATATATAGAGAACTGACTCAAATTTATAAGAAATCAAGCCATTCTCCAATTGATAAATGGTCAAAGGATATGAACAGACAATTTTCAGAGGATGAAATTGAAACTATTACCACTCATATGAAAGAGTGTTCCAAATCATTATTGATCAGAGAAATGCAAATTAAGACAACTCTGAGATACCACTACACACCTGTCAGATTGGCTAAGATGACAGGAAAAAATAATGATGAATGTTGGAGGGGATGCGGGAAAACTGGGACACTAATGCATTGTTGGTGGAGTTGTGAACGAATCCAACCATTCTGGAGAGCAATCTGGAATTATGCCCAAAAAATTATCAAATTGTGCATACCCTTTGATCCAGCAGTGTTTCTATTGGGCTTATATCCCAAAGAAATACTAAAGAAGGGAAAGGGACCTGTATGTGCCAAAATGTTTGTAGCAGCCCTGTTTGTAGTGGCTAGAAACTGGAAAATGAATGGATGCCCATCAATTGGAGAATGGCTGGGTAAACTGTGGTATATGAATGTTATGGAATATTATTGTTCTGTAAGAAATGACCAGCAGGATGAATACAGAGAGGACTGGTGAGACTTACATGAACTGATGCTAAGTGAAATGAGCAGAACCAGGAGATCATTATACACTTCGACAACGATATTGTATGAGGACATATTTTGATGGAAGTGGATTTCTTTGACTAAGAGACCTGAGTTTTAATTGATAAATGACAGACAAAAGCAGCTACACCCAAAGAAAGAACACTGGGAAACGAATGTGTACTATCTGCATTTTTGTTTTTCTTCCCGGGTTATTTATACCTTCTGAATCCAATTCTCTCTATGCAACAAGAGAACTGTTCGGTTCTGCAAACATATATTGTATCTAGGATATACTGCAACATATCCAACATATAAAGGACTGCTTGCCATCTAGGGGAGGGGGTGGAGGGAGGGAGGGGGAAAAAAATCGGAACAGAAACGAGTGTCAATATAAAGTAATTATTAAATAAAAAATTTAAAAAAAAAAAAACCTTAAAAAAAATTATTATAGCAGAAGTTCCAGGGGGTGGAGCCAAGATGGCAGAATGAAATTGGGGGGGGGGGGGGTTAGGGTTAGGGTTCTTCAAGCTTCCCTGTTTTCCTTGAAAACCACATGAAATCAAGTCTCTAAATAGAATCTGATGAAAAGAAATGACTTTTCACATAAAGATAAGTTGAAAGAAGTTTGAGAAAGGTAATTCTTACTATATTGAAAGAAATAATCAGTTCAGCTTACACAGTATTCAGGAAAACTAGTGAGAGGGATGTAATTACAGCAGTTCAGCAACTGATACCCACAGATCTAGTTCAGTTGCAGCCCCCAGTCCAAGCTCAGGAGACAAATTCCCAGTCCAAAAACCCTGGTTGTTTTCTGGAGATAGCAGGTAGGGCTACCCTGTTCTGTGAGCAATACAGCAACACAAGAACCTCCTGTGCTGAAAGCCAAGGGCTTTGCTACAGGGAAAGAGTTACAGGGAAAGCTTGGAACAACTTTACCACTGAAACAGAACTCAGTCATAAAAAGTGCAAAAAGGAGGGGGGGAGAGGGAGTGAAGAAAATAAAAAATGATCAAGAAACAGAAAAGAACATTAAAGAAAGAAAGTTACTATGATGATAGGAAAGACCAAAATATCAACTCAGATGAAAACAAAATGTCCATAGAGGAAATTTCAAAGAGTGAAATGAATTGGTCTCAAGAACAAAGAATCTTTTTGGAAGTGTTCATAAAAGATTTAAAAAAGTAAATAGGAGACATTAAAAAAAAAGTATGCAAGGGAGAGTTGAGAGAGTTAATAGCTTGGAAAAGAAAGGAAAAAAAAAAAGACTGACGAAAACAATATCTTAAAAAACATAATTGGTCAAATGCAAGAAAAAAATCTACTACAGAAATAAATTCCTTAAAAAAACACAATAGGTCAAAAGAAAAAAAAATCTACTGCAGAAAGCAACATCTTGAAAAGTATAATTAATCAAATGGAAAACATCTAACAAGTCTAATTAAAGAAAATTACACTTTAAAAATGAGAACAGGGCAAATGGAACCTAATGACTCTATGAGACACGAGGAACAACTCAAACAAACTAAAAAGAATGATAAAATGGAAAAAAAAAAATAAAATGCAACATTGGAAAAATAGCTGACCTGGAAAAGAGAAACAATTTAAAAATTATTGGTCTCCCTGAAGGCCATGACCAAAAGAGAGAGAGAGAGAGAGAGAGAGAGAGAGAGAGAGAGAGAGAGAGAGAGAGCCTAGATAGCATTTTAAAAGAAATCATTAAAGAAAACTTCCCTGATATAAAAGAACCAGAGAGTGAAAAATCATTAGAAGAATCCATCTATTATCCCAGAAAGAGATACTACAAGTAAAACCTCAAGGAACATTATTGCAAAACTCCAAAACTATAAATTCCAGTTAAAAATACTTCAAAGTACAAGATAAAACAATTCAAGTATTAACCAGCAACAGTCAGGATTACCCAGGATATGGCAGCTTCTGAAATAAAGGATCTGAAAGCCTAGAATACCATATTCCTGAATGCAAAAACTTGGAAGTATTATCTTTCAGTGCAGGAGATAGATCTTCAATTGACTAAGAACCTTTCAATCATTTCTATTGAAAAAAAAAAAAACTAAACAGAAAATTGAATCCTTAAACATTGGATCCATGAGAAGAATAGAAAAGTATGCAGGAAAAATATTTTTAAAGGTTAAACGATATACTTAGATGGGAAAATGTTATCTACAACTCTTGAGAACTGTGTCTGTTATTGGAGCAGTTCTAGAGGGCATATATGGACAGAGGTTGTAGATATGAATGGACTCTGATGTAATGATATCAAAGAAAAAGACATTAAAGGGTAAGAAAAGATTGTACTTGAAGAAAAGGAAAGGGCAAGTAAAACAGAACAAATTACATAAATTGAAGAGGCACAATAAAACTATTACAATAGAGGGAAAGAAGGTAGGGGAATAAGCTTATTGTATGAAGCTTAATTGTCTAAGTTTTGACTAAAATAGGGAATTATATAATCACTCAATTGGGTATAAAAATTTATTTTATCCTAAAAGGAAATGGGAGAAGAAAGGGGAAAGAAAAAATAGGGGCTGGATAGAAGGGAGGAAAGAAACACTAAGAGAAAGTAGAATGAGAAAGAAAGAAGGGAGGAGGAGTGATAGAAAGAAGGGCAGATTGAGGGCAGGGTAGATTAGAAACAAAACATTATTAAGGAAGGACAGGTTGAAAAGAAAAAAAAAACAGACAAAAATATATACAGGGGAGAAAATAGATGGAAGGAAATACAGAGTTGGTAATCATAAATCTGAATTTGAATGGGATAAACTCTCCTATAAAACAGAAGCAAATAGCAGAGTAGATTAAAAATAATAGAATCTTACAATATGTTGTTTACAAAACACAATTTTGAAACAGAGAAATACATACAGAATAAGGGTAAAAGGTTGAAGTAGAATTTATTAAACTTCAGCTGAAATTAAAAAAAAAAAGGCAGGGGCAGCAATTCTGATTTCAAATAAAGCAAAAGTAAAAATAATTCTAATTAAAAAAGAAAAGAAAGGAAACAATATTTTGTCATTTGGTTTGGTTATTCTCAAAGGTTCACAGATCCAAGGCAACTCCAATAGACTTTGATTTACAAATGCCATCTGTATCCAGAGAGAGAACTATGGAGACTAAATGGAAATCAATACATGCTGGATTCACTTGTTTTTTTTCTGCTGCTATTTTTTCCCTTGATTTTTCTCTACCAACATGATTAATAAAGAAATGTGTATTTTTAAAAAATAATTTATAGGTATAAGGAGAAAAAAAAGTAATAATTTCATTCAAAATAATAACAATAATGAGACAACATATCCAAACCTTTGGGATGCATCCAAAGCTCTTATTAGGGGAAATATTATATCTCTCCACAGTTATATGAACAAAATAGAGAAAAAAATGATCAATGAATTTGGCACACAAACTATAAAAGCTAGAAAAGCCACAAATTTAAAACCCCCAATTAAATACCAAATTAGAAATTCTGAAAAACAAAGGAGAGATAAATAAATTTGAAACTAAGAAATTTATTGAACTAATTAATAAAAACTAAGTTAATTTTATGAAAAAAAAACAAAATAAATCAACTTTTCTCTGATTTGATTAGAAAAAAGATAGAAAAAATTAAATTATCAGCATCAAAAAAGGAAAAGAGTAAACTTGTAACCAATGAAAAAGAAATTAAAGTAATAATTATGAGCAATTTTGCCCAAGTCTATGCTACCAAATCTGACAACAATTGAAATGGATGAATATTTATAAAAATATGAATTGTCCATAAAAGGAAGAAAGAAATTAATTAAATAGTCACATTTTAGATAAAGAACTTGAATAACCTATCAATGAACTCCCAAAGAAAAAATCTGGAGGACCAGATGGATTTACATGTGAATTCTACCAAACATTTAAAGAAAAATTAATTCCAATACTATGTATGCTATTTGAAAAAAATTAGGTAAAGAAAGAGTTCTACCAAATTTCTCCTTTGATACTGATACCTAAACCAGGAAGAACCAAATAGGGGAAAAAATGCAGTCTAATCTCCCTAATGAATATTGATGCAAAAATTTAAATAAACTATTGATTAAGAGATCACAACTTATTATCAGGTTAATACAATATAACTAAATAAGATTTATACCAGGAATGTAGGGCTGGTTCAATATCAGCAAAACTATTGCCACAACTCACCACATCAATAACAAAACTATCAGAAATTATGTGATAATCTCAATAGATGCAATAAAAAACTTTTGGTAAAATTCAGCACCCATTCCTTCTAAAAACACTAGAAATCATAGGAATCAAAGGAATTTTTCTTAAAATGATAAACAGCATATATCTAAAGCTATCAACAAACATTATCTGTAATGTAAAGAAGCTGGATTCATTCTCAGTAAGGCCAGGAGTGAAACAATGATGCCCCTTATCACTACTTTTATTCAATATTGTATTATTGGCTTGAACAATAAGAAAAGAAAAAGATATTAGAATAGCTAATGAAGAGATAAATATATCATTCTTTGCAGATGGTATGATAATATATTTGGAGAATCAAAGAGAATCATCCAAAAACAAAATTGAAACAATTCACAGTTTTACCAAAGTTTCAGGATATAAAATATAGCCATATAAATTACAAACACTTCTATATAGTACTGACAAAACCCAGCAGAAAGAGATAGAAAGACAAATTCCATTTAAAACAACTGTAGGCTCAATAAAATGCTTGCATGCATCCCTGCTAAGACAAACCCAGGAAGTATAGGAACAAAATTACAAGACACTTCTTATGCAAATTAAGTAAGAATTTTTAAAAATGGAAAAATATCAATTGTTCATGGGTAAAGTAAGCTAACATAATAAAAATGAAAATTCTACCTTAATTTGTTCACTGTCATACTAATCAAAAGGCCAAATATTTCATAGAGCTAGCAAATGTAACAAAATTCATCTGAAAGAATAAAAGTGCAATAATATGAAAGGAATTAATGGAAAAAATACAAAAGATGGTGTACTAGCAGACTAGATTCAAAACTATATTGTAAAGCAAGAAACATCACAACCATTTAGTACTGGCAAAGAAATAGAGTGGTGGATCAGTGGAATAGGATGACTTCTCCCATAAAACAGAAGCATGGGAATATGACATGGGAATGAATGAATCTTGTATTTGATTAATTCCCAAACTCCAGTTTCTGGGATAAGAACTTACTATTTTACAAAAATTGCTGAATAATGGGAAAAGAATATGTCAGAAACTTGGCATAGACCTATATTTCATACCCCATGCCAAAATTAAGGTCAAAATGGGTATGATTTCAGTATAAAGGGTGATACCATAATTAAGTTAGGAGAGCAAGGATTAGTTTATTTTTCAGATCTTTGGAGAAGGGAAGAATTTATGAACAAAAAACTGAATACATTATGAAATGAAAAACAAACAACTTTGATTGTTGGAATCCTTACTAACTGCTAACTAATTAGAGTTGAGCTAATCTTACAAAAAAGATTTTGGCCAGAACCTGAAACAAGGTACTAAGTAGAACTAATTAATACAAGGCTTGTGTTCACACCTTTACTCATTGGAGTCCACAAGTATGCTAGCTTCACAAAGTACACTTTCTAACTTCAAGGGAGTCCACACCTCCCTTAAAGCTTGTTGGGCCAGAGAGAACTATGGGAGAAAACCCATAATCCCATTCTCTCAGAAGAGTTAGATAAAAGGCCAGCGATGAGGGATCTATGGCAGAATACATTTTTTCCTCTTGGATGGCTGATCGCGCTGGACTTGAGAGGAGCGACTCTGGTGCAGAGAACACTTTGACGGATTTCAGTGGAGCTACGCAAGAAGCCCTCTCTCCGTGGCAAGTTGGTGGCTGGGCTCCCCAGAAGGAGATAAGAGAGACCTTCCATCTCTGTCTTGGTTGGAGGCAGAAGAAAGCAGAGGCAGAGGCTGAAGGATAGAACCTTTGGATTTGGAGACATCCGAAGGGCTCCAAGCCTCTAAACCGGCTTTGCCTTGAGAAGAACAAGAACTCCAGCATTTGAACTCTAACATTTGATTACATTAAATTAAAAGGTTTTGCATAAATAAAACCAACACAAACAAGATTAAAAGAGAAAAACAAATGGGGGAAAATTTGTTACAGCCATTGTTTCTGATAAAGGCTTAATTTCAGAAATATATAAGGACTATGTCAACTTTACAAGAATAAAAATCATTCTTCAGTTGATAAATGGCCAACGGAAAAGAACAGACACTTTTTAGATGATGAAATTAAAGCCAACTCTTGTCATTGAATAAAAGCTCTAAATCACTCTTGATTAGATAATTGAAAATATAACTCTGGGTTACCCTCTCACACCTCTCAGACTGGCTAAAATGACAGGAAAAGATAATGATAAATGTTGGAAGGGATGTGGGAAAACTGGAATACTAAAACATTGTTGGTGGTATTGTGAAATGATCCAACCATTCTGGAGAGTAATTTGGAAGCACTTCCAAAAGGCTATCATACTGTGCACACTGTTTGATCCAGCAGTGTTACTACTGGGTCTGTATCTCAAAAAAATCATACAGGAAAGAAAATGACCAACATATGCAATAATGTTTTTAGCAACTCTTTTTTGGTGGCAGCAAAGAATTATAAAATGAGTAGATGCACATCATTTGGGGAATGGCTGAATAAATTATGGCATATAAAAGTAGTGGAATATTATTGTTTTATTAAAAATTATGAATAAGATGATTTCAAAAAGATCTGGAAATATTTACATGTGCAGATGTTGAGCGAAGGAAACAAAACCAAGAATATGTTGTACACAGTAACAGCAAGATTGTAAGATGATGAAGCATGGCAGATTTGATTCTTCACAGCAGTTCAGTGAGTGATTCAAGGAAATCTCAATAAACTTTGAACAGAAAACACCATCTGCATTCATAGAGAGAACTATGGAGACTGGATGTAAATCAATGTAAACTATGTTCACTTTTTCTTCTGTTTTTTCTTCTTCTTTTTTTTTCCTTTTGTTCTGATTTTTCTTTCCCAACATGATTCATAAAGAAATGTTTAAAAAATAAATGTATATGCATAACAAAAAGTAATAAAAAGAAAAAAAGAGAAGAAATTATAATAGCTTTTTAACTTTTAAAATATATGCAAAGAAACATGTTTGGACATGTATACTTATTTTTTATTTAATTTATACTTTAATATATTTAACATGTATTGGTCAACCTATCATCTGGGGGAGGAGGTAGAGGGAAGGAGGGGAAAAATTGGAACAAAAGATTTGGCAATTTTCAGTGTTATAAAATTACCCATGCATATAACTTCTAACTAAAAAGCTATAATAAAAAAAAAAATACATGCAAAGATGCAAAATCTTCTGTCCCAAAATGTTCTTCCTGCCTCCTACCCACCCTGTCCTCTAGACAGCAAGATATCAATATAAGTAAAATATGCCATTCTCTTAAACATATTTCCATATTTAGCCTGCTGCTGAAAATGTTTTCCCAGGTTGTTGCTTCCCTTCTAAACTTGTTTGCCTCAGTTCTGTTTGTACAAAGGCTTTTTTAATTTGATATAATCAAAATTTTCTATTTTGTGATCAGTAATGGTCTCTAGTTCATCTTTGGTCACAAATTTCTTTCTCCTCCACAAGTCTGAGAGATAAACTATCCTATGTTCCTCTAATTTATTTATAATCTCGTTCTTATAGTTGCTTATAAGAAGAAAAAGGAAAAAGTGGGGAAGAAAAAAAGAAACAAATAACAAAAATGATGAAAATACCATGCTCTGATCCACACTCACTCTCCATAGACCTCTTTCTGGACTCTTCCCATCACAAGCCCATTAGAAATACCTTGAATCACTTCATTGCTGAAAAGAGCCAAGTCCATCACAATTAATTTTCACATAATCTTGTTGCTATGTACCACGTTCTGTTGATTCTACTTAATTCACTTAATATCAGTTCATGTAAATATTTCCAGGCTTTTCTGAAATCAACCTGCTCATAATTTCCTTCAGAACAATGATATTCCATTATATTCATATATCATAACTTATTCAATCATTCCTCAACTGAATGGCATCTAATTAGTTTCCTGTTGCTTGCCACTACAAAAAGAGCTGATGCAGACATTGTTGCCCATCTAGGTCCCTTCCTCTTTTTTGTGATCTTTTCAGGATACAGACCCAACAATATCTTTGCTAGACCAAAGGATGTCCACCATTTGACACACTTTTGGGCAAAGTTCCAAATTGCTCTGCAAAATGGTTGAATCAGTTCACAACTCCACCAACAATGTCTTTAGTGGCCTTGGCTACCCACAATCTTCCAACATTTATTGTTATCTTTCCCTGTCATTTTAGACAATCTGAGAGGTATGAAGTGGTACCTCACAGTTGTCTTAATTTGTATTTCTCTAATCAATATTGATTTAGAGCATTTTTTCATATAACTATAGAAAATTCTTCATCTGTAAATTGTCTGTTCATATCCTTTTACCATTTATTAGTTGGGAATGACTTGTATTCTTATAAATTTGAGCCAGTTTTCTATTTATTTTATTTTATAATAACTTTTTATTGACAGAATCCATGCCAGGGTAATTTTTTTACAACATTATCCCTTGCAGTTGCTTCTGTTCCGATTTTTCCCCTCCCTCCCTCCACCCCCTCCCCTAGATGGCAAGCAGTCCTATACATGTTAAATATGTTGCAGTATATCCTAGATACAATATATGTTTGCCGAACTGAACAGTTCTCTTGTTGCACAGGGAGAATTGGATTCAGAAGGTAAAAATAACCCAGGAAGAAAAACAAAAATGCAAATAGTTCACATTCATTTCCCAGTGTTCTTTCTTTGGATGTAGCTGCTTCTGTCCATCATTTATCAATTAAAATTGAGTTAGGTCTCTTTGTCAAAGAAATCCACTTCCATCAGAATACAACCTCATACAATATCGTTGTTGAAGTGTATAATGATTTCCTGGTTCTGCTCATTTCACTTAACTTCAGTTCATGTAAGTCTCTCCAAGCCTCTCTGTATTCATCCTGCTGGTCATTTCTTACAGAACAATAATATTCCATAATATTCATATACCACAATTTACCCAGCCATTCTCCAATTGATGGGCATCCATTCAATTTCCAGTTTCTAGCCACTACAAACAGGGCTGCCACAAACATTTTGTCACATACAGGTCCCTTTCCCTTCTTTAGTATTTCTTTGGGATATAGGCCCAGAAATAACACTGCTGGATCAAAGGGTATGAACAGTTTGATAACTTTTTGGGCATAATTCCAGATTGCTCTCCAGAATGGTTGGATTCATTCACAACTTCACCAACAATGCATCAGTGTCCCAATTTTCCTGCATCCCCTCCAACATTCATCATTATTTTTTACTATCATCTTAGCCAATCTGACAGGTGTGTATCTCAGAATTGTCTTAATTTGCATTTCTCTGATCAATAGTGATTTGGAACACTCTTTCATATGAGTGGAAATAGTTTCAATTTCATTATCTGAAAATTGTCTGTTCATATCCTTTGACCATTTATTAATTGGAGAATGGCTTGATTTCTTATAAATTTGAGTCAGTTCTCTATATATTTTGGAAATGTGGCCTTTATCAGAACCTTTAATTGTGAAAATGTTTTCCCAGGTTGTTGCTTCCCTTCTAAACTTGTTTGCCTCAGTTCTGTTTGTACAAAGGCTTTTTTAATTTGATATAATCAAAATTTTCTATTTTGTGATCAGTAATGGTCTCTAGTTCATCTTTGGTCACAAATTTCTTTCTCCTCCACAAGTCTGAGAGATAAACTATCCTATGTTCCTCTAATTTATTTATAATCTCGTTCTTTATGCCTAGATCATGGACCCATTATGATCTTATCTTGGTATATGGTGTTAAGTGTGGGTCCATGCCTAATTTCTGCCATGCTAATTTCCAGTTATCCCAGCAGTTTTTTTTTTTTTTTTTTTTTTTTTTTTTTTTTTTTTTTTATCAAATAATGAATTCTTATCCCAAAAGTTAGGATCTTTGGGTTTGTCAAACACTAGATTGCTATAGTTGACTATTCTGTCTTGTGAGCCTAGCCTTTTCCACTGATCCACTAATTTATTTCTTAGCCAATACCAAATGGTTTTGGTGACTGCTGCTTTATAATATAATTTTAGATCAGGTACAGCTAGGCCACCTTCATTTGATTTTTTTTTTTTCATTAATTCCCTTGAGATTCTCGACTTTTTATTGTTCCATATGAATTTTGTTGTTATTTTTTCTAGATCATTAAAATATTTTCTTGGAAGTCTGATTGGTATAGCACTAAATAAATAGATTAGTTTAGGGAGTTTTCTATATATTTTAGAAATAAAGTCTTTATCAGAAACATTTGAAGTAAAATGTTCCTCCTAGTTTTCTGCTTCCCTTGTAATATTGGCTATATAAATTTTTTTTTGTACAAAATCTTTTAATTTAATATAATCAAAATTATTCATTTTGCATTCCATACTGTTCTCTAGTTCCTCTTTTGTCATACATTCCTTATTTCCCCACTGATCCGATAGGTAGTCTATCCCTTGTTCTTCTAATTTGTTTATATTTAAATCATGAACTTATTTAAACCTTGTGTTGTAATAGGGTGTAGATGTTGCTCAATACCTAATTTCTGCCACACTGTTTTCTAGTTTTCTCAGAATTTTTTTTCAATTAGTGAGTTCTTAGTCAGAAACTGGAGTCTTTGGGTTTACCAAATGCTAGATTACTATGCATATATTGACTATTGTGTCTAGTAATCTTAGCCTATTCCACTGAGACACTACTTTATTTCTTAGTCAGTACCATGTGCTTTTGATAACCACCAGTTTATAGTATAGTTTTATGTCTGGTATAGCTAGGCTTCTTTTCTTTGCTTTTTTTTTTTTTTTTTTTTTCATTAATTCCCTTGAAATTCTTGACCTTTTTTTCTTCCAGGTAAATTTTGTTATATATATTTTTTTTTCCCTAACTTTATAAAGTAATTTCTTGGCAGGTTGAATGGATTGTCATTGAATGAGTAGATTAATTTTGGTAGAATTGTCATTTTTATTATATTGGCTCTGCCTATGCATAAACACTTGATATTCTCGCATTGTTTATATCTTAGTTTATTTGTATGTTTGTGTGTGCATTGATATTATGATGATAAATAGATACATCATACATAAATACACATACATATATATGTACTGAGAAGATATAGGAAAAAATAAAAATAAAAATCTTCCTCCCCAAATGCATAATCCTTTATTCTACCTCATTCTTTAAGTAGACTGGTTTAATCTTAAAGTGTTTTATAATTATATAGATCCTAGCTTTGTCTTGGCAGGTAGACTACTAAACATTTTACAGTATCTGTAGGTTATTTTAAATGGAATTTCCTTTTCAATCACTTGCTGGAAATTGTTTTCAATATATAGAAATGTAGATGATTTATGTGGGTTTACTTCATATCATTCAACTTTGCTAAAGTTGGTAATTGTTTCTAGTGCTTTTTTTAGTTAATTCTCTAGGATTCTCTAAGTATACCATCATATAATCTGCAAAGTGATAATTTTATTTCCTCATTACCTACTCTAATGCTCTTCTATTGCTTAAAATTAACATTTCTAGTACAATAATGAATAGTAGTGGTGATAGTAGACAAACTTGTCTCATGGCCGATGTTATTCAGAATGCATTCAGCTTCTCTTCATTACAAATAATGTTTGATGTAGATTTTATATAGATACTGGTTATTATTTTAAAGAAAGTTCCTTTTATCCTTATGCTCTGTAGTGTTTTTGATAGGCATGAGTATTGCATTTTGTCAAATGCTTTTGAGACAATTTTAAGATTTGTGTTAGTTTGGTTAGTAATATGGCAAATTATGTTGATAGTTTCCTGAAGTTGAACTAACCTTGCATTCCTGATATAAATCCTATTTGGCCATTGTTTTTTGTCCCAGAGATAAGTTGCTATAATATCTTTGTTAATATTTAATTTAAGATTTTTACATCAATATTCATTGAAAATTTTTCTTTTTCTGTTGTGACCTTTCCTCCTTTTGGTATCATCATCATATTTGCATCATCAAAGGAATTTGGTAGGACTCTTTCTTCCCCTATTTTTTCCAAAATAGTTTTAAAAATAAAAGATATTGTTATTTAAATATTTGGTGGAATAAACTTGTAAATACATCTGGCCTGGAAGATTTATTTTTAGGGAGTTTATCAATAGCTTGTTCAATTTCTTTTTCAAAAATGAATCTATTTAAGTAATTTATTTCACCCTCTGATAATCTGGGCCATTTATATATTTTTTGAATTATTCATTCATGTCACTTATATTATCTTTGGCATACAGTTGTGCAATAGCTCCTTATTGGCAGAGATTCCAAACATGCTAGCCATGTGAGGACCCTCTGTACACTGTACCCTCTGTCCAATGCCCTCCTTATCTCTATCTTCACCTATCTCCTTACTTCCAAACCCAATAATAAACCTCTTTTAAAAAAATAGCTCCTTATTGTTGTTTTACTTTCTTCTTCTTTGGTGATAGGCAAAAATTATTTTTTCCAAATCTCCTGGTTTATTTGTTTGTTTGCCTTCCTTCCTAGGATAATAAAAAAAAAAATAATGATGAGTTAAAATAATGTAAGAAGATAATGAAAAATTGATCAGCTATTTCTTCAACTTTGGGCACTTTGTGAGCTATACCCCAAGAAAGACTTCTCTCTTCATGTTGCTAGTATATTCTTGTGTTTATCAAGTGAAATGGGCCATTGGGAGTCATTTCAGTGAGCAAAAAGGGAGTTAATTCTTAGTTTTTTTAAAGTAGCAATATCAATATGATTCATAAGTTTATCACTCTAATTCTACTTATACAATTTATTTTGTTAAAGACTGATAAATTTATTAATATTGTTTTGAAATTTCCGTGGGAAGTGTAGAAAATGAAACAATGTTTTTATTTTGGATTTTTTTGAAAATTACTATCATTAATAGTTATAGTAGAAATAATGATCTTTTTTTTCTTCTTGAGTGTGAATTAAAGGAAAAATAGTTACCTACACTGAGTATATTAGGATTTTTTGCTGCAGTGCTAAGTGCTATGTTTTCTTAAAAAGTATTTAAAATTATCTGCATCATTTTGAAAATAATATTGTTATTATTATCATCAAATGCTTTAAGATTAAAACTAGCCTCTTTAAAAATTGAGGTGTTATATAGAGGACTGTATATCTCCACTTTGGGGAGAATGGTATTTATTTCTATTTTTCCTTTATTTTCTCAGTAAATGTGTTCTCATACATGTGTATATGTATACAGTATTTTTATATTACTTATATACATTTTTATTTCTCTCTCTCTATATATATATAATATGTGTGTGAGTGTGTGTGTGTGTGTATGTTTGTGTATATATGCATGTATTCGTATATATGTTAATACAAGTGTGTGTGTGTATGGGGAGGGGGTTGATGGTCATGGTGATAGTGGTGGAATTATCTATTTAACATTTACAGCTATACAATAGTGTAATGGATAGCCTTGGAACACGGTTATGGGTGTTTTTGATGGGATTGTGTTCAAATATGGGTTTAACTAAGAAATTTTCCTTCCAAAAACATTTAATAAGTCAGGGCCAGGAAATTATTTCTTATGAAATAGAGGTAAAGACAAGTTGCAACTTGAGAGCTGCAAACATGCAGTACATAATATTACAAAAAAGGTTCAATTTTCAGTTGACACAGAGCTTGCTTTTATTTTTGTTTGGTTTAGATCTTGTTTACAGAACAGAAATGTAGCTTTTATTGTATCTATTAATAACCATTAAAGTATTTGATCAGAAAATGTTTGTAAAAACCACATTTTACATAGTCTTCATTTTATCAAGCAAAAAAAGTAGTATTCAGAGGGGTGAAATTTTTCATCCCAGGTCCCTACTACATCAGCATTATTTTGGAACCAGGAATGACAATCTCCTCCACTGTCTCTCAGTAACTATATTTGACAATAAGCAATGGATAACCTATGGCATCTTAGTTCCTTGTAAATTGACTTAAAAACAAAGATAGTCCTATTGGAGTTGGAATATTAATAGAAATGGTACTTATGTTCTATAAATATTATAGTAATTCTCTTTCCCAATAAACTAAATTGCAGTTAAATGTGTCATGATGCAATAGGAAAATAGCATTCCTTCGCCATATTTTCAACACTCTGACTTTGTTTTTGTATTCCTTTTATTTAAAAGAAATGTCATGAATTAGAAAAAAGAACACTATGAGTTGAGAGACTAGAATTCTTGTCCTAGGTCTGCTATTAGTTATCTATGTGACCTTATGTGTAAATAAACAACTTTCTGACCCTCTTTTTTCTCAGCTATAAAATAAAGTGTTAACTTATTACATTCTGAATTTTATTTTTATAAACAAACTAATTTCACTGAATGTCTCCATCACAATACTTCTTCCAACACACAATACTGGTGGTATTCAATTCTTGCTTTTCAACTCTGTTCCCACATTTAGTATTTCTATATTGAATATAATAAAAATATCCTTTATTCCATTCTTTAAACTTTATGAGTCTAACCTTAATTAAAGTGTTATTTTCAATAGGCCTTGTCCTTGGTGAGCAGACACAGAATAATTGATGGGGAGAAATTATTTTCTGCTCTATAGAATATCCTAAGTGCTTATAGCATATGCTTTTGTATCTTTGCCTGTTTTTTTGTAGTAATTGTATGTGTGTATCTGTGTGCATATGTATGCATACAGATACACACTCATATACACGCAAATTAATTCTGCTCTTGTAATCCCTGAAACTTATTATCTTATCCTGGGAGGGACTTTTGTATTAATGCACAAGTTTTCTAAGATGCAAAGGTTTGCCCTCTCATTCCACAGGTATTTAGCTTCATTGTTATACAAATCAATGTATTAATTGCCTTATCTTTCAGATATACACAGATTAAATGTTCACTACTTTGAAATGCTTAGCACTAAGATACAATGTTAAGAGCTTTTCAATCATCTTAAAGGACTTGGGAAAAAAGAGTCCTCTGAAAATTGAGCACAGAAAAAGAAATGCCAAGTTCTGGGCTAGGCAGCAGGATAATGAGATTGATCTTTCATTTCCTTCCCCACAATTTAGCCAGGCTCATACATCACTATGCAAAGTGAGAAAAAGAGAAAATCTGGCAACATTCCCATATCTTTAGATAGTGCAATATTTTGGAATAGGAGTCTTGATTTTACTAGATAGGCTGTAGCACTGCCCAATTTCATGGAAAACTGCCAACCCACCAAGGATCTCAAGTCCTTGATATGATTTGTTAAAGCCATCTTCCGAAAATATCTATTCTAAGCAACTAAGAATACTTAATAAGGAGGGAAAGCTTTGCCATTACAATATGTCTGAAGTTGAAAAATGAGTAATGGATTTGACATTAGGAGAGAGCTGAATTCAAATCTAGCCTAGATGATTACTAGCTATATGACCATAACTGTGCCAATTAAAATCTAAATTATATCTGCTTTAAAATAGAGATAAAATAAAAACTTAGAAGTTTTTTTTCTGCCTATATTGATTCTTATAAGAAGCAAGTGATTGATTGTATGTGTTTAAGCACATGTGTGCTTTGACAATTATAAAATATGATTTTGATTGTAAACCCAATTTGAGAGTCAGAAACAAACAACTTCAGTGGTAAAGGCAATGCTAAAATGGTTGAGCACAAGAAGAAGTACCTCAAATTCCTCAAAATGTATCCTGTCAAAATATCTAGAAAATGTACCATATCTAATCCAAGTCTGAGAAGAATTCAAGAAAAATCACAACTACTCATTCCAGTCTAGAGTCACATAAGGAGAAGGAAAGAATAGTCTGTAGACATAGGGGAAAAGCTTTGAAAAGAATTACTGTACACAGAGCATTCTATTATAGAATAGATTTGTAATCCTAGGTAAGTAAAATTCTATGGAGTGTAGATGAGGATAGGTGAAAAAGGTTACTCAACAGATTTCCCCCCTGGATTAGATGGCTTTGAGAACATTGAAAATTTGCAGGGTTATACTCTATGCTTTCCCTGAGCCTGTACATCAAGAAAGCAGCAATGGATCAGCCCAGAACTGATACAAATCATGTCCCCTTTGACTTTTGGGAAGAAATGATGGGGGTGAATCCTGAAATTATCCAAACTCTCCTCTGAAAGAGGCCTATGCCTCAGGGAAGTTAAGTGGTCTCATTCAATTGGGAATCTAGGCCAGGCATATGGGGACACCCTCTATTGAGTTGAATATTAGTCTGGAACCACTCCTAGTAGCTCAAGCTCCCAAGATAAGTAATCTCTTTTCAATTGGAGACCTAGACTTGGGGCACTGACAATATTAAGGGAATCTCATTTGAAGCCTCAGATGGCTAATAGAAGACAACTCTGAACCCTGAATCTTTGCAAAAGTCCTAAATAGGATTATGCTTGCTAAGGAAGCTACCTTCTTAGCAAGCTGTCCTGCCAGGACTTTTTTTTTGCCCACTGGTGAAGATATTATCTTCTCAGTGCTAACCTTTGCTATCTTCCTAACAGGATCTTTTGCCCTAGCAAGCTGGATTCTCAGTGCCAGTAAATCCCTTTTGCCATACAGATTTGGGATTTGAAAATTCTTTCACACAGGACCCGTGCCTCCCAACAGAAGGGATCTCCCACCCCACTTTGCGTACTTCATCACAACTACCATTAACCTCATCAGAATTTCTACATAGAAGAAAAAAAAATTAACACTAAATCTAAAGTCAGGAAATAGGTTTGAAGAATGGATAAACTTAAATATATATATATATATATATATATCTCACAATAAAATTGTTTTGGGGTCAGAGATGCTCAAAACACCAAACCAGAAGAGAATAATAGGCAAAATCCCAAAGAAATATTTTATGGACATACATATTTTAGAATATATAGATTAACTTTCTTTTTTCCTAATCACCTTTGGAGATAGACTTAGTAGTGATACTGATGCATCAAAGAGGATAAATGTTCTGACAGCACTATGGGCATAGTTTTAGAAAGCTTTCCAACAAGGTTGGATTAGTTCATAGTTCTACCAACAATCAAATAATGCCTCAATTTCTCACCATCCCCTAGAACATTTATTGCTATCCTCATTGATCATTATCTCCAATTTAATAAGTATATAATACAATAATAAAGTTAACTAGAATTCCTAAACAAAATGAAATGAGTGGAGGGAAAAAGTTAAAAGTTTTTTTGTCAATATAAGAGAATCACAGGGGAAATCAATTAAAGAATTAAGAGTTATGGAAGAACAAAATGGGAAGCAGGGTTAAGATGGCAGAATAAAGCCCTCCAAATAACTTTAAACAATGACTCTAAACATATTTTAGAGTATTAGAACCTGCAAAAAGCAGAAGTAAAACAATTTTTCAGATGAAGACAATTGAGGTCAGCAGGAAAGATCTTTTGAACCAAGATAGGAATGCAGCCCAGTCCAAACCAGCACAGCTCTAGCCCCAGCAAACCAAGAGAAGTACTTGAGAGTCTCTGACATCACAGCAGTGGTGATTTCCAGACCTCTCAGCCCATAGATACAAAATATAACTTGGAAAGATTGAAGGAAGGGTTTGCTGTACAAGGATGAAAAAGCTTTGGGAAATCAGCAAACTAAAAGCAGGATCTGAATTATCAACATCATCCTCACCATCATTACTATTATCAGAATCAGTATTAGCAGCAGCAGCAGCACAAAAATCAGCTTCCAGGGACTCTAACCTACAGATGGTTAGGGACAGAATATTTTCTCAGAAAATGGTGACTTTGCTAGCACTGAGACAGTATTGTGTTGTTTGTCCATACTCAGAAACAGCTGGTAGTTCTGGCTCACAGTCCCAGAGTGAAGAAGAGCACTAGTCCACCAAAATTTACAACCAGAGTGGAGCTGGGACCCTCTTCACAACTCCAGGGCTGAAAAGAATGCTTGTCATGTGAAAAAAAGATTTGTACCTGTCATTTTTGTAGTGGCAAGAAATTGGAAATTGAATGAATGCTTATCAGTTGGCGAATGACTGAGCAAATTATGGTGTATGAATATAATGGGATATTATTATTCATTAAGAAATTATGAGCAGGCTGATTTGAGAAAAGTCTGAAAAATCTTACATGAATTGGTTGAAGTGAGCAGTCAAGAAAATGTTGTACACAATAGCAATAATAGATGATGATCAACTGTGATGAACAATGACGTGATTTCAAGCCAAATTCAATAAATTTGTGATTGAAAGTGCCATCCACATCCAGAGAGAAAACTACAGAGACTGAATGTGGATCAAAGCATAGTATTTCCACTTTTTTTGTTGGTTTGTTCTTTATTTGTTCATTGGTTGTTGTTTTTTCCCCTTTATTATGTTTTTATCTATTTTTTTTTTTTTTTTTACTGCATGAAAAGTATAACAATATACTTAGAACAATTGAATGTGGAACTTATATTGAATTGCTTACTGATTTGGGAAGGGGGTAAGAGGAAAAAGGAGAAAAAATTGGAAACAAGGTTTTGCAAAAATAAATGTTGAAACTATTTTTGTATGTATTTGGACAAATAATGTAGTATTTTTTTTAAGAGTGTTTGTAAAGAATAAAACACTTCTCTTGGATCATATCACCTTGAAAAACTGAAAATTTACTGGGCCCCAGAATGATCTCTGAAAACAGCTGCACAGAATATCTGAAGCTTAAATCATTGCTTTCTGGAAACAAGGAAAGAGTTAAAAGTCAATAAATAAAATAGTAAAATGAGCAAACAAGAAATAAAAAGGTTCTGACCATGGAAAATTATTATAATGACAAGGCAGATCAAAGCACATTCAGAAGATAACAAATTCAAAGCTCTGACATCCAAAGCCCCCAAGAAATATAAAAATTAGTCTCAGGTTTTGAAATAGCTCAAATAGGATTTTGAAAATCAAGTAAGAGTGGTAGAAGAAAAATTGGGAATAGAAATGAGAATGATGCCAAAAAAAGGTCAAAAAGCTAATGATAAGAATGATTTATAAAGCAAAATTGATTGAATGGGTGTAATGACCGCGTATTTAAAATCAGCCGGAGTCAGGAATTCAGGTTAAGGGGAAAATCTTCAATATTTATTGAAGTGAAGAGGTGAATAAAGATTGCAATAGCAAATATAGGCAAGAAAGATTGCGATAGCAAATATAGGCAGTTGCGACAGGAAGCCAGCTAAGAGAGAGAGCGATGCGAGCCGAGCCAACCATGGCAATGGCAATCCCAAAAGCCTCTCCTCCCCTTCTTTTCCACTCCCCTGCCTCCACCCACCAAAATCGTCATTTCCTATACAACACATCAGGACTTGCACAAAGAGTGGGTGGGGGCCATTCTTTCTCCAAGCTTATATATTAATAGAGTATAGTCCAATTACTATTTAGCCTCATGTGCTTGGGACCTCAGTGCATCAACTCAAGCCTCAGCCCATTACAAATGGGAAAGGAGGTACAAAAGCTTAGTGAGGAAAATAAATCCTTAAAAATTAGAATTGAATAAATAGAAGCTAATGATTTTATGAGAAAGCAAGAAACAATTAAAAGAACAGATGAATGAAACTATAGAAAACAATATGAAATATTACATTGGAAAGAGAGCAGACCTGGAAAATAGATTTGGAGAGATAATTTTAAAATTATTAGATGAAAAAAATTAAAATTATTGGATAACCTAAAGCCACAGTAAAAAGACCTTAGACATAATTTTTCAAGAAATTATTAAGGAAAACTGTCATTATATTGTAGATCCAAAGAGTAAAGCAGAAATTGAAAGAATCCACACTGAATCACCTCCTAAAAGAGAGCCCAAGATGAAAACTCCGAAAAATATTTAAGCCAAATTCTGAAACTCCCATGTCAAGGACAAAATTTTGCAAGTATCCATAAAGAAGCAATTCAAATATGATGCCATCATAGTCAGGATAACACAAAATTTAGCAGTTTCTAAAGGATTGGAGGACTTGGAATTTGTTATTCCGATAGCAAAAAAAACTATTGTTATATCAATTAATCATCTACCTATCAATACTGAGTACAGTTCTTCAGAGGAAAAGGTGGAAATTCATTAAAACAGAGGACATTAGAATTCTTGATGAGAAGACCAGAGATGATTAGAAATGTGACTTTTCCTTTGATCCAATGATATCACTACTAAGCCTGTATCTGAAAGAGATCATAACAGAGATAAAAAGACCCAAATGTATAAAAATGTTCATAGCTGCTCTTTTTGTAGTGGCAAGCAAATAAAAACTTAGTGAATGGTCATCAGAGGGATATAGCTAAATAAGTTATTGTATATGAATATGATGGTATATTATAAGAAATGACTAAGCTTACTGATTTCAGAAAAGCCTAGAAAGACTTACATGAACTGAGATGTGAGTAGAACCAGGAGAACATTATAAGATTGTAACAAGATTATGTGATGATTAACTGATAGTCTTAGTTCTCTTCTTCTCAACAATGTGATAATTCAACACAATTCTAAGAGACTTGGGATGGAAAGTAGCATCTGCATTTAGAAAGAGAACTATGGAGACTGAATGTGGATCAAAGATAGTATGTTCATTTTTTGTTTGTTGGTTTTATCTTTCTTGTGTTTTTTCTCCCTTTTATTATGATTTTTCTTGTGTAACATAAGAAATATGGAAATTGTATTTTAAAGAATTGCATACATTTAATCTATATCAGATCACTTACTGTCTTGGGGAAGTAAGTGGTAAGGGAGAGAAGGAGGAAAATTAGCAGCACAAAGTCTTACAAAAATAAATACTAAAAACTATCTTTACATGCATTTGGAAAAATAAAATATAATTGAAAATTTTACTTTTAAATGCAGGTCTCACTGGAAGCACAAGGGGATAATCAGAAAAGGGAAATCATAAGGGGCTTAATAAGGTTAATCTGTCTACACTCTCATAGAAAAGGATATACTTGTAATTCATAAGGACTTTCTCATTATTAATGTAGTTAAAACAGAAGCAGGATATATAGACAGAGGTGTGACTTGAATATTAATGGAATAATACCTAAAAAATAAAATTGAGGAATGGAAGGGAAATGTTCTAGAAGAAAAAGAAAGAGAGAGGGGAATAGTGTAAATTATGTACCAAAAAGAAGGCAAGAAAAAGCTTTCAAAGTGAAGGGGAAGAGGGGAATCATAGGAGCAGTAAGCGATCCATATTGTCATCAGAAATGGTCCAAGAGGGAATAAACAACATGCTCAATTGGATATAGAAATCTATCTTTCCCTGCCAAAAAGTAGTAATGGAAAGAAAGAGAAGAGAGAGTGAGGGTGGTAAAAGGTGGGCATATCCAGGGATGGGTGGTCAGAGCCTTTAAGGATACTTTTTAGGTCAGACACGTTTTAAGAGGGATAAGATGAAAGGAGAGGATAAAATAAATGAGAGAGGGAATAGAATTAGCAAAGTAATTGTGAAAAGAATTATGAAGTTTTTTAGATAGAACTCTTGTTTCTCAAATATATAAGGGACTGAGTCAAATTTATAAAAAATAAAAGCCATTCCCTAATTGATAAATGATAAAATGATATGAATAGTTTTCAGATGAAATAATCAAGTTATTTATAGCCAAATTAAAAAAAAATACTCTGTATTGATTGGAGAAATGCAAATTAAAACAATCCTTACATATTATCTCATTTCTATTAGATTGGCTAATTGACCAGAAAAAGGAAAATGACAAATATTGGAGGGAATATAGGAGAAATGAGATATTAATGAATTATTAGTGGAATTATGAGACCAAAGGGCTATAAAATCTTGCATATGTTTTGATTAATAGTACGTCTAATTGGCATATGTCCAAAAAGATATTTTTAAAAGAATGAAAAAGTACCTGTAATTTTTTTTTGTTTTATTTTCCCACTTGCCTATAAACAACACACCATTTTTTATATATGTGCATTCATTTTTCCTTATGAATCACTTTGAGAGAGAAATATCAGAACAAAAGAAAACAACCAAAAGAGAAAAAAAGAAGAAGAAAAAAAGGTGAATACAGCATGTGTTGATTCGCCATAGTTCTCTCTCTAGATGCAGATGGTGTTTTCCAATCAATTTTTAATGGGATTGCTTTGGAATACTGAACCTCTGAGTATTACTAAGTCTGTAATAGTTTATTATAATACAATCTTGCTGTTACTGCATGCAATGTCTTCCTAATACTACTTGTTTCACCCAGCATTAGTTCATGTAAAACTTTTCAAGTCTTTCTAAAATCAGTTTTTTTCCATCATTTTCTATAGAATAATAATATTTCACTACTTTTATCTACCCTAGCTTATTCAGCCATTCCCCAACTGATGGGCATCTACTCATGTTCTAATTCTTTGCCACCTCAAAAAGACCTGTTACAAACATTTTTGCACATGTGGGTTCCCCCACTCCTTTATTATTTCCTTGGGATACAGACCAAGTAGTGACACTGCTGTATCAAATGGTATTCACAGTTATATAAACTTTTGGACATAGTAAAGGGATCTATATGTACAAAAATATTTATAACAGCTATTTTCTCAGAGCAAAGAACTGGATATTGAAAGGATGCCCTAAAATTGCAGAATAGCTGAATAAATCGTGCTTTGTGATTGTAATGGAATACTATTGTGCTATTAGATATGATGACTGGATCCTCTGAGAAAAACCTGGAAAGACTTACATGAGTTCATGCAAAGAAAAGGTACTGTGTACAAAGTAACACAATACCCAAAGATGATTAGCTATGAATAACTCAGCAATACAAGAATGCAAGACACCCCTGAAAGACTGATGGTGAGGATTATCCATCCTCAGAGAAAGACCTGATTATTTCTGAATACAGACTGAAACATACTTATTAAAATTTTCATTTTTCTTGAAGTTTTTTGGGAGGAAAATGTATTTTCTTTCACAACATGAAATGTTTTTATGGAAATGTTTTGCCTAGCATCACATGCTGTCTTTTAAGTAAGTGTATGGAGCTGGGAAGGGAGAAAAAAAGATAATTAATTAAAAATTATTTTACATGTAATTGTAAGAAAAATAAAATATCTAAATAAGCATTTTTTAAAAGGAAATTTACTTTTGGGCACAATAAGTACAAAACTTTTCATAAGCAACAAACTCCATGAAAAATTGGAATGAATCAAATAGAAATTAATGACTCCATGAGAAATAATATTAGATTAAAATGAAGTAGAAAATAAACTTCAAAGTTTTTAAGAAAGTGCAAAATATTTCATAATAAAATCAACTGGTAAGGAGAAAAGAAACACTCAACCAAAACCAAAAACAGGAGTCTAGACTTCATATTTAAAGTAATCTTAAAAAAATGATTGCCCAGATGTTTTAGAACTAGAGAGAGGAGTGGAAAGAGGGGGAAAAAAATCTACTAGTCACATTTTGAAAGAAACTTCAAAATAAAAACATCTGTTAACATATAAATAACATCCCCACTTTACTGGTTGAAAAAAAGATGAATGACCAGAACAAAAAAAAAAAAAAATTCAAGTACTGAGGAGACATTCTCTCTATTCATTATAACATCAGCTCTGCTGATTATCATTTTCATGAAAATAATTTATTGGCTTCCCAATGTGACATCCAATGTTGCATGATCAAAGATATTTTGGACATTTTAAAATGAAAGTGATAGATATATTTCAAATTCAACATGTTCAAAATAGATTTCCTTATTTTCTCTCCTCTATAGCCCAACTCATTCTTTTCAAAAATTCCAATTTGTGTCAAAAGCACTAGCATTCTTAGCCTTAGCATTATCCTTGATTCCACCTTCTCCTTAATTTCACATTTCAAAACAGATGCCAAATAGATTTCTTCCTCCACAACATCCACCCCTTTCAATTAACACAGCTTTTCTCTTCATGAATCAACCTATAAATTCCTACCTAATCACTTTTCTTGCAAAAAGCTCTCCCCCAATCTAATCCTACTTCATCTTGTTTCAAAAGTGAACTTTCCTTGAATTACATCTATCCATATCAATCTTTTATGCAATCAAAATCAGTAGTCCTGTATTTAATCTAGAATCAATTTAAACTCTTATTTTACAACCTAGATTCAATCTATCTTTACATAATCTTTGAATATTACTCCAACTATTTCACTTCAGGACTCAAGAAAACTGACCTTTTCTTTGTTCCCCACAGATACAATAGTTCATATTTCTTCTTAGAACCTTTGCAAAAGCTATTCCATGGCCTAAAAAACACTCCCTTCTCACATTTGTCACATAGGTTTCCCTTCTTCATCGTAAAGTCCAAACACTATTTATATGAAATCCTTTTTGATCCTTTTATTTCCTAGTGCCTTCTCTCATAAAAATCAGCATTTAATTGCTTTGTTTTTATTGTATTTATTTTCCCTATATTTTTCTTTTTGTTTAAATGTATTTATTTACTATTTCCCCAGTTCCATTCAAAACAATTTTTTACATTTGTTTTTAAGATTTTTGAGTTCTAGATTTTCTCCCTTATTTCCACTTACAATTAAAAATCACATCTGAAGTTAGGCAAAACATGTTCATAAAAGTCAAATTATAAAAGAAAACATATATCTTTCACACTATTCAAAATAAAAACTCTAAAGAAAAATTAAGTTAATATATGTGTGTGTGTGTGTGTGCGCATATATATACACACAGAAACACAGAGAAAGTGAGAGAGAGAGAGAGAGAGAGAGAGAGAGAGAGAGAGAGAGAGAGAGAAAGAATACTTCAATCTGTATTCAGACGCAATCAGTTTCTTTTCTTAGTATGGGTAGGATATTTCATAAGTCCTTCACAGTAGTCCTTAATGATTGCACTATCGAGGATAGCAAGGTCATTTAGAGCTGGTCATCCCAGAACATTGTTATTACTTTATATACAGTATATTTCACTTTGTTTCCAGAGAATTTTGCAGATTTTTTTTTTCTGAAAGCATCCTGCTTATCGTTTCCCAGAGAATAATCATATTCCATCACAAACATATGCCACAGTTTTTTAGCTATTCCCAATTGATTTTTTTTTTGTTGCTCTCACAAGACAGCTGCTATGAATATTTTTTATACATAATAGGTCATTTTTCTTCCCCCAAATCTCTTTTGAAATTCATGTTTGGTAGTAAAGAATATGCATAACTGTATAGCCTTTTGGGTATAGATCATAACTTTTGATCATTTATCAATTTGGACATGACTCCTATTTTTATAGATTTGACTCAGTTCCCTCTGAGGCCTTGTCAGAAAAAAAAAAAAAAAAAAAAAAACTTGCTTTGATTTTTTTTTTTACAACTACTATTGTTAATCATATTTCCCCCATTTATTCTCTCTCTCCTTTAATTCAATCCTTCCTCAAAAGTGTTTTGCTCCTGACCATTGACTCCCCTAATATGCCCTCTCTTTTATCACTATCTTTCTTTCCATATCCCATTCTACTTCTATTTTTCTGCAGGGCAAGATAGATTTCTATATGCATATTGAGTATGCATGTTATTTCTTATTTGAGCAATTATGATGAGAGCAATGTTCACACATTTCCCCTGTCCTTGTTCTCTTCCCCTCTAATGTAAAAGATTTATCTTTCCTCTTTTTATGGTAGATAATTTGCACCTTTCCACTTCTCCTTTCTTTTTCTCCTATTACATTCTTCTCTGACCCCTTAACTTCATCATTTTTTAAAAAAACATATTATTCCTTCATATTTAATTCACACCTGAGTTCTCTCTATATACTCCTTCTAACTGGCATAATAATGAAAAAGTTCTAAAGAGTTATAAGTGTCATCCTCCCATATAGGAATGTAAACAGATAAAAACCTTAAGTCCCTTATGGTATCACTTTTCTGAATACCTCTTATGCTTCTCTTGAGTACTATTTTTGAAAATTAATTTTTCCATTGTGCTTTGGTCTTTTCTTCATGAATGCTTAAAGGTCCTCTATTTTATTGAATGTTCACAGTTTCCTCAGAAGTAATTCGTTTTTTGCTGGATTGTACTACCCATTTTTTTTTCTGGGTAGGTGATTATTGATTGTAATATTAAGTCCATTGCTGCTTGAATTATCGTCTATTAGACCCTGTAGTACTTTAAAGTAGAAGTTGTTAAATCTTGACTGTGGCTCCATTATACTTTAATTGTTTCTTAGTGCTTGCAATATTTTCTCCTTAACCTGAGCGTTCCAGAATTTGGCTATAATATTAGTGGGAGTTTTTATTTGGGATCTCTTTCAGGAGGTGTTAGGTAGATTCTTTCAATTTCAATTTTACCCTCTGATTCTAGAATAGCAGGACAGTTTTCCTTGATAATTTCTTGAAAGATAATGTCCAGGCTCTTATTTTTATCACAACTTTCAGGTACACCAATAATTTTAAAATTATTCCTCCTGGATCTGTTTTCCAGGTCAGTTATTTTTAACCATATTTTCACATTTTTTTCCCTATTTTTCTTTTTTTTTTTAGTTTTGTTTTATTGTACCTTATTTTCTCATTAATTTCTTAGCTTCCATTTTGTTCAATTCTATATTTTAAGAAATTATTTTCCTCAGTGAGCTTTTGTACCTCCTTTCCCAATTGGCAATTTTTGCTTTTTAAAGCATTCTTTTCCTCATTAGCTTTTTATATTTTCTTTTGCACCACTCTTAATTCTTTCCTTAATTTTTTTCTCTGTCTCTCTATTTTCAAAGTCCCTTTTAAGATCTTCCATGGCCTGAGCCCTATTCTTGTTTTTCTTGGAGGATTTGGATATAAGAGCTTTGACTTTGCTTTCATATTCTGAGTTTTCATATTCAAATTCTGTGTTTTGATCTTCCTTGTCACTATAATAGTTTTAATTAGTCAGAAACTTTTTTGTTGTCTACTCATTTTTATAGCCCATTATTTGGCTTTTAATTTTGTGGTAAAGTAGGGCTCTGTTTCCAGGGTGGAGCTGCACTGTCCCGAACTTCAGGGCTTTTGTGAAGCTGTTTTCAGATATCCTTCTAAGGTCCTGACTACAAGCGGTATTTTTTATTGGGGATCTGAAAGAAGTGTCTTGCCCCAGTGTAGTTGTAAGACCTAATGTACTAAAGTAACACCGTGGAGTTGAAGCTAGAGTTGTGCTGGCACTGCCTGCACTGGAACTACACAAGAGATTCCCACCCCATTGCCCCAGACCCTCTAATAACCTTCCAGATTCTCCCTGGTGTCTTCTGCCAAGAGCTCCAGAAGGCTCAAGAACTGCTGTTGATTTAGAGGTCCCACCTTGCTGACACTGAGGTCTGGGCCAGGACTGCACTGAATCCAGGGACAGAGCTGGGAACAAGTCAAGGTCAAGACTGCATGGGTCCAGCCTGCACTAGGACTGCATATTGGATTCCTCTTCTGGTGTAACAGACCTTTTCTGCTGAACTTCTAAGGTACTTTAAGATAGAAAATATTTCACTACATCTTTTGGGGTGTTATGCTCTAAAATTTGTTTAGAGTCATTATTTAAAGGAATTCAGAATGGTTGGGCAAGTTCTTATGTATATTCTGCAGTCTTGGCTCTGCCCCACTTATATTTATTCTTGATATAAATTGTCTCCATTCTCTCATTCCTCAAAACCTGATGATTGATAACAGCTAGATATATAAGTGGAAGAAGGTAATTACAAACAAATAAGTTACCAAGTTTCTATGTTTCACTGAGAAAGAAAAAGTTATAGAACAGAAACATTCCAGATTTCTTTTTTCATCTCTTCTTTTAAAAATATAGACCTAAAATCATTCCAAATGTCTCACTCCTTCATAGAAATGATTTTTTGTTAGAATCAATTTCTTTTTATTACAAGCTGTAGTTTTCTAATTTTAACACATTTTCCCCCATCAGTGCAAGGTAGAAGGTGGCAATTACTGAAAAACTGAACTCACAGGGATTTGTGATCTACAACATCACTTTCCTTAAGGCATATTATCACCTAGTAGTGCCCCTCCACACTTTCGTAGCTTCTAGATACATACTTTTTTTTTTTTTTTTATTGTCACCCAGTGTATTGAACTTCCAGGATACTGTGAATTCCTTTCCCAATCTATCTGTATATAGCCAAAGGCTGCAGAATACTGTAACAATCTTTGTACAATGTCCAATTACATTTTTTGTGATGACTAATCACTTTCACTTTCACTTTCACTTGATGCCCCCCAAAAGTTCCAAATATAGATATTTGTTTATAGGGAAAAAAAAAAAAAAACTATTATTTTAGTGGAATTAAAACATTTTCAGAAAGTCAATTCACCATATTAGTTAGAGAATGAATTATTCTGGTGAATCAAAATGACTAGAATACCTATAAATGTGTTTTAAAAATCTTTCTAGTCTAACATAATGTGACATCAGAACATGTAAACATATGACTGTTTTGAAACCAGAATATTCTTTACCATTTTATTATTAAATAATATTAGTTTATCTTCTTGTGGATCAACCTTTTCTCCTAAAAGTACAGTATAACATAAGTATACATCTATATTCACTTACTAGCATACATACAGTTATTTGAAGGGTCTAGATTCTAACTAATTTAAATTTCAGTGCATACTAAGAGTATAACAGTGACTGCAACAACTACTACTGCCACTGCCACCACCACTGCTGTTACTGCTTCTGCTTCTCCTCATCCTCCTCTCTAGTATTTATATAGTACATACTATGTGCCTGACAGTACACTAAATTCTTATTAAAATGCCATTTCATATGATTCTTGCCACCAATATTGAGGGAAAATACTATTATTACTTCAAATTTAAAATTCTGTATGATTTTTTTTTTCAGTGTTTCTTGCTGGATTGTCCCCTCTGTTATGAGATTCCTATGTGTGAGTCTACCTCAGGGATATTTTCTATATTCTCTTTTCTTCTCTTTCTTCAAGAAACTCCTATAGCTACATATTGATCTCTAATTTCTGTTACATTGCCACTATTCCTACTCCTGCTCCTACTTTAGACTTAAGCAACTCTTATAGCCACACCACAATGTTAACATTTTATTTTTCATTCAAAGATTCTTATTTGTCTACATCTTTATTTATTTAACTTATGCAGACTTCCTTTTTGCACCTTAATGTGACTGAAATATTTTTCTTCCCTAAAAAAGATGAAAAATAGGAGAGAATGAATGGGAACCTCCAAGTCAGAAAAAGTTGAGTTCAATCACCAACTCTGACCTTTATTATTCATGTTTCTGGGCAAGTCACTTCACATTTCAGTGCTCCCAGTCTGATTGGTAGGAGTTTTCTCAAAGGAAATATTCTGCACCAATCTACTTCTTAAAAACAAAAAAATAAAAATAATTAATTCAATTTATTCTTCTTTACTTGTTCCTGTACTTAGAATCATGAATAACAAATTTCCAATTTCAATAACTAATTACCTACCACCAAAGAATTCCTTCATTCTGTCCCCTCCACTATGAGTTTATCAAAATTAAAAACAAACTAATTAATGAAATTTAAAATATTAGGACACAATGGGACAATCATGCTAGTTTGGTATCCATTTGCAACATAATGCTATACTAGGATAATCATATATAGATATTTTGATATGTTTGTTTAAAAACCAGCAGCAATGCTTTATAATAAATTTTTTTTATATTTAAACTAGAATGACTATTTTAAAGCTTTTTATTTTCAAAATATATGCATATATAGTTTTCAACATTCACCCTTGCAAAACCTTGTGTTGCAAATATTTTTTCTCCCTCCCTTGCCCCTACTTCCTCCTCTAGATGGCATGCAATCCAATATATTTTAAATATGTGCAATTCTTCTATACATATTTCAACAATTATCATGCTGCACAAGAAAAATCAGATCAGAAAGGGAAAAATGAGAAAGAAAACAAAATGCAAACAAATAAAAATAAAAAAGTGAAAATCCTCTATTGTGATCCACATTCAGTCCCCACAGTCCTCTCTCTAGGTGCAGATGGCTCTCTTCATCATAAGACTATTGGAAGGGGCCTGAATGATCTCACCATTGAAAAGAGCCATGTATGTTAGAATTAACATTGTATAATCTCATTGTTGCTGTGTCCAATGTTCTCTAGGTTCTACTCTCTTCACTTAGCATCAGCTGATATAAGTCTCTCCACGCTTTTATGAAATCATTCTATTGATCATTTCTTATAGAAAAATAATATTCCATAATATATGAATTTTATGGAATATTATTATTATTATATTATATTATATAGAACATCAATATATCATAACTTATTCAGCCATGTTCTAGCTGATGGGCATCCATTCAGTTTCAAGTTCCTTGCCACTACAAAAAGGACTGCTACAAACATTTTTGCACATGTGGGTCTTTTTTTTCTTTTTTTTATGATCTCTTTGGGATACAGGCCTACAAAGATACTGCTGGATCAAAAGGTAGGCAAAGTTTATTACCTTTGGGCATAGTTCCATAATGCTCTCAAGAATGGTTGGATCAGGCCACAACTTCACCAACAGTGTATTAGTGTCCCAGGTTTCCTACATCCCCTCCAACATTCATCATAATTTTTTCTTCTCAACTTAGTCAATCTGAGAGGTGTGTCGTGGTACGGCAAAGTTAGAATAACTACTTTTAATAAACATATAAGTACTATTTCATGATTTACTTCATGATGGGTGAGAAAATTCACAATTGGTTTGCAAACAATAATTACAAATTATATTATTTTTACCAAAATAAATATATAAGTGCCATTAGAAGCAATAACATCAGAAGTAAATCACAGAAAAATATAATTTAGCAAGAAAATTAGATCTTTGAAACAGAGTTAAAATAGAAAATATTTGAAAAATTAAGACTTTAAAATTACTCAGTACTAAATGTAAATGATGATAAAAATAAGTATTTTCTAAAGAATAATAGGTCTCTAATATTGCAAGTAACACGATTGATGAATCAAAGATTGTAAAAAAAAATGAATTATTTTGTCCACAGTAAAATATGAAATTTTATTGTCAATGCTTCTTATTTTTATTAATGTGCAAAGTAATTTGAAGATAATATTTGGGTGTGATTTTTATGCTTCGACCCAGAAAAGAAATATGATTTCCTATCTTTTGGTGTGCATAATTCTTTTCTCCTCCTTCTAGTATTGGCCTGGAAATGACAATTTTTCTTACATAGCAGGGCAAATTCAGAAGTCAAATTACTCTTGAAATAACTTCTAGAATGTGTGACTATATTTGAGTATGAATAGAGCTTGATCAATTATGAATGTAAATGCAAACATTTAATCAATTAATTATTAATTTACAATAAATGAAGAACTGTTACAAGTTTCCATTAATAACAAGGGCAATATCAGAGAAAAGATAGGGATGAATGTTGGACTATAATTGGTTGTTTTACATTCAAAGCTAGAAAAAAAACCAATTTTTTAAAAAATCCAATTAAATACCAATTTGAAATTCTGGAAATGAAAGGGGAGATTAATAAAATTGAAAGTAAGAAAACTATTGAGTAATAAACAAAACTAAATGTTGGTTTTATGCAAAAAAAAAAAGATAGATAAATTTTTAGTTAATGGGATTAGAAAAAGATAAAGAGAAAATCAAATTTCCACAATCAATATTAAAAGGATGAACTTGCCACCAATAAATTAGAAATTAAAGCAATAATTAGGAAATATTTTGTTCAAGTGTATGCTAATAAATTGATAATCTAAGTGAAATGGATGAATACTTACAAAAATATAGACTGTCCAAGTTAATAGAAGAGGAAATAAATCACTTAAAAATTCCCATTAAAAAAAAAGAAACTGAATAAGCTATTAATGAACTCTCAAAGAAAAAGGTTCCAAAATCAGATGAATTTACAAGTGCATCCTACCAAACATTTAAAGCACAATTAATTCTAATATTATAGAAACTATTTGAGAAAATAAGGGAAGGACAGATTCTTTATTATTATCAGACAAGTTTTTGTATCAGTTATTTTTGCTAAATATTTTTTCCCCATGGCAAAAAAAAAAAAAAAATTCAACTAATGAATTCAGGAAATGAATAAGGAAGAGAAAAAGAGTTAGACACAGAAGGAATGAAAGGAAAAGATACTAATAGAGACAAAGAGAAAGGCAAAGCCAAAGGAGAAAAAAAAGAGAAAGAAAGAAAGAAAGAAAGAAAGAAAGAAAGAAAGAAAGAAAGAAAGAAAGAAAGAAAGAAAGAAAGAAAGAAAGAAAGAAAGAAAAAGGAAGGGAAGGAGGGAAAAGTGAGGGAAGATGAGAGGAAGAACTGAAAGGAAGGAAGGAAGAAGGAAGACAAATGAAAAGATAAAGATAAAAATGAGGGGAATAATTGTTCTTTTGGATTATTACCCATATCATTTTGTAAAAGTTACTTATTATCTTTAGGTCTTGGTTTTCTAATCTTTAGAATAAGGAAATTTGAATTTAAGACTTTTAAAATGCCTTCTTACTCTAAATCATTGTTGTTCTTTGTTCTCTAGAGGACCAGTGATGTTACGAAGATGATGTCATCACTTAAAAGTGAATTGGATTGCCTGTGTAAGAAGTGTACAAAGTAGCCAGCTTCAATTTATTCTCTGTAATCATCTGGGTCTTTTAGAAAGATAAAGATAAGGATGATTAGAAATGTCCCTGGATGTAGTGGATGACCTTGGTCTTTTTAAGATAAGCTCTTTTGTTGGGCTCAGTTTATCTGAGGCAATGTCCATTCAGTGATTGAAGGGATAGAGGAGAATGAAGAAGGAAACTTTTTCCTGAAAATGTGATAGTGTACCCATTGAAAGAAATGATTATTCAAACATGAAGTTGGGGGAAGAAGGAAGAAAATAACCTTGAATTCCAGAATAATTAGAATATGTAGTTTCCATATAATATATATAAAGATTTCATAAACTTTAAAATGTTTCATAAAGATCTCTTCACAATTCCCTGGCATTACTATCTTTGTGTTATTCATCTCAGAAAGTATTAAAGCCAAACATCTTTTGATGAAGCATTTGATGAATTTGGCATGAGAAGTTTCATTTGCTACTGAATTCTTAAGCTGCCTCAATTCTAATTTATACATGAGAATAATAATAGTTGGTCCTTTAATAATTATTAGGTGAGCATTTGAATATAGAGGCATATGTATATGATTTTTGAAAATTCAATTCCTGAAACCTTACTTTATCCTAAAATACAAAGATTAGTAAGAGTTTGGGGAAAATGAGTGAATAATACATAAGCTCAAATTAAATAAACAATGACCTGATTTCAACTTGCTTTTCCTATGTTTTAAGCTTTCAGCTTTTGGTTTGACTAATATAATTTAAAAAAAAAAAGTTTTAGCAGCTCCTGATTCCCTGGCCAAGAAAACTCTCATTTATTAAAATTTGATGTTTACTATCAATATCTTAGAACCATGGTCACATCAATAAATGTATATTTAATTGAAATGAATTGAAGTGTCTGACCTTTCTAATTGGTGGAATTATTGGTGATTGTCAGGGCTTGATTATTACCATTATATGTCTCTCCTCACATACTTATAGCTGAAGTATATAGAAAAAACAAGGATATATACAGTCATGTATATACATGTATGACCAAGAATGTTCTACTAAATTCTACTAAAAAGTTCAGCAATGTAAAACAAATTCTTTTCTGCAAAAGAGATGAATAGTTGCATGGTATTCACATAAAATACTATTTTTTTCTTCCCTTCCTTTCTTCTTCCCTCCCTCCCTTTGTTTCTGTTTCTGTCTCTCTGTCTCTGTCTCTTTTTCTCTTTGTTTCAGAAGATGATCTTTCCATGACCTAAGTTCCTACAGTTATAACTTTGAAAGCTCTTAAGAAGGCCATGTTCTGATTTCATTTCAAATAACACTTCTAAGACAATAGCAGGTTCTCATCAAAAATGGCTCTCAACTTAAAACATTATCCCACTGTTATTGACCAGAAAATAGTCGTCTTAAGAAAATTATTTTCCACAGAATTCTATAGCACAAGACACTAATACACATTATTTTTGTCAAAGACTTGATTATAAAAATTGTGTTATATAAAGCTAGAAAAATCTGTTACTTAAAAAATAAACAACAGTTGTAAAAGCTGCAAGAGCCTTATAACTAGGACGATATGAAATGTAATTTTATTTTACTCCACATTTACTAGTAGGACATAAGAGACAAGAATACATACACAATTGGAATTCATTAACAAAAAAGAGGCTTCAGGATTCAAATAAAATTTCCGTCCAAGGAAACAATAGACTTTACTCTGACATTCATTGTGGCAGAGAAATTTTCTTATATCTTTGAAAACGATATCAGTTTCTATAAGTTCTGACAGTTTCTACAAAGCCTATAGAATTTTTTTTGTATGTACCTAGTAATGAGTTGTTTGTTGTTGAAGGAACTATCGAACTAAATTTGGAAAAACTCTTCACCAAATTGTCCACACTGATAGAATTTTTAGCTAAAACAATTCACTAAGATCGTCTACTAAATTACAGAGGAGTGGTGCTCTGCACTGATGAAAGGAGTGTTCATGCTGTGAAGATGTTGGATCAATGTTTGTTGATATTCTTTGTTGAATCTTGTCAAAATTTCATTTGATAGCTAGATTTCTGTGAGTCCATGGGCTCAAGTCATAATAAAATGGCATTTTATAAATAAAATCAATAAAATAGCAATTACATTCAGGTTCATGGACCCACTGAAATATATCCATAGTCCCATTTGGGTGTATTAAGAACCACTGGAATAGTTAATTTTCATGCTATATAACTGTTTCCCTAAAGCAGAGATGTTTGATGTTTAGATGGAATGTGGTCTCAGAAATCTATCCATTAAGTTCTTAAGCATTTTTTGGTAGTCCATGACTATAATCCAGAGAAGGGATTATGTAGACCTAATTGTTGGCCATAGTATTTTTCTAATATATGATAGTTCAGTTTTATTCAGAGTTATAGTTTCTATTTTGAGTGGGGTAGGATTGAAAAGAAGTAATTGCAACAATAAAATGTGGCAAGGTATAAACAGGTTCCAAGTTATAATAATAGTTTCTCCAAACATATTGAAGTTGTTAAATAATTACAAATATTTGTCAAATGCTTATAACTGACACATAGCTAAATAAATATGTATTCAATTCTTTACTCCTTCTTCCCTTTAGGCAGAGAACTTGAAGTCTTATAGCTTATTTATCAAACGGGCAATATTTTGTGGAGAAGAGTTATTGCTACCTAAAAGTACAATTTAAATATCTCAGACAAAATGTTATCAATATATGAATATAATCATGCCTGGCATAATTCAACAATTATTTCCAATATTTACTAGGTTTCTACTTCTGAGGAAAGAAAGCAAATAAGAAGAATTGTCAAAAGATAAGATTACTTGAGCTTAGCCTAGAAGATGACAAAAATTCTGAAAGTTAAAGATGAACAGAGGATGTGCAGAATCAAAAGAAAGGCTGTCAAGTTTTAAAGGAAAGCTAATATTCCAACCTGGATAGAGTTTATGAAAGGAGCCATATGGATTAAGAAGTAAGAAGATTAGAGCCAGACTGTGGTAGATTTTTTTTTAAAAAATAATTAATTTATATATCATTTTAGAGACATGAGGAACCACAGAAAGTTTTTAAATAGAGAAGTGACATAGATACTCCATGCTAAAGAAAGATATTTTAGTAATGGCATGGCACAGTAATATCCTTTTGTTCCTTTTATCACAATGCATATAAAATTATATAACATGTTTTCCAGTCATATAACCAGTCATTATAATGGAAAATATGTATATGTAGCATTATAAAGAAGGCTAATGGTTCAAGAAGGTCAAATGAAATATTGAATAGAATAACAATATAAATAAATTTTATGATGCCATAAATGCATACACATACATATGCATATACATATGTGCATATATGTAGGTATATTGCATTTATTTATGTATTTACTGACTCTTTTGGAATGTACATATAAAGTTGCTTGAAATAATTTTTTTCTTGGCCACTTATTACTGATTATTCATTTAAGATTGAAATTTATTTGAAATAAAAGACTTTCATATACTAAAGATTTTTTTTTCTACAATAATCTCTTCAATGCTGTGGATAGAGAAGAACAATTTGGCAGGAAATGACATCTTTTATTTTTGAATAATTAGTTAAATTCTTGGGCCCTAGAAGTATTGTGACACATGCCAGAGGTAATGATCTGGGCAAATTGAAAAGTGAGATACTGATTAGACAAATAAAAAGAGATATGTCTGCTCTGCATGAGTCATTATCAAAGTGGTTGATAATGTTCTCAGCATTATCTGCTGACAGATTTTTAGCAATGGGTAATTAGAGGAATACAAATAGAGGAACAAATAGAGCTCATAATTGGACTAAAGAAGTCATAATTTCGGTTCATAAGAATAGCAAACCTAGATGAAAGAAAAATATTTCAATCAAAAGGTTAACTTTTATTGAAGTAGTCTGGGAACTCAGCATTCTTTGGATATGTGTGATTTCAAGACTGAGATGTCATAACATTAGTACCTGCTATTTCAGCTTATTTTTTGTTACTTTTTTTTTTTTTTTGATTCTATCTTATCCTTCCCAGTGTTCTATAGTTATCCGGTTGAAATTGTAGGTTCAGACTATCAGCAGCACTTGTAGGTATTACCCTAGACAAGGTTCTCCGAGATGTTTCTAACCAATAAAGTGGCAAGAGGAAAGGAAAAGTGAATTGCAGGATATCAAAATGCACCATGCCTACAGGAAAACGAATAGTGTTTCATCATGTCCTGAAAGCTTTAGATTTTTGCTTTCCCTAGTGATTTATTCTTAAAATTGCACAGATTTTTTTCCACTATCCAAAACTTCTGAAATGATGCTATTCCAGAGAACTACATTTTATACAAGACTAATCATTGATTTTTAGCTAAAGTTTAAAAAATATATTTAAATTTGTTTGCTATGTTATTTCTATTGTGTATACATTTTGGTAACATTGAAAAACAACAACAAAAAACTTTCCTTATTTTCTTATCATTCAATTCACTCATTCAATAATTAAGCACCTAGTACATACTAAACATTGCTTGGCACTGGCAATAGAAAGATGAAAACAAAGATTCTATATCTTTTAGAAATGCCTCATCTTATGTTACTACCAAATATATAAAAGTGAAATAATTTGGGAAGTGAAAAATTTTCAAAAACAGCACTTATAAAACTTATTCAAATTCAAACTTTCATTAAGTTGGGACCTTTCCCAATTACTTCTTACTTGTTTTCTAGTATTTTGACAGAAAGAGTGACAAGCATTATTCAGGCAACAAGTCCCTTAGGAATCAGTTTCATTATCTTAAAATTTTTTCCTTAACAATGCCAAGGAGTAAGAAATCAATGGAAAAGAGATCATGATATGTATTGGTCAACCTGCCCAAAGGGGTGGGCGGAAAGAGGGACAAAGGAGGGAAAAAGTTGGAATAAAAGGATTTGCAACTGTCAATGCTGAAAATTTACCTATACATATATTTGTAAATAAAAAGCCATAATAAAAAAAAAGAAGGAAAGAAAAAAAAAGAGAGAGATCATAACTGAAATAGTGCAGAGGAATGATACAAAGTATTCATATTTAAAGATCTGAACATTCTGTGCTGTTTTCTTATGTCATGTGAAACAAGGGAGGCAGTACTGTATTGAGTGACCTGGATTTAAGTAGTAGGTGTTGGCCAACTAAACTGATCCAGAAAAGTGTCTATTTCATTTCCAAACCTTTCTTTCTGTAACCTCAGGATATAATAAACTTCATGGCCTTGAAACTTGGCTATAACAATTTATATGATAAAATGGTTCCTTTTTAGTGAGCTAGTAATACATAGTTACAACATAATGAGGCTGTGCTGTATATTCATTCATGCATGCCTTGTTGTCATTAGAAATAAAGCTGAAAGATTAGCCATCAATGCAACTAAACGTGAATTAGGCTGATAAAGCTATCACACTAAAGAGCATTATCAAGACTACAAAATGCTATTTTAAAATATATATTTAGAGTTAAAAAGGTTTACTAGGATATAATTCACTATTATAACATGCCAAACTTCTTTTTGATGTTTGAAGCTAATGATGCAAGTGCTATTAATGATTTGATATGTCAAGGTGATTTTATAGTCATTTGTAATGCTTTAAGGTAGTTGTATTCACTTTTAATCAATGTAATTCAAAAGTTTTGAAGCATATATATATATATATATATATATATATATGTAATCAGCAATTCTAAAACTTTAAAAGCTTCTCCTTAGAACCGTTCTCAATCAAAATATCTTTTCTCCTATTTATTTCATCATAAGCAACTCTTAACAATAATTCATACTGCTCCAGTCCTTGCAAAAGAAGTAACAGCAAAATATTTTCTAATTAGAAAAAAAAAAAAAACTAATAATATAAAAGTAATTTTTAAAGTGGAAAAAAAAAACTTTATCAACTAAATTCATTTATTCATTTTTGTATTGGTTTCACCAATAATATTATGTGACTTGAAATTAATGTTTTAATTATAGTGTTGCTTGAAATACCTTAGGAATAATAGGAATTTGTGCAAACTAAGGTAATATACAATTTATACTAAAGATACTGATTCAGAAAAAATTGATAGAAAACATTTCTGAATCAGTTAAAAGCTTAAATTATATGCTACTTTAAAATATAGATTATTTTTACTACAAGTAGATGAATGATAGGAATCACTATGTATTTTATATATAACTGGCAGATCAAAACATCACCATAAATTCATATGTTCTTACATCATTATTAGGGAGGAAATGTTAATTTTTTTCTAATAATTTGAGCTGAGTTCTCCATGAGAACAAAGGACAAAAAGAATGTGTGATCTACTGATTCTCTCACTCTTATCTAATCAAGTTTGGGAACACACTCACTGGGAGTGATTGAGCAATGCAACCATCACTCTGAAGATTCCTGTCCTGAATTTATTTCTCTTTTTTTCACCTTCACTGGAAACCTGAGAAGGGCAACCCCTTTTTACTCAGTCTCAAGTAGAATAATACCACCACCCTAATTATTTAGGTCTAGGTATTGACAAATTCTTGCCATCATCTCATTTAGTTCTGCTAAGCATTAAATTATATTAGTGATACTCTATTTCAGATCATGCATTTTACAGATATAGATTCAAGACAATAAAGAGAGAAGTGGAAAAAGTCAAAGAGTAAAGTCAAATGGATAGGAAATAGTAGAGTTAAGATTCAAGCCCAGCTTGTGAATTTCAATATAAAGGTCTTTTGATTGCTGAGGTAAGTTTGAGATTTAAAAAAAAAAAATCTTAGCAGCTGCTGAGGAGAAATAAAACATTACAAAAACAAATAAACAAACAAACAAACAACAACAACAAAAAAAAAACAAATTAAAGGCACAAATAAATTTCCTGTTATTTTCATCCAACCATATATACCTACTTTATGAATTATTCAGTTCTGATTATCTGAATTACCTTAACCATTATGAGTAATAAGATGTGAGGAAGGAGAATCCTTTATAGCTCTGCCATGAGGCCAAGGTCTTTTTATAGATATCTTGTATTCATTTTCATCCCTTCCAGAAGCATTTGCTTTAAACTCTAGCCTTTTGAAGACCTATCTTCTCATTCCTAATCAAATTATTTATGTTCATATTCATTTTCTGAAATCCATTAATGAGTTTGTAACTTTAGATCATTTGTTTACTTTACTTAGACTGACAAAACCTATTAGTTATAGGTAATAGATAAAGACATTAATATGTTATCTTTGTATATTATCTCAAATTCTTTTATTATCTAGAAATAGGCTAGTTCATCATTCCTCCTGAGAAACTCTGCCATCGCAACATTTTTCTGCTCTCTTCTTAATTTAAACAACACTTCTGTCCCCCATCTCATTTTCAGATTCAAAGTGACTTATATGATAAATCTAGAATCTATTCATTAATCACAACTACCCCATCTTCACTTTTAAGCACAGTTAATCAACATTTATTGAGTACCTCTATGTTCCATGGACTGTGCTATGTGTTGGAAATACAAAAGGCAAAATATAATCCCTGCTATCAAGGAGTTACAATTTTATTGGATACATATACAAATAACAAAGAGAACAACTTATTTTAAGGAATTATTCAAATGTCAGAAACATGAATAATTGTCATTATAAACTGAGCCAAATTTTTCACACTGTCAATATGCCTTTCAAAGATATAGGTACTCTATCATAACTTATACAATAAGAAATATATTTCTAAGGCATTAAAACTGAATTAAAAAGTCACTATTAAAAATAATAACATGTATTATAGATTTTCATTTATATTCTATATAAATCATTTCATTTGAATTCCATAACCATCCTGTTAATAAGCAGCAAAAATTCTCATTCAAAAAATAGGGGAATCCCACATTTGAAATGGCTTTGTTAGTATAAAATAGAGGAGGAAGTTATTAACAGTTAAACTGAAAAAAATTTATCTGTGGTTTTAAAGAACTATAAATTTAATATGAGTCAATAATATGCTATAAAAGTTACAAAAATCTAAGAAAGTCTTGTGCTGTAAGAAGAAGAGGAGGAGATGGAGAGAGAGAAACAGAGACAGAAAAGGGGCAAAGACATAGAGTAGAGAAAGGTAGTTTAAAGAAATTTTAAAAAGGTATTCTTTCTATATTAAGTCAGACTTCATATGAAGTATTTAGTTCAATTTTAAGTCAAATCAAACAGTATTTATTGAGTTCTTACTCTGTGTCAATCACTGTTTAAAATAATCATTTATTAGCTGAAAGTTGTTTAGGTAAGCATGACAATTAGAAGACCCTCAAATCTATATTATTTGAAGATCAGTTGAAGGAATCAAAAGCATCCTATAGAAAAGAAAGTTGAGGATGCATATTGTGATTTTTTCAAATGTTTAAAGTTCTGATATATGTAATAAGGATTAGATTTATTCTTTTTGAACTTAGAGAGAAGAATTAGCAGTAATGAGTGGAAATTATAAGGAGGTGAATTGAAGCTTTGATAATAAGGAAAAACTTTCTATTAACTGAAACTTTCCCATTGTTCAATGGATACCAGATATAGTGAATCCTCCTTGATTGGAGGTCTTCAATCAGAAGTGAGAAAGTCTGGGTGCATTATAGCTGGCACTTCTTTTGTTTTATTTTTCTGAAATGGATTGGACTTGAAGGCTCCCAAAGCTTGTAGAGAATTCTAAAATTCTGTGATTCTATGTATTTAATGTAATTTATTTCAAGTTTCACAGAGATTAGGTGAAAAAGAAAGGCTTGAAACCTTTATTTTCCATCAAAAGCTTTGTTTAATTTGGATACCAAGAAATATCATTCCTTTCTTCGAAAATAAGTAAATCACCTTAAATCTCAACACCTCCTCTGTTTCCTCACTCACCTTGCTCCCTTGATTGGAGAGCATGGAAGTGGACCAATAAACACTAGAGGACTCAACTGTCCAAGTAAAAATTCATTTCCATCAGTGGCTCTGCTTCATTTGGATTCTAAGGAATATTATGCCACCAGGCTGAATAAATCCTGGTGATTTCTCCATGTAAACACACTATCAACTTGCTTATCATTTTCCCTTTATTTGCTGTCTTCCCCTAATTAGATTGTACTTGAAAGCCGGGACAGTCTTTATGTTTCTTATTTGTATTCTTAGTACTTAGCACAAGGCCTGGCACAAAATAGGTACTTAGGAAATTTTTATGGAATAAAATGTTTATTGAATTAAAAGAAATATACTTATTTGAAATGTACTTAGAATATTTATATTCATTTTCTTATATTCTTTCCATATATTTACATGTCTTTTTTCTTTCACACAACAGCTAGTATTTTATATATAGCACATACAGCAAAGTGCTATATATATAATATAGCTATATATAATATAATATAGCACTTTGCTATATAAATATTATCTTCTTTTATCCATACAACCTATGCAGTTGTTGCTATGATTACTCTATTTTTTGGCTAAAGAAACTGAGGTAGATAGCAGTTGTGACTTGTCCAGAGTCACATAGTTGGTGTCTGTAACTTGATTTGAACTCATATTTTCATAACTTGAGACACCTTGTTTTATTTACTTACTCATGTAGGTGCTTTAGACATTGACCCAATAATCTAAAATAATAATATGTATAGCACAGAAAGCATAGTATAATGAAAAGACCATTGACTATGAAAGGCAAAGTATTTTTTTGCAATAGGTTTCTGGATAAATCATTTTTGGCTTTCAGATTCTTAATCAATAAAATAATGTTTCATTTCCTACCTCACATACTTATTGAATGGATTCCAAATCCAATTTTTTAAACTATAAAGCATTATAAATTACTAAAATGTAATTTGAAATTATTTCTTACTAATATTTACTAAGGTAATAAAGTTGGCTAATGCATTTTGAAAGGATTAGCAAAAAAGACAGTTAAAACAAATAAAGTTCATTATATGCTTAAATCTCAGCCATCCAGAAAATTAGATTAACACAAATCCCCAAGCTTCTAGTACAGAGGAAAAGGGAAAAATACTTTAAAAAAAATGTATATGTGTGTGTGTGTGTGTGTGTGTATATATATATATATAAAGAGAGAGAGAGAGAGAGAGAGTGTGAGAGAGAGAGAGAGAAAGAAAGAAATGCATCATTGATCATTAATATTAAAATATCTATAATCCAAAATTGTGAATATTCAGGAGAAAGAAAAATGAGGTAGAAAAATTGATCAGATATTTTATTGTAATGACCTCTTCATTTTTACTTGTGACTAATTTTTTGGCAGAAGAAAGTATGACATGCATTTCCAGCAGGTTGGTGTCAGTAGTGTCATATTATCAGAGGCTAGCCATGGAGATATTTTGCACATAGAGTACATGACTGATAAGCAGAAGACTTTCAATTTTAAAAAGTCAAGGGCATTAACAAATATAATTAGCAACATAACAGTATAGGATAAAATGCAGCCTCCATGCTCCCTATTAAGAAAACACTATTATCTCTCTTCTGAGTTTTATTTCTTTTTCTGCTTGACAGAAGATGAAAGAATGTTTTTTGGCAGGAATTACTCACTACATCTGCCAAAATTACTCACTGGTAGACAGTAATTCAAGTAGCAAATACATTTTTATGGATAATTAGTTGATTGAATGTCCATGTGAAGGAGGTGCATTTTAATATTCATGGTTATTCATTGGTAGGAATATTTTATTAACTTTTGTTTTGTTTAAAGTAATAATGTGACAATTGCTCAGAAATAAATACTTTATAGTAATAAACACTGAGTAAGAAATCAGAACATAATCTATGATTAAGTGTCACCTAAAGTGTCCCTGGCAGAACAATCTAGATTGCAAAATACAAACTCTGTCACTGAAGGACAGGGTTAAGTGATCCATTATTTCCATAATAGATAAAAGGAACAAAGTTTATAGCTCCCTTCATTATAGTGTTAGCATAGTTTTGAGGTAACAATGATCACATAGAAGTTTGTGACTCTTAGCAGCAACTTGAATTTTCTCTATAATAAATCTGACAGTTCTTGAGGTGTGTATTTGTGTTTGTGTGTGTGTGAATATGTACAGAATCAAGGTTAACTATCTAGAGCAAATATCTCCTTGATTTTTGTTCTTTTGTTCTTCCTTCCTTTTTTTCCTTTCTTTAATCTTTCCTTCCTCCCATTCTTTTTTCTCTCTTTCTCTTTCTCTCTCCTTTTATTTTTCTTTTCATTTATTTGTTTATCATTCATTTGTATATTTATCTACGTACTTTTTTTTTGTCTCTGGGGCAAACTTTATAAAATATCCAAACAATTTTTAAAGCACCCTAAAATAAACTCATTTCAACTAATTCAATTTTAAGGAAAAATGAGCTGAAGGGGAATAGAGAGCATAAAATGTTGCATTTAAATAACATTCAGTGAAATAACAAAGCTTCTGAAGATTGGGAAACTAAATTGGTATACAGCTTCCTAGTTTAGCTACATTTTCTTGCCAATCTTAGACCACCCCAGGTATTTATATGTTGTTGTACATATTTTGTTTTCATGAAGATAAAGTGTTCACTTGGGCATGGATTATATTTAAGTGAGGCACAGATGTTCAAAGACATCAGTCCATTATCTCCTCAAGAACAATTGAAGTCTAGTACAAAACAAAAGTCAAAATGACTGAGGTGGTACAGGATGCTGATGCATCTGGTTGGTCTTTCTAAATTAAGGTCTATCAAATATTTCAACTATTTGTTTGTTGTTTGAATGAATATAAATGAAAAAAAGCAATTTCTCTATATTGAGACCTTGTGGTAACCCTAGTTATTTTGGTTTTATAGTCATTATTCATTTACTATGGAAATATTACTAAGCTCTGCTCCTATGCAGAATTTCTAACCTTTAGAGAACACTCCCCCATTCAATTTACCTCTGATTAAGGCCAATTACAGCAGCAGAATTTAAATCTGAAACTGATCCACATGTAAGTAGGCAACAGTCATTGAGAAATTCCATTCTCGTAAGATCTTAACTTGGATGTTGCTCAGAAGTCTTCTCCACTCTTGCTTGCCAACCACTTCTAGTCAGTTCATTGACTGACTCACTCACCAAAAGACTGATGTTGTAGCTGCTAGTATTATTAAAATGATGTAAAATGTGTGAAATAGATATGACTTATGATGGCTCCTAAGAGTTATTAAGCTGCCTGTTTTTCACTTATTCAGAATATTTATCACTTTCACCTGGGAGTCATTCAAAGGTCAGTGTATGTATATGAGAGAGACAGAGAGAATACCACAAATCAGAAGATTTTGCGAGGAAAAAAAAATTTGATGGAATGATTTTGTTAATTCCATTGATAATTTTCTTCAGAAGAATTTGTTTAAATTGTGCAATTATTTTACTTTAATTCACAACACTGGAGGGAGTATTCACATCTCTAAAATCAAAGATTCATTGAAGTTTTTCATTGTATTTCTCATACATAATGTTCTGGTATTTCTGGGTACTTAAAACAATCCCATATACTTGCCTGCTGATCCAAATTGTAGACATAGGATCCTCCCTCCCCCCTCCCAATATGAAATATTGAACAAAGGCCTTGAGGGAATATTAACCTCTTACTGCACTAATATATAAGAAGCATGCTTTAAAGTTTGGAGATGAATTCAAAAGAATTAGAAAGTAAGAAATTCAAGCCATGGACAATAGCATTTTTGTTCTTTGTTGCTGTTTCCTAATTTCAACTCAGTGACTGGATAGATAAGATGTTTCTTATATCCCTATTCAAAGATCAGGAAATCAGAATTTCATTTCTACATGATGAATAAAAAAATACAGCATATATTTCCCTTCCTTATAGTCAGAAATACAGTGAATTATGCTGTCTCTCATTCCTTTTTTGCCCCTTTTCTCCCTCAACTGATTATAATGTTCATGAATCCAATAACATAGATTTGGGACAGAGGCAAAGACTGAATACATTCTCTCCTCACTGTTCATTTCCCTAGGGGTGGAAAGTTAATAAAGAGCTCCTTTTATTAATCAAGGGAAAATTGGGAAGCCATTTTATTCTTTTTATCCTAGAAATTTGAGTCATTCAATGTGCTTTGCAGGGTTTGGTTTCTAGCTAGTGTAACATATGGCGCACCATATTACTGTGGAGACATTAAGAAATTCTAGGGGGCGGAGCCAAGATGGCAGAGCAGGCACACACAATTTTCTAAGCTCCTCTCATTACCCTCATAACCAACTATTTAATCCAGCCTCAAAAATAACTCTTCACTGCTTAAATTCATGAAGATAAGAAGCACTACAACTTACCAGCCGATCCGGAAGCTCGCCAGGAAAGGTTTGTCCTGAGGGGCCAGGAACACACTAGCACAGGCAGCGAGAGAGGCTAGCATCCTGAGCAGACCAGGGGCGGGGGTGATCTCTGTGGCTAGAGAAGTTATAGGGACCACTCTGCTATAGGCTAACTGCTCTGCCTTGACTACAAAGCAGTAAACTGGCAGAGAAGTTAAAGCCTAAAACAGAGGGTCCTCTAAAAAACGCCAGAACCTAACGAGATCTGGTTGTAACCCCTCAAACCCGGAAGTGACTCAGGCAGATTTTACCGCAGCCCTGTGGCCACATCCGGCAATTCAGGGCTTTTGCGGGGGCAGTTACTAATCTGCACGACAGGGGGGCACAGCCTGGGCAGCCTCTAATCGGCAGTGTGGGGGGCTCGGCCTGGGGCAATAGAATCTCCCCAGCTGACTGTGCTTCCCGGGCAGACACTTCTGGTCCCTGCAAATCCATTCACTGCTCAGCTTCTAATACCCATAGCTCCAGGGCAGGGTTTGGCTTGGGGCAGTGAAACTCTCACTGCTAAGTGTCTAGCCCCAGGGCAGTCATTATCTCACACAGCTGAGGTTCTTTGAAAGGCACTTTCCCAGCCTGGCCCTGCAGGCCTGAGTTACTTTCAGGTGGGGAACTCTTTCCCAGAGCACTCCAGTACCTCGCTGCTTTTTGTAGCTGGTTGGCAGGACAGCTACCCGTCCATATACCTTTCACTGCTCTGCAGAGGAAGCTAGTAACCTCCTGGCTCTGAAGGCAAACCTTACAGGCTTTAACAAAATGAGTAAAAAAATCAAAAGAACGATTGATAGTTTCTACACAGAAAGAGAACAGCTTTTCAACCCTGAAGAGACTAATAGCAGTCTCCAGACGATTGTTGGTCTCCAATACAAAAGGCTCTCCTAGAAGAGACTATTAAAAACCTTAAAAGAAAGCTAGAAGAAAAATGGGGAAAGACACATAACTCACTAAAAGAAAATTTTGATAAAGTGGAAAAAGAAAACAACTTCTTGAAATGTGAATTGGAAAAGGTAAAAAACTCCCAAGAAGTGTAGGGAAACAGAGTTTGCGAATTGGGAAACAGAGTTTGTGAATTGGAAAAATAAAATGACTCACTAAAAAAAAAAAAAAAATTAGTGAAATGGAAAAAAATTCCATAGAGAAAAACAACTCAATTGAACATATACAAAAAGAAGTAAAAAAAGCTAATGAAGAAAATAACTCACTAAAAATCAGAACTGAACAAATAGAAATGACTGATTCATTGAGACATCAAGAATCAGTCAAGCAAAACCAAAAAAAATGAAAGATTGGAAAAAAAATGTCAAATATTTACTTGGAAAAACAACAGACCTGGAAAATAGATCTAGGAGAGATAACCTGAGGATCATCGGACTACCAGAAAATTATGATGAAAAAAAGAGCCTAGATACTATTTTACAGGAAATCATCAAAGAGAACTGCCCAGAAGTAATAGAACCGGAAGGGAAAATAAGCGTTGAAAGAATTCATCGAACACCTTCTGAAAAAGACCCTAAAATAAAGACTCCAAGGAATATTGTGGCCAAACTTCAGAATTTCCAGACTAAAGAAAAAAATTTTACAAGCAGCCAGGAAAAAACAGTTCAAATACCGAGATGCAACAATAAGGGTCACGCAAGATCTGGCTGCCTCAACATTAAAAGATCGAAGGGCCTGGAACCAGATATTCTGAAAGGCAAAAGAACTTGGAATGCAGCCAAGAATAAACTATCCAGCTAAGCTGAGTATTTTTTTCCACGGAAGAAGATGGACATTTAATGAAATAGAGGAATTCCATCTGTTTCTAAGGAAAAAACCAGACTTAAACAAAAAAATTAATCTTCAACAACAGGAATCAAGAGAAGCAGAAAAAGGTAACAGGAACTCTTGAGAACTGTATTTCTGTTGTAAATATACATAAAAACCATATATATAATTTGATCTTACCGATATAACATAAAAAAGGGAAGTAGAAATGTAAAGGGGATAGCCTCAGAAAAAGGGAAGAAAGGAGATAAAAAGAGGGAAACTACATGCGACAATGAGGCAAAGGAAACCTATCATATATGAGGGAATTTAGAGAGGGGAGGAACATTGTGTGAATCCTACTCTCATCAGAGTTGGCTCAAAGAGGAAACAATTGACATATTTGTTTTACTCAGATTCTTCTCTCACTTCATTAAAAAGTGGGAGAGGAAAAGGGAGAAGGAAAAAGAGTAATAAGGGAAGGGTACAAGAAAGGGGAAGGGATTCAAAAGGAGGAGGGAGGGATACTAAAGAGGGAGAGTTGCAAGACGTTAGTGGGACCAATAGGGAAGAAGGGAAGGAGGGCAAGCAAAAGAAAAGTATAATCTGGGGATATTAGGATGGCAGGAAATGCAGAATTGGTTATTTTAACCGCAAATGTGAATGGGATGAACTCTCCTATAAAGAGGAGGCGGATAGCAGACTGGATCAAAAGTCAGAACCCTACAATCTGAGATACATACAGACTAAAGGTAAAAGGCTGGAGCAGAATCTATTATGTTTCAGGTGAAGTAAAAAAAGCAGGGGTAGCCATCCTTATCTCAGATCAAGCAAAAGCAAAGATTGATCTAATTAAAAGAGATAAGGAAGGAAACTATATCTTGCTTAAGGGTACTATAGACAATGAAGTAATATCAGTATTAAACATATATGCACCAAGTGGTATATCATCTAATTTCCTTAAAGAGAAGCTAAGAGAATTGCGAGAAGAAATAGACAGCAAAACTATAATAGTGGAGATCTCAATCTTGCACTCTCAGATTTAGATAAATCAAATCACAAAACAAATAAGAAAGAAATTAAAGAGGTAAATAGAATATTAGAAAAATTAGGTATGCTAGATCTCTGGAGAAAACTGAATGGTGACAGAAAGGAGTATACTTTCTTCTCAGCAGTTCATGGAACCTACACAAAAATTGACCATATATTAGGACACAAAGACCTCAAAATTAAATGCAGGAAGGCAGAAATAGTAAATGCTTTCTTTTCAGACCACAATGCAATTAAAACTACATTCAACAAAAAGTAATTGGAAACTAAATAATCTCATCTTAAAGAATGATTGGGTGAAGCAGCAAATTATAGACACAATTAATAATTTCACTCAAGATAATGACAACAATGAGACATCATATCAAAATTTATGGGATGCAGCCAAAGCAGTAATAAGGGGAAATTTTATATCCTTAGAGGCTTACTTGAATAAAATAGAAGAAGAGAAGATCAATGAATTGGGCCTGGAACTTAAAAAGTTAGAAAAAGACCAAATTAAAAACCCCCAATCAATTACTAAACTTGAAATTCTAAAATTAAAAGGAGAAATTAATAATATAGAAAGTAAAAAAAAAAAACTATTGAACTAATAAATAAAACTAAGAGTTGGTTTTATGAAAAAAACCAATAAAATTGATAAACCTTTGGTAAATCTGATTAGAAAAAGGAGAGAGGGAAATCAAATTGGCAGTCTTAAAAATGAAAAAGGAAAACTTAACACTGATGAATAGGAAATTAAAGAAATAATAAGGGGTTACTTTGCCCAACTTTATGCCAATAAATTTGATAACGTAAGTGAAATGGATGACTACCTCCAAAAATATAGGCTTCCCAGATTATCAGAGGAGGAAGTAAATTGCTTGAATAGTCCCATTTCAGAAAAAGAAATAGAACAAGCTATTAATCAACTCCCTAAAAAAAAATCCCCAGGACCAGATGGATTTACATGTGAATTCTACCAAACATTCAAAGAACAATTAGCCCCAATGCTTTATAAACTATTTGAAAAAATAGGGAATGAAGGAGTCCTACCAAACTCCTTTTATGACACAGACATTGGTACTGATACCTAAACCAGGTAGGTTGAAAACAGAGAAAGAAAATTATAGACCAATCTCCCTAATGAATATTGATGCTAAAATCTTAAATAAGATATTAGCAAAAAGACTACAGAAAATCATCCCCAGGATAATACATCATAATCAAGTAGGATTTATACCAGGAATGCAGGGCTGGTTCAATATTAGGAAAACTATCAATATAATTGGCCATATTAATAATCAAATTAACAAAAACCATATGATCATCTCAATAGATGCAGAAAAAGCATTTGATAAAATCCAACATTCATTCCTATTAAAAACTCTTGAGAGTATAGGAATAAATGGATTTTTCCTTAAAATAATCAGTAGCATCTATTTAAAACCAGCAATAAGCATCATATGTAACGGGGACAAACTGCAAACATTCCCAATAAGATCAGGAGTAAAACAAGGTTGCCCACTATCACCGTGACTATTTAATATTGTATTAGAAATGCTAGCTTTGGCAATAAGAGTTGAGAAAGAGATTAAAGGAATAAGAATAGGCAATGAAGAAACCAAATTATCACTCTGAGAACCCCAGAGATTCTACCAAAAAGTTATTAGAAACAATCTACACCTTCAGCAAAGTTGCAGGATACAAAATAAACCCACATAAGTCATCAGCATTCTTATATATCACTAACAAAACCCAACAATTAGAGTTACAAAAAGAAATTCCATTTAAAGTAACTACTGATTGTATAAAATATTTAGGAATCTATCTGCCAAGGGAAAATCAGAAACTTTATGAGCAAAACTACAAAACACTTTCCACACAAATTAAGTGTGATCTAACCAATTGGAAAAATATTAAATGCTCTTGGATTGGGCGAGCAAATATAATAAAGATGACAATACTACCTAAATTAATCTACTTATTTAGCGCTATACCAATCAGACTCCCAAAAACTACTTTGATGAATTAGAAAAAATAACAACAAAGTTCATATGGAAAAACAAAAGGTCAAGAATTTCAAGGGAATTAATGAAAAAAAAATCAAATGAAGGTGGCCTAGCTGTACCAGATCTAAAATTATATTATAAAGCAGCAGTTACTAAAACCATCTGGTATTGGCTAAGAAATAGACTAGTTGATCAATGGAATAGGTTAGGTTCAAAGGACAAAACAGACAATAACTTTAATAATATAGTGTTTGACAAACCCAAAGACACCAGTTTCTGGGATAAGAATGCATTATTTGACAAAAATTGCTGGGAAAATTGGAAATCAGTTTGGCAGAAACTAGGCATTGATCCACACTTAACACCGTACACCAAGATAAGGTCAAAATGGGTTCATGACCTAGGCATAAAGAATGAGTTTATAAATAAATTGGAAGAGCATAGTATAGTTTACCTCGCAGACCTGTGGAAGAGGGAGGAATTTATGACCAAAGAAGAACTAGAGATCACTATTGACCACAACATAGAAAATTTTGATTATATCAAATTAAAAAGTTTTTGTACAAACAAAACAAATGCAAACAAGATTAAAAGGGAAACAATAAACTGGGAAAACATTTTTACAATCAAAGGTTCTGATAAAGGCCTCATTTCCAAAATATATAGAGAATTGACTCAAATTTATAAGAAATCAAACCATTCTCCAATTGATAAATAGTCAAAGGATATGAACAGACAATTCTCAGTCGAAGAAATTGAAACTATTTATAGACATATGAAAATATGCTCCAAACCATTATTAATCAGAGAAATGCAAATTAAAAAAAAACTCTGAGATACCACTACACACCTGTCAGATTGGCTAGAATGACAGGGAAAGATAATGCAGAATGTTGGAGGGGATGTGGAAAAACAGGGACCCTGATACATTGTTGGTGGAATTGTGAACACATCCAGCCATTCTGGAGAGCAATTTGGAACTATGCTCAAAAAGTTATCAAACTGTGCATACCCTTTGATCCAGCAGTGTTTCTACTGGGCTTATACCCCAAAGAGATACTAAAGAAAGGAAAGGAACCTGTATGTGCCAAAATGTTTGTGGCAGCCCTGTTTGTAGTGGCTAGAAGCTGGAAAATGAAAGGATGTCCATCAATTGGAGAATGTTTGAGTAAATTGTGGTATATGAATGTTATGGAATATTATTGTTCTGTAAGGAATGACCAGCAGGATGAATACAGAGAGGACTGGCGAGATTTACATGAACTGATGCTGAGTGAAAAGGACCAGGAGATCATTATATACCTCAACAACGATACTGTTTGAGGATGTATTTTGATGGAAGTGGATCTCTTCGATAAAGAGAGCCTTAATTGATCAAAGATGGACAGAAGCAGCTACACCCAGAGAAAGAACACTGGGAAATGAATATAAACTGCTTGCATTTTTGTTTTTCTTCCCGGGTTATTTATACCTTCTGAATTCAATTCTCCCTGTGCAACAAGAAAACTGTTCGGTTCTGCACACATATATTGTTTCCAGGATATACTGTAACCTATTCAACATGTAAAGGACTGCTTGCCATCTGGGGGAAGGGGTGGAGGGAGGGAGGGGAAAAATCGGAACAGAAATGAATGCAAGGGATAATGCTGTAAAAAAAATTACCCTGGCATGCGTTCTATCAATAAAAAGATATTTAAAAAAAAAAAAAAAAGAAATTCTAGCACAAAAAAAGAGAGAGAATCAGCAGGTATAACGTTTACCTCATCATTTTTGGCCCAGGGTTTTTTGATTGTTTGTTTGTTTGTTTTTGACAATGTCAGATCTCCTTCAGAAATTGACACTGGAATAAGTTAAGTAGTAACTTTGCGCTTTGGCTATCTTATTTCTCTGGTATAGCTACACCCATACAATATATTATTCACTTAGAAAGTATTTATCAGTGCTAAATGAAAGAGAGTGGAAGAGTGGACAAGAGAACTTTATCACTTCTTTGATTTTATAAAGTCTCATGGATATCTACAAAATCAACTAAAGAATAGACCAAAACTCATATTTGTATCAAGGATATGGATGTTAGCACATAACAATTAGCATATTAACAAATTAGTCATATTTCAAGTCATTTGGCAAATAATTTTTAATAGGCAGCATAAACACAATATGATAGATTTTGTATTAGAAAGGAATTCAGATATCTATTCCTAACCCCTTATTTTACTAATGATGAAACTGAGACCCAGGCAAGTTAATTGTGCTTCCTGTAACACAGAAGATAGAGATAACCTATGAAATAGTGTTTAATGTCAGTGATCTTGCATGGCACTGTGTTCTTAAAAAATAGATTGGATAGAATCTTACACATGGAATCAGGGGATCTTAGTTAAACTCTTGTCCAAACACTATTTGGTATGATCATAAGGAAGTCACTTATGTGTTTAGATTTTTCTCATCTGTTACATAGGGAGAATAATATTTGTACTACCTACCTTATAGAGCTATCAAAAAGGCGCTTTGTAAACCTTAATGTGCTATAAAAACATTAATCATTAGTATTATATTGATCTAGTTAAAAGTATCAGTGAAAATAAAACTGTCAGCTTTAGCTCTTGCTATGAAATGCAATCTATATTAAATTCTAGTGTATTTCTAGAAATTCAATGAAAATGGAACTAAGCCTATACAAGAAGGAAAAATCATCCATACAATTAAATGATATACTTAGAGTTTATAAAAATTCATAGGTGGAAGCAAATATCATTTAGACTTGAAAAATATGAGAATTGAATGAGTGGCTAATGGTCCTTACCCAATATGGTCATTTACCTTAGGTCAGGCTAGGTCACTCACAACTAAATACCATTGTGGCTGCAATGTATTATTTTTAAAGTGCTTAACATATTTCCTGGAACAAAGAAATGCCTAATAAATGCTTATTGCTTTCCCTTCCTTACAGTCAGAAAAAAGAAAGGAGATGAGAGAATCAGGTTTCAAGTACCAGTAACTTATTTCCCAAAGTATTAGATCTATACAATGGATATGACACATATGCAATTTAAAACTAAAGTAGTTTATTTTAGCAATCCCTGTAAAGTTCTCTCCCTTATTTATTCAGCCCTCCCACCTAATGTTAACCTATAATCCCTTCTAAAAGTCCCTTGCCAACTCTCTTAGTTTTCTCATGTGTTTATAAAAACACTTCCAAATCTCTTAGATATATGTTGTTTCCTCTTCAATCCAGATGAGAGTAAGATCACAATATTAAAATTCTCCACTCCCATCTGCTTCCTCTGCATTAGTTCTTCCTTTTTTTGCCCCATTTTATCAGATAATTACTACAGCTAGGCAATGCAATGAACAGAATATTACTTGGAATCTGAAAAGATTTAAGCTCAAATCCTGTCTGTGACAGCTACTAGTTGTCTGACTCTGTTCAAAGCACTTTACCTCTTCTGTCTCAGTTTCTTATCTATATAGTAGAGAAGATAAAAAATATCCATTTCCCAGGATTGCTAGGAATATCAAATGAGACAATATCTGTAAAGGGTTTTGTAAACCTGGAAGTTCTGTTATTATGTCTGCTATCATTATTGACATGCTGGTATTTAAGACAATAATTTCAAAGCATGTCTTTTTACAATATATATGAGATACAAAAATTTTACTGATCACTGAAAATACTGAAAATTTTAATATATATGTTTAGTGGAACAGAATCAAATCTCAAAAAATATTCCAGTACTTTTATAGATTTTGGATTTCCTTTCAAGAGAGTATTGTGCTTTAATTGCTAAAAACTTAATTCATTTCCATTGCAAAGGTCTGGCAAAAACAAACTATTAATTATGTTCAAATTACTAGCATTTTTTGAGGGGGGGCTTTGTTTTCAAATTGGAAGGGATCTAGAAGTTAACTAGCTCAACTTTACCTTAAACATGAGAAAAATGAAAAATGAAGTAACATATACAATTTCACATAGACAACTGGTCAATTAATCAGCAAGCCTTTATTAAGTTTGTCTCATATAAAGTGCAGTCCAATTGCAAAGAAAGGAATAAACAAAATAAAAAAACAAACAAACAAACAAACAAACAAACAAAACCAAACAAAAACAGTCTGATTTCAAAGAGCTCACATTTTAATCAAATGGAAGTGACAACATGCAAAACACTATCAAGATAGTTATATATGGGATAGATTGTAGATAATCTCATATGGATGGCATTATAAAGGAAAAGAATTCTTGAAATATTTGGGATTTTAGCTAGGACCTGAAGAAAGCCAGCAAAGCCAAGAACAGAAATAAAGAGGGAGAACATTCTAGGCATGGAAGATATCTTTAACAATGCCCAAAGTAGAGGGAAAAAATTGTTTTTTTCTTGTTAATTTTTACACAAGTATTAGTAAGAAAGCTAATGTTAATGGATTACAGAGGATGGAAAGAAAGAACACTAAGGTGTACATAAGGACAATTTCGTGGTAGATTTGGAAAAATGTAGAAGTTTGTTGCTATTTTTGACTCGCATAATTTATTATATTATTTATTTCTTTTCTTTATGTAATTGTATTATTTTCCTTATTTTTGTTATGATAATGTGACAAGTGTGTGATAGTACTATCTTTTTCATTAATTGTTTTTTGTAGAAATTTGTGTTGGGTAACCTGGGTGTATCTAGTTTATTTGTCCTTACTTGTACGTATTGGGTTCAGTTTATGTAGTATTATGAATAAACTCATGATCAATTAGCAGCAATTCTCTATTCAAATGAAGAAATTTTCATCCTTATTTTGTAGGACATATATAAAGAATAAGGTTCAGAGAGCGTAACAGAATATTCACATAGCCATATAAATAAAGAGCAAAGCAAGGATTTGACCTAGATTTCCTAACTCCATGATCCTATGCTATTTCTACTATTCAAGGTAATGTGCCCTTTATGTTCAATGGTTATACTGCTAACTCACAATCGACTATTTCCCTTAGTCATTTTTTTTTTTTGTCTTAACTAGTGTAAGGTTACTCTTAGCCAATCTTACTTCAATCCAATTCTCACTGGGATCTTTGATATCTTGCAAATCTGCTAGCAAACTGAAAATACTTTGTAAGCTAACTGGAACTTAAAAGAAACTGATTAATACATTTAAATCAGAAACATATTCTATCCAACTTACCAAAATGTTGCTATTAGAAGGAAAATATTGAATTAGAGACATGATCACTGTTAATATTTGCCCAAAAAGAATATGTGAGAAGCAGTGGAAGGGGCACAGACAAATGCAAGTTATTTCTCCCAGGTGAAAGAAAAACTAATAAGAAATTATGTAATTATCATCATTCAATACTTATTGAGCATCTAATGAATAATTCAAAGAATTGAGTAGATTGTATTAGATAAAAAATTGTTTAGCTGTTTACAATTCTTCCAGGCAGGCACTGTGCTAAGCATGGGAATATAAAATTGAGCAAAAGGAAATCTGGATCAGAATAGGGAGAAACCTCTTTCTGAGTTCAAATCCTGCCACAGATACTTAGTAGCTGTGTGATCCTGAACAAGTCACTTAATGCTGTTTTCTTCAGCTTCCTCATCTTAAAAATGAGCTAGAGAAGAAAATGGCAACATACCACATATCTTTGCCCAGCAAAAACACTCATGAAGAGTGGAACATGAGTGGAATACTTGAATAATCAAAGACAGAGGGTCCCAATCCTGTCTGCCTAAGAAACCTACCTTGTAAAGTCATTAAAATTCTCTCGACTTCAGGTTCTTCTGTTACAAGATGAGACTGTTTATTTCAATTACCCCTAAAATCCTTTTCAGCTTATACTTTATATGATCCTTCTTCAGTAAAATTACTTTCTAAAATTTATGTAACCTAATCTAAAAAAAAAAGTAACTTTAAAAAAATAGGCCTGTAAATAATTGTTAAGAAAAGTCCCTTCAATGCTGTCTTAATAATTAATGAATTGTTGCTAATTTATTAATCCTTATTACAATATTTTCTAAAAATTCTCAAGTTAATTTCAAAGGCTATGAAATGTTAATATGTAAAAAAAGTACTGAAAATTCCTTCTTTTCAACATAATATTCACAATCTATACAATTTAAAAAAATAATATTTAAAATGTCTATTTTACTCACCACCTAAAAATTTCCATTTTTTCTATTCCCATAATTTGATGCTAATTGTTATTGTTCATCCTTAATACTCAAATAGGACCAAAGACATCACAATGTTCAGGACATGATTCAATGTGTTTGACTATGGCTGATCAGTTCAATATGAGCTTAGAAGGTTCTATCAGAGGCTGGGGAAAAATAGTGAATTTCAGCATTTGGTATGAAGATATCTCACATATCTTAGTGTGCTATTGTAATTTGCTTTGCCCATAGATCATAGATTTATTTTTAATGTGAACACCTCATGCAGGGCAATCCTATGCCAGCATTTCTCATGTCTCACAATTGATACAAAATTTGTTCAGAGACTATCTTGAACCACATCTTCTGACCACTATATGAATGCTTGTATTGTGTGTTTTCTGCAAAATAGTCTTTTAGGTAAACACATGTTTCACATTGGACTATATGGCTAATCCATTGGAGTTTTGCTCTTTGCAGAAGAGTCTGAATGCTTGGCAGTTTAGCTTGAGAATGAACCTAAGTATTCAGTACCTTATCTTGCTGGTGATCTTTAGAATCTTTTTAAGAAAATTCAAATATAAATGGTTTAATTTTTCTGACATGGTGATGATAGGCTGTTTAGGTTTTGCAGGTATATAACAATGAGGTCAGCATAATTCATTCTGGTTCTATAGTTCTTTAGGTTGTTAGGTAGCTTAAAACCTCTTCTTTCTCACTTTTTCTTTTAGAGCCTCTCAAGTGATCAGCCACCTCTAGCAATGCATTTTTCAACTTCACATCTTGGTGTACATCCCTGAAAAGAGTACTACCTAGTTAAGTGAAGTTATACACATCATTCAATATTTCTCTACTTGCTGTAATCAAGAGTTCCATGTTTGATGGGTACAATGCTGGGTAGTAGACAAACTATGGAAATGTTCAGTCCATCTTTACAGGTTTATGTCTTTATCACTGATTAGAGTGGTTCTATCAGAGATAAGTAGTTAAGATACACCAGAAGTCTTTGGCACATAAATTGTTTCAGGGCACATAAAAGCAGGCTGGATTGTTTCCATTAACATAAAACTAAATCTTATTTGCTGTCTTACTGAGCCAAGAATCCTGCATCTCTCTCAGCTTCACTTGCACTTTACTTTTGATAGAATTACATGCTGTCTTCTTAGAGACTGATGAATTGCCCTACTGGTAAATGTTACAGTTCTGATTTTTTTTATTTAGCATATTTTAAATTTTTCCATCATTTTCATCAAGTCAAACTTTAGGTTTATAAGTGTTTTCACTTAAATGAGCAAATGCAGTGCTGTACACCACGTCTCTGAAAGCTGCCCACTCATTTTCTGCTTCATTATTGCTAACTATATGCTTACTCAGTTTTGTTTCCACAAACTGTCAGTGATGAGAAAAGTTCTATAACTGTTGAGTCTTCTGACACATCTTGCCTTGGAGCCATTCCTTTTGTCAAATATGTATGTTTAGCTTTTTATCTAGCACTCTGTGCCACACATCATCTTAGTCACTCTCATATCCTGCCTGTCTCTTCTCCCTACAATGACATAGTATATTAAACATCAGTGTTTTCTATGAAGATGTATCCTAAATTTTTAGTCGTGTTAGGTTGATGGAAGATGGTATTGATGTGAAGATTGTGAGATGCACAAATCTCCAATAGTAAGCAACCATTGCTCTTATTGTTTCTGATTCCATTCCTTCCAAAGACTCCCTCCCATGTCTCCATAATTTCTGCCTACTCTGACATCAGTCACCCAAAATTATCATCTTGTCTTTTTTCAGCACATTGATGATGAGGGCATCCTTGTGTTCATATTTTTTTTTTTTTTACCTCCACCTTATTAGGGTTTATCTCTTTGAGAGAATGTCACTTTTGTGAAAGTGACAGTTTCATTGTCATGAACCTATCATTAACTCTTTTGATAGGAATACAAGCTTCCTAACTACATTTGATCTGATTGCAAAATTTTTGCCACCTTCATGGTACTTTTCATCATATTGGACATTTGACAAACATTTGAATCCAGTTATAAATTCAGTCAATTGGCCTTCATTTACAACCTTTGTTTTACTTGGGACGGCTATTTTGATGCAATATCTCATTTCTCTCACAACAAGAAGTATTCATTTTTCAGGTCTTTTGGATTTTCTGTTGCCCATGACTATGTACACATTCGGTGCACCAATGTGAGTAGAATCAACTTCATAAAAAAATTGTAATTTTTTTCTTTTTTGCAATTGCAATTTGGATGATCTTTACAGTAAACAATATAGTAAACAAACTAGATTTGGGTGAAACAGGCAATTTTACGATCACCTTTTCTAGTCCTTATATCATGCCATAATCATACAGATTTTAAGAAACTACTTAGACCACCAGAGGGCTACTGAATTGTACTGCTGCTTCCTCACAGTGAGAATATGACCCTATGTCCTGACATATCTGTTTGCAAAGCTTCCTCATTCATAAGTCACCATAGGGCTTCAAGGTAGGTAAAATAATAAAAGAATAAAATAACACCAATGTAAAATAATAAAATCGTAAAACAATGGATGATGAATAATGTCTTGATTTTCAGAAAACTGGATTTAAGTGAGGCAGAATTGCACAAAATTGTCAGCCTTGTTCTTTCTTATATTCATCTGTAAAATAACATTGGTGTCTGACTAAGCTCTAAGTATTCCACAATGCCTCTTTCAGCAGCCTTCAGGACTACTGGAATAAAATGTCCTTTTATACCGATTATGTAAGGTAAGCCTTCACATTCTTGGTATAAACCCCTTTTGTCTCACCTATGGATTTGAGACACATCAGTTACCTTCCACTTCGTCGAGATGGTTTTATATGACCACTTCTCATGCTATAGCTTCTTGGAGTTATAGCTGAGATTTGGAGGATGTGTAGTTACCAAAAGTAAATGAGCAGCCCTAATAAAGCATTCACCAATCCTAATTCCAGATTCTAATCCTCACCAATTATCCCATAAAACTCAAAAAAACCTCAGTCTTCAGACTTTAGTTTTTAGTCTTTCTGACCAAGTATACCAAAGCTGATAATCAGTCTCTTGCTACATGCAATTTTTAGCTCTCTTTACAGAACACCCAAATGCAAAGCAGGATGCTGTCTAATTGATAATTACTATCAATTTTGAGGTTGTCAGATAATTACAAAATCCCATTACAAGATACTTCTGAAGAAGTCACGGCCTTACCTAATAAAAAGACATATTTACCAAATTATCATTTAATCTTAAATTGAAGACTTCTAATAACAGATAACACATTATCTCTTTAAATGATTTATTTCACTTTTATAAATCTTTGTTAGCAAGATTTTTTATTTAAAATTAAGCTAAAATCCACCTCTTCTTTTTATGCACATTTTTTCTAGTTTTATTCTTTGGGATTAAGCTTATGCTTCCCAGGGAAAGGCTTTAGAATATTTAAAGAGAGCAATCATTTCCCACATAAGTCTTTTCTTTTCTAAGCTAAATGTTCCCATTTAGTATCTACAGCTGTAGTATCTACAGCTAATCCTTATACGTCATAGTCTCCATGAATCTCACCATCCTGGCTAACCTCCAACTTCTAGAAATGTTCCAATTAATCAATGCCCTTCCTTAAAATTAGACTCTTAAAACTTAACACAGCATCTCTCATTGTTAAATTACAGGTATCAGTACTAAGTCTGCATGTATCTACATAAAAACAAAAACAACATTTTTCTTTCTTTTTATGTCAATAATGTAGTTTCCATTATTGTCTCTATTACTCTTAGGGCCTAGCTTGTGCTCTGGCAAACTAGTATATTGTCTTTTTTTTTTCCTTCCTTGTAACAATGGATTGTAAAAACCAAGAACAAAGCAGCAAGCTCTGGCCCTTGAATTATTTTATGTCTTTTGTTCTGTCATCTGGTATCATAAAAACAAATTTGAAGGGTGGGGGGAAGCAATATAGAATTTGGCTTCAAACTCCCCCAAGAGATTTTTGATGATTATTTTCTTAGCATTAGCTATATTTGTTCACTTCAGATTATTTTAATGAGGTTGATTCATTTATTGTATCTTTTTGTATGCTCGGTTTGTTACATCTTTAAGCTATTGATTTAACAAAGAAAGAGAATAGGAGACAATGAAATTCAAATTAAAAAGAGGAAAATGGGATGTTTGGAAAAATGCACAGAGAAAAGAAAATTTAAATTAAAAAAATCTCTTTTGTAGATAAGTACTTTGAGACTTTTATGAATTCTCATTTATAAGCCTTACTTTTCATAAACTTCTACCTCCTTAATGATTCTGAGTAACTGTCTGTGAATTATATTTGAATTCATGTAGCTGGCTAATAACAGTCCCAAATTCTGAGATAAAGATATCACAAAGAAGACAAAGAGAACTAGTTTAACTACTAACATTTGTATGGCAGTAACCAATGACCCCAAAATAGAACTAATTGCATAAAAACTACTTTTGATCTCACATTAATGTGAGACTCAATATATCCATAAGTGAACAAGAGAATTGGGCTAATTACATACTGTTATAAACAAGGATTAAAATTAAAAAGATAGAGTAAAAAAGGGGAAAAATGAAACCTTCAGCATTTCAAAGTAGTAGATTAAATATGAGTAAGAGGAGAGTATAATATAGTAAAAATTCTTCACAGATCTTTTAGCTTTTAAATTAGGAAATGCATGCAGTCCAGTGCACTTTTACAAGTCTGCAAAATACCTTAATAGCCCAACATCTTTAAAAATCAAGAGTCTGCAAAATTATTCACTTACCATACATATTGAATGTTAATAACATCAAGTAGGGTAGTTTATTAACCTTTTACATTAATGGCCAAAATGAAACTTACTGGGAACAAATGCATGACAGGAGGGAAAAATGTTTCTGACGGTTATTGGGCTTCATTTGACAGTTAATAAAAGCCATCAAGTACATATTATGTTAGATTAGCCAAGATCTGGATTCCATATGACAAGTCATTATTATTAAAGGCAAGTAGAGGGTATTTTCAAATACACCCTGGAGTGAGGCATGTTAAAATACGGATGACACACTCTTGAATGTCAAGGACATTTTTTGCGGTCTCAAATGGAAAACTACATGTAATATGCAGTTTGGGAACTCTTTGGGGCACTTCTGAAGACCTCAAAACATTACACTGAATCTTTTTTTAAAAACTGTCACATTCTACTATAGATCGAAGTGTATAACAAATATTTATAGACAACAATTTCAATAAGACAATATGCTACAAAAAATTCTGATAAAAATTGGAAAATGATTATGCATTAAAATTTCTTAACATAGTTTTTCATCCTTTTTTGGTATTATATTTTTGTCTGCTAAGTCAGATTTTTTACCTTTAACATTTTTTAATGATGGAAAATTAGACTTACAATACATTGGTATGTTTTTTGATCTAGCTAACTAATATATTAAATGATAACCTGTGATCCTATGTTAGTATACCTTCTTAAGCATGACTTTTATATGATTAGGATATGAGTCAGCAATAGGAAGACTTAAGTTTATTAATGTGTGCTATTTAACATTAGAAGAAAATATTGCCTTATATAATACTAGTGTTTATGTAGCACTTAAAATTTTGCAAAATTTTTTACTTATCACACTTGATTCACTACAGCTATTGATAATATTAATCAATTAATTAGCTAATATCAACATAGTGATTGATATATGCCAAGCACTTTACAATTATTATCTAATTTGATACTTAAAACAATCCCAAGAGGTAGGCATTATTCACACAAAGCTATTTTTAAGATCCTCATTAGTAAAATAAAAAAAAATCAGATTAGCTGAGAAACACCCAAAGCAAATAAACAATACAACTTGTGAGCTTCTAACACCAGAAAACTGTGGGACCTGACCACACCTAAACCACACTAGAAATCAATCAGCAGCACCGGCCCCAGCACAAACCAAAATGATTGTCACCCCTTTGCCTTAAGAGCAGATCTCAACCTTTAAAAATTGATTAAAAAAAAAAAAACAAAAAAACTCTGACCATGGACAGCTTTTTACAGAGAAAGAGAAGAACAGACCTCAAACCCTGAGGATCCCAAAGGCAAATAATTTCCAGATGAAGCCTCACAGGGTGGTAGAAGTTGATCCCCATCACACAAAGATCTCTTGGAAGAATTCAAAAAGGATCTTAAAAGAGAGTTAAAAGAAACATGAGGAAAATAAAAGAGAGCTTTGCCAGAGGGTTTGGAAAAGGAAAAACAGAAATTACCTGAAGAAAACTCTTTAAAAAAAGATTTGACAAAATGGAAAAAAAGCATATAACTTCTTACAAAATTAGTATGACAAAGAAATCAATTCATTGAAAAACAGAATCTATGAAATGGAAAAAATGCAATGAACAAAACATCTCATTTAAAAGTTCAGTTGATCAAAACCAAAAAGATCAACTGACTTCATTAAAAAAAATGATTTAAAAAGAGCCTAAACATCATCTTTTAGGAAATAATAATAATAATAATAATAATAATAAAAAACTGTCTGGCTATCTAGAACCAGAGGATAATATAGTCTTTAAAAGAATTCATCAATCGCTGAGTGAAATGAGCAAAACCAGGAGATCATTATATACCTCAACAATGATACTGTTTGAGGATGTATTCTGATGGAAGTGGACCTCTTAGATAAAGAGAGCCTTTAATTGATCAAAGATGGACAGAAGCAGCTACACCCAGAGAAAGAACACTGGAAATGAATATAAACTGCTTGCATTTATGTTTTTTCTCCCGGGTTATTTATACCTTCTGAATCCAATTCTCCCTGTGCAACAAGAAAACTGTTTGGTTCTGCACACATATATTGTATCTAGGATATACTGCAACCCATTCAACATGTAAAGGACTCTTGCCATCTCGGGGAAGGGGTGGAGGGAGGGAGGGGTAAAATCGGAACAGAAATGAATGCAAGGGATAATGCTGTAAAAATTACCCTGGCATGCGTTCTATCAATAAAAAAAAATATTAAAAAAAAAAAAGAATTCATCAATCATCTCCTGAAAGAGACCCTAAAAGGAAAACTCCTAGGAACATTACAGCTAAATTTCAGAATTTTCAAATCAAGGCAAAAATATTGCAAGCAGCCAGAAAGAAATAATTAAAATATCCAGGAGCTAAACTTAGGATTACCTAGGACCTAGCAGCTTCCATTTTAAAGAATTGAAGGGCATGGAATCTGATATTCTGAAAGGCAAAGGAATGTGGATTGCAGCTAAAAATCAACTATCCAACAAAATTGAGCATTATCTTTCAGGGCAAAAGATGAACATTCAAGGAAATAGGTGAATTTCATTTATTTCTGATGAAAAAAAAAACAGATCTGAATAGAAAATTTGGTCTTCAAATATAGAACACAAGAAAAGCATAAAAAGGAAAGAAAATAACTTTCTTTTAAAAGTTAAAAAGCTTATATCCCTAAGTGGGAAGATGATATGTTTAACTCTTGAAATCTGTAGCATTGTTATGGATGTACTTAGAAGGTACAGGTATAATTAGATTTTATTGTGATGGTATAAAAACAAACAAACAAAAAACTAGAGGAGAAAGTGTGATCCTACTGGAAGAGGAAAATGGAGTTAAAATGAGGTAAATTATATCTAATGAAGAGGCAAAAAGATCTATTACAATTGAGGGAAAGAAGGGAAGAGTATGAACATTATGTGTATCTCTTTCTCATCAGATTTGGTTCAAAAAATAATATCAGACACATTTAGTTTCACAGATAAGCTTATCTTATCATAGTTGGAAATAGGAGGGAAAGGAAAAAGGAATGGGGGAAGCTAATAGAAGAGAGAACAGAAGTAAAAGGGCAAAGATATAAGAAAGAAGGAAGCCCTGGAAAATGGGCAGGCTGGATAAGGGACAGGATGGTCAGAAGCAAAATACCGGGGAGGAAGGAAAGGGGGAAAGGAAAGAGAAAAGCATAACTGGGGTGAAAACAAGATGGTAGGAAATACAGAGTTAGTAATTTTATTTGTGAATTGGAATGGGATGAACTTCCCCATAAAACAGAAGCAGATAGCAGACTGAATTAAAAGCTAGAATTCTACAATTTGTTTTTTTTTTACAAGAAACATTTACAAGAATGTATCTGAATGATACATTCAGAGTAAAGGTAAAAGGCTGAAGGAGAATCTATTATGCATCAGTTGAAGTTAAAAAAAAAAAAGTAGGGCTAGTAATCCTGCTCTCAGATCAAGCAAAAGGAAAAATAAAACTAATTAAAAGAGATAAGGGAAACTCCGCCCTACTTAAAGGAACCATAGATAATGAAGTAATGTCAATATTAAACAAATAAGCACCAAGTGGTATAGCATCCAAATTTCTAGAGGAGAAATTAAGAGAGCTGCAAGAAGAATCAGACAAAAAACTATACTAGTGAGGGACTTCAATCTTGCTCTCTAGGAACTAGATAAATTGAACCACAAAGTAAATAAGAAAGAAGTTAAGGATGTAAATAGAAATCTAGAAAATACCTTTGGAGATAAACTTTTGGAGAAAATTGAATGGAGACATAAAGGATATACTTTTTGTGTGGAACTACATGAAACCTATACAAAAATTGACCATAACCTATATAAAAATTGACCATTATAGAACAAATTAAAAAGCCCCAATTAAATACCAAATTTGAAATTCTTGTAATTCCAGAGAAACTGAGCAAGACAGAGATTTAAGACCAGTTTAATAGTTTATTAAATGGAGAGGTATACTGGGACCAAACGGATCCATGTGGCCCCAGGGCTGGACGAGACTATCATCTCAAAGAATCCAGCACTGAATATTAGTCAGCAAGGTTTTTTATAGGATAACAAGGCGAGGCACCTAGGATGACACAATGGCGGGAGGTACTGGAGAGGTTACTGATATTCTAATAATGTCTAAAATGGATAGACCTTTATTTTGTCAAACATTAAGAAGGAAGTATTATAGCCTAAAGATATAAAACCTTTATCTCATAACATTAAGAGGGAAAGGTCACAACCTGAGGCAGAGTAACTAAATAGGACAATGGAGAAAGTGGGTCAGGACATTAAAAGGGAACTGTGGCATAACATTCTGAGAATGAAAGTACAGATTAATAAAATTGAAAGTAAAAAAAAAAAAAAACTATTGAATTAATAAAACAAAAGTTGCTTTTTTGGAAAAAAACAACAAAATGGATAAATCTTTGCTTAATTTCATTAGAAAAAGAAAAGAAAAAATCAAATTGTTAATATCAAAAATGAAAAGGAAGAACTTTTCACCCATGAAGAGAAATTAGAGCAATAATTGTGATGGACCTGGCTCTTCTCAACAATGAGATGCTAGAGACCAGCATTAATCTCTCCTTTGAGTTTCATAATTTCTAAATTGATATTTAATTGGGGGCTTTAAATTTGTTCTTTTCCAAGCTTTTTTAGTTCTCTTTTATTTTATTCCTTATTTTATTCATGTAGATATTTAGAGACAAAATTTTCCCGAAGAACTGTTTTGGCTGCATCCTATAGGTTTTGGTATGTTTTACCATTATTGTCATTCTCTTGGATAAAATTATGGATTGTTTCTGTGATTTGTTGTTGGATTCACTCATTTTTAAAAATTAGATTAATTTCCAATTGGTTTTCAGTTTATCTTTCCCGGCTCCTTTATTAAATATAATTTTATTATAATGAAGTCTGAAAAGGAACCATTTATTATTTCTGCCTTTCTGCCTTTGATTGTGAGGTTTTTATGCCCTAATACATGGACAATTTTTGTTTTTGATGCCATGTACTGTAAGAAAAAAGGCCATTCCTTTATGCCCCTATTCAATTTTTTCCAGAGGTCTATCATATCTGTTTTCTAGAATCTTATTAACCTCACTAGTTTCTTTTTATTTTATTGTTGTAGTTAAATTTGTCTTATTCTGAGAAGGAAGATTGAGGTTTTCACTAGTATAGTGATACTGTGTTATTTCATCCTGTAACTAGCTTAAATGTTTTCTTTAGGAATTTGGCTACTCTAACACTTGGGGCATACACATTTACTATCAGTATTACTTCATTGTTTATGATTCTCTTTATCAAGATATATTTTCCTTCCTTATCTCTTTCAAGATCTATTTTTACTTTTGCTGTATTTGGGATCAAAATTGCTATCCCTGCTTTATTTTACTTCACCTGAAAAAAAATAAATTTTGTTCCACCCTTTTACCTTTATTCTGTATGTGTTTCTCTGTGTCAAATGTATTTCTTGTAAACAACATTTTGTAAGATTCTCTTTTTTAATCCACTCTGCTACTCACTTCCTATTTATGGGAGAATTCATCCCATTCACATTCACAATTATGATTACTGGCTCAGTATTTCCTTCTCTCTTTCACTCTGTCCTTAGTGTATTTTTTTTAAATCCATGTCATCCACTACTTTATCTTCTCTCACTCCACCCACCTCCTCTTAGCAATATATTTTTTACCCACTCTATCCACTATCAGCCCTCTACCTTTTCTTAATATATATTTTTTAAACTCATTCCACCCACTACCTTATCTTCTATCAACCCTTCCCAACTTTTATAACCTTTTCCCCTAATATTTCTTCCCTCTATCCTGAACTTCTCTTTTCTTTTTTTTTTCTCCTCCTACTTCTAAACATGGTTAGATAAATTTCTTTATCAAGCTGAATAATTATGTTGTTCCCTCTTAAAGAGAAAAATTATGAGATCAAGCTTCAGACAATGCTCATGCCCCTCCTTTCTTTCCTTTGATTATAATAGGTCTTTTTTGCCTTTTAATGTGATGTAACTGGCCCATTATACTTCTACTTTCATCTTTTCCCACTACAAACTCCTCAATGCTTTTTTCTTTGAAGTTAACACATCAGAGTCCATTCACAACTATACCTCCAATCTATGCAATGCCCCTCTCTGTCTGCCTCAGTGAAAGAAACAGTTTTCATCAACTACAGAAAGTGTTTTTCCATCTAAGGATTCAAGCTGTTTCACCTTAAATTTTATATATCCCCTTTATCTTTCTTTGCTTCTCTTGAGTCATGTAATTGTAGTTTAAATTTCTGTTTAATTGTTTTGTTTGTTTGCTTTTTAGTAGAAATGATTGAAAGTCTCTTACTTCATTGAAGATCCATTGGTTCCCCTGAAATATGATGCTGAGTCTCACTGGGTGGCTAATTCTTGGCTGTATCCCTAGGTCCTTTGATTTCTGGGAATATGGGATTTCAGAACCTCTGATCCTTTGTTATAGAAGCTGCCAGATGATGAGCAGTCCTGGCTGTTGCTCCTTGATATTTGAATTGTTTCCATTTGGAAGCTTGCAGAATTTTTCTTTGAGATTGAAGTGCAACAATGATTCTTGGGATTTTTCTTGAAGGATTTCTTTCTGAAGGTGTTTGATGGATTCTTTCAGTGATGCATCATGTTTCTAGAATATTGGGGCAATTTTAGTTATCAAACTGTGCATACCCTTTGATCCAGCAGTGTTTCTACTGGGCTTATACCCCAAAGAGATACTAAAGAAGACAAAGGCATCTGTATGTGCCAAAATGTTTGTGGCAGCCTGTTTGTAGTGGCTAGAAGTTGGAAAATGAATGGATGCCTATCAATTGGAGAATGGTTGAGTAAATTGTGGTATATGAACATTATGGAATATTATTGTTCTGTAAGGAATGACCAGCAGGATGAATACAGGGAGGACTGGCGAGACTTACATGAACTGATGCTAAGTGAAATGAGCAGAACCAGGAGATCATTATATACCTCAACAACGATACTGTTTGAGGATATATTCTGATGGAAGTGGATCTCTTCGATAAAGAGAGCTAATTCAGTTTCAATTGATCAAGGATGGACAGAAGCAGCTACATGCAAAGAAAGAACACTGGGAAATGAATATAAACTGTTCACATTTTTGTTTTTCTTCCCGGGTTATTTATACCTTCTGAATTCAATTCTCCCTGTGCAACAAGAAAACTGTTTGGTTCTGCACACATATATTGTATCTAGGATATACTGTAACCTATTTAACATGTAAAGGACTGCTTGCTATCTGGGGGAGGGGGTGGAGGGAGGGAAGGGGAAAATCAGAACAGAAGTGAATGCAAGGGATAATGCTGTAAAAAATTACCCTGGCATGGGTTCTATCAATAGAAAGTTATTTTAAAAAAATAAATAAATAAAGGCTTTTCAGTCACATCAAAAAAAAAAAAAAAAAAAAAAGAATATTGGGGCAATTTTCTTTAATGATCGTGGATTTTTTTTGGTCATGACCTTCAGGTAGACCAATAATTTCTAAATTGTTTCTTTTGGATCTATTTTCCAAATAGGCTGTTTTGACAATGAGATTTTATTCCATTTTTTCATTCTTTTTTGTTGTTTGACCGATTCTTGCTGTTTCACAATTATTAGCTTCCATTTGCCTAGTGCTAGTTTTTAATATGTGATGTTCTTCATTTATCATTTGTATCTTTTTTTTTTTCTCATTTGGTTAATTCTACTTTAAGGAATTGTTTTCTTCTATTTTTTTCCCCCTTCCTTTACCAAGCTGTTGACTCTTTCATACATACCTCTTATTTCCTTTCTCATTTTTTTTTCTTCTACCTCTGTTTTGCTTTTTAAAGTCATTTTTGAGCACCTCCAAGAAGCCCCTTTGGATTTGAGACCAATTAATACCACTCTTTCAGATTTCTTCTGTTTACATTTAGTCCTTATCTGAGATGGTGTTTTGGTTTGTCCTGTCACCATAGCTGCTTCCCATAGTCAAAGTTCTTTTCTGTTTCTTGCTCATTTTCTTTCCTTTTTCTTTTGATATTTCTTCTTTCTTTACTTTTATGATTGAGCTCTACTCCTGGGATAAAAATAGAGCTGTCCTACATTCCCTATGCAGCTCTATGCCTTGGCTTCAAGCACAAGGCCTCCTTGTATTTTAAGGGGTGGGGGGGATAGTTTTGCCTGCTCTTATCAGGAAACAGAGTTCCTTGTTTAACAGAGTTTTCTTTCTGACCTGGTACTAGAAGCTACCCTAATGATCTCTTTCTCTACTGAACCAGGACTGAGGGTCTTAGTTGCTAATTTGCTATGATTAAAACCAGTCTCACTGGCTTTCCCAGAGTCTATTTTAGTTGGGCTAATACCCTTTTCACCCTAGTGAGACTTGTAATGGGCTGAGGCTTGAGTTGATGCACTGAGGTCCCAAGCACATGAGGCTAAATAGTAATTGGACCATACTCTATTAATATATAAGCTTGGAGAAAGAATGGCCCCGCCCACTCTTTGTGCAAGTCCTGATGTGTTGTATAGGAAATGACGATTCTGGTGGGTGGAGGCAGGGGAGTGAAAAAGGAAGGGGAGGAGAGCTCAGACGTCTCTCGCTCTGCTTTCTGTTTGTTTCTCTTCTTCTTTTTGTTTTTTTTTGGGGGGCGCCAGGAAGGGGAAGAGAGCTCAGATGTCTCTCCCTCTGCAGCTGGCTTCCTGTCGCAGCTGCCCATATTGCTATAGCAATCCTTCTTGCCCATATTGCTATCGCAATCTTTTTTCACCTCTTCTCTTCAATAAAGACTGAAGATTTTTCCCTTAACCTGAGTTCCTGACTCTGGCTGATTTTAAATATGCGGTCATTACAGAGACTGAACTTTTTTTGAAGTTTTTCTAGTCTATCTTGAGTTGGAGAGTGGTTTCATTCAGTCAGACTCTGTTCAGAAGCTTGGTTTCGTGTGGTTTTTGAGCTAGAACAGCTTCCTGGATTTATTTTGTGCTTTTGGCTCCATCCGCAGAACATCTACAACTCTTTTAACAATAAGTGGCAAGATAGTACTACTAGCTAGGTAAATGTGTGCATAAGAGTATATTTTGTATTTGGAGAGTATACTTTTATTCTCCTAAAAATTACCACCATATTTGTCCTTTTATTTTAAAATATATATATGCTGAAAAGGAGAAGGAGAAGTTAATAACACAGAAACCAACATGGGCTACTTCTACTTGAGACAGGCTTTTAAAATTATGAGAAAAAACTGTCTTGCACCTAATAATACAATGTCACATGTAATTTGAAGTTCATTTTCAATCACTGCTTTTTTGAGTAAATTCAATTACACAGTGTTTTATAAATTTTTTTTATGCTTTGTTGTCTAATGCCTCCTTTGGATATAGTCACCATGAAAAAAATGAATATGAAATGTTTAGCACTTAAACACTTGAAATAATTTTTCTGAACAATATACTGACACTAGAGAGAGCATACTAAATCTCCTATAGTATTCATATTTCATAGTATATATATTAATTATTTCACAAAGAATTATTTAATTATTTTAGATTAACATGTGGATTACAATGCTTTCACTAAATACTCAATTAAGCAGTTTTCCTCTCATCAAATTAGGATCCCATAAATCATGTGCAGGTGATAGTCTTATTATAAAAATAAGGGAAGGAGAGAAAAGAAACAGGAAGAAGGGGCTGAAAAGAAGAAAATTAATATTCTCCATATGACAGATGATTTTCTTTCTTTTCTACTTTTCCTTCTTTCTTTTCTTTTTTCTTTTTTTTTTTTTTTTGCTAAGGCCATTGAAATTAAGTGACTTGCCCAGAGTCACATATCTAGGAAGTGCTAAGTGTCTGAGACTAGATTTGAACTCAGGTCCTCCTGACTTCAGAGCTGGTGCTCTATCCACTGTGTTACTTAGCTGCCCCTAGACAATTTTCTTGATACCTCAAAGGACCTCTTTGAGCCCAAAAGTGAGGATCTTTTAAAATCATCCAATGCATCTAGACTGTATAGAACAGCAAGATCATCAGCAGTGACTAAGACTTCTTGGCTATGAACTTTTAAGACATTGACAAAGACTAGATCTCGTTGAATTTCTGAAATGTTTACTCTTTCCATGAGTGGAATACCCCAGGTACAAAATGAATACTTAAATGTATTTGTTTTGTTTTATCATTTTGAGGCAATTAGGATTAAGTACCTTGAAATAGCTACTACTAACTAGTCACACAGTTAGCAAGTGGCAGGTAATGAACAATTAAATTTGATTGCTTCAAGAAAGAACAATATGTCAAAATTTGGGCATAAAGGATGATACCATAAAAAAAAATTAGGAGAACAAGGAATAAATTACTTATTAGATTTTGGAGAAGGGTAGAATTTATGACCAAAGAACAACTAGAGAACAGCATGAATGGTAAAATGGACAATTTTGATTACATTAAAATAAAAAGGTTTTGCACAAACAAAATCAAATGAAACATGATTAAAAGAGATGTACAAAGGTGGGAAAAAATCTTTGCAGTCAATATTTCAGATAAATTATTTCCCAAATATATAATATATAAGGAGCTGTGTCAAATTTATAAGAATATAATTCATTCTCCAATTGATAAATGGTTAAAGAGCATGAACAGACAATTTTCAGATGATGAAATTAAAGCCATCATTAGTTATATGAAAAATGCTCTAAATCACTTTTGATTAGAAAAATATAAATTAAAAGAACTCTACGATACTACCTCATACCTCTCAAATTGTCTAAGATGACAAGACAATATAATGATAAATGTTGGATCCAATGTGGGAAACCTGGGACATTAATGCATTGTTGCTGAAGTTGTGAAATGATCCAACCATTCTGGATAACAAACTGGAACTATGCCCAAAGGGCTATAAAACTGTGCAAACTTTTTGACCCCAAAGTGCCATTATTGAGTTTGCATCCCAAGGAAATTATATAGGAAGGAAAAGAACCCACATGTGCAAAAAATATCTGTAGCAGTTCTTTTTGTGGTAGCAAAGAATTGGAAAATGAGTAGATGTCCATCAATTGGAGATTGGCTGAACAAGTTGTAGTATATGAAGGTAATAGAATATCGTTGTTTCATAAAATTGACAAACAAGCTGATTTTTAGAAAGATTTACATGAACTGATATTAAGCATAACAAGCAGAATTAGGAATACATTGTATACAGTAAGATCAAGAATGTGTGATGATCAACTATGAAAGACTTGGTTCTTCTCAGTGGTTCAGTAATTCAAAGCAATCCCAATAGACTTTAAACAGAAAATGTCATCTACATTCAGAAAAATAACTAAGGAGACTGAATGTAAATCAACACCTGTCATGTTCACGTCTTTTTTTCTGTTTTTTTTTTTTTTTTTTTTTTAATTTCTCCCCTTTTGGTCTATTTTGCTCTGATTTTTCTCTTCCAATCTGATTCATAAAGCAATGTGTATTAAAATAGACAAAAAAACAAATAAATTAAAAACAAAAACAAAAACAAAGGACTATTAAAAAAAATTATGAGCAAGATGAAAAAAACTTCCAGCAATTGATTGACTAAGGCATAGACTATCAACTAAATGAGATCCCCTGTGTAGTAGAGTTTGGCTTAAAATAAACCACAAGCAAATCATTCTATTCCCTATATCTTCAATAGTGCTTGTATCTGTCAGCCCAACATTGAAACTAGAGATATCTATTCCAAAGGTATCTTCCTCGACCTTATGTATTTAAAGGAGCATGGGATTTTTTTTTTTTTTAAACTATACATGGATATCATCATCCCAGCTGAGGACAAGGACTTCAGGCCTCACTTTGAAGAGTCAGGCAGGCTAGAAGATTCCTGAGAAAAATTTTATTTAAAGAGACCAGGAAGCACCCTTTAGCCAGACTGAAGATAAAAATGGTTTAGGGATGTGGTCCTTACTGTCAGCACTTTTCATATGATTCCAAGGATATTCAAGACTTTTTTTCTAAAAGGCATATTAAATAGTAAACAAATGAACAGGTAAAAAACTAAGAACCAAATATTTAATGTAGAAATAGACAGCTCACTTTTGCCTAATGATGTCAGTTATCACATCTCTAGAGACTGTCAGATTGTGATGGAGAAAGGGAATATGGAAGAGTAGAAGACAGTTGGTGATCTAGAATTCATTCTGATTGTCTTCAAAGTCAATACCATTTCTTAAAACCTTTATTTGTGTATTTAGAGGAATCCCTAGTTAATGGAAGTACAACACTGTTCAGTGTTTTACTCACCAAGTATCTGAAAAAAAGGATTGTTGACACTGTGCAGTTACACCACCTTCTAAACAGTCCATTTTATTTTGTAGATCTAATGCCCCAAGAGAAACTGATACCTGAGATTTCAGGGACCCCTCTAGTCTTTCAGCTTATTTTGATTCATGTTCATGAAAAACAAAAGGTGCTCTTTGCTGGAAATGAAATAAAAATAGAAAGAGTGACTGAATAAGACCAAATATATTGAAAGAAACTCAATATTAGCAATAATTTATGCCTCTGAGGAACCAGTTTTTAAAAGATATGAAGACTGATGAAAACTGATAGAGGAAATTATTAACAGAATTACTACTAAAAAGTGACAAAAATGATCAATATCTATCAACCCATAGGATAACTGTTATCTCCTCCTAACAAATTAACTAAATTATTAAACATATCATTGATGAATATGTGAGAGAGAAGCAAAGCTTCCACAAATGATTCTCTATAGTTGACCTAAATTTTTCAGAGTCATATCTAAAAGAAAAAAATTTAGTAAAAATAATATAGTACATTTTTAATATAAAAAATGATATGCTATGGCAAAATAACATGATACTTTGTAAAGATATTCTTGCAGCTGTTAAGATCAAACAAAATTGCATGATAAATATAAAAATGTAAATTAATTTTAAAAAGAATTTTCTGTTTTTTTTAATGCTAAGCATAGCACAATATAGGGAAATATATTCTCATCAAAAATGTTGAATTTCTTTTTAAACTGAAACCAAATATCTTTTAGGTTTCATTGAGAGAGAAACATGCATGTAAAATCTGAAAACGAAAGTATTACTGATATTTTATTTCTTTTTTCTTCTCTTTTTATCATGTTACTATCTCTGTTTCTACTATGAGGGCCATAGTATTGCAGTATTAAATAAAAATAAGTCATGTTTGTTTCTATTGAGAATATTTATCATATTCTATCTTCAAATGTTCTTAGGAACTCAGAGACCACAAAGTATCATTAATAAGTTAAGCAGAGTCAAGCTCTATTTTAAAAGTTACACATGCAAATTATTTGGGTTTTAATAAGAATGGTACTGCTATGAGCCTGAACAGATGTTTGGAAATTTAGCTGAATATGTTTATTCATTCTAAATATGTTTACAGAATCTATTGAATGCTATTTTCTCAAATGCATTTGCATGGGAATGTATATATGGGCCTGAATCTGCCATCCTTAATCAAGCAAAACTGCCACTGGCTTCATAAGGAATTATGCTTATGTGGGTTATGGCAGAATCAGATCCAGGAAGAGTTTACTGCAATGATAGTAGTGAATTTTGTATGTCATCATTGGAAATTCAATTGTATAACTAGTCTTTAGAATTAAAAAAAAAATAACCATCAAAAATTCTCTGTTTCATACAGACATTTTATAAATGCAAATGGTTATTATAATATTCAAGAAATTTAAAGGTTGATTTTTTTTTCCTAGTAAAAAGATAGGTTCATATCCTTGCTCTGATATTAACCACTCATGAGACCTTAAGACTCAGTTTCTCTGTTCAAAAAAAAAAAAAAAAAAAAAACTATTTTCTGAGTTCCTTTCAACTACAAAGTCTGTGATTGTAATTCAAATTAGGTAGACAATAATTTCCATTAAATATTTTTTTCAAAATTTTCCTTTTCACAGATTTCTAAAGGAAAAATGCTTTTTCATTGATATTCTGGATATTTTATATATTTTTTTAATTTTGAAATTATTGAGCCATTTTATTTTATATATTTATATATGCATATATATATAAATAAACTTATAAATTTATAAAATTTTATAAAATTAAAGAGGTTTGTTCATGGTTTTCTCTTCATTTTATGACTATGGAATACTTATAATTATATATCTGCCATCCCCCAACTCCACAAAAAAATCACTCCCAGGATATTTTCTGATCACATCTTCTGAAATCCAACCTTATTACGCCTCAAAAGTTGAACTTATATTTTTACCATGTATTCTCTATATTCTTTTTGTATCTCCTTTTTTTTTTTCTGCAATTTCAAAAATTTAAGCAATCTTTGGCATCCTAGTGCAGATCTCAAACTGATATCTTATGTTTTGTAAAATATTTTTGATCTTTGAGGAATTCTCCTTTACCACATCTCTTCCCTTTTTACATCAATATTTCCTTCTCATTGGTTGCCCTGTGTTTTCTTTGAACATAGAGTTTAACTTTTTAAAAAGAGATGAAATGATCTCTAGGGATCTTTCTGATTATAAAATTTTATAATCTTATCATTCTTATACTATCTTTTAGTTAATACATAGGATTAATGATCTTGATTGATACCTAATATCTGTGAACTTGGAATTACCAAGTATTTTTGTCTTTCTAGTTTTCTTTTTTTTAAAAAATTTTCCCTTCTTTCCCTGGGTATTCTTCTTTCACACTACATTCTTTGCCTCTTTGACTTATCAAAGAAAGGGCTTTTTATTGTTGTTTTCTTCTAAACAATTCAAAATGAGCTTCTTTGTGAAGCCTTTCAGGAACCATCCACATGAGGGTACTTAATAAACATATCTTTGATCCAGGAATGCTCTGAGAAGCAATAACAGGAGCAAAAGAGAATGAGAACAGAGCTGAAAATGAAGAAAATAAAATGGCTCAATAATTACTTTTTCCCTCTTCTATCACATATAGTTTATGGCTAGTTTATTGTATCTTATATGTGCTATAACATCACAGATACAGTTTATGGCTGTTTTATTTTATCATATGTATTATAACATCACAGATAGTGGCCAAATTTGTTTATCCAATAATACAGCTAATGATTAACATATAGTATAGATAATTGGACAATAATAAACTTAATGGAGTTTAACAGAAGTTATATTGGTCAGCCTTTGACACTGCTATTTCAAGAATGGGATTATCTTCCATTTTAGAACATCTCCAGAAAGGAATTTCTCCAATTTTGTCTCTCTTTTCTGGGCAAACATTATTATCATAAAACTAATTTTTAATAAATCTTAAAGGTTCCAAGTGATTATGATGATGATGATAATTAGGCAGTATTGTTATTTTTAATTTTTATTTTGTATTATGATAATAATAATATTTTTAAAAAAATTTTATTTTATATTGTTTTATTATTTTATTACGAATTATGCTGGGAGAGAAAAATCAGAAAAAAAGGAAAAACCATGGGAGAAAAAAAAAACAAAAAAAAGAAGTGACCATAGGATGTGTTGATTTGCATTCAATTCCATAGATCCTTTTTCTGGATGCAGTTGGAGGCTTTATTTATTTATTTATTTTTTAACAAAAATTTATTGGGATTGCCTTTGGTCATTAAACCACCAAGAAAAAGCAAGTCTTTTATAGTTTATCATTGCATATTGTTACTTTTACTGTGTACAATATATTCTTGGTTCTGCTTCTTTCACTTAGTATCAGTTCATGTAAATCTTTCCAGGTCTTTATAAAATCAGCTTGTTAATCATTTTTATAGAACAGGAATATTCCATTATTTTCATATATTTATTTGATAAGTCATTCCCCAATTCTTTGCTACCATGGAAAAAGCTGTTACAAATATTTTTGCATATGTGGGTCCTTTCTGCACCTTTATGATTTCCTTGGGATACTCCATTACTCCTTTGCTCTCTGGTGTTTTAATATGAATGTGTACTATATTTTTTATCAAAGGTTTTTTTTTTCTTTGAGATTATTTTACAATTTCTGTAGGTTTGTGTCATTTATGGCAATAGTTTACCTAATGTTGCACCAGCCCTGCATTCCTGGTATAAATTCCACTTGGTCATAGTTTATCATACTTCTGATAAATTGCTGTAATCTCTGCTAATATTTTATTTAAAAATTTTGCATCAATTTTATTAGGCATATTGGTCTGGAGCTTTCTTTTTTTCTATTTTGTCTCTTCCTAGTTTAGGCATTAGTACCATATTTGTGTTATAGAGGAAATTTGACAATTTGACAACGCTCCTTCTTTACCTACCTATCTAATTTACATATTATTGGAATGAATTATACTTTAAATGTTTGGTAGAGTTCACTTGTAAATCCATCTAGCTCTGAAGACTTTTTCTTAGAGAGTTCATTGATGGGTTTATTGAATTTCTTTTTCTAAAATGTACTATTTAAGTAATTTATTTCTTTTTCTGTTAATCTGGACAATTTGTATTTTTATAAATATATATCCATTTTAGTTGGATTGTCATATTGACTGCCATACAATTGGACATAATAGCTCTTAATTATTGCTTTAATTTGTTTTTCATTGATGGCAAGATGACCCTTTTTATTTTTGATGCTGGAAATTTAGTTTTTGTTCTTTGCTTTTCTATCTTTTTTCCCTATGACTTCCTTTTTAAAAAAATTATTGAGGCTTTTTATTTTAAAATGTATGCAAGAAAAATTTTTATCATTGACCTTTGCAAAAGCTTGTGCTTTAATTTTTCCCTCCCACATCCAACACCCTCCAATAGATGGCAAGTAATCCAATATATGTCAAATATGGTAAAATATATGTAAATCCAATATTGGCATAGACATTTATACAATTATTTTGCTGCAAAAGAAAAATCAGATCAAAAAGAAAAAAAAATGAAAAAGAAAATAAAATTCAAGCAAACAACAACAAAAGAAGTAAAAATGCGATCCATATTTAGTTCCTACAGACCTCTCACTTAGTGCAAATGGCTCACATCATCACAAGATGATTACAACTGGCCTGAATCATTGATTGATGAGAAGAGTCACATATATCAGAATTGATCATTGTATAATCTTATTGCCATGTACATGGTTCTGCTCATTTCACTTAGCATCACCTCATATAAATCTCTCCAAGCCTCTCTGAAATTAGCCTTCTGATTATTTCTAATAGAACAGTACTATTCCATAACATTAATGTACTATAACTTAGTAATTCTCCAATTGATGGGCATTCACTCAGTTTCCTACCTCCTTTCACCCCTGACCCTTTCTCTTTTCATTTCTTCTAGTGTTTCTGTCCTCCCTTCTATCTAGTTTCTCTTTTTTCTTTATCCTTTCTCCTCCTACTTCTCTGTAGGGTAAGGTAAATTTCTTTAGCTAATTGAGTGATCAAATCATTCCTTCTTTGAGCCAAAATTGATGATATCAAGTTTGATCATTTGTAATTACAAAATGTTAAAGTTCACAAATATGTATTATTATTTTAAATTAAGATATTAAGTGGCATATTTAGCTCCTTTGATTTCCAAACAATATTTTAAAAGAAAGTAGAATATTTAGTTGCTAGTGCAGCAGGGAGTGTTACCATTTTTTTAAAAGATATATTTGTGCACTTAAAGCTCAGGAGTGAATATTTTTCATACTTTAGCTTATTATATACATGTATTGTTATATAAAACAGCCATATCTCTCTGAAGAAAGCCAATTTGAAAGATCCAGATTTATCAAAGAAAAAGCAGAACATTGACTAATTAACAAATAATGTTTTCTTTGCTTTGATAATTACATAATGGTTAGCTTCAACAGAAATCACTTATCTGAGAGATGATATTTACAATATGGTATGACATGTTTTGAATATATTTTCACAGATAAATATTCTTTATACTTCATTGCAAAGAGTATCATAATTAGGTAATCAGCTAAATTATAGAGTATTGTAAGTTTTGTGTATGTAAACTGCCGGTTATCTATAAGTTTGACTATCTGGATATGAGTGAAACTTTCCTACTCTGAAAGCTATGCCTGTGTAAAGGTAAAATGATACTTCTGCAAATAAATGGTGAAACAAGTATGAACTTATTTTTTTTTTTTATTTCATAAATTCTGTTTTTCTGTGAGTTATTTTCTTTTTACATTTTATCAAGTCTATATTTAATGAGTTATATGTTTTTCCCAAATCCTCTTGCAAAGTTTTCATTTCCTTTCCCCATTTTTCTTTTAGCTCTCTTTTAAGATCTTATTTATTTATTTATTTATTTGAGAAGAATCTTGTTTATATCACCTTTTGAGGCTTCACCTGGAGAAAAATCTGCTTTTAGTCTCTTCAGGATTTGAAATCTGTTTTCTTTTACTTTTTGCTTTTTTATTAAAAAAAAAAAAAAAAACCCAACAAGTTGAGGTCTGTTTTAGGGCAGGGAAGTTTGTCCAAGATTCCTCTCCAAGTTGCCAAGACTATGCTGAGCCCATGCTGACTCACTCCTGGTGCTGGGTGGGCATGGCCAGGTCCCCTGAGATTCTGGCATTTTGGAGTTCACTATTTACCTTATTTGTTTGTGTTGGATGTTTTATAATTTCTCTGCTGATCTACTGACTTGCAACCAGGGTAGAATAGCAGCCAACACTGCTGTAGATTCCTCCCTGTAGATTCTCCAGCACACATAGCTTCCACTCCTCCCTCCCCCACACACTACCCCTTCCCTCCTGTTTGCAATGCCCAACTGGCATCTGTGTTCAGCCTGCTTGCAGTTGGCCCACTCCCAATATGCTAGACTGAAACAGACCCTTTATGTCAATCTTTGAAATTTTGTTATGCTGGTAATTTGTTAAAATCCCAATATTCATAAATTCTGCTGTCCAGAATTAATTCAGAGGCTGGATTTGCTATAATCTGAGAGACTTGGGAGAAGATGACAAAGAAGCATGTGTCCTCCCTGCCATCTTGGCTCTGAACCCCAAAATTATGTTTTTTGGGTTGTCTTGAATGAAGGTAATAAAACACAATTGATTCAACCTTGGGAGAAATTAACATTCTAACAAAATGTTATGTTATCAATGGGATTTATGTAACGATAATAATTAGAATTATACAATAAACTCATGTAATATATGTCTATAAATATATGGCACAAATGGGTATGCTCATAGTCCTGAATTTTAGAGGGCTACAGACAGGGAGGAATTCTGAATAAGATATAAGACCCTCAGGCCAGAGGGAACCTGCTGAGTTGGCTCCCCATCTCCCTTTGGTGTTAAGGGAGGGAATGACTACCTGTGTTCTACTTGAAGCAAGGGATACTTACAGTAAAGAGGAATTTACATATCAATAGCAGGGTGCTTATAGTTAATACTTGCACAATGTGTTGTGGTGATATAATGCTACTATAATTAACAGTTGCTTCAGTGTGCTGTAGTGATATAATTGTACTAAGGTATTTAGGGGCTAAAAAGACTTGAAATAAACAGATTTCATCTTTGACCATCCTTGTGGGTCTTCTGCCTCCTTCACTCCTCCACTAAGACCAAGGACTTGAATTGGACCCAATTTCCTCCAGAGAGCTAGTCTGAATGGTATATTCTGGCACCCAGATTGGCGGCTTTAGAAAGTATACTACACTGAATCACTTGAATTCAAGATGCTAACTTTTTAGAGATTGTGCCAAGCTTTATATATATATATACATATATATATACATACATATACATATATATATACATATACATATATATATATATATATTAGCATATAGTATTTTAAATTTTCATAATATGGCAGAAACAAAAAAAAAAAATGGACTGGGAACCAGGGATTTAGCTGTAGGCCTGATTCTGCTTCTTGGTTCTTCTCTTCAGTCCTATGACTGTTTCAGTGGATTAGTCTAGCTAAAAATTGAGGTTTCTTTCAAATTTGAGATTTTGTGATTTTATTTTTTTATTTTTTATTTTTATATAAAGAAAAGAAATGCGTGAAAAAGCAAATTATACTTAACGAATACAGAACCAGACCTACTCTAAATGAAATCACATCACAGCAACACAGTTGGTTGAAAACTAAAAAAACAACCATAAAGGGTTGTTAAATCTTGTTCTGTTATTGTTGTTGTTACATTTATTGTATTTTTGTCATTGTTCAATCAAATTATATTGTTGGGAAGAAAGATATGCTTTTACCATCATCACAACACTGCCTCCCCATTGAATTGACTTTTTATTTGGAATTTCACAGACATAAATAAAATATATCATTTATTAATTATAATAAATTCCATAATAGAGATTACTTTATCAGAAAAATATTTTGTCAGAAAGATAAATAATAAATCACATAGCTAATAAACTGACAAGATTAAAGTTGAATAGATTTGTATGCCTTATAATGTAGATATAATCCCATATAAATATTCTTTTCTATGTAGTCTATGGACACCCACTGAATTCAAGACAATAACAGCAAACTACTAATCTAGGCAAACAAATAAATTTGCACAAAACAGTTTCAAAAAATATTCACCTCCTTTTAGTTCATTGCATTCTAACCACAAGCCTAGATGGTCAATGGTGTAGTTGTTTTATTCATAAGGAAACTCTTCTCAAAGAGGCTAAATAACATATACAGGGTAAACTGACTTGTTATTGTCAGACATGGGCAATGGATTTGCTATTATTATCTTTTTATCTCCAATATAAAGAATAATACTTTTTCCATACTAAATGATGAATAATTGTTTCTTTGACATGAATGGGCATTAGATCCATACCTTCTGACTCCCCATTTAATGAACCTTCCATCACATCGAGGTTCTTGTAACAACCATGATGATGACAATAATGATAATTAAAATTTATAGAGCATTGTAAGATTTGTAAAGCATTTCACATCATATTTTATTTGATCTTCCTAATAATTCTGTTAGAGAAAAGACAATATTATTCCAGTTTTATAGATGAAGAAATTGAAACTGATAGAGGTTAAATAAGTGGTGCAGGATAATAGAGCTTGTAAGTATCAAAGACAATATTCAAATTTAGATCTTCCTGATTCCAAGTACAACACTGTGCACTATCCAATATACCACCTAATTGTCTTGAACATATAAAAAGTCAATGAATCAAAGGATGATGTAGGATCACAGGATTTGAGATATACAGGCAATCTCAGCCATTACTCATCCAACCCACTGACAAAATGATTTCCTATGACATACCACAAAAGTGAACATCATGACTCTTGTCAAAAAATGTAACTCTACCATCATTCAAAGCAGAACTTTCACTTTTGGATAGGTCTAATATTTAGAAAGCTTATTTGTTTATCTGCATGTTTGTTTTCCTGCTATGAAGTTTTTTTTTTTCCCTCTTAATAATTTCCATCCCATTTATCCTTTTTTGTTTAAAAAAAAAAAAAAAAAAAAGATTAACCTGAATCCTTTCTTACCTCACTGAATCCTTTCTTTAGCCCTCAATGAAGTTTTTCAAAGATTGGATCATACCTTATAAAGTGATTTGCAGTGACATTTTTTTTTCTCATATGCATTAAACTAGATGGCTTCTGTAGTTTTTCTTACTCCACATTTTACTGACCCTATATTTCTATTGGGAAATGACAAATTGATATCTGAATTTCTCAAGACAAATCTTTTCTCAATAAAACTTACTGGTGCTAATAGTAACATTTTTTAAATGCTTTAGAAGCATGTAGTTTTTTTTTTCCCCCATATGACTGACTCTAGCATTTTAATGATTTCTAAAATTTTTGACTAAAAATTAAAAATATTTATATATATTTGTACATATATATATGTATAACATATAATCCATTTTACATAATTTTACAATATTTATTAAGTACCTATTATGTGCTAGATATAGTGCTGGGTTAAGTATGTAATGAAAAGCAAAAAATAGTTCTCTTTAAAGTAGCTTCATCTAAGGAGGTAAGAGGTGGTGGAAGAGAAAATGTTCAAAGAACTATACAAAGTATAACATAAACTAAATTTTTTGAAGATAACTAATGGATTTACACAAATGTTAAGAAATGCAAAGCTATTTTTGATATTTTAAAAATATATTGTCATTTTTCATACATAATTAGTTACTATAATTTGACCAGTATGCTAAGATATCATAATATAAATGCTTTTCCAAGATGTTCAGAAAGCCTCAAAATGATACAGATATTTTTCTAAAATCAAGCTGAAGCCAAGTGATTTAATGAGCTCCATAGTGTTTTATTTAGCACATAGAAAAAGAAGAATAAACATTCAGTAAACATTTTAAAATTCAGGCAACCCATATGAATCCATGATAATCATGGCATATATATTGTTTTTTCACATCTACAAATAGTCTATATAAAAAAATTAATTAAGAAATGCATTTAATATTATATTATTGCAAGCAATTAAACCAAACAATTATTTCTCAATAACTGTCTGCAGTATATTATGTTGACTTCCAACTAAGCAGTAAGAGCATGATAACTTTTTTACAAGGTCATTATTCTATTCTAAAATTAGATATATCATGGGACAAAAGGAAAAGTAGAACATACCAACGAAGAAGAAAAATGATTTTCCTACAACACAACACAGAGGAAACATTTTCACTATTATATTTCATGGATTGTAGTCTCTGGATTTGCAGTAATTAGTAATATGTGTCTATCATTTTTTTTTTTTTTTCCTGAAGTACAAGAGGTCACAAATAGGGTACATTTTTTGCATTGCATTTTATTCCTTATCTATTCCAAACTTCTATATTCATGCCTCTAGGTAGAGATTGATAGAATTCCTACTTGCTACAACTAAATGATGTCTGTCTCTTCACCTATAAATAACTCTCAAAAATGAAATTGGTAGTAGTATTTGGTCAGAGAGCATCTAGTAAATTAGTTATCCTAAGGTTGCAAAATTTTTTAATGCTTTAGTGTAAATACAAAGATCAATTAAAACTGGATTGTTAAATGTACAAATGTACAGTGAAATAATTTTATACAACTACTCCATTATGCAGGATTATAATTGACCTTAAATTCCTATCCCCACCCAACCTGCCAAATTATTTTCTCTCATGTCTCAAACAGTAACAGGAGGTTTATATGTATATACAAACACATATTTCCATTTATATATATAATTATTATTCAAAAGTCAAAGAATACAGCAACATTCAAAGAATTATGCTTACTTAAATAAAGATAATTTCATCCCTTGCAAATTGTTCAGTTCATTTTATTAAAGAAAAGTAAAGAAAATGCTGTTTATTTGTGTTGATTAATGATTTCAAATCCTAAATTTTGAATGTCAATATTTATACCTTAAAAATTTAACAAATGCTAAAAATGAAAGCTTGATTTCTTCTTTTTATTGATTGCGTAGACTTAAGAAAGTGTTAATAATGCAGACTAAATTTAAAAGTATAAATTGAATACAATTTACTTTATCCCCCCCAAAAGGTGATTAAACATTTACCAATTCTTTCCCAGGTTCAGACTTATCTGCTTATTTTCATATTTCTCAAATAAGAGGCTGATTCTATTTCACTTTGCTTCTCAAGTGGAAAACTAAATATTTGTAACCAATAATGGGGATGATTAATGTTATAGAAAATTTGTTATCTATCAGTATCTTTGAATATTGATTTTTTCCAAATAATTTTTGGGAGTGTGGGGGGAAATCTAAATTCATTTGTAGTAAGAAGTTAAGAGAAGGAGCAAATAAGAAACAAATGAAAATTAAAAATTAAAATTTATATAAAAAAAGTTGGAGATAGCTAAGTGTGAATAAAAGAAAGAAAAAAAGTCTTGGAAATATTTTGTTTCTTCCATCTGATAGGTGCTTCAGCCATAGGGAAAGCAAGGATAAACAATATACTTTCAAATTTTAAATTTCCCTAGCCTAAATTCTTAAAAATCCATTTTTTCATTTCCGCCCTTTTCTTCTTCCTCCCTCCTTGCCCTCTTCTTTCTTTTCTCACATCCTAGATTTTAAACATAGCTCTCAATAAGTTATCACCAATCTAGAACTATTATTAAGTATTTTCTGGCCTGAAGATGGGGATGGGAAGTAACATTAGTTCTTGAGTTTTTTCCAAATATAATGCATGATATATCTAATCCTGAACAACCGGTCCAGGACAGTAAAAACAATAATTTCCCAGTACAGAATGGAGAAAATATTCCTCTTTAACTTTCTCCTGAATATCTTCTGAACTAATTTTACTACTTCTCTAGATAATATTATATATATATATATGTATATGTATGTATATATATATTTAAAAGTAGCATATATATATATATATATATATATATATATATATATATATATATAATAAGGATTTAAAAGTAGCTTTGTTATCTTCTTCTAGGACCTGTGATTATACTGATATAGGGAATTCATGGTGAGGAAATTCCCTTCTATCAATGCAGAATGGAAACTGTTCTGCAATAATGCATTAAGTAGTTGTCAAATATCCCACAGTTAGAATGTCAGAGAAAAAAAGGACTTGAAGTTGTATCAACCTTACACTAAAATTGACCATCTACTGTATTTTTTTAAAATAAGTTTTATTTTATTTTATTTTTTTTTAATAATTTTTTATTGATAGAACGCATGCCAGGGTAATTTTTTACAGCATTATCCCTTGCATTCACTTCTGTTCCGATTTTTCCCCTCCCTCCCTCCACCCCTTCCCCCAGATGGCAAGTGTCCTTTACATGTTGAATGGGTTGCAGTATATCCTAGATACAATATATGTGTGCAGAACCAAACAGTTTTCTTGTTGCACAGGGAGAATTGAATTCAGAAGGTATAAATAACCCGGGAAGAAAAACATAAATGCAAGCAGTTTATATTCATTTCCCAGTGTTCTTTCTCTGGGTGTAGCTGCTTCTGTCCATCTTTGATCAATTAAGGCTCTCTTTATCAAAGAGGTCCACTTCCATCAGAATACATCCTCAAACAGTATCATTGTTGAGGTATATAATGATCTCCTGGTTCTGCTCATTTCACTCAGCATCAGTTCATGTAAGTCTTGCCAGTCCTCTCTGTATTCATCCTGCTGGTCGTTCCTTACAGAACAATAATATTCCATAACGTTCATATACCACAATTTACTCAACCATTCTCCAATTGATGGACATCCTTTCATTTTCCAGCTTCTAGCCACTACAAACAGGGCTGCCACAAACATTTTGGCACATACAGGTCCCTTTCCTTTCTTTAGTATCTCTTTGGGTTATAAGCCCAGTAGAAACACTGCTGGATCAAAGGGTATGCACAGCTTGATAACTTTTTTTTTTTAATTTTTATTTAATAATTACTTTATATTGACACTTGTTTCTGTTCCGATTTTTTTCCCTCCCTCCCTCCACCCCCTCCCCTAGATGGCAAGCAGTCCTTTAGAAGTTGGATATCTTGCAGTATATCCTAGATACAATATATGTTTGCAGAGCCAAACAGTTCTCTTGTTGCATAGGGAGAATTGGATTCAGAAGGTATAAATAACCCGGGAAGAAAAACAAAAATGCAGATAGTTCACATTCGTTTCCCAGTGTTCTTTCTTTGGGTGTAGCTGCTTTTGTCCGTCATTTATCAATTGAAACTCAGTTAGGTCTCTTTGTCAAAGAAATCCACTTCCATCAAAATATGTCCTCATACAATATCATTGTCGAAGTGTATAATGATCTCCTGGTTCTGCTCATTTCACTTAGCATCAGTTCATGTAAGTCTCGCCAGTCCTCTCTGTATTCATCCTGCTGGTCATTTCTTACAGAACACTAATATTCCATAACATTCATATACCACAATTTACCCAGCCATTCTCCAATTGATGGGCATCCTTTCATTTTCCAGTTTCTAGCCACTACAAACAGGGCTGCTACAAACATTTTGGCACATACAGGTCCCTTTCCCTTCTTTAGTATTTCTTTGGGATATAAGCCCAATAGAAACACTGCTGGATCAAAGGGTATGCACAATTTGATAATTTTTTGGACATAATTCCAGATTGCTCTCCAGAATGGTTGGATTCGTTCACAACTCCACCAACAATGCATCAGTGTCCCAGTTTTCCCGCATCCCCTCCAACATTCATCATTATTTTTTCTTGTCATCTTAGCCAATCTGACAGGTGTGTAGTGGTATCTCAGAGTTGTCTTAATTTGCATTTCTCTGATCAATAATGATTTGGAACACTCTTTCATATGAGTGGTAATAGTTTCAATTTCATCCTCTGAAAATTGTCTGTTCATATCCTTTGACCAGTTATCAATTGGAGAATGGCTTGATTTCTTAAAAATTTGAGTCAGTTCTCTATATATTTTGGAAATGAGGCCTTTATCAGAACCTTTAACTGTGAAGATGTTTTCCCAGTTTGTTGCTTCCCTTCTAATCTTGTTCACATTAGTTTTATTTGTACAAAGGCTTTTTAATTTGATGTAATCAAAATTTTCTATTTTGTGATCAGTAATGGTCTCTAGTTCATTTTTGGTCACAAATTTCTTTCTCCTCCACAAGTCTGAGAGATAAACTATTCTATGTTCCTCTAATTTATTTATAATCTCTTTCTTTATGTCTAAGTCATGGACCCATTTTGATCTTATCTTGGTATATGGTGTTAAGTGTGGGTCCATGCCTAATTTCTGCCATACTAATTTCCAGTTATCCCAGCAGTTTTTATCAACTAATGAAATCTTATCCCAAAAGTTAGAATCTTTGGGTTTGTCAAACACTAGATTGCTATAGTTGACTATTCTGTCTTGTGAACCTAACCTTTTCCACTGATTAACTAATCTATTTCTTAGCCAATACCAAATGGTTTTGGTGACTGCTGCTTTATAATATAATTTTAGATCAGGTACAGCTAGGCCACCTTCATTTGATTTCTTTTTCATTAATTCCCTTGAGATTCTCGACTTTTTATTGTTCCATATGAATTTTGTTGTTATTTTTTCTAAATCATTAAAATATTTTCTTGGAAGTCTGATTGGTATAGCACTAAATAAATAGATTAGTTTAGGGAGTATTGTCATCTTTATTATATTCGCTTGGCCTATCCAAGAGCACTTAATATTTTTCCAATTATTTAAGTCTGACTTTATTTGTGTAGAAACTTTTTTGTAATTTTGCTCAAATAATTCCTGACTTTCCTTTGGTAGGTAGATTCCCAAATATTTTATGCTATCAACAGTTATTTTGAATGGAATTTCTCTTTGTATCTTCCATTTTGGTTTTTAATGTGTGATTTTCTTCAATTGCGTTTGTATCTCTTTTCCCCTTTGATTAATTCTATTTGTTAAGGAATTAACAGCCTTTTTTTTCCCCTTCCTTTTCCAGGCTATTGACTCTCTCATGCATACCTTTCATTCTCTTTCTCATTTTTTTCTACCTCTTTTATTTGCCCTTTAAATTCGTTCATGAGCACTTCAAAGAAGCCAATTCATATCACTCTTTGAGATTTCTTCTGAGGACATTTTGTCCTTGTCTGAGTTGGTGTTTTGTTTTTCCCTGTCAGCACAATAGTTTCATATGGTCAAGTTTTTTTTTTTTTTTTTCCTGTTCTTGCGCTTTTTCTTTCCTTTTCTTTTGTTATTTCCTTTTTTTTTTTTTTAACTTTTATGATTGAGCTCAACTCCTAGGGTAAAGAGGGTGCTGTCCCAAGCTTTCTGTGAAGCTCTGAATCTTGGCTTTCAGCACAGAGATCCCTTGTGTTGATATGGCATAGGTTTGCCTGCTCTTTTCAGGAAACAGCCTGGTTTTCCAGAGTTTGTCTTCTGAGCTAGGACTGGAAAGTGCCCAACTGATTAGCCTCTCTACTGAGCAGGGACTAAGGTCTTAGTTACCAATTTGCTATAATTAAGTCCCTCTTACTAACTTTCCCAGAGACTATCTGAGCTGGGCTGAACATAATTTTCACCCCAGTGAGACTGCTCTTTCTTGACGATTTTCCAGTATCTTGGAATTTGCATCTTGGAGTATCTTGGAGAGCTGTTTCATTCTGTCAGACTTTGTTCAGAGGCTTGGTTTCATGTGGTTTTCAAGAGAAACTGGGAGAGCTAGTGTATCTTGCTGGCTTTACTCTGTCATCTTGGTTCCACACACTCATAAATTTGTCCTCAAAGTAAGACTTTATTGGAATCAAAAGAGCTGTAAACAAATATTAATTAGCAGTATTTTCTGGTTTATAGTGGCATATTTGCTATGTTGAGCAAGGGCTAGAACCTTTTTTGTGAGGTCTAGCTAAATCATTTTCAGTGTTGTTCATTCACCTTTCATGTCCAGCTTTTACCCAAAACACAACTATTGCTCCAAGAAGCTATAGCATATACAGTGGTCACACTCTGGTAAAAATGCTTTGGTACAGAGAATAAATTAAGTTGAGGATAACTGATAGACCTGAAACCCATTACTAAGTCTACCCTAAGTATGTGAATAATTCATCAGGCAGAACGGGCAATGGGAATAACTGGTTCCAACAAACATGAAGACAATTGAAGCAGACAGTTTGGAGTGTTTACATTTTGGTCAAAGTTAACAAATTTATTCCCTATATGCTATGCCAATGCCAGTTTTTTAAAAATTGTTTTTGTTTGTTTATTTTTTACTTTTGTCTCACCACTGGACTTAATTTTATTTAAATATGTCTCACTTAAAACCAATTCCTTCACAAATCAAGACTTCATCCTGTGATGTCATTGATCCTTTTCAAAAAACAAAGGAAAAGTAATATCATTTTACAACATTTTTAAAGGCAGGTAAGTGACTCAGGAGTTATTTATGGACTTCAAGAAGTTTAAAACATGTCTCTGACATAGTAGTTGTATAAACCTAAACAAGTTACCATTCTTAACATCTACTTTCTCATATGTAAAATGGGGATGATAATAAAAATGCCTATTTCACAAAGTGTGAAGACCAAATTAACATTCTGGATACCTTAGAATCAGCTGTAGTCAGGATAAGCAAAAGTCTTTGGTCTCTGTTCTTGGTCTTTAGGGTAGAAGTTAAGGGAATGGACACAGGAATCTCCACACCTCTCTTCTTCGTCTCCCACCCAAAAGTGGCTCTGGCTTCTCTTACTCCACCACCTAATACTTCCCACAATTCTCTGTATACACCAAAAGATTGAACCAGCACAGAAGAGTGGGAAGGGCCATTTTCCAAGCATATTCTAATAGAGTATTATCCAATTGGTAGTTAGCCGTAAGTGCTTGGTTGTCTAACCTCAGTGCATCAACTCAAAAGTTTCAGCCCTTTACAACAAGATTTTGTAAAAATAAAAATATAAAATATGTAGGATATTTTGCAAATTTCAAACCATTATATAAAAACTAATTGTCACCATATTAATCATTATCATTTTTAATTATTTTAGCTTTCATTCAACTAAAAGTACCTAAAAAGTTTGCAGAATTGAAGCATGCATGGAGGTGCATGTTTACGTACATGAAAGGCAGCTGACAAATTAATTTGCTGAAGGATTTGGGAATCTTATGATGAAGACTCAAGGTCCTTAGTGGCTTTTTAGTCCCCTGAAGGCAGAAAAGGAGGGACTACATCAATTTAAAAAAGCTACTTCCTTATGTCTCTCACTAGATAACTAAAAAAATTAGTTAGCTTTAGGCATTTGCTCTTGCTAGTAAAACACTCCCTTATGTTCACTTTTTTATTTGGCCAAAAGACCCATCAACTCTAACTATGTTCTGTACAGCTACAATGTGGGGAAAAAAGATACACTCAGCTAACATTCCAAAATATGTATAACCTTAAAAAAGTAAATACAATGAACTTAGTGAACTTTTAAAAGTTAGACTCAAACAAATTTACTATTTCACAAGATAGAAGATAGAAAGAAGTACATGTTTTCTTCAAGTTATTCCTGATTCAATGACAAAAAAACAGTGAGAAATAATGGGAAAATAAGGCAAAGAAAAAGACCAGTGGATTTACTAGCAAATGTTAAATAAAAACTATGGCATTTATCAATTTGTCATTTAATTATCTGAAACACAAAAAAGTAAAATATATAACCATTTCTACAACAGGTTAGGAAAATGCTTGACATTGTAAATAATGGCAAAAAGACATTACATTATATTGGCTAATATAGTATTGTCTTTTAAAAAAATTACCAATGTGAATACAAGATTCAGAAATAACTGTAAAAAGTCTTTGGGGAATTATAAGGCCCAGATTCACATACATTCAAACTGTGTAGTAAAGTAGGTCATTTATTGAGTTTCCTAGGTTTGGTATAAACCTGAAATAGGCCTTTTTGTCTCCTTACAATTTTCTTTTCTTATATAAAACAAATATACAGAGTAGAGGACATGCAAAAAGAAAATTCTTCATACTATAGTTACGTCCATATATATGAATATGTGATATAATACATAAAGATGAAATCAATTGACAAACATCTGAAAGGAGCTAAGTCTGGATACCAGAGAAAATATGGATCTTTGACACATAAACCTATGACCTTGGGAGAAAGAGATTTCAATATAATTTAAGTGACATATGTAAACCAATGATCTCCTTCCTATACACATGAATAGAATTCATGTCAACTTTGTAAAACATAAAACTAAAAAAAAAAAAAAAAAAAAAAAAAAACTAGAACTTTTCAAAAATGGAATGGGAACTTTTAGGGAGCTCTCTGTCACTGGAAATATTCAGAGATTGGCTAATTATTTAACTGTATGAGAAAAAGTTGGATTAGATTGACATATCCCCAAAGGCATAAGCATATATAGAATGTGGACTGATCCTAATTGTAAAACATGGATCTGTGTGCATGAAGTGTGACCCATTTAAGGGCAACACTTTTAGGGTGAGTTTTACATTTAATTTTCCTTTAAGGGGTTGGAGACTTTACCAAAAACAAACAAACAAACAAAAAACTAGCTCTTCTCCAACTCAAGAGAAAGACCAATGGGAATGTTCTAGGTATGCTAGCATACCTGTTCCACATTCTTTCTAGACTCATGACCATAAGAAGAATATAATCAGAAAAGCATTTGGTAGGAATCTTATCTTTCATTTGGGATCACCAGAGATTACATAGATAAAAATTTTAGTGTTTTAAGATAACATTTTATATAAACATTTACTATAGAAAAATAATTATAGACCAATAGAAGATAAAGATGTAATATGCAATTATGTGTAAGAATATTAAATATAAATGTATATATGTATATACACACATATTATCTGACAAATACACTTAATATTTCACTTTGTATTGTTGGAATCCTTACTAACTGCTAAGTAATTAGAGTTGATCTAATCTTACAAGAAGTTGTTTTGGCCAGAACCTGAAACAAGGTACTAAGTAGAACTAATCAAGACAAGGCTTGTGTTCCCACCTTTACTCATTGGACTCCACAAGTATGCTAGCTTCACAAAGTACACTTTCTAACTTCAAGAGAGTTCACACCTCCCTTAAAGTCATTGGGCCAGAGAGCACTATGGGAGAAAACCCATAATCCCATTCTCTCAGAAGAGGCAGATAAAAAGCCAGCGATGAAGGATCTATGGCAGAATACATTTTTCCTCTTGGCTGGCTGATCGCGCTAGACTCGAGAGAAACGACTCTGCTGCAGAGAACACTTTTGGGATTTCAGTGGAGCTACGCCAGAAGCCCTCTCTCCGCGGCAAGTTGGTGCTGGGCTCCCCAGAAGGAGATAAGAGAGATCTTCCATCTCTGTTGGAGACAGAAGAAGGCAGAGGCAGAGGCTGAAGGACAGAACCTTTGGATTTGGAGACATCCGAAGGGCTCTAAGCCTCTAAACCGGCTGTGCCCAGAGAAGAACAAACTCCAACTTTTGAACTCTAACATTTGGCGCCCAAGCGTGGGAACCAAGGACCCTACTTTCACTGAAGAAGTCTCCAGTGACCAGGAACTGAGTGAGTACAACCTTTTTTGGCTGAAATGGGACAGATCCTAGGTAAAGATTCTCCATCCCCCACCCCAACCCCAGACCCACCCAAGAGTGGTGCTATAGAAAGCCTGCTTAAGCTGATAGAAGATCAAGGGCTACTTGTAACTTGGGGACAGACAGCTAGACTTCTGGCTACATTAAAACGCACCTCCCCTTGGTTCTTAGAGGAAAAGCAAATCTCTCTAAAAAACTGGGCATTGGTTGGTCAACAGATGTCTGCATATAACAATGAAAACGGTCCTCGTTCAGTTTCCATTGCAGTGTTCTATTTATACAATACAATACAGATGGCCTTAAAATACCAGGATATCCAAAGGGGGAAGCCTGAGATAAAGGAGGAAGACAAAGAACAGATTAATGGCCATATCCCCACAGGGCAAGGAGACTTAAGTGAGGCTCAAGGGTGGGGTGAATCTGAGGCAGCTTCAGTCCCACCTGAGGAGCAGGTAATTGACTCTCCTCCATCAACTCCACCCTCCAGGATGGAGGGAGGAAGGGTAGTGGGGGGGGCAGTGACAGCACCAGCACCTCTCTCCAGTCTTTCTGCCAACAAGGAAAAGCTGAAAGAGAGCTCACATTCAGGGGTCGTACTCTTAGTGGAAGAGGTAGAAGCAGGGTTGAAAGGCCTGCGAGTGGACCAGCAAGGGAAGAACGGCCCGCCCTTCCTGGCCGAGCACTCAGAGGAGGCCCTGGGGGCTGTGGCAGGCTCCTGGCCGCTGGCCAAAGATGGTGATATGTCTGCCTTTAACAAGCTAGTGAGCACCATGAAGGCGAGTGGCACTCTGCCTTCGCAGCCTAAAGTCAATGTGCATAGAGTTAAAGACCCACAAATAGCCATGGATAGAAGAGGTGGGGGAGAGATGGAAAATGGTGAAACCTTCCTTGACCTGAAGAAGCTACCAGCATCAAAATCCCCACATCGTTACACAAAAGAGGAACTTTTGGACATTAAAGAGCGCCCTCACTCTAAACAGCGGCCTTCATGCCTTTCTGAAAAGTATGACAGTGATGGCGTCTGGGATCCTGAGAAGTGGCACGCATCCCTTTACCCAACCTCAGGGCGAAACTCTCCGGTAGAAAACTTCAAGAAAGAGCTGGACTTGGAGCGGCCCCTGATGCGGAAGGCAGCAGATCCCAGAGAGCGGGTAAAAGAAGATGATTTAGATGTTGTTCTAAGTCCCCAGAGACGCAGTTTTGGAGGGGGCTGTCATGTCACGACCTCGGTCAGCTCCCGGAGATCAGGGAGCCCCTTGGAGAAGGACAGCGATGGCGTCCGCATGATTGGAAGCCGTAGGATTGGCAGTGGAAGGATCATCTCTTATAAGGACCACCGCAGTGGGGATAAAGACTTGAGGGACTGCCGAGACTCAAGGGACCGGGAGAGAGACTACAAGGATAAGCGTTTCAGGAGAGAATTTGGAGACAGCAAGTGTGTCTTTGGAGAATGCAGAAGAAATGATTCCTATACAGAAGAGGAGCCCGAATGCTTTTCTGCCGGACCCACGAGTCAGTCCGAAACCATCGAGCTCACGAGCTTTGACGACAAGATTCTGGAAGAAGATCACAAAGGGCGAAAAAGAACAAGACGACGCCCCCCATCTGTGAAGGAAGATGATAAAAGATGTTCTAGGAGAAGGTTCCGTCTCTGCCAGCAGATTTAGCAGGTGGTTTTCAAATCCCAGTCGATCGGGAAGTCGCTCCAGCAGCCTCGGATCGATGCCCCATGAAGAATTGGAGAAACTTGCAGGTTTAGAACAAGCAATTCTCTCTCCGGGTCAGAACTCAGGAAATTACTTCGCTCCTATACCATTGGAAGACCATGCTGAGAACAAAGTAGACATTCTAGAAATGCTCCAGAAGGCCAAAGTGGACCTAAAGCCCAGTCACTGGCCAAAGATTAAGGCAGACACCTATATGTCTGGTGTAGGAGGATCAATAGCAGCAGAAGTTAGTGCTGCCCCTATGAAATGGACATTTGAAAATGAAACAGGAGTTTTTACTCCTTTTGTGGTTGAAAAAATCCCCATCAATCTGTGGGGAAGAGACATTTTGCAGCAGATAAGGATTGCAATTAAGTACTTCAGCTTTTTAGGCAGGGCTGCTGTTGAAGGCCTGCCAACACTAAACAGAGACATTAAGACACTCCTCCAACAAAAGAAAGGGGGAGCCATGGGTAACCCTAGAGAACTTCTAAATTTAGTTCTCTATACCATTAATTTTTTAATCTTTGATAAAGATGCACTGGCTCCAGCAGACAGGTTTTATAACCCACCAGAAGAGCAGTGTCCAGTGCGAGCAGCTCCACTATCTTTAGATAATCGCCAGGTGATGTGGAGAGACCCAGAAAGTGGTGAATGGAAGGGACCAGATAGGCTAACTGCTTGGGGGAGAGGATTTGCTTGCATCTCTACAGGTGGAGAAGGAATCAGATGGGTGCCTACGAGCCGCATTCGCCTTGTCCATCGCAGAAAGATGGAGCAGACCCTTGAAACAAAGGAGAAGACCCAAGAAATATCGGGTGGTTCTGTTGCTGATTGTGCTCATAAGAATTATTAGATTCCTGGCACATGAACTAATGGACAATGGAATCCTATTGGACTGTTTCTAGGACTTATGGACATGTGTAAATTTTCAGATTGATTCTTGTTATTTGTTACATTACTACTAGCCTGTGTTATATTGCTATGTGCTCATGTAAATTATGTATAATGCCTCCCATATTGATGGATTTATGTATACCATGTATATCTGTTACAAAGTTCTGGCCCATATTGATGGATTTATGTGTACCCCCTCAGAAACCCCCTATATTTTAAAACAAAAGAAAGGGGGAGATGTTGGAATCCTTACTAACTGCTAAGTAATTAGAGTTGATCTAATCTTACAAGAAGTTGTTTTGGCCAGAACCTGAAACAAGGTACTAAGTAGAACTAATCAAGACAAGGCTTGTGTTCCCACCTTTACTCATTGGACTCCACAAGTATGCTAGCTTCACAGAGTACACTTTCTAACTTCAAGAGAGTTCACACCTCCCTTAAAGTCATTGGGCCAGAGAGCACTATGGGAGAAAACCCATAATCCCATTCTCTCAGAAGAGGCAGATAAAAAGCCAGCGATGAAGGATCTATGGCAGAATACATTTTTCCTCTTGGCTGGCTGATCGCGCTAGACTCGAGAGAAACGACTCTGCTGCAGAGAACACTTTTGGGATTTCAGTGGAGCTACGCCAGAAGCCCTCTCTCCGCGGCAAGTTGGTGCTGGGCTCCCCAGAAGGAGATAAGAGAGATCTTCCATCTCTGTTGGAGACAGAAGAAGGCAGAGGCAGAGGCTGAAGGACAGAACCTTTGGATTTGGAGACATCCGAAGGGCTCTAAGCCTCTAAACCGGCTGTGCCCAGAGAAGAACAAACTCCAACATTTGAACTCTAACATTGTATAATATATGCTTTAACATAAAGTCTTTTAAAAAATGACCTGGAATGGGGCTGCCATATTTCTTACTGCTTCTTAAATGCATTTTCTCAAATTTGGAGATTCATATATAAATTCTTAAACTTTTTCCAATTTTAAGATTCTATAATTTTGTGAGGCAGAACTCTTTAATATCAAATAAAAATAAATATAGAAATAGAAATAATCTTCTACTCCAAATTTTTGTTTTATATATGACAAAATGGAGACCTAAAATAGTTGTTATTTTCTCAAGATAATAGAAGTAGCAAGTGGCATAGTAAGGTTCTTTAGATATTTCAGAACTCTCATCAGGTGAAATGATTCCAAGAAGGCATGGTTTATAATACAGAGTCTTATTACCAACTGTATTTCTACAATGATATTTGTATTAGCATGAACATATATCTTGGCTAACTTTTTGGAGCTTTATGCAATACCTTACTTACCTCTTTGTTATATTGTATTACATGGAAGACTCTTGTCCAGATATTAGCCCAATGGCCATTTTACAAAATAGAATAAAAATTTAAATGTTAAAAAAAAAAACTGCATTTTCCCTCCACAAATTTAATAGCAGTTGTGACAATTTTCCCCTGATGCAATTGTTGAGGCAGGTTGTGCCTTCTTGTCTCTGCAGTGATTCCGTGAATTGAGTGCCATTTTTTTTTTTAAATCAGCTCAACAGACAGAACCATTTTGTTCAAAGATAAAGATAATTGAAGGAGTTTGCATAGTTTATACTCCATTTTAATGTGTGTGCTTACCAGAAGAGTGTTGAGATTTTATTGCAATTATGAACTTTTCTTTTGAAGGAGAGTGATTATTACAGCTAAATCCTGTAACACTTGTCTGGGAGAAAGTTAAGAATGCCTGAAGCAATTTGAAACTAGTTGAGCTTCTTTGGGCTATTTTTAAAAAATAATTTGATATATTTTTGTGCACTCCAGAGGGGTATGACCCTTTTCCCACTGTTTCTAACTTCTGTCTTTAAGTGACATCTCTAGGATGGAGCCACTAGAAGAGAAATAGGAAAGGGACCCTTAATAAGAATCAGAATATTGACTTTATCCCCCATAATTTTCATGAAGAGTCTTGGATAAATTTAACAATAAGTCAATCAAACCTTTTCCCTGTTTTTGAATTAAGGAGGATTTAATAAATATCCCCTTTATGCTTTCCCACTAGTCCATTCCACTGTGGCTCCTAATATACCACTTTTTAAACTAAGAACATGCCTGTCAGCAGGGAATGACAATCTTGGAATAATGAAAGCAGCTTACTCTTAGATTATTCTGCTGTTATAAGAATACACCTTAAAGTATACTTACTGACAAAGTGAAGAAATATGAACCACGTGGTAGTGCAATTAGATGAATTTTAAAATTGTTAAATGACCAAATTTAATGAATGATAATAGATTAATGTCAGGTGGAAAGTAGTGTACTCTCTAGTTGTGTGCCTTACAATTCCATCTTCTTTTTTGTTGTTGTTGTTATCTGTTTTAGTTGGCATTTTCATTAATGACTTTAATAAAGGAGAAATGATATCAAACATGTGGTAGAGTGTTTCAAGGCAATTAGGAAAACTAGTTCAAATCTTGTTTTCATTACTGCAGATGATAAAATCAAAACTAGAAAGACTAGTTGAGATCAATCAAAAAAATCACTTTATTTTACACATGAAGAGCCCATGGATTATTAAAGGTAAGTAACTTGTCAAAGGTTGTGTAGGAAAGATTGCGAACAGTAGTGTCAAGACTATACATACAGCCCTTGGTTATATCTTGTTGTTTCCCTTACGTTCATCACTTGTAAAATGAGGATAGTGATAGTACCAACTTCACAAGTGAGGCTCAAATATGACAATGGAAGGAAAGTCCTTTGGAAATCTTAAAGGTCAATGAGAAATATTAATTATCATTAATTGTTGGAATCCTTACTAACTGCTAAGTAATTAGAGTTGATCTAATCTTACAAGAAGTTGTTTTGGCCAGAACCTGAAACAAGGTACTAAGTAGAACTAATCAAGACAAGGCTTGTGTTCCCACCTTTACTCATTGGACTCCACAAGTATGCTAGCTTCACAAAGTACACTTTCTAACTTCAAGAGAGTTCATACCTCCCTTAAAGTCATTGGGCCAGAGAGCACTATGGGAGAAAACCCATAATCCCATTCTCTCAGAAGAGGCAGATAAAAAGCCAGCGATGAAGGATCTATGGCAGAATACATTTTTCCTCTTGGCTGGCTGATCGCGCTAGACTTGAGAGAAACGACTCTACTGCAGAGAACACTTTTGACGGACTTCAGTGGAGCTACGCCAGAAGCCCTCTCTCCGTGGCAAGTGTGGCTGGGCTCCCCAGAAGGAGATAAGAGAGATCTTCCATCTCTGTTGGAGGCAGAAGAAGGCAGAGGCAGAGGCTGAAGGACAGAACCTTTGGCTTTGGAGACATCCGAAGGGCTCTAAGCCTCTAAACCGGCTGTCCTCTGAGAACAAACTCCAACATTTGAACTCTAACATTTGGCGCCCAAGCGTGGGAACCAAGGACCCTACTTTCACTGAAGAAGTCTCCAGTGACCAGGAACTGAGTGAGTACAACCTTTTTTGGCTGAAATGGGACAGATCCTAGGTAAAGATTCTCCATCCCCCACCCCAACCCCAGACCCACCCAAGAGTGGTGCTATAGAAAGCCTGCTTAAGCTGATAGAAGATCAAGGGCTACTTGTAACTTGGGGACAGACAGCTAGACTTCTGGCTACATTAAAACGCACCTCCCCTTGGTTCTTAGAGGAAAAGCAAATCTCTCTAAAAAACTGGGCATTGGTTGGTCAACAGATGTCTGCATATAACAATGAAAACGGTCCTCGTTCAGTTTCCATTGCAGTGTTCTATTTATACAATACAATACAGATGGCCTTAAAATACCAGGATATCCAAAGGGGGAAGCCTGAGATAAAGGAGGAAGACAAAGAACAGATTAATGGCCATATCCCCACAGGGCAGGGAGACTTAAGTGAGACTCAAGGGTGGGGTGAATCTGAGGCAGCCTCAGCCCCACCTGAAGAGCAGGTAATTGACTTTCCTTCATCAACTCCACCCTCCGGGATGGAGGGAGGAGGGGTAGTGGGGGGGGCAGTGACAGCACCAGCACCTCCCCCCCAGCATCTAGCACCTTCCCCCCAGCATCCAGCACCTCCTCCCCAGCATCCAGCACCTCCCCCCCGGCATCCAGCACCTCCCCCCCGGCATCCAGCACCTCCCCCCCAGCATCCAACTGCTCCTTTGAGTAGATTGCAAAAGGGACTAATTAAGGCCAGAGAAGAAGGGAAAAATGTATTAGAATTTCAACACCACATTTTTCCTGTAATTCAACAGTTTAATTCTTCAGGTCAAGAAAGTAGAAGATACTCACCTTTTGATATAGAAATCCTCAAAGACCTGAAAAAAGCTTGCACTCTTTATGGGGCTACATCAGCTTATGTTAAGATGCTATTGCAAAATTTGTCTTTTGAAATCTTGACCCCTAATGACTGGAAATCGATAGCAAAAATATGCCTAGAACCTGGACAGAACTACTTGTGGCTTTCTGAATATAGTGAGCTCTGTAGGATACAAGCCCAACAAAATATTCAAAGTGGAGTTCATACTGCAATCACCTGTGACCTACTAACAGGTACAGGTCCTTATGCAGATGTCGCAGCACAAATTGGTTATTCTGTAGCAGCATATCAGCAAATTGCTGATAATGCTATCAAAGCATGGGCTTCTCTTCACAATAAAGACGACAAAGGGGGGGCCTTCACAAAAATAACACAAGGGCCAAATGAACCCTTCGCTGACTTTGTGGGACGCTTGCAGACAGCTATCATAAGAACAAATGGAGAAAATGCAATAACAGACATCTTGATAAGGCAACTTGCTAAGGAAAATGCTAATGAGGTTTGCAGAAGAATTATACTAGGACTGCGCAAGGATGCTCCTTTAGAGGAACTCATAAGACGCTGTGCCACAGTGGGCACAGGTGCCTTTTATAGCCAGGCTATGATGCAGACTTCCCAAAATCCAAACATGAGAAGACAGAGTCCCTCTTGGCAAGGGACTTCCAGAGAGACTCGTAGATGCTTTCAGTGTGGAAAAGTAGGACATCTGAAAGCTCAATGTTGGTATAGAGATAGAATGGGAAGACAAGGTGGGAGAACAAGACCCCAAACCCCATGTCCAAAATGCAACAGAGGCTTCCATTGGGCCTCAGAATGCAGACAGATTCAGGGAAACGGGATGAGGGGCCCAGCCCCAGGGCCCAAGGCAAAAAACACTTGGGGCATGATGGCAGCCAATGGTGCACCCAGAGAGTGCCTAGAAGTCCAGTACCCAGACATGACCAATCAACCAGAAAGCCATATGATGGGAGAAGGGGATTACACAGTCAACCAGCCAGGAAGCAACCTGATGGCAGAAGGGAATTACAATTGGGGAGAATAGAGCTGTATGCAGCTGGGACAACTGAGATACCCCCTGGAGAGGTGAAATCTGTTCCTCTCCAGCCTATGGATCCCTTACCTCCAGGCACAGTAGGCTTGACCATTTCACCTTCTTGTATGTACAAAACAGTGTCCATCCACACACTGATGTGGGAAACTGGGGAATGTGTAGATAATATCCCAGTCACTAATACAGGTAGTCAATGTGTGACTTATCACCCAGGAGACGTAGTAGCATCAGGGTTACTCATACAGAATCCTAATAAGCAGCCTCGTGATACTCACCCAGGTTCTGACTCCAAACCACAAAAATCAGAAATATACTGGACAGCAGCAGTAACGGCTGACCGACCTATGCTCACAATCTATATAAATGGCCTACCATTGGAAGGATTGGTAGACACAGGTGCGGATCGTACAGTTATTAGAGGTGCCAGTTGGCCCAGTCACTGGCCAAAGATTAAAGCAGATACCTATATGTCTGGAGTAGGAGGATCAATAGCAGCTGAAGTTAGTGCTGCCCCTATGAGATGGACTTTTGAAGGCAAAACAGGAGTTTTTACTCCTTTTATAGTTGAAAAAATCCCCATCAATCTGTGGGGAAGAGACGTTTTACAACAATTGGGGTTAAAAATGAGTACTTCGGTTTTTTAAGCAGGGCTGCTGTTGAAGGCCTGCCAACACTTTCACCTATTCCTATCCAATGGAAAACTGATACACCAGTGTGGATAGAACAGTGGCCCTTAAGTAGCGATAAAATTCAGGCCTTATTAGATATAGTACAGGAGCAGCTTGAACAAGGGCATTTACAACCTTCTCTAAGTCCTTGGAATTCACCAGTGTTCGTTGTAAAAAAGAAATCAGGAAAATGGAGGATGCTCACTGATTTAAGAAAAGTGAACGAACAGATGGAAACTATGGGAACTCTTCAGCCTGGACTTCCATCTCCTACTCAGCTTCCTAGAGAATGGCCTCTTTGGGTTATAGACATCAAGGATTGTTTCTATTCCATTCCTCTGGATAAGGAGGATATGAAGAGATTTGCCTTTTCGGTGCCCAGTGTCAATTTAGCTGAGCCTTATAAAAGATATGAATGGACGGTTTTGCCACAGGGTATGAAGAACAGCCCCACTATGTGTCAAATGTATGTTGCTGCTGCTCTTGCTCCAATAAGAAAAGCATTTCCAAAAGTTATGCTATTACATTATATGGATGATATATTGGGTTGTGCACCTGAGGAACAAATTCTAGAAGCATGTCTACAAAAAACCATAGAAACACTAAGATACTACAAACTTCATATCGCTACAGAAAAAATTCAAAAGCATGCTCCTTTTCAATATTTAGGATATGAAATATATCCTAAGGCACTTACACTACAAAAACTGTCTTTAAGAACAGAGAGGTTGAACACCTTAAATGATTTCCAAAAATTAATAGGAGATATCCAATGGATGCGTCCAGTATTAGGTTTAACTACCAATCAATTGCAACCCCTATATGACATTTTAAGGGGAGACACTGCTTTAAATTCACCACGCCGGCTTACAAAAGAAGCTCAAGAGACCTTGAGAGAAGTTGAACTGGCTTTATCCAATGTAGTTGAGAGAGTAACTCAAAAACCCTTGGAAATATCAGTTTTTGCTACAAAAGAAGCACCCACAGCAGTCCTTCATCAAGGAGACAGTGTGATAGAGTGGGTGAACCTCCCAGCACAACCAGAACAAAGCCTTACGCCTTACCCAGTGCTTGTGGCTAGAATTCTATTAAAGGCCATTAAGCGAGCAGTACAATTATCTGGGACAAGACCTGACAAGATATATACCTTCTATACAAATGCACAAATTAATGTATGCTGTGAAACCATCCCAGAGTGGCAGATTTTATTGGCCATGGCTCCAAATTTTGCACATGGATCTCCATTAAAGATAACCAGACTACTGCATAATTGGCAATGGATTTTTGAGGAGAAGGTTTCTAAGGTTCCTCTTGAAGGACCAACCATTTTTACAGATGCAGCCAAACAAAATATTTGTGCTGTATACTCTCATGATCTAACTGTAAAAAGAGTAGTCAGAACTCCTTTTCAGTCCACTCAGCAGAACGAATTATATGCGATCATGCTAGCTCTCACTTATTACCCAGGCGACATAAATATAATATCTGATTCAGCCTATTCAGTAGGTGTGGTACAAAGAATTGCTACAGCCCAAATAAAATTTGCAGCTTCTAATATATATCAGCTCTTTAAGGAACTTCAAGAGCAAGTGAGAAAGCATCCAGGAAAGATTTATATCCTGCATGTCCATTCACATAGTGGACTTCCAGGTCCTATTTTTGATGGAAATTCAAAGGCAGATAGCCTTTTAACTATGTTGGCCAGTACGCCTTTATTTCAGGAGGCCCAGGAATCCCATTCTAAATACCATCAGGCTGCTCGAGCTTTGCGTTTACAGTTTGGGATTACAAAAGAAGAAGCTAGGAGCATAGTGAAAAGCTGTACAGCTTGCCTTCCCTTCCAAGCTCCTACACTGCCTCCAGGGAAGAATCCTCGTGGTTTGAGACCCAATGAAATCTGGCAAATGGATGTGACTCATTATAAATCTTTTGGTCGTCTGTCTTTTATCCACGTTGTGGTAGACACCTTTTCAGGATTCACTTTTGCCATACCAGCAGCAAAAGAGACAGCCCGAGTGGTCACTGAATTCCTCATTCAAGCATTCGCAATTATGGGTGTGCCACAAGAAATAAAAACAGATAATGGACCGGCATATACCTCCAAACATTTTGAACACTTTTGTGCACAATATAAGATTCTACACACTACTGGCATACCCTTCAATCCTCAAGGTCAAGCAATAGTAGAAAGAAGAAACAGAGACATTAAGACACTCCTCCAAAAACAAAAGAAAGGAGGAGCCACGGGTAACCCTAGAGAACTTCTAAATTTAGTTCTCTATACCATTAATTTTTTAATCTTTGATAAAGATGCACTGGCTCCAGCAGACAGGTTTTATAACCCACCAGAAGAGCAGTGTCCAGTGCGAGCAGCTCCACTATCCTTAGATAATCGCCAGGTGATGTGGAGAGACCCAGAAAGTGGTGAATGGAAGGGACCAGATAGGCTAACTGCTTGGGGGAGAGGATTTGCTTGCATCTCTACAGGTGGAGAAGGAATCAGATGGGTGCCTACGAGCCGCATTCGCCTTGTCCATCGCAGAAAGATGGAGCAGACCCTTGAAACAAAGGAGAAGACCCAAGAAATATCGGGTGGTTCTGTTGCTGATTGTGCTCATAAGAATTATTAGATTCCTGGCACATGAACTAATGGACAATGGAATCCTATTGGACTGTTTCTAGGACTTATGGACATGTGTAAATTTTCAGATTGATTCTTGTTATTTGTTACATTACTACTAGCCTGTGTTATATTACTATGTGCTCATGTAAATTATGTATAATGCCTCCCATATTGATGGATTTATGTATACCATGTATATCTGTTACAAAGTTCTGGCCCATATTGATGGATTTATGTGTACCCCCTCAGAAACCCCCTATGTTTTAAAACAAAAGAAAGGGGGAGATGTTGGAATCCTTACTAACTGCTAAGTAATTAGAGTTGATCTAATCTTACAAGAAGTTGTTTTGGCCAGAACCTGAAACAAGGTACTAAGTAGAACTAATCAAGACAAGGCTTGTGTTCCCACCTTTACTCATTGGACTCCACAAGTATGCTAGCTTCACAAAGTACACTTTCTAACTTCAAGAGAGTTCATACCTCCCTTAAAGTCATTGGGCCAGAGAGCACTATGGGAGAAAACCCATAATCCCATTCTCTCAGAAGAGGCAGATAAAAAGCCAGCGATGAAGGATCTATGGCAGAATACATTTTTCCTCTTGGCTGGCTGATCGCGCTAGACTTGAGAGAAACGACTCTACTGCAGAGAACACTTTTGACGGACTTCAGTGGAGCTACGCCAGAAGCCCTCTCTCCGTGGCAAGTGTGGCTGGGCTCCCCAGAAGGAGATAAGAGAGATCTTCCATCTCTGTTGGAGGCAGAAGAAGGCAGAGGCAGAGGCTGAAGGACAGAACCTTTGGCTTTGGAGACATCCGAAGGGCTCTAAGCCTCTAAACCGGCTGTCCTCTGAGAACAAACTCCAACATTTGAACTCTAACAATTAATAAAAAAGTAATGTACTCTAGTGTATTGAAAATAGAATTGGGATTTAAAAAAGATTTTAAAATACTCAAGTGATTAGGTTTTTTTTCTCTATATCAGAATTTATTTATTTGTATATTCTTAATACATATCATTTATGAATTAAGTTGGGAGAGAAAAACCAGAGCAAAAGTGAAAAAAAAAATGAGAGGAAAAAAATCAGAAAAAAAGATGTGAACACAGCATGAATTGATTTATATTTACTATCGAGAGTGATTTTTCTGAATGCAGATGGCATTTTCTGTACAAGGTCTATTGGGATTACTTTGGATCACTGAACAACTGAGAAGAACAAAGTTGTTCATAGTTGATCATCACACACTAACATATTCCTGGTTCTGCTTGTTTTGTTAAGCATCAGTTTGTGTAACTCTTTCCAGGGCTTTCTAAAATCAGCTTATTCATCATTTGTATAGAACAATAATATTCTCTTATTTTCATCTAGCACAACTTATTCAGAAATTCCCCAATTAATTGGCATCTATTCATTTTCTGATGTTTGTTACCACCAGAAGAGCTCCTACAAACATTTTTGCACATCTGAGTCCTTTTCTCATCTTTATGACTTCTGTAGAATATCGAGGCAGCACTGGTATTCCTGGGTTGAAGGCAATGTATAGACCTTTGCACGTAGTTCCAAATTGCTGTCCAGAATGGTTGGATCGTTTCACAACTCCACCAACAATTTATTAGTGTAGAGGGTCACAGATAGTGAGGAAACTCTGGATGAGATATAAGAAAAGTCTTCCTTCAGTCTAGCCAAGGAATTTGCTGACTGAGACTGTTGAGTCTGTTTGGCTCTCCATCCATCCTGGGGGCATCTTGGTCTTCCTGAGAAGTCAGGGGGCCTGGAAAACTGTGTTGTACTTGAAGCACAGATATTAACAAGTGGCAAGGAGACAGCTACACAACAGTAGTAAGTTGTTTATGTGGCCCTATATGCATAGTATCCTGTAATTAGCACATATGCAGTATGCCATAGTAATGCAAGTGTATTAGAGTAAAGCTGAGAGAATTTGAAATAAATTCACTCTATGTTTGACCATCCATGTAACTTTCACTTCTTCACTCCTATTTTCAGGATTTGGGCTAGTACAGAAATCCTTAGTAAGCAGGTCCAGACATTACACATTAATGTCCCAGTTTTCCCACATCCCCTCCAACATATTTCATTATCTTTTCCTTTCATCTTATTTAGTCTGAGAGGTGAGGTAGTACTCAGAGTTGTTCTATTTTGCATTTCTCTAATCAATAGTGATTTAAAACATTTTTTTTCAGATGACTATAGATGGCTTTAATTTCATCATCTGAAAATTGTCCATTCATAACTTTTAATCATTTATTAATTGGAGAATGACTTGTATTCTTCTAAATTTGACACAGTTCTTTCTATCTTTTTAAAATGAGAACTTTATCAGAAACACTGCCTATAAATTTTTTTTTCTCAGCTTTATATATCCTTTTTAATCTTGCTTCTGTTGCTTTTGATTGTGCAAAAATGTTTCCATTTAATGTAATCAAAGTTGTCCATTTTGCATTCTATAATGTTCTCCAGTTGTTCTTTGTTCATAAATTCTTCCCTTCTCCAAAGATCTGAAAGGTAAATTATCCCTTGCCATCCTAATTTATTTAGAGTATTTACAATCAAATCTTGCATTCATTTTGACTTTATTTTGATATGTGGTATGAGATATAGATCTATGCCAAGTTTTTGACTTATTATTTTCCAGGTTTCCCAGTAATTTTTATCAAACTGAATTCTTCTCCTGAAGCTAAAGTTTAGGGCTTTATCAAAAACTAGATTATTATAGGCTTTGATTATCATATTAAGTATCATACTTAATTTATTCCATTGATCTAACACTCCATTTCATTGCCAGTACCAAATGGTTTTGAAAAATGTTGCTTTATAATATAATTTTATATTTGGTACTGCTAAGCCACCATCCTTTGTATTTTTTTAATTCTTTTGATTTTTTTTTACTTTATTTTCTTCCATTGAAATTATATTATTATTTTTTTCTGGTAGGATAAAATAATTTTTTGGCAGTTTGGTTGGTATGACACTGAACAAATAGACCAATTTAGGCAATTTAGGGAAAATCCCGTTATCACTGGGGTCTCTACTGTTTTTAACAGGGATGAGTGCTATATTTTGTCAAAAGCTTTTTTCTGCATCTATTGAGATTATCATATGATTTCTGGTTGTTTTGTTATTTATAGGGACATTTATGGGGATGATTTTCCAATTGATATTGAAGCAGTTCTTCATTTCTGGTATAAATCTCACTTGTTCATAGTGCATTATTCTGCTGATAAATTGCTGTTAGCATTTTGCTAATATTTTATTTAAAATTTTTGCATGAATATTCATTAGGGAGAATAGTATATAAATTTCTTTTTCTGTTTTGGCTCTTCCCGTATTAGGTATCAATATCATATTTATGCCATAGAAGGAATTTAGCAGGACACTTTCTTTACCTATTTTTCCAAATAGTTTACACAATGTTGGATTAATTGTTCTTTAAATGTTTGGTAGAATTCATTTGTGAATCCATGTGGTCCTGGAGATATTTTCCTAGGGAGTTCATTAATGGCTTGTTCAATATGTTTTTCTAAAATATAACTGTTTCAGTAGTTTAATTTTCTCTTCTGCTAATCTGCCAATCTAATTTTTTTTTCTAAATATTCATCCATTTCAGCTATTTGTCAGATCTATTGCCACACATTTGGACAAAATTGCTAATAATTACTTATTTAATTTATTTTTCAATGGTGACAAGTTCATCCTTTTAATTTTTGTTTCTTTCTTTCCTTTTTCTAATAAAATTAAAGATGTATTTATTTTATATAAAGAAAAAGATGCATTCCTTTCTGTCCCCATTCAACTTTCTCCAGAGGTCTATCATATCTATGTTTTCTAGGATCCTATTAATCTCCCCTTTTCTTATTTGTTTTTGTTTAAAATTGTCTTATTGTAAAGGGGAAGTTTGAGGTGTCCCACTGATATAGTTTTGCTACCTCTTTCTTTCTGTAAGTTGCTTAAAATGTTCTCTAGGTATTTGGTTGCTCTACCACTTTGTGCATATACATTTGGTATCGTTACTACTTCATTGTGTATGCTACCCTTTTCAAGATGTAGTTTCCTTCCTTATCTCTTTTAATAAAATCTATTTTTTCTTTTGCTTTATCTGAGATCACAATTGCAATCCAAACTTTTTTTGCTTCAGCTGAAGCATAATAAATTTTGTTTTAGCTTTTTACTTTTACTCTGTATGTGTCTCTCTGTGTCAAATATGTTTCCTGTAAACAACACATTATAGGATTTTGTATTTTTAATCCACTTTGCACTCTGCTTCTATTTTATGGAACTCTCCCATCCATGGATGAACATTCCCATTCACAGTTATGATTACCAGCTCTATATTTCCTTTCATCCTGTTTTCTCCTTTGTATATGCTTTTATTCTTTTCCCACTTTGTCCTTTTTTTTTTTTTTTTTTACCCACCCAGCCTACTACTTTATCTCCTATCAAATCTCATCCCTTCTCTTAGTAGTGTTTTTTACCCCATCCTACCCACTACCTTATCTTTTATTACTCATTCCACCCTTTTCTTAGCTTCCCCCCTCTCTAGTATTTCTACCCTCCTTTATATCCTGCCCCTCACTTTTCTTTTCTCTTTCTCTTTCTACTTCTTTATAGGGTTAGATATATTTCTACACCCAACTGAAAGATTAATTATAATAGGTCTTTTGGGCCTTTTCATGTAATCTAATTTGTTCCCTTATACTTCCCATTTCCACTTTCCCCATTATGGATCTTTTTCCATTGTTTAAGGTTTTTTTCTTTGATATCTTCTATCACAGTCCTTTCACAACCACATCTTTTGTTCATGTGATACTTTCCTTTGCATAACAGAGTTTACAAGAATTATGGATATTATTTTCCTATCTAGGGATGTAAACAATTTAACTTTAAATAATAATATTTTCTTCTGTTTACCCTTCTATCTTCTCTTGAATCTAGTGTTTATAGATTAAATTTTCTGTTTAGTTCTGCTTTTTCAATAGAAATGATTAAAAGCCTCTTCATTGAAATTCCATCACCTGCCCTGAAAGATGATGCTGAATTTCACTGGATAGTTAATTCTTAGTCATAACCCCAGCTCCTTTGCCTTCTGGAATATGGTATTTAAGTCCATACTTAATACAATAAGTATTATTATTATTATTATTTTTTTTGTGAAGTAATTGGGATTAAGTGATATGCTCAGGGTCACACAACTAGGAAGTGTTAAGTGTCTGGGGTCAGATTTGAACTCAGGTCTTCTTGACTTAAGGGCTGATGCAATATCCACTGCACCACCTAGTTGTCTCCCTCTTATTCTTTATTGTAGAAGTTGCCCGAACTTACCTAATCGAATTATTTTAGTGACTATGATTATATTCAATAGTAACAAATATAAAAGTGTTATAATTTGATTTCCAGTATGAAATGAAAAACGAGATAGTTTGTGTGTTAAATATGTAGAAGTTTTAGTGGACTCTAAATATTCCCATATAGGATTGAGCAGCATGTCATAGAAGTAAAAATGCTAACCTTATTTTGGGATGTATTAATGACAACACAGTGTCCATAAAGAAAGAGATGAGAATACTGTTTATTGTCCATGATAGAGCACATTTTACAAACTATCTCAACAAGTTATACAAGGGGAAGGATGATTAAAAGACTGGAAAGTTTGAAGGAAATAGCCTTGTTTAACCTCAAAAAGAGAGAAACTCAGTGATTTAATAAATCCAGGTCAGCATTTATTAAGGTATGTAATATATAAGTTGCTATGTAGTCTTATACCTTCAAACAACTTCAAGAATTGTCAAATGATTGTAGGATTCAATTTATACTAATTAAGCCTAACAAACAAATATGAGAGATGGTTACGAAAAGAGCATATTTTAAGTTTGTTTTTTTTTTTTTAAAGCTTTCCTGTTAATGAGTATTAAAATTAATTATATGGGTATATCTGGGAAGCTACATGTTCTCTATTATAGAAGATCTGCAAGCAAAGAAGATATTTACTTGTGGAGAGCAATGCTAAGACTAGAAACCTATTAGCCTTTTGCCAACTCCCATAGTTTCTTATTCCAAAAATTTGCATAGATAAACAAAAATCATTACATGCATGCTAGAACACTACAATTAACACAGTTTAACCCTATTTTAATAAAATCTTGTTTTATTTGGCACATTAAAAATACATTGTATGAAAGATATATAGTTGATTTTAGCTATCCTTTAGAGTCAGACAATTCCCTTTTAATGATGATGAAACTAAGACCTGGAAAATTTAAAGCATTTGCTACAGGTTAAAGTTACATATGTAGTGAGACTAATAGTCCCACTATCAGTTCATTTGAATCCATATCTAGTATTCCTTGCATTATCTCATCCCACTAGTCTTTTATTCTAAGGTTGTATTAGCACAATATGCATGTTAGCTAACTGTTTGCCTTACATTTGAATTCAATTTCATGTCCCACTCTACTTTGTCCCTTAAACTGTTCAACTAAGCCTCCATTAAAAAAAAAAAAAAAAAAAAAAAAAAAAACCTCTTGCCTTACAATCCAGTCTCTTTCATTTGGGGATGACTAATTGGAAGAAAGTTTTTTTTCTTTATAGTTAATTTTGCTCCCCTTCACCTTTAAGGAAAACAATTTGTGCCGGAGATATTATAATGTCTTTAAAAATTTAGTAATTTAAAAGGGTTTTAATAGTTCACACACAAAAAAGAGCTCATCCTTTCCGCATCAATGCTTAAGAGTTAGATACATTATATTTCAACCTCTACCAAGTATTCCCCAGTAACCTCAAGATGGTTTGGGGGATGTTTACTTTTATCATTGGATCCATACTCCATTGACAGTGTTTACATGCTTTTAAATCTCTCCTGCACTACTTTTCCATTTTTTAAACTATTTCACAGCCAGATTCCTTCTACCAAAGAATATTTAGTTCAAAATACAAGAGCAAAAATACAAATATCTCAACAACTGTGGAAAAAAGGAAGGGCATTTCCCCTATCTTATGCCATCCTTTGATAAAAGCAAGGAGATTTGAGTCACGGTTCTTATATGTCACAGTCCACCAAATTCCAAGTCTAAAACTTCCCTTGGCTCAAATTTCAGGCACTTTAACTTCTAAGAGCTCTACTGAGCTAGATGACTACAGCTGCTAATTTAACTTACCTCCAATTTTGCCACAATTTGATTTAGAATTCAGTGGGCATTCCACCACTTCTGCCTAGAAGTAAAAAGGACAAATGAAACAGACTGAATTAAAACCCTGTGGCCATTTCTCAGGGCCACAAGGTCTAAAAGGAAACATGAAGATAAGGCAGCTCTTCCTCCCCTTCCCATAATCATCTCAGTTCATAATGTCTATATTGAAGACTTTCCCTAGCTGGGGATATCATCAGAGAAAAGAGAATGAGAGTATACTGATGTCAGTTTTAAAAAGAAACCTCTTTTTATTATATATTTAATGAAAAGAAGCTACTCCCACCCACAAGGTAGGGGAATCCAAATGTCTTCTCCAAGAAGTATGATGCTTCTGTTTTGGGTGATCTAAGCATGTGCAAAGTGTCAGGTTACACTCGCAACTTTAATAAACACTAAATTCATGTAACCTGGGATTGTTCGTGCTATATTTTCATCTTCCCCTAACCCAAATACATATACATCTATGTAGCAATGTGAATGTGGGGAACATGAATTCAAATGTAATTTTCAATTTCACTCATTCTCTGTCATTCCAAACATCAACTTACTGATAGTAATGTTGAATAACCTTGTCAAAGAGGAATGACAGCATCTGCTCTACCTTGTAGACATCAGTAAAAGCAACCCAGTAAAGGTGCAGCTCTGTTCTGCCCTTTCACATCCTACAGATGGTGGTGGCTGAATTTTAGCTTAAACCACAAAATTTTCCCAAGTGTAGGAGAGCTAGAGCTAGAGCTAGAGCTGTACCTTAATAATCAGTTTCAGTCACTGGTTGCAGGGCTGACCTGAGGCAAAGTTATGAAGCTTATAATATTTGTCTTAAGTAGCTCCTGCCACTTTCCAACAACTCTCTTCTTTCAGTACTATACCTTTCCTTCACAAGTATACTTTCTCTTTTTCCTCTGTCCTTCTCTCTCCTGACTGTCTCTGTTTCTATCCATCTGTCTGTCTCTGCCTCCCTTTTATTGACACCTTTCTATATCTCCTATTAAGAGAAAAGTATATGACTAAAATTTACATTTTAATGCTTTAGGACAAAAAATTGATCTTCATAGGGATGTTTGCCATTTAAAAGGTGAACAAAGGAAGAAAATGTATTTTCACACAAAGCAGTATATTATTAAAAGAATTTCAAACACAAGTGAGACTAAAACTTAAAACTAACCCCGTACTTTGACTAGACAGACATTAATATAATCCTAAACATTTATAATTTTAAATTCAATAACAATATGATTGTCACAAAAATAAAAAAAAAATCTAATCACCTTAAAATGGAAAGTGTGGACATAATTTCACACCTTCTTGCCTGTGTATATGTTGTTAGTGTTTATATTAAATTGAGGCATATTTCTGATTTTTCTCTAGGATAATCTAAGCACACTATATAAGCTCTTCTGACTTAGAAGGGCAAATTGGCAGTTGAAGGACCAGCTTTGAGGCCTTAGGCTCACCATCTGTTTTAATGTTTTCTATTGAAAAAAATGTTGGGCTCTGAAACAGAATCAGGATTTAGATCTCAACTCTGATAATTGCTAAATAACTGTAAATTTCAACAAGTGACAATTTCTTCAACTACAAAATAGTATTCAAACTATCTAAATATTGAAATATATACCTACCTTCCTTTTTAAAAAATTGGGATTATATTTCTTTTTCCAAGGCTTTTAATAATCTATTTCAGGGAGTTGCCAAGAGGAAAATACTTCATAATTCTTTACTTAGTATACTGAAAATGAATTAGGTAGTTCTGTATATAGAATACTAAACAAAGGACACAGGAAGACCAGAGTTCTAATCTACCTACAAATATTAGCTGTGTAATCCTGCACTAATCACTTTAAAAATCTCTGTGCCTCAGTTTCTTAATCTATAAAATGGTTACAATAATATATCCTATGTCCCATGGTTAATGCTTCCATTATCCATAAAATGAGATAATATTTTTTAAATGCTTCAAAAATATTAACATATAAATCCTAGCTATTAGTATGATAAAATATATTATTAAGCCTAATTAATGAATAATCTACTTTTTTATATGCAGCCCCTCACTTTGTCATTTATTTAACCTATTGGTCATACAAACTTATGATGATTGGTATTTTCATAAATATTGTATTTAACTGTAGTCTATCTTATCTAAATGCAACTGAAGATTTGATTGCTAGACCATGGAGGCAGATTTGGTATGGGTTCTATACATAAATGTAAGGTAACTGGATGATATAGTATGACTGGATTTTAGATAGGCTCATAGAGAGCTGAAAGAGATCTTAATGATGTGTGATGTATAATGATGTATAAAAAGTTATTCTGACTTCAACAATTCAACAAACTCCAGTGAAATTATATTGACTTTAGTAGCAAATAAACAAACAAACCTGCTCTGTTTGGCATTTCAAAACCTTCATAACTTACTCTTCTCCTACTTTTCCTTCTTTTTCCTTACTCTATTCCCTAATGCATAATTTGATCAATTTGATAAGGTGACACTGGTCACCTGAACAAGATACTCCATCTCTCACCTTTGGTTATTTTCTCCAATTCATATCTGGAATTCTCTTACTCCTCTGCTAGGGACCAAATATTCTTGTCTTCTTTTGAGTCTCAATTAAAATTCCATTTTTCTACAGGAAGTTTTCCTTGACTACTCTTAATTTCAGTCTTTCCCTGTCCTAGTTTTTTCCTATGTATCTTGTGAGTACTTATTTTTTGTTTGCACATGGTCTCCCATATTAGATTATGAGTTCCTTGTGGGCAGATATTTTTTTTTGCCTCTTTTGCATCTCTTGCTTATAGCACAAGTATTTTGTACTTAGTAAGTGCTTAATTATTGTTTAATGATTAATTGTAGGAATAAATTCAGCAAGCTAGATACCTTTGTGAAGAACACATCTAGTACGATAACATTTAGTCATCTCTATCATGTATAACTGTTTGTGACTCCTCTTGAAGTTTGGCAAAAATACTAGAATGGTTTTCCTCTTCCCTCTTGAGTTCATTTGAGGAACTGAGTTAGTGTTGAGTTAGGACAAGTCCAGAATCATACAACAATATATTATATATGGCAATATAATAATATTTAAGTATCTAAGGTCAAATTTGAAATCAAGAAGATGAGTCTTCCTAATTACAGTCCTGGAATTATATCCACTGCACCTTAACAAAGATGATAAAAAAACAAACAAATAACAAAAAAAAAACCCACTCCAAATCATAAAAATATAATTTATTGAAAAATTGAGAATGCTTAGCCCAAAGAAAAAATCAGAGGATGTATAGTAAATATCTCAAGTATTTAAAAAGGTGTCAGATGGAATAATACTATGATTTGATTGAATACATTATCATCAGGAGCAATGGATGAAAGTTATAAAGAGGCAGGGTTATGGGTAGGGTAGAGGAGGTCATTATAGAATTATAGCTCCAGAACTGAAAAGGACTTTAAAAACAATTACATTTAACCATCTTCTTTTATAGATGAGGAAACTGGGGCAAAACAAATTGTACTTTTCTAGTGTTACACATAAAGTACATGTCTGAAAATAGGATTTAAACCTGAAACTGCCTGTCTCCAAGTCCAATGCCTCTCTCACTATGGAATATTTTCTCTTTGAGGAAGGATTTGCTGTTAATGGGAAGTACTTTGAGGGAAAGAGTACAATGCTCAAGTAATGTCTGTTCTTTAATAAATTTGACACAACTCAATAAAGACTTAACAAAGTATATGAGTAAGCTCAAGGATTCTTCACCTTTCTTCTGACTGAGGGGACCTAAATTAAGGGCAAGATCTGTATTGCTAACATCCTCCAGTAAAAAGAATGTTCTATAGAAATAGAGAATAGTTTCCCTCTTTATATTTGCATTCCCAGTGCTTAGCTGAGTACTTCACAGGGTAAGCACTTAAAGAATACTGCTTGTGTTATTAAATTAAATTTGCTTGGAATAAATACAAAAATAAATCAAAGTAGTTCCCTTTCTCTCCTATCATTTTGACATGTTATCGATAACAAGAAGATGTGGAAAAAATTAAAGCCATAAGATACAGAAAAAAGAAAGCAAAACTATTTCAATTTGCTGAAAATATGATTGTGTGCTTAGAAATTGTTTGGAAAATAATTTAAAAAAACCTAATTGATATAACTAAAGCTTTTTAAAAAATATCATAAAATCTATCTAAACCAAAAACTAGCTTTAGATGCAATGGGGAAATATTAGGAGCTGTTCCAATAAATACCAGAACAAGGGTGCTACTTTCCTCTGATGCTATTTGATATGATTCTAGAGATGGTAATACAATGAATTCACAAAAGAAATTAAAGCCATTCTAATAGGCAGAGAAGAAATAACCTTTATTGTAAATCAGATCAGAGTAGTATAATATATAGTTTTAGTCAACATAGCTTAATATTGACATTGAAAAAAATGAAGAACATGACAAATTAGGCAGCCAAAACAGTGAAGGTCATCAAATAGATATCCAAATATGACCAACTGAACAAAGTAAAGACATTTAGCATATGAATGAAAGGACTCAAGAGGGGCATGATAGCTATCTTTCAGTCTTTGAAGAATTGGAAATGGCTTACTCTTCTCGTAGATCCTATATGGCATGATGAAGAACGCAGGATAGAGTTTGTAAAGAAGCAAATAAAGGCTTGATGCAATGAGCAACTTCTTAATAATCAGAGTTATTCAAAAACTAAATAAGTTCTATTGAAGAGTATTGGATTTTCCCTCACTAAAGAGCTTCATGAAGGTTGATTATTCACTTTTACCTTGTGTTACAATGTGGACTTTTTTTCCCTAGAGAAAACTAGAATACAAAACCTCTAAGTCCCATTGCTTCTGATATTTTTATTATTATGTTTGCTGAAGTCAGATAATTTGGACTATGTATACCTATATACATATTTTAATTAATTTTTTGGTTATTGATTCATGTCCATTCATATGCATTTTTTCTCTTTTAATCTGAGATTGCTTGTGATAATGAAAAATAGAACTGATGAATATTAAAAGCAGTGACTGAATCAGTTTTTTGGGATCTTTGTCCAAATCACTGAATCATTAACTTATCTCCTCAAATATTCAGCCCTTCAGGTAGCTATTTGTAGTTTTATGAAATCTAACCTATTAGTTATATTGTCCATCTGCTGGCTATCATAGTGAATATATAACATGGACAAGATGTATTGATATACATCTGCCACTCATAATTTTCTGAAGACATTCTCATCTATCTTGTGGTACTGCAGTGGTTTTGTACTAATTTACTTAGAAACTTGTTGAAAATATGCTTATACCCTTCAAGTCCTATTGAGGGTCAGCATTCCGGTGCATCATTCTTTGTGAATTTTCTCTTACAAAATTAACTATGTATCAATCTATCTTCATATTATATCTCCATATAATTTAATCAACAATAACTTTTTTAAATGTTCTTTAAAAATTCCACTAGATAGTATATCTTTCTCATCATAGGTGCTTAATAAATATTTTGTATATTAGACTAGATGGGCTCAAATTAGACAAAATATTGTGGGCAGCATTGTGGCCTTCAACATTTCTATCCTTATCCTCATGAATATGTTTTCTTTGATCAATATTATATAATATATTATATAATATATATATTATATAGTTTGCAGCTGAAACTAATCTAAGTCTTTTGTGTCATTGTGACCTAGTGCACTCTCTGATCTTGCTGTTATCTTGATGAAATGGATGAATACAATAGATTCTTCTAATTGCTATTTCATTGATTTTTATGTTCTTAAAGAAGTTTTGCAAATAGCACCTAAACATTAATATTTCCTCTATCATGGTAATATTTTTAAGCAATATTTTTTACATAATCATGTGCATGCATAGACATAGAGAAAATAGATGTTAAATCCTCTTTTTAGTTGTAGGATTCTCATAGACTGCATAGGAAATGAAGCATCTGGAGCTTCCAGTAAATTACTCTTCTAGCAATGCCATAAATAATTTGTCAAGATATTTTCTAGAGAAATTTAATGATTCTCTTTTTTACTTTTTCTTACACATTCATGTTTAAAGAGAGACATTGTTAGATACTGACAAATCTAATCTATGCTCTGATTTTATGTTGTCAATTAGATTTTTTTCGTGTTAATTAGAATGGAGATTAAAATCTGATTTTAATGTCTAGCTATAATGTCATTTTCAGTGAATAAAAAGTTAAATAACAAGTTATTCTGTTTCTTCAAACTTCTGAAGCAATAATAGTAGCAGTATAGGAAAGGAAAATGTGGTCATTTAAATGAAACAAATCCTAAATGAATTTCAGTACACTTAAACTTTTAAAACATACATTTCATCACAGATTGTATATAAACAAGAAAAAGAATGACAACTATTTTTCAATAAAAGCAGCATATGTACAAATGGAAGAACTCATAAATGATTTAATTTTTGTTAATTTTCAACATATGCTCAATACCACTATCTGATTCTGTGTCATTCAAACAAAGCAGTCAGTAGGATTTGTTCTTAAAATTTTGCATTATTATGTTTCACAATTATTATATAATTTATACAAAAAAAAGAAATTTTTTTAAGGCCAAATAAAATATACATAGGTGAATCAGTTTGCTAAAAATATATAAAAATTAGTTTCTGAGTACCTGATTGATTCTTTGGATATCAATTTGATTTCTATGGAAATGTTAATAGATACCATATTTCTTCAGGGTGCTAATAATTATAATGCATCATAAAATCTATCATTATAAGACTTGTCCAGAAATAGAAATATTTATTGAAAATCTGCAGAAGTTGATGTTACCTAATTTTTTTCCTTATCCACAAGTTAAAAATGGAAAATTGGAGTGGGAATGGGATGTGGATCTGTCTGCTGCCTAATAGAGAGCCAGATTTTTTGTGGACTTGATGCATCATGTAGTTGGGTTTGTGTCAATGGGAATTCAAGTAATAGGTAACTAGGAAGAACAGAGTAAATCCACTGTGAGAGAATAGAAGGAAGAAACTATACACATAAATGGATGAAAGAGAGGGTATAGTACATTACCCTTCTTAATTAGCTGTCAGAGCCCTGAAGTGCTACCCCTATAGGAATAAACCAAAAATGTTCTGATCGTTAAAATTAGTGGCATAAGCCTAACCACCATTCCTATTGGTGGAGTAGTGGGCTAGTGACAGTTCTTTGAATTCTTAAGTATATTAGCTTACCCTAATGGGTGTCCACTTTTTTTAGCTTTAATATTGGGCTTTATGGATGAGGATGCAGGGGAAACCAAGTTGTCTTGGGAAGGACACACCAACCCAGATAGGAAACAGAGGAAGTCAATGTAATCAGATTGAGAAATACCCACCATACTTCTATCTTGGGCAAGTTAGAGAGAACCATTCTTAAAGTAAATAAATGAGTAAATGAATCAATGAAAATAAAACAAAATAGTTCTCACCGGAGACCTGCTATCCATTGAAAGAAAGCAATAGTATTATTATGTAATGCTTAACATTTTACAAAAGCTTTGCAAGCATAATATGTTGTTGTTGTTTTCTTTAAATCTCCACAACAACCTCATAGGCAGATAGAATAAGTTATTATTTACTCCATTTTTCATTTGAAAAAAATATATACAGAGAAGAGTTATATGATTTACTGAAGTCAGTTAATGGTAGAGCCAAGTTTGGAAGCAGGTCCTTAATCTCTACTCCAACATTCTCTCACTAACAATTGTTTCCTTCTGTACCCTTATAAACATTACTGACTAATTTATACTAAAAGTTGCATATGCACAAGCTTAGAAACAATGGATAACAATGGTATTTGATGTTTCTCAGAAATATTGCAATTCTTGGTTACTTCCATTAACTGTTCATGTGTCCTGTTCATCTCTCTTAGAGCACTACTCCTTTGTTCTGTTGCAGATTAATTTTTGCCTTTATCAGAATCTGAGGCAGTCCCTTTTATAGTTTGTTTCATTTCTTGATTTCTTCTTTTATGTATACACAATTCCATATTATTTATTAAAATGAAGATGACAATGAAAGGCCAAATATATCTCTATCTATCTATCTATCTATCTATCTATCTATCTATCTATCTATCTATATTTTTGCCAGAATAGTTTATGGATTCCATAATTATATTACAAATAGCTGTTGGAAATAAGAGTCTTTCTCTGTCTTATTAACATAATCAGAATGCATTTCCTATCTTATTGTACTTTATAAATTATGATTGAACTGTTTTCTGCCATTTTGTGATTAGAAATGACAAATAATTTTTCTGAAAAATCAGAATTCTGCTAAACAAAAGTGACCCAGATTTCATATTGTATAAACTCAGGAGAGGCCAATAAATTCCTTTTTCTGTTATTCCATCAAAAGAACTATAGATCTTTCTTTAGTTTAAACTAAGTAGGAATACACAAAATAAAACTGGAATCTTATTTTTCATTAGGAGAATTTAACTGAAATAAAATTTTATTTGAGCAAACATGTATATGTCTTCTGACTTACAGGATAGGAATGAGACAACAACTGATTCACAAAAATAAAGCACAATACTGATGTTGAAGTGACTTTGCATTAGAATTGGATATGAATTGTTCTAATATTTTCCATTTGTTGATATGGAAATGTCAGTCATTTGAATCACTAATGACATTTTATAACAAGTTTGCCCTTATGTTTTATGGTCATATCACTTGAAGTTGAATCAGTTTCCAAGATGAAAAAAAAAAAAAGACAAAGGCAATATGTTCACAATAAGAAGCACATATAATTACACACATAAAGCCTCAGTGATTGAAGAAAAGCAAGAAATTCTGCCAAAATAATTCCAGTTTCCTATCTTTTAAGGGTTAAGCTCTTTTGTTTGTATTATATTGAATATAGTGATCAGAAATTTTAATTTTCAGGAAAATAAAAATGAAATAAGAATTCCCCCCCAAAAACAAACAAACAAACAAACAAACAAACAAACATACCAAAAAAAAAACAAAAAAAACAAAAAACCCTAAGGACTGCATTCAGCCATAAAATTATTTGAGTACTTTCAAGATTATTTTTAAGGGGTAGCTAAATTGTGCAGCAGAGGATACACTGGCTCAGGATTCAGGAGGATTTGAGTTCAAATTGAGTTTCTAATACTTCCTTGCTGTCTGACCCTAGGCAAGTCACTCAACACTGATTGCCTCAGGGTGGAGGGGTGTGTGTGTGTGTGTGTGTGTGTGTGTGTGTGTGTGTGTGATATTATTTCTAATTTTCTACTTCCAGCACTTCCGTCTTGGGAATCTATTATTACCCAGGAACTCATGGAGAGAACAAAAAGCTATTTGTATCTGAAGTATTTAGCAAAAACAGTTAGCAGTTAAAGGAACAAACAACCATCCAATAAATTAAAGAGATTTCCACTATGTTCTCCTTTTCCCCAGACAATAATCCTCTTTTAAGGAGGATCAATGAGAATCAATTAGGAGTTCTTTCCCAGTTCCCTATTATTTCAAGGAAACAGTATAAAATCCTTAATCTATTATAAAAAGCCCTTTGCATCAAAATTTTCAGATGATGAAATTAAAGCCATCTATAGTCATGAAAAATATGCTCTAAATCAATATTGATTAGAGAAACGCAAATTAAAGCAACTCTGAAGTACTACCTCACACCTCTTAGCATACCCTTTGACTCAGCAATACCACTGGGTCCCAAGGAAACAATACAGAAAGGAAAAGGATCCACATGAGCAAAAATATTTGTTGAAACTTTTGTTGTAGCAAAGAATTGGAATATGAGTAGATACCCATCAATGTAGCCATCAGAATGGCTGAATAAGTTGTGGTATATAAAGATAATGAAATATTATTGCTCTATAAAATGGTGAACAAGCTAATTTTCTTTTAATTAATTTATTTTTAATACACATTGCTTTATGAATTGTTTTGGAAAAGAAAAATCAGAGCAAAAGCGAAAAACCATGGGAAAAAAATAACAGAAACTGTATCAATAAGTCACTGGTCCTGTGTCATTTAAAAACAACAATAACAACAACAACAACAACAACAACAACAAAAAAAAAAAAGAAATAAAGCTTTCACTATATTTGTTAATAAAGCACAGAACTCTTATCGTTTGTAGCATATAGCTGTCCATCAATCAAGACCTTGTTCTGTTTTTATCACCTTCATGAAAACTTATCATAGGCATCTAAATGGGGATTTTCTAACTCAGATAATTTTATATATGAAAGACAAAATTTTTAGCTCTTTATGGCTATATATTAATCAATATTGAAGGATTTTGGTGTTTTAGGGGATGATGGAACAAGATACTTATTCCTTTCTGAATAGGAAGTAGTATGGAACTACTTTCACTATCACTGTTTCTATAAACTAAACATATGGATATTATTCACATTCATCATTAAAAGGATTCCACAAGAACTGATGCCTTTTCTCATATCCTAGCAACATTTTCACTTCTCCCATTGAATGTCAAAACTGAAGGTAAGAGATGTAGGAGTTGAAGAGAAAAAAAGTGTTTATATGGGGTAGGGAAAAGGTAAGGGTTAAGATCCACCAGTCAATACCATAATTGAAACCATGTAGAAGAGACAGATCCAAGATGTCAGTGTAAAAGGAAGCAATACAATAAGCTCCATCCCCTCAAACAACCTCCAAACAGACCACATTTCAAACAGAAAATGTACCAAAATGAATCCTAATGGGAAAACACAATATTATGTCTTTCACACAGAAAGATAAGTCTGTATCCAGTGGGGAAATTTGAACTGGATTAAATTGGTTTTCCTATTTTAAACAGATATTAAAGGAAACAGAGCATGGTGAGTGACTTGCCTAAGTTTACCCACCTTGAAAGTCTAAGGCAGGAGACTTTGAACAGGGAACGACAAGACCCATTGTAGCAGCCTCAAGAGTCCAGAAGTGGTTCTGTTGTTAGAGTTATTCTGGGCTGGACCTGACTCAAGCCAGTCCTCTAGTAGTTTGGATTAAATAATGGGAAGAAATGAAATATTTATATGTCATTCAAAAGTTTTTAAAAAGTGAGATCTAATCAGCCATAGCTAGATAAAGTTATATAATAAGGACAAACATCAAAGACATGTCAATATAATTCAGCTGAACAGAGTTCCCTTGCCAGAATTATCCTGCATAATATACCAAAAAAGCATGAGTATTCCTGGAGCTCCAAAGAGCTGCTTTGCACTCAGGGATGAGAAAGTGGTATCAACAAGTCTGAGCCTTCAGTTCTTATGAGTTAACCAAGTCAAAGGAATTCTCAATAACTCATAAGGGGAAAAAAAAATCTAGCCTAATTTGCTTGTCATTTTGTTGAGGGCAGAGAAAGACAGGAGGAGGAGGAAAGGAATTAGGAGCACTTTTCTTACTATATTTCATCCCTTGGTAGAAAAATCTTTAACATTCAACGTGGGGCGCCAGAATGTTGTGATCTAGTTCAGATGGATCTGAATCGGTCCCTGTTCAGGCGCCAAAATGTGGTGAGCTTTTTCTTCTCAAAACGCAGCCAGGTGATAAAAGTTCAGATCTTTTATTATCTCCAATATAGACCAGTTAGCTTAGAGGCCTATCTCTCTGCTTGGTTCCAAGAGCTCTTGCCACTTTGTCCTTTGCTTCTGCCTCTGCTTTCTTCAGCCTCCAGAGCCAGCACCGCTCTTCATGTCATTCCGGTGAAATCTCGACTTGTAGCTTCTTCCTCTCTGAAGAACTCTCCGACTGGCCCATTGGCCTATTTATGCTCCTTCCAGAGAGAGGGATTATGGGTAGTTCTACTTAGTACCTTGTTTCAGGTTCTGCCCAAAACATCTTCTTGTAAGATTAGATCAACTCTAATTACTTAGCAGTTAGTAAGGATTCCAACAAGAACATACTATCACATCAGTTAATTTTGGACCCTTATCTATCAATCCTGATCTCTGATATTCAGTAACCCTGAAACAGGCAATATTAAAAAAAAGGAAAAGAACAAATAAATAGAAATATAGAAAAAGAAATAGAACAAACAATGTAACAGTTCCCTGAAGAAGTGAGTGAATCTAGGAGAGTCTCAGGAAGAATGTAGTGTCAGGTAAACAACTAGGTCCTTGTTTCCCTGAGAAAATTTTACAATGACCACTGGGAGTTATTTGTGTAACAATGTAGTAGAGCCAATCACCTTTACATTACAATGAACAGTGGACAATGGAGTACCTGTATTTTAATACTGCATTTGTCATTGGTCACTCTTCCTCTCACTCCCACCCCCAGCTGGCAGGTATTCCAATACATGTTAAATATGTTGAAATATGTTATATCCAATATATGTTTACATATTTCTACAGTTATCTTGTAGCACAAGAAAAATCAGATCAAGAAGGAAGAAAAAGAAAAAAACTGAGAAAGAAAACAAAATGTAAGCAAATAACAGAAAGAATGAAAATGCTATGTTGCAGTCCACACTCTGTTCCCATGATCCTCTCTCTGAGTGTAGATGGCTCTCTTCATCACTGCACAAGTGGAACTGGTTTGAATCATCTCAATGTTGAAGAGAACCACGTCCATCAGAATTGATCATCATTTAATCTTCTTGTTGCCGTGTATCATGTTCTCCTGGTTCTGCTCATTTCACTTAGCATCAGTTCATGTAGGTCTCTCCAGACCTCTCTGAAATCCTCCTCCTGGTCATTTCTTAGAGAACAATAATATTCCATAGCATTTATATACCATAATTTATTCAGCCATTTTCCAATTGATGAACAACCACTCAGCTTCCAGTTTTTTTTTCCACCACAAATAGGGCTACCACAAATATTTTTGCACATGTGGGTTGCCCTTAAGGTCTTGTTAGAATATATTTCTAGTAGAAACACTGCTGGATCAAAGGATATGAACAGTTTGATAACTTTTTGAGCATAATTCCAAACTGCTTTCAAGAATGGTTGAATCCCTTCACAATTCCACCAACAATGTATCAGTGTCCCAGTTTCCCCACATCCCTACCAACATTTGTCATTATCTTTTCCTGTCATCTTAGCCAATCTGACAGGTGTGTAGTGATATCTTAGAGTTGTCTTAATTTGCATTTCTAATAATTTGGAATACCTTTACATATGGGTAAGAATAATTTCAATTTCTTCACCTGAAAATTGTCTGTTCATATCCTTTGTCCATTTATCAATTGGAGAATTGCTTGACTATTATAAATTTGAGTCAAATCTCTATATATTTTAGAAATGAGGCCATTATCAGATCCTTTGGATCTAAAAATGTTTTCCCAGTTTATTGCTTACCTTCTAATCTTATCTGCATTAGTTTTGTTTGTTCAAAAAACTTTTTAATTTAAAATAATCAAAATTATCTATTTTATGATCAGTAATGATCTCTAGTTCTTCTTTGGTCACAAATTCCTTCGCCATCCACAGGTCTGAGAGGTAAACTCCTACGTTCTTCAATTTGTTTATAGTATCATTCTTTATGTCTAGTTCATGAACCCATTTTGACCTTATCTTGGTATATGGTGTTAAGTGTGGGTCTATACCTATTTTCTGTCATACTAATTTCCAATTTTCCTAGCAGTTTTTGTAAAATATTGAATTCTTATCCCAAAAGATGGAGCCTTTGGATTTGTCAAATACTAAATTGTTATAGTCATTGGCTATTTTGTTCTGTGAACCTAACCTATTCCAGTGATCAACTAGTCTATTTCTTAGCTAGTACCAAGTGGTTTTGATGACACCTGTTGTATAATATATTTTTAAATCTAGTAGAGCTAGGCCCCCTTCATTTGCTTTTCTCTTCATTAATGCCTTTGAAATTCTTGAGCTTTTGTTCTTCCAAATGAATTTTGTTATTTTTTCTAGTTCAGTAAAATAGTTTCTTGGGAGTTTGATTGGTAGAGCACCAAATATAGATCAGTTTAGTTAGTATTGTCATCTTTATTATATTTGCTCAATCTATCCTCAAGCACTTGATACTTTTCCAGTTGCTTAAACCTGACTTTATTTGTGTTGAAAATGTTTTGTAATTTTGCATACGTTGTTCCTGACTTTCCCTTGGCAGATAAATTCCCAAATATTTTATGTTATCAAACATTATTTTAAATGGAATTTCTCTTTGTATCTCTTGCTATTGGATTTTTGCATCAATATCCATTAGAGTGATTGGTCTATGATTTTCTTTCTCTGTTTTTACCCTACCCGGTTTAGATATCAATACCATTCTGTGTCATAAAAGGAATTTAGTTTGAGTCTCTCATTCCCTATTTTTTTCAAATAGTTAATATAGTATTGAAGTTGTTATTTAAATATTTTGTAAAATCCACATATAAATCCATCTGGTCCTGGAGATTTTTTCTTAAGGAGTTGATTAATAGCATGTTCTATTTCTTTTTTTTTTCTAAAGTAGGACTTTTAAAGTAATTTATTTCCCTTTTTATTAATCTGGGCAATCTATATTTTTGTAGGTATTCCTCCATTTCACTTAGGTTGTCAAATTTATTGGCATAAAGTTGGGCAGAATTACTTCTTATTATTGCTTTAATTTCCTCTTCATTGGTGGATAATTGTTCCTTTTCATTTTTGAGACTAACAATTTGATTTTTATCTTTCCTTCTTCTAATCAAATTAACTAAAGGTTTATCTATTTTGTTGGTTTTTCCTAAAACCAACTCTTAATTTTATTTATTAATTCAATAGTTCTTTTTAGTTTCAATTTTATTGATCTCTCCTTTATTTTTAGAATTTCAAATTTGGCATTTGATTGGGGGTTTTTAATTTGTTCTTTTATTAGCTTTTTTCATTGCAAGCCCAATTTATTGATCTTTTCTTTATCTATTTTATGCTAGTAAGCATCTAGAGATATGAAATTTCCCCTTATTACCACTTTGGCTCCATCCCACAAATTTTGCTATGTTATCTAATTATTGTCATTCTCTTGGATGAAATTATTGATTGTATATATGCTTTCTGGTTTCACCCATCTATTCTTTAGGATGAGATTATTTAGTTTCCAATTCCCCTGGCCATTTATTGATTTTTATTGCATTGTAATCTGAAAAAAAATTATTTACTATATCTGCCTTTCTGCATTTCATCTTGAGATCTTTATATCTTAATATATGGTAAATTTTTGTATATGTTCCATGAACTGCTGAAAAGAAAGTGAACTCCTTTCTGTCTCCATTCAATTTTCTTCAAAGAGCTATCATATCTAGTTTTTTTTTTTTAGTATTCTCTTTAACTTCTTTCTCATTTATTTTGTTGTTTGATTTATCTAGTTCTGAGAGAGCAAGGTTGAGATCTCCCACTATTATAGTTTTTCTGTCTGTTTCTTTTTGCAACTCTTTCAACTTCTCCTTTAGGATTTTAGGTTCTATCCCACTTAGTACATATATTTTTAATATTGATCTTGCTTCATTATCTATGGTAGCCTTTAGCAAGATATAGTTTCCTTCCTTAGCTCTTTTAATTAGATCAATTTTTGCTTTTGCTTGATTCTGAAATCAGGATGGCTACCTCTGCTTTTTTTTTTTACTTCATCTAAAGCATAATAGATTCTGTTTCAGCCTTTTTACCTTTGCTCTGTATGTATCACTCTGCTTTAAATGTGTTTCTTATAAACAACATATTATAGGATTCTGCCTTTTCATCCAGTCTGCTATCTGTTTATGTTTTATGGGAGAGTTAGCCCTATTCACATTTATAGTTAAAACTACTAATTCTTTATTTACTGCCTTATTAACTCCAAATTATACTTTTCTCTTTCCTTTTCCCATTTCCCTCCTCCCTAGTATTTTACTTATGAGCACAACTTGGGTCAAGCAATCCTCCCTCTTTAGAGACCTTCTCTTTTTCTTATATCTTTCCACTACTATTTCTGTTTCCCCTTGTATTTAGCCTACTCTTTCCCTTTTCTCTTTTCCCCTTCCCACTTTTCTATAAGATGAGAGATGTTTCTTGATGAAACCAAATATATGTAATATCCTTTCTTTAAGCCAAATCTGGTGAGTGTAAAATTCACACAATATTTCCTTCTTTCCCTTGATAATATGTTTTCTTTGACTCTTCTGAGATGTGATTTCCCTCAATTTATTTCCACTTTCCCCCTTTTTGTTTTCTCTTACAATCCCCTTTCCATCTGTATTTTCTTTTTTACATTATAATGGTAAAATCAGATTATACATGTATTCAAAATGTGAACCCATAACAAATAGAAATATAGTTTTCAAGAGTTTTTTTTTTTTAATGCTTCTTTTGAGTTCAATATTTGGAAGTCATTTTTTTTTTTTTTTGTTTAGCTCTGGTCTTTTCATAAAAAATAAATAGAATTCATCAATTTCATTGAATGACCATCTTCTTCCTTGAATCAAAATGCTCAGTTTAGCAGGGTAATTTATTCTTGGCTTCATTCCAAGTTTCTTTGCCTTTTGGAATATCAGACTCCAGAACCTTTGATTCTTTAAAGTGGAAGCTGCTAGGTCCTAAATAATCCTTAATAAGCCTTATTGTGGCTCCTTGATATTTGAATTGTTTCTTTCTGGCTGCTTGTAGTATTTTTCCTTGGTCCAATGTTCTCAAATTTAGCCACAATATTCCTTTACAATATCTGGGCCCTTTTGATGATTCCTTGAAAGACAGTGTCTAGGCTCATTTTTTTTTTATTATATATTTCAAGGGAGTCCAACAATCTTTAGATTGTCTTTCCTACATCTATTTTCCAGGTCGGTTGTTTTCCCAGTTAAGTATTTTACATTATTTTTTCTATTTATTTATTTATTTGGTTTTCTTTGGCTGATTCTTGTTGTCTCATTGAGTCATTTATTTCCATTTGTTCAATTCTGAATTTTAGTGAATTATTTTCTTCATTTACTTTTTTTCACTTCTTTTTGTATTTGTTCAATTGAATTTTTAAATGAGCTGTTTTGTTGTATGAAATTTTTTCACACTTCACAAATTCTATTTTTAAGGCGTTATTTTATTTTCTGTTTCATACATTCTGTTTTTTAAGGAGTTATTTTCTTTTTCTGTTTCACAATTCTTTTTTTTTCTGGGAGTTGCTTTCTTTTCCCATTATATGAAATCTTTCTTTTAATGAGTTACATGAGTTTCCAATTCATTAAGTCTATTTTGAATTTTCTTCAGATAGTTTCTGTTAGTTTCTGTGTTGCCTTTTCTAAACCCTCTTGCAAATTTTTCATTTTCTTTTGTCATTTTTCTTCTAGCTCTCTTTTAAGGTCATTTTTAATTTCTTCTAGGAGAGTCTTGTGTTAGGGATCAAGTTATATTACCTTTTGGGGCTTCATCTGGAGACAATTTGTCTTTAATCTCCTCAGAGTTTGAAGTCTGTTCTTCTCTTTTGCCATAGAAGCTGTCTATTGCCAGAGTCCTATTTACATTTTTATTCATTTTTTAAAAAAATTAAGGTCTGCCTTCAAGTTGGGGAAGCCTTGGCTGGGTCAGTGTTGATTCACTCCTGGTGCTGGGTGGGCATGTCCAGGTCTCATGGGATTCTGGCATTTGTGGGTTCACTATTGATCTTTTGTGTTTGTGTTGGATGTTTTATAACCTCTCTGCTTATCTACTGGCTTGCTCCCAAGGCAGAGTGGCCAACACTACTGTAAATTCCTGTAGATTTGTCCCCCCAGATCTGCCACAGGAAGTCTGCATCACCCTGGGATTCTGTGCTGTCTGCATTGCTGTTTGTACTCAGTTGTTTGTGCTTCGCTGCCTCCCTCCCATTTCTGATTAAAACAGACTTTTTCTGTTCTGTTTTCTCCCTGTAGATTGTCTGCCACATGGAATCTTTATTGCCAAGGGGAGACTGTACCACCCCACACTCTGCACTGTTTGTGCTAGAGTTTGTACTCAGCTGCTTGGGCTAGCTTTCTCCCTCCCATTTCTAATTAAAAGAGACTTTTTCTGGTGATTGTCAAAATTATCTTCCATTGATAATTTGTTTCATTTCCATTATTTCTACTGGTCCAGAGCTAATTCAGAGGCTGGATTTCATAACTAATATGAGGGTTGTAGAGAAAAGGTCAGAGAGAAATGTGTGTTGTCTCCGCCATCCAATTTAAATGTGTTGTTGAAAAATGAGACACTTATTTGTCATTCAAAATTTAACAAAAAAGGTATGTACTTACTCCAAAAGGAGAAAAAAAGATCCTCAAGAAGTAGAGTCACTGAAAACAATTTAAACTGATTCAAATGAACATAAGCTTTTGCCAGTTACCATCATGATTCATCAGTCAAGAGTCAAAAGAGCTCTTGGCCCTTCTCTTGGATAATTTTAACTTAAGCATTGCAGACAATAAGTTGATGCAATGCATATAGCACTGGGCTAGAGTCAAGAGATATGAGTTAAAATTTAGCCTCACATATGTACAAGATATGGAATCCTGGGAAAGTCACTTAATCCTTTTTTGCTTCAATTCCTCCTCTATAAATAGGAACACAGAGGAAAATAAAATAGAATATCATTCCATATCTTTTCTAAGGAAACCCTATGAACTCATCCGTGGGTTCACAATGAGCAAGATGTGACTAAAAAACTGAACAACTGCAGAATTGATGTCACTAGTCTGAATCTTTAGTTTCCAGAGTCAAGCAGATTTCAATGTCTGAGTACTATATAGGAGGAAAAACACCCTCACTTAACTAATATTGGATGGTGGGGAGGAAATAGGAATTAGGATACTATTTCTACTACACTTAAAGTTTGCAAAGAACTGAGGATGATGATGATGGGGGGTGTTCCTCAACCCCTAAGGATGATAACAAGTGACAGTTTTTCCTCAAGCTCTTTTTCTCTTGGAGATGTAGATCTCTGAGATTAATTGCTTCAGTGCTTTAATACTTTTTTTTGATGGGGAGAGGGGATGGAGACAGTATCAAAAGAAAACAAGAACAAAAACAGAACTAAGATGGGTTGTTGTCATGGCAGATGAGAGATAAATTGAAGAAATCAAGGAGACAGGGGTAGAAAAGAGAAATTCATAGGACAGACATGACCTTACCTTGGGCATTTTCTGTGATAAGCTTAGAGTAGAAGAAGAACTTAATAACTTAATACCTAATGGCTAAAATATATGGCTGAAAGTGCTAGACTTCTCTCTTTTAGGGGAGATGCTTAAAACAAAACAAAACAAAACAAAAAAACAACCTCCCCAGGATATAGTAAGCAGAATACCATATGTCCTTTATGATAGATAACTATTTGAAGACTAGATAAGATAACAGAGATGCCATATCTGGTAAGGATTGAGGCCCACAGAGCACAACCTGACAGAATCATTAAAAGATATTTGACAGCCCCATAGCATTGAAAACTTAAGTTTGTTTTTCCATGTGTGTCCCCTGGCCATTTTTATGTGCCACATGCATGATTCTTCTGCATGCAAACTTCCAAATGATTCTGTGTTTATCAGCAATGAGCTTTCAAGGACAGAATACTTTATTATCATTATTATTGTTACTATTAATTTATCCTGTGATCACATCAGCATTGGAAATTTTTGGTGAGGTATTTCCTCTCCCAATGAAATTCATTTCCTTCTGTGTAAAATGACAATAGAGGGCATTTACTCAGGCACACAGCCAGCATTGGAGAAGCAGGACTTGAACTCAAATCTTCTAGATGATCAGTTCTCTATCCAACATGCTAGCTTGACTCTAATTTTTATCAATATGCTATTTCATCAAATTCTCTGAACCATATATTTCTTGGCTGTCTAGTCAAACTAAACACATTTGTGGCATTTCAGAACTTCACTATATATATATTAGAGAAAGTTCTGACACAAAGTATATAGAACTTGGGGGCCCAATATTGGTATTATTTCATCAAATTCTCTGAACCATATATTTCTTGGCTATCTAGTCAAACTAAACACATTTGTGGCATTTCAGAACTTCACTGTATATGTGTAATATATATATATATATATATATATATATATATATATATATTTTAGAGAAAGTTCTGACACAAAGTATATAGAACTTGGGGGCCCAATATTGGGAAGAGTTTTAGGTGTTCTAAGTAAATGTTTATTTTTTTTAAATATAGTTTCAAGCTCTGGAAATAAGTTAGCTGAGGCCTAAGAAAAGCAGAGGATAGGACTGTTATCACTCCTTTCATTCTACCAGGGATCCTCAAACTATGGCTGTGGGCCAGATGCGGCAGCTGAGGACAATTATCCCCCTCACCCAGGGCTATGAAGTTTCTTTATTTAAAGGCCTGCAAAACAAAGTTTTTGTTTTTACTATAGTCCCGCCCTCCAACAGTCTGAGGGACAGTGAACTGGCCCCCTATTTAAAAAGTTTGAGGACCTAAAAACACTACTTTGAATCATCTAATTTGATACTATATTCATGTGTAGCTCCTCTAATTTGATTTGAAACTATTTGAGAGGTAATGGTTCATTGATGTTTCCTAATCAGTCTCTAGTACAGAATAGTAGCTTACTAAAAATTAAGTTTTGGTCCATATCATCACCCAAAAAAGAAAGTCAGCCATTTGTTTCTACTAGGATTTTTAAAATATCCACTATGTGCAGAATCTTATGCTAAATACTTGAATATATACGCAGATAAGTGAAACAGTAAATTTACCTTTTATCTTTAAGATCATAAGGGCACAAATTTTTTACAATAACTTATATGATTGATACTATAAATAAAATTATTTTCCACTGAGGCATAGATAAGTTACATATCTTTTTTAAGTTAATAAGAGAAATAAATATAAAATATGTATGGATGTTTGAGCAATCATTAAACATTTATTAAATTCCTACTATCTGCCAGGCACTATACTAAGCAGTAAAAGTTAGGATTTGAAGCTATGTTGAACTTTATAACTCCCATTCTTATACTGTTAAATTTGTTTTTACAAGCATTTATTCTCTCTCTCTCTCTCTCTCTCTCTCTCTCTCTCTCTCTCTCTCTCTCTGTATCTCTGTCCTCTCTCTGTCTCTCTCTTCACTTCCATTGAACAAGAGGAAAAAACTCAACAACTGAAAACTTTATAGTAATTATATTACAACCAAAAAATGCATACATGGTCATACTGAAAAATATATGAATTTTAAATCTATCACTTGCCTAGAATGAGGTGAATAGCACCTCATTTATCTTCAATCCTCTGAAATTAATTCATCATCATATTGATAAAAATCTATTTTTTCAAATTTGCTTTTCTTTATAATGTTATTATAATTGTATAAATTATTTCCCTGCATCTGCTCACTTCATAATTCACTACTCACAGACCATTATTACACACCGTTGTTTCTATGTTGCTGATTAGAAGGGTTAAAGGTAAAACAAATACTGTCTCCCATGGACTTCCTTTATAAACAATTCTAAATCCAAGTCATTTCTTAATTTGCTTCCAGTTTTTTTTTCTTGTTTTCAATTCTACCTTAATCCACACCTTGTCTTTATACTGAATACTCTCTAGCATGCACCCCTCCCTTGCTTTTCAGAGTCCTTTTGTGTATTTTCATCCCTTCTTTGGATTGTAATTTCTTATTTGTATCTTTAGAGCTTAGCAGAGTATCTGACATATAGAAGATATTTAATAAATATTCAGTAGTATTATATTTGTATCACTTAATAGCTTTCCAGTTTCCAAGAAAGATGCCTTTTTCTTATGATTTAATAACATTTTTATTACATTCACAAACCATTTCCTAATAGACAGGAAAATCCTTGCTTTTCATTTTGGGGATGTTTCAAAAAATAAAGACACATAGAAATGCTGTTGATGCAATGCTTGCAAAATATGTAAAAATAAATAATTATTTTTCTTACATATATAATCATGTTAAACATATTTCCATATTAATATGTTACGAAAGAAAAAACAGAACAGAAGAGAAAAACCAAGAGACAAAAAAAAAAAAGTGAAAACAGTATGCTTCAATCTGCTATTAGTCTCCATGGTTCTTTCTCTGGATAGGGATGGCATTTGCCATCAAAAGTTTATTAAAACTATCTTGGATCATTGTATGGCTGAGAACAGCTAAGCCAATTATACTTGATCTTCATACAATGCTGTTGTTACTATTTACAATGTTGTCTGGATTCTACTCACTTCACTAAACACCAATTCATGTAAGTCTTTCCGGGTTTTCTAAAATCCACCTACGCATAATTTTTTATAGAACATTAGTATTCCATTACATTCATGTACCACAACTTGTTTCACCATTCCTATTGATAAACACACCTTCAATTTTCAATTCCTTGCCACCACAAAAAGAGCTGCTATAAATATTTTTTATATTTGTGAATCTTTTCTCTTTTTTAATGATGTCTTTGGGATACAGACCAAGTAGTTCTATTTCTGGATGGAAAGGATGTGTGCAGAGTTTTATAGTATCACGTTTTTCTCCAGAGTAGGTTGGATCAGTTCACAATCCCACCAAAAGTGCATTAGTGTCTCAGTTTTCCAATTTCCCCTTCAACATTTATTATTTTTTGTTTCTGTCATCTTAACCAGTCTGATAAGTGGTACCTCAGAGTTGAAAAATAATTCTTTTCTTTTTTTCTTTTTTATTTGTCTTTTTATTTATTTTTATTATAGTTTTTTTTTTTATTTACAAGATAGATGCATGGGTAATTTTTCAGCATTGACTATTGCAAAACCTTCTGTTGCAACTTTTCCCCTCCTTCCCCCTCCCCTCCCAGATGGCAGGTAGACTAATATATGTTAAATATGTTAAAGTATCTATTAAATACAATATATGTATACATATCCATACAGTTATTTTGCTGCACAAGAAGAGTCAGACTTTGAAATAAGGTAAAATTAATCTGAGAAGGAAATAAAAAATGCAAGCGAATAAAAACAGAGGGATTGGAAATGCTATGTAGTGGTTCACACTCATTTCCCAGAGTTCTTCCTCTGGGTGTAGCTGGTCCTATTCATTATTGAACAAATGGAACTGATTTGAGTCATCTCATTGTTGAAAAGAGCCATCTTCATCAGAATTGATCATCATATAGTATTGTTGTTGAAATATATAATGATCTCCTGGTCCTGCTTCTTTCACTCAGTATTAGTCCATGTAAGTCTCTCCAGGCTTTGAAAAATAATTCTTGAAAAGAAAAATGAATACTTATGTATATGTGCTCAAAGGAGTTATAAAGAAACATTATGATAATCTATTTGAGTAAAATGATCTGTTTTAGAGAAGAAAATTACTTAAAAATCACCTGTTCTAACCTTGTTTTATAGTTGAAGAAAATTAATAGTAGAGAGATAAAGTTATTATCACAGGATAAAAAAGGGCCTTTTTTGGTTTTTTTATGTTTTCTGTTATTTTGTTGCTGCTATTTTAAGATCAAGATTTAAACCTGGAGATGTCAATCTGAGGGCCTAAATCTGAATGCCATCACTCCTACTTACAACCTAGATAAGCTAATCAAATGACTTTTAGTTCTCAATTTGCCTATGTATAATGAGAGATAGTTAGATATTTCCCATATACATCGTTTTCTCTCCAAAGCTCTGATTTCATGATTCTGCCACTATATAAAGTATTGCTTTTCTCCTCAGAAATGGATGCACAAGTGACCCAATTTGAATTCATTAGTTGCAATCACTTTTTCTAAATGTGTATTCTAAATGCTGCTTTATAGGTTGGAGACTGCCCATTCTGTAGCAATTTCCAAACCTCATCCTTGGAGACAATCACAATACATAATAGAATAACCTTCTAACTCTGCTCTAAAGAAACAGCCAAGCAAAAAGGGCAGAAGTCAGAGAGCTAGTTACAAGGCACTCTTCCTTCTTCTTGGTCTTTGTTTGCCCATACTGTTGCTTGTGGCAAATATCTTTACCTCTTGGGCTGCAACTCTATTTCTATCATAGGCACAATCTGTCCCTTACTGCTGTTTCCCAGCAATCAACAACCGTACCAATTTTTTTTTCCAATGTGTTTCATATAAAGTTTCTTCTGTTCTCCTTGAAAGAAACAGGACATTACATTCTTACATTATCTGTTATTAAGATGAACATAGCATCATTCAGAAAAAATGTGAACTTTTGTACTATTCTCAGATTTTTAAAGTAGTCTTTTCCTGTTTTTAGTTCTATTAACAATAGAGCTGACTGTTTGAGGGAAAGGAAATTATGAAAGAGCATAGTGGAAATGGAAAAAAAAAAAGCTCAGGGATTTTTAGGGTCAGAGTCTCTGATTAAAATGCCACCTATTATGCCTATTTGCTTTGAGACCTTGACAAAGTTACCTACTTTCCCTGATTCTCTTTTTCCTCACTTGTAAATTGAAGGAGTTAATCAATAGAGCTGCTGAAATATCATATAGGTTTAAATGGAAGGTACTTAATGTAGCTGTGTGATATGCTTGTCTTGCCTGAAATTTTCTTGGTAGTGTTTTGCAGCTTTTCTGTTTTCCTAGGTCAGCTATTCTCAATGTACATAAATACATACATATACACATGATGCTTTTGTATATATTTAAATGTACATGCATATACATATATGTGTGTTTTATCATATAGGAATGGCATGAATGTGTGTATATACATGTGTAAAGGCATGCACACCTACATAGTTTATTTTTACATATATATGCACATATATCCATCTACCTATATTTCCTATATTTGTATGAGACAGAGAGGGGGAGAAAAAGAGAGAGAGTCAGAGAGAAAGAAACAGAGAGAGAAAGAGAGACAGAGATAGAGAGAGACAGAGAATACACACACACAGAGAAAGAGAGACAAAGAGACAGAGAAAGTGACAGAGAGATGGAGAAGGAGGGAGAGGGAGGAAGGCAGAGAGAAAGAAATACATATACACATTGATCTCTGCAGTATCAAATTTAGGCTTTCTTCTAGCCTTTACTTGATAGGGTACCTGAGTCTATCCAGCTAAGGCCAGAATTTGGAGGGAAATATAATAATGAGAATATAACTAATTATAATTTAGCTAATTAGTTAGTTGGATTTACCATAATATTCTTTGACCTACAGAATCTAAACATTCTAATAGTCTTGTCAAGAAATAAGTATTCCCATTTTCTAGATTGGATTTGACTCCAGCCAGTCCTCTGCTATACAATGAGACTTTTGCAGGTCATTCAGCAATTAACTACAGAAAATTTACTTACCTCTAACAGGAAAACATATTTAAAAAATTAGATATTAAGAATCTCTCAACTTAATTCATCTGATCAAAGAGCTTTGCCTAAGTTGGCCCTTGTCCTTAAAAAAAAAAAAAATCAGAACATGTTTGGAGCTTCTCCTGATGTTTCATACTTAGGTGACCAGGAACAATTGACATTAAACTGAGGCTCCAGGCTTCCAAACCAATCAAGTGTCCAGCATACCTTAATGCCTTCAGAGTAATTCTATTCTACTTTTAGAGCTAGAATTAGGATACTGCTTCTATCATATTCTCTCCATTGGTGGCAAAATCCTTAAAATTATCCTAAAGAATCTTATATCACTTAAATGAGTATGGATAGCTGTTACTGAGCAATCCCAGTTTTTTGGGTTTCAGAGAAACCCTGAAGCAGCTTCTAGGAGGCTCTAAAAGAGAAAAATAAAGACAATGAATAAATAAAACCCATTGTCAATATGTTACATACCTTTGTAGAAGTAAATGAATATGGGAAAACAATACTAATGATCCAAATGTTACATCTTCCCATTTTGGAAAGGACTGGGCCCCAACTTAAAAACAAAACAAAACAAAACATTTTTTTAAACTTAATTTTAATTTAATTTAATTTTTAAGGCTTTTAATTTTCAAAACATGTACATAGATCATTTTCAATATTCATCTTTAAAGAACATGGTGTTCCAATTTTTTTTTTCTCTCTCCCTTCCCCTGACCTTCTCCCTTAAATGACAAATAATCTAATATGTTAAACACGTGCAATTTTTCTATACATATTTTCATAATTATCATGCTACATAAGAAAAATCAGATCAAAAAGGGAAAAATGAGAAAGAAAACAAAATGCAAGCAAACAACAACATAAAAGGGATCTTGATAGTCCTCTCTTTAGATGTAGATGGCTCTCTTCTGAGCTGAATCACATGGTGAAAAGAGACCTCCATGAGAATTGATCATTATATAATCTTGTTGCTGTATATAATGTGTACAATATTCTCCTGGTTCTCCTAACTTCCATTAGCATCAATTCATATAAGTCTCTCCAGGCCTTTCTGAAATCCTGCTGATTGTTTCTTATAGAACAATAATATTCCATGACATTCACATACCACAACTTATTTAGCCATTCTCCAATGGATGGGCATCCACTCAATTTCCAATTACTTGACACTACAAAAAGGCCTGCTACACATATTTTTGCACATGTGAGTCCTTTTCCCTTTTTTATGATCTCTTTGGGATACAGGCTCAGTAGAGATACTGCAGGATCAAATGGTATGCACAATTTGATAGCCCTTTCAGCATAGTTCCATACTGCTCTCCAAAAGGATTGGTTCATTTCAAAACTTCACCAACAATGTATTAGTTTTCTCAAATAACCTCCAATATTCATTAACTTTTCCTGGCATCTTAGCCAGTCTAAGAGGTATGTAGTGGTACCTCATAGTTGTTTTAATTGGCACTTCTCTGATTAATAGTGATTAAGAGCTTTTTTTCATATGACTAGAAATGATTTCAGTTTCTTCATCTAAAAATTGTACATATCGTTTGACCATTTATTAAGAAGAAAATGGCTTATATTCTTGTAAATTTTAGTCAATTCTATATATTTTAGAAATGTGGCCTTAATCAGAATCTTTAAATGTAGACATTTTCCTCAGTTTAATGCTTCCCTTCCAATCTTTTTTACATTGATTTTGTTTGTACAAAAACTTTTTAAACTTAATATAATCAAAACTATCCATTTTGCATTTCACAATGTACCCTAATTCTTCTTTGGCCATAAATTCTTTCCTTTTCCACATATCTGAGAATTAGATAATCCTTTATTCTTCTAATTTGTTTATAGTATCACTCCTTATATCTAAATCATGAACCCATTTTGATCTAATCTTGGAATAAGATATTAGGTATGGGTCAAAGCCTAGTTGTTGCCATACTCATTTTCAATTTTCCCAGCAATTTTTGTCAAATAATGAGTTCTTATTCTAGAAGCTGGGGTCTTTGGGTCTGTCAAACACTAGATTAGTATAATCATTGACTGTGTCTTGTGAACCTCATCTGATCCACTGATCAACTACTCTATTTCTTGGCCAATATCAAGTGAGTTTGATGTCTGTTGCTTTATAATATAGTTGATCTGGTACAGCAAAGCCTCCTTCATTTTCATTTTTCCACTAATTCCCTTGAAATTCTTAAGCTTTTGTTCTTCCAGATGAACTTTGTTATTATTTTTTCTTCCTCTGTAAAATCATTTCTTGGATGTTTGATTGGTATGGTACTGAATAAACAAATTAATTTAGGTAGAATTGACATTTTTTATATTAGCTCAAGCTACATATAGGGATTTGATAATTTTCCTATTGATTAGATCTGACTATTTGTGTGGAAAGTTTTGTAATTCTGTTCATATAGTTTTTAACTTTCTCTTGGCAGGAAGACTCCCAAATATTTTATAGTGTCTACCATTATTTTAAATTGAATTTCTCTTTGTATCTCTTGCTGCTGGACTTTGTTGGTAACATATAGAAATGTTAATGATTTCTGTGGATTTATTTTGTATCCTGCAACTTTGCTAAATTTTGTTTCTAATCATTTTTTAGTTGATTTTTTAGTCTGCTCTATGTATACCATCATATCTGCAAAGAATGATAACTTGATTTTCTCATTACCTATTCTAATTCCTTTAATTTACTTTTATTCTCTCATTGCTAAAGCTAAGATTTCTCATACAATATTGAATAGTAATTGTGATAGTGGGCTATCTTGTTTTACCCCTGATCATTTTTTGGAATGGTTCTAGTTTATCCCCATCATATAAGTTGCTTGCTGATGGTTTTAAATAGGTGCTACTGATAATTTTAAGGAAAACTCCATTTATTTCTATACTTTCTAGTATTTGTAATAGGAATTGGTGGTGCCATATCTACAAATTGCATCCAATGTTGCTCAATTAAAATTCTTTGCAGTTCAAAGTGGGAATTTTGATGCAAGAGGTATCCATGAGTAGAAGCATCATTAAAAGTATCAGAGATACAGCAAAAAAATAGGATATTTACTGCAGAGATATTGCTATTGATCACAAGAAAGGGAAAATGATCTTATCAGAATAATTAAACTTGGGATTGGAAATCCCAAGGACTTCATAGCACCTGGCCCTAAAAAGAACATTTCATTGTACCATGAGGAATTCCTCATTCCTCATATTAACCAGACTCACAAAATAGTTCCCAAGATATAAATAAGTGGCTCAATAAATAAAACAGGACCTTCAAGTCAAAAAGACTTGAATTCATTTCTGTCCCCAGATACTGAATTCACTGTTTGACTCTGAACAAGCCACGTAATTACTTTTGACCTCAGTTTCTTCCAACTGTAAATTGCTGATACTCAAATTGTTATGATTGTTTGAGGATTAAATGAGAAACTATTGAAAAGAAAAGTGAGCAGAACCAAAAGAATATTGTATATAGTAATTAATATTTTAGGAACAACTTAGACTTTTTTTCACTTTGACTGTTATAAATACCCAAATAAACTACAAAGGACTTATGAAGAAAAACACTTTGTATTCAACAAAAGAATGATGAATAGGAGTATGTAAATAATTAATGTGCATTTGTATACTACATATTTCTATCTAACTGTACTCATCTCAGGGCAGGGCAAAGAAAGGTGCAAACAAAAGGAAAAAAAATAGAAAGTTACATAATAATATTATTATATATTTAAAAGGAATTTCAAGTTGTGCATAATTGATTTGCATTTTCATGTGCAACATCTCTCCCCCCCCAAAAAAAATTGGTTATATTATGGAAATGTTTGTTTTATTTCTTATTTAAAATAAAAATTTTAAGACATAAAATATCTATAAAGTCATTAAAAAGTATTTGGAAAATAAAAGAGATTTTTACATTCTTACTGACCTCATCAACATATCAAATCTTGAAAAAAACTAATAGATTTTACCTTCATATCATCTCTTAAATTTTCCACATTTGTCCTGATAGTTCAACCATTCTAATGTATGTTTTCATCATTTTTATGTCTGGACTTTTGTAATAATCTATTAATTGTCTACTTGACACATGTCTTTCCCATTCCAGCCCAACTGCTACTTTGCTGTCAAACTTATCCTCCTAAAGGCAGGTCATGTCATCATGTCATCAACCATCTCCCCCCACCCTCAACCCTCAATTTAAATACAGTATATCCTATTATCTCTAGAATCAAAAATAAAATTATCTGCTTGACTTTTGAAATTATCACAGTATGCTCCTGTCGTTTCTTTCCAGTCTTCTTGCATTTTTCTCTTCAATACAATAATACTGGTCTCTTTGATGTTACTCACATAACATGCTCTGCCTCTTGAGTTTGGTCATTTTCATTGTCTATCCCTCATTCCTGAAATTCTTTTTCTCCCATCTGTGCTCAAAATCCCTGGTTTTCTTCAAGTCTCAGCAAAATGTCTCATCTTTTACAAAAACCATATCCAAGTCTTCTTTGATCTTAATGCCTTTTATTCCTGTGAAACACATCATGCTTTGCATGATTTTCTCCACCATTAGACTTTAAATTTTTTTAAAAGCAAAGATTTCAAAAAATAGTTGTTTATTTACTTGTTTGATTTGTTTTTGTTTGGATTTTGTTTTTCATTATATCACCAGCACTTTTTAAAAAATATAATAGCTTTTTTATTTACAAAACATATGCATGGGTAATTTTTCAACCCTCACCCTTGCAAAACCTTCTGTTCCAACTTTTCCCCTTCTTCCCCCCACCCCCTCCCCTGGATGGCAGGTAGTCCAATGCATGTTAAATATGTTAAAGTATATGTTAAATCCAATATGTGTGTAAATATTTATAAAGTCATCTTGCTGCATAAAGAAAATAGGATCTAGAAAGAAAGAAAAAAAAAAAACCTGAGAAGGGAAACAAAAATGCAAGCAAACAATAATAGAAAGAGTGGAAATGCTATGTTTTGGTCTACATTCTCTCTCTGAGTGTAGCTGACTCTCTTCTTTACTGAACAATTGGAACTGGTTTGAATCATCCCATTGTTGAAGAGAGCCACTTTTATCCGAGTTGACCATGATATAATCTTGTTGTTGCCATGTATAATGATCTCCTAGTTCTGCTTATTTTACTTAGCATCAATTCATGTAGGTCTCTCCAGGCCTCCCTGAACTCATCCTGCAGGTCTGTTTTTTACAGAACAATAATATTCCATAACATTCATATACCACAGTTTATTCAGTCACTCTCCAATTGATGGGCATCCATTCATTTTCCAGCTTCTAGCCACTACAAAAAGTGTTGCCACAAACATTTTTGCACATGTGGGACCCTTTCACTTCTTTAAGATTTCTTTGGGATATAAGCTCAGTGGTAACACTGCCGGATCAAAGGGTGTGAACAGTTTGATAACTTTTTGAGCATAGTTCAAAATTGCTCTCCAGAATGATTGGATTCATTAATAATTCCCCAGTATGTATCAGTGCCCCAGTTTTCTCCTCATTTCCTCCTAACATTCATCATTATTTTTTCCTGTTATCTTAGCCAATCTGAGAGGTGTGTAGTGGTATCTCAGAGTTGTCTTAATTTGCATTTCTCTAATCAACAATGATTTGGAGAACTATTTCATATGACTAGAAATAGTTTTAATTTCTTCATCTGAAAATTGTTCATATCCTTTGACCATTTATCAATTGGAGAATGGCTTGATTTCTTATAAATGTGAGTCAATTATATATTTTGGAAATGAGGCCTTTATCAGAACCTTTGAATGTAAAAATGTTTTCCCAGTTTATTGTTTTCCTCCAAATATTGTCTGCATTTGGTTTTGTTTATACAAAAACTTTTTAACTTAATATAATTGAAATTTTCTATTTTGTGATCAATAATGATCTCTAATTCTTCTTTGGCTACAAATTCCTTCCTCCTCCACAAGTCTGAGAGGTAAACTATTCTATGCTCTAATTTATATCACCAGCACTTAACATTATGATGGCACTAATACCTATTTGTCAAATAACTGATTAAAGGAATATGTCTCTCTTTTTCTTTCCCCTTCATTCTTTGTCTGCCACATTAAAAACAAACATTAGAGAAAAATTCATTAATAGAAACAATATATTTATCTAATAGTTGGGGGGACACAAATTACACATTTGGAGAAAACATGACTCAAAACTCTTCAGACATGACCTTCAGGATTCATAAGGAACTTACAAATCAAAAGAACACAATGAGGATTTTAAAGAATGAGAAAAAGGACTTCTATATAATAAGGAATTAAGAATTCCTCTTTGCCACATCTATTCTCTAAATTTAAGAAAATGTTGGCCCACTCTGTGCATTTACAAGTGTGTATATAAACTTTTGGAAGAATGTTTTGAACTAATTATTCCTATTATATTTGATGGGGTAGTAGATAGATTGCTAAATTTAAATTCTGCTCTGGGTAAGTTATTTACCCTATCTCAGTCTCAGTTTACTCATATGTAAAATGAAGATAGTAATAACATTTTTCTTAATATTTTTCTGTGAGGATGAAATGAAATCATATAAATAAAGCTCTTCATTAGTCCATAAATATGCATTAAAGGTCTGCTAAGGACTGGAAATATAAAGAAAGGAAAAGATACTTCCTACTCTTCCAACTTTTTTTAAAGGGGAGTTCTTTGGGTCACTAATAATTTATCAAGATTCCTGTTGCCTGTGTAAACATTCTATGGAGCATTAATACTTGTTGCAAAGGAACAAAAGGCCTTCCTGGGCAAAGCCCAAAGCCTGGACAATTTGTGATCACACTGAATCTGACCAACTTACAAGCCCTGAAAACCAATAAGCTCCAAGAACTAGATCTGCAAGTAGCAGCATAATCAAATCTGAAGTTAGGAGCAGTAACTCCCTATCCCACTTGAACACAACTCAACTTTAACATAAATGTCAAGAAATAGATTGGAAAAAAGATCAAACAACAACAAAGAATCTAACTATAAAGAACTATCATGGTGAGAGAGAAAATCAAGACTCAAAGAAATAAATAACAATGACAAAAATGCAACAGTTACAAACAAAACTTCATGGGGAAAAAAGTATATTCGACACAAATCAAACAAAATTTCCTAGAAGAACTAAAGAAAGACAAAAAGCTTAAAAAGGCAACAAACAAACAAACAAACAAACAAAACAAAACTATCACAGGAGAAAACTCTTCCTTATTGGAAACAGAGTGAATTCTCATCAGCTGGGGAATGGTTGAATGTTATGGTATATAAAGGTATTGGAATATTGCTATTGTATAAGAAATATTGAGCAAGCTGATTTCAGAGTGAATTAAGCTCAGAAAGGAATAGAAAGAAGGGAACACTGTACACAATAACAAGAAGATTTTGTGATGATTAACTATGACGAGCTTAACTCTTCTAAGCAATGCAATGATTCAAGGAAATTCCAGTAGACTTGGGAGGGAAAATGTCATCCATATTCAGAGAGAGAAATATGGAGACAGTATGGATCAAAATATTTTCCTCTTTTTTATTTGTTTTCTTTCTAGTGTTTTTTCCCCCTTTTGTCTGATTTTTCTTGCAGAATATGACAAAAAGCTTTTATAATGGAGGGGAAAATGGAGTAGTTTGTGGATGGAGTTGCTTGAATCTTTCAGTGGAATTGACTTACTAAGGAAATAACATTCACTCAGTTGCATATAGAATTCTATCTTACTCTTTGGGAAAGTAAGAGAAAAAAAGGATTAGAAAAAAAGGAAAGGCTGATATGAAATAAGAGCAAATTGGGGTTGATGATAGAAGCAAAATACTTTTGAAGATTGGTAGAGTAAAAGAAAAGAGAATGGAGGGAAAATAAAGGAAATTAGATAGTGGGAAATACATAGTCATCATAACTGGGAAAAAAAAATTAAAGCCAGTTCCTCTGATAAAGGCCTCATTTCACAAATATACAGAGAATTTAATCAAATTTGTAAAAAATAAAAGCCATTACCTATTTGAGAAAAGTATATGCGTAGGCAATTTTCAAATCAAGTAATCAAAACTACCAATAGTCATATAAAACATGTTCTAAATCACTACTGTGGTTATATAAAAATGCTCTAAATCACTATTGATCAGAGTAATGCAAATTAAAACAACTATGAAAAAAATAACCTAAACCCATTAGATTGATTGTTTAAAATAAAAAAAGGAAAATTACAAATGTTGGAGGGGATATTAAAAAATTGAGACACTAATACATTCTGATTCAACCATTCTGTAGAAAAATTTGAAACTGTGCCAAAAGGGATTTTAAAACCATAGATACTCTTTGTCTCAACAACACTGCTACTACATCTGTATCACCACAAAAAATTAAAATAAAAAGGATAATGATTATATGTGATTATATGTATTAGAAAATGGGATATGCATCAATTAGGTAATTACTAGACAACTGTATAATTTTGAAGGAGTACTATTGTAGAATAAATAATGATAAGCAGGTTGCTCTAAGAAAAACCTGGCAAAACTTATATGAACTGACACACTTTTCTTTTTTTACCCCAGGGAGTTTATTCTATTTTCTTTCACAACAGGACAAATAAAAAAAAATAGATTTGTATGATTGCACATGCATAACCTATATACATTTCTTGCCATTTCAGTGAGGGTGGGGGAAGAGTAAAAGGGAAGAAAATTTAAAACTTAAATTAAAAAAAATAAAATTGCTATTCTATTTAATAGGAGAAATTTTTATTTTGTAAAAAGAAAGCTTTACCTGATAATTTAAAGTCTTCTTAAATACAGAGCTATCTATCTGTCACATTGTCTGAACATAACTACTATGTATGATAAATAAATTTTGCTGTTTTCTTTGTCCACATTTCTTCTCAAACTTTCCCCATGTATACCAAGTCCTTCTTTCCTCTTTTGCCTTAATGAATTTCCATCCATTATCTAAAATGTAAATCAAATGCCGGCTCCTCTAGGAAATTTCCCAAGCTCTACTATTATGGTAGTTTCATAATACTGCTTCCTCTCCATCCCAGAAAAAAAAAGATTAGTATACACTGCCCAATTGATCACAATAACATATATAATGAATGCTTAATATATAATTTCTCCTTTAAGAAAATGTATAAGTTCTAAAGGATAAGGATGGTATCTTATAATTTTACAGCCCTTAAAATCAGTTATCTGTCTTTTTGTCTAGCAAAATAACTGTATGGACATGTATACATATATTGTATTTAACTTATATTTTAGCATATTTAACATATATTGGTCAACCTACCATCTGAGGGAGGGGGTAGAAGGAAGAAGGGGAAAAATTGGAACAAAAGGTTTTGTAATTGTCAATACTGAAAAATCACCCATGCATATATCTTGTAAATAAAAAGCTATAATAATAATAAAAAAAGAAATTTTGTAGGGTGCTCTGACATATTAAGTTATTTTTTATTTATAGATTGTTACTAAACTCTTAACTCTTGATAAATATGGTCTCTAAGATTTTGTCTTAGGATGAATTTAATTTAATTAATAAAATTATTTCTGGTTTCCTTTAAAACAAATCACTTATCTGCATACAATAGACATTTAATAAATATATATTTTTAATGTTTGCCATTATGATCAAGTTGTATGTAGGTAAAGTGACCCTATAGAAAAAGATTACAGGGACAGGTAGCACTGTCACATCATTCAGGATATTTTGGAAGAACAAGTTTCATCTAAAATAAAAAATAAAAGGAAATGCTGTCAAAAGAAGTAAAAATGTGTTGCTATAGAAAATAGACACTCTTTATATAGAGAAAAAAGAATCCCAATGAACTATTCTTTTCTGTTTCTTATGATCCTATCCAATGCAATTGATCCTTAATGGGGTTTGTGAAATTAAAAGTGCAGATTTCAATATAAAAAAGCTAGTCATGTTATCAAAAGAGACCTTCCTTGAAAAAAAAAATTCTTTCAAAGAAAATTAAAATTTCTTTCCCTCCGGCCTACTCTTCATGGAAAACTACAGCTGCCCATGATTTAGAATAGTATTTGTTTGCTTTGCAGAAGCAATTCAGATGCAGCTGTAAATGTGGTGACCCATGGAAAAGCAAATAAGAATGCTGAAATACTAGAACAATTGGCCTTGTTGAAGGTAAACAGGGAAACATTTCATTTCAACACAATATAGAAGCTATCAGTGATGAGATAATTTTCAGACAAAGCTAAAAATAAATGATGTATGATACTGAGACACTGTAATAGAAGAGAAGCAAGCAAGAGTTTCTTAGCACTATGGGAGAAATGAGTAAGCTGGAAGATTATTGTCAGAAAGGATGAACCAGGTAAGGTGTTGATTTATTATGTATTTCAGAGGTATAATAAATTTAGAATTAATCCTTGATTTCCTCATGTCACTAATTTGATCACAAGAAAAATGATTATAGTGATGATAAGAAAAATTTAAGTACTATTTAGAGTAAGACTGAAAATAATAGTGCTTAGTATACTTAAGGGTTAATATATATTTATATGTTAGCTTATTAAGTATACTATTAATAATAGTATACTTAAGGGTTAATATGAGTGGATTCCTAAAATGTGACTTTCCAGTACTTATAATTTTCATAAAACAGACACAGATCTATTTTTGTTTTAATTTTTCATCAAAATAGTGCTGCTGAGTATGTGTTTAATCTCTTTAGGACTAAAGCAAACATTTTCCCTCAATTCCTTTTGCTTTTGTTCTCTCTTAGGCATTTTGCCCAGTTTGGATACTTGCACTAATCTGTTTTGCCCCTACTTATTCCTCCTTTAGATTTCAGTTTACATTAACTTCAAGTTTTCACTATCATTGACTGCAATACAATGTCATATTTTGAAGGAATGTCTGAATTTGGAATTACAAGACGTGAATCGGATTATTGACTTTGCCACGTTATATCTGGATGAACTTGTACAAGTTATTCCTTCATTAAACCTCAGTTTCCCAACTGTAATATGATAAAAATACTTGCATGGCAATTTCAGAAAATTCTTTTAAGGATCATATGAGTAATATGTAAAATTATCAGATTAATCAAATGATTATAGCTCTTGAGAGATATTTCAGAGTTTATAACATCTCATTTTTTAGGAGGGAAAACTGGGGAGATGGGGGGAGATTTGATAAATGTCACAAGACAATGAGCCTTAGAGGTGTATATAAACCTATGTTTTCTGAAACCTAACCCAGTTTTTTTTTTTTTATTTTTTTTATGGACACCTTTGGTAACAAGAGGACTCAGCTGTTTATTCTTTGTCACATCTTAAATGCATGACATTTCTTAATTAAGCACTTAGTCACAATTCAAGAAGTCACAGAATTTAAAGCTGAGAGGTAGCTTAGTGATATTTTAGTCTAACTCCTTATTTTACTCGAGAAAAATGAAGGCCAAGCAAGTAAAGTCTTTGACCTGGCTTTACACATATAGTAAGCAGCAGGATTAGAATTGTAGTGTGCTTAACAAATTTGACTAGATCACTGATTCTGTTCTTGATGGCAAATTTTTCCAAATCAAAAACTTCACTGAAAGGGACAAACAATAACTCAAATACAAGGCAGTTTAACAGTTTAATAGTTCTTTCCAGACTTTTAACTCCTAAGTCATTTGTAACAACTGAATGTGATCCTCAAGTCTTGATAATAGAATAAGTGGACAATCAGTTCTTTCATCTTTTTACTTAGTTCTTTACCTGACATTTTACAAATAGAGGATAGAGCCATGTATGTGGAAGAAAAGTGAGTTTGTTACCAAAAAAAATAACTTTCTCTCCCTGTTATATCATTGCTCTCAGAGTACACATACATCCAGCCAACTACTGATTGTACAATTGAATAATGGGCTAATATATATTCAGAAAATTCAATTAACTAATCTCAAATTTAATAATATCAAAAAGTTTTGTTGCCTTAGCTGTCCTTCAGAAGACTCTGTAATTGAGAGTTCTTTGATATCAATAGATAATCAAGTAAGAGAACTGTATTAATCATATTGTCTTCTAGACTAAAGGATATGATTTTTGTAGTTTATGGAGTTGATAAAAGCTTTGAGCACTTTAGTGCTAAGTAATTTTCTATCTTTGTGCTTAACATTTGTGTTCATTATATATATATATATATATATATATATATATATATATATATGCCCCACCATATGTGCACACACATGCATGCACACATGTATACCCACAGCCCCTATATATGGAAATATTTTTTACATATAGAAATAATTTATATTTTCAAAATATGAGGTTTTTCTTGATAATTCAATAAATCAATGTGATTTTGATTTCTATTTTTTAAATTAATTTAATATTTTGAATTTCATGGCACTAAGTAAAAGAACTAAGGTAGAAGAGAACTCCTACCTCCCCCCACAAACACACATATACTCTGGAAGTTCATAGTACATGTGATATGAATAAATTGTGATTTTCACTCTTTGGATACAGCAAGAAAAGAGCCAATTATCTCAATGAAGCTGATTTTAAAGGTCATATAGTCTATCAAAGGAGCTTCTTCTTATCCATGTAGTAGGAAAATTGATGATTCATGGTCTCTAAATGTGATTGGATCAGAGCTAGACTATTTTCCCAGTTTGAAATTTGACATGTAGGTAAATAAGGTTGTCTGGAAAAGAAGGAGAGATTATGTTTTTTACTTGTCCTAGAAAAAGTTTGCAAATGTGTAATTATATTTTGAATTATTATTTTTTTGGTTACATGCTAAAAATAATCAAGACTATTGACATCTTGAATATCTGCATTCTTTATTTCTCACCAATTCATGAACTACAGAGGGACTTAATAGAGTATTGAAAAGTGGTCTGGTTGTAAGATGATTATTCTTATTCTTAAGATAGTAGTTATACTATCCAAAATCAATTAAAATCAATATGAACAAAACTAATACTGCTAACAAATAACATATTGGATAAGAGTAATGAGAGACAGCATGGTCTAGTAGACAGAGAGCTAGTTTTAGGTCTAGGGACATTTTCATTTAACTCTCAGTTCAGACATACTTAGTAAGAGACATAGGGCAACTCACCTCACCTCTTTGCCAGTTAATCCTTAAGAATATAAATTGGTAAATGATTGCCAAATTGCACTGATAGAGAGAAATTTCTCACCCGGAATTTCCAACATTACTGAAATCGTTAGAGAGAGGAATGGAAAAATGGGAGAGGACTGAGCTTGTTATTTTCTAGAAGCCAGATGATGTCACAAACTGGGAATTCTGACCCTAGGATTGGACTAAGTAGCAGAAGCATTTGGATTGTTAAGCAACAAAGACTTTATTTTCCTTCAGATGCTCTAGTAGAACGGAATGAAGGAAAAACATTGTTTCCCAAAAAAGTTAATACATTATTTGCTTTTGAGGATACCATTTATTGTTGTATTCTGGCAGCTTTAGTTCATCTCTACAGTCAAAAGGATTTCTGACTAGTTCCTCTAAAAAAGGGGATTAAGTAAGATTTTTAGTGTTGAAAAAAGAAGAGACATTTAGCAATCTTCTACATTTAAATAGACTATTCTATGTCATTTGTTGCATACTTTTCAGGCTTCTCTTTTTAACAAAGGCAAAATGAGGACCTCTGTATATTACAGTTTAGCCAACTTTCTCTTTTTCTTTCAATATTTGTACAGATTATCCTTTAGAGGAAAATAATGAATTATTTTAATGGAATATACAATTAAAAATTGTCCTTTGCAAACTCATTTTGCTCCATAGAATTCTTGCTAAAATTAGAGGATTGAAAAAGTAACACTTCAAGCTGGAAAAATAAGACTCAAATATTTCTGTGGTTATATATCTTGTTTTGATAATAAATAAAATATTACTCTTTCTGAATATACCCTAAACAGCAGTAGTGCATTGTCTTAATGAAAAGGAAATGGGAAAAAAGCAAAACTTAGATATTAAATTCATGATTATCAGACTGATAAAGGGATAAATGTTTTTCATATGAGACACTTTAAAATCTTACTTGTCATCAGTGTATTTATCATTTTTTTTTGTTGTCAGAAATATGGTTCTTTGAATGTGAATATTTCTATAGCTAAAAAATACAATAAAATACAATACAAGAAAATTATTTCTCTCTATATCATCACATCAACAAAGATCGAGGAATGGAAAATACCTTAAAATTTATCTGAACAATGACTAATTAAACTTTTTTTTGCCACCTGCAATTGTTTTTGGCTTGATAAAGTTTTATATGACCTCAACTACGCAGATATATAAGATATATATATATATATATATATATATATATATGTATATATATATATATATATATACACAAATAAAACACTAATGATAAGTCAATTTTCCAACACTCATATTCAGTTACAAGAACCCATATGGTGTTGCAAACCACATTTTAAAATGCTGTAATCTAGATTAAACCTCACTTTACAGAGGAGATAATTAGGCTTATGAAGTCTCTTGTCCAAGGTCACACTGTTAGGGAGCAGTGAAACTGAAACTTAAACCAGTTCCCTCCAAATCCAGATTGCTTTGTTTTATTTTATTTTAATTTTAGCTCTTGTTCTTTTCTGAATACATTACCAGAAGCAAAATGAGGGCATGATAAACAGAAACTTGCCCTAACTATCAAAATTTAGAGAACAGGAATTCCCTCTCCCAGAAGATAGTTAAAAATAATTAACAGTGGTGAAAATATTAACTAGAACAAAATAAATTATTTATATTTGATTTATGTAATTAATCTTACCTTTTTATGTTTTAACAGGCTTTTTATATTTAAATGTCATCGTTTTCCTGAAATCACTTTTTTTACGTGATTGGACATTGAGTTTCCAAACATTTGACACATTATATCATTTTTCAACATGAACAAACAAAACTTCACTGTTCACTTTGGATATTAAGAATGCCTCTAATAAACTATCCATTTTCCTATGTCTAAGCTGTTCAAAAGATTTTCAATGGGGTTTAAATCAGAAAAAATCTCCAACCTTTTTATTTATGTTCACATCTATCTCTTGCATGAATTTCTTAACCTTTCTTTTAGATGCCCTATTGTAGTATTTTTCAAAGTCATGCTATAGCATTGTATTTCCCTAAGGGAATTTCTGTAATTTTCAGGGAAAAAATGAAAAGAAATTTGTTTCTCAGTCTACATATTGATTAGAATTCATCATTACCTCAATGGGAAATGACTTCCAGGCCTAACTGATATAAGAGATATAAAAAACATTTTGGGGAATATTTTAAAGTCTGAGAATGATGCCCAAATCTAACATGCTCATTTGATCTTCATCCGACAATTTATTTGAGAAAGAAACCAATGATTTTCATCAAAAAAAAATAATGTGTATTTTTCCCCAATCTACATATCTTCAGTCTTTATACTGCCACATCTATTAACTTAGCTCTTTGGGAGCATGGACTGTTTCTGAATTTTGTTGTATTCCCATAGCATAATACCTGGCACTCAGGAGCTTAAATAAATGCTTTTTTACTGATTGATTCAGTAGAAGAATGCATGCATTACTATGATTGATAGAATATAAAGTCGTATCAGAATTATGATTTATCTCAGGTAGTATGTGATGAGGTTCAAGAAGTCAAGAAGCTTAATAATGAATTCCCAGACTCAAAACCATCTTCAAGTCAAGGGGAATATATTTATTATGATACATGATTATGGGCAAATTTTCTTATGAATTAGCAATAACCTAGTGTATTGACCTCTATAGCTTGGTTTTCTGATATACATAGTGATTATGTAGGTCAAAATAAGAACAACAAATGCTCACTTAAGTTCAGCCAAGTCCTTTTCCTCTTAATGTCCCTTCTAGTCTTTTGCTGAGGTCTTATTCACTTTATCAGTATGCACAATACAATAGTTAGGGCATTCAATGCAGAAGAAGCTAGACCATCAAGGACATTGTCCTTCTGATACAAAAACTGCATATACTATGTGAGTAGGCTTCTCTATACTTTGAAGCTTTATGGTAAGGTGAAAAGAACACAAGATGTAGAATCAGAGAGTTCAAGTAGTACTCTATTATTTAATATTTTTAATTGTTTATGATTTCTCATGACACCATTTCTGGTTTTCTTGGGAAAGATGTTAGAGCAATTTGACATTTTCTTCTCCAGCTCATTTTACATTAGAGGAAATTGAAACAAATGGGCTTAAATGCCTTGCCCTCATAGAGCCAGTAAGTTTCTAAGGCCAAATTTTAATTCAGGTCTTCCTGACTTCAGAACTTTCATTCTATCTATTCCACAACCTGGAGATCTGTTTTCAAATAATAGCTAACTTTCATATAGAACTTTTAGATTTGCACAGTGGTATCTATATCTATCTATCTATCTATCTACTTATAACTGAGACTAGATTTGAACTCAGGACCTCCTGGCTTCAGAGCTGATGCTCTATCCACTGCACCAACTACCTGCCCCTTTTACTTAATTCTTACAGAAAATCAGCTATTACCCTCACCATTTTGCAGATGAAAAAACTGAGGCTAAGAGACTAGCCCAAGGTCATTCAGGCAATAAGTGTCCTAGGATAGATTTGTATTCTTGCTTTTTGCAGTCTAATTCCATAATTCAACAAACTTTAGCATTTAGCATCCTCTAGCTAGCAGCATATTTTGGGCCTACCACTTAATTACCAAATGTCTCAGCTTCCTCAACTATAAAATGAAGTACTGGATTTAGTAGCCTACAAGATTCCTTTCAACTCTAAAGCTACAGTTCTAGAAATATTATTTAATACTATGTTTTTCTATGTTCCAATAGCATATGTTAACAACAACAAATAAACATTACACATAATTTAAAGTCCTAACAACTATGATCCTATAATGCACAATAACAAATTTGTCCTACATATTACCGGCTAATTCACCTTATCAGCTAGACTGAGAAAACTAATAAAGTATTATATATCTTTGTTCCTCAGACATAAATAAACACATACATATCTGAAGACTAACATACAGATACTTCTGTACCTAATATAGTATGCAACATAATGGATGTTTTCCATGATCCATTTAAGTAATTCCTTTCAGTGCTAGAAGAGTATAATGAAAGGGAATGCTAGTCTCAGGGATGCCTTTTAATAAGTGAAAACCATTGTCATTATAAAACACTTTTCCTGGACTCTCAGAAAACCTTAGGTAAGGCACTAGATTTATTGAAATATTTCTAAAAATTTAGAATCAGAGATTATTCAAAATGTCTAAATAGAAGCAAGGGTATTATAGTAATCTGGGATAAAGTTATGTAAGGAATTTTAAAAGTTTGAGCATATGGATGAGGAACTGAAATAACAGAAGATATAACACAAAGGAAGAACCAATTCTCCTAGTTGTTCCAATTGGTACTTCTGAGTACCCCCCAAGACTAGCATTCCCTTTCCGTACACTCTTCTAGCATGAAAGTCTCAAGAAATAGCACTGCCACTCTTTTACCTTACTTTCCACAGTAGAGAAGAGTTGGATTTGGGGAATCATGCGAATCCTCAGTCATATTGCCTACTATACTAGGTAGAGGAGCATCTGTATATCAGTCTTCAGGTATGTTTGTGTATATTTTGGTTTGTGGGACAAAGATAAACTATACTCCATGGGGGTATTATTATAAATAGAAAACTGTCCTAATATTCATGGGGGGAACTAGAATAATAAATCTTTTTCCCAGCATGAAAGTTCTCTATTCTCACAATAGAAATTAAAATGCAAATATCATAGTGGTATGATCCTAAGCCTTTCTGCCACCCAGGCAGTTCTTTCTAGAATTGTCTACTGTGATGTAGAAATTATACATGTAGTTTATTTGTTGTTACTTCTGTTAAACAATAGATAAAACATTAATTAGATCCCAAATCCCATTGGCAGAATGGGATTTCTCCTCATTGGTAGAAATTAATTGTATGAGAGGCAGGTCAAAGTTGATGAAAGTAGAAGACAAAGAAAGTTTCAATCTATTCATACTTAGGGGTCTTTGGCTGGGATTCTCATCTTTCTTCAGGGTCACAAAAAAAGGAAGACTGAGAAAAAAATGAACATGTAGAACTTTGATTATGTCCTTATTCTCAAGTTGTTACACTTTAGAATTTGGGGAAATCCCTTGGGTGAAATATGTGATTTTCTCTCTTAGTTGAGACAAGTTATTTTGTTCCCAGTGATAGAACTCTATTAATTTCCATATCTCATATATATTTTATATGTATAATTTCTGATTTTTTTTTTAGGAATTAGGAAAAAAATTGTTTCTTTGCAATTCCCTATGTGAATTTATCATAGAGGTTGTATCTGTTGTCAAAGAAGTCAATCCTGGATATAAAACTTTTCCCATTAAGGAATGGTGTACAGTAGTTTAGCTTGAGCGTTCATATTATATTTCCTTTATTGATAATTTAGGGAAATAGATAAACAAATTATATCTCAGTACTATCTTCATTCAACTTTTTGATTCTCTTCTTGTAAGAAATGAAAATTTTTATTATGGAGGAGATTTTAGGTATGTCTATTCTTAGCTTCCTTCAAGCCACACAGTTACACAGCCAAAGAATATATTCAGTATTTTTTTTTTATTAAAGCATGCTAAAATATTTCTAAGAACAAACCACCAATCTGATTTTCAAAAGTTTTAATAAGTTCTTCTATATTGGACTAATGACAAAGTTCCCTCTATATCCAGTCAGAAATCATGTAGCTCCCTCAGAGTTGATCATTGGGAAAGTCTCAGCATTGACTTCAAGGACCACAGGGTGCTTGAATTTTAAGTGTAAGGATATCAAGAGCCAGTGCCCTAGGATTAGGCTCATGTCAAGGTTTCAGAAGTTTTGATTTTGATTTTTTCTTTAATACATTTTATTATAGATATTCCTAAATTGCTTAGCACATAATTAATTGGTAGTATATTACAGGAACTCTTGATAGAGTTTTACATATTGTATTTTTTTTTCCATTGATGGTCAGTCTAATTTGAGGCCTTGCATGTAATTATCAGTTATTTCAGGATACACACATATCATTTACTACATCAAAATATTCAGTTACATACTATAATATTTGGGCAAGGTTTCTGGAGGTCCTCCAGAAGGGCCTTGGTCTCAGCAAGATAGATACTATGAGAATGGATAAGAATAGAGTCTAAAGTCTTTATTGTTTCTTACATAGTCTGTGTCTGAGATAGTCTGACCCAGTCTCAGTCTCCTCCAGATTCACAGTCTGACTGACTGTGCCCAGTCTTCTCCAGCAGCCTACCATTCTGCCAATCTGCCAGTCTCAACCAGTCTCCCTCTGAGTCTGACTTTGTCCCCAGTTTAAATATCCCATTATTATTTATTTTTTCTGACAGGTTTTTTAATCTATGTTTTCTTCCTTTTTTTTTTTAATTATAACTTTTTATTGACAGAACCCATGCCTGGGTAATTTTTTTTACATTATCCCTTGCACTCACTTCTGTTCCGACTTTTCCCCTCTCCCTCAGATGGCAAGCAGTCCTATATGTGATGACCGTGTATTTTAAAATCAGCCTGAGTCAGGAATTCAGGTTAGGGGAAAATCTTTGATCTTTATTCTTAGTGGAGGTGAAGAAGGTTCAAAGGTGAAGGGGAATCAGAGGTGAAGGGGGATCGGAGGTGAAAGGGGGTCGCAATAGAAATGTGAGCAGCTGTGTCAAGAAGCCAGCCAGAAGTCTCTCTTCCTGCTTCCCTCTCTGCCTCCCTGCCTCCACCCACCAAAATCGTCATTTCCTATACAACACATCAGGACTTGCACAAAGAGTGGGCGGGGGCCATTCTTTGTCCAAGCATATATATTAATAAAGTATGATAGTCCAATTACTATTTAGCCTCACACCTATACATGTTGAATATGTCACGATATATCCTAGATACAATATATGTGTGGAGAACCAAATAGTTCTCTTGTTGCACAGGAAAAATTGGATTCAGAAGGTAAAAAATAACCTGGAAAGAAAAACAAAAATGCAAGCAGTTTACATTCATTTCCCAGTGTTCTTTCTTTGGGTGTAGCTGCTTCTGTCCATCCTTGATCAGTTGAAACTGAATTAGATTTCTTTATCAAAGAGATCCACTTCCATCAGAATACATCCTCATACAGTATCATTGTTGAGTTATATAATGATCTCCTGGTTCTGCTCATTTCACTTAGCTTCAGTTCATGTAAGTCTCGCCAAGCCTCTCTGTATTCATCCTGCTGGTCATTTCTTACAGAACAATAATATTCTATAACATTCCTATACCACAATTTATCCAGCCATTCTCCAATTGATGGGCATCCATTCATTTTCCAGTTTCTAGCCACTACAAACAGGGCTGCCACAAGCATTTTGGCACATACAGGTCCCTTTCCCTTCTTTAGTATCTTTTTTGGGGTTAAATACCCTGTTATAATGGCATTATAACAGTATACAGAATATGTGTAAACTAGAGAACCATTATATCACCATGCTAAGTACTAAGTATATATGTGAACTAGAGAACCATTATCTCATCAGTTCCACTGAGTTAACACCTTGTTTCAAGTATACTTCTCCAGAGTTTTGGCTCTCTGCAGCTTACCATATTATTAAAAAGTTTTCAGGAAAAATTATTGACAAAACATTTTAATCACAAAATGGAGGCTTGAAATGGAATAAGTTATGGTAAATTGGAATAATCATTTTATCTTATGTACTAAAATATTATTTTTACATTATCAGTTATATTAAGATGACAAACATCACTACTCTCTTGCTTTTCTTAAAACTTTTTTTTTCTTACTACTTTCCAATCCTCCTTGCTTTTTGTTGATTGTTCCTGGCTCTTTTACTAAGTTTTCTTATACTCCTTTATTAAGGTGCCAGAATTCTTATTCCTACTCTGCTTTTATTTATCTTAGTCATTTGAGTAGATACTTCCAGTAACCAGAAGTTATAAAGCAGAAAGAATAGCAAGTCACAATAGTATAAGATATTTCTTTGGAGACATACATATCCATTTAAACTAAATTTTGTTAGTAAGCTTATTTAGAAAATGTAATATCTTTGTATTTGCCTTACTATTACATAAGAATGTGTTTCTCAAGTATTGAGTAGTCAAAGCTTCTAAAGAAAGTTATTATTTTTAAGGACTCCTATGATAAATCAGCATTATAAAGAAAAGAATCTTGACATGATGAGAAAAAAATTAATTTGCTTATTTTTGTATTTTAAGATTCCTTTAAAAGAAGCATACTTCTAACCCTTTCCTTCATAAAAAGTTTACTATAAACATATTGGTATTTCACATATGAGAGCTTTAAAAATGACACGTTTAAAGGAAATCAGCGAATTAGACTTTAATATACCATTCATTTCTAATCCATTTAAAATATTTATATAAATTTGTATTGAAGATACCAGAATATATTTATGCCAAGGAAATATGCTCTCTTTTTATCTAATAATTTAAGGGAGGTTCTGAGGAAGCTGAGAGTTATTTAAGACATATTCTATGAGAATAACCAGTAAATTTGTAGGAATTCAACATTGAGAATGGTAGTTATGAAATGACTTATATTTATGTTTCCAGTTAGAGAATAAAACTATTTTTGTATGCTGGTGAGTTAAATTCCCAGCTATGAAATCAACATGGATTCCATCATTTTCTTATGCCTCAAAAAAAAAAAAATAAGGGGATATTTAATAACATAAGGATAAGATTCACTACAAATGTTTATGTGAAGTTATATACAATCTGGTAAATATATTCTTTAGGAGAATACATTTAAGAAGAATGCAAATGGAAGTAAAGCTAGGACAGGATAAAACTTGTTCATTGTTCTCTCTCATCATATAGAGAAAAACCCATCTACATAACACCTCTGCTTTGATTCTTGTCTTTTTTTCCCATCAATTTTTTTTTTTTTTACCAGAGGTCTATTTGACATTCTGGATCCTTCCTCAATTCTGCTATTATGAAGATACCAGTGGAGCACTCTAGCTAAATGCCATCATTCAGTCCTGCCATATAACCTGCCAATCTTTTCTTCCTATCATTTAAGCCATAAATCATATCATTCATTTTGTTATCTATTCAGAATTAATTTATCATATGTTGCAATCTGTTATGATTCTTACAAGGTGCTAAGTCTCGGGAATTGATAAACTTTTGGGAGATTGAGAAGCCAGGATTCAGTTGGGCAGAACGAAGCATTCAGAGAGAGTGAAAGGTTGAAGCTGGTAAGAGGCAAAAGACTAGCAACAAGAGCTCTTGGAACTAAGGAGAGAGATAGGCCTCTAAGAAAACTAACCAAGCTATTTTGGAGGAGACAATAAAAGATTTGGATTTTAACTCCTGGCGGCATTTGAGGTGATTATTACTCTGAACTGAAACTAAGGCTCCTGGAGAACAATCATATTTTAGAAAAGAGAATATTACATTTTGGTGCCTGGACATGGGACTGACAGGACCCTGATTTCAGTAGAAAAGCCTCTGATCCTGATGCAGTAGAAAAGTCTCTCTGACCCAGAAATTAGGGTGAGTACAATATGGAAACTTTGTTAAAGAGCTAAAGTAGAATTTCAGCTGAAATGGGGCACATGTTTAGGAAAAAACCTTCTGCTTCTCTTCAAGGAAAATGTTTAGAGAGCATTGGCAGAGTTATGAAAAGCCAAGGTTTGATTATAATTTTGTAACAGATCACTGAACTTTTAGAAACTGTACAGTATATAGCTTATTGGTTCTCTATGGGAAAAGAATTGGATCTAGAGGAGTGGAAATTAGTAGGAGAGCAACTTTGTTAATTCTACAATAAAAATGGACCTGACTCAATTTCCAAAGACACACTTAATACATATAATTTAATACAACTGACTAGGAAAGTATATAAGTGATAGAATAAGGAAAAAGAAGAAAGAGCAGGAGGGGTGTGCAAAATTTGGAGCCATGGCCAATAAAATCTGCCACTCTGGGATGGTTTCACAGCATACATTAATTTGTGCATTTGTATAGAAGGTATATATCTTGTCAGGTCTTGTCCCAGATAATTGTACTGCTCGCTTAATGGCCTTTAATAGAATTCTAGCCACAAGCACTGGGTAAGGCGTAAGGCTTTGTTCTGGTTGTGCTGGGAGGTTCACCCACTCTATCACACTGTCTCCTTGATGAAGGACTGCTGTGGGTGCTTCTTTCGTAGCAAAAACTGATATTTCCAAGGGTTTTTGAGTTACTCTCTCAACTACATTGGATAAAGCCAGTTCAACTTCTCTCAAGGTCTCTTGAGCTTCTTTTGTAAGCCAGCGTGGTGAATTTAAAGCAGTGTCTCCCCTTAAAATGTCATATAGGGGTTGCAATTGATTGGTAGTTAAACCTAATACTGGACGCATCCATTGGATATCTCCTATTAATTTTTGGAAATCATTTAAGGTGTTCAACACAACTAAGAAGTATTGCATGGATCTATTTTCACTGGGGGGGATGGAGTGGGGGATGGAGAATCTTTACCTAGGATCTGTCCCATTTCAGCCAAAAAAGGTTGTACTCACTCAGTTCCTGGTCCCTGGAGACTTCTTCAGTGAAAGTAGGGTCCTTGGTTCCCATGCTTGGGTGCCAAATGTTATGAGTTCAAATGTTGGAGTTCCTGTTCTTCTCAAGGCAAAGCCAGTTTAGAGGCTTGGAGCCCTTCGGATGTCTCCAAATCCAAAGGTTCTGTCCTTCAGCCTCTGCCTCTGCTTTCTTCTGCCTCCAACCAAGACAGAGATGAAAGGTCTCTCTTATCTCCTTCTGGGGAGCCCAGCCACCAACTTGCCGAGGAGAGAGGGCTTCTGGCGTAGCTCCACTGAAATCCGTCAAAGTGTTTTCTGCACCAGAGTCGTTCCTCTCGAGTCCAGCGCGATCAGCCAGCCAAGAGGAAAAAATGTATTCTGCCATAGATCCCTCAGTCGCTGGCCTTTTATCTGCCTCTTCTGAGAGAATGGGATTATGGGTTTTCTCCCATAGTGCTCTCTGGCCCAATGAGCTTTTAAGGGAGGTGTGGACTCCCTTGAAGTTAGAAAGTGTACTTTGTGAAGCTAGCATACTTGTGGACTCCAATGAGTAAAGATGTGAACACAAGCCTTGTATTGATTAGTTCTACTTAGTACCTTGTTTCAGGTTCTGGCCAAAACATCTTCTTGTAAGATTAGATCAACTCTAATTAGTTAGCAGTTAGTAAGGATTCCAACAGAGGGGGAGGTGACAACTAAACTGGGGGAAAAGGATGAGGAATCAGATAAGAATTCACAGCAAGAGAAATTAGATCATTCCCAATCCCCTGAGCAACCTCCCTCAATTAACCTTTCATGGGTGGAGGGAGAAGGATGAGGGGGAGAGGCAGTAACATAATCAGAACCACCTATGAAGCAACCTGTGGCAAGATTTAGAAAAGGCGTTAGTTAAGGCAAAAAAAATGAAGGACATTATGTATCTGATTTTGTAAATACATACCCTGTGATTGAAGAGATTGACTATTTAGGTCAAAAAAGGAAAAGCTACACTCCTTTTGATTTGGAAAAAAACTAAGAATTTGAAAAAAGGATTGCACTCTTTATGAGGCTACATCATCTTATGTCAAGATGTTACTAGATAGTTTGGCTTATGAAATCTTAACCCCAAGTGATTGGAAATCCATAGCAAAGACATATTTAGAACCTGGACAAAACTTGTTGTGGCTTTCGAAGTATCATGAATTATGTAGGATTCAAGCCAGATGCAATAGGCAAATAGGATAATTGTACAAATCATTTTTGACTAATTAGCAGGTGAAGGTCAGTATGGAAAGAATTCAGAACAGATTGATTATCCCATAACAGTGTATGAGCAAATTTCTAAGGCTGCAATAAAAGCTTGGGGTTCCCTCCACGGACAGAAAAAGAGATGTAAAGCCTTCACAAAAATAGAGCAAGGTCCCAATGAAACTTTTGCAGATTTTGTGGGATGTTTGCAAATAGCTGTCACAAGAACCATTGGAGAAAATGCAGTTACAGAAATAATGACCAGACATTTGGCTAAGGAAAATGCCAATGAGGTTTGCAAAATAATTATTTGGGGACTAGACAAAGATTCTCCTTTAGAGGAAATCATAAGACGCTGTGCCACTGTGGACACAATGCTTTTCATATCCAGACTATGATAGACATGGGAAGACACACTCCCTCTTGGCAAGGGACTTCTAGAGAAAGTCATCGATGCTTTCAATGTGGAAAATTAGGACATCTTAGAGCTCAGTGTAGATATGAAGATAGAGTGAGAAGACAGGCTGAGAGAAGACCTAAAACCCAGTTAATATTTTTGTTATAAATTCCTCCCTTCTCCAAAGATCTGTTAAGTAAACTATTATGCTCTCCTAATTTGTTTATTGTATCACTATTTCTGCCAAATCATGTACCCATTATTACCATATTTTGGTATGTGGTGTGAGATATAGATATATGCCAAGTTTCTGATATATTGTTTTCCACTTTTCTCAGCAATTTTTGTTAAACATTGAGTTCTTATCCCAGAAGCTAGAGTTTGGGGTTTATCAAATACCAGATAATTGCAAATAATTATGGATTATTGTGTCATGCTTATCTATCCTAATCCATTGATCCACAATTCAGTTTATTAGCCAGTTCCAAATGTTTTTGATGGCTATTCCTTTATACAGATTAAATTCTGGTACTGATGGGGCACTATCATTTGTATGTTTTTTTTTCCCTTTAATTCTCTTGAGATCCTCAACCTATTTATTGTTCTTCCAGATGGATTTTGAGGAATTGTTGTTTTACTAGGTCTACACATTTTTTTTTTTTTGGAGGGGGAAAGATTGATTGATATGGAACTAAATTAGTAGGTTAATTTAGGTAGAATCATCATTTTATTATGTAATATTTTATTATATTAGCTTGGACTACAATGAGCAATTGATATTTTTTTCCAATTCTTTACATCAGATTTTATTTGTCTGCAAAATGTTTAATAAGGGCATTTGTATAGTACCTGGATTTGTCTTAGGAAGTATGTACCCAAATATTTTGTTTTGCCTACATTTATTTTAAATGCAATTTCTTTTTCTATGCCTTGCTTTGGGCTTTGTTGGTAATATCTCAAATACTGATGATTTCTGGGGGCTTAAATTTATATCCTACAACATTGCTAAAGCTGCTATTGTTTCCAGTAGGTTTTTGGATGGCTTTTAAAGATTCTCTAAGTATATCATCATATTACCTACAAAAAGTGATAATTTTATTTCTTCATTGCTATTACAATTCCTTTTTCTTTTCTTATTACTAAAGCCAATATTTCTAGTATAATATTGAACAACAGTGAAGATAATAGGCATCCTTGTTTCACCCCTGATCTTATTGAGAATGTGTCCAACATCACCTTCTTGGAAAAACTGCTTGCTGATGAGTTTAAATAGATGCTACTTATCATTTTAAGAAAAACTCTCTTTTTTCCTAAGCCCGCTAGTGTTTTTAATAAAATGGACGCTACTTTTTGTCAAAATCTTTTGCTGCATCTATTGAGATTATCATATAATTTCTTTTGGTTTTGTTATTGATATGGTCAATTATAATAATAGTTGTCCAGATGAAGGAGCCCTGCATTCCTGGTATAAATCCTATTTGGTCTTAGCATGTTATCTTGCTGATAAGTTGTTGTAATCTCTTTGGTAATATTTTATTTGAAAAAATTATATTTAATATTCATTTTTGAGTTTGGTGTATAATTTTCTTTCTCTGTTTTGGCTTTTTCTGATTTAGATAACAATATAATATTTGGGTAAAAAAAGGAATTTGTTAGGATTCCTTCTTTACTTATTTTTTTCAAATAGATATTACTAGAATTTATTATTTTCTAAATGTTTGGCAAGATTGACTTGCAAATTCAATTTATTTTTTGAAAAATAGACTATTTAAGTAATTTAATGCCTCTTCTGTTAATATGGAAAATTAGTATTTTATGGATCCATGTCCATTAAGCAGTCAGATTCATTGGCATGCTTTTGGGCAAATAGTTCCTAATTATTGCTTTAATTTCTTTTTCATTGTTGGTAACTTCAACTTTTTCATTTGTGATGCTGTTAATTTGTTTTTTTTTTTCTTTGCTTTTTCTAAGCAAATTAAACACTCCATCTATTAAATATACCTATTTTGTTGATTTTTTCCATAAAACTAATCTTAGTTTTATTAAATAATTCAAAAGTATTTTTTTAATTTCAATTTTATGTTATCTCTGAGTTTCAGAATTTCTAATTTGTTATTTAATTGGGTGGATTTAATTTTTTCTTTTCTTAGATTTTTTAATTGTATGGCCAATTCTTTGATTTCCTCTTTATTTAATTCATGTAACCATATAAAGATAAAATTTTCCCTAAGAATTGCTTTGCCTGCATCCCATAGGTTTCAGTATGCTGTCTCATTATAGTCATTCTCTTGAAATTATTGATTGTTTTTATGTTTTATTGTTGGACCCACTCATTTTTTTAGAATTAGCTTATTTAATTTTCAATTGATTTTTAATCTGTCTTTCCTAATGTTTTATTTAATATAATTTTATTGCATCATGATTTGAAAAGGAAGCATTTACTACTTCAGCCTTTCTGTTTGACTGTAAGGTTTTTATGCCCTGATACATTTTTGTGTAGGTTCCATGTAATGCCCAGAAAACAAAACAAAACAAAACAAAAAACTCCAAAAATATATATTCCTTTCAGTGCCTATTTAATTTTCTCCAGGTATCCATAACATCTAAATTTTCTAGGATTTTTTAAACCTCCTTAATTTTTTTCATGTTTATTTTGTGGTTAAACATATCTAATTCTGAGAGGGGAAGGTTGAGGTGCCTCACAAGCTTTTGTGTCTACCACTTGGTACATATATAATTAGACTTCATATTACTTAATTTCCATGCTACATGTTTATGGTATTATCCTTTATGCCCAAATCATGTACCCATTTTGACCTTACTTTGGTATGGGGTGTGAGATGTAGATCTATTCTGAGTTTCTGATATTATTTTCTAATTTTCCCAGCAATTTTTGTCAAATCGTGAATTCTTATTCCAGAATCAGAACTTTGGGGGTTTATCAAATACTAAATTACTATAAGCCTTGATTATTGTGATATGTATATCTAATCTATTCCATTGAATCTACCACTCTATGTCTTTTTTTTTTTTTTTTTTTTTTTATAATAAATTTTATTTTATTTAATAATAACTTCGCATTGACAGAATCCATGCCAGGATAATTTCTACACGACATTATCCCTTGCAATCACTTATGTTTCGTTTTTTCCCCTCCCTCCCTCCTCCCCCCCCCCCAGGATGGCAAGCAGTCCTATATATGCTAAACATGTTGCAGTATATCCTAGATACAATACATATTTGCAGAACCAAACAGTTCTCTTGTTGCACAGGGAGAATTGGATTCAGAAGGTAAAAATAACTCGGGAAGAAAATCAAAATTGCAAATAGTTCACATTCATTTCCCAGTATTCCTTCTTTGGGTGTAGCTGTTTCTGTCCATCATTTCTCCAATGAAACTCAGTTAAGTCTCTTTGTCAGAGAAATCCACTTCCATCAGAATACATCCTCATACAATATCGTTGTCGAAGTGTATAATGATCTCCTGGTTCTGCTCATCTCACTTAGCATCAGTCCATGTAGGTCTCTCCAAGCCTCTCTGTATTCATCCTGCTGGTCATTCCTTACAGAGCAATAATATTCCATAACGTTCATATACCACAATTTACCCAGCCATTCTCCAATTGATGGGCATCCATTCATTTTCCAGTTTCTGGCCACTACAAACAGGGCTGCTACAAACATTTTGGCACATACAGGTCCCCTTCCCTTTTTTAGTATCTCTTTGGGGTATAAGCCCAATAGAAACACTGTTGGATCAAAGGGTATGCACAGTTTGATAACTTTTTGGGCATAATTCCAGATCGCTCTCCAGAATGGCTGGATTCGTTCACAACTCCACCAACAATGCATCAATGTCCCCGTTTTCCCGCATCCCCTCCAACATTCATCATTGTTTTTTCCTGTCATCTTAGCCAATCTGACAGGAGTGTAGTGATATCTCAGAGTTGTCTTAATTTGCATTTCTCTGATCAATAGTGATTTGGAACACTCTTTCATGTGAGTGGTAATAGTTTCAATTTCTTCATCTGAAAATTGTCTGTTCATATCCTTTGACCATTTATCAATTGGAGAATGGCTTGATTTTTTATAAATTTGAGTCAGTTCTCTATATATTTTGGAAATGAGGCCTTTATCAGAACCTTTAATTGTAAAGATGTTTTCCCAGTTAGTTACTTCCCTACTAATCTTGTTTGCATTCGTTCTGTTTGTACAAAGGCTTTTTAATTTGATATAATCAAAATTTTCTATTTTGTGATTGGTAATGGTCTCTAGTTCATCTTTGGTCACAAATTTCTTTCTCCTCCACAAGTCTGAGAGATAAACTATCCTATGTTCTTCTAATTTATTTATAATCTCGTTCTTTATGCCTAGGTCATGGACCCATTTTGATCTTATCTTGGTATGTGGTGTTAAGTGTGGGTCCTTGCCTAATTTCTGCCATACTAATTTCCAGTTATCCCAGCAGTTTTTATCAAATAATGAAATCTTATCCCAAAATTTAGAATCTTTGGGTTTGTCAAACACTAGATTGCTATAGTTGACTATTCTGTCTTGTGAACCTAACCTTTTCCACTGATCAACTAATCTATTTCTAAGCCAATACCAGATGGTTTTGGTGACTGCTGCTTTATAATATAATTTTAGATCAGGTACAGCTAGACCACCTTCATTTGATTTTTTTTTCATTAATTCCCTTGAGATTCTCGACTTTTTATTGTTCCATATGAATTTTGTTGTTATTTTTTCTAAATCATTAAAATATTTTCTTGGAAGTCTGATTGGTATAGCACTAAATAAATAGATTAGTTTAGGGAGTATTGTCATCTTTATTATATTTGCTCGGCCTATCCAAGAGCACTTAATATTTTTCCAATTATTTAAGTCTGACTTTATTTGTGTGAAAACTTTTTTGTAATTTTGCTCATATAATTCCTGACTTTCCTTTGGTAGGTAGATTCCCAAATATTTTATGCTATCAACAGTTATTTTGAATGGAATTTCTCTTTGTATCTCTTGCTCTTGGATTTTGTTGGTGGTGTATAAGAATGCTGAGGATTTATGGGGATTTATTTTGTATCCTGCTACTTTGCTAAAATTGTGAATTATTTCTAATAGCTTTTTAGTAGAATCTCTGGGGTTTTCTAGGTATACCATCATATCATCTGCAAAGAGTGATAGTTTGGTTTCCTCATTGCCTACTCTAATTCCTTTAATCTCTTTCTCGACTCTTATTGCAGAGGCCAGTGTTTCTAATACAATATTGAATAATAATGGTGATAGTGGGCAACCTTGCTTCACTCCAGATCTTACCGGGAAAGGTTCCAGTTTTTCCCCATTGCATATGATGCTTACTGAAGGTTTAAAATATATGCTCCTAACTATTTTAAGGAAAAGTCCTTTTATTCCTATGCTCTCAAGTGTTTTTATTAGGAATGGCTGTTGGATTTTATCAAATGCTTTTTCTGCATCTATTGAAATGATCATATGGTTTTTGTTTGGTTGGTTGTTGATATAGTTAATTATGTTAATAGTTTTCCTAATATTGAACCAGCCCTGCATTCCTGGTATAAATCCTACTTGGTCATAGTGTATTATCCTGGGGATGATTTTCTGTAATCTTTTTGCTAATATTTTATTTAAGATTTTAGCATCAATATTCATTAGGGAGATTGGTCTATAATTTTCTTTCTCTGTTTTCAGCCTACCTGGTTTAGGTATCAGTACCATATCTGTGTCATAAAAGGAGTTTGGTAGGACTCCTTCAATCCCTACTTCTTCAAATAGTTTATTTAGCATTGGAGTTAATTGATCTTTAAATGTTTGATAGAATTCAGATGTAAATCCATCTGGTCCTGGGGTTTTTTTCTTAGGGAGTTGATTGATAGTTTGTTCTATTTCTTTTTCTGAGATAGGAGTGTTTAGGATATTTACTTCTTCCTCTGTTAGTTTAGGTAAGCTATATTTTTGGAGGTATTCTTCTATTTCATTTAAGTTGTCGAATTTATTGGCGTAAAGTTGGGCAAAGTAACTCCTAATTATTGCTCTAATTTCCTCTTCGTTAGTGGTGAGTTCTCCCTTTTCATTTTTAAGACTAACAATTTGATTTTCCTCTTTCCTTTTTTTAATCAGATTTACTAAGGGTTTGTCTATTTTGTTGGTTTTTTCATAGAACCAACTCTTAGTTTTATTAATCAATTCAATAGTTTTTTTACTTTCAATTTTATTGATCTCTCCTTTTATTTTTTGAATTTCAAGTTTAGTGTTTGATTGGGGGTTTTTAATTTGTTCCTTTTCTAGCATTTTTAGTTGCAAGCCCAATTCATTGACCTTCTCTTTCTCTATTTTATACAAATAGGCCTCTAGAGATATGAGATTTCCCCTTATTACCGCTTTGGCTGCATCCCATACATTTTGGTATGATGTCTCATTATTATCATTTTCTTGGATGAAGTTATTAATTATGTCTATAATTTGCTGTTTCACCCAATCATTCTTTAGTATGAGATTATTTAGTTTCCAATTATTTTTTGGTCTACTTTCCTGTGGCTTTTTATTGAATGTAATTTTCAATGCATCATGGTCTGAAAAGGATGCATTCACTATTTCTGCCTTACTGCATTTGAGTTTGAGGTTTTTATGTCCTAATATATGATCAATTTTTGTATAAGTTCCATGAACTGCTGAAAAGAAGGTGTACTCCTTTCTGTCCCCATTACATTTTCTCCAGAGATCTATCATATCTAATTTTTCTAGTATTCTATTTATCTCTTTGACTTCTTTCTTATTTATTTTGTGGTTTGATTTATCTAATTCTGAGAGTGCAAGGTTGAGATCTCCCACTATTATAGTTTTACTGTCTATTTCTTCTTGCAGCTCTCTTAATTTCTCTTTTAGGAATTTAGATGCTACACTACTTGGTGCATATATATTTAATATAGATACTTCTTCATTATTCATTCTACCCTTTAGCAAGATATAGTGCCCTTCCTTATCTCTTTTGATTAGATCAATTTTTGCTTTAGCTTGATCTGAGATCAGGATGGCTACCCCTGCTTTTTTGGCTTCACCTGAAGCATAGTAGATTTTGCTCCAACCTTTTACCTTTAACCTGCATGTATCACCCCGCTTCAGGTGTGTTTCCTGTATACAACATATTGTAGGATTCTGGCTTTTAATCCATTCTGCTAACCGCTTCCTCTTTATAGAGGAGTTTACCCCGTTCACATTTATGGTTAAAATGACCAATTCTGTATTACTTGCCATCTTGTTGACCCCGGTTTATGCTTTTCTCCCTTCTTACTCCCTTACCCCCTCCCTTACCCCCCTTCCCAGTATTAAGCTTGTGAGCTCCCCTTGCTTCTCACAGCCCTCCCTTTTTCAGTATCCCTCCCCTCCCCTTAGAGTTCCCCCCCCCCAACTTACCCCTTTCCCTCCCAGTTCCCGTATTCCCTTCCACTTAGCTTATTCCTTCCTTTTTCACTTTTCCCTTCTCACTTTTCAATGAGGTGGGAGAAGTTTCACCATAGATTGAATATGTCTAAAATTCTTCTCTTACTGCCAATTCTGAAAGCAGTAAAATACTCACTATTTTCATTCCTCTCCATTCTTTCTCTCAGATATACTAGGTTTTCTTTGCCTCTTCATGAAATGTAGTACCCCCATTTTCCCTTTTTTCTAGTACAATGTCCTTTCCTCAACTAGTTTCTAGAACAAGGTATACATGTATTTTTTATACATCTTTACAGCCGAAATATAGTTCCCAAGATTAATCTTTACCTTTTTAGATTTCTCTTGAGTTCTGTGCTTGTAGATCAATTTTTTGTTAAGTTCTGGCTTTTTCATCAGAAATAGATGAAATTCGCTTATTTCGTTGAATGACCATCTTCTTCCCTGGAAAAAGATGCTCAATCTCGCTGGGTAAGTTATTTTTGGTTGCATACCAAGTTCCTTAGCCTTTCGGAATATCATATTCCAGGCCCTTCGATCCTTTAATGTGGATGCTGCCAGATCCTGGGTGATCCTTATTGTGGCTCCTTGATACTTGAATTGGGTTTTTCTAGCCGCTTGCAGTATTTTTTCCTTTGCCTGAGGGTTCTGGCATTTGGCCACTATATTCCTTGGTGTTTTGATTTTAGGATCCCTTTCAGTAGGGGATCGATGAATTCTTTCAATGTCTATTTTACCTTCTGTTTCTATGACTTCTGGGCAGTTCTCTTTGATAATTTCCTGGAAGATAGTGTTCAGGCTTTTTTTTTCATCATACTTTTCTGGAAGTCCGATGATTCTCAGGTTGTCTCTCCTGGATCTGTTTTCCAGGTCTGTTGTCTTCCCCAGAAGGTATTTCACATCCTTTTCCATTGTTTGATTTTTTTGGATTTGCTTGACTGATTCTTCTTGTCTCCTCGAGTCATTCAATTCCAATTGTTCGACCCTGATTTTCAGTGAGGTATTTTCTTCACTCACTTTTTTAAGATCTTTTTCTAATTGTCCAATTGAGTTCTTTTGTTCTGTGGAATTTTTTTCCATTTCGCCAATTTTGTTTTTTAGAGAGCTGTTTTCTGTTTCCAGTTCACTAATCCTATTTTTCAAGGATTTGGTTTCTTTATCCACTCTCTCTTTAACTGACTTCTCCAGGCTCTTTTGCCAAGCCTCCCTCTCCTTTTGCAGAGCCTCCCTCTCCTTTTCCCATTTTTCTTCTAGCTCCCTTGTGAGAGCCTTTTTAATTTCCTCCATGAGATTCATCTGTGCTGAGGGATATAAGGTCTCCTCCTTCGGGGATTCACCTGGGGACTGTTTGTTTTTAGTCTCCTCAGGGTTTGGAGTCTGCTCTTTATCTGTATAAAAGCTGTCCAGGGTTAAATTCTTTTTCAGTTTCTTGCTCATTCTGTCTATTTATCAAAGACAAACTATCAAAGAAACAGAAGGAAAAAAAACCCCTTGAATGGAGGCTGCTTTCTTTGGGGGAGGGGCAGGGTATTCGTGAGGCACAGGTCCTACTGTGCTATGGCGCCTGCGCGCTGCCACTCTATGTCTTAACCAGTACCATAATAATTTTGATGACTGCTGCTTTATTATATAGTCTTATGTTTGGTACTGCTAAGCCACTATCCTTTTTTTAAAAATTAATTCCCTTGATTTCTTGATCTTTTGTTCTTCCAGATAATTTTATTATTTTTTTTCCTGATTCTATGAAATAACTTTTTGGCATTTTGATTGGTATGACAGTGGACAAGTAGTCTAATTCAGGCAGAATTGTCATTTTTATTATATTAGCTCAGCCTAAATATGAGCAATTGATATTCTTTCAATTGTTTAGATTTGACATTATTTGTGTGAGAAGCATTTTGTAATTGTGTTCGTATGTTCCTGTCTTTGTCTTGACAGATAGAGCCACACGTATTTTGTTTTGTCTACAGTTTTATAAATGAAATTTCTCTTTCTATCTCTTGCTGATGGGCTTTGTCAGTAATATATAGAAATGCTAATGATTTATTTGAGTTTATTTTATAACTACAGCTTTGCTAAAACTGTGAATTGTTTTCAGTAGGTTTTTAAATGATTTTCTAGGATTCTCTAAGTATATCATTATATCATCTGCAAAGAATGATAGTTTTATTTCTCATTGTCTATTCTAAATGCTTTAATTTCTTCTTTTTATTGATAAAGACAACATTTCTAGGACAACATTTTATGATAGTGCTGATAATGGTCATCCTTGTTTTACCCCTAGTCTTATTGGGAGTGCATCTAGCTTCTCTCCATTACAAATAATGCTTGCCGTTGATGTTAAATAGATACTGCTCAGTATTTTAAGGAAAGCTTCCTTTAAGCTTATGCTGTTTAGGACTTTTTAATAGGAATGGCTGCTGTATTTTGTCAAAACCTTTTTCCACATCCCTTCAGACTACCAAATAGTTTCTTTTGGTTTTGTTATTGATGTGTCCAATATGGTAATAGTTTTCCTGATACTGAATCAATCCTGTATCCTTGGTATAAATCCCACTGGCCATAGTGTGTTTTCCTGCTGATAAGTTGCTAAAATCTTTTTGCAAATATTTTATTTAAATTTTTTGCATTACTGTTCATTAGGGAAATTGGTTTATACTTTTCTTCTTCTGTTTTGTCTCGTGATTTAAGTTTAAGTATCATATTTATGCCACAGAATGAATTTGGCAGGATGTAAGAAGATTTATTAAAAAGATGAATAGTATTTAGAAAATTTACATTATGAGAATTAGACATATTTCTGCTTATTTCATTTTTTGAATATACTTAGGTATATTACTTAAACACTTTAGAACTCAGTTTCTTTATTTGCAATGAAGAATGTGGACTATATGACTTTTGTGATCACTTCAATCTTTAAATCTAGAATGAACCCATAAGCCTATAAGCATAGATGGCTTCACTATTATTAAGTAATTTATTGACTAGTGAATTCCCATATAATTATTTCCAACTCTGATCTTTTTCAAAACAACTGGACTTCATAGGATTTTCTTTTCATTTCTCCTTATTTTTATCCTGCCAAGTCTCATAGAGAACCTTGCATATGGTATGTTTGTAATGAATTCTTGTTGAAAAAATAAATAAATATATTCATGTTGAATTGAATATTTAAATAGGATACACCTAATTGGATATACCATCTAAACATATATAAAACGGAGCTGTTTATCTTTCTCTTTAAATATTTTCCTCTGTTTTATTCATGGTACCATAATTCCTTCATTCATTCCTAGTAGTAACATGGCATTATTGTTGTTCTTTCCCTTACTCTTTCACTTTTTATATTCATTTGGTTTTCTCAAATCCTATGACACTTGCCTCCATCTCATTCATAATAGGAGAAATAGAAACTCTGACTTCCCAGCATTTTCAGTACATTCTGCACATGCCTGGAAATATGCCCACTTTATATGCATTTCTAGCTTCTCTTGTTCTCTTCAAGTTTTAATTGAAATCTCACACTTTCCAGGAAGGTCTTCTCAGCTTGCTTTAAAGGGAGTGCCTTCCTTTTGTTAATTAGCTGCAATTCATCCTGTATAATCTTCTTTGTACATATATTGTAACCTCCATTAGATTGTGAGGTCCCTAAGAGAAGGTATTCTTTTTTTCTTTTATGTATATCCCCAACTGTAAGTATAAGGCCTGTTATTTAGCAGCTTCTCAATGATGTTTGCAGACACTCTAATCCTACTTCCTACCAAATGTTGTCTATTTTTCATTTCCCAAGAATGTTTTTTTTTATTTTTATTTTCCTGTCCATGTGCCTTTATTCTCATAGTTTCTTCTGTCTCCCTGGAATAATAGCCATCCTTTTAAATCCCAGCATTTCTTCCAGAAAGCTTTTCCCTATCTCTCTTATTCAAAACATTAATTGACTTCTTTGAATTTGTCTAATTGATTTATTAGATTGTGTTTTGTATTATACTTCTCTCTCCACTGAAGCATTGATATATTGAAATATACTTAACTTCATATATTTCATATTGTTCAACTACAGTATGATCACCAATACATCAGTATGACTTTTTTGAACTTTATTTCTCCTCAAATGCTGAACACAATGCTTTATATATAATGGATATAATGGAACAATTGTGGAATTAATTGGATATATGAAAAAAAATATTCCTTTCTAAAAAAAAGTTATTAAACTAGTGGAGTAGAAAAATTTATTTTACATAAATAATGGATCTAGATATGAACAAGGCTTTTTTGAACAAGAGATTCTTGTATACCAGATAAGACTATATGAGTGGTATTAATAGAATTATAACTGGTTAAATAGTGACATTCCCAAAGTGTTGATTGGCTTAATGGCAATAGTGAGAGGGTTTCTAAAAGCATACTCAGGGCAATGTTTCTGAAGATGTCTCATTTTATAATTTTAGCAATGGTTTCAATGATGACATAAAAGACACACTCAACGCATTTTGAAATGATCTGAAGCTAGGAGGCATAGATGGCATATATTAGGTGGAAATAAGAATCCAAAATTATCTTCAATGGCTGAAATAGTTGGCTGGCTATAATAACAAGATGAAATTTAATAGAAATAAATATCCTATATTGATGGTCAAAAAATTAAATGTAAAATGATTGAGATTTTGTTTATCTTCAATTCCTATAAAAATTACTTAAGATTTTAGTTGGAGATAGGCTTGAGAGGAATCAAGAGTCATATGGCTGTTAAAAGAACAAATTAAAACATTGGCTATGTTAATACATCAATAGTATTTAGGGAAAAATGGAAATAGCTCCATTGTATTCTTGAATGATCATATTAAACATAGATTATCAAAGAATCAATAACAAATTTGAAGGAGAATAGGTCAGGATGAGCATGTCAACAAAAATAAAATTTAGAAGCAAAATTGCGATATTAATTTTAGAAAAGATAAATTATTGGAGAAATGTTCATTATCTTTTAATTTTTGTTTAGGCATCTTGTGGGATAAAGCACATATATTCAATATATCTCTAGAGGTTAGAAGTCACTGCAATAGAGTTGGATGGGACCTTATAGCCCTAATAGTCCAACTAGTATTTGACCAAGAATTCCCATGATAATACTTTACTTGAAAATCTAAAAATGATCCTCATGATTGAACATCTCAGAGAAGCAAATGTGGATTCAAATGGAATGAAAAATATTCTGATAGTGATTTATAAAAGCTAAATGAATTATATTATTAGGCAGTACCAATTCTTTCATTGGAATTGTTCAATTTGGGCTTCTATGAGCACTAAGGAGAAATCGTGTAGGGTTTCTGAGTTGGGCAGATCAAACTTAGATGATTTCATGTCTCTTTACATCAAAAAAAGTAATTCTTAAATTATTTGATACTTATTGAATTGTCACTCTATGTGACCAACTATATTTCAAAGACAAAATAAATATATATTAATGACAAAATAAATTGTGTAGGACGGATAGTCAGTATAGTTTTATATAAGTGAAACTGACTGATCTTTACTAGAATGGTATTTGGAACATCAAGCTTCAGTAAAATAACCTCAATGACATGGTTTGGCTATTGTAGACTATTTATTATTTGATTCCCAAAGTTGTTTTTGTTGGCTCTCAGGAAAGTTAAAATTAATTGCTCCCATTTCAGACTTAACAGGGAGAAAATAAAAGGTTGATTGGAAATAACAAACACATGCCAAAAGAATATTAATGTTGAAGACAGTCATTATTCAGGTCACGTATGATTAGCACTGCCTTTACATTGTACAATGAGAAGAACTGACATCTGTGCTATATAGCACCTACCCTTTTCCTTTTCTCCCCTTCTTTCCCACTAATGTAAATACACACTATTCTGATAGTCAAAGAAATTAAAAGTAGTGATATGAGCTACAAAGTTGATGGAACATGATTCCTTTGGAGCCATATCAGAATTACATGGTCATGAAAAAATATTATTTTTATATAATTGGCAGAGGAATTAGAAAATGAGTGCTATGTCAAAAGGAAAATAAGACCTTGATAATCTTAATATCTCAAATTTCAAATCTGGTGGAAATTATGAAGGTTTTGTATTATGACCTCTCTGATACATAAGATAGAAACAGATATTTATTAAGCATCTATTATGTGCCAAGTCTTTTATAAGTATGTCATTTAATCTTCACCATAATCGAGATAAGTGTCATTATTATCCCAATTGTACAATTGAGCAAACTGAAATAAAGAGATTAAGTGAAGCTCAAGCTGACACAACTAGAGATTCTACTTTCTGAAGTCAAGATGGAAAAGTCGGCAGTGAATTACTGTAATCCTCCCAGGTTCACCTTAAGACAGATGTAAAATAGCACTACTAGACAGGTCATAGAGCAGCAAAATAAGAAACAAAAACAAGGTGAAACAATATTTTAGCCAGGAAACTTGAAGGATATATGTAGGAAGTGTCTCCTCTCAGTCAGATAAAAGGGAAGGAGTGGAAGGGGGACGTAGAAGAAAGAAAGTTTGGGAGTGGGGAAGATTCATGGACTGGAAAGAAACCAGGACATTGCCTGAGCTTTCCCCAGCTTTCCTCAGAATCAAGGCTAGATCAAGCCTCTATACAAATTTTGAAGTGATACAGCCCACTGACATTCAGAGTGTAATGAATTTTCAGCTTAAGATATATTGGAAGGACTGCAGGAAAGGTCTGTCTCAATTAGACAAAGATAAACACAGCACAGTGCAGGCATGGCATAGGGAGGTGCAGTGCAAGAAATCTACTTGGAGGTTCTTAGCCAAGGTACATCATCATTGGCTGTCCTGAGTAAGAGAGCCAGTAGCTCAATAGTCAGCTGTGAGACTTCCAACACAACCACAGAAGGCAAACATCTTTCACAAAATCTTCAAGGAAAACTGCCCTAATATTCTAAAACCAGAGTCAATAGTCATTGAAAGAATCTACCAGGAACCAAGATGGAAGAAAAGGCACATGCAACTTTCTAAGCTCCTCTCATGCCCTCACAACCAACTATTAAATTCAGCCTTAAAAATAGTGCTTGACTGGTCCATGAAGTTTAGAAACACAACAATTTACCAGATGAAGATAATCTGGAAGATCACCAGGAAAGGTTTGTCCTGAGGAGTGGGAACAGACCAGCACAGGAAGGGAGAGAATAGCATCTGGAACAGACCAGGGGTGGGAGTGACCTCTGTGGCTAGAGATGACTCTGCCATAGACTAACTGCTCTGCTTTAAATTATAAAGCAGTAAACCAGCAGAGAAATTAAAGCCAAAGACAGAGGGAACTCTCTAAAAAACAGCAGAACCTAACAAGATCTGGTTATAACCACTCAAAACTGGAAATGACTCAGCTCAGACCATAACACAGCCCTGAAGCCACATTCTGCAGTATGAGGCTTTTGTGGGGGGCAGTTACAAATCTGCATGGCAGGGATGCACAGCCTGGGGCAGCCTCTAATCTGCACCTGTGGCGCTCAGCCTGGGGTAATAGAATTTTTGCAGGGGTAACCTGCTTCCTTGGGCAGGGACACTTAAAGTCTGGACTACTCACTGGTCAGCTGCTAATACACACAGCCCCAAGGTGGGCTTTGCCTAGGGTAGTGACACTTTCACTGATCAGCCTCTAGCCTCAGGGCAGTCCTTAACTCACAGAGGGGGTTCTTTGAAGGGTGCTTCTGCAACTCTGCAGTACAGGCCTGAGTTGCTTCCAGGGGGAACTCTTTCCCAGAGCATTCCTGTACCTCCCTGCTCTTTGTAGCCGTTTGGCAGGAGAGTTACCCGTCATATACCTATCCTTGCTCTGCAAAGGAAGCTGGTAACCTCCTGGTCCTGAAGGCAGACCCTACAGGCTTTAAAAAAATGAGTAAAAAAATCTAAAGGACGATCCATAGCTTCTATACAGAAAGGGAGCCAGTTTTCAATCCTGAGGAGACTAATGGCAGACAGTCTCCAGACAATTTTTGGTCTCCAACATAAAAGGTTCTCTTAGAAGAGACTATTAAAAACCTTAAAAGAGAACTAGAAGAAAAATGGGGAAAGAAAAGAGAAGCTATGCAAGAGAGCAACAACTTCCTGAAATGTGAATTGGAAAAAAAAAAAAAAAAACTCCCAAGAAGTGCAGGGAAACAGAATTTGTGAACTGGAAAAGGGAAAGAACTCTCAAGAAAGTAGGATTTGTGAATTGGAAAAAGAAAATAACTCAGTAAAAAAAATAGTGAAATGGAAAAAATTCCATAGAGAAAAAAAAATCATTTAAAAACTCAATTGCACATATAGAAAAAGAAGTAAAAAAAGCTAATGAAAATAACTCACTAAAAATTAGAACTGAACAAATAGAAATGACTGATTCATTGAGACACCAAGAATCAGTCAAGCAAAACAAACAAACAAAAAATGAAAGATTAGTAAAAAAGTCAAATATTTACTTGGAAAAACAACAGACCCGGAAAATAGATCTAGGAGAGATAACCTGAGGATCATTGGACTTCCCAAAAATTATGATGAAAAAAAGAGCCTAGATACTATTTTACAGGAAATCATCAAAGAGAACTGCCCAGAAGTAATAGAACCAGAAGGTAAAATAGGCATTGAAAGAATTCATTGAATACCTTCTGAAAAAGACCCTAAAATGAAAACTCCAAGGAATATTGTGGCCAAATTTCACAAGTATCATACTAAAGAAGAAATATTACAAGCAGCCAGAAAAAAAAAAAAGAAAAACAATTCAAATACCGAGGTGACACAATAAGGGTCACTCAAGATCTGGCTGCCTCAACATTAAAGGATCAAAGGGCCTGGAATCTGATATTCTGAAAGGCAAAAGAACTTGGAATGCAGCCAAGAATAAACTACCCAGCTAAGCTGATTTTTTTTTCCATGAAAAAAGATGGACATTTAATGAAACAGAGGAATTCCATTTGTTTCTAAGGAAAAAAATAAGATCTAAACAACCATAGGACTCAAGAGAAGCAGAAAAAAGTAAAAGAAAGTCTTGAGAACTGTATTTCTGTTGTGGATATGCATAAAACCACATGTATAATTTGATTTTACTGATATAACATAAAAAAGGGGAAGTAGAAATGGAAAGGGGATAGTGTCAGAAAAAGGGAAAAGGGGAGATAAAAAGAGGGAAACTATATCCCACGATGAGGAAAGGAAACCTATCACATTTAAGGGAACTTAGAGAGGGGAAGGAATATTGTGTGAATCTTACTATCATCAGAGTTGGCTCAAAGAGAAAATAATTGACATATTTGTGTATAGAGAATCTTCTCTCACCTCATTAAAAAGTGGGAGAGGAAAAGAGAAAAGGAAAAAAAAATAATAATAAGGGAAGGGTACAAGAAAGGGGAAGCAATTCAAAGGAAGGAGTGAAGAATCCTAAAGAGGCAGAACTGCATGACACAAGTAGGGCCCATAAGTTTAATACTAGGGAAGCGGGTAAAGGGAGACAAGAAAAAGAAAAGCATAATCTTGGTATATTATGATGGTAGGAAATGCAGAATTAGTCATTTTAACTGTAAATGTGAATGGGATGAATTATCCCATAAAGAGGAGGCAGATAGAAGACTGGATCATAAGTCAGAACCACACAATATGTTATTTACAGGAAACATTTTAAAGCAGGGAAATACATACAGAGTAAAGGTAAAAGACTGGAGCATAATCTATTATGCTTCAGGTGAAGTAAAAAAAGCAGGGGATAGACATTATTTTCTCAGATCAAGCGAATACAAAAATTGATCTAATTAAAAAATATAAGGAAGGAAACTGTATTTTGCTAAAGGGTAGCATAGACAATGAAGCAATATCAATATTAAACATATATGCACCAAGTGGTATAGCATTTAACTTCCTAAAGGAGAAGTTAAGATAGTTGCAAGAAGAAATGGACAACAAAAGTATAATAGTGGGAAACAAAACAAAACAAAAAATTAAAGAGGTAAATAGAATATTAGAAAAATTAGATATGATCGATCTTTGGAGAAAACTGAATGAGGACAGAAAGGAGTATACTTTCTTCTCAGCAGTTCATGAAACCTACACAAAAACTGGCCATATAGTAGGACATGAAGACCTCAAAATTAAATGCAGGAAGGCAGAAATAGTAAATGTTTTCTTTTCAGATCATGATGCAATAAAAACTACATTCAACAAAAAGTTAAGAGTAAATAGACCAAAATGTAATTGGAAACTAATCTCATCTTAAAGAATGATTGGGTGAAACAGCAAATTATAGACACAATTAATAATTTCATTCAAGATAATGACAACAATGAGACATCATACCAAAATTTGTGGGATGCAGCCAAAGCAGTAATAAGTAATAAATAAGAAATTTAAATCTTTAAAGGCTTACTTGAATAAAATAGAGAAAGAGAAGATCAATGCATTGGGCTTGCAACTTAAAAAGCTAGAAAAACACCAAATTAAAAATTCACAATGAAATACTAAACCTGAAATTCTAAAATTAAAAGGAAAAACTAATAATATAAAAAGTAAAAAAAATTAAATTAATAAATAAAACTAAGAGGTGGTTTTATGAAAAAAAAAACAATAAAATAGCTAAACCTTTGGTAAATCTGATTAGAAAAGGAAAGAGGAAAATCAAATTGTTTGTCTTGAAAATGAAAAGGGGGAACTTTCCACCAATGAAAAGGAAATTAGAGCAATAATAAGTAGTAATTCTGCCCAGCTTTATGCCAATAAATTTGACAAATTAAATGAAATGGATGACTACCTCCAAAAATATAGGCTTCCCTGATAACAGAGGACAAAGTAAATTGCTCAAATAGTCCCATCTCAAAAAAAAAAAAAAAAGAAATAGAACAAGCTTTTAATCAACTCCCTAAGAAAAAATCCCCAGGACCAGATGGATTTACATGTGAATTCCACCAAACATTTAAATAACAATTAGCCCCAATGCTATATAAACTATTTGATAAAAAATAGGGAATGAAGGAGTCCTACCAAATTTCTTTTATGTCACAGACATGGTACTCACACCTAAACCAGGTAGGTTGAAAACAGAGAAAGAAAATTGTAGACCAATCTCTCTAATGAATATTGATGCTAGAATCTTAAACAAGATATTAGCAAAAAAACCTACAGATAATCACCCCCAGGATAATACACCATGATCAAGTAGGATTTATACCAGGAATGCAGGACTGGTTCAATATTAGGAAATCTATTAGTATAATTGAACATATTAATAACCAAATTAACAAAAATCATATGATCATTTCAGTAGAAGCAGAAAAATCATTTGATAAAATCCAACATCCATTCCTATTAAAAACACTTGAGAGTATAAGAATAAATGGGCTTTTCCTTAAAATAATCAGTAGCATCTATTTAAATCCATCAGTAAGCATCATATGTAATGGTGATAAACTGGAACCATTCCCAATAACATCAGGAGTGAAACACAGTCGCCCACTATCACTGTTACTATTTAATATTGCATTAGAAATTCTATCTTTGGCAATAAGAGCTGAAAAAGAAATTAAAGGAATTAGAGTAGGCAATGAAGAAACCAAATTGTCACTCTTTGGTGTTGATATGATGGTATACTTAGAGAACCCCAGAGATTCTACTAAAAAGCTATTAGAAATAATCCATATCTTTAACAAAGTTGCAGCATATAAAATAAATCCACATAAGTCATCAGCATTCTTATATATCACTAACAAAATCTAACAGAATTATAAATAGAAATACCATTTAAAGTAACTACTGATAATATAAAATATTTAGGAATCCATCTGCCAGGGGAAATCAGAAACTATATGACCAAAACTACAAAAAACTTTCCATACAAATAAAGTCGGATCTAACCAATTCTAAAAAATATTAAATGCTTTTGGATGGGACAAGCAAATGTAATAAAGATGACAATACTACCTAAACTAATCTATTTATTTAGCACTATACCAATCAGACTCCCCAAAAAACTATTTTAATGACCTAGAAAAAATAACAACAAAGTTCATATGTGTTGTGTTCTTTTTCTTCTTTAAAATATATAAGTGAGATAATGGTTCTCTCTGGGAGAGGGGCAGGTTTCTTGGGGGAGGTTTTCTTGGAGGCAGCCTTAGTATCAGTTCAGATCAATAATTACCCTAAATGCAGCCAGCTGGTAAAAATACAAAAGTTTATTTTCTCCTTCCAAAGTAGCCCGGTGAGTTGAGGCCTCTCTCTCTCTGCTTGGTTCCAAGAGCTCCCTCCGAATGTCTCCAAATCCAAAGGTTTTCGTCCTTCAGCCTCTGCCTCTGCTTTCTTCAGCCTCCAGAGCCAGCACCAAGTTGAATCTGTCTTGCCTCTGAGAGAGCCTTCTCAATCTCCTGCTCAACTCTCGACTCATAGCTTCTTCCTCCCAAAACTCTCCTTCTGCCACCAGCCAGCCAAGTGGAAAATATATTCTGGAATGAATCACTCTTCACTGGCTTAAATATGACTCTTCTGAGAGAATGGGATTATGGGTTTTCTCCCATAGTTCTCTCTGGCCCTAAGAGCTTCAAGGGAGGTGTGAATTCACAAAGTTACAAAGTTTACTTTGTGAATCTGGCATACTTGTGAACTCCCATGAGTAAAGGTGTGAACACAAACATTGTATCAATTAGTTCTACTCAATACCTTGTTTCAGGTTCTGGCCTAAAACATCAACTCTAAGGAGTTAGCAATTTGTAAAGATTCCAACAATATGGAAGAACAAAAGGTCAAGGATTTCAAGGGAATTAATGAAAAAAAAATTAAATGAAGATGGCCTAGCTGTACCAGATCTAAAATTATATTTGTAAAGTAGCCATTACCAAAACCATTTTGGTATTGGCTAAGAAATAGACTAGTTGATCAATGAAATAAGTTAGGTTCAAAGGACAAAACAGCCAATAACTTTAATAATCTATTGTTTGACAAATCCAAAGATCCCAGCTTTTGGGATAAGAACTCACTCTTCAACAAAAAATTGCTGGGAAAATTGGAAATTAGTATGGCAGAAACTAGGCATTGACCCACGCTTAACCCCATACACCAAGATAAGGTCAAAATGGGTTCATGACCTAGGCATAAAGAATGAGATTATAAATAAATTGGATAGTTTACCTCTTAGACCTGTGGAAGAGGAAGGAATTTATGACGAAAGACGAACTGGAGATCACTATTGACCACAAAACAGAAAATTTTGATTATATCAAATTGAAAAGTTTTTGTACAAACAAAACTAATGCAGACAAGATTAGAAGGGAAACAATAAACTTGGAAAACATTTTTACCGTCAAAGGTTCTGATAAAGGCCTCATTTCGAAAATATATAGAGAATTTACTCTAATTTATAAGAAATCAAGCCATTCTCCAATTGATAAATAGTCAAAGGATATGAACAGATAATTCTCAGATGAAGAGATTAAAACTATTTCTAGCCATATGAAAATATGCTCCAAATCATTATTAATCAGAGAAATGCAAATTAAGACAACTCTAAAATACCACTACACACCTATACTATAGATTGGCTAGAATGACAGGGAAAGATAATGTGGAATGCTGGAGGGGATATGGGAAAAGTAGGACATTGATACATTGTTGGTGGAATAGTGAATACATCCAGCCATTCTGGAGAGCAATTTGGAACTGTGCTCAAAAAGTTATCAAACTGTGCATACCCTTTGATCCAGCAGGGTTACTACTGGGCTTACATCCCAAAGGGATCTTAAGGAAGGGAAACGGACCTGTATGTGCAAGAATGTTTGTGGAAACCCTCTTTGTCAAGAACTGGAAACTAAGTGGATGCCCATCAATTGGAGAATGGCTAAATATATTGTAGTATATAAATATTATGGAATATTATTGTTCTCTAGGAAATGGCCAGCAGGATGATTCCAGAAAGGCCTGGAGAGACTTACATAAACTGAAACTGAGTGCAATGAGCAGGACCAGGAGATCACTATATACTTCAACAACAATACTATTTGATGATCAATTCTGATGGACGTGGCCTTCTTCAACAATGAGATGAACCAAATCATTTTCAATAGAGCAGTAATGAATTGAACCAGCTACACCCAGTGAAAGAACTCTGGGAGATGACTATGAATCCCTACATAGAATTCCCAATCCCTTTATTTTTGTCCACCTGCATTTTTGATTTCCTTCACAGGTTAATTGTACAGTATTTCAAAACCCGATTCTTTTCATACAGAAAAAATAACTGTATGGATATGTATCCATATATTGTATTTAATTTATACTTTAACATATTTAACATGTATTGGTCAACCTGCCATCTGGGGGAGGGGGTTTGGGGAAGGAGGGGAAAAATTGGAACAAAAGGTTTTGCAATTGTCAATGCTGGAAAAAAAAATATCCATGCATATATCTTGTAAATAAAAAAGCTATAACAATAATAAAAAAAAAGAAAGTAAGCTTCTTGATGGTATGCACTGTTTTTACCTTTAGATGTTAGGTGCTTAATATAATGTCTCAGGGGAAATAGTAAATTCATTTTTTTGTTTATTTACTATGTTAAGAAAGTAGAATATATCTATATAAATATATGTATATGTGTGTGTGAGATAAAGTATTGATAATTAACAATGCCTAAGGGGAGAGGGTCACATACAAATATTAGTTTGTAGAATTGAATTTAAATGCAAAAATTAAAGTAAATAAGTTTTCAAGTTTCTTGTGAAGCTATTATCTATATATCAAGCTTTCTTAAAAAAATGCAATATAGTGAAAAGAAATAGTTTTACCATAATAAAGAAAAAAATTTAGACAATAGAAAAGAAAACTTAAAATCATACTTATGGTAATTTCTGAGAAAAATAAGCAAAAGATCATGATTTTTAATATAACTTTCCATATATAATTCCTTTATAAAAATATTAGTTTCATCATGGGCCTTAGGTATAACCCTATGTTCTTGAACTATATGCCAATGTAATTGATTTGTTCACCTTAAAATTTCCATGATTTCTGTCTCTTAATACTATGACTTAATTCCAGCCTCCCTCCTACTTTATATGTTAATTCCATTGGTCTTTTCCAAATCCTTACCTTTCAACCTGTTGTTAATGCCATGGTTATTTTATCACCTTTCTTTCCAGATTTTCTTCCTGTGTGTCCTACTTTACCTTTTTAATTCTCTTACGTGGATCATTATTTATGCCTTGTCCCTTTCCATAGGTATACATTAGGGCTTTCTCTTGAGCCTTTCTTCTCTTATAGATATAATTATCATCTTTATATAAATTACTTCCCAACTCATCTCTTGCCTAAATTCCAGTTTAAAATGACTCATTACTCCTTGCACATTCCCATTTGAATCTATTTTAGGAATCACGAACTCAACATGGACAAAATGAAAATTTTCTCTTTCCTTCAAGAGCTATCTGTGGTAGGAACAATCTTTTAAATTCTGATCCTTTATTAATTAAATTAGGTTTGTTTGCTTGTTTCAAAACCATCATTAAGATGTATATCTTTCAGGGAAATAAAGGCTCAAGGCAATTGAATTTTTGCATTAAAAGTGAATACTTTTCTAGAATACTGAACACAGAATAGTCAAGGAACATGTAGGCATGTTCTTTTATTTGTCTGGAAGATCTCAAAGGATATTCAGGCAGAGGGGCTTGACCTCTTGAATCAGCTTTCAATTTCTCCAAAGTATAACCTTGTTGAATATATTTTTCTACTATAGTTAAATAAATCCTCCAATAATTGTTGATTTATCATTTTATTCCAAAGTGTTATCATTTAATTCCTAATTAAGCACACATTAGGAGGGGATTGACCTTTGTCATGTCCCAGCCTGAATAATGCTCCTCTTTTAGACTTCCTTATGTCTTGTGTTGAGCAAACTACCATTGTTCTGTCAGCAAGGTTTACAACCTCAGTCATTCTTAAATCTTACTCTTCTCTACAGTCTTCACTCCGGTGTCCAATCAGTTGTCAACTTGTATAGATTCTACTTTCATAAGCTCTTTCACATATAGTCCCTTATCTCCACTGAGATGATCACAACATGGGCCCTCCTATGTCTCACCTGCAATACTGTAAAATCCTCCTAATTAGATTTTCTGCCTTCAGGCTTTCTATCTGAAAACCATTCTTCACATAGCTACCAAATAATATGCTTAAAGTTCAAATCTGACCATATGCTTTCTTTAAATACCTTTTTAATAAGTTTTAGAGGTTCTTTTTGCCTTAAGAGAAAAATACAAACCCTTATGTTCATTTTGAATCCTGAAATTCTGCTTTAACTCGAGTTTACAGGACAATTACATATTACTCCTCTCAGGTACTCTATGGTTCATTCAATACTCTGTCTCATATTCTTTGCATTTATATAAGCTGTGCCTCATTTTTGGACTCTCACTTTTTAAAAACTTCTGCCTCCTAGATCACTAGTCACCATTTAAAACACAGGATGATTTTAGAGAAGCCTGGAGAGACTTGCATGAAATGATATAAAGTTAAATGAGCAGAATCAGGAGATCATTTTACATGGAAACATTGATATTATATGACAGTTCTGATGAATGTGACTCTTTCCAATAATAAGATGATTGATGCCAGTTCCAATGATCTTGTGATGAAGAGAACCATCTACACCCAGAGAGAGGAGTGTGGGAACTGAATGTGGATCATAACATAACTTTCTCACTTTTTTCCCCCTGCAGCAATTGAGGTTTAGTGACTTGCCCAGGGTCACACAGCCAGAAAGTATTAAATGTCTGAGGCCAGATTTGAATTCAGGTTCACCTGACTTCAGGGCTGGTTCTCTATCTACTGTGCCACCTAGATGCCCCAACATTCTCACTTTTTTTGTTGTTGTTCACTTGCATTTTGTTTTCTTTCTCATTTTCTTTCCTTTTTAATCTGAATTTTCTTGCACAATAAGAGAATTGCATAAATATATTTACACATATTGGATTTAACCTATATTTCAACATGTATAACATATATTGGGTTGCTTGCCATCTAGGAGTGGGGATGGGGGAAGGAGGGGAAAATCTGAAACACAAGACTATGCAAAAGTCCATGTTGAAAAATTATCCATCCATATGTTTTGAAAATAAAAATCTTTTTTAAAAAAAGCAATTATTTTTCTCATTTTGTATTTTTGTATTTCCTTAACTAATTGGCCAATTTTGCTTTTTCAGACATTCTTTTCCCTTTTATATTTCTTTACATACCACTCTCAATTCTTTCTCTAATTTTTCTTCTATCTCTTTTACTTGATTTTCAAAGTCCCTTTTGAGGTCTTATTTTTCTTGGAAGCTTTGGATATAGGAACTTTGTCTTTGCTATCATCTTCTGATTATATGTTTTGATCATCTTTGTCACCATAACAATTTTCAATAGTCTGAAACGATTTTGGTTTTCTGATCATTTTCCTAGCCTATTTCTCTGTTTTTAACCCTTTGTTAAAGTAGAACTCTGCCCTGGAGCTGTTAGGTGTGTCCCTGTTCCATTATAAAGTCTAGTGTGCTATCCAGGGCAGGGGCTCAGCTGAGATTGTACACCAGACTCCTACCCCATTGTCATAGACCCTCTCCACTGACCTGTCAAGTCCTCCTTAGTGTCCCTGGCTTGAGAGGTCCAGAAGCCTCCAGCATTGTAGCCAGTTCTGATGTCCCACTTTGCTGATGCTTGAGTCTGAGCTACAGCTGGGGCTGACCCAGCCTGTGCTGGGATTGAGTGCTGAGATCCCACCCTGGTTCCACAGACCTTTTCTTCTGAACTTTCAGGCCCTTTCTGGTATCTCTGGGCTGAGAAGTCTGGAAACCACCAGTCCTGTTACTGATTCAGAGATTGGCCTAGGCCACATGGCGGCTAGTCCAGGGCTATGCCAGCATGTTCTACCTTAGGACTCCCACCCTGGAGTCACAGACCTTTTCTTCTGAGCTTCTAAGTTGTCTTTGGCTGGAAAATGTTCTACTCCATCTTTTTGGATGTTCTGATGCTCTAAAATATGTTTAGAATCAGTGTTTAAAGAAATTTGGAGCAGTTTGGAGAAGCTGGACAAGTTCTTTTCTTTTATTCTGCCACCTTCACTCTGCATCCTCCAATCTATCTTACACTGGAGAGAGGTTTCATTCCATCTGATTCTATTCAGAGGCTTGGTTTCATGTGGTTTTAGAAAACATCCTAACAATGTACAGTTGTCCAAAAGGAAATCAATTGATTCAATAGCTAATAGGTTCTTTCTATTTAGATGATTAAAAGAAAAGCCTGAATAACTGTGTCTTGGGTATTTTATATTGTCCTTTGGATATTGATGGAGCTGGATATCACTGAGATTATTTTCAATTTCAAGGTTCTGTGCCACTAACTGGGCTCTTCTTCCACTAAATAGGAATTCATCTAATCTTAGAGCTGCAAGCAACTTTAGATATTATCCTTTATAGTACATATTTGGGAAATGAGAGCCAGAGAGATTGATTCAATCAATATAAGCAACTTATGAATTACAGTTCTGGAATCTGACTTTGGAAGTTCTGAGTCTCAGTCCTATTTTCCTACTGAATTTAGTATTTTACTTAGCATTTTCTTTTTGAATATCACATACTGAGATTTCATTGAGAGCTTCATTCTATAAAACATTTCCAAAGACTGAATGAATTCAAAGCTTAAATAAAATTAGTTCTACTCTTGACTAATGAGTTATGTCATTTGCATTACTGTATAGTCATGATTGAATTGTTGACATAGAGAAAATTATTTTGAAAGCAATGACTAAGGATTCAGTTCAAATTATGTTTATTAAAATGTTTTATAAATACATATTATTGTTGTTGTTGTTCTGATCCTTAATTTTTCAATCCATAGTCATGCCATCAAAATCTGCATAATAACCAGCCTATTGTCCATTTTAACCTTAGGGTTAAAATGAGTTGTGAGTAAATTTTGTGGATATGGCATAGTTGATGCAGATACAAAATGCATGTTATGTTCCATTTCCAAGCCTTTCCAAATCCATTTTTAAAAGAAAATATTAATAAGTAGGAGTAAATCAATAATCAATTTATTTAGTTATATAATAATGTTCATGCTATAGAGCATACATTTGAAGATTCTTAAGAGTTAACAATTTATACAATATTGCGTAGTTTTCTATGATGAGTTATACATTAATATACTCCCCCAATCATTTTCTTTGACTTCTAATGTACTTTCAAATAATTCATTCATCTTCTAAATTGCCTGATGATTTCTCCTATTTTCCAGCAAGCTTATGTTTTTTAAAATACCATTGTTACTAACAATTTAATTCAAGAGACAGTAATTAAGTTTAAATTAAAATAATAACCCTTATCATTTATGTAAAAATTTATGCCTTATTAATACTTTTCTCACTATAACTCTGAGAAGAAAGTAGTGTAAATATCCTTTTTCCTATTAAAAAAAATAAGAAAATGCATCTCTGAGAGTAAATGTTTTGCCAATAGATGTCTATATGGTGTTGTGGATGTAGCAGTGAATCTAGAATAAATAAGATATGAGTTTAAATATAGTCTCAGATACTTAATAGTTGTAGTACCCAATGAAAGTCATTCAATCTTTGTCAAATATGGGGATCATAGTATAATCTACTTTCTAGAGTTGTTGTGAGGAAAAAAATATAAACTATTTCTATGGGACCACAGTATTGGGAACATGATAGGCACTTAATAAATGCATATTCCTTCTTCCCTTTTTTCCATGGCTATATAGCAGCTAGTTGGTGAAATCACTTCTAAAGCCCATATATGCTATCTCCAAGTATAACTCCAATGTTCTTTCCATTATTTTATGCTACCCTGAGTCTACCCTTATAGTTTGCAAACTAATGAATACTGTGACAACCATGCTAGCACCCCAGATACCTCAGAATCATCTGGAGCCAGGATAAGCAAAAGTCCTTGTTCTTTATTCTTGGTCTTAGATGCAGGATTGAACAGGATGGAAGCAGAATCTTCATGAAGGCCTTCTCCCTCTTCTACCGCCCAAGTGTGACCCTGGCTAGTCTTACTCCATCCCATAGTCCCTCCTACAATCTTTTGTATAAACCAATCATTGAGCCAGCACAGAGAGTGGAAAGGACCATTTTCCAATCATATGCCCATAGAGTATTGTCCAATCAGTAGTTAGCCTCAAGTGCTCAGCAATGCTAACCTCAGTGCATCCACTCAATGGTTTCAGCCCTCTGCAGAATACGAGACTCTTCCTTGTCTTATGACTTATCAAACCACAGTACTACATTTTGTAAGAGGATTATACAAAGTTTAAAGAAATACAGTTATAAAATCTACTCATTTTCTAGACTATGCTAGTTCAATTGAAAATTTAAGACATTTGTCCCCTTCTTGTCTCATGATTACTGAATGATCAATGTTTTCTCAGAATTATGGGCTATAAATTTCTATAATTTTCAGGGATTAAGATACCATGTGAACTCATATATATGATTATATTGCTCTTTTAAACCAAAGTATCCCCTCTGTCTCAACATAGGAGTAAAATCATTAGTAAATTTTATCATGATAATAAAAATCAGATATCTAAATCCAAAGCAATGGAAGTTGTAATTATCTACTGATTAAAAGAATGTTGGCTAATACTATTTAGATAACAAAATATAATATGATAATTTGGTAATCATAAGATTCTTTATCTAACCAGAGATGCCCATTCTCTTAAAAACAAAAGCTCTCACCAAATTATTACGATCTCTGTTGCAAAAAAAAAAAAAAAAAAAAAAAAAGAATGCAAATAGCAAAAAGAGATCCAGGACAGCTATAGTTGGCAAAGAGATGTATTTCTTCAAGGTATTTTTCAAGAAGAAAGTTTTCTGTTCAGAGCTGCCACATAGTACTCTAATTTGCAGCTTAATTTTAAGGAATCAAACTGAGAAAAAATAAAACATGTATTAAAGCCTCAGAGATTCCTAGGTGAAAATACAATAGTAATCTATACTAAAAGAACAGATCTGCTGCCTTTATTTCAGCTTCAGCTTACATCAGAAACAAGCTGAATGTGACCAACAGCACCCTCATTTGGGCTTCCTGGTGGCTTGTTTTGTAAATTTAGTCAAAGGAAACCATTTGTAAAAATCTTTAAAATGTTATTAGGTAGGGAAAAAGGAAGGTCTTATCTACTGAAAACAGCTTCTCTGAGGGAGGGTGGTTAAAACTGTGAGAAATGATTTCTTAAAGGAAAAGTTTCATCCTATGTAGTCTTAAAATAGCTTTATGTATCCTAGGTATTTCAGAGATTCCTGGCATTGAGCCCAAAGTACATGGGTTGATTTAAAGTTAAAACTAACTACAAAAAAGCATAGCACCTTTCATCACCAATTTCATTGGAAGATATAGAATTTGGGAATTACAAAGAGCTTTATATCTCTTTTCAAGGAGATTTTGTTCCAGTAAAAGAAAAAAAAAATAAAGCATAGTATTTTATAGAGTTTTATAAAGGATAACTATAGTAGTATTGAAAAAAGTATTATAAGGTGAGTCCAAGTCTTCCATTTCCTCAGGTTACTTTATGAATTTTTAAACACTCTTGCATCATCAAATTCTTGATTATATCTTACTGCAAGGGATAAGAAACAAAGTGTTGCTAGTTAACTTCAGTGTTTTGAAGCCTAGTGCAGAAGTGGGATGTTGGATGTCAAAATAGTCATTATATGTGGTGTACCAGAGAAGGGAAAAAGGTAGAGGCCTAGAGGGTGAAACAATGAGAGGAAAAGGATAAAATTCCAAGAAATGTGGCAAATTAAAGCCAAATAACTGAAGAACTACAAATGTGTACTAACTAAAGGAGAAGTGGAAAAGGTAAAACTTGAGTAAGTTCAAAGAAAGGAAAGGAGTTAGGAGTTAGTAATGAGAATTAATTTACATAGAATTTTATAACAGCCCAGTGAGACAGTAAAATTATGATTATTTGAAGACAAGGTAGTTGAGGTTTTGAGAGCTTAATCATTTCCACAGATAGCAAATGCATCAGGATTTCAATGCAGATTCCCTATTTCCAAGGTTGACACTTTATTACTTACATCATACTGTGCAAAAACACATACTTGTTCTTGGCTTTCTTTTAGTAAAGAGATATGGTAGGATACTTAGATTCATTCTTGTATCTTAAAATCTGGGGTATATTAATAATTGTTTAACAATTAGTTTCCTGGGTGGGATGGGGGGGGGAGGAGAGAAGATAAACACACTTTTAAATTTGCATTATTTTATTATTTCTTTATCACTTTTTTTTATAGAGACAATAAAAAAAGAATTTTGTAACATATGTCGATGTCCTAGGTTTGAATCCTTATAAGAAAAATTCATCAATTGACTTTATCCTGATCACCTGCTTCTAAATAGAGTGAAGAACCAAGTAAGTAAACAGTAGGAAATTTCAATAAAGATAAGTCTCTATTATACTATTGATTGAATAATAGGCAAATTTTTTATTTTTACAGAGGATTAATCTTATCTTTACCTTACTATAACTTACCACATGAAAGGATAGTCTTTTATTTCAGGTTTGTGGCTAATTGGATAGTACCCAGCTTAGAATCAAGAAGATATGAGTTCAAATCTAGCCTCGATGATTACTTAATCTACTTTTTTCATTTTCCTCATCTGTAAAATGGGCTTGGAGATAAACTACACCAGTATTTTTGCCAAGAAAACCATTGATGGGATCATGAAGAGTCAAACATGACTCAGCAGCAACAAAAGATTACAATATGCTCTTAAATAAGTTCAGAGTTTTGGTTGAGACTTTAAGTAATGAACACACAATGGATCTGAATATATTATATTTCTCTTAAAAATCTGTTTTCTAGAAATCTCTACTTAGAAAAAAATACAGTTTAAAGAATTTTCTTCAAACTAATTTCTTTTTATATACACGTCCACGTTTTGCATGACTTCACTGCCAATGAGGCCACAGAGATAATACTATCCAGTAATCTGCTTACTATACTATTAAGTCACACACACTAGATACATATACATGGGCATATGCCCCCACACACAAACACACACACACACACACACACACACACACACACACACACAAATCAAAACCAAAAAACTATACTTTTGTAAGTTGTCATAGAAAATATGCCATGTTAATTCCAAACAAAAGAAGAATTCCCTATTGATAGTATGTGTTCAGTAACTTGGTTTGTATTATATGGATAGAATCAAGTTATTGGGAAATTACAATGATTTCTCAGTCACATCTACAGCAGAATAAGGAATTGGAACTTTGGGACTTAAAGGCATCATGGGAATCTAGGAGGTAGAGATGATGAAGGAAACATTTTAGAGATAGGAAACAGCCAGCAAAAATGCTCTGAAATCAGAAATGCTAAGTCCTATGAAATCAAAATGGTAAATGTCATTATATCACAGAGTAGGTGAAGGGAAATAATATGAAAAGATACTGAAAAAGTGTGAGAGTTCAGGTTAGGAAGGATTAAAAGCCAGAAAATGATGGACTGGAATAGAGAAAGATTTGTGGTAGGAAGACCAATCAATAGGCTATTGCAGTAGCCCAGGTATAAAGTGATCAGGTGATATACTAGGGAGATGTGGAGGGCAGCATATAAGCCCAAAGGATTATTCTTCATCCTGCTTCAAATGTCTTTTTTTTTTTTTTTTATTAAATGCACAATCAGCTCCAGTTCAACAGCTAGTTAAAAACAAAAAGGTTTTCATGATTATACATTAAGCTACTAGATTACCAGTCCATTCTCTGACTTGAACAAGAAAAGGGTCCTTCCATCACTCATTTTCAAAAAAAAAAAAAAAAAAAGAAACAGGTGCACCAATCCTCCATTTGAGTATGTAGCAAGAATAGTATTTTGTAAATGTTCCTAAGTCCTAAGGCCCCCATTGTCCACTTAATTTTTATATGAGAATATGTATATTTGGTGTTATTCTTAATAGAGTCTAACTATTTTTGACCCATTTTGAGAGTTTCTTGGCAAAGATACTGGAGTGATTTGCAATTTTCTTTCCCAAAATATACATACATATATAACTCCTATAATTAAGTGTTCAGGATCACTTTGTAGTTAACAAATAATAAAGAAAGATATTAATGGTGCTTCTGGAACACCAAGTGAATGTAAAAGTAAATAAAATCTGTGCATGTGTTAAAATTATAACCTGAACTTTAGTTTTTAATACAATTTTAATAGAAACTTTTAATTATGAATTCATGCTTAGGAAATATGATATGTCTCACTTATAAATAAATAAATGTCTCTTTTAAACAATGCACTGTCAACAATAAACTATCATTTAATTCTGACTTCTTCTAATGCTACTTGATAGCACAGGAGAGGTGTTTTGAAAGTCCTTTTTGCTCTTTAAAATTGCCACAAATTAATTTTCTTTTTTTATTATTATTATAACTTTTTATTTACAAAACATATGGATGGGTAATTTTTCAACATTAACCCTTGAAAAATCTGTTCCAAATTTTCCCTTCCTTTCCCCCACCCCTTCCCCTAGATGGCAGGTAGTCTAAAACATGTTAAATATGTTAAAATATATGTTAAATCCAATATGTATATGTGTGTGTATACACACACACACACACACACACACACACACACATACACACACACACATTTATAGTTATCTTGCTGCACAAAAAAAAAAAATCGTATCTAGAAAGAAAGACAAAATACCTGAGAATAAAACCAAAAAAAAGCAAGCAAACAACAAGAGAAAGAGTGAAAATGCTATGTTATGGTTCACACTCATTTCCCATAGTCCTCTCTCTGGGTATAGTTGGCTCTTTCCCTTACTGAAAAATTGGAACTGGTTTGACTCATCTCATTGTTGAAAAGAGCCACATCCATCAGGATTGATCATCATATAATGTTGTTGTTGGGGTGTATAATGATGTCCTGGTTTTGCTCATTTCCCTTAGCATCAGTTCATGTAAATCTCTCCAGGTCTCTCTGAAATCATCCTGCTGGTTGTTTCTTACAGAACAATAATATTCCATAACATTCATATACCACAATTTATTCTGCCATTCTCCATTGATGGACATCTATTCGGTTTCCAGTTTCTTGCCACTACAAAAAGGGCTGCTACAAACATTTTTTGCACATATGGGTCCTTTTCCCTCCTATAAGATCTTTTTGGGACATAGGCCCAATAGAAACACTACTGGGTCAAAGGGTTTGCACAGCTTGATAACCTTTTGAGCATAGTTCCAAGTTGTTGTCCAGAATGGTTGGATTTGTTCGCAGTTCCACCAACAATTTATCAGTGTCCCAGTTTTCCCACATCCCCTCAGTCGTCATTATCTTTTCCTGTCATCTTAACAGTCAGGAACTATATAAGCAAACTACAAAACACTTTCCACACAAATCAAGTCAGATCTAAACAATTGGAAAAATATCAAGAGCTCTTGAATAGATAGAGCAAATATAATAAAGATGTCAATGCTACCTAAACTAATTTATTTGTTTAGTGCTATACCAATCAAACTCCCAAGAAAATATTTTACTGACTTAGAAAAAATAACAATAAAATTCATGTGGAAGAACAAAAGGTCAAGAATTTCAAGGTAACTAAAAAAAAAAAAATCAAATGAAGGTGGTCTAGCAGTACCAGATCTAAAACTATATTATAAAGCAGTGATCACTAAAACCGTTTGGTATTGGCTAAGAACTAGTCTTAGTTGATTAGTGGAATAGGTTAGGATTAGAGGACAAAATAGGCAATACCTATAGCAATCTAGTGTTTGACAAATTAAAAGACCCCAACTTTATGGATAAGAATTCACTATTTGACATAAACTGCTGGGAAAATTAGAAACTAGTATAGCAGAAACTAGGCATTGACCCAAACTTAATACCTACATCAACATAAGGTCAAAATGGGTTCATGATCTAGACATAAAAAATGGGATAATAAATAAATTAGAAGAACATAGGATAGTTTACCTCTCAGACCTGCAGAGGAGGAAGGAATTTGTGACTAAAGAAGAACTAGAGATCATTATTGATAAAAAAATAGATACTTTTGATTATATTATTTTTTGTTCAAATAAAACTAATGCAGATAAGATTAGAAAGGAACCAATAAATTGGGAGAACATTTTTATATTCAAAGGTTCTGATAAAGGTCTCATTTCCAAAATATATAGAGAACTGACTCAAATCTTAAGAAATCAACTGATAATTGGTCAAATGGTATGAACAAACAATTTTCAGATGAAGAAATTGAAACTATTTCTAGTCATATGAAAAAGTGCTCCAAATTACTATAGATCAGAGAAATGCAAATTAAGACAACTCTGAGATACCACTATACACATATTGGATTGGCTAAGATAACAAATGAATTTTCAAACAAATTCTTCCATTGTAATTTTGGGGGAGAAGAGGGAGAAATAAAGACCTGAAAGCCCTAAACAGTTTGAGGTTTTCTGTTTTATCTTCATGAAACTAGTAGCTTGGATTTAAAAGAAAAACACGCTTTTCTTTAAAAAATCAATTTACATTAATATTCTTTTTTTTTTTTTTTAGAATTTTGAATTCCAAATTCTCTTCTTCATTCCCATCCATAACCCTCTCACCAAGAAGGAAAACAATATATCTATCATAAAGGCAAAAATTGTACAAAACATATTTTCCTATTAGTTAAATTTTAAAAAAATAAAAAAAGTGAGAGAAATTAATTTCAATTTGCATTCAACGTACACCATTTCTCTCACTGGAAGTAAATACCATTTTTTTCTATTAAGAGTCTTTGGAAATGTTTTTATTATTTAGTTGCCTGGAGTCAAAAAGTTTTTCCTAGTAGTCATCATTACAACATTTCTGTTACAATGCACAATAATCTCAGTTCTTCTCACTTCATTGTGTATCAATTCTCAAAGGTGTTGACATTTTTTAAAATCTCAAATTCTTCTCCCATTGCCAAAGCTAGTATTTCTAATACAATATTGAATAGTAATGGTGATGATGGGCAACCTTATTTAACCCCTGATCTTATTGGGAATAGTTCCAGTTTATCCCCATTACATATGATGCTTGTTCCTGGTTTTAAATAAATGTTACTGACTGTTTTAAGGAAAAGTAGATTTATTCCTATATTCTCTAGACTTTTTAATAGGAATGGGTGTTGGATTTTATGAAATGATTTTTTTCTGCAGCTATTAAGATAATCACATGGTTTTTGTTAATTTGGTTATTGATATAGTCAATTATGCTAATGGTTTTGCTAATATTGAACCAGCCTTGGAATTTCTAGTAAAATTGTGCTTGGTCGAGGTTTATTATAGTGGGATGATTTTTTTTTTTTTTGCATTCTCTTGGCTAATATTTTATTTAAGACTTTTACATTAACATTCTTATGGAGATTTGGTCTATAATTTTCTTTCTCTGTTTTAATCCTATGTAATTTAGCTATCAGTACCATGTCTGTGTCATAAAAAGGAATTTGGTATGAGGCCTTCATTTCCTATTTTTAAAAATAGTTTATGTAGTATGGAAGTTAATTGTTCTTTAAAAGTTTGGTAGAATTCACTTGTAAATCCATCTGGTCCTAGGGATTTTTTCTTAGGAAGTTGATTAATAGCTTTTTCTATTTCTTTTTCTAAAATGTGATTATCTAAGTAATTTTTTTAGTCTTCTATTAATCTGAGCAATCTATATTTTTGTAGGTATTCTTCCATTTCACTCAGTTTGTCAAATTTGTTGGCATATAGTTGGGCAAAGTAACTCTTAATTAATACTTTAATTTCCTCTTAATTAGTGGATAGTTCTCCCTTTTCATTTTTGAGACTAACAATTTGATTTTCCTCTATGCTTTTTCTAATCAAATAAACTAAAGGTTTATCTATTTTGTGTTTTTTTTTCATAAAACCAACTCTTAGGTTTATTTATTAATTCAATAGTTTTTTTTTAATTTCAATTTTATTGTTCTCTCTTTTTGTTTTTAGAATTTCAAGTTTGGTATTTGATTGAGGATTTTAAATTTGTTCTTTTTCTAAGTTTTTTTAGTCACAAGCCCAAATTATTGATCTTCTCTTTCTCGATTTTATGCAAGTAAGCATCTAGAGGTATAAAATTTCCTCTTATTACTGCTTTCCCTGCATCCCACAAATTTTGGTATGTTATCTCATTATTCTCATTCTTTTGGATGAAATCAATGATTGTGTCTATGATTTGTTGTTTCATCCAGTTACTCTTTAGGATGAGATTATTTAGTTTTCAATTACTTTTTGGTCTATTTTCCCCTGGCCTTCTATTGAATGTAATTTTAATTGCATCATGATCTGAAAAAAATGTCCTTATTATTTCTGCCTTTCTGCATTTGATTTTGAAGTCTCTATGTCTTAATTTATGGTCAGTTTTTGTACAGGTTCCATGAACTGTCTAGAAGAAAGTGTATTCTTTTCTGTTTCCATTCAAACAATGCTCAATAATTTATTCTTGGCTGCATTCCAAATACCTTTGCTATTCAGATTAGCAGATTCCAGGCCATTTGATCCTTTAAAGTGAAAGCTGCTGGGTCCTGAGTAATCCTTATTGTGCTCCTTGGTATTTGAATTTTTTCTTTCTGACTGCTTGTAAAATTTTTTTCCTTGGTTTGATAATTCTGAAATTTAGCCATGATATTCCTTAGGGTTTTAATTTTGGGTTCTCTTTCAGGAGGTGTCCATGAATTCTTTCAATTTTCCAGGTTGGTTGTTTTCCCTATTGGATATTTTACTTTTTTTTGCTATTTTTTTTCATTTTTTGGTTTTGCTTTACTGATTCTTATTGTCTCATTGAGTCATTCTTTTCCATTTGTTCAGTTCTGAATTTTTTTTTTTTAATTTTTATTTAGTAATTATTTTATATTGACAGAATCCATGCCAGGGTAATTTTGTTTTTACAACATTATCCTTTGCACTCGTTTCTATTCCAATTTTTTCCCCTCCCTCCCTCCACCCCCTCCCCTAGATGGCAAGCAGTCCTTTATATGTTGGATATGTTGCAGTATATCCTAGATACAATATATGTTTGCAGAACCGAACAGTTCTCTTGTTGCATAGGGAGAATTGGATTCAGAAGGTATAAATAACCCGGGAAGAAAAACAAAAATGCAGATAGTTCACATTTGTTTCCCAGTGTTCTTTCTTTGGGTGTAGCTGCTTTTGTCCATCATTTATCAATTGAAACTCAGTTAGGTCTCTTTGTCAAAGAAATCCACTTCCATCAAAATATGTCCTCATACAATATCGTTGTTGAAGTATATGATGATCTCCTGGTTCTGCTCATTTCACTTAGCATCAGTTCATGTAAGTCTCGCCAGTCCTCTCTGTATTCATCCTGCTGGTCATTTCTTACAGAACAATAATATTCCATAACATTCATATACCACAATTTACCCAGCCATTCTCCAGTTGATGGGCATCCAATCATTTTCCAGTTTCTAGCCACTACAAATAGGGCTGCTACAAACATTTTGGCACATACAGGTCCCTTTCCCTTCTTTAGTATTTCTTTGGGATATAAGCCCAATAGAAACACTGCTGGATCAAAAGGTATGCACAATTTGATAATTTTTTGGGCATAATTCCAGATTGCTCTCCAGAATGGTTGGATTCGTTCACAACTCCACCAACAATGCATTAGTGTCCCAGTTTTCCCGCATCCCCTCCAACATTCATCATTATTTTTTCCTGTCATCTTAGCCAATGTGACAAGTGTGTAGTGGTATCTCAGAGTTGTCTTAATTTGCATTTCTCTGATCAATAATGATTTGGAACACTCTTTCATATGAGTGGTAATAGTTTCAATTTCATCCTTTGAAAATTGGCTGTTCATATCCTTTGACCATTTATCAATTGGAGAATGGCTTGATTTCTTATAAATTTGAGTCAGTTCTCTATATATTTTGGAAATGAGGCCTTTATCAGAACTTTTAACTGTGAAGATGTTTTCCCAGTTTGTTGCTTCCCTTCTAATCTTGTTTGCATTAGTTTTGTTTGTACAAAGGCTTTTTAATTTGAAGTAATCAAAATTTTCTATTTTGTGATCAGTAATGGTCTCTAGTTCATCTTTGGTCACAAATTTCTTTCTCCTCCACAAGTCTGAGAGATAAACTATTCTATGTTCCTATAATTTATTTATAATCTCGTTCTTTATGCCTAGGTCATGGACCCATTTTGATCTTATCTTGGTATATGGTGTTAAGTGTGGGTCCATGCCTAATTTCTGCCATACTAATTTCCAATTATCTCAGCAGTTTTTATCAAATAATGAATACTTTTCCCAGAAGTTAGGGGCTTTGGGTTTGTCAAACACTAGATTGCTATAGTTGACTATTCTGTCTTGTGAACCTAACCTTTTCCACTGATCCACTAATCTATTTCTTAGCCAATACCAAATGGTTTTGGTGACTGCTGCTTTATAATATAATTTTAGATCAGGTACAGCTAGACCACCTTCATTTGATTTTTTTTTTCATTAATTCCCTTGAGATTCTCGACTTTTTATTGTTCCATATGAATTTTGTTGTTATTTTTTCTAAATTATTAAAATATTTTCTTGGAAGTCTGATTGGTATAGCACTAAATAAATAGTTTAGGGAGTATTGTCATCTTTATTATGTTCGCTCGGCCGATCCAAGAGCACTTAATATTTTTCCAATTATTTAAGTCTGACTTTATTTGTGTGGAGACTTTTTTATAATTTTGCTCATATAATTCCTGACTTTCCTTTGGTAGATAGATTCCCAAATATTTTATGGTATCAACAGTTATTCTGTATGGAATTTCTCTTTGTATCTCTTGCTGTTGGGTTTTGTTGGTGATGTATAAAAATGCTGAGGATTTATGGGGATTTATTTTGTAGCCAGCTACTTTGCTAAAATTATGAATTATTTCCAATAGCTTTTTAGTAGAATCTCTGGGGTTCTCTAGGTATACCATCATATCATCTGCAAAGAGTGATAGTTTGGTTTCCTCATTGCCTACTCTAATTCCTTTAATATCTTTCTCGACTCTTATTGCCGAGGCTAGTGTTTCTAATACGATACTAAATAATAATGGTGATAGTGGGCAACCTTGCTTCACTTCAGATCTTACTGGGAAAGGTTCCAGTTTTTCCCCATTGCATATGATGCTTACTGATGGTTTTAAATATATGCTCCTGACTATTTTAAGGAAAAGTCCATTTATTCCTATGCTCTCAAGTGTTTTTATTAGGAATGGATGTTGGATTTTATCAAATGCTTTTTCTGCATCTATTGAGATGATCATATGATTTTTGTTTGTTTGGTTATTGATATAGTCAATTATACTAATAGTTTTCCTAATATTGAATCAGCCCTGCATTCCTGGTATAAATCCTACTTGGTCATAGTGTATTATCCTGGTGACGATTTTCTGTAATCTTTTTGCTGATATTTTATTTAAGATTTTAGCATCAATATTCATTAGGGAGATTGTTCTATAATTTTCTTTCTCTGTTTTCAGCCTACCTGGTTTAGGTATCAGTACCATGTCTTTGTCATAAAAGGAGTTTGGTAGGACTCCTTCAATCCCTATTTTTTCAAATAGTTTATTTAGCATTGGAGTTAATTGTTCTTTAAATGTTTGGTAGAATTCACATGTAAATCCATCTGGTCCTGGGGATTTTTTCTTAGGGAGTTGATTGATAGTTTGTTCTATTTCTTTTTCTGAGATGGGACTGTTTAGGATATTTACTTCTTCCTCTGTTAGTTTGGGCAAGCTATATTTTTGGAGGTATTTTTCTATTTCATTTAAGTTGTCGAATTTATTGGCATAAAGTTGGGCAAAGTAACTCCTAATTATTGCTCTAATTTCCTCTTCGTTAGTGGCGAGTTCTCCCTTTTCATTTTTAAGACTAACAATTTGATTTTCCTCTTTCCTTTTTTTAATCAGATTTACTAAGGGTTTGTCTATTTGTTGGTTTTTTCATAGAACCAACTCTTAGTTTTATTAATTAATTCAATAGTTTTTTTACTTTCAATTTTATTGATCTCTCCTTTTATTTTTAGAATTTCAAGTTTAGTATTTGACTGGGGGTTTTTAATTTGTTCCTTTTCTAGCATTTTTAGTTGCAAACCCAATTCATTGACCTTCTCTTTCTCTATTTTATACTAATAGGCCTCTAGAGATATGAAATTTCCCCTTATTACCGTTTTGGCTGCATCCCATACATTTTGGTATGATGTCTCATTATTATCGTTTTCTTGGGTGAAGTTATTAATTATGTCTATGATTTGCTGTTTCACCCAATCATTCTTTAGTGTGAGATTATTTAGTTTCCAATTATTTTTTGGTCTACTTCCCCCTGGTTTTTTGTTGAATGTAATTTTCATTGCATCGTGGTCTGAAAAGGATGCATTTACTATTTCTGCCTTACTGCATTTGAGTTTGAGGTTTTTATGTCCTAATATATGGTCAATTTTTGTATAGGTTCCATGAACTGCTGAAAAGAAAGTGTATTCCTTTCTGTCTCCATTACATTTTCTCCAGAGATCTATCATATCTAACTTTTCTAGTATTCTATTTACCTCTTTGACTTCTTTCTTCTTTATTTTGTGGTTTGATTTATCTAATTCTGAGAGTGCAAGGTTAAGATCTCCCACTATTATAGTTTTACTGTCTATTTCTTCTTGCAGCTCTCTTAATTTCTCTTTTAAGAATTTAGATGCTACCCCACTTGGTGCATATATGTTTAATATAGATAGTGCTTCATTATACATGCTACCCTTTAGCAAGATATAGTGCCCTTCCTTATCTCTTTTAATTAGATCAATTTTAGCTTTAGCTTGATCTGAGATCAGGATGGCTACCCCTGCTTTTTTGACTTCACCTGAAGCATAGTAGATTTTGCTCCAACCTTTTACCTTTAACCTGCATGTATCTCCCCGCTTCAGGTGTGTTTCCTGTAAACAACATATTGTAGGATTCTGGCTTTTAATCCATTCTGCTAACCGCTTCCTCTTTATGGGGGAGTTTATCCCGTTCACATTTATGGTTAGAATGACCAATTCTGTATTACTTGCCATCTTGTTTACCCCGGTTTATGCTTTTCTCCCTTCTTTCCCCTTTCCCCCCTTCCCAGTATTAAGCTTGTGAGCACCACTTGCTTCTCACAGCTCTCCCTTTTTAGTATCCCTCCCCCCGCCTTAGAGTTCCTCCCCCTATCTTACCCCTTTCCCTCCCAGTTTCCGTATTCCCTTCCGCTTAGCTTATTCCTTCCCTTTTCACTTTTCCCTTCTCACTTTTCAATGAGGTGGGAGAAGTTTCACCATAGATTGAATATGTCTTAAGATTTTTCACTTAAAGCCAATTCTGAAGGCAGTAAGATACCCATTATATTCATCCCCCTCCATTCTTTCTCTCAGATATAATAGGTTTCCTATGCCTCTTCATGAGATGTACTACCCCCACTTTACCCTTTTTCTGATACAATGTCCTTTCCACATCAATTTCTAGAACAAGGTATACATGTATTCTTTATACATCTATATAGTCGAAATATAGTTCCCAAGATTAATCTTTACCTTTTTAGATTTCTCTTGAGTTCTATATTTGTAGATCAAACTTTTTGTTAAGTTCTGTTTTTTTCATCAGAAATAGATGAAATTTGCTTACTTCGTTGAATGTCCATCTTCTTCCCTGGAAAAAGATGCTCAGTCTCGCTGGTAAGTTATTTTTGGTTGCATACCAAGTTCCTTAGCCTTTCGGAATATCATATTCCAGGCCCTTCGATCTTTTAATGTGGATGCTGCCAGATCCTGGGTGATCCTTATTGTGGCTCCTTGATACTTGAATTGGGTTTTTCTAGCTGCTTGCAATATTTTTTCCTTTGTCTGAGGGTTCTGGCATTTGGCCACTATATTCCTTGGTGTTTTGATTTTAGGATCCCTTTCAGTGGGTGATCGATGAATCCTTTCAATGTTTATTTTTTCCTCTGTTCCTATGACTTCTGGGCAGTTCTCTTTGATAATTTCCTGGAAAATAGTGTCCAGGCTCTTTTTTTCATCATATTTTTCTGGAAGTTCAATGATTCTCAGATTGTCTCTCCTGGATCTTTTTTCCAGGTCTGTTGTCTTCCCCATAAGGTATTTCACATTCTTTTCCATTGTTTGATTTTTTTGGTTTTGCTTGACTGATTCTTCTTGTCTCCTCGAGTCATTCAATTCCAATTGTTCAATTCTGATTTTCAGTGAAGTATTTTCTTCACTCACTTTTAAAAAATCTTTTTCTAATTGTCCCATTGAGTTCTTTTGTTCTGTGGAATTTTTTTCCATTTCGCCAATTTTGTTTTCCAGTTCACCAATCCTCTTTTTCAAGGATTTTACTTCTTTATCCACTCTCTCTTTAACTGACTTCTCCAGGCTCTTTTGCCAAGCCTCCCTCTTTTTTTCCCATTTTTCTTCTACCTCCCTTGTGAGAGCCTTTTTAATTACTTCTATGAGGTTCATCTGTGCTGAGGAACAGATGATCTCCTCCTTTGGGGATTCACTTGGGGACTGTCTGTTTTTAGTCTCCTCAGGATTTAGAGTCTGCTCTCTGTCTGTATAGAAGCTGTCAAGGGTTAAAGTCCTCTTTAGTTTCTTGCTCATTCTGTCTAATAATCAAAGACAAACTACCAAAGAAAAACAGAAAAAACTGGATTCTTTCTTTGGGGGAGGGGCTGGGTGTGTTACCGAGCTTCCTCTACAGACTGCGGGGGGCAGCAGTGAGGCACTAGCAGGACTGTGCTGTGCCTGCGCTTTGAGATCCCAGATCGTGCTGAGTCACTGTGGGGGGGGAAGGGGGGGGCGGCCAGGTCCTGAGAGACTCCAGCTGTTTGGGGTTGTGTTCTTCACCCCCGGTGTTTTTAGCTTCTCTGCTGGGCTGCTGACTTGTTGCCGGAGCAAAGTATCTAATCCTGTAGCGAAGCTCTGCCCGCAGAGACAGCAGCGGTCACTCCCCACCCCCTCTCCAGTCTGCTCCTGTGCTCTCACTGCCGCTGCCCGCTGCCTGCGCCCGATCTAAAACCATCCCAGCCTTCCAGTAAAGACAGACCTTTCTTGGCGAATCTCAAGGATGGCTTCTCTTGGTAACTATTTGTGGGTTTTTATTTCAGTCAAGCATTAATTCAGAAGCTTGTATTGAAATGGATAATGAGAGAAAGCATGGAGCTACACAATTGTGTGCCTCCTCTCTGCCATCTTAACCGGAAGACCCAGTTCTGAATTTTTGTGAATTATTTTCTTCATTTACTTTTTTTATTTCTTTTTGTATTTGTCCAATGGATTATTTTTTTTTTTTTTTTTGCTGTTGTATGGCATTGGATTTGTTAGAAATTGTATACTTAAAAGTTTTTTCTTGGTCATCATTTTTGCCTCCTTAGATCTTTTTTTTTTTTTTTTTTTTTTTTTATAATAAATTTAACTTTTTATTGACAGAGCCCATGCCTGGGTAAATTTTTACAACATTATCCCTTGCACTCACTTCTGTTCTGACTTTTCCTCTCCCTCCCTTCACCCCCTCCCCCAGATGGCAAGCAGTCCTATACATGTCAAATATGTCACAGTATATCCTAGATACAATATATGTGTGCTGAACTGAACAGTTCTCTTGTTGCACAGAAATAATTGGATTCAGAAGGTAAAAATAACCTGGGAAGAAAAACAAAAATGCAAACAGTTTACATTCATTTCCCTGTGTTCTCTCTTTCGGTTTAGCTGCTTCTGTCCATCATTGATCAATTGGAACTTAATTAGATCTTCTCTTTGTCAAAGAAATCCACTTCCATCAGAACACATTCTCAGACAGTATTGTTGTTGAAGTATATAATAATCTCTTGATTCTGCTCATTTCACTTAGCATCAGTTCATGTAAGTCTCTCCAAGCATCTCTGTGTTCATCCTGCTGGTCATTTCTTACAGAACAATAATATTCCATAACATTCATATACCACAATTTACCCAGCCATTCTTCAATTGATGGGCATCCATTCATTTCCAGTTTCTAGCCACTACAAACAGGGCTGCCACAAACATTTTGGCACATACAGATCCCTTTTCCCTTCTTTAGTATCTCTTTGGGGTATAAGCCCAATAGTAGCACTGCTGGATTAAAGGGTATGCATAGTTTGATAACTTTTGGGGCATAATTCCAGATTGCTTTCCAGAATGGTTGCATTCGTTCACAACTCCACCAACAATGCATCACTGTCCCAGTTTTCTTGCATCCCCTCCAACATTCATCATTATTTTTTCCTGTCATCTTAGCCAATCTGACAGGTGTGTAGTGGTATCTCAGAGTTGTCTTAATTTGCATTTCTCTGATTAATAATGACTTGGAGCATCTTTTCACATGGCTAGAAATAGTTTCAATTTCATCATCTGAAAATTGTCTATTCATATCCTTTGACCATTTATCAATTGGAAAATGGCTTCATTTCTTATAAATTTCAGGCAATTCTCTTATAAATTAGAGTCAATTTTGGAAATGAGGCCTTTATCAGAACCTTTAACTGTGAAAATGTTTCCCCAGATTGTTGCTTCCCTTCTAATCTTGTTTGCATTATTTTTGTTTGTACAAAGGCTTTTTAATTTGATATAATCAAAATTTTCTATTTTGTGATCAATAATGATCTCTAGTTCATCTTTGGTCACAAATTTCTTCCTCCTCCACAGATCTGAGAGACAAACTATCCTATGTTCCGCTAATTTATTTATAATCTCGTTCTTTATGGCTAAACCATGAACCTATTTTGATCTTATCTTGGTATATGGTGTTAAGTGTGGGTCAATGCCTAATTTCTGCCATACTAATTTCCAGTTACCCCAGCAGTTTTTGTCAAATAAAGAATTCTTATCCCAAAAGTTAGAATCTTTGGGTTTGTTAAACACTAGATTGTTATAGTTGACTATTTTGTCTTGTGAACCTAACCTATTCCACTGATTAATCTATTTCTTAGCCAATACCAAACGGTTTTGATGACTGCTACTTTATAATAAAGTTTTAGATCAGGTACAGTTAGGTCACCTTCATTTGATTTTTTTTTCATTAATTCCCTTGAGATTGTCGACCTTTTTTTCTTCCATATGAATTTTTTGTTATTTTTTCTAGATCATTAAAGTATTTTCTTGGGAGTTTGATTGGTATAGCACTAAATAAATAGATTAGTTTAGGGAGTATTGTCATCTTTATTATATTCACTCAACCTATCCAAGAGCACTTAATATTTTTCCAATTATTTAAATCTGTCTTTATTTGAGTAGAAAGTTTTTTTGTAATTTTGCTCAATATAATTTCTGACTTTCCTTTGGTAGATAGATTCCCAAATATTTTATGCTATTGACAGTTATTTTGAATGGAATTTCTCTTTGTATCTCTTGCTGTTGGATTTTGTTGGTGATATATAAAAATGCTGCTGATTTATGGGGATTTATTTTGTATCCTGAAACATTGCTAAAGTTATGAATTATTTCTAGTAGCTTTTTAATAGAATCTCTGGGGTTCTCTAAATATACCATGATATCATCTGCAAAGAATGATAGTTTGTTTTCCTCATTATCTACTCTAATTCCTTTAATCTCTTTCTCAACTCTTATTTCTGAGGCTAGCGCTTCTAATACAATATTGAATAATAATGGTGATAGTGGGCAACCTTGCTTCAATCCAGATCTTACTGGGAAAGGTTCCGATTTTTCACCATTACATATAATGCTTACTGACGGTTTTAAATATATGCTCCTGAATATTTTAAGAAAAAGTCCATTGATTCCTATCCTCTCAAGTGTTTTTATTAGGAATGGATGTTGGATTTTATCAAATGCTTTTTCTGCATCTATTGAGATGATCATATGATTTTTGTTAGTTTGGTTATTGATATAGTCAATTATGCTAATAGTTTTCCTAATATTGAATCAGCCCTGCATTCCTGGTATAAATCCTACTTGATCATAGTGTATTATCCTGGGTATGATTTTTGTAATCTTTTTGCTAATATCTTATTTAAGATTTTAGCATCAATATTCCTTAGAGAGATTGGTCTATAATTTTTTTTTTCTGTTTTCAGCCTACCTGGTTTAGGTATCAGTACCATGTCTGTGTCATAAAAAGAATTTGCTTCAATCCCTATTTTTTCAAATAATTTATATAGAATTGGAGTGCATTGTTCTTTAAATGTTTGGTAGAATGTACCAATGTAATGGAATGTAAATCCATCTGGTCCTGGGGACTTTTTCTTAGGGAGTTCATTAATAGCTTGTTCTATTTCTTTTTCTAAGTTGTGACTGTTCTGTCTATTTACTTCTTCCTATGTTAATCTGGGCAAGCTATATTTTTGAAGGCATTCTTCTATTTCATTTAAGTTGTCAAATTTATTGGCATAAAGTTGGGCAAAGTACCTCCTATTTATTGCTTTAATCTCCTCTTCATTAGTGGGGAATTTTCTCTTTTCATTTTTAAGACTAACAATTTGATTTTCCTCTTTCCTTTTTTAAATCAGATTTACTAAGGATTTGTTGATTTTGTTGGTTTTTTTCATAGAGCCAACTCTTAGTTTTATTAATCAATTCAATAGTTTTTTTTTTTATTTTCAATTTTATTGATCTCTCCTTTTATTTTTAGAATTTCAAGTTTAGTATTTGACTGGGGATTTTTAATCTGTTCCTTTTCTAGCATTTTTAGTTGTAAGCCCAACTCACTGACCTTCTCTTTCTCTATTTTGTGCAAGTAGGCCTTTAGAGATAGGAAATTTCTCCTTATTACCACTTTGGCTGCATCCCACACATTTTGGTATGACATCTCATTATTGTCTTTTTCTTGGGTGAATTTATTAATTATGTCTATGATTTGCTGCTTCACGAAATCATTCTTTAGTATGAGATTATTTAGTTTCCAATTATTTTTTGGTCTATTTTCCCCTGGCTTTTTGTTGAATGTAATTTTCATTGCATTGTAGTCTGAAAAGGATGCATTTACTATTTCTGCCTTACTGCATTTGAGTTTGAGGTTTTTATGTCTTAATATATGGTCAATTTTTGTATAGATTCCATGAACTGCTGAGAAGAAAGTGTATTCCTTTCTGTCTCCATTTAATTTTCTCCAAAGATCTATCATATCTAACTTTTCTAGTATTCTATTTACCTCTTTGACTTATTTCTTATTTATTTTGTGGTTTGATTTATCTAATTCTGAGAGTGCAAAGTTGAGATCTTCCACTATTATAGTTTTGCTGTCTATTTCTTCTTGCAGCTCTCTTAATTCCTCTTTTAGATGCTACACCACTTGGTACATATATGTTTAATATTGATATTATCTATATCATTCTATATCTATCTCCTATATCTATATTTTATATAGATCTATATATAATATATCTATATTCATTATCTGTGCTACTCTTTGCAAGATATCGTGCCCTTCCTTATCTTTTTTAATTAGACCAATTTTTGCTTTTGCTTGATCTGGGATCAGAATGGCTAACCCTGCTTTTTTGACTTCACCTGAAGCATAACAGATTCTGCTCCAACCTTTTAACTTTACTCTGTATGTATCTCCCTGCTTCAGGTATGTTTCCTGTAAACAACATATTGTAGTGTTGGAATCTTTACAAACTGCTAACTCATTAGAGTTGATAGAGACAATAATTATGTAATTTAGCATGGTACAGTATTATAGATCTGATCTTACAAGATGTTTTGGGCCAGAACCTGAAACAAGGTCCTAAGTAGAACTATTGATACTATGCTTGTGTTCACATCTTTAGAAAGCTCATATAAGCAAGAAGTATTTAAGTACTCATTGGAGTTCACAAGTATGGGAGATTCACAAAGTAAACTTTGTAACTTTGTGAATTCATACCTCCCTTAGGTGTGCCTCCAGAAGGAGGAGTCAACCTTTGGGAAATCTATATAAAGAGGCTCTTAGCTTCAGGTGAGTTAGTTACTTCAGGGTAGAGAGAGTTACTTTGGAATATTTACTGGGGTCAGAGAGGAGCACTTTGGGAGGAAGCACACAAGCCCTCTCTCCTAGGCAAGAGAGATTCATTTCATTTTCCACTTGGCTGGCTGGAGGCTAAAGAAAGCAGAGGCAGAAGCAAAGGACAATGTGCAAGAGCTCCTGGAACCAAGCAGAGAGATAGGCCTCAACTAACTAGGCTATTTTGGAAGGAGAAAATAAATGTCTGCATTTTTACCTACTGGCTGCATTTTGGGTGATTATTATTCTTAACTGAAATTAAAACTGCCTCCAGAAAACTTCCCTGAGAATCCTGCTTTCTCCCAGAGAGAACCATTATATTATATTTTAAAGAAGAAAAACATCACATTGTAGGATTCTGGCTTTTAATCCATTCTGCTAACCCCTTCCTTTTTATGGGGGAGTTTACCCCATTTACATTTATGGTTTAAATTACCAATTCTGTATTACTTGCCATCTTGTTAACCCCTGTTTATGCTTTTCTCTCTTCTTTCCCCTTAACCCCCCTCCTTAGTATTAAACTTGTGAGCACCACTTGTTTTTCACAGCCCTCCCTTTTTAGTATCCCTCCCCCTGCCTTAGAGCTCCACCTCCTATCTCACTCCTTTTCCTCACAGTTTCCATATTCCCTTCTGCTTAGCTTATTCCTTCCCTTTTCACTTTTTCCTTCCCACTTTTCAATGAGTTGGGAGAAGTTTCATCAAAAATCAAATGTGTCTATAATTTTTCTCTTTAAGCCAATTCTGATGGTCATAAGATGCACTATATTCATTCCCCTACATTCTTTCTCTCAGACATAAGAGGTTTCCTTTGCCTCTTCATGAGATGTAGTACCCCCACTTTACTTTATTTCTGGTACAATTTCCTTTCCATCTCTAGTTTCTAGAACAAGGTATACATGTATTCTTTACATATCTTTATAGCAGAAATATAGTTCCCAAGATTTTTTTTTAACTTTTTAGGTTTCTCTTGACTTCAATATTTGTAGATCAAACTTTTTTTTAAGTTTTGTTTTTTTCATCAAAAATAGGTGAAATTCGCTTATTTCGTTGTCCATCTTCTTCCCTGAAAAAAGATACTCATTCTGGCTGGGTTAATTATTTTTGGTTGCATACTAAGTCCTTTAGCCTTTTGGAATATCATATTCCAGGCCTTTCAATCCTTTAATGTGGATGCTGCTAGATCTTGAGAAATCCTTATTGTGGCTCCTCTATATTTAAATTGTTTTTTTCTAGCTGCTTGCAGTATATTTTCCTTTGTCTGATAGTTCTGGCATTTGGCCACTATATTTCTTGGTGTTTTGATTTTAGGATCTCTTTCAGTAGGTAATTGATGAATTCTTTCAATGTCTATTTTACCCTCTTTTTCTATATTTTCTGGGCAATTCTCTTTGATAATTTCCTGGAAAATAGTGTTCAGGCTCTTTTTTCCATCATATTTTTCTGAGAGTCTGATAATCCTCAGATTGTCTCTCTGAGATCTATTTTCCAGGTCTGCTGTTTTCCCAAGAAAGTATTTGACATTTTTTTGCATTGTTTCTTTTTTTTTTTTTTTTTTTTTTTTTGGTTTTGCTTTCTTATTGTCTCCTCGAGTCATTCAATTCCATTTGTTCAATTATGATTTTCAATTAAGTATTTTCTTCACTCACTTTTTTATATCTTTTTCTAATTGTCCAATTGAGTTTTTAAGTGAATTTTGTTGTTGTTGTTGTTCTATGGAATTTTTTTCCATTTTGCCAATTTTATTTTTTAGAGAGCTATTTTCTGTTTCCAGTTCACTAATTCTATTTTTTCAACAATTTGATTTCTTTATCCACTCTGTCTTTAAATCAGTGGGATGACTTCTCCAGACTCTCTTGCCAAGCCTCCCTTTCCTTTTTCCATTTTTCTTCTAGCTTTCTTGTGAGATCCTTTTTAATTTCTTCTATGAGAGTCATCTGTCCTGAGGATCAGATGATATCCTCCTTTGGGGATTCATCTTGAGACAGTCTGTTTTGAGGATCCTCAGGGTTTAAGTCTGCTCTCTATCTGTATAGAAGCTATCAATGGTTAAGGTCCATTTAACTTTTTTACTCATTTTGTCAGAGAAGAATCAAAAACAAACTAGTAAAGAAAAAAAAATGGAATCTGCTTTTTTTTTTTTTGGGGGGGGGGTTGGGTAGTGTTACCAAGCTTCCTCTACAGACTGCTGGGGGCAGCAATGAGACACTAGCAGGACAGCAATGACTGTGCTGCACTTGCAGAGCATGCTGAGACACTGTGGGGGAGAGGTGGCCAGGTCCCGAGAGACTCCAGCTGTTCGGGGTTGTATTCTTCACCCCCTGTGTTTTTAGCTTCTCTGCTTGTCTGCTGGCCTGCTGCCAGGGCAAAGTAGCCAATCCTGTAGCAAAACTCTCCCCACAGAGACAGCTGAAATCCCCCCCTCACCCTCCCTCCCATCCGTGAGTTGCCTGCCCTCAGCTTGTACCTGATCTAAAACCGTCCCCACCCAAGCAAAACCAGACCTTTCCTGGTGAATTTCAAGGATGTCTTCTCTTGGTAACTATTTGTGGGTTTTGTTTTTTTTTTTTTTCAGTCAAGCATTAATTCAGAGGCTTGTAATGGAATGAATTATGAGAGAAAACACAGAGCTTATAGAGATGTGTGTCTACTCTCCACCATCTTGGCTGGACGTTCCCAATTGAATTTTTAATGAGTTGTTTTGTTCTATGGAATTTTTTTTCCATTTCACAAATTCATACCTGAATAACAGAGTTGAGAATTCTTTATTATTTCTTTGTATTTCTAAGATTCATTTACAAATGATAAGACAGTAATAATTGAAGAAATAAGCATGACAGTGAAAAATAGAAAAGCATTTAACTAAGTATTGACTAGGAATTAATATCAACATGCAAATTAAGGTAGTATTAGAGGCAGGTTTCATGATCAATGATTATTAAACAGTCATTAGCAATGTTTCATGCTTCTGCATAATTCTGTATATTCTTTTAAGGTTCAAAAGTTCAAATCAGAGCCAGCCTAGAAGTCATATTACAGATGACTTCCCTATAAAGTATGCTCATACTATGATTTTTAACAGTCATATTTGGTTATTTAATCTGAATAAATTTCATCTAACTCACAAAAGTGTAATGTCTATAAGAAAATGGGTCGATTTCTACAAATAGGATTTAGTAGATATTGCCTATTTTACCTTAAAAAATTCTCCTTGCTCTTAATATTATGGACTTTGCACAGTGACTTCTTATCAATTGCATGATCTTATAATTAAAAACCTTGATGATTTTCTAGTACTACCAATTCATTAATGCCCTCCTGTTATCATTACTAATATATTACTTCTATGGCCTTCATTATAAATTATTTGTAGGTGTGAAAAAAGTTATCACTCAAATATCAATAGAAGCCTTGGGGACATGCAAAATAGTGCAAAGATTTTATTTTTATTTAGCTGAAATTGACCTCCCTTTGAGTTTCATCCAACATCTAAATCCTGTTTTTTGCCATTCCCAGCCACATAATCTAAACCTTTTTCCAAATATTTTCCCCAAATATTTAAAAGCTACTTGCATTTGCTTTTTTTCTGAAACCAAATATATCTAATGTTAGCAAAGATATTTGATAAAGAGGAGAAGAAAGGTAGAATGAATCTTCCTCTGAGATCAATACTTAATGAATACACTGAATATTTATTAAGTAATTACTACATATTTGGAAGTGATTCAAGCACAAAAATTCAAACATAGCTTTGTTTAAATTGTAATGGGTGATAATTACATATGAAACATGTAGAGGATATACAATCTATCTATCTTCTATCTTCCTATTTATATATCCATGCACATACATACAAACACATGTGTGTGCATGCACACACAATACAAATATAGAAAGTAGCTTAACCAAACATTGGGCACATTGATGATAACTAAAAAGGAAAGAACAAGGCAGTTTTATACTTTCACCATCAGTGTATCCAATTCAGAACATTCATTCCTTTGTTGAGTTGTATTACAGTGTGGGGAGAATGGGTATTTCGATGGTCCAAGAAGTTTTTGATACTCCAGTTTTTTGTTTGTTTGTATCTCTCAATACCAATACTATGTGGGACAGGCCATTCAACCAATAAAAAAGAAGAGGTAAAATCTTCCTCATATTCTGTTAAGAGTTCAAATGTTGGAGTTTGTTCTCAGAGGACAGCCGGTTTAGAGGCTTAGAGCCCTTCGGATGTCTCCAAATCCAAAGGTTCTGTCCTTCAGCCTCTGCCTCTGCCTTCTTCTGCCTCCAACAGAGATGGAAGATCTCTCTTATCTCCTTCTGGGGGGCCCAGCCACCAATTTGCCGCGGAGAGAGGGCTTCTGGCGTAGCTCCACTGAAGTCCGTCAAAAGTGTTCTCTGCAGCAGAGTCGTTTCTCTCGAGTCTAGCGCGATCAGCCAGCCAAGAGGAAAAAATGTATTCTGGAATGGCTGTCTCGCCTTATATGTGAACCTTCTGAGAGAATGGGATTATGGGTTTTCTCCCATAGTGCTCTCTGGCCCAAAGAGCTTTAAGGTGTGGACTCCTTTGAGTAAAGGTGGGAACACAAGCCTTGTCTTGATTAGTTCTACTTAGTTCCTTTTTTCAGGTTCTGGCCAAAACAACTTCTTGTAAGATTAGATCAACTCTAATTACTTAGCAGTTAGTAAGGATTCCAACAATATTCATTTTTTTAATTATATGAAAGAAATAAATTGAGAGTTTTGTTGCTTGCCTGGATACCTGCAGAAATTATCCTTGCCTGGAAAAGGGAAATGATGTACTTTTTAAAAAATAATATAAAAATAATTTCCTTTGTTTCAATAGATATTCAAAGAGTGTTTACTTGGTGGTGAAAAAAAAAAAAAAAACTGTGCTCATTCTTGGGAGCATTCAAAAGAAACACAATTGAAGGAATAGTCAAAAAGTTAAGAAAGTGTTTTTAAATTGAGGACACATGTAACATCTATGAAAGCTACAATGTAAGTATCCCTACACAAATGTGGCTGCTGCAAGACTTTCAAGTTTTATTTTATTTTGATTTTTTCCCTCTCATTTACTACAAATCCTTGTGAATGGGACGGGGTTCTACTGTCAGCTTGTTTTAAAAGCAAAAGCATGAACTACACTTTGCTTTCCTTCCTCCTCCCCTCACCAAATCATTAATATAGATTTAGAACAAAATTATTTTACTTTCAACATATGATATAAGGTTGGTAGAAGAGTTTCAGTATATGAGAAAAAAGGTGAATAGAACACTCTTAATTAAAGAGCATAATGGATTCCTTATTAGAAAACAACTCCAGTATTTAATTTAATAGAAAGAAACAGTAATATAAGTTATGATTAATAAAAGACTTCCCATTTTCCTGGTTTATTCAGCTCAACAGTATGAGACCTAAAGATGGTCATGATTTTTAACACAACAGGAATATTACAAATGAATTTAAAAAAATTCTCTATATATATGCATAGTTGAAAAGTCTTCTTCTTGCTCATGCCATTATTCCCTATTAGTGTTTTTTTTTCCTTTCACTCCATTCTTTGTCTCCAATGGGAACATGGATTTACCTAAAATAATATATAGGCACATTGTTTGCATAAGAACTAGACAGTTTTGTATGTACAGAATAAATGTTAACCTTAGGACAGCTTAGCAAAATTAAACAGATCTTAGTCATTATAAGATTATGTGGGCAGAAGTCTACCTTCTTTTATGTTATTCACAATACATAGATATTATCATCACAAATCAATTATCTCATTTTAAAGCAAAAAACTGATCTTTTGTCTATTGTTATTTTTCTCTATTAAATTAGTGAAATTAACTGCATAATGCAATACACTTCATAGAACATAATGATTTCCACTTCAAAATTGTCCAAATTTTTAGCAATTTAGAATGAACAATTAATATCATGTTATAAATGCAAATTTATTCAAATTACATCCTATTAGGATATTATTAAACTAATTATTTAATTAAGGAAATTGTGGTAGAGAGGAAGAAATATCTATCATTCACCTTAGAATTAATTTAGAAATGAATTATGAAAATAACTGTTTATGTTTGAGTACCACTGTCATCCCATAAAGCTTTCAAAGACCTTCCAAATAATGCAATTAAACTGTCTCATTTTACAAATAAGAAATTGGATATACAGATATATTTAGAGCTTTTCATTTAAACTACCTTATCTTCCAAAATTTCTATTTTTCATTGTATTTTAGGGTTAAATATTGAACCTATCTTTCATAAATGGTTCAAGTGAATAACTATTTCTACTAGCATGGATTAGTATCTTTTCTATAATATAAATACTTTTAGATAATTGTGTCATTCATCAAGAACTGAAATGACTTGACCATGATCACATAGACAGAATGTATTAGAGGAAGAAGAAAGGGAGGAAGAAAAGAAGAAAGTGAGGGAAGAAGGAAGGAAAGAGGGAAGGGAAGATCAAAGGAAGGAACAAAGGAACACAAGAACAAAGGAAGGAAGGAAGAAGGATAAAAAAGAAAGTAAACATAGTATGCTTCTATCTAAATTCAGTTATCAGTTTTTTGTTTGTCTGTGTAGCTTCTCCACCATGAGTTCTTTGGGATCTTCTTGGATCCATTGTATTGCTGAAAATAACTAAGTCATTAATCATCATGCAATCTTACTATTGCTGGCTAAAATGTTCTGGTTCTGTTTGCTTCACTTTGCATAAATTCATGTAAGTATTTCCAGATTTTTTTTTTTTTGAAATCGTCCTGATTGCCATTTCATATAACATGATAATAATACGTAACCATAAGCCCTAGCCTTTTTTTTTTTTTTTTTAGCCATTATCCATGTGATGATAGGGATCCTCTCATTTTCCAATTCTATGACAGCACAAAAAGAGCTGCTATAAATATTTTTTTCCAAGTAAATGTTTTTCCTTTATATCCTTAATCTCTTTAGAATATAGACCCAACAGTAGTTCCAAATCAAAAAACAAATACTGGGACAAAGTATTATAGTCCTTCAGGTATAATTCTAAATTGCTCTACAGAATGGTTGGATCAGTTCACAATTCCAACAGTATCCTAGTTTTCTCATATCTCATTTTTATTTTTCATTTTCCTTTTCTGTCACATTAGCCAATATGATACATGTGAGGTGGAAGTGATACCTCAGATTTGTTTTAACATTAATTCATCTATTTTATAGTAATTTAGAGAATTTTTTTTCCATATGGCTATAGACAGAATTGATTTCTTCATTTGAAAACTGATTTTTAAAATCATTTTAATCACTTCATAATTGAGGAATTATTTGTGTTCTCATAAATTTAACTCAGTTCTCTATATACATGTGATAAAGGAGCCCCTTATGAGAGATGATTGTTACCAAAAATGTTTTCAGTTTTGTGTTTTTCTTCTAATTTGGTTTGCACTGTTTTGTCTGCATAAAAACATTGTACATTTTATATAACCAAAAGAATCTACTTTACATTTTATATCTTTACCTATTTTGACCCTAAAATCTTTACATTTTGTATCTATATCTTGTTTGGTCCTTAAATATTCCTTTATCCATTAGATGTGATAATTAAAATATACCTTATCTCTTAATTGGCTTATGGTATCATGTTTATGTGCAAATCACATACAATTTTGATCTTTTCTTGGCCTACAGTGTGAGATATTGGTTTCAGTCATACTGTTTTGCAGTTTTCCCAGCAGTGTTTGTCAAATAGTTTTTCCCCAAAAGCTTTGATCTTTGTAATTATTATATACTCAATTACTATAGTTATTTACTATAACATATTAGATAGCAAATTTATTACACTGATTGATAATACTGATTTTTAAAACAAGGACTATTTTCATGTTGAATACATAATGGGTTATAGTCCTGACTCTCTCATATACTATCATTGTCAAAATCGATTTGGCTAAAGTCAAATCCTATTAATTACAGAATTTGCTTAATATCTGGCTATGTTAACTTTACACTTGAAGTATTGATAATTATTGGTCATTTCCTTGAAAATTTCTAAATTCAATTAAGTTACAACTCTTTAAAATATGTTGAAGCTTATGTAATAGCATAAATGTGCATATATATGTATATATATATACACACACATATACACACACACACATATATGGACATGTAGATACACAAATGTAGACACATACATCTATGTAAATATACTACATACTGACAACTATGTTTGACTATTTTATAGACACTAAAGGAGAATTAAAATAGCTTAAATGATTTTTATTTTTTTTAAGAGTGATTTTGATATATGGTTTTTGGTAGCATCCAATTACATATAATTAAAGCTTATAGATCTTTTAATGATTAAAAACAGCTTTTTAGCTTGGAGACAATATAACTATAAGGGGATTCATTAAACATGAAGACAGAAGGTGTAATTTATATTGAGATCAATTTCTTTCAAAAGGCCTTATGTGTAATATACAATAGCATTTTAATAAGCATGCCGAATAATCCTTCATTGTGTACTATGGCTGACTAGTGAGGGTTTTTAACAAGCAAGAACAACAGCAAAAACAATAGATTCCAAATAATCCTTTAAGAATTGATAGAATCAAATAGTGTCTGGGAAGACAAGATAGAAAAAAGAAATTATCAACAATTCAAGCATTATGCATGCATTACAGAAATATACAATAAAAATGCCCATGAGACCACAACAAATGGCATAGTCTAATTATAATAACACTTCAAGAGTATGTCCCTGGAAAGCCAACTTAATATGAACATAGATACAGAAAAGAAAAAAATGAAATATTTGTTTGTTGAATCATGTAATGATCTTATTTTTTAAAGTTTCTGTTCAATATAATTTCATTTAATATTCTTTTCACAAAGACTTGTACACAGGTTTCTCTGTCTAGATAAACAAAGATAATATAGTTGATATACTTTCAACATTTTAATCCAAAAATTGTTTTTACATTGGATCTAAGGTTAGAAGGAGCTGATTCCTTTCAAACATGACTTATTAAATAATTTTATGTCATTCATAAAATACTGGATGCTATACTATTATGTAAAATACCATTGTTTAATATTTAGCAATGTTAAAAAAAATCTGCTCACTAAATATGTTTGCTTACTTCTTGGAGGATGACCATCACAGAAATCAAATGTAAAAGGGATTGTCCAGCTTCTCTTCCTTCTACATAAAATTGTTATGATTGTCTAAAGCTATGACATAAAAAAAAAACCTTCTAAATAATACCATTTTCACTTGAAAGTGCTTTGCCAAACTATCAACAGTGGGGGAAAAAATAATGAAGAATTCCTTTTCATCATACAATGAGGAGCACTATTCTATATGAATTTGAAAATGCTTAATAAATTAGAACCTGAATCAAAAGGAGCAAAGCCAATTGCATTGTTTGGGTAAGACTGTACTGGATTTTGAATGACCTCAACCTTTCCCCAGAATAAAAGTCCAACTTTTCAATATTAGTAATCCCATTATCCTATGATTTTCTTCTGATGTTTCTACCATGATTTTTGAATGATTAAATATATAGATTACTCACTCAAAGAGGAATGAAGAAACATCTGGAAAACTTTTACTGCATGTCCTAACAATAAGGAATTGTCAAAGAGGAGTAGCAAAATGAATTTCATCAGTTTTCTGACCAGAAAGAATATGAGCTTTGGTGTAACAAGGTAGTTGGATGAACCTTATGCTACACTGATATCTATCCAAAGTGAGGTGGACTATTTGTTTATTTTTTATATACAAGAATATTTATGATTATTCTTTATCAAGATACATAAATAACTGTCAAACAGCATTTTATACTATGTTAAAGAAAATAAGTAATAAAACATGATACATAAAAGTACCCTTCTATTCTATTCTGGTCAGAATGCATTTTGAAGATTATATTCAGTCCTGAATACTGCATTTGAAGAAGGATATTGCCAAATTATAGAAAAGCTTATGCGTATAATGGTACGATCAGAAAGTTCAAAAAGACCAGTAGTATTGAACTCAAATTAAAACAGTAACAACTAAACTTAACAATAAAGACCCCTGCAGGCTACACATTGATTCAGAAAGCCACAAGTGTTTTTCTGTATTTATTTTTTATATCTGTATTTTTTTTTACTAAATCAAAAAAGATTTATATTTTAATGGTTTGTGCTGCCCTGAAGAATGTTGTGAATAATTTAGAGTCAGTGAGTTGATATGTTTGACATCTCTGGGATAGACCATGGTTTATGATTATTGATTGAAAGAACTATGAATGTTTAGCCTGAAGATGAGAAGATTTAGGAAAGACAATAAATCTCCTCAAACATTTGAAAGACCTCTTTCAAAGAGCTCTTAATTTATCCTGCATGGATTTAGAAGACATAAACAGAAGGAAGAAGATAGGAATAGAAGTTTCAAAGTAAAACTATGACATGGTCTTCTTCAAGAGTTATTCTATTTTTCATCACTGGAGATCATCAACAAGCTAAAACTGGATGGTTACTTATCAAGGGTATGGTGGAGTTTCCTAGACAGGTATAGGTCTCTGACTTTGAGAGCTGATGATGTCAGTTAAGTTTATTAAAAATCAGTTTTCTTATCCAAAAAATGGTAAGGCAGTGTTTGCTTTGTGGAAAATAATCTTTAAAGCAATTGGATCAAGGGATTGTCAGAGTCAAATAAGAAAATATATAATTGGTGTTTTATAAATAATATTTTATAAGTCTTAAAGTAAAAACATGTTAGGTTCTAACTTCCAATCAATAAACAACTTTTGTTGGTGGATGACAAATAAACAACTCAGAAACTTACTTTGCAGTCTCAGTTTAATATTTTAAAAAATTGTCAAGAAATTCTGTTGTGATGTTATATTCTCTTTTGAATTTCTGATTTTTCTCATTGCTTTTTTATGATTTGGGAATATTGTGATAAGGGTTTAATCAGATAATGCTTACTTACATTGCATTCATTTGGCACAACTGTAGAATCTATCACTGGGTGATAAATACACTACTTTGCAATATATTTTCACAACCAATCACTCCACTGTACTCTTAAAATGGGTTGGTTTTGTTTTGAATTGATGACTATTCACTGGTAATAAAATAAATAACTAAATGCCAAAGGTACAGCAATACTTATGGCATTCAAAGTGTTGCAAAGTTATTGCTTCATTACTGTGATCATCACTGGGAAAAGTAGCCATAGATAGTGGTGATAATGCCACATACAGTCTTCACTAATACTGCTCAAGTGCAGTTGAAGAATTAAACACTTAGTCAAAAAGCAAATGGATGAGCATGGCTGCTTCTTTTTCTCTCCCAATTTAATAGCATTTTATTTTATTTTTCCACTTAAATTACAGAAGATTTTCAATATTCCCCATTATATGATTTTGAGTTTCAAAATCTTTCTCTCGCTATTACATTCTCCATTCCCTTCCCCAACATGACAGATAATCTGAGAAAGTCATGCATATACAATCATATTAATCGTATTTCCAATATTAGTCATGTTGTAAAAGAGCAATCTAAATGAAAGAGAAAAATCACAAGAAAGAAAAAAAAAGTGAAAATAGTATGTTTTAATCTGTATTCAGACGCTATATATTTTAATCTGAATGTGAGTAGTATTTTCCATCATGAATCTTTTGGAATTATCTTATATCATTGTGATTCTGAAGAGAACTAAGTCTATCAAAGTTGATCATTACAGAATGTTACTGCTACGATGTATGTTTTCCTAGTTCTACTCACTTCACTTAGCATCAGTTCATGTTAATTTTTCTCAGTTTTTAAAAAATCTGCCTGCTCATCATTTCTCATAAAAAAATGGTATTCTATTACATTCATATCCTATAAGTTGTTCAAGCAATACCCAAATGTATCTCCTACAGTTCCACTTCTTTGCCACTATAAAAAAAAAAAAAAAAAGCTGCTACAAATATTTTTGTCCATGTTGGTTCTTTTCCATTTTTATGATCTCTTTAGGATACAGATCTAATAATAGTATTTCTAGATCAAAGGATTTATGCTGTTTTGTAATTCTTTAGGTGTAGTTACAAATTGTTCTCCAAAATGGTTGAATTTCACGATTCCACCAACAATGCATTAGTGTTTTAGTTTTCCCAGCTTTCCTCCAACATTTATCATTGTTTTTAATTGGCATATTAGCCAATCTGGCAGGTATGAAGTGATCCTTCAGAGTTGTTTTATTTGAATTTTTCTGGTCACTAGTGATTTAGAACTATATTTATATGACCAAAGATAGCTTTAATTTATTTATCTGAAAACTTCATGTGCATATCAATTGAGGAATGATTTGTATTCTTATAAATTTGATTGAGTTTTCCATTTATTTTAGAAATGACATTTTACCAGAAATACTGACATAAAATTATTTTCCAGCCTAGGTTAGTTTGGCTTTGAACAAAAACTTTTAAAAATTAATGTGATTAATACTTTCTTGGTGTGGAACCCTGGGCAAGTCATCACTTAACTCTATTTTCTTCAATTCCCTCATCTGTAAAACCAAATGGAGAAGAAAATGGCAATATACTCCAGTATCTCTGCCAAGAAAACTCCAAATGGAATCAAGAAGAATCAGACATGATTGAACAAACTTCTCTCTCCAGGCATGGTACTCTGCTTATTCTGTAATTTAGGTACTGATTTAGTTATATTCACAATAGCTAGTATTTACAGAGCTTTTGACAATTTATAAAATCACTTAGCCAATAAGTATTTTTAAAGCACCTACTCTGTACAAGGCCCTCTGCTAAGCACTATGCAATGGGCTTTCATATGTTATTTAATTTTGATAACTCAGATTAACCCTGTGAAATAGATGCTCCAATTATCTCAGTTTTGCAGATGAAAAAATTGAAGTTGAGAGAACTTACATGGCATTCACATGGTCACAAGTTTAATAAATAATTAAGGTAACATTAGAACTGAAACCTTCCTATCTCCAAGTGTTGCATTGCATTAATAACCTATCTTTCCTCTAATTCATTTAAAAGTAATAAATAAATTTCTTAAGGTGTGTATTGCATGGGCAAATTCAAAAGCAATCTCTAGGAAACTTTTGAACTCTACTAACCAAATATTTTCAGTATTTTCCTCCAAAAGGAAGCAAGAGAAAAGATACTTAAATAAGATTACGTATTACCTTTTTATCCATATAGAAATAACATTCCATTCAAAATTGATGAAATGGTACTCCAGGCAAAACAAGCTATCTATCATGTTGAGATATTTAGGATATCTCTGCCATCATCCTTCCCTGCCTTCACCATTTTTTTATGTTCAGATCTTGTGAGCTTAAGTTGATCATCTGTTCATTGTTATCAATTTGTTTTAAAACAAAAGCCAAACTTTGAACTAATTGACTTCTAAATAAATCCTAATTCTGCTTCAAGAAAGTATTTTTTTTTCTTTTTTGCCTTTGTATTTCTAATTCTTAGCAAAATTCCTGGCACATATGTGTTTGATAAATGATCACTGAATGACTAATTACCTCAAAAGTCAGCAGAATGACTAATTAATTCAAAGAATAAATGATTCAAATACACATTTGCATGATTCAAAATCCTAGAATATAAGGTTCCATTATTAACTGAAGACTTATTAAAGCATTCTAGAAGTCTGGTTCCCTCTGAGTAACTGAGATAATTTCTTTTACTATTATAATTTTTCTTTTTCATGACAATATTTATTTATATTTCTTTCTCTCCCTTCCTTCATATTATTCTGCCTATTTATGTGGAATATTTTTTTTCCTGTCAACAATTTTACCTAATCTCTAAAAAGCAATAACTTGATCTCTTTAGCATTTCACACTGCTTCCTCATTCTTAGAACTCTTCCTCTCCCCCTACTTGGGCTTCTATAACACTGCCCCATATTGCTTGTGTTTCTTGAAAAGAAAATTTTTCTATAAGCAGTTAACATTCTTTTCTCCTCTCTCCACTACATTTAATTAATAAGTCAAAAGTTTTGTTTTCACCATGGTAATCTGCCTTTAGTTCTTCTGTTTTACATAGTTTATTTCTGAGGTTTCTACTACAAGAATGATTCACAATTCCACATATCTATTAATCAATCAATGAATTAATAACAAGCAGGTGTTAATTGTATAAAATGTGCCAGGCACTTTACTAAAAGAGGCTAAGACAAAATTTCTGCCTTTCAGGTATAAATAACCTCATAGGAATATAACAGATAAACAAATATGTACAAGGCCAACATATAGAATTAACAAAAAAAAATAATTAAAAGAAGGATACTACAATTAAGAGGAGTTAGGGAAGGCTTCCTGTAGAAGGAAATAATATTATTACCCTCATTTTACAGTTGAGAAAAATGAGATAATTAGAAATTAATTGACTTACCCAGAAGCATCTGAGGCTGAATTTGTCTTCCTTTCTCCAGATCCAATTTTGTCTCTGCTGTGCCACCAGTTACTCTTAGTCGGACATTGAAAGACCTTCATTATTTAAAGACCAATGGATATTACATGTCCATTGACATAACTAAAGTTGGACAGTATATTATAAATTCTAAATAATGATGCAAGTGACTTAAATATTCCAGACATGGGGGAAATCCAAAGAAAATATCAGGCATTTAGAAACAGAAAGATTTTATACCTAGGGCAGCCAGGAAACCTGAGTTACTAGATCAAAGGAAACATGCTTGAGAATAACATGTTAAAGACTAATATTTTTCAGGGTTTTCTGAGGATGAAATAAGATAATATTTGTAATAGAGTTTACCATCATTGTATAACACAGAGTAAGGGCTTTATAAATACTTATTCTTTCCCCTTTCTCACACTCTCCATTCCTGATCTAATTTTAGCTCACTTGCTGTAGGAATATTTAAATCAGAAACTTGGATCTGCTAAATTCTGATTAGTCACACCTTGGAAACTAAGTAATTAGAAGTGAGAGTGGCAGGTAAGAAAAAAGGCTTTAGTAATCTATAAAAGTAGTATCTCTTGAGCTTCTATTAAACCAAAAGGGGAGCAGCATCCAAATAATAACTTAAGAGTCAGAAATAAGTAATTTCAATTTTATCATGTTCATATGAGGGAATTGCCTTATTTATCTATAGAGATTGTGATACATTTGTATTTTTTCCATATTCAACAAGTATATTTACATGAAGATAAAATTAACTTCTTCATTTTTGGTAAGGTAAGAAAAACCTTTTCTTCTTAAGTTTATGAGAAAAAAGCAAAATAATATCTAGTAGAATGGAAACAAAAGCTCAGGAAGAAAATAAAAAAAAAAGTCTCTGAAGAAATGTAGGGAAATTCAAAGAAAGGGCTAAGCACAAAAATATGGGAAGAAGGAAAAATATAATGCAGATAAAGAAGTTGAATTATTTTTAAGTGGCATTGCTATATGTAGTTCCCTTATTAGGTAAACCATCTTCCATGCCACCCCAAAATCACACTGTGTGATGAGGTCTTCTGGAAAGTAGATACTTCTCAGTTTTGATATTTTATAGATCCATACTCCTAATTCATAGCTCACAAATTGTACTGATATGTTTACTCAAAGAACTCAATTGAAGTATCAAAATAGCTCCAACTAAGGATATTTACTAAAATGATATGCCATGAATAATAGTAATAGTCAATTAACATTTATTTAGCATTGTTTATGTGTCTCACAAGATAATCTTGAGGAAATGTCACTGGGATGGAGAGTGTGGGTAGAGAAAGTACTGTAAATGATCTAGAAAAAAAAATTTGACCTGAATTTTCTAGAAGGAAGGGAAAATAAGAGATAGAAGTAAGATAAGAAAGCATCCAGTTATGGAGTTTATCCAGTGTGTGTCTTGTGTGAAAAACCAATTATATCATTATAATTACATCTTACAGTGGTGGAAGTAGCTAAAGTTTAAAAAAAGGCAGGGAAAGTAAGAAGAGGATAGGTGATAAGTAGATCTAAATGTTAAACTGAAGATATCACATGTTGAGTGGGTAATACTCTAAGATCTACACTTTAGGAAAATTATTTTGACATTTGAATAGGTGATGAGTAGGAGTGTGAATTTACTTGAAGTAAAGAGAAGAATTAGAAGGCTAATGAAATAACTTCAGGAAATAAATAACAATGACTCACACAAGGGTAGGGAGGCACTTTGAAGGAAGAGAAGAAGATATATATATATATATAATATATATATATATATAATATATATATATATATATATATATATATATATATGTACAAGAAATTGAGAATTCCTGAGGGTAAAAGGATGAGATTTGACAGCAAATTTGATTTGCAAAGTTGTTTTTTATGATATTAAGGATTACATTGAGGTTGAGAGACTTAGTGATTGAGTCTCACTATCTTGTCCTCTTGGATATTCTATCCTCTCTAGATTTTTGCTATTCAATTATCTCTTGGTTTGCCTCCTGTCTGACCAATCTTTCTCCATTTTCTTTTTTTTTTTTTTTTGGATTATCATTTACAGCCTACTCTTTAAACTCCACTCCTTTTTCCTTCTCTTTCTTCCCTCCATCTGTATCTCTCTCTTTGTCTCTGTCCCCCATTCCCACTTTGAGTCTTTCTACCTCTTTGTTTACATCTTTTTTCTTTTTTTCTCCCCTCTTTTCCCTCCATCTTTATCTTCCTTCTCTTTCCAATTCAGTATCCCTTTGTCTACTTATTGCTTATCTTATCTCCTTCCATAGATTATCACTTACATTTTTCTGTCTTTCTATCTACATATCTATCCATATCCACACACACACACACACACACACACACACACACACATCAAATCCATGTCCAAAAATGAACAAAACTTTTCCACTCCCACTTACCACCATTTTTTTTCTGGGCCAGTAACCTTTGCATTAACTGTGATTATTTCCTCATACCCAATCTGGCACTGATTCTGATCATTTCTCTTTCTACAACATTTTTCACATTTAATATATTCTCTTTACTTAAACTTCTATCACCTTAGTTCAGGCTCTCATCAGCTCTCATAGAACTCATAACTTCCTATTCCTTTTCTTGCCTTGAATCTATACCCAATCCTGTCCATTTTATGTATTGTACAGATTCACATATATCTCCCAACTATGCCATAAATTTTGTTAGCTCCCTATTACCACTTGGACAAAATATATATTCTCCCATTTGGCTTTTAATTTAACCTTAGTATTTCTTCTATATCTTCCTATATAGGCAAATTGCCCCTCTTTCCATTTATTTAACAAAAAATCCCACCTGCCCTTTCTATGATGAAATGAAAAAGCACAAACAATTTTATAAAATTTTAAACAGCTTATAATTATGTATTATTGTAGCTATTATTTATAAGCCATTCTTTTGGAAATCTTCCAGGCCTGGCATACAATTATTCTTCATATTTTTTTTTCCTTTAAGATAGTACTTAAGGAATCCCCCCCCATTTTTTAAGTTTCAAATTCACTTTTTTTTAATAACACTTCTCCTACCCATTAAGAAGACAAGAAATTTGATACTTCTTTTATATATTAGATCATAAAATATATCTTCAAATTAATCATGTCAATAAAAAAATAAAGGAAAAAAGTTTTAATCTGCACTCGAAATCTATCATTCTTCCAACTGAAGGTGAATATTATTTTTCATCAGGAGTTCTGTTGAATTGTTGTGTATCGCTAGACAGGTAAAGTTGCTAAGTCTTTCACAGATTATTATTATTATTATTATTATTACAATATTGTTCCTATCACTCACTTCACTTTTCATCAGTTCATATAAAGCTTCCAAACTTTTTGTTTATTTTTGGAAACCATCCCCCCTCACTCTTAGAGCACAAGAAAGGTATTCAATTATAATCATTTACCATGACTTGTTCCTCATTTTACATTCCTCAATTCACATACATATATATACATATTTCCAATTCCTTTTTACCAAGGGAAAAAAAAAGAAAAGCTGCTGTACTTTTCTTCTTTAAAACATAATGTTCTCTGGGAGCAGATTTCGGGGGGGGGGGGGGGGCTTCTGGAGGCAATCAGTAATCACCACAATTGCAGCCAGAGATTAAGATCCAAATCCTTTATTGTTTCCTTCAAAGTCTTGTCTCTTTTCCTGTGGCCCGGTTAGCTTTCTTAGTGGCCTATCTCTCTCCTTGGTTCTGTGAGCTCCTGTCTCTAGTCCTTTGCCTCTACCAGCTTCTGCCTCTACCTCCCTCTGAATGAGCTTCTAGTGGGCTTGTCCTTTTTGGCCCTGACAGCTCCTCCTTATATATCTTCCACATTGAGTATACACCAATCATTGTAGCACTAGGAAACCATTATTTGTTGTAGGATTAAATCAATGCTAAATTAGATTTAACCATTGTCTCCTCAATTCACCTTAGTACCTTGTTTCAAGTTCTGGCCCATAATATCTCCTTGTAGGATCAGATCAATCATACTGAACCATACTAAATTAGATAATTATTGTCTCTATCAATTCCATTGTCTTAGTACATTGTAAGAATTCTAACAAGCTGCTAAAATTATTTTGGACATGTTGCTCATTTTCCTTTTCCTTTTATCTCTTCAAGGGTATAGAGTTGCTAACTGTACAAGTAGGTTAAAAAGGTATACATGCTTTTATAGTCATTGGAGTATAGTTCCAAATTATTCTCCAGAATGGTTGGACTAATTAGTTTATACATCCATTAACAATGCATTAAATATTTATATTCCATTATTCCTTTTAATATTTTCATTTTTCCTTTTCTGTTATCTTAGCTAACCTGATGAGTGCAAGCTGTTACCTCAAAGATGTTTTAATTTATTAGTGATTTGAAGAATTTTTTCATATGACTATTGATAGTTTTGATTTCTTCTTTGCAAAATTACCTGTTGATATCCTATAAACAATGGTCATCACCCTTGTTTTTTGTCTGTTTTTGTTGTTTGTTTTGTTTTGTTTGAAATTTGAGTTACTTGTTTTTTTTTCTTCTAAATGTAACTTTGTTTCCTAAGGATTTGAGAAATGAGAACTTTTTTTAGAGAAAACTTGCTGTGATTTTAGTTTTCTGCTTTTCTTTTAGTTTTGAGATAATTGGTGTTGTTTATGACAAAACTTTTAAATTTAATGTAATGTTATCCATTTTTTTTTACCTGTGAGCCTCTCTCTCTGTTTTTTGTTCATGAACTTTTCTCATATCCATAAATATGAGGGATAATCCTACCTATTTTCACCTAATATACTTATATCACCTTTTAGGTCTAAATCAGGTACCCATTTTGAGCTTATCTTGAAATATATCATAAGGTATATGCATAAGTCTACTTTCTATCAGACTGCTTTCCATTTTCCCGTTTCTGTCAAACAGTGAATTTTTGTCCTAATAACTGGAATCTAAGTTCCTAAATACTATATTTCTATGCTCATTTTCTTCTATACACTTATGAATAATCTATTTCATTGATCACCTACTCTGTAGTCTATTCAATAATTGATTATTTTAATAGCTTTTGTATTGTAGTTTGAAATCTGATAGTGATAGGACACATTGTTTCACGTTTTTTTGTTTTATTGATATATTTGGTTTTTTTTTCACTTTTTTCTTCCAAATAAAGTTTAATATTTTTTCTCAGTGTATGAAATAATACATTGCTAATGTGATTATGTCATTGTATATGTACTTTAATTTAGGTATTAATATTTCTCCAAATGTTTAAATTTGTCTTTGTGTGAATAATGCTTTAGGATTGGGTTCCTACAGTTTCTGTTTGTGTCTTGTTATTACAGATAATGCTTGCACTTGGTTTTAGATAGATATTAGTTATCATTGTAAAAAAAGCTCCATTGACTTAGGGTTTCTATTATTTTTTTAAGATGAATGAGTGTTATATTTTGTTAAAAATCTTTTCTTCATCTTGATGTGATTAAAAAAAATAAATTATATGATCAGTTATGCTTATGATTTTCTTAATAGTTATATAACTCATCTCCTGGTATAAATCACACCTATTCTATTTGTACTATGTTACAGTAATATTTATGGCAATATTTTATTATAATGTTTGAAAAATTTCATTAGGGAAATTCTAAATATGCCACCTAGAAGCCTTTGAGATAAAAACACAAAAAAGATCCTATCCTCAAAAATAAATATAAATTCTGTTGTGTAGGAGTTATTCAGAGATGAAACTTCCTGACTACAGGCCCATCATTCTAGCCACTGTTCCAATTACCTATCTGTGTGCTTATTCATATCTTTTAATCATGTATCATATTTTGCCATTCATCATTTATCATATTTTTGTGAGCTTGCCTCAATTCTCTATATTTTTGAGAAATTTGGTCCTTATTTAAAGAAACTTTCTTTACTTTTTATTTTATTGTCTATGATAGCTTTTATCTAAATATAATTTATCTTTTATCTCTTTTAATTTGGAATATTTTTGCTTTTTTTTTTTGTCTGAGACTATTGCTAGTTCTTTCTATTTTACTTTAGCTAAAAAGTACATTACATTATAATCCAGCTTTTTATTTTAACTTTCTATGTGTGTGTTTATGTGTGCTTCTGGTTCAATTGTGTCTCTTGTGCATAGCATAACAATAGATTTTTAATCCATTCTCATAGTTACTTCAGCTTTAATAGTGAGCTTATCCCATGCACATTCATGATTATGATTACTGATTGTATATTTCCCCAATATAATCATAGAAGTTTCATAATCACATCCTAAAAATTATTTTGAGCTTTTTGTTCACTCTTGTCCAACTTTTCATGACCCAATTTGGAGCATCCTTGGCAAAAATACTGAAGCAGTTTGTCATTTTATTCTCTAGATCATTTTATAGATGAGAAATTAAATGAAAGAGAATTAAGTCAATTGTTCAGTGTTACATAGCTAGCAAACATCTGAGGCTAGATTTGAATTCAAGAAGTTGAGTCTTTCTGACTCCAGGCCTGACACTCTATCCACTTGGGGTTTCATAGATGATAGTGGTATTTTATTTCCATGTAACCTTGGTTAAAACAACGCAGATATGGGCAGAAAACAAAATGAATGGGTAGAAGTTATTGAATTATCCAATGTAAAGAAGACTATCTTTAAATAGTAAGATGCACATAAAGAAATACTACACTAGTGATCCATCATTGGATGTCTTTATGCAGAATTTAAAATACCATTTATTACCCATAGAATGTTTCAGGCAGGGATAGTCCATACATCCAAAAGATTTATTGATTCAGTAAGTAAAATTCTTTGCTTTAGTTTACACATTCTAAGGAAAGGAAAATGTCACTTGCTAATTTAAGAAAAAGTTAATTTTATTGGAGAAGAAGGCATGTTATAGATTGTGATTGTGTAACTCCCTAAAATTTGTTGCGCTTCTTTCTATAATAGGCTGAAAATTAAGTGGAAACATCAGGATAATTATGTGTTCGTGTTCTGTTTTTGTAAAAGATATGTTGAAAGATATACGTCTTTTACTTAATTACTGACTTACTATGTGACTGCAAAAGAAGTGTAGCCAATCTATTTCTATGGCAGTATTGTTGTAAGCCCCAGTTCCTGTTCCCAAATTTGTAACTGTGCTGTATGAGAACAGAAAATCCTCTTCCCCTTTTGGTAGTTTGAATTGCTCTAATTTGTTCTGGTAATGGGCGCCAGATGTCAGAATTTAAAAGGATGCTGGACCCAGCAAAAAGATTGCCATTCTGACCTTCTATTGAATTCCAGAGCTCTTACCCTTTTTTGTCTTCTGAGCAAATCAAGCATTCACAAACATGCTTAATAGAATAGGGGAAAAAAAGCTTTCCTCTTGTGGAAAAAGTCACAATCAGAACTGAGATGGCTGGTTGCCACTTTCCTTGTCAGAGTGACATCTGCTACTGTTTTCTGAGCTGCCTTTTGTAGGGGAAATAGTAAATAAATAAATTAATTAAGGAAAAAAAAAAAAAAAACTTTAACCTCCACAGGCTGTCTCTGTCTTTGTAGTGGTTGCTTTTTCTTCCAAAAGGCATTTTATTTCTGATTCAGTCTTTGGCATCTTCTTTTGGAATGATGGAGGTATCTTAGATTTTCCTTTTCTCTTTCCTTTCTTCAACTATACATCTATCATTTTTTTATTATACACTAACAATTTAATATTTATAATTATAATATATCTAGTTCTGTTTTTTGTGGCAAAAGATTGTTTAAATCTATAAAAGTCTCAAAAAAGTATATCAAAGTGAATATGGTCAGATACCTGCTAACTTTGATAAGAGTACACTACCTGATAAAGTCAGTCCAATTCTGCAGCATTTACGTATCTTGGTGTTTATTTCACATTTTTGTTCACTGATCTGAATGTCCACTTGACTCTGCAAGATTTTTTTGTCCCTTTTGTTGGAAAAAATGAAAAGTTTTTTTTAAAAAGAAGGTTTATTTTTCAAATAATTTCACATGAATGTTCCTTATATTCATTGTTCTTGCCTAATAGACAGGTCACTATATCCAAGCAATGCTCAGTATTAAATCCTTTGAGATTTGTTTTTATTTTAGTTGTGCTGTTCCAAGTTGAAAAAGAGAGTTATGTTTCATAAGATGTGGGATAGGGGGAAGAGGCTTTATTCTCATCAAAGAAAAAGTGAACAATAAAAGAAAAAAGTTATATGCAAGTCTCATTTCTTAAATATTTGCTGTTTAAATGATAGTATGTTTTGGAAAAGTGGGTTAAGTCCTAGAAATACGATTAGTCAAACATTTGTGAGCCTATTTTGTGCAATACACTGTGTTGGAAAGTGAGGGTCTCTATCTGTTTTTCACATGAAGTCACAGGTATACTGATTGATCATAAAAACTCTTTTGCTGATCATGAAGAAACCTAAGATTTATTTAGGAATTGCTTTAGACTGATGTCTGCCAACATCATATATTTTATTATGACTGAACTAATCTTTCAGATATTGTTTTATATATTTTACCCACAATTTAAGAGAAACCAAATAGTTCTTAGAATGCCTTGAGGTTTTTGAAATGGTGGCTATATAGAATATTTTTTAAGCTTCAGTCATCCAGAATTTGTATGGGCATAGCACTAATATTCATAAAATAGTCTCAAACTGCCTATTTTACTTATTCCCTGATAATATACAAGAACTATGTGTTATTTCCCTAACCTTCTCTATTAATTCTAAACAACAATAATGCACTTCGAAGGTTGACTGCATTCCATGGTATCTGCTAACAGGTTTTCTACATTGTGGAGTGTTTCTCTAAGGTGCTTACCTGTAGAGTACTTTTTTCATTCTCCTCCTCAAAGAACCATTTGAGTGGTCAATGAAACAATTTTTGCCTATTATCAACATTAGTCATTAAACAGTTCCTGTTTTATACATACTGTTTATAAAAGCCATACTTAAATTAAATTCAATCATTTGCAGAGCACTTTACAATCATATCTTAATCCTGCTTAAAGAAATCATTAATGAGAAATTGCAATTTGTATATCTTTAGATGAAGTCACATCCTGGGGGCTCACTCACAATGGGAAACCAGTTATTCTGAAGAATGTGGCAGTAGAACAACTTTTTTTCAAACAGAAATTATTTAGAAGTTTCCAATCTCCAACACACAATTCCTAGTTGACCACATTACTTAAATTTATTTCTTTTGTTCCGTCTTTTTTTGCCCCTGTCTTCCTTAATTATCTTGTGGATAGCTCTCTTTTATGTTATGTATAGCACTTGCTTGGTATCTACTAGCAACAGGAAATGTCTGTTATAACTGAAGATATGAATTTCTTGACAGTACTTGTCATTGATCTAGAAAATCACAGACAATGATCACTTGGTTTGTCTTGTTTTTGTTGTTGGTGCTGGTGCTTAAATTTACACACAAGTCACTATCACTTCAAGCTCTAACTCTATCCCCAAGTACAAATATGACAAATTGCTTGATAGTTCTGTATTCTCTGGCATGACTAAATAGGCAGAATTTGTGTGGCTCTGAAGTTTTCTTTGAATACAACATAATTAGTGATTTGGAAATGCTTATTCTCACACATTATTAGTTAGATTTACTGAGTTACAGCACATTCGAGATTTTCCCTTCATTAAGGACTTTTGCCAGAAACAAAGAGGATTAGGGGAAAAGAAATTTTTAAAAATAGTATCTTTAATATAATGAAAATACCAAGAAGAGGAGTCACAAACATTTAAGTCATGCCAAAAAAAAATTAGATAGATGATAGATAGGTATAGATGCACAGATTCACTCAAAGCACCAAAGCCAATAATTGTAGTTGTAGCAGTAAACTTTGTATTTTAGAAATGAGACAATGCAAATTATGTTCACATGAAGTCATATTGGGTAGTTACACAAGATGATTGATTTAAAGGGATAAATCCCATGTGGTAAGTGATGCTTTTGGGTGTTCTTTGGTTTTAAATTTTCACATGATGAAAAGATAATACATGTTCAGGTTGAAAATATTTACCTGAAGTGGCCCTTCATTCTTACGCAACCTTTCTTACTGCTATTATGAGAGAGAGCTAAAGATTATTAAAAGAGAATGAGCATGAAAGTCATATTGACTTTTATCTTTTCTTCTCTGACAATAGTAGCAAAAAGAAAATACATATAAATGAAACCTCAATACAATAATGAGAGCTGATGAAAAGAATATATATATATATACACACACATATATATATATATAATTATTTAAATTATTTATTTAAAACTTAAATACAAAATAAGAAAAGACAAAATAGAAAAAATAAAGATGTTGTGTTAAGATTCTTTTTTTTTTTTGGTCAAAACTTTCCTGTAATCCAATTATTCTTATGTTTTCTTTACTATATAAAAATTTTCATATTGTTCTATTTTTTCTTTATATTTTGTTTTGTTATTTCTTTATCTCTTATAAAGTCACTGACTTCTCTTGCTTTATTCAATATTCTTTTTGTTGTTGTTGTTGTTGAGGCAGTTGGTATTAAGTGACTTGCCCAGAGTCATACAGCTATGGAATATTAAGTATCTGAGGCCAGATTTGAACTCAGGTCCTCCTGACTTCAGGACTCGTGCTCTATCCGCTGTGCCACCTAGCTGCCTCACTTTATTCAAATAACTGTGTTCTCCTTTAAGACTGGATATTCTTTTTTTTAGTAAGTTAATTATTGTTTTTCTATTGTATTCTTGATATTTTTGATGATTATTTTTTTAATTTCCTTTTTTTAATGTTTTTTTTTTTCCCCTCAATATCTTTTATTTGATTTTTAAAGTTTTTTTTTTTATCTGTCCTATAAATTTATTCTGTGCCAGTAGCCATTTAACTTTACTCTTTGGGGTAGGAGATACATTCATTTTTACTTCAATGTCCTCCTCTGAAGATGAACCCTGGTATTCCCTATTCCCACAGTGACCTTTCTTCCTTCTTACCTGGAACCCAAACCAAAAGTCTTTCCTTCCTGCTAATGCCCACAGACAACTACTTTCCTGCCCCACTGCTTTTCTACTCCCTGAGTATGCTCTTCCTTTTCACATTTGGGCCTGAAGCGGCTTATCAATTTTCCCTTACTCAGACCCTCAACTTCCCAAGCAGCCCAGGATATAAAAGTTTCTATAGATTGAGCTGAGGCTATTTCCAAACTCAGCTAACCGTAAGGCTCCTTGCTCACTATTTCTTTGGAGATAACCTGGAAGTGTTTACTCTTTGCCCCAGTTGAAGCTCTGTCTTGGGGCCTTTTTTCCAGTTTTCTCAGGTTGTCTTAGATAAACTTTTCTGCCCAAGTCTTCTTTTTATTGGACCATGTTGACCCTGAGGAATAATTTTCTTTGGTTTTGGGGAAAAATCTGGACAACATAGAATTTTCTGACCTACTCTGCCAGAATCCTCTAGTAAAAGAGTATTTTGTACCTTCATTTCTATGGTAAATTCTTCATTAGATTCCAATACTGCATTTAAACAGGCTCATACATAGTTAAGATTGTTAAGAGATTAGAGTTACCACTTTTAGAGTAATCTCATGTTCCTTTAGCCATCATTGATTTATGATCATAATTTTCTGGAAATAAATTTATGAATAACCAATTGTATATTTGTCATGCATGTATCATATATGTGTGTATATATACATAGATGTGTGAATGTATACATAAATGTACACATACATATATAAACATATGTGTTCCCATGTAAAAAAGAATTTTCTCTTGATTGTATCCTTGCCATTATCTTAACTTTTATGACCAAATGGTACTCTGTAGAATTGTTACTTCCACAGTTCAATTTAGCAACATAATTTTTAAACTTTTTCTTTTGAGTCAGAACTTTTAGCAATAGTCACTTGCTTTTTTTTCTATGACTTTTATACATGAACATGTGTGTTGGTTTTTTGTTGTTAAATCATTTCAGTCACATCTGATTCTTCATAATCCCATTTGGGATTTTCTATACAGAGATAATAAAATGATTTGCCATTTCCTTCTCCAGGTCATTTTATAGAAGGAGAAATTGAGGCAAACAGGGTTAAGTGACTTGCTTAGAGGTCACAGAGCTAGTGAGGGTGCAAGTTTGAATTTGAAATAAATTCTTCCTGATCCCAGATCTGACACTCAATACACTAAGCCATATAGCTGCCTTAAGAAAGTTAAATGTCTGTTTATTGCCTTGGAATCATATGGAAACCTACTTATTCTTTGTAACAAGAAATCAAAATTAATTTGCTTTTATTTTAACTCAAGACCACTTAGGGATAATCTGAGCTCATTTAATGCTATATTGTACCTCCACACTCATTCTCTAGACTAATTTTATTAACTTCACCACATTTGATTGCTATCAATTTCCAATGTCCATAGTATATTTTGTGAGTGTATTATGGAGTGAGAGGGCTTCCTCCCCTCCTTTTCATAAAACAGTATGAATAAATATAGCATATACTTACTTTGGTGTCCTACCACTGCTGTGTGCTTATGAGATTCACTTACTTACTTATTTATTCATTCTTTTATTTGTTTGTTTGCTTGTATATATATATATATATATATATATACACATACATATATATTTCCCATTGGGTTTCAAGCTTTGCAGTTTTTTTCTAAAATTCCCAAAATGGTTTCATTATGGATTTCTAGAAACTCAGCTCTCTCATTTTCTTTTTCTTTCCTATTCAAGTGACTCATTATAAAGTTGCAAATCAGTCAAGGTTCCTATGATTCCTTCTTAGGAACAAATTGAGCTTTTGCCAAGAAAATTTCAAAATTAATGCTATTATTCTCCTATGATGGAGAAGATTCAGCACTGGCAGCATGTAATGGAAAGCATACAATCTATGATCAGCTTTAGTTGCTTCTTTTCTTATAAAATGTCTTTGTCAGGTAATCAATCATTTTTCTCCTTTAGTCAATATAATTTTGTCTCTTTTTATGATATTTTTATATGCAATATAAAAATTAGTGGTCATTTTCTAAGAACAATCTAAAAAATTAATTCACCAGGAATTTTAGAATAGTTTAATTCAAGTGAAATATAGGGAAAATTTTTTTTTTTATTATTTAGTGAATAGTTCATATTTCTTCAAAGTCCTTATAACATCTCACAAAATGCTCTAAATCATCTTATTCTCAAGAAATCATCAAGAATTACATGTTCTATTACATCATCTATTCTAGATGAATTGAAATCCCTTGGTGCTCCAAGAGTACAATAATCATATTTCTCATGACATTGTTTTTGTCATTTTATATAGCCAAAATGGACATAAGCAATTTAACAGATATGAGTACTTAGGCATAAAAGTCAGCAAGTATTTATTCAGCATTTTTGTGCCAGGAACTAGATTGAGCTATGGAAATACAAAAAAGAAAATCTATGACTCTGAAGAGCTTACATTAAAAAAAAAAGACAATAGTTAAAAGGAGGCTAATAAGTAGGATAAACTGAGGGGATTAAAGTTCCTCCCCTGGGCCATAATGAAGAAATTTAGAAAATCAGGTAAAGAGTTAGGAAAGATGAGCAAGAACCATGACACACCCTCAAAAATAAGTTTCTTGCAGGAATTCACCAGCTGGAGGAGTCCACCAGGGAGGAAGAATTTTTCAAAGTAAGCTGTCTGCAAAGTGTAATTATCTTCTAGGATGAGAAAGCTTCTAGAAAATGGTGATGCTTTGAATATTAGAAAACACAAAAGTAATCTTAAATCAAATGATATGATTAGCAATACCAGAAAATTAGTTATCTAAATAGAGTCTGCAGAAATAAAAATCAATAAAAATATAATTTTTTAAATAGAATTATCCCTATGAGTCTAGGGAATCAGAGATCAAAAGACCATATAACAGTGTAATTGCTGGTAGAATGCATCCTGCCCCCAATGCACTGTGTGTTCTACAAACTAGTGTTTAACTCAAATTCTTAGTATCAGTGGCTTATTTTCCCTATCAGAAGCATAGTACTTTAATCTCTGAAGGTTATATTTACTATATTAGGGTTATTATATCTAGAAGGGTTATTTATTTAATTTTATTTAATTTCAGAATACTCTAGTTTCTTCGTTATATACCCATCTATTTGCTTAAACAGATAAATAAGCAAAGAAAAACTTTCGACAAAAAACTATCAGTTAATGTAATTTTTTTCTTCCATAAGGGCATAACTCATATCTTTTAATCATTAACCAGTTAGGACATGACTCTAATTTGTAGGGTAAATTTGATTAAGTTACCTATATATTTGAGAACTGAGGCTTTTGCCTGAGAAACTTACTTCTAAATTCTTTTGACAACTACTAATGCTAATTTCCTTTCAACCCATTCATTCCATTCTCTATCCCTTATTTCACCCTGTACCTCCTCAAAAGTGTTTTGCTTTTGAATATCCTCTTCCCCAATATATCCTCTTTTCCATTACCCTTCCTGTATCTTTTTTGTAACCACTTGCTTTCCTGCATTCCTGAAGGGTAAGATATATTTCCATACATATATTGAGTGTATATATCATTTCCTCTTTGAGCCAATATGATGCGAGTAAAATTCACTCATTCCCCATTTACTTTCCTCTTCTCCACTTTATAAAAGCTTTTTCTTGCCTCCTTTGTGACGATAATTTATGCCATTCCACCTCTTCCTTTTCCTTTCCCCAAGTACATTTCCTCTCACTTCTTGATTTTATTTTTTAGATATGTCTTTCCTATCCAACTCACAATTTTATTCTCTATATGTTCCTTCTAACTGCTCTAATAATGAAATAGTTCTTGTAATTTACTTTATCATACTATAGGAATGTAAACAGACTAATCTTATTAAGTCCCCCATGGTTTCCCTTTTCTGATTACCTCCTTATGCTTCTCCTAAATCTTGTATTTGAAAGTCACATTTTCAGCCAAGATGGCAGAGTGAAGCCAGGAACCTGCTCCAGCTTTCCCAGTTTCATTAAAAAAAAAAAAAAAGCATCTGAACAGAACCTGTTGGAATGAAACCATTCTCCAGCTCAAGATATGTTGGAAGACCTTCAAGAAAGGTCAGTCTCACTGGGGATGAAAAACAACTCAACTCAGTTCTGACAGTATTCAGAAAAGAAAGTGAGAGAGTCTTAATAGCAGTTCAGCAACTAAGATCCTTGGTTCTGGCCCAGGAGCAGAACAGACAAGAAGGGCAACATCCAGTTCCAGCAGAGAGGGCAAATTGCCAGTCCTGAAAATTAGGATGTTTCTTAGAAAGATTAAGTAGGACAACCTCTTGCTGTGAGCAAGACATCAAACACAAGAGATTGCTGTGTTCAAAATCAAGTCTCAGAGGTACACAAAATTTTGGAACAGCACTTCTTATACTTCCAGGTCAGAGCTTGACCATAAAAGTAAAAAAAAAAAAAAAAAATAGAAGTAAAAAGAGAAGGAAAGAAAATAAGCAAAAAACAGAGAAGTACCTTAACCATAGGAAGATACTATGGTGACAGAAAAGACCAAAACACCAATTCAGATGAAGAGAAATGCCTACAATGGAAATCTCAAAGAGTGGTATAAACCCAAAGAGCCCAAAGAGGCTCCTTGGATTTTAGAAGGCAAATAAGAGAGGTAGAAGAAAATTGAAAAATAAATTAAATATATACAAGTGAGATTCAATAGTTTGGAAAATTAAGGACAAAAATTGTTTGAAGAAAATGATTCCTTAAAAAACGCAATTGGCCTAAATAGATCTTTGAAGAAAATCAAGAACGGACAGAAATGTTGTGATCTAGTTCAGATGGATCTGAATCGGTCCCTGTTCGGGCGTCAAAATGTGGTGAGCTTTTTCTTCTCAAAACGCCGCCAGGTGATAAAAGTTCAGATCTTTTATTATCTCCAATATAGCCCGGTTAGCTTAGAGACCTATCTCTCTGCTTGGTTCCAAGAGCTCTTGCCGCTTTGTCCTTTGCTTCTGCCTCTGCTTTCTTCAGCCTCTAGAGCCAGCACCACTCTTCATGTCATTCCTGGTGAAATCTCGACTTGCAGCTTCTTCACTCTAAAGAACTTCTTCGACTGGCCCATTGAAGCTCTATTTATGCTCCTTCAAGAGAGGGATTGTGGGTTTTCTCCCATAGTGCTCTCTGGCCCAAAGAGCTTCAAGGGAGGTGTGAACTCATTGAACTCCAATGAGTAAAGGTGTGAACACAAGCCTTGTATTAATTAGTTCTACTTAGTACCTTGTTTCAGGTTCTGCCCAAAACATCTTCTTGTAAGATTAGATCAACTCTAATTAGTTAGCAGTTAGTAAGGATTCCAACATCTCCCCCTTTCTTTTGTTAGATGAAAACACCAAAGGAAATAGGAAATCTGATCAGATTAGTGGGTTTCTGAAGGGGTACACATAAATCCATCAATATGGGCCAGAACTTTGTAACAGATATACATGGTATACATAAATCCATCAATATGGGAGGCATTATACACAATTTACATAAGCACATAGCAATATAACACAGGCTAGTAGTAATGTAACAACATGAATCAACCTGAAAATTTACACATGTCCATAAGTCCTAGAAATAGTCCATAAGGAATCCATTGTCCATTAGTTCATGTGCCAGGAATCTAATAATTCTTGTAAGCTCTGAAGTACTGCAAAAAGTCTCATCAACAATTTTTCATCTCAGGGAACCCAATGATTCTTGCTGGTTTTTCAAGAACTAAAACAGTTTCATCTTGTGTTAGGAAATCCAAAGATTCCTGAAGATTTTAAAAGTCTTTTTAACAGTCTCCTTGTCAGCCATTTGATTCTTTCTCCATCTGTGGAAATATAAGCAGATCCTCTTCCCCAAGCAATTAACCTAATTCCCTTCTATTTACCAAATTTGGGATTTCTCCTCATCATCTGGTAATTACATTGGAGCTGTTTGCACTGGATATTGCCTTGTTGTCTTAAAAGGCCTGTATTCTTCCCAACTGTAATCCTGATTGCTTTTCTGTTGGTTGATGACATCAGAGTTCTGAATTTCTAAAGTCTCTCTGGGTGTAACCTCAGCTGCTATCATGCCCCACCTGTCCTTTGATTGATACTTTGGAGCTGGGCCTTGCCTCTCCTTCCTCTGGGTCAATATACATTTAGAGGCCCAATGAAAGCCTCGGTTACATTTTGGACATGGGGTTTTGGGTTTTCTCTCACCCTGTCTTCTCACTCTATCTCCATTTCTACATTGGGCTCTCAAATGTCCAACTTTTCCGCATTGAAAACATCTACGAGTTTCTCTAGAATTCCTCTGCCAAGAAGGACCTTGTCTTTCCATGTTCATCATAGTCTGGGCATAATAAGCATTTGTGCCCACTGTGGCACAGCGTCTTATGATCTCCTCCAAAGGAGCATCTTTGTTTAGCCCCCATATAATTCTTTTGCAAACCTCATTGGCATTTTCCTTAGCCAAATGTCTAGTCATTATTTCTGTTGCTGCATTATCTCCAATGGTTCTTATTACAGCTGTTTGTAAACGTCCCACAAAATCTGCAAAAGGTTCATTGGGACCTTGCTCTATTTTTGTGAAAGCATTATTTCCATCTTTCTGTCCAGGGAGAGAATTCCAAGCTTTTATTGCAGCCTTAGAAATTTGCTCATACACTGTTGTGGGATAAAAAAATCTGTTCTGAACTCTCTGCATACTGACCTTCTCCAGTTAGTTGGTCAAAAGCAACTTGTACAATAGCTCCTGTTTGCCTATTGCCTTGGGCTTGAATCCTACATAATTCATGAAACTCTGAAAACCACAATAAATTTTGTCCCGGTTCAAGACATGTTTTAGCGATGGATTTCCAGTCATTCGGGGTTAAGATTTCATAAGACAAATTATCCAGTAACATCTTCACATAAGATGATATAGCCCCATAAAGAGTGCAACCCTTTTTCAAATCTTTAATTTTTTCCAAATTAAAAGGAGTGTATTTTCTCTCTTTTCAGGTCAATTGTTTTTTTTCCAATGAGATTTTTTTTTGATTTTGTTTAAATTGTTTCTTGATTTCTCATAAGGTCTTCAGCTTCCATTTACTCAATTCTGATTTTTAAAGAATTATTTTCTTCAGTGAGTTTTAATATCTCTTTTCTCATTTGGCCTATTTTGCTTTTTAAGGCATTCTGCTCCTCAGTCTTTTTTTTACTTCCTTTTGTATCACTTTCATATCTCTTCCTCATTTTTCCTCTGTTTCTCCTTTTTGATTTACAAAATCCCTTTTGAACTCTTCCATGGTCTAAAACCATTTCTTGTTTTATTTTGAGATTTTGGATGTAGGAGCTTTGAATTTATTAAGTTTTTCTGAATTCTTATTTTGATCTGCTTTGAACAACTTTCTTTGGTCAGAATATTTTTCTGTTGTTTACTTATTTCCCCAGCCTATTACTTGTCTTTTAATTCTTTGTGAATGTAGGATTCTATTTTTAAGGTTGAGGTTGCATTGGTTTAAGCTTAGGGGATTTTGTGCAGCTGTTTTCAGGAATCCATCTAGACACTATAGTGTAAGCTAGCACTGCAATCTAGATCTGAGTATGGTCAAATCAAGAGTGTACTGCCTCAGTGCTAGCAAAGAGACCCCAGAAATCTTCTGACCATCTGTGGACTAAGACTTATGGAAGCTGCTGCTGCTACTGCTGGTGATTTCTAGAGTTCTGCACAAGCTAGAGCTGTAAATATTTTCTGACAGACTTCCATGTTTTCTTGTTATCTCTCAACTGAGATATCTGGAAATCACCACAGTTGCTGCTGTTTTAGAGATCCTAAAACCTGCTCCTGGCTTTGAGGCCTGAGGATATTCTAGAACAGTGGGAGTTGGAGTCTGTTGCACTTACATACTTGGGACAACACACCCTTCCTTCTCTCCTAGTTGTTGTATTTGGCTAGAAAATTGTTCCATTTGATCTTTTTTGTAAGGTCTGATAATTTGTTTAGTCTTTAGATAAAGGTATTTAGAGGGGCATGGGGGTAGAGTTTGGTGAGTCCATGCCATTATTTTTTACCAAAACTGAGAATCTATTCTATGACATTGTCTAGAGATAGTTACAAAATTTTTGGATTCTTTATTAGTGAGATTATCTTATCTCTAATTATCTAATCTCTACTCTTTCTTCCAAAGGAATAAAATTGATTCAACTTTTGCATAACTTTGATAACATAAACATTTTGAGTATCTGATGTAGAGAAAAAACAAAAAACATTACTATCTTGATAGAATATATGATCCTTTTCCTGGTGAACTATATTCTAGATTATTGTGGGCAAAAAGTTATGCTGTTTTGTAACTGGAAAATGGCAGCAAGAGCTCTAATTTCCTTTAATGGATGCATTAAAGGAGATTTCAGGGAGTAGAAGATTTTGTGTAACTCCAATCTTTAACACTAAAAAATAAACCAACCAGGACTGTAGGAATGGTGAATTAAGGAGCAAAGAGAATATTATTAGCCTGAGATTCAAGTAAAATTTATAGACCCAACCTTTCTGTGTGGGTAAGGGAGAGAAACTTTTATAGCATGGACAGGCCAAGAGATTCATTCACAAAACACATGAAATGCATTGCCAGTTTTGTAATTAATAATGTGAATTTTTTTTTTTTTTGATTTTCTATTTCTTCATCTGCAGAATGGAGCTAACAACATCAGCCCCATATTAGTGTTATAATCTTTTCTGAAAGGAAATTGAGGATAAACAAAAGAATACCTAAACAGAGTGAAAATATACTTATTTGGTGATTTTCTAGTCATGCCCAATTTTTCATGATCTTTTACAGGGTTATCTTGACAAAAATTCTTCAGTGGTTTGCCATTTCCTTCTCCAAGTCATTTTACAGATGAGAAAATAAGATGTGTTAAATAACTTGCTCATGGTTACACAGGTAGTTTCAGAGATTGTATTTGAACAAAGAAAGATGAATCTTCCTAAATAAAGGTCCTCACTCAATACCCTATGCCCTGTGAAAAATAGAACCTTCTCAAATTTGGAGAAGGTTCTATTTTTCACAGGGCATAGTGTATTGAGTGAGGACCTTTACATTTACAAATTTACATCTGGATAATAATACATATTAACATTAATTTTTAAAGCTATCTTCGAATTTATTTTATACTTTTGTCAGCTCAATTACCTTAGTGTCAGAATAGAGGCTTCTTTAAGACCACATTTTGGAAGTCTAGGAACAAATTTGTTACTAGATACATGATGTTCCAGGACACATGAAATCAATTTATCTCTCTATTGTTTCTTTACACAAAATCATCATTGTGGTTTCAAGGGCCTTTTTTTGCATCAACTGATGATAACTAGATCAAGCTTTCTCTATCCTTCGGTTTTATTGGCTCTGCCATTTCTAATTTCATCTAAAATCATCTCTCTCTCTCTTCTCTCTCCTCTCCTGCTATTACTGCATCCCAACATATGTTGGGATAGTTTTTTTTTTTCTATGAAAATAGCTTATATAGAGACAAATTCACATTGCATGCTACTTAGAACTTATTTTCCTAGCAATGAGTGTCTAGGATTTGAATACTTTTGTGTTATCGATATTCAGCAATCTGAGCAAATATACTGGGGAGAAAGACAGAGAAGAACACACACAGGAAGAGGAAGAGGAGGAGGAGGAGGAGGAAGAAGAAGAAGAAGAAGGAAGAAGAGAGAACAGTGATGGAACAGTTTCAAAAAAAAAAGAGATGTTCCTTAATTCTAATTGTTCTTCACTTTGTATCAAGCTGATTTATAGCCCATTCTAAGAACTAATGTATGTAGCAATTCCTGGGAACACAGAAGATACAGTCCCTTGATAGTGTAAATTCTCCCCCCCTCCCTTCTCTCTCTCTCTCTCTCTCTCTCTCTCTCCCTTTCTCGCTTTCTTGCTTTCTCTTTTGTGAGGCAATTGGGGTTCGGTGATTTGAGCAGAATCACACAGCTAAGAAGTGTTAAATGCCTGAGACGAATTTTAACTCAGTTACTCCTGACTTCATGGTGGTGCTCTAATTGAAAAGGTGAGGAATAAATATGGTGACATATATTAAATGGCAAATGAGTACAGTAGAGAGTACCACTCTTGAAAGAGATAGTGGAGGATAGTATTGTGAATTGAGTTGTTTATAAAGCAGTTCACAGGGGCTATGTGATTTTATCTGTATTTTTGAGAGACAGTAGGATTTAGATGACCAGGAATGAGTAATGAAATCTTATCATTGTAATATTCATGCTCATTATTGTCAATAACAATAGGAACTTTCACTAAACTACCTCTTTTTCAAAGGAAATTATTGTAGGCACTAGGTAAATGTTCACAATATATACAATGAACTCTGACAATTTTAGGTACAGAGGAAGTCATATAATCATTTCTACAATGTGATTTGAGGGAATTAAGAAGATTTTCCTGATATACATAGATACACACATACACACACACATACACATACACACACACACGTACTTAGTGATTTTCCAAGTTTCTGAAATTTTGACTATATCAATTGATGCATTATTTTTAGGTATCAAAGATTCCTGGTAAGATGCAGGTGTGATTTCCAGTTGAGGAGTATCTCAATATCCAATATCACCCATGAACTCAATTTCATTATTCTTCTAATCAGATTGGTTTGAAGCAAAGAGTCAATTTTTTTTTCTAGTACTCATATTCTTTACATACAGTTAACCATTCTGTCATGTTCTCTTTTGAATTGTATCTCAAATTTATTCATTCCTACATATATATATATATAACCACTATTCAGCTTCCTGTTACTTCTCATTATAACAGCAAAACAAAACAAAAACAAGCAAACTTTCTAATTGACCTAAAATGAGAATGTGAGTGAGTGTGTGTGTGTGTGTGTGTGTGTGTGTGGATACATTTGCTGAGATAATGCCAGTCTCCATATGGTGACCCCCTCATCTACTCCTCTTCACCTCTACCCCTCATAACCCTGCTAGTTATGCTATCTAAGCAACTAACAGAGATTATTGTATTCACAGTCAGACAGATTTGAGCTTGAATCTTCACACTAACAGTTGATATCTGTGTAACTTCTGCTAATCATTTTACCTGTTTCAGAGTCAATTTCTTTTTTCTTTCTTTCTTTCTTTCTTTCTTTCTTTCTTTCTTTCTTTCTTTCTTTCTTTCTTTCTTTCTTTTTTTTTTTTTTTGTTTTTGGCTGAGGCAATTGGGGTTAAGTGACTTGCCCAAGGTCACACAGCTAGGAAATGTTAAGTGTCTGAAGTCACATTTGAACTCAGAGCCTCCTGATTTCAGGCTGCCCTTCAGATTCAGTTTCATTATCCCTACAATGGAAATAACAAAAGCACCTAATTCAAAGTATTGAGATAAAAATTGTAAAAGCAATTTTAAAAACTGTATTAGCTATAATTAAAATAGGTCTTTGTTTTCTCTTTATTGATTGTTTTATTTTTCTTGCTCTACATGTATGTTAACTCTTTTAACATGTATTTCTTTAGGAATCATGTTGGGAGAGAAAAATCAAGACAAACAGAAAAAATATGGAAGAGAAAAAACAAAAAAATAAATGAATATAGCATGTGTATTGATTTCTATTCAATCTTCATAGTTCTTTTTTCTGGAGGCAGATGACATTTTCCATCCAAAGTTTTTTGGGATTGCCTTGGATCACTGAACCATTGATAACAAGTCTTTCATAGTTTATAATTGCACTATCTTGCTGTTTCTATGTAGAATTTATTACTGACTGCTTGTTTCATTCAGCATTAGTTCATGTAAATCTTTCCAGACTTTTCTAAAATCAGCTTTTTCATCTTTTTTATAGAACAATAATATTCCATTACTCTCATGTACCACAACTTATTCAACCATTTCCTAATTGATGAACATCTTCTTTTTTTCCAGTTGTTTGCTACCACAAAAGGCTTCTACAAATATTTTTGCACATGTAAGTCCTTTTCCCTCCTTTAGAATTTCCTTGGAATACAGACCCAGTAGTGGCAATGCTAGGTCAGAAAGTATACTCAGTTTTACAGCTCTTTAATTATAGTTCCAAATTGCTCTCCAGAATAGGTGGATTGTTTCAGAACTCCACCAACAATGCATTAGTGTCTCAGTTTTCTCACATCCCCTCCAACATTTATCATTGTTTTTTTCTATTATGTTAGCCAATCTGAGAGATGTGAGGTGGTGCCACAGAGTTATTTTAATTTGCATTTCTCTAATCAATAGTAATTTAGAACAATTTTTTCATAAGACTTTAAATGCTTTTGATTTCATCATCTAAAAAATTGTCTTTTCATAATTTTGACCATTTGTCAATTGAGGAATAGCTGGTATTCTTATAAATTTGACAATTTTTTTTTTGTTTTAGAAATGAGGTCTTTATCAGAAATACAAGCTGTAAGTTTTTACAGTGATGTACTTCCCTTTAAACCTTATTTGTGTTGGTTTCAGTTTGTAAAAACTTTAAAAAAATTTTTTATGTAATCAAAGTTGCCCATTTTGCATTTCCTAATCTTCTTTAGCTTACTACTCTAAAGATCTGATAGGTAAACTATCTCTTGCTCTTCTTATTTGCCTATGATAACATCCCTCATGGAGAAATTATATATCCATTTTGACCTTATCTTGGTATAGGGTATGAGATGCAGGTCTATGCCCGATTTCTGTCATGATTTTCCAGCTTTCTCAGAAGTTTTTGTGAAATAGTAAGTTCTCATCCCAGAAGCTACAAGTTGAGTTTTTATCAAATACTAGATTACTATAGTCATTGATTATTGTGTCATGTATATCTAATCTATTCCACTGAATCACTACTTTATTTCTTAGTCAGTATCAAATGGTTTTGATGACTAATGCTTTATAATATAGTTTTAGGTCTGGTACTACTAGGTCACCATCCTTTGTATTTTTTTCATCAATTCTCTTGATAATCTTGATCTATGCATCTTCCAGATGAATGTTTTTATTATATTTGCTAATCTACATTTTTTTGGCAGTTGATTGTTATGTCACTGAACAATTAGACCAATTGAGGTAGAATTATCATTTTTATTATATTCCTTGGCCTACCCATGAGCTAATGATATTTTTCAATTGTTTTGATCTCATTTTATGTGTCTGAGAAATCTTTTGCAATTGTATTCATATAGTTCCTTGATTTGTCTTGGCAGATAGATACCCAAATATTTTATTTTGTCTATAGTTATTTTAAGTGGAATTTCTCGTTTTATCTTTTTCTCCTGGGTTTTTTCAGTATATATATATATATATATATAGTCATGCTGATGATTTCTTTGAGTTTTCAGTTTTCTTTATTACTTATTTTTTTTTAAAAAGACATCCCCTGATATACATCTGCTCATTTACCCTTTCTTCCCATTCCCATAATGAACATTCCCTTTTAATAAAGAAAATAGTCAATAAAAAACAAAATGACTTTTATACTACTTCTACTACTACTACTACTACTACTACTACCACCTGATCTGTTCTGCACTCTTAGTTTCCTACCTTTGCACCAAGAAGTAAGTTTTATCATCTGTTCTCTATATTGCTTCTTATGGTATAATTCCTTTTCATTACACTCATATCCTATTTTTATTTACCTTTTTTCCCAATTGATAAGCAACCATTATTTTAGTTCCATTTTATCATTTTCTACTACAAAAAGTACTTTTAATATTAACAGTGCATATGATGTTCTTTGAAGGTATAATTTATGTAGATGACATATTATTCATTTGGCAAATACTTTCTAGCCAACACGTGTTAATATCTTTAGAGTTCATTTTCTCTCTCCCTGAATGTTTACAAAGATATCCTAACACATTACTACACATGATACAATCATGTGACTGAGCAGATCCCAAATATGATTTGAATTCTTTTATAGATAAGCATTGTTCAAAGATCAAAAAATTTAGAGCTAGAAGAGATATTGGGAATCATCTAAGAAACTTCTTTATTTTACACACACAAAACAGCTAAAATGCCTGTCATAGACACTAAAACTAATATTCAAATTCTGAATCTTTCATTAAAATAGATATTACTCTAGAATATATTTATAGGTCAGAATGGAATATGAACCAGGTCCATACTCTGTGAATGCTTCTGATGATATATGAGCTTAATGTGGTATAAGTAAATGAATCAGTGGATAACATTGAGCCTTAAGAAATAAATTCAGGCTACTCTCTAGAAGGTTAAGCTGAAGACTGAATACTTTGACCACATAATATTCAATCTGGCACTCACTGGAAGAAAGCTTGATGTTGGTGAAAGATTGAAGAAAAAAAAAGAGGACAATAGAAAATGAAATGGGCGGATTGTATCATAGAAACAATGAACATGAATTTTGATAGGATTCTAGAAATATTGGAGCCTAGGAAGAACTAGAATCATTAGAGTCAGATATGAAGACTAAGCAATAACAATGCTTCATGATATTAGGGATGATGTTTTATCTAAATTTGGTTGCTTAATTTTTGAAAATTTTACCTAAGATTAAACATGCAAGTAATAATTAATGTGTACTTATTGAAGGAATTAAGATGACCTTCCTTTTTTGATAATCAATTAACAAATATGTGTTAACCAACTACTTGTGTCATGAACTGTTTTAAGTGCTGAGAATATGAAGAATGGCAAAATACAATCTCTGCCATTAAAAAGCTAATGTTTTAAACTGGGAGGCAGCACATAAGAGAATATGAAAGGCAGGGCGGAGGTAGTTTACAGAGGGAAGGAAGATAATGAAGTTTGGAGGAGTGTGATAAAGAAGAAATGACAATCATGGTTGTCCCTTTTAAGTGGAGGATCCAGGATGAGCTCACCAGTCTTCACCTTTCATCCTTCAGTCTTCAATAAAAGGGATGGAAGGGTCCCCAGAGTCAAAGAGTCCTAGCAAAGTATGATTTCTGGGGTTGATACTGTAGCCCACCACTGAAATGAGGTTCCAGGGGAACATGATAAGTACAGACTAGTGAGAATTGGAGAGATGGCTGAACCAAAATATCTATGATTTAAATATTGAATTTCTCATCTCTAGTGTATCTGAAAAGATATTTCTTTTTTCTTCTTAATCATAATGAAGTATTTTTTTGTTTTTATTGTACCTTTATATATTCATAAAATACACACAAAATTTAGATATATCCATTTCAGAAAACAATTCCACTTTAAAAAGCAGCACTGACTTTATTGATAGATACAGTAGATGATCATAATATAATTTTGTAAAGGTAAAGGAAAAAACCTTTTCCCAAAAATATTTTTGGTAAGAAAAAATATTGAATCTAATTTTCACCTTATTTTCTGTTTCTTTTGTATCATAGTATTGCCCTCTCTTCAAGCCATTTTTTCTTTTTAAATAAATATACACTTGACAAGGAAAATGCATCTAGCACCTAAAGATATAATCTAACTTTATTATTCTTTAGGAATCTAATAGGAAAGAGAATATTGAAAGGGAAATGAAAAAATATGGCAAGAATAATATAAGCAGAAGAAGACAGAATCACAAAATTGTAAACTTTTAAGACATAGATGGGCCCCAGACATTATATATTCAAACATGTATTGAAAAAAAATTTAATCTACAAAATCCTTGCAAGCTTATATTACAATTTTACAAAAGATTTTATTACAAGGTGAAGCTGGTCTTCTATTATGTATACATGAGCTTTTTTAACCTCTGTTTCTTGGATTTTCAGAGAAAATATGATTCTTAGTTTCTTCATAGTAATATGCTGTTTTGGAAACATAAATTAGATAGACAGACAGACAGACAGATAGAGAGATAAATAGATTCTTAATTCTTTAAGTTAAGTGAATAAAACTGACAACTCTTGGGTAATTATTGTCCAACTTTTTATAAACTTTTTTCATTTTATCTTCACATATTTTTGTACTCCAAAATATTTAATAGCCTTGTAATGGGACTTAGAAGCTTAAGTCTTCAAGCTTTATGTGTTTGGTATCAAATTCATTTGATTTTTATGTAATCATTGTTCTTCTATACTAATTCACACATACTACACTGCATCAAGCATGGTATGGCTAATTGTTCAGAGTTGACTTTCTTTGAATAAGGGATAACTGATGCAGAGATCAAAATTCATTTCTTATGGGGAATGAGAAAAGGTGTAGTTTGTTTTATACAAATAAATATGTTTGTGTGTACACATATACATGTATACATATATGTGTATATTGCATATATGCATACATACATATGTTTGAGCTATTATCCTTTATCATTGTACATATTGTGCATGTGTATTTATATTAGGCATGTGTAGGCACTTGTATATTTATATACGTTACTTGTGTGTTAGTGGATAAACACACATGATTATACATATTCACACAGGCATGCATGTATGTTTTCTTTTTAATCTGCTTACTATTTCCTGTAAAAAAAGGGGGCAGGTGTCTTAATACCAGTTTCACTGCCTATAAGATTTTAGAGCAAATATTTTATTTACAGTGTAAGTTTTAATAATTTTTTCCAAAATTATTAGAATCTGAAAACTTTTATGAAACACACATACAAACACATTCATCTTGTAATTTTATTGAAATCTTCAGAACAACTTCTGTACATAAGTGAGATAGACTAAGAAACAAGTCATTTCAAGTTCTTTCTCATGTACTCTTAAGGGCTCTCTAATTTGTGTCTTAGTAATATATTTTGAAGACCTGTGTGGCCTCCATTTAAATTACTACTTGACAGGTTGAGAGCTGTGCCCAAAGGAGATCCAGAGAGAGTTATTCTTGAATATCAATGCAATTGCTGACCTGCAAATAATACTGACATTTTCTAAATCTGAGAATTCAATTGCTCTTCATAAACAAGCAAGTTCATTTTAGGTCTCCATAGTGCTGCACCTGGATAGAGTTTAATAACAGTTTCAATTCATTCTGTCTTTTAAGGTGTTCAAAGGAAAAAAAATACACACTGCCAAAATACTAGTAAAGTAGTATTTGAGGTATTTCATGGAAAAACACTGCATGTAATCATCTCTCTTTTGTTTAAATTTACTCCAAGATGAAACCAGTTACTATAGACTTTGAATTAAGCTTATTTCTCTTTGAAATCTTTGAAAATGTCACCAAAAGAATATGGTGAAATAATAATAAAAAAGACATATTATTTCCCTCTGTAAATTTATAAAAGTGGGTCAGGAGAAGAAACCCTTCATATGAGAGATTTATAAGTTTCTATAACATGTTGATGGCTTTTTAGCAGCTTCATAACCAACCTGGTTTACATTCAGTTTTATATGATGTTATTCCCTGTGCAGACGCTCAAGAACCCTTTATAGATAGTTTTTCTCCTTTTTATTGATTATAAGGCTGTTGAACTCTAGTGATAAGGCATCAGGGGAAAAGCAGAAAGTAATGTGTTTAGAGGATAAATGCATATTTCTGTTGCATAGGGAGAAAGTATTCTATTTAGACACATCTGTGAATTTCACACTATTGTGGAGTTACTGTTTAGGAGTCCCAAATCACGGGTGTGTTTTTTAGCTTTGTGTACTATTTGCTATTACTTTCCAGTAGGTTGATTGACTTTATAGAATGCTAATGCAGAAACTCAGGATATAGCAAACTCTTTATGACCTCTGTTAAAGAGAAAAGAAGTTTATACACTGTGGCACAGGGAAAATATTATTGGAATTGGAGTCAGAAGAATTTTTATGTCTTGCCTCTGATGCTTAGCAGTTATATGATGATGGAAAAGTTAATCTGCTAGTTAGGCATTGGTGTCTTAGTGAATAGAGTGCCAGACTTACATTCAGGAAGACCTGGGTTCAACTCCAGGTTCAGAAATGGAATGCTGGCCGAGTAACTTAACCTCTGTTGATTTTGGTTGGTTCATCTTTAGGATAAGGATAATATTATACCCTCCTCCCAGGTTTGTTGTAAAGCTCAAATGAGATAATAATTCTGAAGTACTTAGGACAGTACCTGGAATGTGAAAAGTGTCATATTTTAATGTTAGTTATTGTTATTAGTCAACTAATATTTGTTGAGTCTCTGCTAATCTATACAGCAATGAACTAATTAATCATTGAACTTGGTGAATTTCAGTTTCCCTTCTTATAAAGGAAGGACTATTCTATGATGTCTGAGATCTTCTATTGACAAATTCAATGACCCTATGAATACTTCCAATAAAATTTCCTGTATACTTTTGTCCACTCTATAATGCAATTGCAAATATCTCTAATTTTATTGATAAATGTTGAAGGGGATGTGGGAAAACTGGGACACTAATGCATTGTTGGTGAAGTTTTCAAATGATACAGTGATTTTGCAGAACAATTTGAAACTATTCCCAAAGGACTATAAACTACATACTACATAGCAGTTTTACTACTGGGTTTGTATCCAAATAAATCATAAATAGAGAAAAGAACCCACATATGCAAAATTGTTTATTGCATCTGTTTTTATAGTAGCAAGCAATTGAAAGTTGAGTAGATTTCCATCATTTGAGAAATGAGTAAATAAGTTATGGTATATAAATTAATGGAATATTATTGTTTTATAACAAATGATGAGCAAGTTGATTTCAGAAAAACCTAGAAAATTTACATGAACTGATGCTGAGTTAAGTGAGCAGAACAAAAAAAAATTACACAGTATTAAGACTATGTGATGACCAACTCTGATAAACTTGACTTTTCTCAATTATACAATGGTTTAAGGCAATTCTAATAGACTTGGGATGGAAAATGTCATTTTCATTCAGAGAGAAAATTATGAAGATTGAATATGGATTAAAGCATAACCGTTTCACTTTTTTTGTTTGTTTTATTTTTTTTTCATTTTTTCCCTTTTGGTATGAATTTCCTTGTATGACATGACAAACATGGAAATATGTTTAAAAGAATTGCACATATTTAACCTGTATCAGATTACTTGCCATCTTAGAGAAGAGGGAATATGAAAGAAAGGGAGAAAAATTTGGACACAAATCTTTCAAAAATGAATGTTGAAAACTATTTTTACATATATTTGGGAAAATAAGAAAAAAATAAAAACTAATATCAAAAATATAATAATAAAAATGTTCCAAGTTCTACATTGGCACATGAATCCCAAAATTACTATCTGTAAAATATGTGGACACTTAATATTAATGTACTTACGTTTCCTCACTTGTAAATTGAAGGGGCACAATTTAAAAATAAAAACAACTGAATGATTATGAGATCCCTTCCAGCTGAAAAGTTGTGATGCTATGATATCTCCATGCCCAATTTGTTCTATAGCTTCCTATCTTCCCCAAGATCCTAGTTTCACAGGTAGCTAAGGAGGGGTGAACTCATTGACTCATGCTAAAAGAGTGAAGAGAAGGGCAATGTACAATAATAGTTCGTATGTATACATATGCGTGTACCTCAGTATTAATACTTTATCTCGACCCTAATTTTACAGATGATGAAATAAAAGTTGAGAAATCTTACGTAGCTTAAGTAACTTAGGTTATATCTACAATTAAATTTCATTTCTCTCATTTGAACTCATTTCTTCTATTTTTTCATTCCATCACATCTGTCTATCCATCTGATTGTCTATTTGTTTGACTGTCCATCTGTCTGTCCATACACCTTCCTGCCTTACCCTCCATTTGCCTTTCTATCTCTCTTTTCTTGTCTTTCTATCAACCTGTATCTCTGTCTCTCTGTCTATCTATATTTATTTATCCAACCATCTATATAGATCTATATGCCATTCTGTCTATTATCTAGTAAGAGAAGAATGAAGTTAGTGATCTGACAGTTGGGATGGATCTTAATGGCTTTAGCTCCCAAAGAAAGCAGAAGTTAAGCATTGATAGTACTCATTTAAAATCTTGAAACAATTTATATTTAATAATAACATATATCTGTACAGAAAGTTGCATTTTAAAAAAATTAGACGTTATTTTATCTTCACAACATTATTTGAGATATTATTATTATAAGTGATATTTTTGTCATCACTAACATTCCAGTTTCCAGATAAAACTTAAAATATTGAATGCTTTATCTATGAATATGTGTGGTAACTATTGAAGGAAAGATTCACATCCAGTTCTTACCTTATCCAACTTATAGCATTTTTTCACTGTATTCTGTTGGCTCTTTATAATATAATAATTGCAAAGAAATAAAATTCTAGGAAGCAGGACATCATACAATTTCATATAAGTAGTGTTTGTTCTGGGCTGAGCCTGATTTAGTCAGCAGAGACCATTGATCTTTTATAGCACAGGTTTTAAAAACCTGGTAGTTTAGGTTCCATATTACAAAAAAGTAACACATCCATAAATCATTCAACAGTCAATAAAAGGAGATTTTATGAACAAGAACAAGTGAGAGATATTATGAAAGAACAGGAATTGGGGACACCTTGATTCATCTGAACAAACTTATCTTACTCAAATTTACCACTATGATTTAACCAACTTCAAAGAGATCCTGGCTCCTTTCTAACCACATGACCAGAATGTGATGGTAGCCTGAATATTTTTTAGTTCCAAACAAGATTCATCTGTATTTTTAATACACCTTAAAGAAAAAAAAATTCTACATCACAAAATGATGGAGGAATGGATTAAGATATTGTCCCTTCAGAATTTTTTCTTGGACTTTGTTTTAAAGAAGAAAAATCCATTTGCTTCATAAAAATGTCTTTGCTTTGAAAAAATACCAGTCATTCATGTTTTGTGATCAAAATAATTCATCTCAACTAGAAATTTTAGTAACTTAGTAAGGCAGGTAAATCCTGTTGTGATAAGGGAGCCAACTGCCAGTGGCTGCTGAAGGTCTCACTCAGACATGTAGAATGGAGCTCTTCATGTGAGAGGATGATGATGACACAAGGAGATTGAGAGGCAGTTGTTGTTCTGGATCCACATGCTAAGGTATCTGAGTCCACATTCTAAAGAGTGCAAACAGCACTATAGCAGGTATTGAATCTTGTGATATATGATGGAGGCAAACTTTCAAATGGAGAAGAGGGCTATATATAGTCTGAACAGGTATTTTTCATAAGTCTTTCATCAGTCTTCTGGCTTGGCCCTTTGATGTGTTGGCCCATTTAATTATCCTGACTAAAACGTCTTACTGGGTTCTTCTCCCTTTCATTCTCCAGGGGTTACCAAATGAACTCTGGGAGAATCCTACTCACAAAGAGCTCTCCAATGCTGCTGCTTCTTTGTTTCTTGTGTTTCTTGTGCTCCACGTTCAGGTGCCAAAATGTAGTGTCCTGACTAGCTCTCTGGAGGATCTTGGGATCAGCCTTAGTCTTAATGGAAGAGTGAAGTAGGCAGGAGAGCCACCAGGATGGTCAAAGATGGAGTCTTTATTTTAAGGCCTCCCATCCTTTAAATACCTTGTTATGATTACATCAGTACAGTACACTAAGCATGTGCAAACTACATAACCATTACATCATCACATCACACTGAGCAAGTGCTAACTATAAGCACCCTGCTATGTAAAAGCCTCTTACTGTAAGTATCCCTTGCTTCAAGTAGAACACAGGTGGTCACGCCCTCCTTGACTTCTCAGGAAGGGCGTGAGGCACCAAAGAGGATTGAGGAGGCAAACCAGATATTGTCAACATGTTCTCTCTGGGCTGAAGGGTCTTATACCTTATCCAGAGTTCTTCCACTATCTGCCAACCTCTACAAAATTCTGAAAGAACTTTGAATTACCCTATTTATATTCAATAGAGAAGTATGTGCTCCTCAAGTGGTCAAACCCAAATAAGGAATTTTCTTTTTTTTTTAACTTTAAGACAACACATCTAGCTCTTAACTATTCTGAGAAATTATCCTTCAATAGATTTTCTATATTTCAGATTACTTTCGCAAATTTTGCTTTCATATACTTATTGATATTGTCATACATTTTGTTTAATTAGATGCTTTCTTGAAAAACAGTGATCTCTGTTTTAATTAACTAAGTTTTTTTTTTTTAAATTCAAAATATTTACTTCCTTGCTTCAAGGAAGGTATTGGTTGCATATTTAAAGAATATGTCTACTTTAAGGGAGTCTTAGGCAGTTATCTGGCATAGTAGATTTAATGCCTGGCAGAGAGTCAGGAAGACTATTCATGCACCCAAATTTGACCTCCAAAATTTAGTATGTCCCTGGGCAAATCATTTAACCCTGTTTGCCTTACTTTCCTCAAATAGAGAGCCGCAGAAAGAAATGGAAAACCACTTTAGTATCTTTGTCAAGAAAATCTCAAAATAGAGTCAGGAAAAATTAGATACAAAATGCCTGCTTCTGTCACTGTGAGAAATGATACAGTTCTTTGTCAGCATTAAATGGGGATCAGGATAAAAAATTGAGCAATCATGCAAAATAGGAAAATTGAAGTCAAACCTTTATCAGTTTCCTTGTTCATTGGACATGATATGTCATAATGGAAAACAATATAAGTTGTGGACTCTTGAGACATATTGATTTAAATCCTACCTCTGATACTGTGTAAACATGTGAAAATAAATTAAACCCTGATCCTAATTTCTTTTCTTATGTGTAAAATGAGAATCAGTAGTGTAATGGGCTGAGGCTTGAGTTGATGCACTGAGGGCCCAAGCACATGAGGCTAAATAGTAATTGGACCATACTCTATTAATATATAAGCTTGGAGAAAGAATAGCCCATGCCCACTCTTTGTGCAAGTCCTGATGTGTTGTATAGGAAATGACGATTTTGGTGGGTGGAGGCAGGTGAGTGGAAAAGGAAGGGGAAGGAGAGACTTTTGGGATTGCCTTGCCATGGTTTGCTCAGCTCACATCTCTCTCTGTTAGCTGGCTTCCTGTCGCAACTGTCCATATTGCTATCGCAACCTTTCTTGCCTATATTTGCTATCGCAATCTTTATTCACCTCTTCACTTCAATAAATATTGAAGATTTTTCCCTTAACCTGAATTCCTGACTCCGGCTGATTTTAAATACGCGGTCATTACACAGTAGTATCTCATATGGCTGCCCCTGAAATTTAAATGAGATAAAAGCATGAAAAGTAATTTTGAACCTTAAATCTCTCTATTTGATAGACATAAGTACTAAGTACTTACCAAATTAATTACTTATTAATTCAGTTTAACAAACATTTATTAAAACCTCCTATGAGAGCAGTCAGATGGCACAGTGGATAGAATACCAGCTGTGGAGTCAACAGGAACCAAGTTCAAATTTAGCCTCAGACTCTTAATAATTTCTAGCTGTATGATGCACTTAACACAAGTTACCTCAACCCCCACCCTCAAAAATAAAGACCTATTGTGTACAAAGTTCTGTGCTAGAATGTTTGTGGCAGACCTCTTTGTAGTTGCCAGAAGTTGGAAACTGAGTAGATGCCCATCAATTGGAGAATGGCTGAATAAATTGTGGTATATGAATATTATGGAATATTATTGTTTGGTAAGAAATGACGAGCACGATGATTTCAGAAAGGCCTGGAGAGACTTACATGAACTGATGCTAAGTGAAATGAGCAGGGCCAGGAGATCATTATATACTTCAACAACAATACTATATAATGACCAGTTCTGATGGACCTGGCCATCCTTAGCCATGAGATGAACGAAATCAGTTCTAATGGAGCAGTAATGAACTGAACCAGCTACGTCCAGCGAAGGAACTCTGGGAGATGACTAAGAACCATTACATAGAATTCCCAATCCCTGTATTTTTGTCCACCTGCACTTAAATTTCCTTCACAGGCTAATTGTACACTATTTCAGGTTCTGATTCTTTTTGTACAGCAAAATGGTGGTTTGGCCATGTATACTTATTTTGTATTTAATTTATACTTTAACATATTTAACATGTATTGGTCATCTTGCCATCTAGGGGAGGGGGTGGAGGGGAAGGAAAGGAAAAATTGGAACAAAAGGTTTGGCATTGTCAATACTGTAAAATTACCCACATATAACTTGTAAATAAAAAGCTATTAATAAATCAAAAAAATTTAAAAAACACACACAAAAATAAAGTTCTGTGCTAAGTACTGGTGAAATAAAAACAAAAATGAAACTGCCTACTCTGAAGGATTATAATTGATCCTGCAGCAACACTTTAAGAAGTGCTGACTTTCAAGTCAGAGGAATGAGGTTTGATTCTTAATTATTGCTGTTAGTAATTGTGGGATCTTGAGCAAATCACTTCACTTCATCAGTTTTATCCTATATAAAGAAGCAGTTTAGTCTACATGACTTCAGAGTTCTCTTCCAGTTTAAGGTTGATGAGGCTACTGGGAAAACAATGTTATACAAAATAATTTTTATTTGTCAGTCTTTGACTTTTTAAGATTCTATGATTTAGGCTTCCGGTTAAGATGGCGGAGAGGAGGCACACAGCTGTGTAAGCTCCACGCTTTCTCTCACTATCCATTTCATTACAAGCCTCTGAATTAATGCTTGACTGAAAAAAAACCCACAAATAGTTACCAAGAGAAGCCATCCTTGAGATTCGCCAAGAAAGGTCTGTCTTTACTGGAGGGCTGGGACGGTTTTAGATCGGGCGCAGGCTGAGGGCAGCGGCAGTGAGAGTACGGGAGCAGAATGGAGAGGGGGTGGGGAGTGATTGCAGTTGTCTCTGCGGGGAGAGCTTCGCTACAGGATTAGATACTTTGCTCCGGCAGCAAGTCAGCAGCCCAGCAGAGAAGCTAAAAACACCGGGGTTGAAGAACACAACCCCAAACAGCTGGAGTCTCTCAGGACCTGGCCGTCCCCCCTTCCCCCCCACAGTGACTCAGCACGCTGTGGGATCTCAAAGCGCAGTCCTGCTAGTGCCTCACTGCTGCCCCCCGCAGTCTGTAGAGGAAGCTCGGTAACACCACCCAGCTGTTCCCCAAAGAAAGACTCCAGTTTTTTCTGTTTTTCTTTGGTAGTTTGTCTTTGATTATTAGACAGAATGAGCAAGAAACTAAAGAGGACTTTAACCCTTGACAGCTTCTATACAGATAGAGAGCAGACTCTAAATCCTGAGGAGACTAAAAACAGACAGTCCCCAAGTGAATCCCCAAAGGAGGAGATCATCTGTTCCTCAGCACAGATGAACCTCATAGAAGTAATTAAAAAGGCTCTCACAAGGGAGCTAGAAGAAAAATGGGAAAAGGAGAGGGAGGCTTGGCAAAAGAGCCTGGAGAAGTCAGTTAAAGAGAGAGTGGATAAAGAAGTAAAATCCTTGAAAAATAGGATTGGTGAACTGGAAAACAAAATTGGCAAAATGGAAAAAAATTTCACAGAACAAAAGAACTCAATGGGACAATTAGAAAAAGATTTTAAAAGAGTGAGTGAAGAAAGTACTTCACTGAAAATCAGAATTGAACAATTGGAATTCAATGACTCGAGGAGACAAGAAGAATCAGTCAAGCAAATACAAAAAAATCAAACAATGGAAAAGAATGTGAAATACCTTCTGGGGAAGACAACAGACCTGGAAAAAAATCCAGGAGAGACAACCTGAGAATCATCGGACTCCCAGAAAAGTATGATGAAAAAAAGAGCCTGGACACTATTTTCCAGGAAATTATCAAAGAGAACTGCCCAGAAGTCATAGGAACAGAGGAAAAAATAAACATTGAAAGGATTCATCGATCACCCACTGAAAGGGATCCTAAAATCAAAACACCAAGGAATATAGTGGCCAAATGCCAGAACCCTCAGACAAAGAAAAAAATATTGCAAGTGGCTAGAAAAACCCAATTCAAGTATCAAGGAGCCACAATAAGGATCACCCAGGATCTGGCAGCATCCACATTAAAAGATCAAAGGGCCTGGAATATGATATTCTGAAAGGCTAAGGAAATTGGTATGCAACCAAAAATAACTTACCCAGCGAGAATGAGCATCTTTTTCCAGGGAAGAAGATGGACATTCAACGAAGTAAGCGAATTTCATCTATTTCTGATGAAAAAGCCAGAACTTAACAAAAAATTTGATCTACAAATTTAGAACTCAAGAGAAATCTAAAAAGGTAAAGATTAATCTTGGGAACTATATTTTGACTATGTAGATGTATAAAGAATACATGTATACCTTGTTCTAGAAATTGATGTGGAAAGGACATTGTACCAGAAAAAGGGTAAAGTGGGGGTAGTACATCTCATGAAGAGGCATAAGAAACCTATTATATCTGAGAGAAAGAATGGAGGGGGATGAATATAGTGGGTATCTTACTGCCTTCAGAATTGGCTTTAAGTGAAAAATCTTAAGACATATTCAATCTATGGTGAAACTTCTCCCACCTCATTGAAAAGTGAGAAGGGAAAAGTGAAAAGGGAAGGAATAAGCTAAGCGGAAGGGAATACAGAAACTGGGAGGGAAAGGGGTAAGATAGGGGGAGGAACTCTAAGGCGGGGGAGGGATACTAAAAAGGGAGGGCTGTGAGAAGCAAGTGGTGCTCACAAGCTTAATACTGGGAAGGGGGGAAAGGGGAAAGAAGGGAGAAAAGCATAAACCGGGGTTAACAAGATGGCAAGTAATACAGAATTGATCATTCTAACCATAAATGTGAACGGGGTAAACTCCCCTATAAAGAGGAAGAGGTTAGAAGAATGGATTAAAAGCCAGAATCCTACAATATATTGTTTACAGGAAACACACCTGAAGTGGGGAGATACATGCAGGTTAAAGGTAAAAGGTTGGAGCAAAATCTACTATGCTTCAGGTGAAGTCAAAAAAGCAGAGGTAGCCATCCTGATCTCAGATCAAGCTAAAGCAAAAATTGATCTAATTAAAAGAGATAAGGAAGGGCACTATATCTTGCTAAAGGGTAGCATGGATAATGAAGCACTATCTATATTAAACATATATGCACCAAGTGGGGTAGCATCTAAATTCTTAAAAGAGAAACTAAGAGAGCTGCAAGAAGAAATAGACAGTAAAACTATAATAGTGGGAGATCTTAACCTTGCACTCTCAGAATTAGATAAATCAAACCACAAAATAAAGAAGAAAGAAGTCAAAGAGGTAAACAGAATACTAGAAAAGTTAGATATGATAGATCTCTGGAGAAAATGTAATGGAGACAGAAAGGAATACACTTTCTTTTCAGCAGTTCATGGAATCTATACAAAAATTGACCATATATTAGGACATAAAAACCTCAAACTCAAATGCAGTAAGGCAGAAATAGTAAATGCATCCTTTTCAGACCACGATGCAATGAAAATTACATTCAACAAAAAACCAGGGGGAAGTAGACCAAAAAATAATTGGAAACTAAATAATCTCATACTAAAGAATGATTGGGTGAAACAGCAAATCATAGACATAATTAATAACTTCACCCAAGAAAACGATAATAATGAGACATCATACCAAAATGTATGGGATGCAGCCAAAACGGTAATAAGGGGAAATTTCATATCTCTAGAGGCCTATTTGTATAAAATAGAGAAAGAGAAGGTCAATGAATTGGGTTTGCAACTAAAAATGCTAGAAAAGGAACAAATTAAAAACCCCCAGTCAAACACTAAACTTGAAATTCTAAAAATAAAAGGAGAGATCAATAAAATTGAAAGTAAAAAAAAAAAAAACTATTGAATTAATTAATAAAACTAAGAGTTGGTTCTATGAAAAAACTAACAAAATAGACAAACCCTTAGTAAATCTGATTTAAAAAAGGAAAGAGGAAAATCAAATTGTTAGTCTTAAAAATGAAAAGGGAGAACTCGACCACTAACAAAGAGGAAATTAGAGCAATAATTAGGAGTTACTTTGCCCAACTTTATGCCAATAAATTCGACAACTTAAATGAAATAGAAAAATACCTCCAAAAATATAGCTTGCCCAAACTAACAGAGGAGGAAGTAAAAATATCCTAAACAGTCCCATCTCAGAAAAAGAAATAGAACAAACTATCAATCAACTCCCTAAGAAAAAATCCTCAGGACCAGATGGATTTACATGTGAATTCTACCAAACATTTAAAGAACAATTAACTCCAATGCTAAATAAACTATTTGAAAAAATAGGGATTGAAGGAGTCCTACCAAACTCCTTCTATGACACAGACATGGTACTGATACCTAAACCAGGTAGGCTGAAAACAGAGAAAGAAAATTATAGACCAATCTCCCTAATGAATATTGATGCTAAAATCTTAAATAAAATATTAGCAAAAAGATTACAGAAAATCGTCACCAGGATAATACACTATGACCAAGTAGGATTTATACCAGGAATGCAGGGCTGGTTCAATATTAGGAAAACTATTAGCATAATTGACTATATCAATAACCAAACAAACAAAAACCATATGATCATCTCAATAGATGCAGAAAAAGCATTTGATAAAATCCAACATCCATTCCTAATAAAAACACTTGAGAGCATAGGAATAAATGGACTTTTTCTTAAAATAGTCAGGAGCATATATTTAAAACCATCAGTAAGCATCATATGCAATGGGGAAAAACTGGAACCTTTCCCAGTAAGATCTGGAGTGAAGCAAGGTTGCCCACTATCACCATTATTATTTAATATCTTATTAGAAACACTAGCCTTGGCAATAAGAGTCGAGAAAGATATTAAATGAATTAGAGTAGGCAATGAGGAAACCAAACTTTCATTCTTTGCAGATGATATGATGGTATACCTAGAGAACCCCAGAGATTCTACTAAAAAGCTATTAGAAATAATTCATAATTTTAGCAAAGTAGCTGGCTACAAAATAAATCCCCATAAATCCTCAGCATTTTTATACATCACCAACAAAACCCAACAGCAAGAGATACAAAGAGAAATTCCATTCAGAATAACTGTTGATACCATAAAATATTTGGGAATCTATCTACCAAAGGAAAGTCAGGAATTATATGAGCAAAATTATAAAAAGGTCTCCACACAAATAAAGTCAGACTTAAATAATTGGAAAAATATTAAGTGCTCTTGGATCGGCCGAGCGAACATAATAAAGATGACAATACTCCCTGAACTAATCTATTTATTTAGTGCTATACCAATCAGATTTCCAAGAAAATATTTTATTGATCTAGAAAAAATAACAACAAAATTCATATGGAACAATAAAAAGTCGAGAATCTCAAGGGAATTAATGAAAAAAAAAATCAAATGAAGGTGGCCTAGCTGTACCTGATCTAAAATTATATTATAAAGCAGCAGTCACCAAAACCATTTGGTACTGGCTAAGAAATAGATTAGTGGATCAGTGGAAAAGGTTAAGTTCACAAGACAGAATAGTCAACTATAGCAATCTAGTGTTTGACAAACCCAAAGCCCCTAACTTCTGGGAAAAGAATTCATTATTTGATAAAAACTGCTAGGATAATTGGAAATTAGTATGGCAGAAATTAGGCATGGACCCACACTTAACACCATATACCAAGATAAGATCAAAATGGGTCCATGACCTAGGCATAAAGAACGAGATTATAAATAAATTAGAGAAACATAGAATAGTTTATCTCTCAGACTTGTGGAGGAGAAAGAAATTTGTGACCAAAGATGAACTAGAGACCATTACTGATCACAAAATAGAAAATTTTGATTACTTCAAATTAAAAAGCCTTTGTACAAACAAAACTAATGCAAACAAGATTAGAAGGGAAGCAACAAACTGGGAAAACATCTTCACAGTTAAAGGTTCTGATAAAATCCTCATTTCCAAAATATATAGAGAACTGACTCAAATTTATAAGAGATCAAGCCATTCTCCAATTGATAAATGGTCAAAGGATATGAACAGACAATTTTCAGAGGATGAAATTGAAACTATTACCACTCATATGAAAGAGTGTTCCAAATCATTATTGATCAGAGAAATGCAAATTAAGACAACTCTGAGATACCACTACACACCTGTCACATTGGCTAAGATGACAGGAAAAAACAATGATGAATGTTGGAGGGGATGCGGGAAAACTGGGACACTAATGCATTGTTGGTGGAATTGTGAACGAATCCAACCATTCTGGAGAGCAATCTGGAATTATGCCCAAAAAATTATCAAATTGTGCATACCCTTTGATCCAGCAGTGTTTCTATTGGGCTTATATCCCAAAGAAATACTAAAGAAGGGAAAGGGACCTGTATGTGCCAAAATGTTTGTAGCAGCCCTGTTTGTAGTGGCTAGAAACTGGAAAATGAATGGATGCCCATCAATTGAAGAATGGCTGGGTAAATTGTGGTATATGAATGTTATGGAATATTATTGTTCTGTAAGAAATGACCAGCAGGATGAATACAGAGAGGACTGGCGAGACTTACATGAACTGATGCTAAGTGAAATGAGCAGAACCAGGAGATCATTATACACTTCGACAACGATATTGTATGAGGATATATTTTGATGGAAGTGGATTTCTTTGACAAAGAGACCTAACTGAGTTTCAATTGATAAATGACGGACAAAAGCAGCTACACCCAAAGAAAGAACACTAGGAAACGAATGTGAACTATCTGCATTTTTGTTTTTCTTCCCGGGTTATTTATACCTTCTGAATCCAATTCTCCCTATGTAACAAGAGAACTGTTTGGTTCTGCAAACATATATTGTATCTAGGATATACTGCAACACATCCAACATATAAAGGACTGCTTGCCATCTAGGGGAGGGAGTGGAGGGAGGGAGGAGAAAAAAATTGGAACAGAAACGAGTGCAAAGGATAATGTAAAAAAAAAATTTCCCTGGCATGGATTCTGTCAATATAATTATTAAATAAAAATTTAAAAAAAAAGAAAAAAAAAGATTCTATGATTTACAGAAAGCCGGGCTTTTCTATTATCCCTATCTCTCAAAATTTTCTTAATTTTATGTTTATTATTTCCATGATACCATCTACTCATCTCATCCTCTGCCTTCTACTTTTCCTCTTACTTTCAATCTTTGATATGATTTTTTTTCAGTGATTTCAGTCTTCTCATTATATAAGCAAAATATTTAAGCTTCAATTTCAATATTTGACCTTCTAATGAATAATTTATATTAATTTCTTTTAAATATTGACTGATTTGATCTATTTGTTCTTCTCTTGAACCACAATTTGAAAACAGGTACATAGAAAAATGTGTTTTAAAGAACTTTTCTAAGGTCTGATAAATACAAGAAATATACATGCTGAGTATTTAAGGGAAAAAATAATCTAAAAAGCAGAGTTAAGAATAGAGTTCATTCTAGGGATGGAGGTCAACTTGTGTAATTACAAAAAAGCTAGGGATGATTTGTTGAAGCAATGAATTTTTGGACAACAACTAGTGATTCAGTTGCTGTAGAATATTTCATCAAGGCAAGTAATATGAAATATCTAAGGGGATAGTTTGGATATATCATATTTGGTACAGTAGGGTAGGGAATATTTAATTTTTTCTTTAAATCCTTAGCATTTGGCTCTATGTCCGCAACTTTGAAAAAAAAAAGAGTTCTCAAATTATTGCTATTATTTAAATAAGACTGATTATAGGAAGCTTTAAATTTCATGTTTGGGAGTTCACATTTTATTCTAATTACAATGGGATAACTGAAGATTGTTGAGGGAAGTGACATAACACCTGTAACTAAGGAATATTAATTTGACAACATTGTGAGCGATGGATTAAATAATATGAGAAAAAAAATAAAAGAGACCAATTAGGAAACCATGACAGTATTCTAAGTCATATGAAAAGTGAGGTGGTAATTGGATGCTAAAGGCATGATAAGAGAGAAGATGCCATATGAGAGATGTTAAATCAAAAGGAATAAGATTGTTCCAACTCACTGAACATAGGAGAAAAGGCAGAAAAGAGGATGAGACAAGCTTTACCAATTTAGTGAATGTGTGACTAGAAAATATTGCTTTCCTGGACAGAAAAAGAGATTTTTGGGGAAATCCAGTTTTGGAGAGAAAAACAATATGCTTTCTTGAAAACAAGTTTAGTTTCAAAAATCAACATAGTCAAATCCATAGGCTTATAGATTATCCCTATAAAGTTCCTCTAAGGTCATCTATTCCAGTTCCTTCATTTTTATTTTTAGTAACTTACCTAAGATCTCTTTGATAGTAAGATAAAGAATAAATATTTGGAGATATGAGACAGGATCTCAAGAAAGAGATATGAACTGGATATGTACAAGTTTGCTAGATATCTCTGAAACAATGATAATTGAACACAGAAGATCAGCAAAAGAGAACATGTAGCAAAAGGGAAAAGTTAGATCTAGGACAAGAGGTTTGGGTAGAAGCTGGAAGATTAAATGTGTTGTGTTCTTTAGAATCGTTATTCCAAAGGACACCATAAAAATATCGAAAACACATTTCAAATCATAATTTAAATATTATAGGCACTTTTTATATTATATGGACTTTACTCTCCCCTCCTCAGTGTCATCCTGATAAACATAATTTAATCAAAATAACTCACCAGTGTAGTAAACAAAAGTTAATTGTGTCTTTTTAAAGCAAAGTAAGACAAATTTCTTGGTATTAGGTTTGACCACTTGTGTACTACATGCTTCTCTGCTGGATCCAAATAAACAACATCTATTATACATACACACATGTGCATACTTGCTCTCATGCATGTGTGTGTATATATATATTCACATAATTTTATTAACTGTAATACACTATGTTAAAAGAGCATAGACATTTTTGAAAATGGGTAAAGTCATCCTTTATCTCAGAAGATAAAGTATTGCAAACTGCACCATTGGAGGTATATATTAATAGGTCCATGTTGCTAGAATAATAAGTTCACTAAAGTATTGCAGTTTAAGGACTATAAGACAGATGTTTGTGTTCATTATAGATATAATAGGTGACTGAATGCATGATAAATAAAATAAAATGCAAATAATGGAATATGTGAAGTTAACTAGATGTTTTCATGCTAAAATTATATATCACTCTTTAAGTAGAAATTAAAGCTTTTGAAAAGCTGCAAATTATTAAATGGGAATCAAGTCATTTGCCTATATAACTAGAGATCTATGAAATCTCTCCAGGGTATATAAAACGAATCTATGTTCTTTCAATATTCATGAATGTTTTTTTTATTATGGTCCCAAATTATTTATTTCAAAGGTTTTTATAAACTTTACGTACTTTTGATATAAGAAGTTACAATTCATTGTAAAAGAATATTTATAATGATGCTTTTTATTGTCAGAATAATCATAATAAAATTTAAAATTCGTTTTCAGACATGTAATGACAAAGCACTGTTTTCTGTAATATACAATACAACCTTATTGGATGACTTAACATTAATATGTTGATGGAAAATTTGAGAAATTATATGTTTAGGAAAAGTATATTTCAACGTCACGAGTGGAATTCAGAACAGAACGAAATTAGAAAATTATTTTAAGCACTGCAAATACTAGGCTTTGTTCCCATTAGCACACAATCTTCCAGTGTCAAGATGGCAGAGTAACAGTAGAATGTTTAGCCAAACTCCTCCATTGTACCTATTTCACAACGATCTAGAAAATGCATTAGACTCAATTCTGATCAAAAACAAAGAAAAAAAGTTTGTGAATCATTTCTCCTGCTTAAGTTGACTTAAAGAAATAAAGAGGTATGTGGATATTGGGTGTGGGGGTCTGAACAGAAACATATTAAAGGATAGATTAAAGAGTTTATAGAAGTAAAATAAATTTTCAAAGGTAAAAAAAATTTGGAAAATTACTAACTTAAACCCAATAAAATCAAGAGCTAAAGAATAAATCATAGAAATAGTAATTTCATTAAAATAACTCCAATAATGTCACAGCATCCATTTCTTAAAAGGTAGTGCCAAAACAGTACTTAGAAGAAAAAATATATATATAAAAACACTTTCATAAAAAAATGAAAGAATAGATCAATTTATTAAGCAACTAAACAATGAGAAAGTAAATAAGTTTATGAATTTCAATCAAATAATAAAATAGAAATGAAGAAAGCAAAAAATGACAACCAATATTAAAAGCAAAAGAAATAACATGAAACTAATAAACAAAACAAAAAAAAATTAAGAAAGTCAATAGCAATAAACAACTTGATTATCAAAGAGAAAGAAATATATTTATTAGTCCCCCAGATCAAAAAAAGTTGAATTCACCACCAATAAACAATAAATAAAGGAAATTATTATGGTTCCTTTTGTTCCACCACTTGCCAATAAAATTAGATATGTAAATAAAATGGTTGAATATTTAATATTTATAGATATACATACATATATATGGATGTATAAATATCTATCTATCTGTCTGTTTACCCATCTATACATATGCGTGCTTGTTTACTCCTCATATCAATAGAAACAGAAAAGTTGAGCAAGCAATATGTGAACTTTATTTTTTTTTTAAATAATTATAACTTTTTATTGACAGAACCTCTGCCTGGGTAATTTTTTTTTACAACATTATTCCTTGCACTCACTTCTGTTCCAACTTTTCCCCTCCCTACCTCCACCCCCTCTCCCAGATGGCAAGCAGTCCTATACATGTTAAATATCATAGAACTTTCAAAAAGAAAAAATAAATTCTAGGGGTAGATCAATTTTAAAATGGTTTTTAATATAATTAAAGTACAATTAATTCCAATACAGCATATACTGATTTAGAATGTATAGAAATAGAAATGTTATTGAATATTTTCCATGGCACACATTTGATTTTGATATATAAGCCAAGAAGATTAAAATAAGAAGATGAGGAGGAAAAAGAGGTGGAAAAAAAGGAGGAGGAGGAAGAGGAGAAGTAGGAAATTGGAGAAGGAGGAGGAAGAAGAGAAGTAGTAATAAAGAACTAATGAATATTGGTTGAAAAATTTTATATAAAATATATTGAAGGAGACTATAGTAACACATCACAAACATTATATAATATAAGGAAGATATATTTAAATTGGAAATACACTTAAAATTTAGGAAAATTATAAACATAATCACATTTATAATGAAAAAAGAAAAATTAAATGATTTTATAAATTGATACCAAAAAAAAGATTTTGCCATAGTGTAATATTCATTCCCATTAAACCCTGTAAACCATAGAAATCATTGGAAATTTCCTTTATACGTAACATTTACTTAAGCCAAGAGTTAGCATTGTTTGTAATGAGAGGGCTTTACAATAAGATCATGGGTAAGCAAGCATGCTCATTACACTATTAATATTCAATATAATGCTAGAAATATTAGGTATTGCACTTAGTCAAGAAATAACAATGAGAGAATAAGCATAAACAAAGAAGAAACAAAATGATCTTCTTTTCAAATGATATGATGGTTTATTTAGAAAGACATAAAATGTCAAAATAAAAAAGAAAAAAGTCAACATCTTCAAAAAACTTGTGGGATATAAAATAAACCTGTACATATCAACAATTTTTTTTATGTAGTCAACTCCCAGCAAGAACATATAAACTCAATTTAAAATAATTATAGATAATACAGACAATACCAAAGTCCTTAGAAATCCACCCACCAAAACTTCAATACAAAGTACATAAGCACAATTAAAAAACACTCTTTGTCCAAATAGAAACAGCATTACTTGGAGATACATTATAAATAATCAGATATACTAATTGCTTTGGAGTTGAGACAATATAGCAAAACGTGAAAATGTTACCTAAATCAATTTGGTTATTCATTGTCATCCTAAATTACAAAACAAAATCATTTTATAGAGTTTGACAAATACTAACATTTATTTGAAGAAAACAGATAAACAAAAAGTCAAGATTATCTAGGGCATTTATTTAAAAAAGTGGGAGGAAAAGGTGGAAGATACTAATATCATAGAATTGACTGCATAGATCAACATCTCTCACTGTACACCAACATACAATGAAAATGCATAAAGAATTCAAACATTAAAGGACACATAAATTAGAGGAATATAGAAAGGAGTAACTATCAGAGCAATCAATAGGGGAAGAATTCATGATGAGACAATAGATAACATTTCAGAGAATGTAAAATGGACAGTTTCAATTATATAATTAAAATTATTTGCAAAATCAAAACCAATGCAACTATAATTAGAAGAGAATAAAGAAATTAATAAAACAATGTTTTGCTAACCATTTCTTTTTCTGATAAAGATGTTATTTCTAAGATATGTATTTAATTGAATCAAATGTTTAAAAAATAACTATTTCCCATTTATGTCAATATCCATATGAATAAATATATTGAATTACTGATAATTAGAGAAATGCAAATTAAAGTAGCTCTGAGGTCCAACTTTGTACCCATCGGATTGGTAACTAAGAAAAAAAAATAAAGTTACAAATGCAAGCAGGGATAAAAACCAACAACAAAAATTGGCATGCTAATGAAATATTGGTTAATCTATAAATTTGTCCATACATTCTGAAAATCTATTTAGAATTATGTTAAAAATAAAACAAAACTGATTAAATTATGCATCCTTTTAAATTATGCTGACAATGTTAAGTGTATATTCTAAAGATATAGAAGAAAGTTGAAAGAGATCCGCAATGTACAAAAAATATAGCACTTCTTTTTGTGGTGGCAAAAATAAAAAAATAAAAAAAAGAAGAAATTGAAGGAGTTCTTACAAATTGGAGAATAGCTAAAATAATTGACATATTAATATGATGCAATGTAATTGTGCTCTAATGAATGACAAATAAGATGTTTTCAGAAAAACTGGGGAGACTATATTTAACTGATGCAAACAAGAATTTATACAGTAACAACAATACTATTAAAGATAGTTTTATCCACCATTGTGTCCAGCAAATGGGGTTGGAGATGTTCTTATTATAGTTGTAATGCAGAAAAATCTGTGCTATTCTTAAGGAAGAATTCATTGATGTTTATTCTTGTTGGATTTTCCCTGATGCTTGTCTCTATTTATCATCCAAACTGATACATATGCATTAGTACCATTTGTGAGGCTTCTATCTTATTTTCCAATTCTATGGGATTATGTTACCTATCCATTCAATTTAATTCTTTACTTTCTTGATTCTTTTTCTTTCAATTACGTTGCTCCCAGTTCATTTAGGATCTCATCAGCTCTCACATAAATTATTGAAATAACCTCTTTAGGATAAGATTTATGTACACAAACACACACCTACTAAAAGGCAAACAAACAAATTTAATTTTACATGGACAAAAGGAACCCACAATAATTTATTGAATAGGTGGAGATAAGGTAATATTTAAGCTTTAAGAAAATTTCTTTGGCAGCTATGTTTAAGAAAAAAATTTATCAAGCTTAGATCTGACCCTTCCTCCCCTTTTCAATAAACTGCCATGGCTTCCTTTTGTCCACATAAATTGAAATTCAACTTCAGCTTTTAATGTCCTTTACAATCTTGTCCACACCTGCTTTCTCACAGATTTAGTGAACATTATTTCTCTTCTGACACTTCTCTCTGTTCCATAAAACTCATCTGCCATTTTCATGTTTTGTACCAGTCATCCTTTTGCCTACAATATATTCCTTTTTCTCTGTCTCATATAATTTTCTTTTTCTTCAAGATGCAACTGAAGCATCACTACCTACATGAAATCTGTCTTGACCCATCAAATGCTAGGATTTTCCTATCAAATTATTTTGTATTTATCTGGGTTTGTGCTCTTTATGTGTATTTTAAAGAAACTTATGTCCTTATTGCCTTCTCCATTATAAAGTAATCTTCCTGCAAATAGGAATTGTTTAATTTATTGTATTTATAACCGCAGCACTTGGCACATTTTCTCTAACAGAGTAAATACTTAATAACTGATGATAGATAAATAGTCTATAAAATATTTCCTTGATGTTTCTTTAGTTTATTATTTATTCATGTCATAGAAAATAATTTTAAAATGTTTAATGGGAGGCTGAGAAATATCAGTATTTTAAAATATTTCCTTTTCTGAATATACTTATATTTTTCAAACTCTCCCCTCCCCCTGCAACATTCTGTTCAAATCTACAATTTCCTTCAGGTTTTATCATTTTGTTTGACTTATCTGGCAACAAAAAAGAAACATGATACCCACCTACCATTTTTAAATGGTATATGTGAAGCTCCTTTGTTGCTTTTTGATTGGTTGTTTTCTATTTTAGATAATATAAGTACTATGCTATTTATTATATTTATAAATTCTGATAATACAACAACCAAACACAATTTCAATAGACTCATGACGAGTTTATGTTATTTAAATAGGAGTTTGATGGTGATGTTCTAAAGTCCTTTTCCCTTTCCACTCCTGGTGTTTGTCCCTTCATCCAAATCTTTTTGGATTCAATTGGCTGAATTGCTGCCAAACAGAAACTGACAATGCCTGCCATTATCATGTGAAGCCCAAAGTTAGAAGTACAGAACGGGAACAGTGAGAAGAGTTCTGACAGTAATAATACAATATTAATATAGCTTTCTATGATTTTTTTCTTCTGTAGAAATTACCTTGTGAAAAGGTATTCTCTTTTTCTATATTTTATTTTTTCATACTAATTACTTTATAATGTCCATTTATTTCTAGATTGATATTGTGACCAACTTTTAGTTTTAGAAATCAATTTGCTCAGCCAAAAATTTCTCATATGCTTTTCCAGGTGTATAATTTCACTTGACAAAAATTGTGTTTTAGATAAATGTACATTTTCTCCTGAATTCAATAATCTAACATATTCTGTTACTGTGTACTCATAAAAGTAGTGCTTTATCACAAAATGCATGCTTTTCTCACTTTTGGCTCTCAGTATCATTGACTTCTTTACAGGCTTAGCTCAGATGTCATTTCCTTTTCATTGACTTGCCTGGTTCTTCCATTCTTACCACCCAACCTCTATTCAGGAAAGCAGCCTGTGGAGAATCTTTTTGATCCACAAACTGATGATTTCATTAATATTTTTAGATGTTACACAATTTTTTTTGTTTTCTGATAATACTTTCCTCTCCACTCTAATCTCTTTCTCTTTTCCTCTCCTTTATAGTTCCACTTAAGATAATTACAGCCAATGTTGTATATAGAGCTCGGCTTTCGTTTCAAATTATACATGATGTTGTGGAAGAATGAGGGAGCAGTTGAAAAATTATTCTACTGGTGCAAATCAACACTGTTTTAAGTGATAACAAGCAAGCCAGCTTGTCTTTTTTTATTCCTCAATAAAAAATGTTCTCCTTGCTAAAGGATTTGTGGCTATGCCAATTACTAGAAGGATGCTTTCTTTCCAAAGACATCTTTTATTTCAATTCTGAAATATTATAATATAATGAAGTATAATTCAGATATCTATTGCATTGAGTATCAATATGCAGTTATGTCACTGACCTAGGCTATAATTATAACAGACCTTGGAAAGTATTCAGTTAGAACTGTAATGTCATGTTAAGATGGAAACTTCCTTTTCGTGGGCTATTCTCATCATCTTCTTTTGATCTTTTTTTTTTTTTTTTTCTATTTTCTATTTGTTCCTTTAAGGTGAACAACTTTCATTTGGTAGCTGGCTGGTTGTAGATAACCTGTATAGTTACTCTTTTTATTCTATATGAAAGTTTCAAAGAGGAATTCAAAAAAATTTTTCTCACTTCTGTGTTCTGTGGAGTAAATATTTTGCTAATGTATTTGATATCAATAAAAATGGTTTTAAGGTGTAAAGAGTTCCACACAAATTCAATCACATTTAATTGGCCTGGATTTGTTCTTTTGTCCATGACTCTAATAGATATTGAAAATCATTATCACAAACCTTGTCACAAGAATGCTACTAATTCCTGCCTCCAGACTACTAGTGTTTTATGTATCCTAGTTGACTATGAGGATAAACAATTCTTATTAACATTCTTTTTTCCAACTTTTCAATGACTTTGGGAACATCTTCCATTCTTTAATTGTCAGGTATATGGCTTTCATAAGATTGACTAGAGTTTAATTAAATGAAAATTTTAAAAAGCAACTTGACTTTGGAATATACTATAATTTTTAGATATGCTAGAAAGGCCACCTGTTGGTGTTCCCATGCAATTGAAGACAAGAGTTTTTGTCCTTCAAAATGGGCAGTTCCAACATATTACTCATGTCACAGATCCATCCATATTTTTTGCATTATATCCATTATATCTGTGAGCCTGGCTTCAAAATTGTACACTTCATTGCTGAAACCACACTCAGTAGGGGATGGTACTTGAAGAGATATAGCAATAAGAGCTGACAGTTATATAAGATTTTATTATGTACCAGATACTATGGTAAACACTTTATAATTATTTCATTACCCTTATTATTCCCATTTTATAGAAGAAAAAACCCAATGACTGAAGTCCTCATTTATGCCTGTGGCAAAAACAAACAAACAAACAAACAACAACAACACAACAACAACAACAACAACAACAACAACAAAAAAAAAAAAAAAAACTGCAGTTCTTCTCCTCAACCAAACTACCTAAAGCCCCACATGTTTTCAATGTTTACTTCCCTCTTGTCTACTCTGTCATCTCTGGAGAGTGTGCAAGTATTGAGTCATTTAAAAGGTAAGATAGGAAGGAACTAGACATACCCATGAATGTTGACCTATTTGATGATAAAGGCTATTATCGATCATGTTTCTTCCTCATGGTAGAATATTACCTGGTTTACTTCCACATAACTCCTCCTACACCACTTCTTGTTTTTGATCTTTCCATTTATTAATCTCTTTCTCTCTCTTTAATTTGCCTTATATAACAGCTATTTTTTATTCATTCAATCTTCATTTTTAAGAGGAATAATTACATCACAGCTTAGTGTTTCAATTTGTGTAGAAATTAGATTTTAGTGAGGCAAAATTGCATGAAATCATCAGTCTCATTCCCTCTTCCAAAATCTGGCAAAGACAAAAGTAGAGAGGATTCCTAGAGAGCAGTGGATGATATTAGAGTCTGGCCAAGTTTTAAGCCCTGTAAAATGCCTGCTTCAGATACCGAGATGCACTTTGGAATAAATTATTCTTATCCACCAATTCTCCAGAGAAAGTTTGTCTTCACATGTTTGGGTGAGACATTTTCTAAGTTTGAGGGCTATCAGTTACCCTGAAATTGCTTTATCCTGTCTGGCAACATGATTATACTGGGCTGTGGTTGCTGCTCATGCTACAGGTTTTTAAAGGCATAGGTGGCACTTTTTCCCTAGAAAGAGGTAATTTCACTGGGTTCATGGATTGTTTAGTTTTCATCTTGGATCCCAATGACTATTCCAAGAATTTATATTTTCTATATATTTAATAATTGTTTGTGGAATTGAAATATGAACAAAGATAACATGTTAATAGATAGCAAAATCTTAACATGTAGACCTAAAATCATGTTCAAAAGCTCAATTTTTTTAAATTTTTATTTAATGATTACTTTATATTGACAACATTATCCCTTGCACTCGTTTCTTTTCCGATTTTTTTTTCCCCTCCCTCTCTCCACCCCCTCCCCTAGATGGCAAACAGTCCTTTATATGTTGGATATGTTGCAGTATATCCTAGATACAATATATGTTTGCAGAACCGAACAGTTCTCTTGTTGCATAGGGAGAATTGGATTCAGAAGGTATAAATAACCCGGGAAGAAAAACAAAAATGCAGATAGTTCACATTTGTTTCCCAGTGTTCGTTCTTTGGGTGTAGCTGCTTTTGTCCGTCATTTATCAATTGAAACTTAGTTAGGTCTCTTTGTCAAAGAAATCCACTTACATCAAAATATGTCCTCATACAATATCGTTGTCGAAGTGTATAATGATCTCCTGGTTCTGCTCATTTCACTTAACATCAGTTCATGTAAGTCTCGCCAGTCCTCTCTGTATTCATCCTGCTGGTCATTTCTTACAGAACAATAATATTCCATAACATTCATATACCACAATTTACCCATCATGATCAAAAGCTCAATTTTAAAAGTATAGATAAGAGAGTCATGATTAAACATTTATAATATTTTAGTTCATTAAATATTACTGGATATGTTCATTTTTATTGAACTCTATTCAGATAAATTTATTCTACCATATTAGATTTGGAAGAAAGATAAACAGTTCAAATCCAGACTTAGACATTCATTAACAATGTAATATTGTGAACAAATCACGTAAGTTGTCTCAGCCTCTCTTCTTTCATATATACAATAAAGAAAATGATAGCTTTTACTTTCTAGGATTACTATGAAGATAAAATGAGATAATATTTGTAAAGATCTTTGTGAGCTTTTAACACATTGTAAATGTTATAAACATGTAAATGTTATTTCTGTTATTATAATAATGAGAATTGTTGTTGGCCAAAAAATAATTTGTGGAACAATTTGGCTTCCATTTAATACTAAAGGTATCTAAAATTATCTCTCAAAGACTTTAGGTGAAGAAACAATGAAATTATGAAATGATTAATGGCAAGTAAGTGGATAACAATCAGTCTAAAAGATACAGCTGCTTCAAGCTTTATTTAGAAAAATTAAGAAAATTACCATCTAAGAAGTAAGTTGAACAAATCAAAGTCATAAAGTTCCATTATTTTATAGAATTAATCAACAAACTTTACTTTGATGATTCATTATGGTCTAATGACTACCCAAAAGCTTAAAAAAAAACCACAATAATAAATTTAAATAATTATAATCCAGAAACTATAACATAGAATTATATGTAATTATGGTGTAAAGAAGTTAGCAGTATGATACTTAGAGAATTTTTTATTGTTGAAAGAGACCTCAAATTCCATCTCCATTCTTAGGAAAGCCTCCAGAATGGAATTTGGTCATTCCAAGTATAAAAGACTGATGTGAGGTTTTTTTTTTTCATTTTTTCCTGGATAAATGAATTAAATTTCTAAGATTTCCTTTATATTCTTATTTTAAAACAGTACTTTGAATAGAAGGTCTGAAAGAAACAAACCTTTCAGACCTAAAACAATTTTGATTTCATAATTATACAATACTGTGACATGATAGTTGGTTCATAAATACCAAGGACTCATATATCAAAAAGCTTTGTTGTGTAATGTCCTATTAAAATAATGAAACTACATCTGCATATGTGAAGGAGCCTACAATTTTAATTTTACTTCAATGTCAATTTAATTTAAGTATCCTTCTCACACAGAGTTTATGGTTTGTACAAATTATACCATTGATCTATTGACTAGTATAATGGTAATATTGTGTCATTATTTCCTAATGTCAATCATATTTCTTAAATGCACAGTTAAGAAAGTCACATTAAATATGTGCATTTATAATGGCTAAAATGTTTTAGAGATCTACAAGTGCTATCTTCTTGTAATGTAGAATAAATGTAAAGGCTTCTTAGACACACTTTATACTTAGGTGCAGATTTAGCTTTCCCTAAATTTATGTAAAATGTAACTGTTCACAAATCAATTTTATAAAATTGTAATTTACCCTGTGTTCACAACTTCAAAGAAGGACAATTATCAAGGGAGACATGAAATTTCAGTTTCTCTAACTTGACATTAATTATATTCAGCAAATTAGGCAAAACTTTCAGAACATCCTTAAAAATTAAAGTTGGTATTACTTTATATGAAAATGGAAGCATGGGATGTGGAAAGAATAACTAGAATCAGAAAATTGTTTTTCATGTTTCCTTTTCTCTATAATTTTATAAACATTATTGACTGTGTTTCAAACATCTCAGCCAGTCAATAAACATTTGTTAAATAGTTTATGTATCAGATACTTCACTAAATGCTAAGAATTTTTTTTAAAGGGCCAAAAACAGTTTTAACTCTCAAGGAACTGATGAACCAAAGTGATACAAGGGCAGACAGATTCCAAGCAACTGTGTATAAACAAGGATTATATTTATATCTATAATCAAGAGAGGAAAGAATAATAAGGGCATGGCTTCCAATAAAAAATGGAATTTTAGCTAGCACTTAGAAATCAAAAGGCAAGGATGAGTATGAGAGCATCCCAAACATGGAGAAGAGCAAGGTAAACATATTTGAAGTAAAGAATTGAATGTCTTTTTTGAGAAGCAGAAAAGGGATAAGTGTCATTGGTTTAAAGAGTATATATTAAAGTGTAAGATGTATGAAGAATGAAAAGTAGGAACTGATTATGTCAGAATTTTTTTAATGTACAATTCATAGAAATTTGAATTTATGGAGGGAACTCATTGCAAAGAATATTTTCTTTGGAAAAAAAATAAAATAAGCACTAAATAGTCTTGCATTTTCTTCATCAGCTATTACTATTATTTGAGCCACTATGAGTATTAGTCATTTTCATCCATTTCTATCATTTGTTCCATAGAAAATTTTTGTTTAGAATTTCATTATTACCATGTCTCTTTGTCTTTGAAGAATTTAAGACTATGGAATCTTAAGTATATTTTCTTTAAATTATTTGAAATCCAGAGTGGATGTCAGACTAGCGTTGGCCTTGCTGTACTTTACCATAAATTTTAAGATAGATATCTCATTTCCCCCAAAAAAATTACCATAGTTTTAATGCAAGCAAGAAATTCATCAACTTTGGTCAGAATTGGGACCCAAAACAAAAACAACTATCCCCATCTGTTCTTCTATTGAAAAATCAAAATTACCATTAGGTCAAGAAGGAACCAAGATTTCTGCTTTTGGCAGAAATAGTGGAAAGGAAATGATGAATTTAAAATCTAATGAGATGCTAACAATTGTAGGAAAGGAAGAAATGAGGTAGAAATACACATATACATATATGAATAAATTCATTAATCAATTTCAAAGTATCTTAGCTTTTTTTAACATTGCATGGAAGCCATTGTTACCAAAGAAAATATATTTAATAGATGGCTAAAAGAATCAGCCATGCTCTTTAGGTACATAACCACACACACACACACATACACATACACACACACACGCGTGCGCACGCATGCATAAATACATAAACACAAATGTACATGATATAAATATGTGCACACTGCATACATATATATTGTCAATAGTCATGAATTTATTTACATTCATGTATACATGTATATTCATGTATGTATGTTTATATGTAGGTATATACATGCATTCATGGCTGCTACAATATCGTACCAAAGAAGGACTTCTCAATAAAAGAAAAAAAGTTTCCAGACCCTATAATACTAGAAAGTATGAGTGTCTTTGTCAAACATGTATCCTCCATGTGTTTTACTCTCATTTTATTCTAAGACTGAGCCTATTCTTAACATAGATGATTTATGTATTTATGGGAGAAAAAATCTTGAAATTTGGCAGTTGTGTCATCATTATATTATTCTTATTAACCACCCTATTCAGAAAATAATGATATTAAAACATGACAGAGAAATTAAAGAAACAAATATTGGTCTAGGAGTGAGACATATATAGAAATCAGATTATTTGGGAGAAAGAGAAGAATCTGTCATATTAGAGTTCAAAAGGGAAAAAAAAAATTAAGTCCAAAAGCAAAAATTTAGAGAAAATCCATTTTATTTATTTAGCTAAGAGAAAGAAGAATCATCTGACATGTAAAAAATAACCAAAAAGGAGAAAAGAAGAATCCAGAGAAAACTCTATATCATCAAAGAAAGTCAAGACTTTTTAGAACTTCCTTTAGATATTTGGCACAATTTTATAATATTCATTGCCCCCTATATATTCTGTTGGTATTATAGTATAATAATATCAGTCCATTATTACTCTAGGTAAAATAAAATTTGGAAAAAAATGTGATTCCAAAAAATTAGGTAGTAGGATACAAAATAAAAAGAAAACAAATTATTTCTCTTTTTTCTCCTGTAGTATTATATGGTCACTCATCCTTCCAACATCAGCTATAACTTACCAGTTTATGGTTATATTTTTCATTGAACTTTAGAAATACTCTACATAACAATGTATATAATGAATAACAATGCATATAATGAATTTATCTAATAAATATATTCTATACTATTATATTGGGAATTAAAATTCTACCTTCTATGTTTTAGACATGCTGCTAAATGATATGGATATAAAGAAAGGGGAGAAAATAATACTTGCCCCGAATGAGCTTACTATGCTAATAAAGGAGACAATATACAAAAAAGAGCATACACAACTGTATAATCAAGATATATTCAAGGATAATTGAATTAATTGTTGGGCAGGATGTCAAGAGGATTCTCATTAATATATAAATTGAAGTAGATGATTTCTAAAATCCCTTTCTATTCTGAAATTCTGCAAAAGTACATGGTAACCCCAATCTGCTGCTGTTTTGAATTAGGTTAAAATGGTTACATCTAACAGAATATAAAATTCTTAGCAAGAAGAATTTATGTTTATCAGAATTCCATTACTTCCTTTCAATTTTCTTCCCCTTCTTGGTTGAGTGAGACACTGCCTTACTGATATAAGTATATACCACCGATGCAACTTTCACAGAACTTTGCTGTTTCTTTCAGCACAGTGTCATCTAAGACATTTATTAATATTAATATTACCCTACCTGAGGAATGTTGCATAAATTGGGGGATATTCACATTGATTAGATCATTCTGGAAGAATGAAGTATCTTTCAGATACAATGGAATGCATTTCTCATGTTGGTATATTGAGTTAATGATAGAAAGTAGAATGGATGTTTTTGGGAGGAAAATCTTTTTTGGAAGGAAACTATGCTATATAAATAGCCACTTTTTCAGTTGATTCCTAAACAAATCTTCTAGGTTACTTTATTTATTTAATACTCAATTGCTAAAATGAATATTGAAGATCATCTTGAGTTAAATTATATAAACATTATTTAGTTATATTGTTTGACTCTGATAGCAGGAGGAATGTTGCATAAATTAGGGAATATAGTTTTTACATTTTTTGTCTCTTCAGGTATTAGCACAATACTTGGTATGTAGCATTTTGGTTCATATATACTTATTGATTTTTTAATTCTTTTGGAAAGCAGATAATATGATTAAGGAGACATGCCAATGAATATAATATATTTCTATCCATTAATTTTGTTGTTTTAATAAGCAATTTTTCTCTTTACCATAATTTTTAAAATTTTTATTCATAAGTACCCACTAATGCTACTTCTTTCATACTAAAAATATCCTATTTAAAACTTTAATATTGCACATAAATCAAAACCATATTTTATGAACATTTTACATTAGTTTTTATTTCATTATATAGTTTCCTTGAATTATGCTTCTCAGAATAATTTTCATCAACTAAAGAAAAATGACATTATTTTCTAGAAAAAAATATATCATACATTCATGGAATTGTAAGAACTGACTAGGGTCAAAATACTGAAAAGAAATACCACAGTGTATGGTGAATTTCTTTTTTTAAAATAATATAATGATTCTCTCTGGGAGTAAGTACGTTTCTCGGGGAGGTTTTCTGGAGGCAGTCTTAGTATCAGTTAAAAGTAAATAATCACCCAAAATGCAGCCAGCTGGTAAAAATGCAAATGTTTATTTTCTCCTTCCAAAATAGCCGGTTAGTTGAGGCCTATCTCTCTGCTTGGTTCCAAGAGCTCTTGCAGATTGTCCTTTGCTTCTGCCTCTGCTTTCTTCAGCCTCCAGCCAGCCAAGTAGAAAATGGAATGACTCTCTCTTGCTTCAGAAAGAGGGCTTGTAGGCTTCCTCCCAGAGTGCTCCTCTCTGACCCCAATCAATGTTCCAAAGTAACTCTCTCTCACCTGATGTAACTCTCTTCCGAGAGAGGGCTTCTGGCTGAACTCACTTTACTCTCCCCTCTCAATCTAATTCAGCTGAACTCCCTTAACTGGGCCTCTGCTTTCTTCTTATATATCAGAGTGGGATTATGGGTTTTCTCCCATAGTGCTCTCTGGCCCTAAGAACTTCAAGGGAGGTATGAATTCAGATATCTCACACTAAACCCTGATATCTCCTAAACGTGTGAACTCCAATGAGTAAAGGTATGAACACAAGCATTCTATCAATTAGTTCTACTTAGTACCTCATTTCAGGTTCTGGCCCAAAACATCTCCTTGTAAAATGAGATCAATAATCTATCAACTCTAATGAGTCAGCAGTTTGTAAAGATTCCAACACAGTGGAAGGAACTTTGTTTTAATTACCTGTTATTCATTCAAAAAGTGGTTGGAAAAAAGGAATCACGGGGTCTTATACTGCAAAAGTGTGGTTAGTCCAATCTGTTAATAACTGGGATTCCCCTTCCTATCATCTCCATGCTCATCCAGTCTATGCTTTAAGATTTCTAATCAAGGGTATCCATTTGCTTCCTGAGGCAAACATATTATCTTTATTTACAATGAACCAAAATCTGCTTCTCTCCCACTGTCATTCTTCACTGCTAATTATTACTTGTGGTTGAAAAGTAAAAGAAGTGTGATTTTTCTACACTGTTACTTTTCATATATTTGAAAATAGCTTATATTAACTCATAAGTTATCTTTCTAAATGTTAAAAAAAATCTCAATTCTTTCAAACTTGCTTCACATGGTCCCTAAGTATTCTGTTTTTTATTTGTTTCATTTTGTTTTTCAGATCCTTGAGCATTTTGTTCACAATCTTCTGGGTATTAAATGTTTATTAAGAGCTTAAAATGTACTTTTCTATTCTGGCCAAAGCAAATTACTTTAAGATTTTTGTTTTCAATATTCTGGGGCATTCTGCTTCTTTGTTATGTCTAAGATTGTTTTTCATTTTTAATTGAATATTGAACTGTTGTCTTACACTGAGAAGTCCACAGCTTCTGGTCTTTTTGTCATAAATTGCTCTCTAATTATCAAGATTCATATCATAATTATGGCTTTTTATTTTTATTTAACCAAACTGTATAAGTTGGAGTACACAGTCAAGGTCAGACCATATCAAAAGTATCTGTGTTCTATTTAGGAAAAGACATTGAAAAGATGAAGAACATTATGAGTCAGACAATACAGTAAGAATTCTTAAGGTCATGTTCCCTGAGAGTCTAGAAAAGAGCCAAATATGCTTAATTTCAATGGCTATTACTTGGAAGAGATACTTTTCTTGCTTCAGTACACAGGGAGGAGTTCCTCCATATAAATATCAATAAGTGGAAGTTGCAAAGAGGCAAGATTTAAGATTAAGATTAAAACAAATAAAAATGTATATTACCTTGGTCCCCAAAGTCTGGTCCAGAGCATCCTGAGGAATCTCTGAAATCCTTTCAGAGAGGCTACAAATTCATAATTTTTAAAAAAATTTTTAATGTAATCGATATCTATAACTATAATCCACATAAACAAAAAACTCTTTGGACAGATCCTCAATCATTTTTAAAAGGATAAAGATATTAAGAACAAAAAATTGAGAAAAAAATATTGAGGACCACTGATGTATAACATTTAAAGTTGTGCAAGAATGAAGTGGGTTGTATCCAGAGGTAGTGCCATTAATCCTATTGAAAGTTTTCAAAGGCCAGATGGCCACTTATTGCTAAGTTTTAAAAGGGATCCTTAATCAGTTATATATTGAATTGAATGATTATGCAGGTACAATCTAACCTTCAAATTTTGTGATTTGTACTTGGTGACTTATTTTTAACATTGTGAAATTTTACTAAATATAATTGATCAATGATTTAGTTTAACATCTTTTTGGTTCTTAACTATTATTCATTTTGTTAACTATCCTTTTATTCCATCTGAAGGTACTTTAAGCATATACCCTACAGCGCCATCCAAATCACCTGTCCTGGTCCTATCCAATCCTATCCAATTTAGAATAAGGTAAAAAGTAATAACATAATAGCTGACATTTGCATAGTGTGTTATAGTATGTAAAAAAAAAATTCCTCACAACCTATGAGGTAGAAAGTGGGAATATAATTTTCCACATTTTGAAGATAATGAAATGGAGAGTCAGAGGTTAGACTTGTCCAAGGTCACAGAGCAACTCAATGTTTGAGCTGAGTTTTCATTTTAAAATATTTGTGGAGAATTGCATTATTTTATATCATTCTTAAGAGTGTCCTTAAATTCCTTCCTGTCCTCAGCTTGCTTTGAGATATATTTGTCAGTAACATTAAACTTGTTGCTTTGCTGTCAAGCAGGTGGTAATGCACAATGTAATAGATAGATGAATAGAGCAGTTCCCTTAGACGTTTGGAAAAAAGCTGGTATTACGGGAACCATCTGGCATGATACATTGTATGATACTTTTCAGTTTTATTATTTCATTGATGTAATACTTATATTTGTTTTCAAAGTTTGTATTTCATGTTATTTTTTTTTCCTGACCAAGGAATATCATCTATCATCCAGACAAAGGAAAAGAATTTGAAGCTTTGATCAAATTTAGTCAACATAATAAAGTAATCAGTTATTTCAAGGATTTCTTGTATTTTTAATGATGAGATATTTGAAAAGAATAAAACATTATATAAAGGGATATTCATTAAAATAGTTGAAAACACCTGTCCTCAGTTTTGTTTTTCTCTCAAATTTCTAGAAGTAGGGCTTTATTAAGAACAAGGTTTTATAGTGATTCATGAATAGAAGTTGATACACATTTATAAGAAGAGCTTCATTAACTTGGTTAAATTATAGACCTACATGTCATTTTTTAAAAAAAATTTGCCATTATTCATGTTCTCTATATGCCCAAGAGCACAACCAGCATAAATCAGAAAAATGAAAAAAAAAAAAAAGAAATGCTATGTGAAACATCTTTTCTTAAAATACTATGCCTTTCAGGACATATGGTTAGGTTTAAGACATTTTTAAAAAATATATATTTAGTTTGATAATGATTCATACTACTAGAGAAACTATATAATGATTTGGAACTTAAAACAATTAACTCACTATGAAGGGAAATTGAGACTATAGAGGCGCCCTCATGATCTAGTAAATTTCTTCCATCAGACCTTGTATATAATATCGTCAACACTAATGATATATATAGAATCCCATAATCATCATTGGCTGGATCCCCAGTGGCTATTCTGTACAATCTGTACTTCAACAATAATGCCTTCTAAAACACACTCAGCAAGTATTCATCTAGACCACCAATAAAGAGGAACCTCAAGGTAAAGCTCATTGAGTCATTTCAATTCCAAGAAATTTTGACTATAAAATTTAAAACTTGACTCTCCTCAAATTCCAGTTAAGCAATTTTTATCCCACTAGTGCCAGAAAGACTAGGCCCAATCCCTCTTGCACAGAACATTCCTTCAAATGTTTCAAAAGCATTTATTGCTTACTACAAACCAGGTACTATATTGCCATTACGTCCTCCCTCACTCTTCTGAATTCTCTGATTACTTTCTACTAATATTCCAATCATAAGAACTTGAAGCCTTTCAACTTCCAAATATTTCTTTAGATTCTTAAAATGTGGCATATGTTTTATGACAAGGAAAGATAAAGGAATTATTCTTTACTATCCTTCAGCTTCCATTCCACCAAGATTTCCAGTTTTTTTTTTTTTTTTTTTAACTCTTTTTAGTTATATCTTATAAAGGATAGGCTAGATCCATGGAGAGTCTCAGAATCAGCCAGAGTCAGGATAAATCTAAGTCCTTGGTCTTTAGGGGGAGAAATGAAGTAGACAGGCAAGCTGCCTTGTGGCTTGCCAAAATATATACTGGATTCTGGAGCTAGGAGTATTCAGCCTCTTTCCTCCTTGTCCTGCTGTCAAGTGACTCTGACTTCCCTCTCCCAGCCCTCCAATCCTTGCTTAAGACTGTCTCAACACCAAACATTCAGCAAACACCAATGGTAAGGAGAACCATCACATCACCATATCATCTAAATATGTTATAGAGCCATTATCTCAATCAAATAGGTAATTAGCCTTAAGTGCTTGGTTGTCTGATCCAAGCATACCTTTTTGCAGTCTCAGCCCTCCACATCTCCTGCTTTCTTTTGTTTTAGAACACAGGTGGTCATGCTCTCCCTGACTTCTCAAGGAGGTGAGAACTCCAAAAGACAGCTGATCAAGCCCTTCCTAACTTCTCAGGAAAGGGGATGAAAACATCAAAAAGGAGGTGATAACACTCCCCCTGACTTCTCAGGAAGAGAGATGAAAAACACCAAAGGGAAGTAGGGAGTCAAGTCAGATATAGTTAGTGGGTTTCTGGGTTGAAGGGTCTTATTAAAAACAGATATACACAAACCCATCAGCATGGGCACATTCCAATAAAGCACAGGCTAGCAGTGATGGCTCTCCCCACAGCCAGCACAAGCTCAAATAACAAACATGAATTGTACATGTAAATAATGATATAACAAACAATATGAATCAACATGGTATTGTAAAAGATTTCCAGAAGTTCTAGAAGGAGGGTATGTGTTATGAGTTCAAATGTTGGAGTTCTTGTTCTTCTCAAAGCACAGCCGGTTTAGAGGCTTAGAGCCCTTTGGATGTCTCCAAATCCAAAGGTTCTGTCCTTCAGCCTCTGCCTCTGCTTTCTTCTGCCTCCAACCAACACAGAGATGGAATGTCTCTCTTGACTCCTTCTGAGGAGCCCAGCCACCAACTACAGTGGTGTGAGATGAAGATGAATCTGGTTGTCCACTGAACTCTCCACTCGTAGCTTTATCCTCTGAAAACCCTTCGCCTGCCACCAGAGTCGCTCCTCTCGAGTCCAGCTGAACTTTCTTCTGCGACCAGCCAGCCAAGAGGAAATAATGTATTCTGCCATAGAGCCCTCATCACTGGCCTTTTATCTGACTCTTCTGAGAGAATGGGATTATGGGTTTTCTCCCATAGTGCTCTCTGGCCCAACGAGCTTCAAGGGAGGTGTGAACTCATTGAACTCCAATGAGTAAAGGTGTGAACACAAGCCTTGTATTAATTAGTTCTACTTAGTACCTTGTTTCAGGTTCTGCCCAAAACATCTTCTTGTAAGATTAGATCAACTCTAATTAGTTAGCAGTTAGTAAGGATTCCAACAGGTATGTAAACAACAGTCACACATATGCTTCCCTTCAGCAGCCAAGAGATAGTCCAAAACCAATCTATTGTCCATTACTTTATGTGTCAGGGAATCCAATGATCCCTACAAATTTTTGAGGTCATGCAACAGTCTTATTATGTGTTAGGGAGCCCAATGATTCCTGCAGATTTTGAAGTCCTGCAACAGTTTCATCATGTCTCAGGGAATGCAATGATTCCTGAGGGGTTTCAACTCTTACAACAATCTTATCATGTCTAAAGGAATCCAATGATTCCTGAGGGTTTTTGCAACAATCTTATCATATCTCAGGGAATCCAGTGATTCCTACAGGTTTCAAGTCCTACAACGATCTTTTCATATCTCAGGGATTGCAATGATTCCTGAGGGTTTTGAAATCCTGCATCAGTCTTATTAAAATTTTTTGATGTCCATGAGTCAATTGCCATATCTGCCATGCTTGCTCAGTGGTGGGCACAATCAGCAATGGAAGCATCTGATGTTTCTTGGGTCGTCTCCTTCATTTCAAGGGTCTTCTCCAACTTTCTCCTATGGACAAAGCAAATATGCCTCTTGGCACCCATCTGATTCCTTCTTCATCTGTAGAGATACAAGCAAACCCTCTCTCCCAAGTAGTTAACCTATCTGGCCCCTTCCACCCACCACTTTCTGGATCTTTCCACATCACCTGGTAATGTGGAGTTGCTCTCATTGGACATTGCCCTTCCACTGGGTTATAAAACGTGTCTGCCAGAGCCAGTACATATTTATCAGAAATCAAGAAGTTAATAGTATAAAGATCTAGATTTAGAAGTTCTCTATGGTTATCTGTGGCTTCCCCTTTCTTTTGTTTTTGGAGGAGCATCTTAATGTTTCTGTTTCTCCTCTCTACTATTGCTTGTCCTTGAGGAATAAAAAGTGTGCCAGTGGTATGTAAAATCTTACACTGTGCACAAAAGTGGACAAAATGTTTAGAAGTATATGCAGGTTCATTATCTGTTATTATTGCTTGTGGCATGCCCATAATTGTAAATGCTTGTATAAGGAATTTAGTGACCACTTGGGCTGTCTCTTTTGCTCTTGGTATTGCAAAAGTGAATCCTGAAAAGGTGTCTATTACAACATGGATAAAAGACAAGTGACCAAAAGATTTATAATGGGTCACATTGATTGCCAAATTTCACTGGGTCTCAAACCAGGAGGGTTCTTCCCTGGAGGGAGAGTAGGAGCGTGGAAAGGAAAGCAAGCTGTACAGGCTTTTACTATGCTCCCAGGTTCCTCTTTTGTTATCTCAAATTGCAAATGTAAAGCTCGAGCAGCCTGATGATATTTAGAATGAGATTCCTGGTCTGCCTGAAATAAAGGAATATTGGCCAACATGATTAGAAAGCTATCTGCCTTTGAATTACCATCAAAAATAGGATCTGGAAGTCCATGATGTGAGTGGACATGCAAGATATAAATCTTACCTGGATGCTTTCTCACTTGCTCTTGAAGTTCCTTAAAGAGCTGATATATATTAGAAGCTACAAATTTTATTTAGCCTGTGACAATTCTTTATACCACCCTATTGAATAGGCTAAATCAGATATTGTATTTATATCTCCTGGATATAAGAAAGAGCTAGAATGATTGCTTACAATTAATTCTGCTGATTGGATTGAAAAGGAGTTCTGACTACTCTGTATAGTTAACTCACAAGAGTATACAGCACGAATGTTATGTTTGGATGTATCTGTAAAGATAGTTGGTCCTTTAAGAGGAACTTTAGAAACCTTTTCTTCAAGAATCCATCGCCAATTATGTAATAATTGGGTTATTGTTAATGGAGACCCATGTGTAAAATTTGGAGCCATGGCAATTAAAATTTGCCACTCTGGGATGCTTTCACAGCATACATTAATTTGTGTATTAGTATAAGGTGTATGTCTTGTCAGGTCTTATCCCAGATAACTGTACTCCTCACTTAATGACCTTTAATAAAATTCTAGCCAAAAGCACTGGGTAAGGAGTAAGGCTTTGTTCTGGTTGTGCTGGGAGCTTCACCCACTCTATCACATTATCTCCTTGAGGAAGGACTGCTGTGAGTGCTTTTTTTGTAGCAAAAACTAATATTTCCAAGGGTTTTTGAGTGACTCTTTCAACCACATCGATTAAAGCCAGTTCAACTTCTCTGAAAATCTTTTAAGCTTCTTTTATAAGCTGACATGGTGAGTTTAAAGCACTTTCTCCCCTTAAAATGTCTTATAATAGTTAGAATTGATAGGTAATCAAGCCTAACACTGAAAGCATCCATCAGATATCTCCTATCAATTTCTGAAAATCATTTAAGGTGTTCAATTTCTCTGTTATTAAAGAAAGTTTTTGTACTGTAAGCACCTTAGGTATACTTTATATCCTAAATATTGAAAAGGAGCATGTCTTTTAATTTTTTCTGGAGCTATGGGCAATTTGTAGTTACTTAGTGTTTCTATAGTCTTTTGTAAACATGCTTCTAACATTTGTTCCTCAGATGCACAAACCAAGATACCATCCATGTAATGTAATAACATTACTTTTGGAAATGCTTTTCTTTCTAGAGTAAGAGCAGCAGCAACATATATTTGACACACAGTAGGGCTATTTTTCATCCCTGGGGTAAAACTGTCCTATATTTTATAAGGCTCAGATAAGTTAACTCTGGGCACTAAAAAGGTAAATGTCAAGTTGTTCCTGCACTATATCTAATAAGGCCTTAATTTTATCACTAGCTAAGGGTCACTGTTCTATTCACACTGGTATATCAGTTTTCCATTGAATACAAAGAGGTGAGAGTAGTGACAGACCTTCAATAGCAGCCCTGCCTAAAAAAAGTACTCATTTATAATCCTAACTGTTGTAATATGTCTCTTCCCCACAGATTGACAGGGAATTTTTCAAATATTTAAGGAGTAAAAACTCCTATTTCACCTTCAACTGTCTATCTCAAAGAGGTAGCATTAACTTCAGCTGCTATTGATCCTCTTACGCTAGACATATAAGACATATCTGTCTTAATCTTTGGCGAGTGACTGGGCCAGTTGGCACCTCTAATGACTGTACAATCTGCACCTGTGTCTACCAATCCTACTAATGGTAGGCCATTTATATAGATAGTGAGCATAGGATGGTCAGCTGTAACTGCTGCAGTCAGGAATATTCCTGGATTCTGTTGCTTGAAGTCAGAATCTGGGCGACTATCACCAGATTGCCTATTAGGAGTCTGTTTTAGTAAACCTGATGGTATTACTTCTTCTGGCTGATAAATCACACATTGTCTATCTGTATTAATGATTGGGTTATTATCTACACATTCCCCAGTTTCCCACATCAGTATATGGATGAACACAGTTTTGTAAGTACTCTCAGAAGGTGAAATGGTCAAACCTACTGTGCCTGGAGGCAAGGGATCCATAAGCTGGAGAAGAACAGATTTCATCTCTCCAGGGACTATCTCAGTAGTCCCAGCTGCATACAATTCTATTTTCCACAACTGTAATCCCTTTCTTCCATTAGGTTGCTTCCTGGCTGATTGAGTATATAATCTCATTCTCTCATCAGATTGCTTCTTGGTTGACTGGTCCTGTCTGAATAATGAACTTCTAAAGACTCTGAATGTAGCATCAGCTGCCATCGTGCCCCAAATATTTTTTTTTTGTTTTGGGCCCTGGGGCAGGTCCCCAAATCCCATTTCTCTAAATCAATCTACATTCTATGCCTAATGGAAGCATCTGTTGCAGTTTGGACAAGAGATTTTTGAGTCTTGTTCACCCATTCTGTTTTCTCATTCTGTCTCTATACCAACATTGAGCTTTCAAATGCCCTACTTTCCCACACTGAAAGCACTGACTAGTCTCTCTGGAAGTCCCTTACCAAAAGGGAAACTGTGTTCCCATGTTTAGATCTTGGGAAATCTGCATCATACCCTAAGTATAAAAGGTTTTTGTGCCCACTGTGGCACAGTTTCTTATGATCTCTTCTAAAGCAGCATCTTTGTAGAGTCCTAGTATAATTCTTTTACAAACCTCATTAGCGTTTTCTTTAGCAAGTTGCCTTATCATAATGTCTGTTGCTGCATTTTCACCAATAGTTCATATGACAGTTGCCTATAGAAGTCCCACAGAATCAAAAAAGGGTTCATTTGGACCTTGTGCTATTTTTGGTAAGACTTTTTCTCTGTCTTATTTATCTGGGATAAAGCCTCTTGCTTTTATAGCAGCAACAGCAAATTGCTCATATGCTGTTATGGAGTCTGTGCTGAAGTGTCTGAATAGGAACCTACACCTGTTAGTTGGTCACAGGTGATTGGTATATTAACTCCAATTTTCCTATTTTGTTGGGCTTGTTATCTTACAGAGTTCACTATATTCAGAAAGCCACAAGTATTGTCAAGGTTCTAAGCATGTCCCTGCTATAGATTTCCAGTCACCAGGGATTAAAATTTCATAAGTCAAATTTTGTAATAACATCTTAACATAAAATAATGTAGCCCCACAAAGAGTGCAAGAGTTTTTCAGATTTTTGACAATCTCTAGATTAAAAGGAGTACATCTTCTCCTTTCTTGACCTAAAGAGTTAAGCTATTCAATCACAGGATAAAATCATATTCTCAATTCAGCTGTATTATGCCCTACCACTTCAGCTTTAAGTAGTGTTTTTTGAGTCATGTGGGGGATAATTGCTAGGGGGGGAGGAGCTGCTGGTGAAATCACTGTCCCTCCCACTCCTCCTCCTCCCTCCACCCAAGAAAGTGAAGTTAAATGAGGAGGGTTAAGAGCCTCCTGTGGTGGCAGAGTTGAAGCTGAGCTTTGAGAGTAAGAATCACCACACCCTTTAAGTTTACTTAACTCTCCATGTCTTTCAGAAATATTTTCATTACCCTCTCCCTTCTCTTCCTCTTTCTCCTTATGCTTCCTTGTTTGACTGTTTTCCTTAGAACTTTTCTTTTTTCTAGAACTTGCAGGATTTCTTAAGGCCAATTGTATTATGCTGTGTATATATCGAACGTTTCCTTAGAAATTGAATCAGGACCAATATCATTGTAATGTTCACATAGTTGATCTACTAGTTTCCAATTATCTGGTTTCTATTTTTTCTTTTTTGAAGAACCAAGGGGATGTGCATTCTAATGTTTCCAAGAGTCCACCAATCTGTTCCTAAGTTACAAGCAAACCTAGATTCTCACTTCATTATTCTAAGTATGCTTTCTATAGAATTCCCTCGGGGTACGGGTGGGGGTGGTTGTGGAGGAGAATCTTTTCCTAATATCTGCCCCATTTCAGCTAGAAAAAGAAAGTTACTAGTTTAGCCCTTGACAAAGTTACCTGTTTGTCTATTTTAATACTCACCCTATTTCCTGGACACAGGGACTTCTTCACTGAAATTAGGGTCCTTGGTCCATGTTGGTCACCAAATATAAATTATGGGTTAGCTCCATGAAGGGCCTCTGCATCAGCCAGAATCAGGATAAATAAAAGTCCTTGGTCTTTAGAGAGAAAAGTGAAGGGGCAGGCTAGCTGCCATATGGATTGCCAAAGATATATCCTGGATTCTGGAGTCCAGAATCTCCAGCCTCTCTCCTTTTTATCCTACTGCCAAGTAACTCTGACTTCTCTCTCCTCATCCTCTAATCCTTGCCAAAGATTATCTGAACACCAAACATTTAGCAAGCACCAATGGTGAGGAGAGCCATCACATCACCATCTCATCTAAATATATATAGAGAGAGCCATTATTTCACATGGACTAGGTAATTAGCCTTAAGTGCTCAGTTGTCTGATTCAAGCATACCTTTTTGCATTTTCAATGCTCTATAATATCTCATCTTTATTATGCTATCAGTTTATTTTTAAAACTAAATTTTGAAGATTTTATTTCTATTATTTTCTGTAATGGGCTGACGCTGAGCAGATGCATGGAGAAGGTCTGGTCCAAGAATTTATGGCTAATTAGCAATTGGAAAATAATCTATTAATATAAACTTGGAGAAAGAATGATCCCACCCACTCTCTGTGCAAGTTTGATGTGTTGTATAGGAGATTGGATAGAGAATTAGGTGGGTGGAGTGTGAGAGCCAGAGGCACTGCTGGTTGGATTCCTGTCACAATTGCTCTCACTTCATATTGCCATTCCCCTTCACCTTGACAAAGAATAAAAATTAAGGACTTTCACTTATCAGACTCCAGCTGATTTTAAAATATCCTGGGTGCTAAATTCAGTCATCACAATTTTCATCTTAATGTGTTTATTCCAGTATAATTCCATTGCGCTCTTTTAAAAAGATATTTTGTTTTAAGATATTTGGCTAGCAGAATCATTTCTTTATTTTATGAGTAGTTTGATGTTTGAAATTTTAGATATCAGAGTCATTTTTGTGATTATATTTATCAAGTAATTTTATATTTCCTATCCATGTAAAACTATTGAAGAGAAGATTGTAAAGCAAATTATTTTTGTGACAAAATTCAGTGAATACTGACAAGTTTAATATTATCTAATATCCCATGTGTAGTTATTAATATGTCTGTTTTTTTAAAAAAATATGAAGGCTTCTTTTCTTTGTTTATGTGATATGTATATCTATCTATTTATATAGATAGATATACAGATATATGTATATATGTATATATCTATATCTATCTACCTATCTATCTATATCTATCTATCTATCTATCTATCTATCTATCTATCTATCTATCTATATATCTTTAGAGAAGAAATTTAATTTCCCTGAACCTCAGTTGCTTACCTGTAAAATTAAATGATATAATTAAATAATATTTGAATTCCCTTCCAGTTCTTGATCTTTAGTTCTCTGCTTTGATTTTTCTTGAAATACTATTTCTAGTTTCCCAAGCAATTTTTCTCAAATCCTGAGTTCTTATCCCAGAAGTTGGCATTTTGTGGTTTATCAAACACTATATTAAAATAGACATTGACTATTATATCTTAAAGGGAATATTCTTTTTTTTTCTCTTTAATTTTTTATTATAGCTTTTTATTTACAGGATATATGCATGGGTAATTTTTCAGCATTGATAATTGCAAAACCTTTTGTTCCAATTTTTCCCCTTCTTCTCCTCCCCCAAATGGCAGGTTGACCAATACATGTAAAATATTTTAAAGTATAAGTTAAATACAATGTATGTATATATGTCCATACAGTTATTTTGCTGTACAAAAAGAATAGGAATTTGAAGTGTATAATTAACCTGTGAAGGAAATTAAAAAATGCAAGTGGACAAAACTATAGGGATTGGGAATTGTATGTAATGGTTCATAGTCATCTTCCAGAGTTCCTTCTCTGGGTGTAGCTCATTCAATTCATTACAGCTCTGTTAGAACTGATTTGTGTTGGAATCCTTACAAACTGCTAACTCATTAGAGTTGATCTAATCTTACAAGAAGATGTTTTGGGCAGAACCTGAAACAAGGTACTAAGTAGAACTAATTAGTACAATGCTTGTTTTTGCACCTTTACTCATTGGAGTTCACAAGTATGCCAGCTTCACAAAGTAAACTTTGTAACTTTGTGAGTTCACACCTCCCTTGAAGCTCTTTGGGCCAGAGAGCACTATGGGAGAAACCCATAGATTTGGTTCATTACATTGTTGAAGAGGGCCATGTCCATCAGAACTGATCATCATATAGTATTGTTGTTGAAGTATATAAATGATTTCCTGGTCTTGCTCATTTCACTCAGCATCAGTCTATGCAAGTCTCTTCCTGCCTTTCTGAAATCATCCCACTGGTAATTTCTTACAGAATAATAATATTCCTTAATATTCATATACCATAATTTATTCAGCCATTCTCCAATGATGGGCATACACTCTGTTTCCATTTTCTGGCCACTACAAAGAGGGCTGCCACAAACATTCTTGCACATTCACATCTCTTTCTGTTCTTTAAAATCTTTTTGGGATATAAGCCCAGTAGTAACACAGCTGGATCAAAGGGCATGCACAGTTTGATAACTTTTTGATCATAGTTCCAAATTGCTCTCCAGAATGGCTGGATGTATTCACAATTCCACCAACAATGCACCAGTGTCCCAGTTTTCCCATATCCCCTCCAATATTCCACATTATCTTTCTCTGTCATTCTAGCCAATCTGACAGGTGTGTAGTGGTATCTCAGAATTGTCTTAATTTGCATTTCTCTGATTAATAATGACTTGGAGCACCTTTTTATATGCCTGGAAATAATTTCAATTTATTTGTCTGAGAATTGTTGGTTTATATCCTTTGACCATTTATCAATTGGAGAATGGCTTGATTTCTTATAAATTAGAGTCGATTCTCTATATATTTTGGAAATGAGGCCTTTATCAGAATTTTTAACTGTAAAAATGTTTTCCCAGTTTATTGCTTCCCTTCTAATCTTGTCTGCATGAGTTTTGTTTGTACAAAATTTTTTTCAATTTCATATAATCAAAATTTTCTGTTTTGTGATCAATAATGCTCTCAAGTTCTTCTTTGGTCATAAATTCCTTCCCCTTCCACAGGTCTGAGAGGTAAACTATCCTATGTTCTTCTAATTTATTTATAATCTCATTTTTTATGCCTAGGTCATGAACCCATTTTGACTTTTTCTTGTTGTACAGTGTTAAGTATGGATCAATGCTTCATTTTTGCCATACTAATTCCCAATTTTCCCAGAAGTTTTTGTCAAACAGTGAGTTCTTACCCCCAAATCTGGGGTCTTTATGTTTGTCAAACACTAGATTGTTAAAGTCATTGACTGTTTTGTCCTTTGGACCTAACCTATTCCACTGATCAACTAGTCTATTTCTTAGCCAATTGCTTTAAAATATAATTTTAGATCTGGTACAGCTAGGCTGCCTTCATTTGATATTGCTTCATTGTCTATGCTATCCTTTAGCAAGATACAGTTTCCTTCCTTATTTCTTTTAATTAGATCCATTTTTTTGCTTTTGCTTGATCCCAAGATAAAGATGGCTCCCCCTGCTTTTTTGTCTTCACCTGAGTCATAATAGATTCTGCTCCAGCCTTTTACATTTACTCTATTTGTATCTCCCTGCTTTAAATATGTTTCCAGTATAGAACATATTATGGGGTTTTGACTTTTGATACAGTCTGCTATCTGCCTCTGCTTTATGCAAGAGTTCATCCCATTCACCTTTATGGTTAAAATTACTAATGCTGTATTTCCTACCATCTTATTATTCCCAGATTATGCTTTTCTTTTTCTTGCCCCTCTTTATCCCCTTTCCCACTATTAAACTTATGGGCCCCACTTGCATCATGCAGCTTTCCTTCTCTAGGATTCCTCCCACTTCCTTTGAATTCTTTCCCCTCTCTTCTACCCTTCCCTTATTAATCTTTTCCTTTTCTCTTTTCCTCTCCCACTTTTTAATGAGGTGAGAGAAGTTTCTTTGTTTTCTTTGAGCCAAGTCTAATGAGAGTAAGGTTCACACAATGTTCCTTCCCCTCTCTAAATTCCCTCAGATATTATAGGTCTCCTTTGCCTCTTCATGGGGTGCAGTTTCTCTCTTTTTATCTCCCCTTTTCCCTTTTTTTGACATTATTCCCTTTCCATTTCTACTTTCCTTTTTTATGTTATATCAGTAAAATCAAATTATACATGTACTCTTTATGTATATCCACAACAGAAATACAGTTCTAAAGAGTTCTTTTTCCCTTTTTCTGCTCCTCTTGAATCTTGGTTGGAGATCAATTTTTTGTTTAGTTCTGGTGTCTTCTTTAGAAACAAATGGAATTTATCTGTTTCATTAAATGTCCATCTTCTTCACTTAGCTGGGTAGTTTATTCTTGGCTGCATCACAAGTTCTTTTGCCTTTTGAAATATCAGATTCCAGGACTTTCAGTCTTTTAATGTGGAAGCAGCTAGATCTTGAGTGATCTTATTGGGGCACCTTGGTATTTGAATTAGTTTTTTTTCTGGCTGCTTGCACTATTTTTTTTTTAGTCTGACAGTTCTGAAATTTAGCCACAATATTACTTGGAGTTTTTATTTTCGGGTCTTTTTCAGAAGGTTTTTGATGAATTGTTTCAATGCCTAATTTACATGCTGATTCTATTACATCTGGGCAGTTCTCTTTGATGATTTCCTATAAAATATTATCTAGGCTTTTTTTTATCATAATTTTTGGGAAGTCCAATAATCCTCAGATTATCTCCCCTAGATCTATTTTCTATATCTACTGTTTTTCCGAGTAGATATTTAACTTTTTTTTTTGAGTTTTGTTTGACTGATTCTTGATGTCTCAATGAATCATTCATTTCTATTTGTTCAGTTCTGATTTTTAATGAGTTATTTTCTTCATTAGCTTTTTTTTTTACTTCTTTTTGACTATGTCCAATTGAGTTTTTAAATGAGTTGTTTTGCTCTATGAAATTTTTGTCTATTTCACTATTTTTTTTAACCGAGTTATTTTCTTTTTCCAATTCACAAATCCTACTTTCCTGGGAGTTCTTTATCTTTTCCAATTCACACATCCTATTTTTCTGGGAGTTATTTACCTTTTCCAATTCTCATTTCAGGTAGTTGTTACTCTCTTGCATAGCTTCTCTTTCCTTTCCCCATTTTCTTCTAGCTCTCTTAAGATTTTTTATAGTTTCTTTTAGGAGAGCCTTCTGTGATGGGGACCGGGTTACATCCCCTTTTGGGGTATTGTCTGGAGACTGTCTGCTATTAGTCTCCTCGGGGTTGAAAACCTGCTATCTTTCTGTATAGAAGCTATTAATTGTCCTTTTGATTTTTTTTACTCATTTTTTTTAAAGCCTGTAAGGTCTGCCTTCAGAGCAAGGAGGTTACCAGCTTCCTCCACAGAGGAGGGAAAGGTATATCGACAGTAGTTATCCTGCCAATGGGCTGCAAAGAGCAGCCAAGCTGCAGGGGTGCTCTGGGAAAAGCTCCACACTGGAAGTGACTCATGTCTGGGTTCCACAGGCTGAGCTGAGGAAGTGTCCTGCGAGGAGCCCTGCTGTAATAATTAGCAATTGCCTTGGGGCTACAGGCTGAGTAGCAAAAGTATCACTGTACCCCCTGCTCCATGCCCATTTTGGGTATTAGCAGTTGCCCTACCCCTCACATTATTGGAAGTGTCTCTCCCTGGGAAGCACAATTGCACTGGGGAAATTCTTTTGCCCCCAGCCAAGCCCAGCACTGTGCATCATATTAGAGGCTGCCCCAGATTGTGCCCCCCTGCTATGCAGATTTGTGACTGCTGCAAAAGCCCCTGCTGCATAATGCTGCTGTACAGCTGTGTTGTGGCCTGTTCTAGTTCATTCATTTCCAGTTTTGGGTGGGTATAGCTAGATTCTGTTAGGTCTTGCACTTTTTAAAGTACTCCCTACCTTTGGCTTTAATTTCTCTGCTGGTCTACTTCTTTGCAACCAAAACAGAGTAGCCCAATCTATGGTAGAGTCCTCTCTGTAAATTTTCCAACCATGTAGATCACCTCCACTCCCATCTGCTCCAGAAACTAGCCTCTTGTTCTATCCCAGCTTACACTGCTCTACTCCTGCCTGCTCAGAAAAATCTTTTCTGGTGATCTTCCAGATTATCCTGGGCTGGTAAATTGTTGTATTTCCAATCTATGTGAATTTTACTAGTCAAGAGCTATTTTTGAGGCTGATTTTAATAATTAATAATAAGGGTATGAGTGAAGCTCAGAAAGTCGCATGTGCCTTCTCCGCCATCTTGGCTCTGTCCCCTCAAAGAGAAAATTCTACAATGCACAGACAAAAACAATTTCAGTATGCTAGAGATACAATTAAAATAAATGATTTATCAGCAGCTACAATAAAGGACTGCAGGTCCTGGAATTTTATATATCAACAATCTATTAAACTACACTTTTGTTCAAAAAATATCATATCCATACTGCAACATATCTAACATATATAAGACTGCTTGCCATCTAGGGGAGGGGATGGAGGGAGAGAGGGGAAAAATTGTAACAGAAAAGAGTGCAAGGGATAATGTTGTAAAAAAAATTACCCTGGCATGGATTCTGTCAATATAAAATAATTATTAAATAAAATAAAATAAAATATAAAAAAATAATAATAACATATGATCCAAAAAAAATCATATCCAGCAAAACTAATTATAATATTGAATGAAAAAAATTATATTCAACTAATTCAGATTTTCAGTACTTTGTCTCAATCAAATGTGAACCCAATAAAAAATTCAACATATAAGAGCCAACATAAAAGATCAATTTCAAGGTACACAACAAAGGCTGATTATTTGTTTTTTCACATGGAAATGTAAATTATATATTTAAGATTTAAATTTGCAATTGAGTAATTCAAAAGAAAGATTGGGACAGCGTTGAGTTCAAAAACAAAATTGTCTAGAAAAAGGTAAAAATAATAATTGTGCTGTGTAAATGAGGTGCAAAAAAACCTGATAGAGAGCTTAGAGGAGAGGAAAGGGTTGGTAGTTCTAAAAACCTAGTCATATTGGGAATGAAGTAAATAAGAAAATATCCACATACATCATATATATATATATATATACACACACACACACACACACACACATATACACACATGTGTATATGCATACATACATACATATGTATAAAACATACATATATCCAAAACCACACACATATACATAAATGTATACATGTACACATACCACCATACACCATGAAGGGTATATCATTACCACTACTACTCAATACTATATCAGAAATGTTAGTTTTACTATAAAAGAAGAAAACAAAAATTGGAGAAATTAGAGTAGGCAATGAGGAACACAACTATCATTCTTCGCAGATGATATGATTGTAAACTTAGAGGATTCTACAGAATGAATTGAAAATCTACTTGAAACAATTAACAATGTTTTCAAAGTTGCAGGATATATAATAAACCCATATAAATTAATGACATTTCTATGTATTACCAACAAAGCCCAGCAGTAAGAAATAGAAAGAGAAATTACTTTTAAAATGTCAGGTAGACAATATAAAATATTTGGGAATATATCTGCCAAGACAAACCCGGGAACTATATGAACAGAATTACGAAACAGTTTTTGCACAAAGTCAAATCTAAGCAATAGGAAAAATATCAATTGTTCATAGGTAGGTAGAACTAACATAAAAAAATGACAACTCTACATAAATTAATTTATTTATTCAGTGCCAAATGACTAAAAGTGTGAATTATTTAGTTTATGCAGCTAGAAAAAAATATAAAAACATCATCAATGTAATTAATGCAAAAAAGATCAAAGGATGAGGGCCTAGCCATATAAGATCTACAACTATATTATAATACATCACTCATCAAAACCATTTATTACTGACCAACAAAAAGAGTAAGAGATCACTGGAATAGATTAGATAGACATGACACAAATACATGTTTGTAATAGATCTTTTTGTGGTGGTAAGGAAGTGGAAATTGAGTGAGTTCCCATAAATTCAGGAATGGCAATGGCTAAAGAAGTTATGGTATATGAAAGTAATGGAATACTATAGTTTTATAAGAAATGATGAAAAGGCTGATTACAGAAAAGCATGGAACGATTTACATGAACTAATGCTAAGTGAGGTGAACAGAGTCAGGAGAATATCCATTGTACACAATAGCAAGATTATATGATGAACAACTATGATTTCTTAGCTTTTCTAACAGTGATTCAAGACAAATTCTAGGGCTTCAGATGGAATTGCTATCTGCATCCAGAGAAGGAACTATGAAGATTAAATGTGTATCAAATATTATTTCCACCATTTTTGGCTACTTTTTAGAAGAGAGGGAGAAATAATTTGAAATTCAAAATCTTATAATAATGAATATTGAAAACTATCTTTACATGTAATTGAAAAAATGGTATTCAGAAATAAAAAAAGCATAAATATTTCTTAATTAAATAAATTTAAAGTGATGTTGAAGCTACAGAGAAGTCTGAAACTTAATCAAAACAACTAAATTTAAATTAAAAACAGTACTTTTGACTGCATATACTAGTGCATCTTTATAGATTCTTTGATATTTACCAAAGTTGTTGTATCAATTTTAGTAGCTCTTCAGTACTAAAATATGTTGTTTTCCTTCCGAGCAATGGGAATTTCTAATTTGCAAAGTGGAAGTTTACACTTCTAAGTGATTAAAATCTACTTTAAATTGTTAGTTTCTAATTTCATTCTGTAAAATATCTGTTTGGGTGCCAAAGACATTGACTTTTACCAACTTACTTTCTAAAATTTTCAGTATTTTATTTTAATATTCAAAAGTCATATTCACATTTTAATTTTATCTTTATAATTAACTCCTATACTTTCCTGTAATGCCATAATTTTGTTTAAACTTTCTTTAGGAATTTTTTATTCTAATTTATTATGTAATTCTGTGTCTTTTGAGGAGGCTTATTTAGAAACATTCAAAACGAGGAATTTAATTCATCAGGCTATTTCTACAGGAACTCAGTTTTGTAGAAGGCCATTCCTGTAGGAGACCATTTTTACAAAAACAGGGAAGTTAATTACAGCTAATTCCCTGTTACCTGTACAGAGTCACATGCACATTTCTCCTTCTTTATTAAGTGGACTTTTTCTAATATCAATTAAAAGAATAAACCTACAAAATCAATTGATTTAATTGATTATTATTTTATATTTTCTTGTAGATTGTAATAGAGTGTAAGCCTTTTGAGATCAAATACTCTCTTATCTTTCTTATGACTTTCAACATTTATCACAAAATCATATATTTTAGATATTTATTAAATATCTATTATATTTTATAATTTAAACTGAAAGATGGATTTTATGGGGGCAAATATAACTCAATTACATAAGAAACATTTTAATATTTGGGACAAATAAAAAAAATCTCTACTTTCACCCAATAAAGTTACTTGAATTAATAGAAGCTAGACTCTGAAACAGCTGTAGAATCCTCTTTGCCATCAGTATCTCTCCTGAAAATTCAATGTACACAAGTTATGAAAATAGAGATGCGTATGTTTACATAAACTGTGATGTTATATAGGGTTAAGCATTCAATGTTTGATAATTATAAATTATAAATGGTAATTGATTGCTTGAAAAGATGATCATCATTATTATAACTATTATTCTTTTGCTTATTCAATTTCTACTCAGTTTGAACCCTCTCCCTCACAATAGCCAGTTCCATGAGTTGTTATACCAAATGTATCAATTGAGTCTCTCTGAACTTGCTAACTGGAATTCAAATAAACTTTCAATGCTAATCTTATGATTCGTGCCTTCCTAATTTGGCAAGGCCTGTCAAAGTTTGTACTTTGTTAACTTATTATATGAGACACAAAAGTAATTTTCAGGTGTCCATCAGACAGTATATGGAAATATTCTGGAAAAAAAATAAAACAAAAATAAAACTAGAAGAAAACTTGCTACCTTATTCAGTTTACTTTTTTTTTTTTTGAATCAGTTACGTGTTACAGTGCCTGTACTTTATGAAATGTTAACTTAGTACAACTCAGGAATAACTTAGTTCTTCTCATTCCTAATCCATTATCATTTCATTGTGCCACACTAGAAATAAAATTTTAATAAAAGATACATAGTTTAGACGAATATAATAAATGTTGTGTTTCTGATCTGACATTTGATCTTTGATACACAATTTAATATGCAGTTTGATATATAGTCCATTTCAATACCCAGTTCCCTCCCAAACATATAGTTCAAATTTTAAGAAGAATATAGGTCTTGTTAAAAGTTGTCTTTGAAATTATATACGTCTATAAATCTTGTGATTACCACAGTCAGCCAATGCATTCCTGCCAACAGTGCAGGTAATAACTCAACCAAGCTTGCAAAGATGGCAACACAGCAAGTCACAGGAAATAAAAAGTAACATTATTGTACTTTTCACTTACTGATTTACTTTCTTTCCCTTATGATTTAAAAACAATGATATGAACATCTAGTTTATGGCTAATCTAATATATTATATAATTAAAAGGTTAGATGTATTTATACCAATGTATGTTTCTCTTGGAGGGAAATGAGAAAAAGTAGAGAAGGAAATGTATATTATCAGAATCATCATTTCTATTTCATTTTTATTCACTTCATAGTTAATATGTTTATTTTCAAAATAAACAACAAAAAGAACTCAAATATTTTGATTTAAAAAGATTTGATTTGGCATCAGATTTATGGTATTTTGCCTTGATGTCTCTACTTTGACAGTTAATAGCCACAATGACTTGTGTTTAGCTCATCATTTCTATTTTATTGTGTTTAAAGACGTCTTCTTTCTCACTTTCTTTTTCTTTCTACTAATTAGTATTTAAAATGCTTCCTTCAGATTGGTTAAGATAACAGGAAAAAATAATGATGAATGTTGGAGGGTATGCAGGAAAACTGGGACACTGATGCATTGTTGGTGGAGTTGTGAACGAATCCAACCATTCTGGAGAGCAATCTGGAATTATGCCCAAAAAGTTATCAAACTGTGCATACCCATTGATCCAGCAGTGCTACTATTGGGCTTATACCCCAAAGAGATACTAAAGAAAGGAAATGGACCTGTATGTGCCAAAATGTTTGTGGCAGCCCTATTTGTAGTGACTAGAAACTGGAAATTGAATGGATGCCCATCAATTGGAGAATGGCTGGGTAAATTGTGGTATATGAATGCTATGGAATATTATTGTTCTGTAAGAAATGACCAGCAGGATGAATACAGAGAGGCTTGAAGAGACTTACATGAACTGATGCTAAGTGAAATGAGCAGAACCAGGAGATCATTATATTCTTCAACAACAATATTGTATGAGATGTATTCTGATGGAAGTGGATTTCTTTGACAAAGAGACCTAACTCAGTTTCAATTGATAAATGATGGACAGAAGCAGCTACACTCAAAGAAAGAACACTGGGAAACGAATGTGAACTATTTGCATTTTTGTTTTTCTTCCCGGGGTTATTTTTACCTTCTGAATCCAATTCTCTCTGTGCAACAAGAGAACTGTTCGGTTCTGCAAACATATATTTTATCTGGGATATACTGCAACATATCTAACATATATAGGACTGCTTGCCATCTAGGGGAGAGGGTGGAGGGAGGGAAGGGAAAAATCAGAACAGAAGCGAGTGCAAGGGATAATGTTGTAAAAAAATTACCCTGGCATGGATTCTGTCAATATAAAGTTATTATTAAATAAAATAAATAAATAAATAAATAAAATACTTCCTTCATGCTTACTCATTTGGTAGTAACTGCTAAAGTTTGAAATCATATGAAAACTGGTAGTACATCAAAACAGTTCAAATTGCAAACATTGAATATAAAATAAAGGGCCAATTAGAAGATGAGTGAATTTAAATGATTCTTTAATATTATATAAAGAAATGAAAATAACTTGATTTATTGAAGAGAAATGTAGAAAATATATACTTCAGTAAAGTCTCTTGGTTCGGATCAGCCTTGATTTGAATGGTAGTGTACAATTGTAATTAGTGGGCTAATGAGGCTCAGATTTTTAAGACTATTGCATAATGTGCTGCATGCACTATTTGAGCCATTCATCATAATTTTGCTTAATAGTATTTAAGAAAATTGCTGATTTGTTACTGGCCAATAGAAACTTGGCTTGTTTAATTTTAATGCCATCATTTTAAGAAGACAGAAGTCATTTCTATCTATGAGAGGGTAGAGATGAACTTAAAACAAAAGGGAACTTGCCCAAGAAATTAAAAACAGTATTAAGAGTAAGCTTAGTCCTACCTTTTTTTGGCTGGAGACATAATTTTCAGATTAAATATAAGAACTATCTTTGAAGGGACAGCTAGGTGGCACAGTAGTTACAGCACTAGATGTAAAGTTAAGAGGACTTGAGTTCAAATATGACCTCAGATACTTTATATTTACTACTTGTGTGACCCTGGACAAGTCCCCAAATTCATCACAAAACAAACAAACAACAAAAAAAGAAATGCTTTTGGAAAATAAATTGCCATTTCATTTTTAAAAATAATATTTCATCCAAATATTTTGTTTTAGTATAGCCTATTTTTCTCAACGTAGCTCTTCCTGCAATCCAAAGAATGAAGATTTCTAACAAAAAAAGATAGAAAACACAATTCAACAAAACACCAACATATTTTAAAAGTTTGATATTATCTGTAATCTTTCACACTTGTAGTTTCCTACCTCTGTAAAAGAAAATAGTATGGTCTCTACTCATCTTTCTTTTGTGTAACAATTTTAATAGAATTCACAGGAAGTAGAAAAGAATATAGCTGCATGATAAAATTATGGAAGATTAATTGAAACTTACAAGATTTCTTAGTACTGACATTTCACAATAGTCTTAAAAAAGTTTGAGCTTTTCTAGCTTCGTATAATGAATTGATGACACGAAGTCAATAATACTCATAAAAACTGAAAGTTTTGTTTATGGAATATTGAAGAACATGAACTATATAGACTATGTATATTATCTTCTCATCTCATAATCCTAATGACATTCTGTTTTTTCATGTAACAATCACTTCTTTTGGTCATTCCCTATTTACCTTCAGTCCTTTGCTTCATTATTTTGGTAGTGAGATAGCAAGCCTATTGAAATTTATATTCTCTACCATAGTATTTTGATATAAGGATAAATTAAATATGCTAATAAATTAACATTAAAATAATGGCAACTCTTCATGAAACATGATAGACATAACTATTTTTGTTTATTATTTTTTCTAATATCAAACTTTGTATCTATTTCTAAAAAATAGGAATTACATTGATATATGAAAAATAAGAGTAATTAAGATATAAAACCCACCCTAAGACTGAGTTAAAATTTTTAAACTGTTGTAAATGAAAGACAGATGATAAGACAGCTGAAGTATCATTTTGAAATATATAATTTACCTCAAGTGTAATTTTTCATGTTTGCTTAAATTCCTCAAAAATACATAATTTCATCAGAATTGACACTTCCTCCAATAATATTAAATTGGAACTCTTCAAGAATTTAGTATATTTTTGATGAGGTGCCATGTTTAAAAAAAAAAAAAAAACACTGCCTAATGGCTATTGATGGACTTTTTTGAACTTTTAAAACTAGTTGTCTAATAATAAATACATAACTCATTGTCAAGTTCGTACATGAAACCTGTACATTTGAATAAGAACTGCCAATCTTGCTGTTTGGCTTGTATAGACTGCAAAAGGCTATTATGAAGCTCTTTGTACTGATTAGATGTCAGAGTTAAGTACTTAAAGACATTTTGTTTTCTTCAGAACTTCAAGATGTCCTGTGATCTCATGCTTATATAGAGCAATAAAACAAGTGGCTGAATTTTAAAAATATGTTCTGTGACTTTATTTATCTTTTCTATTCCTTGCTATTGCTGATTTACAGAGAATACTTAGACTAGGTCCTTCAGATGATTATTCTGTCTCACCATTGTTTCTCTCTCTAATTACACTTCTGCTCATACAATCTTAGCTTCTCAAGGATGATAAAGGGCTTTAACTTTTACATTACATTTTGAGGAGTTGAATAGTAGGAATTGCCCAAATTTATATTTATCAGGCTATTAATATTTGAGCTAAAATAGAAAATAAAAACTGATAACTTATTTTTCATTGTTCCTAATTGCCAATGTGACTAGCAGCACATGTGCAAAAATTCAAACAGTTTTTTTCCCTCATAATAAGACATATATCTGTAAATTAGTATAGAAGTCACCTTATTCAACATTCACACTGCATACATATTTCTTGGAGGAGTAAATAAATCAAAATGCCATTGGTTATCAAATGTTTCCAAAGGACATTTTTTTTATGAATCACATTGGGAGAAGAAAATCAGAGCAAAAAGAAAAAAAAAATAGGAGAGATAAATTAAAAAAAAAAAACAAACGAAAAAAAGTGAACATAACGTGTGTTGATTTACATTTCATCTTCTTAGTTTTTTTTTTTTTTTCTGTGTTTTTTTTTTTTCCTGGATGCAGATGGCATTTTGTGTCCAAAGTCTATTGGAATAATTTTTATCACTAAATTATAGAGTAGAACCAAGCCTTTCCTAGTTGATCATCTCACATTCTTGCTATTATTGTGTACAATGTATTCCTAGTTATGATTCTTTCACTCAACATCAGCTGATTCAATCTTTCTAGGACTTTCTATTATCAGCTTGTTCTTCCTTTTTAAAAGAACAATAATATTTCATTAACTTCATATACTACAACTTGTTTAGTCATTTTCCAATTAATAGGCATCCACTCTTTTCCAAATATTTGGCACCACAAAAATAGCCATCACTCTTTCATTTTTCATGTTGGTGATTTGTTTTTTTATTTTTTCCTTTCTTTTTCTGATCAAATTAATCAAAGTTTTATCTATTTTGTTAGTTTTTTTCATAAAAGTTAGCTTTGTTTATTAGTTTAATAAAATAAAAAAATAAGAAAACTCTTGATCTTTTCTTTGAATTTCAAGATTTAGGATTTGATATAAAACTGGGGTTCTTTCATTTGTTCTTTTTTCTAGCATGTTAAGTTGCATGCCTAATTAATTGATCCTCTCTTTCTCTATTTTATTTATGTAGATATTTAGAGAGATAAAATTTCCCCTAAATACTATTTTGACTACATCCCATAGGTTTGGGTATGTTGTTTCATTATTGTTATTTTCTTGTATGAAGTAATAGATTGTTTCTATGATTTGTTGTGTGTTTTACACATTCTTTAGAATAAGATTTTTAAATTTCCCATTGGTTTTTAGTCTATTTTTCCATAATCCTTCAGTGAATACAACTTTATTGCATTGTAGTCTTAAAATGAAGCATTTACTAGAGCTACTTTTTTACATTTGATTGTGAAATTCTCATACCCTAATACAAGGTCAGTTTTTGTGATGATGCCATGTATTGCCTGAGAAAAGGATATATTCCTTTCTATCCCTATTAAATTTTTTCCAGGGATCTATTATATCAATGTTTTCTAGGATTATGTGAAACTCCCTTGTTTCTTTCTTGTTTGTCTTGTAATTAGCTTTGTCTAATTCTGAGAAGGGAAAGTTGAGGTCCCTCTCATAGTTTTGCTGTATATTTCTTCTTGTAATTGGCTTAAAATTTTCTCTAGGTATCTGCTTGCTCTATCACTTGTTACATACATAGTAAGAATTGTTACTACTACACTATTTATGGTATACTTTATCAAGATGTGTAATGACTGTGTATTTTAAAATCAGCCGGGGTTAGGAATTCAGGTTAAAGGAAAATCCTCAATCTTTATTCTTTGCGGAGGTGAAGGGGGTTGGTGATAGGAATCATGAACCTGACCAGCAGCCTCTCTGCCTCTCTCTCTCCACCCATCAAAATCGTCTCTATGTCATTTCCTTTACAACACATCAAAACTTGCAGAGAGTGAGTGGGGCCATTCTCTCTGCAAGCATATATTAATAGAGTATCATCCAATTGCTATTTAGCCTCACGTGTTTGGGACTTCAATGCATCAACTTGAGCTTCAGCCCATTACAAAGATGTACTTTCCCAACTTATCTTTATAATAAGATCTATTTTTACTATTGCTTTATTTTAGATCAGAATTACTACTCCTGCTTTTTTTTTTTATTTCAACTGCATGACAAAAATTTTATTCCAACCTTTAACCTTTATTCTATATGTGTGTCTCTCTGTGTCAAATGTGTTTCTTGTAAGCAACATATTATAGGATTCTATTTTAATCCACTCTGCTATTTGTTTCTGTTTTATGGGAGAGTTCATTCCTTTCATATATTCACAACTATGATTACCACCTCTGTATTTTCCTCCATCCTATTTTCTCCTCAGTATATACTTTTGTTCTCTCTTTCCACCCTCTTCTTAGTTGTATGTGTGTTTTTTTTAATTCACCCACTCTTATCTTCTATCAATCCTTCCCCACTTGTCTTAACTTTTCCCCTAGTGTTTCTGCCCTCCCTTCTATACTGTCCCTCCTTTTACTTTTCCTGTCTCCTTCTACTTCTTTGTAAGATTAGATATACCCCTGTACCCCACTGAATGATTAAATTATTCCCTCTTAAAGTCACAAATGATACACTTTTGGACTTCTTCATGTGAAATAATTGTCCCATTATACCTCCCCTTTCCTCTTTTGCCCAGTAGAGTCTCATCTCTTAATGTCTGTTTTTTTTTTTTTTGTCACCACATTAGGGACCATTCACAACCACATCCTCAGTCCTCAGTACATATAATGCCCCCTTCTGTCTGCCCCAGTGACAGATACTGTTGACAAGAGTTACAGATATTGTTTTTCTATCTAGAGATAGAAACAGTTAAATCTTAAAATGCATATTTTCTCCTGTTTACATATTTATGTTTATCTCCCATCCTGTGTTTGTAGATTAAATTTTCTATTGAGGAGCTCTTCTGTTAGTAATTATTTGTGGGTTTTTTCAGTCAAGCACTAATTCCAATGCCTTGTCATGAAAAAAAAATATTCTGAGAGGAAGACAGAGCTTAAATAGATGTGTGGGTCCTCTCCACTATCTTGGCCAGAAGTCCCAAATTTGAATAACTTAAGAAGAAATACAGGATGCACAAATTTAGAGAATGTTCATAAAAACTATTTGTGTCCGATCTGTGGCAGAGCATTCCTAACTTCTTTTGGTATGATCAGCCAGTTAGAGACATTAATATGATTCTAACATAGTGATGTCATCTTGATCCTCTTCAAGAACAAAGGACAACCACCAACTATTCAGCCCATATTGGAAAACACTTATGTAGATATTCTTCAGTTGTTATTTGCCATGTAGTTTATATATTTAAAATATAATGTAAACAACTTAGTCTTATGGTTTGTTACTATAGTTTGTTACTAAATACTATTTATTTTTTATAAACTAATCTGAATAATACCATTTAAGCCTTATCATTAAAATAAATTTTTTCTGTCATAATATTAGTTAAATGATAAGTGCATGTAGGAAGGGGAAAATGAATATGACTTCAACAAAAGCAAATACAATTTTATAGTATACTTTTTATCAATTGAATTATGAAATTAGTTTTAAATCATCTGCTAAAAGTCATAATACACAAAAATAATTTTTTATAGATTTTTATTTACAAGTTATATGCATAGGTAGTTTTACAGCATTGACAATTGCCAAACCTTTTGTTCTGATTTTTCCCCTACTTCCCCCCATCTCCTCCCCTAGATGGCAGGATGACCAGTAGATGTTAAATATATTAAAGTATAAAGTAAATACAAAACAAGTATACCACAAAAATAATTAATTAAGATTATTTATAGGAAAACAAATTGAAAATTACTATGGATAGAATACATTTTTATCATGATCATTATTTTAATCCAGTTCTTTTTGTAATATGTGAATATATGTAATATGTGAATGTTCTCAAGATCAACATTAATTTGTTAATAAACATAGCTCTCTAAATGTCATTGGGGCAAGGCTTTTTGTCTTTGCCATGTTAGCTATTTTTGCATCAAAATTTAAATAAATACAGACTTAAGAAAGAAAACAACTATACCAAGACACTGTACAATTAGGAATATCTTGATTTCCTATCATTCCAGGACATTTTGTAAAGATATTAATTCCATACAATTTGAATAGATTGCCTTCTTTTTTTTAATTTTGGGGCTAACATTAAAGATATTAATGGAGAGAATATCTTCTATACATCAAATTCCCCAAACACATTAAGAATTTTTCTGATTGAGAAATAATTTGTGAATTTATTGTGTTTTGTTACAGAGATTTCTATCTAGAGAAAACAGGTTCCAAAATTTAGCTTATATTGCAACCATCAAATTTATTGCTTTAACAAAACCAAACAAAAGGACCCACAATTATTTACTGTGGTAATTTAGAAATATTTTTGGTACTGTTTTTCTCAAGATGAAAATATTATTCTTAGGATTTCCTGGAAACCATGATGAGATGGATTTTTAAAAGTTATGAATCAATATGGGCAACTAAGTAATTTCACAGAGTCAGATAGGTGCTTGAAAATATAAGGGGGATGGAAAAAAGGCACTCAGATAAACCAGAGCAATTTTGAACAATGTCATGAAATTTTGATTGTAAAGGAGGTCAGCTTGTCAATGGAACTATTGATACTGATTCTTACTTTATTTTTGAGAACCCAGGACTATTATTTTCATTTGACTATCTCACCTGACAGTAATGAAAAATATAAACTTTAGCTTTTCCACTTCTGTTTCAATTGCAAAATATTTTAAATGTCAGGAGAATCATGATTTTTGAATAGGCATATAAACCACTTTACTATACATTTTACTATTTAAGTATTTTAAATGCCTTTGTTGGAGAAGCAATTAGAATGAAAGAAAAAGTCTTGTCTACTCACAGGGCTAAAGTTTTCCTTAAGGGAAAAAATGGACTTGGAACATTTCATTTATTATCTTAAAGACATACTATATCAATGCTAGCATTATTAATAACAAAAAAAAAATTAAAGGCTTTTTTTTTTTTTTTCTGAGGCATTTGGAGTTAAATGAATTTCCCAGGGTCACACAGCTAGGGAGTGTCTGAGGCCATATTTGAATCCAGGTCCTTCTTACTTCAGGGCTGGTGACTCTATCCACTGAGCTATATTTAAAGGCCTATTAGAAATTTTTAGAGTGGAATGTATTTGAAATGTTAGTTAAGATTTCCTAATGGAATTGCTGAAGTGGTTCTCATTTTCCTATTTTAAAAATACTAATGTTACAGCTTATTATCCAGAGTTGACAACTGATAACAGTGTTCACCATTCAGATATTTCTAACAAATTTTAGGATTTCTCTTATACTTAAATTTTCAGACATATTTCAGTGATCAGGATCACAAAATCATGCAGAGATGAGAGAGTATTCTTAAATAGTCTGGTCCAATCCATAGATGAATAGGAATCCCTTTTAAAATTATAACAATAAAATCTATTTGTATATCTATTCCCCTCAAACATACATATACACATGCACTGACACATACACATTGCGACAAGGTTTATAAAGCCTTCTATATATTTTATCTTTTTTTAAAATGAGAATAATTAAATGAGAACACTCCTAGGAACAAAACATCTATCCAGAGGTTTATACAAATAGGAAATTCAATCCCCTACATTTTCTGTGTAAAATATCTCATGACATTTCCCTTTCCCCCTTCCATTCTTATCTTGCTTCTAAACACAGATACTGCACTCCTCACCTTCTTTACCCCAGTAATTCTTCTATTCATCTTTGACTCCCTACTCTTCATCTTGCTGATTTTCCTAGCTTTCCTATCCTATGCTATGTCACAGCACAGAGATGCTACCAACAATGACTTTGATTTGTGCTACTCCGTGAGCCTGCTGCTCAGCCAATAGGAGAGATGAGGGGGAAAAAGATACTTAATCCTGTTTATAAGAGGAGGATGATGAGGATGAAGTCTTTTTGGCACTCCAGGTGAGAATTTTTTTTTAAAAAAAGAGAAAACCTTTAAGATATTCAAATAATTGATAGCTCCATTTCTTATTCCAGTGGTACAGATCTCATAAATCCATATTTTCTTTGCTATTCTAGTTCATTTTCATTTAAATAGTTCATTTATTATCTTAAAGACATACTATATCAATGCTAGCATTATTAATAACAAAAAAGTATGTTTATTGCAGTTATAAGTTTAATATGCATTATGAACATTTTTTTCTTTTATGTTTGTGTCTAGACAATTAGCAAAAGAAACAAGCCCTAATTTGTAGCTTTTGTTAATTCCAGTGTGTAAATACTTACATTCAAAATTTGATAGCACTCACAAGTTGGTATAAGCTGACTCTAGCACACTTGTGAAATCACTTCACACATGCCTTTCCATAACATTTGAATTCTATATATTAGTCACTCCTTATAATACAACAATAGTTTCTCACATAGATATCAACCATACCAATTTTTCAGCTTTTTCACAATTATCAGTACAGGGTGTGTTTATAATAAATATCACTGTTTTGAATATTAGAATTGACAGATATTTTAAAATTAATTCAATTCAATATGAATTTTAAGAACCTACAAATTGTCAGTACTGTTGGGAACACAATATATAACTTTGCTTTTCCTCTGTTAGACCCTTTATTATCTTCAGTGAGAGGATGATGGTGATTCAAGGAGACTGAGAGGCAGTTTCTCTTCTCTGACCTACTCACTGAGAGGCTGATGTGTTGTCTGACCTCTCTCCTCTTTTGTCTCCAATTTATTTTCTCAGTCCACAAGCAACACCTGTGTCGGTAAAGGATGTTTTGTTCACAGCTAGGGAGGCTCTTAGAGAATTGACCTGCCCCTTACAATGCACTTAGGCATAATTCTTAACAAGTACTCTATTTCTCTAGATGCTAGGGAATTTTCAGAATGCTTAATTTATCCAGGAGCTCATATGCTTATGTTAAAATTAATAAGTCAACAAGTATTTATTAATCACATACTATGTGCTAGTAACTGTTAAACGCTGAAAATAAAAAATAAAGTTGGGAAAAAACAAAAACAAAAACATGGTCTTTTGTAAAGTCCTGGCTAGCTCCCTGGAGGTCTCAGGATCAGCCAGAGTCAGGATAAGTAAAAATCCTTGGTCTTTAGTGGGAGAAGTTAAAGAAGCAGGCACACTGCCAGGAGTTTTGCCAAAGTTCTCTTCTGGAGTTGAGAATCTCCACCTTGTCCTGCTGCTAAATGAATCTCTAGCCTCCATCACCCCGCTCTCTAATCCTTGCCTAAGATTATCTTAACCCCAAACATTGAGCCAGCACCAAACAGTGTGAAGAGTCATTTTTTCCAAACATGCTAATAGTCATTGTCTTATATTGAATAGATAATTAGCCTTAAGTGCTTGGTTGTCTGATTCAAATACACCTTTCTCAGAGTTTTAGTCCTTTACAATCTTTACTCTTAATGAACTACTACAGTTATTGCTACTATTACTCTTAATGTTGTGATTGCTTTTCCTATTGTTGTCACTGCCAATTGCCTTCTGAGAACAAAAAGTTAAATGTAAGATGATTAAATAAAATCATATGATAAAAATTTGTAATTTTCCTTACATTATTTTGTATTAATCTTCATAATAGTTGTACCTATGCACAGGTTTACCAATAATGAATTAATGTCCCTTTTTTTTAATCCCTAATAACAACAGATTTTTGTAATGGGCTGAGGCTTGAGTTGATGCACTGAGGTCCCAAACACATGAGGCTAAATAGTAATTGGACCTTACTCTATTGATATATAAGCTTGGAGAAAGAATGGCCCCTGCCCACTCTTTGTGCAAGTCCTGATGTGTTGTATAGGAAATGACGATTTTGGTGGGTGGAGGCAGGGGAGTGGAAAAGGAAGGGCAAGGAGAGACTGTTTGCTTTTGCCATTGCAACGACCTTTCTGTTTGTTTCTCTTCTTCTTTTTGCTTTTGCTGAGGCAGTTGGGGTTAAGTGACTTGCCCATGGTCACACAACCAGGAATTGTTAAGTGTTTGAGGCTGGAAAGATTGCGATAGCAATATGGGCAGCTGCGACAGGAAGCCAGCTAACAGAGGGGGATCTGAGCTGAAAAGCTGTTGCAATGGCAATAAAAGCAGTCTCTCCTTCCCCTTCTTTCTCCACTCCCCTGCCTCCACCAAAATCATTATTTCTTATACATACATACATATATATATATATATATATATTTCCTATGTATATATAATCATCAGGACTTGCACAAAGAGTGGGCAGGGGCCATTCTTTCTCCAAGCTTATATATTAATAGAGTAAGGTCCAATTACTATTTAGCCTCATGTGCTTGGGACCTCAGTGCATCAACTCAAGCCTCAGCCCATTACAGGTTTTAATCATCTTTAACAACTTTTATGATTATTTTCTTCACTGATGCAAACTATTACCCATCTATATCTTAAATTGAGGAATGTGTTTTGAAAACTGCAGTGGATGGAAATTCATCATGCTGAAAGCAACCTGATATTAAGTCTTTTTAGAACTTAGTAAGAGTGGTCTTAAAACAGCAGGTATATAGTCTATCATTAAACTTTTTTGAAAATTTCCCAGTTTGGGAAAATCTCCCATACCACTTATCCTTGTGGAATAACCTTTGAGAAATTAGGGGCAAAACAATGCTTCAAAGAGGCTTTGGAATAGGATTTAGCAGAGGAATAAAAGCAACACAATATCTAAATCATGTGAATATCAATCTTTGATCACTATATTTAATAAACTGTACATTAGATAATAAATGAGAAGCTTTTGTTTTAATTATCTACATGGGTAAAATTAAATGAAAAGATGAAACAATTAGGCAAGAAGCTTAGGGCCCTGAATTGTCATGATTGGCTGTCTACAATATTTTAATTCAATATATCATTGTTCAAACCTCCAGTTTAACTTGCTTTTGCAGGAAAATCAATATATTCAGATTAATTACCAATAGATTGCTAAATTTAATTAATGATTTTATATTGGCAACCATTATATTGATTTCCTGAGAGTTAATTATTAAAGTTGATTCACAGGATTTTTATTTAATAGAAAGACCATTTTTTTGTCTTTGAAATAAATTCAATTTTCTTATTCTCTCCTGTGGTGAGCTTTTTCTTCTCAAAACGCAGCCAGGTGATAAAAGTTCAGATCTTTTATTATCTCCAATATAGCCCAGTTAGCTTAGAGGCCTATCTCTCTGCTTGGTTCCAAGTTCTCCCTCCGAATGTCGCCAAATCCAAAGGTTTTGTCCTTCAGCCTCTGCCTCTGTTTTCTTCAGCCTCCAGCCAGCTCCACTCTTCATGTCATTCCGGTGAAATCTCGACTTGTAGCTTCTTCACTCTGAAGAACTTCTTTGACTGGCCCATTGAAGCTCTATTTATGCTCCTTCAAGAGAGGGATTGTGGGTTTTCTCTCATAGTGCTCTCTGGCCCAAAGAGCTTCAAGGGAGGTGTGAACTCATTGAACTCCAATGAGTAAAGGTGTGAACACAAGCCTTGTATTAATTAGTTCTACTTAGTACCTTGTTTCAGGTTCTGCCCAAAACATCTTCTGGTAAGATTAGATCAACTCTAATTAGTTAGCAGTTAGTAAGGATTCCAACACTCTCCCTCCCTCCCTCCCTTTCCCTCTCTCCCTGTCTCCTTCTTTCTCTTCCCCCTCTCTCTTCTTCTCTTTTTCTCTTCTTCCCTCCCTCCTTCCCTCCCTCCCTCCCTTCTTTTCTTTCTCTTACCTTCCCCTCTCTCCTTCTCTCTCTCTCTTTCTCTCTCTCCCTCCCTTCCTCCTATCTCCCTCTCCTCCTTTCTCCTCCCCCCCCTCTGACTTTGTCTCTCCTTGATTTTCATGTATACCCAGCTACCCAATTAGTCCTCAATTATTTGGCAGCAATATAATATGCCTGAAATTTTTCCATCTGCTTTATTTGTTAACGGATTGAATGATTATTGCTGCCTGATTTAGCATCCTCTCTTTTCCTGCCAAACTGGTCTAATATAGACTAGTTTGGGACCCAATTCCTACTCAAAACAGATTCTGACATTTCCTGTATTCTTATGTATATGTCTATTTTTCTCTTTTTCAAAATATTTGCCAAACTCAACCAATAATTTCTTCTTTTTTGTTTCCATTTCTGATTTTTATTATCACTTTTTTTTAATCTTCTCCCCTCAACCTGAGAAACCAGTTATGAATTTTATTCATTTTCATCTACATAGGGATAGTATATTGTTCATTTTTATTTGCTGTGATGAAATATTGAGCTCATACTTCTTCACTTTGTGATAATTCTCTCAACACAATTTACTTCAATAAAGCCTTATCAGTTGCATGTTATATGCAAGACATCATTCTAAGTAATGTTTTAGAATTTTGGAAAGATGTTGCAAAACTCAGGGACTGTGCTATATACTTCATAGCATAATTTTACAAATAACATTTGGGAGAAATAGACCCTGTATGAAATAAAAATTATAGCATAAAAAGAAATACATAGAGATTCTAATAATAATAATAATAATAATAGCTAATTTTATGCATTACTTTATGACATGTAAATCACTTTATAAATATTATCTCTTTTTTATCCTTAAAAAATTCTGGGAAGTAGTTGCTGTTATTATAACCACTTCACAAAAGAAGAAATTTAGCCTATAAATGTCTGAGGCATATAAATGTTTCCCAAAGATTTATTTCTTTTTTGATTGCTTTGTCATTGACATGAGGTGCAATCTCAGGGAAAATTTTCATTTTCTAATTATCAGTAATTTTATTCCATATATCCCTCCCCATCCCCATCTAACTCCTAAATATATCCAATTACTGTTTATAGTGACTATTCAGATGAGTACCCCATTCTCACTTTGCCCACTTTTCTCCAGTATTTCCTGTATCTTTTTGAGTTTGTATTAAATTTTTTCTTGCTCTATTCTTTCCCTTCCTTAGACATTTAAAAATATGGGTGGGAGGGGAGGATTAAGCTGGCTACTGAACAATCTTTTGTAGTGACCAATTTAAAATTGTGACCATTTCATTTTTGAGGCAAAAGGAGTCTTAGAGATTGTTATCTAAACACAACATATCCAAGGTCAAATAAATAAGAACAAATCTGGTATTCATAGACACCCTCAGTTTTCCCCTCACTAGAATATATTATCGAAACATTTAATTTTAGTATTAAAATTATGAAAAAACACATGTTTTTCATAACAGACACTTTTAATTCCATATTTGCTTTATGAAGACATTTTCATATTTTAGAATAGTTTTGTTGCTCTGTTCCAATTCTATATACTGGCCCCTGTTACTATTGAGTGTTCAGTATTAATACAAGGTAAAAGAAGCAAAATTAACTTAAATATTATTGCTGTTATAGTATGTGTTATTGTTCCCTAGAAGAACAGCTTTAACTTATTGTTTATTTTTATTTCTCTCAATATTAATATTATAGACTTGTATTAACCATGAATAATATAGAAATTTTGAGTTATAACTTTCTAGTAGCATAGAAATATTTAATTTTCCATAAGAATTCAATCAATCACATAAGTAAATGAAAGACTAATCAAATAAGTCCTGAATGGAAAAAAAAAAAATATTTCTTTAATGGTAACTTTAGGGCAGAGTAAAACCATTATAAATACTTAATGTAGTTATTATTCTGTATAAATTCTAGAAGATACCATATAGTCATTTCTTTTGTTTTAATGTAAAAATCATTGATATTGTTTATTGTTATAGCAGTATCTGTCATTTCCTTCTCAATTATGAATATCTCATTACTCTTAGATATAATCATGAAAATTGAACATCAAATTTCAATAATTAGACAGGCTAAAGGAATTTTTTCTTATAACTTTTCCCTCCAAATACCATTTTTATGACATGTAAAATTAACATCCCTTTTGGTTGAGGTATCTGTTCACCGAAGACCTGTATTACTATATAGAATATCACATTTCTATTTCACTGTTCCCCATTTGTGCTCACAATTTTTTTTCTCTAATGAATAACCCAATAGGTATTTTCTTAAGCTAACTACAGAATTTATCATTAGGTTTGTTTAGAAAAGACATTTGAATAAAATTCATATCTTCTGAAATAGCAAAAACAGAGTTACCTAATATTCCACACTATTCTTGGATCAGTTATTGTCTCTTTCTCTCTCTTAAGGTGGTATTCAATAACATAGCCTCTAGATTGACTATAATATTACATATATATATATATATATATATATATATATATATATATATATATATATATATATATATGCACAAACATACACATTCACACATGCATAGCATGCATTATGTATGTATTAGATTCTCTGTGAGATGCTCTGAATAAGTCTACATTATCATCCCTTGGTTTGGTCTCACCAGCAATATGGTTTATTAGAGTGTCAAAACTTTATTCAGAAACAGAAACCTACATGTAAACCTGATTCTTCCATTACTGCTTGTGTGATCTTGGGCAAAAACAACAAAAAATTTGATTTCCCTTTTCTCAATTAGCAGATTGAAATGACTTGTAATGCCACTTTAACTCTGAATCTATGATCCTAGTGTAAAGATGTCTTCTTCTGAATATTGTCTTTTTCACTATTCGATTGCATTTAAAATTCTTCCAGGATAACATACTGTATAATTCTATTCAATAAATATTTTTTAATCATTGTCCATTTTTAAGCAAAAGTTTAGCATTCATGAAAAATACAGGAAATTTCATGATGAAGCAGCTGTTGTTAAGAGTAGAAAATATTTATATCATCAAACCTATTAGGCCATCCTCAATAAAAAAGTTTGAAAATTTACTATCATTTTATCTGTTGAAGTCATTCTATCATTAGGCTTCAGTTACTTTGCAAATGCTGTAGAAGAAAACTATTATCTATTTTTAATATAACTTCTGCCATGGTTACTAATAATAATGACTGACACAATGCAGTATAAATTCTTTCTTTATTATCTCACTTGTTCCTCACTATACTCTATTCCCTATTTAACAGTTGTGGACACTAAGGCCCAGAAATCAGGAACTGATTTGTACAGAATCATCAAGTCAATAAAAATGTATTAGTACTATTGTCTTCCACTGTACTATGCTCTGTGAATACAAAGTAAAGTAAAAAGCAATCCTTGCTCTCATGGAGATAAACATGCAAGCAGTCATATACAGCAATGTATAAATAAGCTACATCTCCCCTCCCCCAAATGGAAATGATTTTTAGAAAGAAGGCATAAGTTTTGAGGGGTTGGGAAAGGCTCTGTTTCATGTATGAGATCTATTTCATGGTAAGACTTGAAGAAATTCAGGTAAGTCTAAAGCCTGGCAGCAGAGATGAAGAGGAATAGTATTTCAGGCATGGGGGATAGCCACTCATCTGCATGTCATGAATTAGAGTCAGTATTCAATGTTGCATGGCTAAAGAATAGACAATATAAAATGTAATATAATCCTCAAGGAAATGCACTTTTGTAAGTAGGTTTTTTTTTTTTTTAATGTTTTAGTTCTTGAAAATGGAAGATTAATGGTTAGCAAATTTTTCCTTATTATGCCAGAAATATTATTGGATTTTCATTCTGATTATTTTTATTTGGTCTTTTAAAGTGTGTTAATTTGACAAAAAGTGAGAAGGCCCAAATTCAAAATAAATGTACCCTGACTCTTCCATAATGGACCACACATTGAGACATCTGTGAGCATTAGAAAATAATAATGAAGAAGCTGGAAATGGAAAAAAAATGAAAAATTATTGTATTTATTCATACTGTTTAAGAGCCTTACTAGTCTATTTAAAAGATGATTATTTAGGGATCAGTTTGAAAGTAGCTCCTGCAATTAAGTTTTATTTTTTTTTCCTTTTTGTTTATTTTATTTCCCAATAGCACCTTAAATGTTGATTTCTGCATATTGTTTCCAAAAAATCCATCTATTTTTTTGACATAGTTTCCCTATCTAAAAGTTCAATTAACTTTTTAAAATTTTGATTGCCTGTACAGACAAAATGCAGTGCAATATAATAAAAAAAATCCCTGGATTCCAAATGAGGAAGAGAATGTTAAAATTTTTGGATATGCCTCAGACACTTACCAGCTGTGTAATCAAAGTAGAGTCATTAAACATCACCAGATCTTGTTTTCCCTATTTATAAACTGTAGAGGTTAGACTCAAACTCTACGGCCTTTTTCAGCTTTATGACTATGATCCAGTCATTTGTCAATTTTGTCAAATTCATAGCATTAAATAAGAGTTGCACTTAAAATTTTAGGAATGTAAGCAATTTTATTCTAAAAAGTAAAAAATGTGATGATTCTTCACAGCATTTTACATTAGAGAGGAAGGTTGGAAAAGATCAATTTAATACCTTAACAAATCAATTATATTGAAATCAATTATCATCAATTATATAAACTTCTATTCACCTTATGTATGTAAGACATTATGCTAGATAGAGTAAATACTAAGATTTTGAAAATTTTTGCCTTTTTTGCCATTCTTTTACAAATAAAAACAACTCAAAATTGCTGAGTGGCAGAATCTGATACACATACTACATATCTAAGAAAGAAAGTAATATGTATCATAAAAGTACATACCATGATTACAGGCAGTAGCAAGGATTTGTGAATAAAGTTTTTTTTCCTCTTCTTTTCTATGGTAAAGCTCATGGAATATTATTTGAACAGCAAAAATAATAATAATAATAATAATTTTCAGGTTTTCTAAAATTTTTGCCCATGGGCTAATGAGTCCATTTTCATATTAAATTTCTTTCTCAATAACTCTCAGTTATTTAGTTACTATAAATACTTAAAATGGAGAGAGGATAGTTCTTCTAATATCTACCTATATGGAATATCTTACAAAAAAGTTTAGTTTGGAATATTATCACTATGTTGATCAATTTTCTAATTAACAACTTAGTTAACAATAATTAACTTAGTATTTTGAAAGCTCCAAATTTTTATAATAATATAAATCAGCAATCCATACATTTAGGAACCCAATAAGCCATTTAATATGACTTCCTGATTTTACAGATGAGGGTACTGAGGGTAAGACTTATTTTGAGATGTGCCTAAGATGTAAATAGTAAATGTAAAGGAGCGGAATCTAAAGCTAAATCTTTTGTCTCTATGGCCGATGTTTTATCTGATGTATCATCAAGACAAGATATGAGGTCCAGGTAACTGTAAGTATTATTTTAGAATTCCTTATATAGAAAATATTTATTCTCTAATGTTTTTATTTGAGTAAGCTGTGAGTTATGGTGCACTAGGAAGAATAGTAGATTTAAGAATTAAGAAATTTTATTCTCATTTAATTAATTTATTATATAATCTTGAAAAAGCCACTCTGTCTATTCTGACTTAACTTGTAACAAAATATTTTTGGAGAACATGATTTGTAACATTCCTTGACTTGTGTTATCTATTTCATAGGGTTAGTGTGAATTTCAAAGGAGATAATGACAATTCTTAAAATACTTTGTAAACAAGATGTGTTCTATAACTGTAAGTTATTATTATCATTATTAGCTTATGCTTCTATGAGTCAAACTATTTATTTATGGGGGAAAGTAATCATTTGAAAGCTAAGATCAGAAGCCTAAGTAACTTTGTAATGTTATAAAAATTATGTTGGGAGAGAAGAAAATAGGGGACTTCAGGAGAGAGAGATTTCCCTTAGTTTTAAAGATGGAATTTACTGTAATCATATTGGTCCAGTTTCCCATTACTGATTGGAGATAGGATTTCCCAGCAAACTTAAACACTTGAAGCCAAGAATACTAATGAACAGGTTTAAAGACATTTTATGTTTCCATTTTCTCTTCTGTAAAGAGAATGACAGTTGTATCTACTGTCATAGTGAAAATCAACAAATGCACATAGATATAGAAGTAAAAAGTGTCATATAAATACCAAGCATTATGGTAATTTAATTTCTCTCTTGTGCTTAGTGTTTAGCTTTTGCAAAGGAATTTGTCAATGCTATGAACATCAAAAGCTTTTATCTACTAGAATTCTAGCTCTTTTCAACTTTCTAATTACTATAAAAATGGGGGGGAAAAAGCTATAGTTTTATAAATAAAGTACACAATTCAATCTTCTTTGTCTGATATGCTCTGAACAAATTTGAACTGATTCATTCTTATATGGAATAGACTCATAATCATCATTGTGTCAAGTATCTTTGTTCCTTTTTGTATAACGCTTCTATGCATCTTCCAGAATTGAAGAAGAAAAGTAGAAAATCTCCTAGAGGGATGACAAACACACGAATGACAAAGAAATAAAACTGCAGAATGAAGCATGGTAATACTTCAGCCTGCAACAAAGATTCCCAATCATTTTGTAATTGAAAGAGTGTGCCTTTGTTTAAAATAATCTGTTACTTTCTGTTATTTCACTTCTTCATCTCTCTACCAGACCTTTTTTTTTGTTTTGTTTTGAAGATATACAGTAGCATATATGTACAGTTTTTTAAAGGATATTAAATTAAATGTTGCTTGGGGAATTGTCTAATATCCCTAGGCCATAATGAAGATTAAAACGTCTGGCTATTTGTACAAATAAAACTAATGCAAACAAGATTAGAAGGGAAGCAACAAACTGGGAAAATATTTTCACAGTTAAAGGTTCTGATAAAGGCCTCATTTCCAAAATATATAGAGAACTGACTCAAATTTATAAGAAATCAAGCCATTCTCCAATTGATAAATGGTCAAAGGATATGAACAGACAATTTTCAGAGGATGAAATTGAAACTATTACCACTCATATGAAAGAGTGTTCCAAATCATTATTGATCAGAGAAATGCAAATTAAGACAACTCTGAGATACCACTACACACCTGTCACATTGGCTAAGATGACAGGAAAAAATAATGATGAATGTTGGAGGGGATGCGGGAAAACTGGGACACTAATGCATTGTTGGTGGAGTTGTGAACGAATCCAACCATTCTGGAGAGCAATCTGGAATTATGCCCCAAAAATTATCAAATTGTGCATACCCTTTGATCCAGCAGTGTTTCTACTGGGCTTATATCCCAAAGAAATACTAAAGAAGGGAAAGGGACCTGTATGTGCCAAAATGTTTGTAGCAGCCCTGTTTGTAGTGGCTAGAAACTGGAAAATGAATGGATGCCCATCAATTGGAGAATGGCTGGGTAAATTGTGGTATATGAATGTTATGGAATATTATTGTTCTGTAAGAAATGACCAGCAGGATGAATACAGAGAGGACTGGCGAGACTTACATGAACTGATGCTAAGTGAAATGAGCAGAACCAGGAGATCATTATACACTTCGACAACGATATTGTATGAGAACATATTTTGATGGAAGTGGATTTCTTTGACAAAGAGACCTGAGTTTCAATTGATAAATGACAGACAAAAGCAGCTACACCCAAAGAAAGAACACTGGGAAACGAATGTGAACTATCTGCATTTTTGTTTTTCTTCCCGGGTTATTTATACCTTCTGAATCCAATTCTCCCTATGCAACAAGAGAACTGTTCAGTTCTGCAAACATATATTGTATCTAGGATATACTGCAACATATCCAACATATAAAGGACTGCTTGCCATCTAGGGGAGGGGGTGGAGGGAGGGAAGGAAAAAAAATCGGAACAGAAACGAATGTCAATATAAAGTAATTATTAAATAAAAATTAAAAAAAAAAGTCTGGCTAAGGAAAGAATTGGTTAAAACACTGCTTCCTCCCTCCCAGAAGCAACCATCTGTTTCAAACCCAGGATTAGTTTTTTGGGCTTCAAATTATCTTAATAATCATTTTAAAACAAATTTCTCACTATGCAGATTAGGAAATTTAGTTCTACAGAAAAGTAAGTAATCTTTGTTTTCTAAGTTTCATTGTAACAAGGTTGAAAATCAAACCAGCCCTTATATTCCAGATTTACTTATTATTATTATGACTACTATTTGTAGCAATTATCATAATTAACATTAATATCTCTCTTACTATGTGCTAAGCCCTTAGGAATATTATCTCCTTTGATTATTATAATTGCCCTGGAAATTATTACTATTATTAATTCCACTTAACAGTTAAGTAAACTGAGATAGGCAAAAGATAAAGGATTTTTCCCAGATCATACAGGTTATAAGTATGTAAGATTGAATTTAAGCTCAGGTCTTTCTCAATCCAGGGCCTGTGCTTTATCTTTTTGACCACTATACTGCCTCTAGACCACTTTGTACTCTATCTATTGGCTGTTTTATTAAGAAATCCTTAGGGTGATGGGAGAGGGTTTTTCAGGTAAAAAGATGTTCCATGATCCAAATTATGGTGAAATATAAGGTAGTGCTAGCTGAAATTAAAAAGCAAAATTTTAAAACGTGGTTAGATTTGATTTAAGTTAACATCGTTTCTAGAAAAAAGGTAGTTTTTTTTTTTTTTTCACTTGGAGGAGATTAATAGCATAATGAATAATACAGCGTTGGTTTTAGAATCAGAAAGACGTAGACTCAAATTTACTTCAACTGTATGATCTGGGGAAGCCACTTAAATTCAGCCTCAATTTCTTCAACTGTAAAATCAGGATCATAAAAACACCTATGTCAGTATTTTCATGTTTGTTTTTGTTGTTGCTGTTGTTGTTGGTCATTCATTCATTTATTTATTTTTGGTAAAACAATTGAATTTAAGTGACTTTCTCTAGGTCACATATTGGGTAATGTTAAGTATCTGAGACCAGATTTGAACTCAGACTTCAGGGCTTTCTGACTTCCTGACTTCCTTACTTCAGTGTACTTTATCCACTGTGCCATCTAGCTGCTTCCTTCTCCCTCCCCTCCAGATAGTTTTGAAGAAGTGACATTTCTTATACTGTGAATTTGAATGTATAGATTCATTCTACAAAAGCTACATGTCTAGCAATGACATATAGAAAAAAGGACTCAGAGTTGATGAGTCCTGATGTTTCTCTGCAAGGTTGAGTTGAATCAAAATCTTAAACTGAACTAAAAAAAGCCAAATTTAAACTAATTGAATAGTTTATTGGATAATTGGGTAATAGGAACATTTGGAAAAGGCCAAGATTTCTTGAGTCCTTTCCCGACATATCTTCCTTATGGATTTGTAATTGCTTTCTAAAGTTTCATCATTAGAGCTTAATTTCTTTGGAGTGAGAATGATGTAGTCTCTTACAATATAAATATAATAACAAGTCATAATTAGGTTATGTCAAACTCAAATAGAGATTAAACCTCTGAACTATGTATTGACTTAGAAGATGTCAGCCTAAATTGTATTATGTTGTTATTAATTTTGTAAAACATTTCCAAATGCCATTTTAATCTGATTCTGTCAACACTTGAGCATGGGATCTATGTTTGATGTATCTAGAAAAAAATAATAGTTGACACACATAGAATTTTACATTATAATAATATATTTCATATGCATTACATCATTTAAAAAGGCACCTTCATAAATCAAAGATACAGTTGACCTAGTAGTCACTAAGACTTGGTTTCAAATTGTGACTCTGAAATTATGTAATCAAGATTGAATTACATATTCTTTAGTAATACTGTCTACTATATTTAAGACTAAACGATAGACAGATAGATAGATAGATAGATGGCTGAACTGCATTGGTGGAAAATTTTTCCAAATAGGCAGTCTCTTATAGGTCCAGACAACCCCTATAATAATCCCCCCCAAAAAAATTTTAAAAATAAGTTAGCCCATTTTACTATTAAAGAAACTGAGTTCCAGATTAGTTAAGGTGGGAATCAAAATCAGCTCTTTGGGGCTCCAAGTTTAACAAACACTTTTACATGATCATATATCATCATAAGAAATTTGTTATAGTAGATAGTGCTGAATATAATCTTCCTGAACTTCCAGAAATTTACTATGGAAAAAAAAAAAGAAGTATGGACTCTGCAGTAGCTACTAGGTAGGTGTCATTAATATACTAATTTTACAGAGGAAAATAAGATGGATGTTAAATAAATGATTCACCCAGAGTAACATTGTGAACAAGTGTTTTAAGTCAGATTTAGGCTTGTCTTCATGATTCCAAGCCAAAAAATGTTTCTTTGAAACGATATTTTTTTTCTTTTGGTAGATGACATTAGTACATATAAAATTACACACACATGCAGGTATATATATATATTATATATATATATATATTATATATATATGTGTGTGTGTGTGTGTGTGTGTGTGTGTGTGTGTGTGTGTGTGTGTGTGTGTGTGTGTGTGTGTGTGTGTGTGTGTACTACACTTTTAGGGATATAATTGAAACACAAGACTTTCATTTTAAAGATAAACAATGAAAATATGCAATTAATCCACAGAGAATTCTTTACAATAGTAGAGTGAACAAGATCAGTGAAGCTTCTAGTAAGATATTAAGCATTTCATAAATTTGTACACACTGTCTCTCTCATTTTGTTCTCTACTGTGGATAGCATGAAACTGCCAACACAAAAGTGAAAATGAGGCTACTAATAAAATCACACAAATACTTGAAATTGTAAAAGTTATTGCATATAAAAATAGTGCAAATGAGAGAATATTTTAAAAAGGTACTTGAAATTCAGTAAAGGAGGAGTCATTGGAAAAAGTACCTTATGAACACAAGTTTTAGCTAGATTTCTAAATAAAATCAGAACAGTTCTAGAGGTGAGAATGGGAGAGCATTTCAGAATGAGGAAAAGTTATGGAGTCAGAAGATGATGAAATGTCCTTTCGATGAACAACTTAAGGCAGTACAGTTGGATTGAAGAGCATGTCAAGGAGATCAAAAGAAAACTGGAGAGGTAGGAGGGGTCCAGGTGGGGAAGAGATCAAAATGTTAAAAAAAGAGAATTTTATATTTGATCCTGTAGACAACATGAGTCTATTGAGTAGGTCAACGATAGCATTAGATGTAAACTTTAGGAAAAAATAATTTGGTTACTTAGTAGAGGATGGAGGCAAATGAGAGAGTTGAGGCAGGGTGACAACCATGACTTCTTTTGTCATAGTACAGGCATGAAACAATGAAGAGTTAAATCTGACACTGATCTTAGGCAAGTCATATAAACTTTCATTATCCCAAATAACTCTAAAATAAAAAGGTGCTAATTTTTGTTGAGTGAATGTCTTTTCTGAGAGCTGCCTTCAGTTAAATCACAGTTCTAGTCTCTGTTTCTAAAATCATTTAAAATAAGTCATGGTTATATAGGAAGAAGCAATTGTCATCTGTTTAAGAGACTGCTCTCATCAATTGTTGTTATTATCAAATAAGTATGGCATCATTTTTGCTGATGTTATTGACTGCTAATTAATCAAGCAGTTAGCATCTATTCAGCATCTACTTATATAGCTAGCTATTATGCTAAGTACTGAGAATACGAAACATTAAGCAAAGAAGCTCACAATCTATTGTAGAGACAACATGCAAACCAATATATATATATATATATATATATATATATATATAAACAATCAATATGTAGGATAAATAGGTGATAACAAATACATAGTAGTAGTGTTAATAAAGTTTGCCAAGGCTTTCTAAAAAAGATGAGACTTCAGTTAAGACTTAAAGAAAGCCAGAAAAACTAATAGGCAGAATTGATAAGGAAGACCAAGACATGGGAATTAGCGAGAAAAAAAAAATTGCCAAAACTGAGAGATGAAGTGTTTGTAAGACAGTGACTGTAATAAATATTGATATTTTTATACCCTGCTCTTTTTATGTACCTACTTGAATCTTTCCCTTTCATTATTTTGCAGACTTTCGTTTACTTTTCTTTATTTGGGTCATCAGAGTTTTAAAAGAAGAAAAGTGAGCTTTTAAGTGAGAACTTTTTTTTTTTTTCTTTTTGTGTGCAGTTGGATTTTTAAATATATTTTGCAAAAGGAAAAGAAAGCAAGATATAGATAAGGGTTGGCTCCTTGGTATATTGAAAATTAATTTCACTTACAAACTGGCTTTGTAATCCTTCCTGATCATTATCTTATCCTTACTCCTACCCTAAACTTTTCTTGCAGCTGATTCATGCAATTTTTATTCACAAAGTACATAAGAGCATTTTCCTATTCAGGAAATAACCTGTACTTTCCTCTTTCTCATACATACCACTTCCTTAATTCATTGGCTTTCTGTCAGCATCCTGAGCCTCAATTGCCAGAGGAGTTGTTCCTTTTTTCTTTATCTCAGAAATTTCTTTTCAACCCATGTTTTCTCTTTTCTGATTAGTATTTCTCTCAGTATTATATAGGCGACAACAGCTTGATATGCCACTCAGATTCACTAGGCATTACTTGGCATCCCTCATTAGTTAATTCAACTCTGTGCAGATAACAATTATTTCATAGAAGAATAAAATCTTAGGGTTTGGGAAAAAAAATCACAAATGGCAACCACCCCAATCCTATAGACACTGTCTACATTCCAAGTTTAACAATTTTGAAAGGATTATTCACCTTCTAATTGGAGTGGTGAAGTTTTCACTGCCTCACCAGGAAGGGCATTTCATCATTTGATGATCTAATTGTGAAAAAGCCTTTTCTTAATTGGAGCACAATAGGATTCCTTATTAATTCCTGATTTTGTTTCTGTCTTCTGGAACTACACAAATTAAACCTAATTACTTATCAATATGACAGTATATCAAATATAATAATAACAGTTCACATTTATATAAGATTTTTATCACAGTTATGTGACTAGGAATAGTATCGTTCTGTTTTTATATAAGAAGAAACCGAGTCTCAAATGTAAAGTCACTTGTATATTGTCATACAATTAATAAACATTAGAGTCAGGAAATGTATAGAATTCTCCCCTCTCTAAGTTCAATAACTGTTCACTTAACAATACTTCCTTTTAAGTGCTTTTTTTTAAATATTTGAAGACTATAATATATTTCTCCATTCTCAAATAATTGCCAGATATTTCATCTTCAATCTAACAACATTTTCTTTTGATTATGAGAAAAATAAAAAAAAGGAAGAAGCATATACATAGTACCTACCACATTCATAGTACCTACAAATACTGTTCTTTTTACATCTAATGACATTATTCTTATTTCTGGCATTCTTTACTCTAGTGCAACATGCCATATAAGGAATCACAAGGCCTAGCTATATCACTGTACTTGTAAGTCCCATAAAATTGTGAACATCCATAGTTACAACTTGATAAAGCTGTGTACTGCTACACAATCTATAAGAAACATTGCTGCAGATCTATTCCACTTTTGTCCATGGATATTTTAAAGTATGGTGATTTAAACCCACAGAAATTAACAGAATCTTCATTAATATAATCATCATAACTTAAATAATAACATAAGATTGCATTTACTTTTCCACTCTTTATACCACACTATAGCTCAAAATCAAACATGATGTCAACTAAATTCCTCCTTTTCTCTCCCAGTACAACCTATATCTCTATCTCTATCAATCCCTATCCCTATCCCTACATTTATATCTATCTAATCTCAAATGTTATTAATCAAGATTTACTCTTTTGTGAACCCAGATACATAAAAATACATTTAACAGTCTTAAATTTCATCTTTATTCACTGAAGTCCTTTTCCATTGTGCATGTTATGTAGCATTCTTGAAAGTTTCTTCAAGGGGGAACAAATATTTATAAAGCCATACCATCTTAGAAAGGTTTTGTGCATAACTTTTACAATTAAATATATACATATATATGCATATATATATAATGCCATTTAAAGATCAACCAAATTATATTCAGAAACCCAGAATGAGAGCCACAAAATAATGAAAATTAGGCTGCAGCAATTCATGAAACCATCTCCTGTGTCTTTGGGAAGTATACATCAATGGAATAAATACTGATACCAATGAAACCACTGATGTTTTGAAAAAACAAAAATATTTTCTTAATTTGGACACAGAGTACAAAAAATGTTTTTGTTTGTTTCTTTTTAAAATCAATTTGAGAAAGGTACCAGGAAGTAATGTAAAGAAATCAGCACTGGAGTCAGGACAAAGTGAACTTTTAGTCTACTTATAATTGCAATCTGTGTAATAGTCAAAATGTATAACTTCTCAATTATCCAAAGATTTATCTCAGACTTTATGGTAAGAGATATATTTTGAAGACCAATTGCTGACTGGCATTGATAAGTCTAATACCTCCTAAGGTGATCCTCATGCTGAAAAGATTACAGACTACCACATCTAAAATAAATAATAAAATCTATACAATTTTCTGAACAGAAAATAGATAAAACTGCATTGCCCTAAGTGACCTAGGGTAACACTAAAACCATCATGACAGGGTTGTATTTCTGAAATATTCCTATAAATGCATTATAAGTAGTAGTTGCAATAATTGTCTTAGTATACATAAGAAATTTGTATCACTTGTCATTTGAAGAGGAACTGCTTTATTTTTTCCCCTTTTCCAAGTCTTATTTTTTTGCAAATTGAAAAAAAAAAGATCTTCCATAAAAATTCTCAGGGTTATATGACAACTGTAAACCAGCTACCTAATTAGTAGAAAGTCTCTTGTACCTACCTCACTAAGATTTTCAAATGAATGTACTGGCACACAGAGGAGACCCATAAGGCAGTCTTGTTTCTGATCTTTATGTGGATATCCATGAGGCATGGAATAGATTAAGAGAGGAATCTGTGCAAGCTATAATTGGCAAGATAACAAAGAAAGAAATGTAGTGAGAAATAGTATCACTGGTGGATTGTCCACTGATAAAATATCAAAGTTTTATACTGCCAGATTTTTCTCTGTAATTTAGTTTTCCAAAAGACCTGGATGGAACATGGAATTTATTAGATATCATTTCTTTCATTCAATTGCTAAATGGAATATTTTTCCATTAAAGATAAAACTTCTCACAGTCTAATAGCAATGGATAATGGATATGATTGGGTTGTGATTTTATCCTAAGATCCCTTAATAAATGTTACTTTGCGTATTCAACAATTTCACTAAACACTTGAACATTAGGAAACTTAGAGTTATACGTCACAAATTTTGTATGAATTTTTATTCTAAATATTACTTTCTAAGTTTCGTTACTGTAAACTGTCACTCTGAATTGTGTTAAATTTGTCACATGCACACATGCACACACACACATGCACACACATACCCACACATATATGCATTTTGTTTTGGTATTAGAACACCATGATTTTAAACACCAAGTTTATATTTCCTTTAAGTTTACATCAAGCAGTCCTATGGATTTGTAATCACAAATTTCTGGAAGTAGAAATTCTGATGTTGGAGCAGGAATAACTTTTTATAATATCCTTTGATATAGTTAGGAAATCTCTGTTTAGTATATAAAAGAAAGCACAGTATATAATAGGAATCTGAAGGTCAACAAGAAAAAAGAATATTGTGTGATAGTGGATGAATTGACATAAATTGCAGGGAGGGGAGGATGATGTGGAAATGGATGTTTTATTTCCTATTGCCTTTTAGATAAAATATATATTTTAAAAATAGGCTCTCCATTGTCAAATTGATTCAGGATAAAAATAGAAATTTTAAACCCTCCCTTTTAGTGATTCTAAGAGAATTTTTAAAAAATCTTATCCCCAGTTGTGTTTCATTTTTCTTCCTTATCTTTTTGTTTATTTCTCTGTCTTTCTCCCATCTTCTCCATTATAATTTTTATCTTCATTCCCCCCAAAATACTAGAAAAATTCTCTGGAGTACAATGCTCTAAAGAGGTTAGGATATATGTATTAATTAGGGGAGTACATGTACTAATGAAATCATGGAACCATTAGAGTATCAAAGTAAATGTCTCTAGTAGTCTAGAAGCAGAAAGACACCAGTTAGGCCTAGCAGCAGGGTAATGCCTAATTTGTTTGTAGGATTTATGATTAGGACAAGAGTTCACACCTAAGAAGTACCAAATAGAGGCTTTCAAGTCAGTCTTCACATAAGAGTAAGATTAAGCCCAAAAAAGAATAGCTTGGGATTCCATGCAAGACACACTGAGTATCCAAGCAGCAGAAAACTGTAAAACAGAAAATATGAAAGTTGAATATTAGAAGAAAAATATCCACTATGTGCTAATATATCCACAGCCACATAATAGAATTCTTGGAAGGTTCTCTAGACTTTATTTATCAAACAGAAGGTTTAACATTTTATCTTAAGGGCAGAATATAGTAGAACAATACCCACCTTAGCCTGGAATATTTTATTTTTCTTATGGCCAATTCTGAAAATATCAGACTTTTTGAATGATATGTCATACAGCTGATTCATATTGATATGGTATTCTACTAAAAACACATTTTTAATCCATCTTCTATCTAATTAATTTGATATAACTATAGGTTGACTATAGATTGTGAAAAGGAGGAATGCTGATGGATATAAAAGATATTTGAAATGTCAGAGACTTTTTGTCTTTCTACATATTCTAAAACCAATCAAAAAGAAAGCTTTCTAAATCTGGAGCTATCAAAAAAATGGAACAGGCTACTTTGGGAAGTTATGGAGTCCTTATCACAGATCTTAGAACAAAGATTGAATAACTACATCTATCAGATATATTACAGAGAGCATTCTTCACATATGAATCCACTAGGATTTTCTTTAAATCATTTCTAAATTTGAGATTACTATATTAGAACTATCATTCCTTTTTTTCCTTGAAAGAGGAGATTTTTCACCCATTATTATTTAGGATATTTTAACCATCATAATTATTCAAACAAAGTGCTTAGTTTCACACAAAATATAGAATTCTTGAATATTATAATTGACAGGAATTTCAGATCTCATAAAGTTCTACACTTGCCAGAGAAAGACTACTTTCTGTAACAGGAGATGATAAACATTCATTGCTCAAAATGTTTTATGGCAAGAGTAGGAGTTCTAATATGGATGTATATTTATTACTGAAATGGATTATACTTTTTCCTGCACTCTAAAAATATAGGATGAAAATCTCTTGAGAATAGAATTATTAATAAGATTTGTACTCTGGTAATAAAACTTTCCATTTGGATTAAATGAATAAATGAGGAAAACATTTATTATAGGCGTATGAAAATTACTTAGAGCAAGTAATAATTTTTATATGTTGTTAATATGTATCATAATTAAATATGTATCCTTCAACCTGCATTAGCCCAACTCAGAACATTTGATATTGACAAGAGTTGGTCTCTCCACCCTTCTCAAATGCTGCTTTTCATGTAATACACATACTTTATTGCTTTCTTGCATTTTTTCCCATTTTTTAATTTGAAAAATAGATATTGCTCAAAGGAAATCTATAAATATTATAGTTCTTAAGGAGAACATCAATAATTCTGTAATTGTTAAAACAAGATAACTCATGTATTTCATGTATTTCACGGATTACAGAGATTACTCAAACCCCAAATAACACAAGATTAATCACACTCAACTGTTAGAATCCTTACAAAGTGTTAATTCACTGGAATTGATAGAAACAATGCTTAAATTTACACCTTTGAGAATTCACACATTAGCTCACACGTTAGAGTTCACAAGTCTGGGAGATTCCCAAGTTACACTTCCCAAAATCCCACTCTTGGAGGAGGAGTCAACCTTTAGGTTCACACCTTTAAAAGATCATATATAAGAAGCTCTTAGAGCCTCAGTCAGGAGTCAGTCAGTTGAGGAGTCAGTGGGGAAGACTGACAGAGCCAGAATTTATTCGGGAGAAGATTGAGAATGAAGGATTCAGAAGAGGAGAGGCTGAAGCTGGCAAAGGCAAAAGACTAGCAACAAGAGCTCTTGAAACCAAAGAAAGCTAACCGGTCTATTTTGGAAGAGACAATAAAGGATTTGAACTTTAACAGCTGGCTGCATTAGAAGTGATTATTACATTCAACTGAAACTAAGGCTGCCTCCAGAAGCCCCCCAAGAAACCTGCACCCAGAGAACCATCATACTTTAGAAAAGAAGAGAAAACTACACTCAACCATAAAATGAAGTATCTTTTGATATCCATCTATACCTCCCCCTCTTTGCAGGTTAAACTAGTCTAGTTATTCAGTAGATTGTTTTATGGTAGGACTCAAGGATTTTAACACCTTTGTTGCCTTTCTCCAAACTCTTTCCATTTTATACTTATATTCAGTGAAATGTGGCATTGTGAACTGTATACTATACCTTAGATGTGGACTGAATGGAGTGGAGTATAGCATTATCACTACACTAGTCCTGGAAAATCTGCATATTTCAAGAGAAATTTCGGGCAGGTGGTAGAGTTGGGAGATAGGCTGCTATATGGTATCTAATATTTTTTTGGTAAAAATCAGCTTTTAGTCCAATAAATTCTCCAGATCATTTTAAAGAAAAATTGTTGGCTAGCTATTTGTTGGCCAAGAATTGATTGGAACCCAGAAATGCAACGGACACCCAATAATAATTCCTTCACTTATTGAAACAAAGATTAGACTTATTGTCTTTGTGGCCTAAAGGAGAAAAGGAAGAACCAGGATTGGAAATTGAAAATATAAAATGAAAAAAAAAAGTCTAACATTTTGAGTTAGTCTAAGGTCGAAATGGGAGTAAGTGGGTTTTTTGTCACTAGATTTTTAGTCTGGATAAGAATATGTTAGTATATTTCAGTGATTGGATCAATAGTGTTTTTGTCTATCTGTTGTTTGTTTTATTCAGATTCTATGATTTACTGCATTTTTAACTTTTAGAAAGAAAAAAAACCATTCCTGATCAAAACCATTTTGTGTGAAATTTCAACAAGTCATATCCAAGATTTAGTTGTAAAAAAGTTACAATAAGGAAAATGATGATTTTTTTTTAATTGAAAGATTGAATGATTTCTCTACTATTTGACTAAATGATCACAACCCTGATCATTTAAAAACAAGTTCAGATCATCTCTATACAAGGGGAAATAAATCATATTTTGTAGTCAAAATTTTGTTTAGTTTCTAATTCTATTTTTGATTCCTTCATTCACCTCATTTTCTCATCTTTTCTACTACTCTTCTTACAATATCAAATTTATCTCATTTTACAAGTGGCCTTACTCCTATACACATATAAACTTTCCCATTGTTTTTAGGTATAATATTCACAAACTAATAAGAATATTGATTCAAAATATTCTTAAACACTTTATTATGATAAATTTGTTATAACTGGTCCCTAAATCCAGAAGCTTAACATATTGCTATGAAACCATCATAATTAAAATTATTCTCTTTAGTTCTAGAGACGCTGGGATATATAAAGATCTTGAACTTGAGATGAGGGACAATACACTATTGGGTAGAGTATTTGTATGTAGTTTATACTTAATAATTCTTTGTCATTTGGTTTCCATTCATTATTGATTTTAATAGTAAAGCAAGAAACAATTTTAATCACCTTGTGGAAAAAAAGAAAGTATAGTCTTCAATAAAAGTAGACTACGAGTTCATGAAAACCTGTGTGATACTTTAATTCTAACCTTATATAGCAAACATTTTTACTGTTAAAGAGTAGCACCATACCTTTGATGTAACTTTTAATTCCCTAAATGACTGAGAATTGGTTATAACGAATACATATTTTCTCACTTTTCAAAGGAGAGCATAGAGAGATTCAGAAAACATGACTACTCCTGACCTCATTGTCCTTACCTCTTTTGCCTCACTAATTTAACCACTCCTCAAATATTTTATATTGTTCTTAGCCTGTAGAAAGATTTTTTACATCATGTAGATATTACACAGGCAAAGAGTGAATATTTCTGTACCTTTTCCTTCCTTTACCCCTCTATATTCTTGTCTACCACCCCAATAACAACATCACCCAAGAATATTATTAAGTTCCATTCTTTTTATGAATAATTGTATATTCCAACATTGAAAATAATAAAGCTTTTGTTTTAAATACATATCATATTTCAAGATACTGTTTGCACTACTCTTTGCTACTTGTCTGATTAGAGTAAAGAAAGATGTGAAGCTAGGAGAAGCATTTAATAATCTTGGCTAAAAATAACTTACACGAACAACATTAGAGATAAAAAGATTTGTTTAGTAAAAACACTGTGAAGCTGAAGAGGCTATAAATTATAATTTGACCACTACATTCTTGCATTTTACTATACTAGATTTCTGAACAGAAATGATTTAGTAAGGAAACTGCCAGAAGGCATAAATAGACTGTGAAAATCTTCTCTTTTAAGCAACTTTCATGACTGCTCTAAATTGATCATTTGTTTCACTGAATAATTTCTAAACAACAGAGCATGTCCTTTTCACTTGTAAAATTCTCTCCCACAAGATGAATTACCTCCTCATCACCTCACTAACTGGCCAATAAGTACTTTATTCCCTGGTGGGGACCTTTTGTGAAGAAAAGAGAAAATCAGCTTGTGCTTTGCTTGCTGGAGCTGTCTGCATCTTAATTCCAGACTCTGAATGAACATCAGAGGCCCTTATGATATTTTGCACAAAAGTCCCAGTGTTCGTAGTTTTACTCAGGGCACCCAAAATAGCACTCAGAAAGCAGTGACATACTGTCAGGATCGGAAACTGAAAGCACAAGAGTATGTAACTAGAAGGAAGCTGTGACTTCTGAAGCTTGCTGAGTAGACTGTGAAGTCAAAAGAACTCTTTCCCTTGTTCCATCAAATGTTTAATTTGACTTTTATACTTTCCATCTGCAAGCCTCCCAGGGATAGAAGTTATACAGGTAAGATTTTGATAACTTGGCATATTCTGTATTATCTGAAATTCTTGTGTTGGAAAACTTATCAAAAACTACTTAAAGGGATGTTTAGAGGTTATACTTTCAAAATACCATAAAGACAAAATGCCTGAAAACTGTTCAAAGTCATTCAAAATGTATTAAGCAACTGTTCTCAAGCAAAGGAGATACCTTGACTAATTACTCTTCAAGTTTTTAATGGTACAATAGATGTGTCTCTTTATTACAAAATGTTATACATTATGACAGGTTGTACTTTAAAATTAAAAAGGACACTATGTACATGTTGTATTATTTTTTAAATATGCTTCTGTTCACTAAAGTTTCCAAAATATTTTGAATAACATAGTATATACTTAAAAGAAAGAAGGTAAATAGTTTGAATAGGATAAAACGTGATGTATCCATATGTTTGTATACAGATACACAGAATGTTAATCAAATTATTTATCATAATTAATATGCTGTTTTAACATTTTCAATTTATTTAACAATGCTTACTCTTAAAATGGATTATAAATATTATTATCAAGTATCAGAAATACATATGGTATCTAAAATATTACTTGAAACTTTTGAAATATATAAATAAATATATGTGTAAAACAATGAAAATGAAGAACATTTTCTGAAAAGTACAAATTGCATAGTGCTTTTAGCACTGCATTCATTTCCAACTAGCATATCTAGTACAAATTAATTTTAATCTCATTAAAATCCCTCAAGTTAGGAAACTTCAATGATTCCATAAAATAAATACAGTCCTATAATTGACTCGGCCACAAAGAGAGATATCTATAAAAATGATAATCTGTTCTTGGAAATATGTTGCAAGTATTTAATCTTGTGCATACATGTGCTTGTCTGGATTAAAATATGTGTAGGGGAAAACAAACAATGCATTGAAATTATAAAAATATCTTTTAAGCAACTACTATGTAAAATGCATTGTTTTACACATATACAAACACATTAAAATAATCTTTTTATATATTACTTGTGTGAACTTATTGAAAAAATAAGTAATGTCATACTAATATCAATTTATGAAGAATGATTTTAGTACTTAGTATTTTAGCATATAATATAGCCACAAAAAAACCAAAGGTTTTAGCTTCAATCAATGCTTTTTGATTAAGCGTGAATTCTTTCCTTTATTACTTACTAGCTGTATGATTTTGATATTATTTCCAATTCCTCACTTTATTACTTATTAGCTGTGTGATTTTGAGAAAGTCACTGAAATTCTATACTTTAGGTCCATATTTATAAAATGAAGATAATAATACCTATAGTTCTTGGTAGCCCATAGAATCTCAGACTTTCAAAGGGGAAAGAGATCTCAGAGATTAGCTAGTCCAAGTTCATTCAGTTATAAAATCAAAAGAGACTATAAGTGGAAAAAAGTTTTTATAAACAAATATCACTATGACCACATTAGTAATTATTCTAAACAAAATTTAAATTAATTCCCTCTCTCCCCAAAAGATAAAATTCTTCTTCTTTATTAAATTATATATAAATTGTTAAATTAGTTTAAAGGATAATAGAATAAAATAAGAGCTAGAAAAAAACCTTTAAAGTTTCCATCTTCCTTTTCCCCTTCTTCCTTCTTTTTTTGACCTCCATATACTGCTGCTTCTGTTTTTGCTTCTGCTCCCTTGTAACTGACAAGAAATTGAGGTCTTTGAAATTTATGTAGTTTATCTATCTAGAAGAGTTAAAATAATACCCTATACTTGACCAGACTAGATCATTCATCAAAAAACAAAAATCTAACTTACTACCTTCTTTTTGTGACTTGACATTCTGAAAATGTAATTTCAAGGCAATTATTGTTATCATAAATTCTTTTGAGAAAGAAGCAGGATATCATAGTGGTTAAATAGTTGTCTTTAGAGGTGGGAAGACCTGAAATTCAAATTTCACACCACCTATGTAGAATTGTGTAAGACAGTTTCTCAGTTTTCTAGAACTCTCTCTCAGAGTTTAAGAAGCAGAAAGATGTTGACCTTCATAGGTACAGTTAATTTTCTCACCAAAGAGTTCCTCATATCCATGAAATCCTAGGTCTAGTATCTATCCCCTAATAATTAGTGAGCGCTTATACATTTCTGAAAATAAGCAAACATTTGTAGTCTATTTATACTGTACACTCTATATGTATGCAACTTAGGAAATTTCAAATTTATTATTTCTATTCATTTTCCTTTTATTTCTTATCTTTTCAATATACTTTCCCCTGAGAACATTTTTCCTCTTTTAACTAATGTATAAGCAAATGAAAATCTTTGGATTTACACACATGAATTATTTCCACTGTGGAACCATCTTTAAAGAATTAATTAAAATGTAAAATTCACTATTGAATTAATAGAATAATTCAGACTTCCTTATGGTTCTTTTCTAGTCCACTTGGAAGGCAGATTTAGAGTGAAAATGGGAGGAAAAGTTAAGTATCTTATATTTTTATGGAAGAAACTATAGGTATAGAAATAAATACATATATGAGAAATGCAAGGGATATGAATGATAGCTTTAAAGAGAATGATTTAGAGGGAAAGATTCAAAATGTGGTGGCCCTTTGTGACTTGAGAGAAAAGATACTTCTGAGATCCTCACCCTCTTGCTATCTTGGACTGCTCCTTGGACTGCTAGCTACTATTCTAGCACCAATGACTGTGAATTCTAAGTATTGTCTATTTCTAGGAGAGAAGCAATAATAAAAAGCAGGAATGAGTTAGATGAAACAGTTACAGGAAAACACATTCAAAATGTTACTGATGAAAAGCCATATCTTCCTGGGTTCCTCCCTTTAATTCCTAGCTAAAATTTAACAAGTAATCTAGGGAGGAGAGATTGGGACAAAGGTTTACCTGAAGGAACAAAAGAACCTCCTCAACTATCAATCTTGAGGACGTCTGATGTAAACTATCTGATACTTGTCTTTAGGAGTAACTGAATTTAAATAATCTGTCAGAAAGAGCCCTGGATTAGGGAGGGGAAAAAAAAAAGTTTGTAGTCTTTAATTTGGCACTAACTTTTTCTATTTCTTCCTCTTTAATGTGAGTATGTTAGGAAAATAAATCAATCAATTAACAAATATTGCTTAATTGCCCCATATTCCAGATGCTGTATTAGGGATACAAAATTACTTTTAAATATTTTACTTTGTTAAAATATTTTAAATATAAATTATATTTAAAATATATTTTTTAAATAAAAAGCAAAGAAAGACTTCAAGAAGTGAGGGAAAGAACATGAAATCCAAAAAATATTCAATTATTCAAATTGCCTATCCTTAATTTAAATAATTCCTCTAACAATTCAGATTTCAAATCATTCATACATATTTGTCCCCTCTAATTGCTGTCCTCAAGGATATTCACTCAGTGAGTAGAGGGTTTTTCATAATATTATGAGGGTAGTTTAAATACCTTACCTTTGCTGTTTTTATTTTGACCCTGACTTTTCTCCAAGACTTTATCCTTTTTATATATCCATGTCTTTTCTTTTTTCTCCCTGCCTGTTTTTGATTTGTGAAAATACTGAGTTCTTTGCTCTTCTTTTTCCTTTCTTCTCTAAAGTGTTTCTTTTTCTCTCCCTTTTCTTTTCTCTCTTAGGAAGATTATAATAGAATAATATCACCCAAGGCCATCTTTTTTATTTAAATTCGTTTTTTACTACTTAATATATTTAAGTTGAAAAAGCATACTTTTTTCTTGCCCATCCCATTGGAATATAAGCTTTTTAATCATTATTCAATTTCTTCCTAATACTCAAATATCTTTCCAAATACCCCTGGACTCCTGAATTTCTATTTGAAAATTTCTATTCAAATCTGTTTTTCATTAATAATTATATGACATTTAAGTATTTTATAATATTCAAGATTCATTTCTCTTATTAACTCCTACTTCCAGGAATATAATTGTTTTTGCTGGTTGTACATCCTTGCCTTTTGAAAATTTTAATCTTGTAACCCAAGATTTTCTTTCTTACCTCTATCACAGTTGCAAAATAGTCTTCTGTGAACCTGACTATAATCCTTTGATATTTGAACTAGTTTTTCTTTCATCCTTATAGTATTTTTCTTTGCCCAATAAGAATTTTTACTCTGACTTTTCTGAAAAGGTTCATTTTGGAGCTTCAATTAGGAGGTGACAGGTTTTTTCTTTCTATTTTTCCATAGCCTTAAAGTTATGTTTTTTTGAGCTGCTTGCATGTATGATTTCTAGGGTGTGAGATTGGTTATTGTTTCCAGATAGTATAATGAACCATAAACTTTTTTTCCTTGTTCTATTTTCAAGATAAGTTTTATTTTATTTAATGTAGTAATGCCTAAGATGACTTTCATTTTTTCATATTTTTATTTTTGTTCTTATCTTTCTTATTTTTATTGACTCATTGAATTATGCTTTATCTATTCAACTTTTCAATGTTTATTATCATTCTCAACTATTTATTTTCCATCCATAATTTTTTCCAGAAGTCTAATTTATTCAAAATGGTGTCTCATTACTTTTTTCCCCCTAGTACACTTGTTGTCAAACAATTTTTCCCACTCTAAGGGTCTAATTGTTATATTCTTGCTCTGCATTTATCCCCTTGGGGTTATTTTAATCTCTAATATTTCTTCACTGTGTTTGATGTCTTTTCTCTATTTATTCATATTTCCATCTGCAGCTATATTAAGACTTTGTGGTCAGGTTAGTCCCCTCTGGGATATATTCATTGGAAAGTCTATGTTGACTCCTATCATCTCTTTAATTTGAAACCTCTGTAACTAACATCCTGTATGAAATAACTGGGACTAGATCTTAAATCAATGCTCAGTTCTTGGTTTCTCTCTCAGTATTTTAGTAATATTTTATCAATTCCAGCTTTAACTGGTCTTCTCTTCTCTTTTTACACTTCCTAAAGAGGAATTGTCATCATTCTCTGCAGTTGTCCTGAATGGTTCAAGTAAGATATAGGTCACATTGGTCTAAAGCCAAGTACAATAACCCTGTGCAGGACATTAGTCTCATTTCTTGTTTCAATGTGTAATATTCTGTGGAGTTCTTGAGTAGGCCCTATCTATCTGTGCATGAGCCTGATTCTGTCCTTTACTTTTGGCAAAAATAGGTCAGGATCTTTTTTTAGATCACCAATTTGAAAGCAGTTTGCAGATTTTCTTTTTCTTTAAAGTCCTAACTGGCTTTAAGATCAACTACTAAAACTGATTTGTTTTCTGAAGGTAGATCCTTTTTCAGCCTACCATAACTAGAAAAACATTTGATTTTTTTTTTTTGGTAGAAGAACAGAAGAATTTAGTACATGAATGTCCTGTTTTGTAAGTTTACTGGAGATACAAACACATACACATATGTGTGTATACATATGTATATATACACATACACATATGTGTGTTTGTGTGTGTGTGTGTGTGCGTGTGTAATCTGGCCTTTAGTGTTTCTAATGATAACTGATTAAGAATGGGACATTTTAGTTAAGCATAGTGTATAACTGTAATTTATGTTGCTGAAACAGTTGAGGGAATTCAGTCTCTTAAATTCCTAAGAAAGAGCCTAGAAATGAAACAGCAAAGCACATAAACTCATCATTAATGTGATAGTATAAGCCCTGTATTTCCAAGATAGCTAAGATTAGAAACTCAGTCACAAAATAAACAAACAAAAGAGAGTCATTTGGACTTGGCCAAAGTGGTATTTTATTTGTTATGTGAATTTATTACAAGATTTTTTTTTCTTTTCTTCCTCTCCCTCTTTTCCTCTTAGAGCACTGTGTGGGGAGGAGAGGAAATAAATGTCTGTTTGGGCAATTTTTAAAAAAAAGAACTGTTATGACTATGTTGAATAAATTTGCAAATGAAACTTCTGCTATGATTTCATTATACATTTAAAAAAATAATTTCTTAGTGTTATTCATTTGCTTCAAAGTTTAGTTCATTAATTCTGGGTTCCAATAATCCAGGTAATTTTCCTCTATACCCTTCTTAAAAATTGCCTATATAAACTCATTCAAAGAATAGATAAATCATTGAAATATAAGATATCAGTATCTTTCTGTTTTGGGAAAAAGATTATATCTAAATTATCTTATATTGTTCATTGTCAATTGTCTCCTGTTAAATCTCTAATGGGAAACCAACAAAACCTCATTTATAAAGGAATAATGCTTTGAAAATTCAAAGGCCAAGGAAAGGTAGAAAGATTAGTCAGAAAGGTATAGCAGCAAGTCTCTGTTTGAATTTTGAACAGACTAGGGTGTTGTTTGTCACTAAACAAATACTTTTTGACAGAGGTTGAGATTGTTTCTGAACTGGTAAAGCAAAATATAACCCTTTTCCTCAGTGTTTGATGAAAAATAATGGGTTCCAACATCACTTTTCAATAGGATATCAATTCTTTCCTTCAAAATAAGACTTTTGTCTTTGGGGAGATAAAAGCTGTAGATTTCTCTTTCTGTTATTTATTGTGTGTGTGTCATTTAGTTCCTTACCGAATATGACAGCTACAAAGAAAAAAAAAATGTTATCTGTTTTCTTTCATTAATAATAACAATTTACATAACGTGTAAAATTTACCTGTGTTCTCCTGCAACAATTTTAGGACCACCTAGTTTATTTGTTAAACTAATATATTCTTAAATAAAGTAAATTGATTCTTACAAAGAAACTGACCTAGAAATATAAAATGTATATATTTGAAAGAGCATGTAAGATAAATTAACTGCTATTTATATTTTTATAAATGTGTTACAATTTTAAATAATGTCACAAGGGTGAGCCTAAATTAATATCTTTTCTAGATTTCAGTCTTGTATTTTACACACACACAAACACACATTTGAGTTATCTTTTTGCAAAATATTTTCATATTATCAAAGAGGAAGAAAAATATGTGTACTGTATAAGTGTGTTTAGAACCAAATATTTGTTTTAATCATATTTCGTTATTTTCTACTTTAGAGAATACAACCAAAACTTGTTAAATAGAGGGCAGATTTTGACTACATGAGATGTGTTGTTACTTGAGTAAATGTAGAATAATGGCACTAAACTACATATTATCTATTCATGCCATCTCAATCACTTCATCTCTTTGGTTAGACCCATGATCTTCTCTTCTAGAGTAATATTTCTGATAGTAACACCATAGGAATATAATGTTTTGGGATATGGCTGCCTTTCTTGACACAAGTATCAAATACTAGGACATCATAAGAATTCTTCATAATCTGTTTTGAAACCTAAGCAACCATTGAAAAAGCAACTTTGTGAACCTGCTTTAAGGTTATACAATCCCTACTAGGTTTATTTGCTCCCTTCTATTTAAAGTAATAATTTTTTCATTTTTTCTTCAGTTTTATTTGTTAAGAATTGTTCAACTCTCTCTCTCATCTGTCTGTCTGTCTGTCTATCTGTCTCTCTCTCTCTCAAAATGTGTGAGTGTGTGTGAGATAGACCCCCTATGGTACTCTAAGAATAATGTTTAAATAAAAAATACATAGCACTGCATAAAAAATTAAATGTACTATAATAGTTTATAAGAGAAAAAGAAATAAGTTCACCAACTCTATGCAAATTCACTTCTTTCAAGATATTTCTCCTAGTTTCTAATATTTCAAGTTTCATTAAACAAGGTTTTATTTGATCTCAACATATATATATATATACACACACACACACACACACACACACACAGAGAGAGAGAGAGAGAGAGAGAGAGAGAGAGAGAGAGAGAGATACCCTTCAATCATGTCCTGCTTGGGGCTTTCTAATGGGTCTGCCCACAATTTGTAAATTATGTATTTATGCATTGCAATTTTAGTTTACCACAAGACTTTGATCAGAGATCCCTCCCACTCTTTCAAAAATGAAATATATATATATATATATATATATATATAATAGCATTGTAAATTTTTATATGAATAATTTTAAGAGACATACTTAAATGTAAGCATACTGTGCATTCCTCATACTATAAAGAACTAAGAATATTTTATAAAATTTTAGAATTTTTCATATTATAGAAAGAACCTTTGAAAATAACACATTTCCTTTTCAAATTGTTTTTCTCTCTCAAAATTTAACCTCTAAAGTTTATAAAATATAAATCCTATTTGTTACCTTCTATTTAAACTTCTCCCGTATATTTTTGTGAAGAATTTTGTAAGAAATAGAGATACATAGTGTCTTGATTTCTTAGCCAATTCTTTTTGACATTTGTAGGATTACTTTATTAATTGTAGAATGCAATAGGATGATCATACTAAGTGGAAGGCTGATTTGGAAAACTTTTCTATCAGTCGCCATATACTTATTAAGAACTATAATGTGTTCAGCATTTGCTAGAACTATTATTTTTATATGAGAAGGAAAAAGAACTGAGGAGTTTATAAGATCACTGTGGTGATAACAGTAACAAATGTGAATCAAATGAAGAAAAATTAAGTGTTAAAACAACATAGTAATGATTTTAAGAAATGGGAATATTGGGATTGGGATTACAAACAAGTTATATATACATGGAGTTGTTTGAACACCAACATGATGTGGTGATGTAGATACCAGATGATGATAGGCACCAAAAGTTGAGGTTCAGTTTTGTGAATAATTCACAATGGCCATTTCCTTTGGTAAAAAGTAAATTTATATAGGGAAGAAGTTTCAGACAAAATGAAGTGATACATTAGACACTTGGAATGTTAAATATGAAATAGAATTGGGAGAGCATATGAAAGACAAACTCCTTAGTGGAACTCACAGTAATCCAGTGGAAAGAAAACACTTCATTAGTTTGGGCATGTCCTTAGCTGGCAGGCTCAATCCTGAAAGGGACCTAGCACCCTAAAAGAGTTAACTAGCTATAAGGATAATTTCTGACTGGACATGAAAATGTGAGATTGTTTGAAACCTTTACAGAGGGGTAGGTCTCAGGGGTTTGACATAACATGGATTTCAGACTAGATGACCTCCCCAGAGGGTGGGACTATGGAGCTAAACCGATCTCTATCAGAACCTTATCCCATCCTGCCTTAGTGATTAATTTTTATCAATTCTTCTGGTAATCACACCTAATATTGAAGACCTCTTCATAGAGGAATAGGAAAATAGGCACAGGAAAGTGAGAATATTACAGATCAATAATATAAATTTGATAGTCACCTATTATATAAACATTTACATACTTATATTTTTAGATAGTGAATGTGTTGAAAATCATGTTTAAAATGACTAGTTGGAAAATAATATTTTTTTCTTGAAGAAGACTAGTGACATCACAAGTATGATTTCTTCACTTGCATGTGAATTGAATTTGAGCAAGATGGATCTGTAGCTTTTCTCTCTCCTTCAGAGTTATCAGTGACCAGTGGCAAGACAAAAGTCAAGATAATCCTCCAATAGGCAGTGGAAAACTTGGTCTTTCTAAAGTTTTTTCCTAGTCTATGTCTAAGGTCAAACCTATTCCATGACTAAATTCTAGGGTAGGACTGAGAGAAAAGCCAGCTCAATTTACAGTCTCAAAGATATACCTAAGAGAGGTAGATCCTTAGAATTTCTGTATGGGAATGGGAAATATTTGTTAGTTACATTCATTCTAATTTATCAAAACCTAAACAATGAGCCAGAGACTTATCTTGGGGCAATTATAGACCATTCTGTGAAAGTTCTGTGAATGTTTAGGGTTGAAAAGTAGCTCCATTAGAAACATAGACTTTTTTTTTTTTTTTACATTTTTTTATATACAAAACATACACATGCGTAATTTTTCAACATTGACTCTTGCAAAAACTTTTGTTTCAACTTTTCCCCTCCTTCCTCTAGATGGCAGGTAGTCCTACAAGTGTTGTTGTTATTGTTTTTTTTTTATCTTTATTTTACATATAATTGTATATGTAAAATACTACACACACACACACACACACACACACACACACACATTTATACAGTTATCTTGCTGCACAAGAAAGATTAGATTTAGAAAAAAAGGTAAAACCAACCTGAGAAGAAAAAAACAAAAATGTGAGCAAACAATAATTGAAAGAGAGAAAATGCTATCTTGTGATCCATCCTCATTTCTGAATGTTCTTTCTCTGGCTGTAGATAATTCTGTTCATTACAGATCACTTGGAAGTGATGGATTCTCTCACTGCTGAAGAGAGCCATGTCCATCGGAACTGATTATCATATAGTATTGTTGTTGAAATATATAATGATCTCCTGATTCTGTTCATTTCAATTAGCATCAGTTCATGTAAGTCTCGCCAAGTCTCTCTGTATTCATCCTGCTGGTCATTTCTTACAGAACAATAATATTTCATAAGAATTTATTCTGCCATTCTGCAGTTGGTAGACATGCATTCAATTTCCAGTTTCTAGCCACTATGAAAAGGGCTGCTACAAACATTTTTGCACATACAGGTCCCTTTCCCTTCTTCAATATCAGATGAAAAAATTGAAACAATTTGTAGCTATATAAAAAGGTGCTCCAAATTACCATGGATCAAAGAAATGCAAATTAAGACAACTCTGAGATACCACTTCACACCTGTCAGATTGGTTAAGATGACAGTAAAAGATAATGATAAATGTTGGAGGGGATGTGGGAAAATTGGAACACTGATGCATTGTTGGTGGAGTTGTGAAGGGATCCAGCCATTCTGGAGAGCAATTTAGAATTATACTAAAAAGTTATCAAACTGTGTATATCCTTTGATCCAGCCATGCTACTACTGGGCTTATATACCAATATTAGTGTGATGTCTGTATATACAAAATATGAAGAAGACTAAATTATAAGCCTAGTTAAATTCTTCTACTTGCTGCTTCCTCATCCTCCCCCCACCCCCTTAAAAAAAAGTCTATGCCTCATCTTCTTATATTTCTACAAACAATACCTTCTGCAGGGGACACTGTTTCTCTTCTCATCTTGTTGAGGTAGGAGACACCCCAATAAAATTAGGATCAATTTTGATTGGCATCATAGGTTTGGCAAAAGAATTCACACAATCAGTTTGTCTCCAAGTTAAGGGGCAAAGATTTATTATAATTGTAACATCAACTGAAGCAGGGTAAAGTTCAAGGTAAATCTAGCAAACAGTCAGAATCAAGAAGATAATTTTATGGCAAAGAGAAACAAAGATTAGATTGATATGCTAAAATTATGGCTTAGAGGTACAACTGAAGAATGGTAAGGGTGGAGTAGTTCCCATTTTTGAGTTCTACAGCTTACTGAGCAATGGATTGGCCAGCATTTTTTATGTTCTCCCAAGGCCAAATAGCAACATTCTAACACCTCATCACATGTTATTTAATTCTGTATATTTGATACTTATTAATCTATGTAAACTATATTCCTTTGATAAAATGATGCTTCATGATATTAGAGGCTATCTCACTTCTATATATAAATTCCTACCATAAAACATTATTGCTAGTGTATAATGATTGCTTAATACATCATTATTGACTAGTTATATGCAAGAAGGAAATGAGTTTATTTCAGATTTCTATATCATATATGTGTAAACATACATAAAGTTTTAAACTTTCATGGATCTTGAGCTTAATAAAGTATATAGTTTTACTGTTATAGGAACTTTAAGTTCCTGAAAGCCAGTTTAAAAATGTTATTAAACTTAAAATAGCCTTTCTCCTTGCATGCATTTCTTTCATAGGCTCATAGAATCATCATAGTGTTGAACCAAAATTTAAACTTTATAAGAATTTAATGCAATCTTTTTATTTTAACATAATAAAACTGATTTTTAGGGAAATTAAGTAATTCCCTTCCCTTCTTCTTCATCCTTAGATCATAAAATAATCTACTGGCAGGTAAATTTTGAGATGATGGTAGAATAACAAAGTACAGATGCCAACTAGACAGTTACTATAACAGGACTGGAAAGGAGATAAGAAGGTAAGATTTAAAAACATGCCACATTCTGGTGTTAAATTGAAAAAGAAACTATAGGGGGAAAAAAAAAGATGTCGGTGACGTTGGTTTTTCCCCTTTATTCTCTCCATATCATATATCTGAGTCCAGAAGAAATTATCTCTGTCATTTACTAGGGTCATATAGATTTTTTTGTCATAAAAAGCTGTTGCTTTTTCCCAAATCTAGTCTATGGATGATGAAAAGATCAACTCTGAAAAATAATTTAAAATAAAGGGAACAATTAAGAAACCTGTATTCTCTATCTGTAGGGACTAAACTTCAATGACTCTCTAGAAATAACATGACTAGACTATTAGAGTTCAAAAAGATTTTAGATATGAGCGAATTCTACTTTGTAATTTAAGACTTATGGTCTAGAAACATTAAATTACTAGTATAAAAATCAGTTATTGAGACAATAAACATTTATTAAGACTGTCATGCACCATGGCTTGCCGGAGAAGGAAATGGAAATTACTCCACTATTATTGCCAAGAAAACTCCATGAATGATACTAAAATGATGAAACAGATGACAACAAAAAATGAACCCCCACAGTCTAGAAGATGTCCAACCACTTGGCAAGAGTAGAAGAGGACTATAAATAGCTACAGTATTAATGAAGTATAAAGGCCAAAGCCTAAAGAAAGCTCAGCTGCAGATACATCTGTATATGATAGGAAAATCCGATATTGAAAGAGACTTGTGCATAGATATTTGGAATGTAAGATCTATGAATCAAGATAAGCTGGATGTGGTCAGATCAAATATGAAAAGATTAAACAACAAGATCTTGTGTGCCAGTGAACTTAAGTGGACAAGAATAGGTAGGTTTAATTTAGATAATCACTTCATATATTACTGGCTCAAGAATCCCTTAGAAAAAGTGAAATAGTCCTCAAAGTTTATGAGAAAAGGAGCACTTGGAGTATAATGTGAAAAATGATTCAATGATTTCTGTTTGACTCTATGACAATTCAATATCACATTATAAAAAAAAGTCATGCAAATCTTTCCAGACCTTTCTAAAATTAGCATCATTTTTATAGAACAATAATATTTCATTACCTTTATACATTACACCTTAGTCATTCCCCAATTGATAGACATCTACTCATTTTTCAATTCCTTGTTAGCACAAAAAGAGTTTCTACAAACATTTTTGCATATGTGGGTCTTTCACCTCCTTTATGATTTCTTTGGGATTCAAATCCAGTAGTACATGGTACTTTATTGAATATAATTTTTTATTGCATTGTGATATAAAAAGGGAACATTTACTATTTTTGCCTTTCTGCATTTGATTGTGAGATGGCAGATTATTAATATGGACTCATAATCTTTTGAAGCTCACAAAAATGAAAACTATCTCCAGTATTCCTTCATCTCTGTGCAGGAAAGAATAATCATAACAGAGACAGAAACAACAGTAGAAGCATGTGCTCATTACAATATCTACTTTAGTAACTTATAGTAAATCACTTTTGTTGCCTCTTAATTTGGACCCTGTCAGGTCAGGGAGAAAAACCTAAGTTCCTCCTATGGGAGTCTTTTGCATGCAAGTTGAGCAGAAACACTCATAGAATATTGCATGCACGATTAAAAGAGAGAATGGGACTTTCCATTATATACTCCAAAAAGAAAGTCTGTGATTCCTGGACTGAGTCTTTATTAGTCATAACTCTCTTCAAATCCCAATTTGTTCATTGATATTCTAATTAATTAGTTTCTACTTTCTTATCAATTATTTGTTCCAACAATGTAACGTGTTATTTTTAGATATTTTTTATATAACAGGCTATGAAGGTTAAACTTTGACCTTCTTTGTGTGGATGTGTGTGTCTAATTTATATGCATGTATATATATATATATATATATACATGCATATAAATGTGTATATATGCATACATATACATACATATATAGTGATATTATTTCATACAAATTCAATTTTCTATAATGGTTTAAGATTATTCTAGGTTTGGGATTCTCATTTTAACAGGAATAGTCTTTAAAAAGTGCATAGAAGTTTATTACTTCTCAGAATCTTGATTTAAATAAGACATATAGGAAGAGAAAACTCATAGATCAAAAGTAATACACAATTGAAAAACAAAGGCCAGTATAACAAACAACAGACAACATACATCATTACTACTATGAGGAAGGACAAACATCTGAATTCCTTGACTGGCGGAATCCATCGCCATAATTACTCAGTCTCGAGTCAGAACCATTGTTAGGCAAGTGGCACAAAACTTCTTAGCTAAATTCTCAAAGTCATTTCCAGTAAGGGGTTATTATAGGCTGAGAACAAAGAAAGCACTATGCTAAGTATTTTCATTTGACAAGTCTCTCTTGAGATGTAGTAGCCTTCTAGATACAAAATGTTCTATCATAAGAGGCCCATCAAGGAAAATATTTTTTCATTCCTTTAGGACAACTGTATTTGATCATGAAACTGGCCAGGTTTCTGAGGGTAAACACAAGCTTGTAATAAAGGATACTCACTGATTAATGCACAAGAAAGGATGCCCTTCCAATTTCTTTGTGCTTTCCAAGTAATCTATCAGATAACTTCAAGATTGTTCCTATATTGTCAGCAAAAAATTACACAAAGGACATCTACAAGATTTGCTTAAAATTCCTTATGCACTAGGATCCCTTACAAATAATAGAAAATGTTTCCACTGTCAGAGTATTATGTACTTGTCTTTCTTACAATGTCTCCTATATTTACCATTTTCATCTTTTTATCATCTTAACATTTTTTATTATTATTTACCTTTGTAGGCTCATTTTCCATTGTTCTGTCCAAAGTGTTATACATTCTAGCCAAATGAGATTATCTGTTGATCTGCATTTGACATTCCATCTCCAGTCTTCCATCTTTTATGTCTTTGACGAATCTTTCCCTTATGTTTGAATACTCTGGCTCTGGAGTACCTAGTTTCCTTCAAATCTCAGCTCATTTTCTATGGAAGGTCTTGATCCTTCCCTTTTTAGTATCCTCTCTCTATTGGGTATACACTTGTAGGTATGTGTAAATATATGTATATATTTTGAATATGTATATACTTCTTCCGGTTAAGATGGCGGAGAGGAGGCACACAGCTCTGTAAGCTCCGCGCTTTCTCTCACTATCCATTTCATTACAAGCCTCTGAATTAATGCTTGACTGAAAAAAAAAAAACCCACAAATAGTTACCAAGAGAAGCCATCCTTGAGATTCGCCAAGAAAGGTCTGTTTCTACTGGAGGGCTGGGATGGTTTTAGATCGGGCGCAGGCTGAGGGCAGCGGCAGTGAGAGCACGGGAGCAGAGTGGAGAGGGGGTGGGGAGTGATCGCAGCCGTCTCTGCGGGGAGAGCTTTGCTACAGGTTTGGATACTTTGCCCTGGCAGCAAGTCAGCAGCCCAGCAGAGAAGCTAAAAACACCAGGATTGAAGAACACAACCCCAAACAGCTGGAATCTCTCGGGACCTGGCCGTCCCCCTCCTTTCCCTCCCCCCCCACAGTGACTCAGCATGCTCTGGGATCTCAGAGCGCAGGCGCAGCACAGTAGGGCTAGTGCCTAACTGCTGCCCCCCGCAGTCTGTAGAGGAAGCTCGGTAACACCACCCAGCTGTTCCCCAAAGAAAGACTCCAGTTTTTTCTGTTTTTCTTTGCTAGTTTGTCTTTGATTATTAGACAGAATGAGCAAGTAACTGAAGAGGACTTTAACCCTTAACAGCTTCTATACAGATAGAGAGCAGACTCTAAATCCTGAGGAGACTAAAAACAGACAGTCTCCAGGTGAATCCCCAAAGGAGGAGATCATCTGTTCCTCAGCACAGATGAATCTCATGGAGGAAATTAAAAAGGCTCTCACAAGGGAGCTAGAAGAAAAATGGGAGGCTTGGCAAAAGAGCCTGGAGAAGTCAGTTAAAGAGAGCGTGGATAAAGAAATAAAATCCTTGAAAAATAGGATTAATGAACTGGAAACAGAAAATAGCTCTCTAAAAAACAAAACTGATGAAATGGAAAAAAATTCCACAGAACAAAAGAACTCAATGGGACAAGTAGAAAAAGATTTTTAAAAAGTGAGTGAAGAAAATACTTCACTGAAAATCAGAATTGAACAATTGGAATTGAATGACTCAAGGAGACAAGAAGAATCAGTCAAGCAAATCCAAAAAAATCAAACAATGGAAAAGAATGTAAAATACCTTCTGGGGAAGACTACAGTCCTGGAAAACAGATCCAGGAGAGACAATCTGAGAATCATTGGACTCCCAGAAAAACATGATGAAAAAAAGAGCCTGGACACTATTTTCCAGGAAATTATCAAAGAGAACTGCCCAGAAGTCATAGGAACAGAGGAAAAAATAAACATTGAAAGGATTCATCGATCACCCACTGAAAGGGATCCTAAAATCAAAACACCAAGGAATATAGTGGCCAAATGCCAGAACCCTCAGATGAAGGAAAAAATATTGCAAGTGGCTAGAAAAACCCAATTCAAGTATCAAGGAGCCACAATAAGGATCACCCAGGATCTGTCAGCATCCACATTAAAAGATCGAAGGGCCTGGAATATGATATTCCGAAAGGCTAAGGAACTTGGTATGCAACCAAAAATAACTTACCCAGCGAGAATGAGCATCTTTTTCCAGGGAAGAAGATGGACATTCAACGAAGTAAGCGAATTTCATCTATTTCTGATGAAAAAGCCAGAACTTAACAAAAAGTTTGATCTACAAATATAGAACTCAAGAGAAATCTAAAAAGGTAAAGATTAATCTTGGGAACTATATTTCAGCTATAAAGATGTATAAAGAATACATGTATACCTTGTTCTAGAAACTGATGTGGAAAGGACATTGTACCAGAAAAAGGGTAAAGTGGGGGTAGTACATCTCATGAAGAGGCATAGGAAACCTATTATATCTGAGAGAAAGAATGGAGGGGGATGAATATAGTGGGTATCTTACTGCCTTCAGAATTGGCTTTAAGTGAAAAATCTTAAGACATATTCAATCTATGGTGAAACTTCTCCCACCTCATTGAAAAGTGAGAAGGGAAAAGTGAAAAGGGAAGGAATAAGCTAAGCGGAAGGGAATACGGAAACTGGGAGGGAAAGGGGTAAGATAGGGGGAGGAACTCTAAGGCAGGGGAGGGATACTAAAAAGGGAGAGCTGTGAGAAGCAAGTGGTGCTCACAAGCTTAATACTGGGAAGGGGGGAAAGGGGAAAGAAGGGAGACAAGCATAAACCGGGGTTAACAAGATGGCAAGTAATACAGAATTGATCATTCTAACCATAAATGTGAACTGGGTAAACTCCCCTATAAAGAGGAAGAGGTTAGAAGAATGGATTAAAAGCCAGAATCCTACAATATGTTGTTTACAGGAAACACACCTGAAGTGGGGAGATACATGCAGGTTAAAGGTAAAAGGTTGGAGCAAAATCTACTATGCTTCAGGTGAAGTCAAAAAAGCAGGGGTAGCCATCCTGATCTCAGATCAAGCTAAAGCAAAAATTGATCTAATTAAAAGAGATAAGGAAGGGCACTATATCTTGCTAAAGGGTAGCATGGATAATGAAGCACTATCTATATTAAACATATATGCACCAAGTGGGGTAGCATCTAAATTCTTAAAAGAGAAATTAAGAGAGCTGCAAGAAGAAATAGACAGTAAAACTATAATAGTGGGAGATCTTAACCTTGCACTCTCAGAATTAGATAAATCAAACCACAAAATAAATAAGAAAGAAGTCAAAGAGGTAAATAGAATACTAGAAAAGTTAGATATGATAGATCTCTGGAGAAAATGTAATGGAGACAGAAAGGAATACATTTTCTTTTCAGCAGGTCATGGAACCTATACAAAAATTGACCATATATTAGGACATAAAAACCTCAAACTCAAATGCAGTAAGGCAGAAATAGTAAATGCATCCTTTTCAGACCACGATGCAATGAAAATTACATTCAACAAAAAGCCAGGGGAAAGTAGACCAAAAAATAATTGGAAACTAAATAATCTCATACTAAAGAATGCTTGGGTGAAACAGCAAATCATAGACATAATTAATAACTTCACTCAAGAAAACAATAATAATGAGACATCATACCAAAATGTATGGGATGCAGCCAAAGTGGTAATAAGGGGAAATTTCATATCTCTACAGGCCTATTTGTATAAAATAGAGAAAGAGAAGGTCAATGAATTGGGCTTGCAACTAAAAATGCTAGAAAAGGAATAAATTAAAAACCCCCAGTCAAACACTAAACTTGAAATTCTAAAAATAAAAGGAGAGATCAATAAAATTAAAAGCAAAAAAAAACTATTGAATTAATTAATAAAACTAAGAGTGTTTCTATGAAAAAACCAACAAAATAGACAAACCCTTAGTAAATCTGATTAAAAAAAAGGAAAGAGGAAAATCAAATTGTTAGTCTTAAAAATGAAAAGGGAGAACTCGCCACTAACAAAGAGGAAATTAGAGCAATAATTAGGAGTTACTTTGCCCAACTTTATGCCAATAAATTCGACAACTTAAATGAAATAGAAAAATACCTCCAAAAATATAGCTTGCCCAAACTAACAGAGGAAGAAGTAAATATCCTAAACAGTCCCATCTCAGAAAAAGAAATAGAACAAACTATCAATCAACTCCCTAAGAAAAAATCCCCAGGACCAGATGGATTTACATGTGAATTCTACCAAACATTTAAAGAACAATTAACTCCAATGCTAAATAAACTATTTGAAAAAATAGGGATTGAAGGAGTCCTACCAAACTCCTTTTATGACATAGACATGGTACTGATACCTAAACCAGGTAGGCTGAAAACACAGAAAGAAAATTATAAACCAATCCCCCTAATGAATATTGATGCTAAAATCTTAAATAAAATATTAGCAAAAAGATTACAGAAAATCATCCCCAGGATAATACATTATGATCAAGTAGGATTTATACCAGGAATGCAGGGCTGGTTCAATATTAGGAAAACTATTAGCATAATTGACTATATCAATAACCAAACAAACAAAAACCATATGATCATCTCAATAGATGCAGAAAAAACAGTTGATAAAATCCAACATCCATTCCTAATAAAAACACTTGAGAGCATAGGAATAAATGGACTTTTCCTTAAAATAGTCAGGAGCATATATTTAAAACCATCAGTAAGCATCATATGCAATGGGGAAAAATTGGAACCTTTCCCAGTAAGATCTGGAGTGAAGCAAGGTTGCCCACTATCACCATTATTATTTAATATCGTATTAGAAACACTAGCCTCGGCAATAAGAGTCAAGAAAGATATTAAAGGAATTAGAGTAGGCAATGAGGAAACCAAACTATCACTCTTTGCAGATGATATGAAGGTATACCTAGAGAACCCCAGAGATTCTACTAAAAAGCTATTAGAAATAATTCATTATTTTAGGAAAGTAGCTGGCTACAAAATAAATCCCCATAAATCCTCAGCATTTTTATACATCACCAACATAACCCAACAGCAAGAGATACAAAGAGAAATCCCATTCAGAATATCTGTTGATACCATAAAATATTTGGGAATCTATCTACCAAAGGAAAGTCAGGAATTATATGAACAAAATTATAAAAAAGTCTCCACACAAATAAAGTCAGACTTAAATAATTGGAAAAATATTAAGTGCTCTTGGATAAGCCAAGCGAATATAATAAAGATGACAATACTCCCTAAACTAATCTATTTATTTAGTGCTATACCAATCAGACTTCCAAGAAAATATTGTAATGATCTAGAAAAAATAACAACAAAATTCATATGGAACAATAAAAATTCGAGAATCTCAAGGGAATTAATGAAAAAAAAAATCAAATGAAGGTGGCCTAGCTGTACCTGATCTAAAATTATATTATAAAGCAGCAGTCACCAAAACCATTTGGTATTGGCTAAGAAATAGATTAGTGGATCAGTGGAAAAGGTTAGGTTCACAAGACAGAATAGTCAACTATAGCAATCTAGTGTTTGACAAACCCAAAGCCCCTAACTTCTGGGAAAAGAATTCATTATTTGACAAAAACTGCTGGGATAATTGGAAATTAGTATGGCAGAAATTAGGCATGGACCCACACTTAACACCATATACCAAGAGAAGATCAAAATAGGTCCATGACCTAGGCATAAAGAATGAGATTATAAATAAATTAGAGGAACACCAGATAGTTTATCTCTCAGACTTGTGGAGGAGAAAGAAATTTGTGACCAAAGATGAACTAGAGACCATTACTGATCACAAAATAGAAAATTTTGATTACTTCAAATTAAAAAGCCTTTGTACAAACAAAACTAATGCAAACAAGATTAGAAGGGAAGCAACAAACTGGGAAAACATCTTCACATTAAAAGGTTCTGATAAAGGCCTCATTTCCAAAATATATAGAGAACTGACTCAAATTTATAAGAAATCAAGCCATTCTCCAATTGATAAATGGTCAAAGGATATGAACAGACAATTTTCAGAGGATGAAATTGAAACTATTACCACTCATATGAAAGAGTGTTCCAAATCATTATTGATCAGAGAAATGCAAATTAAGACAACTCTGAGATACCACTACACACCTGTCAGATTGGCTAAGATGACAGGAAAAAATAATGATGAATGTTGGAGGGGATGCGGGAAAACTGGGACACTAATGCATTGTTGGTGGAGTTGTGAACGAATCCAACCATTCTGGAGAGCAATCTGGAATTATTCCCAAAAAGTTATCAAATTGTGCATACCCTTTGATCCAGCAGTGTTTCTATTGGGCTTATATCCCAAAGAAATACTAAAGAAGGGAAAGGGACCTGTATGTGTCAAAATGTTTGTAGCAGCCCTATTTGTAGTGGCTAGAAACTGTAAAATGAATGGATGCCCATCAATTGGAGAATGGCTGGGTAAATTGTGGTATATGAATGTTATGGAATATTAGTGTTCTGTAAGAAATGACCAGCAGGATGAATACAGAGAGGACTGGCGAGACTTACATGAACTGATGTTAAGTGAAATGAGCAGAACTAGGAGATCATTATACACTTCAACAACGATATTATATGAGGACATATTTTGATGGAAGTGGATTTCTTTGACAAAGAGACCTGAGTTTCAATTGATAAATGATGGACAGAAGCAGCTATATCCAAAGAAAGAACACTGGGAAACGAATGTGAACTATCTGCATTTTTATTTTTCTTCCCGGGTTATTTATACCTTCTGAATCCAATTCTCCCTGTGCAACAAGAGAACTGTTCGGTTCTGCAAACATATATTGTATCTAGGATATACTGCAACATATCCAACATATATAGGACTGCTTGCCATCTAGGGGAGGGGGTGGAGGGAGGGAGGGGAAAAATCGGAACAGAAATGAGTGCAAGGGATAATGTTGTAAAAAAATTACCCTTGCATGGATTCTGTCAATATAAAGTAATTATTAAATAAAAATTAAAAAATAAAAATAAAATTACAATTAGAAAAAATATGTATACACTTAAGTATGTATTTCATACTTATTCCTTTACGTGTTGTTTCCTCTCTATTAGAATTTGAGTTCCTTTTGATCAGAGAATCTATTGTGTTTTTTTTTTCCCTTTGTCTCCTTTGTACCTTCTACAGCTCCTGGTACATGATAGGCTTCAAGAAGTGTTTAATTAATGTATAAACAGAAACAGAATACCCAGACCTGATTTTTTTACCCTATTTTAAATTATTGTGTTTAGTTCTTGGAACTACATTTTAGATGAGAAATTAATAAGTAAGAAAGTATCCACAAGGTGACTAGAATGGTGACAGGACTCAATTTCATTTGATATGATCAACAATGAAAAAAGAAAAAAAAAACTGTGATGACCATGTATTTTAAAATTAGCCAGAATCAGGAATTCATGTTAAGGGAAAATCTTCAATCTTTATTCTTTGTGGAGGGAAGGGGGATGACCATAGGAATGTGAGTAGCCATGACATGAACCTGGCCAGCAGTCTCTCTGACTCTCTCCCCGCCTCTGTCTCTCTACCCACCAAAATCGTCTCTAAGTCATTTCCTATACAAAACATCAGAACTTGCACAAAAAGTGGATGGGGGCCATTCTTTATCCAAGCATATATTAATAGAGTATGGTCCAATTACTATTTAGCCTCATGTGCTTGGAACCCCAGTGCATCAAGTCGAGTTTCAGCCCATTACAAAAAACTATGACTATGTAGATGGAAAAAAAAAAAAAAAAAAAAGGATTGACTATAGACTGGTTTCAAGTATTTGAAGAGCTGTCATTTCAAAGCTAACGACTAGTTCGTCCTGTTTGACCACAGTAGGCAGAAGTGAAATGCAATTAATGAAACCTCAAAAAAGAAAATTTAGTCTAGATAAGAAAAACAAAACAAAAATCTCTCTTAACAATTAATATTCTCCGAAAATGAAATGTTCTGTTGTAGAATTTAGTCGTTTCCCCTTCATCAGCTATGATTAGATTAGATGACCAGTAAAGTTCATTGTACTATAAAATAGATTTTTCTTAAGCTTTGGTTTAGACTGATTAGATTTTGAAGTTCCTTTAAGTCTGAGATTCTAGAATCCTATGATAATTTGTTCTTTGCACCATATAAATTTACATGATTCTTTGCTACAGGAAATTTTGATAATTCACCAAAAGGAAAGAAAATAATCAATTTTGATTATTGTTGGCTAGTTATTTTGTAGTTGTGTTCAAATCTGTATGACTTTTTTTTGAAGTTTGCTTTACAGAGTTTTTTTTTTTTAAATAGACTTTTATTTCCAAGTTATATGTATGGGTAATTTTACAGCATTGAAAATTGCCAAACCTTTTGTTCCAATTTTTCCCCTCCTTTCCCCACCCTGTCCCTTAGATGGCAGGATGACCAGTAGATGTTAAATATATTAAAGTATAAATTAGATACACAATAAGTATACATGACCAAACCGTTATTTTGCTATACAAAAAGAATTAGACTCTGAAATATTGTACAATTAGCCTGTGAAGGAAATCCAAAATGTAGGCAGGCAAAAATATAGGGATTGAGAATTCAATGTAATGGTTCTTAGTCATCTCCAGAGTTCTTTCACTGAGCCTAGCTGGCTGAGTTCATTACTGCTCCATTGGAACTGATTTGGTTCATCTCATTGCTAAGGATGACCAGGTCCATCAGAATTGATCATATAGTATTGTTGTTGAAGTATATAATGATCTCCTGGCCCTGCTTGTTTCACTTAGCATCAGTTTGTGTAAGTCTCTCCAGGCCTTTCTGAAATCCTCCTGTTGGTCATTTTTTATCAAACAATAATATTCCATAATATTCATATATCACAATTTATTCAGCCATTCTCCAATTGATGGGCATCTACACAGTTTCCAGTTTCTGGCCACTACAAAGAGGGTTGCCACAGACATTCGTGCACATGCAGATCCCTTTCCCTTCTTTATGATCTCTTTGGAATATAAGCCCAGGAGTAACACTGTTGGATCAAAGGGTATGCATAGTTTGATAACTTTTTGAGCATAGTTCCAAATTGCTCTCCAGAATGGTTGGATGTATTCACAATTCCACTAACAATGTATTAGTGTTCCTGTTTTCCCACATCTCCTCAAACATTCCACGCTATCTTTCCCTGTCATTCTAGCCAGTCTGTCAGGTGTGTAGTGGTATCTCAGAGTTGTCTTAATTTGCATTTCTCTGATTAATAATGACTTGAAGCATCTTTTCAGATGGCTAGAAATAGTTTCAATTTCTTCATCTGAGAATTGTCTGTTCATATCCTTTGACCATTTATCAATTGGAGAATGACTTGATTTCTTATAAATTAGAGTCAATTCTCTATATATTTTGGAAATGAGTCTTTTATCAGAACCTTTGATTGTAAAAATATTTTCCCAGTTTATTGCTTCCCTTCTAATCTTGTCTGCATTAGTTTTCTTTGTGCAAAAACTTTTCAGTTTGATATAATCAAAATTTTCTATTTTGTGATTAGTAATGATCTCTAGTTCTTCTTTGGTCATAAATTCCTTCTTCTTCCACAGGTCTGAGAGGTAAACTATCCTGTGTTCCTCTAATTTATTTATAATCTCATTCTTTATGCCTAGGTCATGAACCTATTTTGACCTTATCTTGGTGTATTGTGTTAAGTGTGGGTCGATGCCTAGTTTCTTCCAAACTACTTTCCAATTTTCACAGCAATTTTTGTCAAACAGTAAGTCCTTATCCCAAAAGCTGGGGTCTTTGGATTTGTCAAACACTAGGTTGCTATAGTTATTTACTGTTTTGTCCTCAACTAATCTATCCCTTAGCCAATACCAATGGTTTTGGTAATTGTTGCTCTATAATATAATTTTGGATCTGGTACAGCTAAGCCACCTTTATTTGATTTTTTTTTTCATTAATTCCCTTGAAATTCTTGCCCCTTTGTTCTTCCATATGAACTTTGTTGTTATTTTTTCTAGGTCATTAAAATAGTTTTTTGGGAATCTGATTGGTATAGCACTAAACAAATCAATTAGTTTAGGTAGTGTCATCTTTATTATATTTGCTCGCCCTATCCAAAAGCATTTAATATTTTTCCAATTAGTTAGATCAGACTTAATTTGTGTGAAAAGTGTTTTGTAGTTTTGCTCATAAAGTTTCTGATTTTCCCTTGGCAGATAGATTCCTAAGTATTTTATACTATCAATAGTTACTGTAAATGGAATTTCTCTTTGTAACTCTGACTGTTGGATTTTGTTAGTGATATATAAGAATCCTGATGATTTATGTGAGTTTATTTTGTATCCAGCAACTTTGCTAAAGTTGTGGATTATTTCTAATAACTTTTTGGTAGAATCTGTGGGGTTTTCTAAGTATACCATCATATCATCAGGAAAGAGTGATAATTTGGTTTCCTCATTGCCTACTCTAATTCCTTTAATCTCTTTCTCAACTCTTATTGCCAAAGCTAGTATTTCTAATACAATATTGAATAGTAACAGTGATAATGGGCAACCTTGTTTCACTCCTGATCTTATTGGGAATGGTTGTAGTTTTTCCCCATTACATATGATGCTTACTGATGGTTATAAATAGATGCTGCTGAATATTTTAAGGAAAAGTCCATCTATTCCTATACTTAATAGGAATGGATGTTGAATTTTATCAAATGCTTTTTCTGCATCTATTGAGATGATAATATGTTTTTTGTTAATTTGGTTATTAATATGGCCAATTATATTGATAGTTTTCCTAATATTGAACCAGCCCTGCATTCCTGGTATAAATCCTACTTGATCATAGTGTATTATCCTGGAGATGATTTTCTGTAGTCTTTTTGCTAACATCTTATTAAGATTTTAGCATCAATATCCATTAGGGAGATTGGTCTATAATCTTCTTTCTTTGTTTTTAACCTACCTGATTTAGGAATCAGTATCATGTCTATGTCATTAAAGAAATTTGGTAAGACTCCTTCATTCTCTATTTTATCAAATAACTTATGTAGCACTGGGGCCAATTATTCTTTAAATGTTTGGTAGAATTCACATGTAAATCCAGCTGCTCCTGGGGATTTTTTCTTAGGGAGTTGATTAATAGCTTGTTCTATTTGTTTTTCTGAAATGGGACTATTCAAGCAATTTACTTCCTCCTTTGTTAATCTGGGAAGTCTATATTTTTGGAGGTAGTCATCTATTTCACTTAGATTATCAAATTTATTGGCATAAAGGTGGGCAAAGTAACTTCTTATTATTTCTCTAATTTCCTCTTCATTGGTGGAAAGTTCTCCCTTTTCATTTTTAAGACTACTAATTTGATTTTCTCCCTCCTTTTTCTAATCAGATTTACCAAAGGTTTATCTATTTTATTGGTTTTTTTCATAGAACCAACTCTTAGTTTCATTAATTAGTTCAATAGTTTCTTTTTACTTTCAATATTATTAATTTCTCCTTTTAATTTTAGAATTTCAAATTTAGTATTTGGGGGTTTTTAATTTGGTCTTTTTCTAGTTTTTGTTGTTGTTGTTGTTGTTGTTGTTGTTGTTGTTGTTGTTGTTGTTGTTGTTGTTGCAAGCCCAATTCATTGATCTTCTCTTTCTCTATTTTATTCAATTAAGCATCTAAGGATATACAATTTCCTCTTATTACTGCTTTGGCTGCATCCCACAAATTTTGGTATGATGTCTCATCATTGTCATTATCTTGAGTGAAATTATTAATTGTGTCTATAATTTGCTGTTTCACCCAATCATTCTTTAAGATGAGATTGTTTAGTTTCCAATTACTTTTGGTCTATTTACCCCTAACTTTTTTTGAATGTAGTTTTTATTGCATCATTATCTGAAAAGAAAGCATTTACTATTTCTGCCTGCTTGCATTTAATTTTGAGGTCTTTATGTCCTAATATATGGTCAATTTTTGAATAGGTTCCATGAACTGCTGAGAAGAAAGTATATTCCTTTCTGCCTCCATTCAGTTTTCTCTAAAGATCTATCATACCTAATTTTTTAAATATTATATTTACCTCTTTAGTTTCTTTCTTATTTGTTGTGTAGTTTGATTTGTCTAATGAGGGTGCAAGGTTGAGATCTCCCATTATTACAGTTTTGCTGTTTATTTCTTCTTGCAACTCTCTTAACTTCTTCTTTAGGAAGTTAAATGCTATACCACTTGGTGCATATATGTTTAATATTGATATTGCTTTGTTGTCTATGCTACTCTTTAGCAAGATATAATTTCCTTCCTTATCACTTTTGATTAGATCATTTTTTGCATTTGCTTGATCTGAGATAAGGATGGCTACCCCTGCTTTTTTGACTTCACCTGAATCATAATAGATTCTGCTATAGCCTTTTACTTTTACTCTGTAATTATCTCCCTGTTTTAAATGTGTTTCCTGTAAACAACATATTGTAGGGTTCTGACTTTTGATCCAGTCTGCTATCTGCCTCCTCTTTATGGGAGATTTCATCCCATTCACATTTAAAGTTAAAATTACTAATTCTATATTTCCTGCCATCCTAATATCCCCAGATTATGCTTTTCTTTTTCTTGCCTCCCCAAACCTCTTTCCCAGTTTTAAACTTATGTGCCCCACTTGTACCATGATGCTCACTCTCTTTAAGATTCCTCCCTCCCTCCCTTTATATCTCTTCCTCTTTCTTGTACCATTCCCTTATTACTCTTTTTCTTTTCTTTTTTTTCTCTCTCCCTTTTTTTAATGAGGAGAGAGAGGATTTTCTCTAAAACAAGTATGTCAATTATTTTCTCTTTGAGCCAACTTTGATAAGAGTAAGATTCACACAATGTTCCTTCCCCTCTCTAAAATCCCTCAGATATGATTGGTTTTCTTTGCCTCTTTATGGGATGTGGTTTCCCTCTTTTTATTTCCCCTCTTCTCCTTTTCTGACATTATCCCTTTTCCATATCTACTTTCCTTTTTTATGTTATATCAGTAAAATCAAATTATACATATAGTCTTTTTGTATATCCATAACAGAAATACGATTCTCAAGAGTTCCTTTTACCTTTTCTGCATCTCTTGAGTCCTATGGTTGGAAATGAAATTTTTTGTTTAGTTCTGGTTTTTTCCTTAGAAACAAATGGAATTCATTTGTTTCATTAAATGTCCATCTTCTTCTCTGGAAGAAAATGCTCAGCTTAGCTGGGTAGTTTATTCATGGCTGCATTCCAAGTTCTTTTGCCTTTCAGAATAGCAGATTCCAGGCCCTTTGATCCTTTAATGTGGAGGCAACCAGATCTTGGGTGATCCTTATTGTGGCACCTCAGTATTTAAATTGTTTTTTTTTTTCTGGCTGCTTGTAAATTTTTTTCTTTAATCTGATAGTTCTGAAATTTGGCCACAATATTCCTTGGAATTTTTATTTTAGGGTCTTTTTCAGAAGGTGTTTGATGAATTCTTTCAATGCCTATTTTACCTTTTGATTCTATTACCTCTGGACAGTTCTCTTTGATGATTTCTTGTAAAATAGTATCTAGGCTATTTTTTTCATCATATTTTCCAGGTATGTCATTTTTTCAAGTAGATATTTCATGCTTTTTTTTTAACCAATTTATCATTTTTTTTGTTTTTTATTGACTGATTCTTGCTGTCTCAATGAATCATTAGTTTCTATTTATTCAGTTCTGATTTTTAATCAATTATTTTCTTCCTTAGCTTTTTTTTAACTTCTTTCTATATATGTCCAATTGAATTTTTAAATGAATTGTTTTGCTATATGGAATTTTTTTCCATTTCACTAATTTTTTTTTATTGAATTATTTTCTTTTTCCAGTTCACAGATCCTACTTTCTTGAAAGTTCTTTGTCTTTTCCAATTCACAAATCTTACTTTCCAGAGTTTTTTTTACTGTTTCCAATTCATGAATTTTGTTTCCCTGCAGTTCCTGGGAATTTTTTACCTTTTCCGATTCATATTTCAGAAATTGTTACTTTATTGCATAGCTTCTCTTTCCTTTCCTCATTTTTCTTCTAACTCTCTTTTGAGACTTTTAATGGTCTCTTCTATGAGAGCATTATGTAAAAAGGGACAGGTAACATTCCCCTTTGGGGTATTGTCTGGTGGCTGTTTACTATTAGTCTCTTTTTATGTATAGAAGCTGTCCATGCTTCCTTTTCATTTTTTTATTCATTTTTTAAAGCCTTTAGGGTATGCCTTCTGGGCAAGGGGGTTACCAGTTTCTTCTGCTGAGCAGGGAGAGATGTAACCTGGCTTCTGCCTCCTTGGTATGGGAGTGCTCTGAGTGAAAGTTTCCCCTTCCCCCAATTGGAGGTGATTTTAGCAGGGCCTGAGCTAGGAAGTGCCCTGTGGAGAACCTAGCTGTGTGCTTTAGTGACTGCCCTAAGGCTAGAGAATAAATTGTGAAAGTGTCATTGTCCCAGGCCAGAGCCCCTTGTGGGGCTATGGATATTAGCAGCTGACCAGGGAATAGCCAGGCTCAGAGAGACAGGAAGTCTCTGCCCAGAAGTTTTTGCCCTGAAGCAAATTGCCCTGCGAAAGTTCTATTGCCCCAAGCTGAGCCCCTCATTGTGCAGATTAGAGGCTGCCCCAAGGAACAGCCCCATACTGCAGGTTGGGGCTCTGAGCTTGTGCTGTGATCTGTGCTCTCACTTCCGGTTTGAGGCTCTACTCTGAGCCTCTAGTTCTCTCCCTGCCTGTGCTGATCTTTTCCCCGCCCCAAGGACAAATCTTTTCTGGTGAGATTATCTTTGGCTGGTGAATTGTTGTACTTCTAATCTTTATGAATTGTAGCAGTCAAGTCTATTTTTGAGGCTGAATATAATATTGATAGTGAGGGTAAGAGAGGGGCTTAGAAAGTCATGTGTGCCTTCTCTGCCATCTTGGCTCCACCCCCCATCCCTTTGCAGAGATATTGGGGTGATTTGCCCTTTCTTTCTCCAACTCATTTTACAGGTGAGGAAACTGAGGCAAACAGGGGTTAAGTGACTTACCTAGGGCCACACAGCTAGTCAGTATCTAAGACCAGATGTAACACCAGGTCTTCCTGACTCCAGGCCCAGCACTCTATTCATCATGCCACCTAGCTGCCCATCATTTCAGATGCATTATAATAATGTAAGTTATTTCTATCATTAACACAAAATAATAGATTGCTTTTGTATAGTATATGTGGCTAAAAATTCTCTTTAATTCTATGCTTATTTATTATGCTAAAATGCCATTGAGAATAATAGTATTATTATAGATTGTTAATTAATTATCCATGAATCGTCATGAATCATAGTTCCCTATCCTGACTTCAAAGAGTCTACCTCATAGTTTTCTTTCAATAAGGCTTTTGTATTTACAACAAAAAAAAATTCATGTTTTTATTGTATTCATTATTTTTCCTCAAACAAAATGAGATTCCATCCTCCACTACCATCTTATCTGACAGCAGTATTTACTAGATATTGTTTTGACAGATAAGCAGATTTATAGATACTGTAGTTATTGTGAAAATATTCCAAAAACAAAATCAATTATTGGTCAAGGAAATAAATAAAGAAATGGTTTTGAATAGGTTTTTACAAAAGTATCAACAATAACTGTCAAAGATAATTCATAATACATTTTTTATTCCAAATTAACAGCATCTAAATTTTTTTGACAATAATAAAAAATGATATGACAATATTTGAGTATTTTCATGCTGGAAATTAAAGGAAAAAATAATCTTTTGTATGGGGCATTTCTAGGAACAATAGCACTCAGAACAGCTTGAAGGAAATATAATGTCTGTTTGTTTTTCTGGCTCTGTAATAATATGTGTCAAATTCATAAGAAACCATGTATTCAATGAGGATGGATAGGTGAATTAATATCTACATAGTGATTCAAATACATGTTGTTAGAAAAACTGATCTTCTGAGAAAGAAATTCTTAGGGTTTTTGGAGAAGTAGTACATTTTACAAAATATACTGTTAAGTTGGATATAAAGGAACAACCTACGTGTTTTCTCCTGAGTGCATTGTGACTTTCTCCAGAGATATTTATTTTCATTTTCATGTCCTTATTAGTCATCATAGTGACTGCAGATGGTGAAGGCATTTATTCTTAATTCTGCATACGGCTGCTTTTACACTTATATAAAAGTTCAAAAGAAAATAGAATATCAAATTGAATAATATCACATTTCTGCATTTAATGTAATTAGGAGTTATATTTGTAAGTGTTTTTGCTAGCCTCAAATACTTCTGTCTCTGGATTTTTAATCAACATTATGAATTATAGACTAGGTTCCAATAAACCTTAATTACCTTACCTTAATTTTATAAATATAGCCTAACTACCTGTGTAAACTTTTAATCTTTTAAAACTATTTTATTAAATATGACCCTTAGATTAAATATGAAGAGGGTCTAAATACATTCAATTCAATGGTTATACTTTGCTATAGTAAAAGAATAGTATCTCAGAACTAGAGGAAATGAATGGGTTATAGACATTACTACTTCATTGTTTGAGCATGGACAAATCACTTGACTTTGACTTTCTACTCCATAAAAGTGACAGGGTTGATTTAGATTACCTTTCAGGTAACTTCTTAATTTAGTGTACTGTGAATCTATGATACGAACTCTGTCCAAGTTATTTTATATACATTTTTTAAAATAAAAATGCCTTATAAAATTTTACTCATTAGCTTCTGTGGCTTATTTATATGAGTATGTATTTGTATCTATGTATATGTATATATAATATATGTATATTAGTATATATTTATACATACACATATGTATATATTCATTTATATGTGTGCATATATACATATATATGTACATATGATGAGGTTTTTTTTTTCAGTATGTCCATCTTTTTCTTGTTTGTATATTCTATGTTTGTTTAGGAGTGGGTGTGTTCAAATGATAACATATCTTAAAAGTAGAATCCATCTAATTAAAAATCTGAGAAACAAATGGGAATTAATACTTTGGGTTACTAGTCTCTATCTCAACATCAAAGCTATAGAATCTCTGAATTTGTATCATTTCATATAACTTATTCTTTTTGGAACTTGTAACAAAAATAAAAATGAGCTCTTCAAATGTGAAACTTTAGCAGACCCCTAAATTATTCTTCACTGAACACAGACTTACATATGCCAATTGAGCCTCAAACATAGATTAAGGAGTCAATCTTATTTGATCCTTGATGTATCTGTGCCAAAGAAATTGTAAGCCTTAAAAAGCAAATAAAAATATTATTTCTCCATTTTATAAATTAAGAGTTGAATTGTATATTGAGCCACAACTACATTAGGTAAGTATAGGTGGCCAGATAATGATCTTGTATTTCAGGAATAATAAAACAATTCTAAATTTTCAAACAATTACCCAATTTAATACAATGCTATTTTATGGAATTAATGAGATAAACAAGTCCTTCCAGACAGTCAAAAGTGTGTCAATTAGTTATAATTTCAGTTGGAGGATAACTGGTAGCTTGACTAGTTAGTGAAACAGATGAAAAGGAGGGAGAATGATCTTTTTAGTTTACGTGTTCAATATGATTAAGAAATTATTTGGATCATGGTGAAATGATGACATTGTTTTATATATGATTAAAAGACATATACTGATTTTGATAATTTGGGGTTTAAGAATGAGTAAATTTCATACTGTGGTTTTATTCTCATTTATTTAGTATTTTAATTTTCCCCAATTACATGTAAAAACCATTTTAAATATTCATTTTTAAAACTTTGAGTTTCAGATTCTCTATCTTCTCCTGTATCAACCCTATTGAGAAGTGCAAGTAATTCAATACAAGATAAATATGTGGAGTCATGCAAAACATTTCCATAATAGTCATACTGTGGAAGAGAACCTAGACCTCCCCCAAAAACTAAGAAACAAAGAAAAATAAAATAAGAAAAATGTGTGTTGCAGACATTAGTTCTTTTTCTAGGGAGGGATGGAAATTTTCCTCAAAAATCTTTCAGAGTATTTTTCAATTATTATATTACTGAGTACAGTTAAGTCATTCACAGTTGATTATCTTACAATATTGCTTTTACTTTATGTATCATATATTTCACTTTGCATGGAAATCTTTCCAGGTTTTTCTGAAAGTATTTTGCTTATCAGTTCATATAGCACAATAGTATTCTATCATAATCACATATTATAGATTATTTAGCCATTCCTCATTTGATGGGCACTGCTTCAGTGTCCAATTCTTTACCCTCTAGAAAAGACCTGCTATACATATTTTTGTACATCTGGTCTTTTTCCTTTTTTCTAAAAAAATCTCTTTTGGAATATAGATGTAGTAGTGAAACTGCTAGTCAAAAGGTATACATAGTTTTATAATTTTGACCATTGTTCCAAATTGCTCTGCATAATGGTTGAATCAGTTCACATCTCCCTTAACAGTGTGTTAATGTCTCATTTCCCTTATACCCTTTGTAGTATTTATCATTATCCTTTTATGAGCTCTTAGCTTATCTAATAGCTATGGGATAGTACCATAGAATTGTTTTAATTTGCATTTATCTTCTCTGTCTGTCTCTGTCTCTGTCTCTGTCTCTGTCTCTCTCTCTCTCTCTTTCTCTTTTTCTCTTTCTCTTTTTGCAAGAAGATTGGGATTAAGCAACTTCTCTAGGATCACACAGCTAGGGAGTGTTAAATTTTTTAGGCTGGATTTGAGCTCATGTTCTCCTGACTCCAGGGTCAATGCTCTATCCACTGTACCATCTAGCTGTCCCTTTCTCTTTCTATTATTATTATTATTAATACTTAGTTTGCATTTCTCACAACAACAGTGAGATAGAGGATTTTTTTTTCTTAATGTGGCTATGAGATAACTTTGATTATTTAGTCTAAAAACTATATCTTTTGATCATTTGTCAGTTGGGGAATGACATGTTTATAAATTTGTCTCAGTTCTTTATATTTTTTGAGAAATGAGGACTTTGTGAGAGATAATAGCTTAAAATTGTTAATATAGTTACTCTTTTTAACTATATGCTTTGCCTTCCACCCCCTTCATTTTATTCTCTATCTCCTTTCACCTGGTTTTTCCTCAAAAGTATTTGTTATTGTTGTTGTTGTTGCTCCTGACTACCCCCTTCTCTTCTTTCACAACTCCCACACCTTTCTTTCATCCCCTTCCTCTTCTACTTTCTTGCTGGAAGAAGTTCACTTCTTAGGCAATTAAGAGGACTTATTATTTTCTCTTTTAGCCAATTCTGATGAAAATAAGATTTATTAACTTGCTCTTACTTCTACCTTTTTCGCTATTCATTGTAAAAGTTCTTTACTGCCTCTTTTATCTAGTTATCACATTCTACCTATTCTTTTCCCTGTCTCCCAGTATAATTCCTTCTAATTCTATATTATTTTTTAGATATCAGCTCTTCAGATTCATCTTGCATCTGAACCTCCTGTTTTTATATACTTCTAACTATTTTAATAATGAGAAAGTTCTTATGAATTAAAAGTATCCTTTTCCTATCTAGAAATGTACATAGCATGAGCTTAGTAAGTTCCTTATTTTTCTATTTGCTATTTAAAATTTTATATTTCTCTAAGTTTTATATTTGAAAGTCAAATTTTCTATTCAGCTCTGTTCTGTTCATCAAGAATACTTGAGAGTCCTCTATTTCATTAAATATCTATTTTTTCTCCATTAAAAGAATGTTTCTCATTTTTGCTGTGTAGATGATGCTTGGTTATAATCTTACCTCTTTTGACTTCCAGAATATTGTATTCCAAGTCCTTTAATCATTTAAGGTAGTAACTATAAAACTGTGTTATGCTGACTGTGGCTCCACTTGAACTATTTCTTTTTAATTCTTAACCTTGGAGTTTGTGAATTTAGCTATGATATCCCCGGAAGTTTTGGCATTTCTCTGGATTTAATTTTTTTCCCTGTATATACTTTTCTTCTCTTCAACCTATCCTCAGACTTCTGTTTTTTTTTTTTTTAACTAACCCCATATGCTACCTTTTCTTCTATTATCCTTTCTCCCTTCTCTTATCTTTTCCTCAGTATTTCTGCCCTCTCTTCTATCCTGTCTTTCCCTTTCTTTCTTCTTTGTTCTCCTACTTCTTTATAGGGTTAGATAAAGTTCTATACCCAACTGAATGATTAAGTTATTCCTTCTTGTTTTTTATTCCTTCTTTAAGTCAAACAGATGTAATCAAGCTCAAAACAATGCTTGCCTCTTTCTCTTTTTTCCCTCAATTGTAGTAGATCTTTTGTACCTCTTCATGTCAATTAAATGTCCAATTATACCTGCTCTTCCCTCTTGTTTCCAGTACAGATCTTTTTCTACTCCTTAATGTCTTTTTATTTGATATTATCATATCAGAGTTCATTCTCCATCCAGCATACCACTTGTCCATGTGATGCCTCCTTTTGTCTGCCCCAGTGAAAAATACAATTCTCAAGAGTTACAAATGTCATTTTCCCATCTAGGAATGTAAACAGTTTAACCTTTAAATATATATATATATATATATATATATATATATATATATACTTCCCATTACCTTTCTTTGCTTCTCTTAAGTCGTGTTTGTAGATTAAATTTTCAATCTCTCTGGCTAGTTAATTCTTGGTTATAACTTTAGATCCTTTGTATTTTGGAATATGCTATTCCAGGCCTTCAAATCCTTTATTGTAGATGCTGCCAGATGCTAGGTAATCCTGAATGTGGTTCCTTGATATTTGGATCAATTTTTTTCTGGCAGCTTGCAGTATTTTTTCCTTGAGATTGTAGTTCTGGAGTTTCATAATTATGTTCTTTGTTTTTTTTTTTTTTTTTTGAGCTCTCTTTCTAAAGATGATGAATGAATTCTTTCAATGAGTTACCCCCCCCCCCCCCCCGTTTCTAGAATACTGTGGCAGTTTTCCTTAATGACTTCTTGTAAGATGCTTTCCAGGCTCCTTTTTGGTCATTGTCTTCAGATAGATTAATAGTTTTTTTTAATTGTCTCTTCTAGATCTATTTTCCAGGTTAGCTGTTTTTCCAATGAGATATTTCTCATTTTCTTCTATTTTAAATTTTGTTTTAGTTTTTGTTTGACTGATTCTTACTATCTCACAGAGTCATCAGCTTCCATTTGCTCTGTTCTTGTTATTAATGTGTGATTTTCTTCAGTTAGATTTTTTATTTCTTTTTCTATTAAGGTATTGTTTTCTTCAGACAATTGTTTTCTTTCATTTTCCAAGCTGTTGACTCTCTCATGAATACTTCTCATTTCCTTATTCAGTTTTTCTTTTACTTCTCTTATTGCCTTTTAAAGTCTTTTATGAGCACTTAAAGAAGGTTCTTTGGGCTTGATATCAATCCATATGACTTTGTGATTTCTTTTGTGCTCATTTTGTTCTCATCTGAGTTTGTATTTTGGTCTGCCCTATCACCATAGTAGCTTTTTGTGGTTAGGGTTCTTTTCTACTTCTTGCTCATTTACTTTTTCTTTCTTTTGATATTTCTTTTTTTTTTTTTATTGTTATGGTTGAGCTCTGCTCCTGGAGTAAAGGTAGCACTGTTGTAAGCTTCCTATACTTTGAGCACAGGGGATCCTTGTTTTTATAGGGAGTAACTTTGTCTGCTCTTTTCAGAAAATATTCTGGTTTCCCAGAATATGCCTTCTGATCTGGGACTGGAATTGGCCCCACTGATTTGCTTCTCTACTGAACCAGAACTGAGAGTATTAGTTTTGAATGTGCTGTGAGTAAGATCATTTCACAGATTTTCTCAGAATCTATCCATTTGGGGATGAACATCCTTTTCATCCTAGTGAGACTAACCTTTCTTGAAGTTTTTCTGGTCTATTTTGAACTGGAGAGTGGTTTCATTCCAAAAGACTCTCTTCCAAGGTTTGATTTCATGTGGTTTTTGAGGGAAATTGAAAGAGCTAAATCAGCTTTCCGGCTTTACTCTGCTATCTTGGCTCCCTTGATAAAGACAATGTGTTTTTTGTACCTTATTTTCCATTTGTCTAATTATATTTTTAAGAAATTTTCATTTCTTCATTTCTTCTTTGTGTCTTTCCATTTGGCCACTTCTGTTTTTAAGACATTCTTGTGGCTTTTTTTTACTTCCTTTACCATTTGACCTAATATTTTTTGTAGTTGATATTTTCTTTACTTGTTTTTTCTCCTTTACCAAACAATTAACCTGGTTATTCATAGTTTTCTTGCATCATTCTCATTTCTCTTTCCTCTTTTGCTTCTGCTTCCCATGCTTGATTTTCAAAGCCCTTTTAAAGACCTCCCATATGACCAATTGACATTTTGCTTGAAGAATTTGGATGTAAAAGTTTTGACTTTGTTATCTTGTTTTGCATCTGTTTTGATCTCCATTGTCATTGCAATAACTTTCTATTGTCATTTTTTTGTTTGTTTATTCATTTCTTTGTTTATACTTCAGGGTGAATGATTCACTATCTTGAGATTCAGGGATTTTTGCAGCTCTTCTCAGAAATATATTTAGGGTCTTTAAGTTTTCTCTTCTTCCAAGGTGATATTATCTAAGGAGAGATCTGTGAGTGACCACAAGCACCCTTTTAAACTTGAAGGTTCCCCACTCCACTGTGGCTACATCTTTTTTGTGCTAATGTTCCTACTCACCCTGGATTTCCCATTTAAGAATGAGATCTAGATACAGAAGATTACTAGTTACAGATTTTAAACAGCAGATTCTTTAAGCAGTGCTAGCAAAGAGACCTTGCAATGTCCTGTTTTTAATCTCCTTACCATATGTGGGCTGAGAACTCTACAAACAGCAGTTCCATCTACTTACTCATTGTCTTCTAAGGCTTGCTTCTGAATTAGCAGGGTCCAAGTCTTTGATGGCTTGACCTTTTATCGACCTTTAAGTTTGTCTAGAATCTGTGGTCTGGGAGATCTGGAAACTTCCACTGCTGCCAATGGTTCAGTCATTCTGAGGCCTGTTCCTAGTTTGCTGGGGATTGGGGTTCTGCTGCACTATGCCTTACCCTTACCTCTGTTCAATAGCCCTTTTCTGCTGATTTCTAAATCTCTTGGACAGGATAATTGCTTCACTCCATTTTTTGTGTGTTCTGCCATTCTAGAATTTGCTTAAAATCATTATTTAAAGATATTTGGAGAGTTTTCAGAGAAAGCTCACAGGAGTTTTTTTTTTTTTTTTTTTTCTTTACTATGCCATATTGGCTCTGCCTTCTGAATTTTTTTGCTAATGTAAGCAAATGAAAAATTATACATATTGAACATCATAATGTCAACTAAGTATTACAGTGCATAGAAAGCTGGACCTTGAATTAAGAAGCTCAGTGTTCAGTTCTATCTTTAGACTTCTATTTGCTTTGAGATTTGGAGAAAGTCATCTAATCTCTCTCTCCTTCAGTTTTGTCTTCTATAAAATGTTGGTAATAATACCTTCTTCCCAGAGTTGTTTTAAGAATAAAATGATAATATTTTGTAATATTTTGTTAACATTAATGTATTATGTAAATGTTATTTATTATTAAGATTTTTTATTACTTTACATTTTATGTACTCCATTATAATTTCTAGGTTCTATTTAGGATGGAATGTATATCTCTATACATTTAGTTCTATATTTATCTTTCTATATGTCTATCTCTCCTTTAGCAGATTTTCTGTGACATCTCCCACAACCAAAGATTAATATCCATGACTGCATGCACTTATATTGTTTGAAGTATTCTATTGTTCTTAATGATAAAAATCAATAACTCCATTAAAAAACTTGTTGAAGAACTTTTAAATCTGCTTTGAGAGGTAATTCTGCATAATGCTATATTATGCTACTTTCCCAGGGGTCTCTTAAATTCTCTTTTTTTGATGCACTAAGGAGAGCTGCCATTCCCTAATACTCCTTTATTTTATGGTCTCATAATTTCTAAGAGTGCTTTCAAGATATTGAAGTGAAAATTTGAGAAACATTAATGCAGAAGACAGAACAGTGGAGGAAATGTTAAGAAACTGAGTTGTGAAAAGTAAACTGAGTGATTCTAGTCTAGCTTTCTAACATTTTCATACCTTAATTCCTGCATACATAAATTAATTTGCCATTTGTCCCAAAGAGGTTGTGAGCTTTTAAGTTCTATCTTAATGTAAGCTATTATTAGTGTGAGTTATTGCCTCCTGGCTTTGGCTATACTCATGTATCCAAGGGTTTCATTCCACCTGCACTTCAACCCCATACATGGAGACGCAAGAAAACTCTAAATATTTCATTGAAATTGAGGGAAAATAAATTGAGGGAAATTAGTCAATAATTATAGTCACAAATTACAGAAAGAATCTTATACTTAAAAGCATTTTGTAATAAATATGATTACTAATTGTCATTTTTAAGCCATGTCCTATTTCCTCTTTGTCCAAGGGAAGGTACTATGTCTTCTTGGATTTGATGTCCTACATAGTATCTTTTATACACTTGTAGTTTAAAATTATTGATTTATGGGATTAAAAAGTCAGTGTATTGTGGTGCTCATACTTGTTACCTAAATAATCTACATTTATCATACATAACATTGCAGCTATTTTCATTACCAAATATAAGAATTTATTATATAATAATACTTTAATAAGTTCAACTTTCCTGGTTTCCAAATATAATTGCCAGTTTATTATTATTTAATATCACACAAAAATCCAGCTAAAATAATACTTGCTACTTACCTAGTTCATGAGAAAGCTGTGAGAATTAATGAGACATGTTCACTCAATCAATCAATAAAACAAAAGATAATAGTCCAGTAAGGCTAAAAATAAATATGAAAGAAATTTAAATATTCAAACTTCTTATTTTTTTTTTGGCTGAGGAAATTGGGGTTAAGTGACTTGCCCAGGGTCACACAGCTCAAAGTGTTAAATGTCTGAGACCAAATTAGAACTCAGGTCCTCTTGACTTCAGAGCTGGTGTTCTATCCCCTACACCACCTAGCTGCCCCCAAACTACTTATCAAAGGAAGGAAACAAGATTAAACTGCAACATAAATTCACATTACAGAAATTATTTGAATTGATATTAAATTTTCCCATAATTTACATTCAAATGTTCATTACAACCCAGGAAAAGTTTTCAGAGGCCATTATGCCCAATCTATATTATAATAGGAAGCTCCTTTACCTTATCATCCCACTAAAAAAGTAATATAATTTGTCCCTGAAAATATTTAGCCAGAGAAAACCCATTCCATCCTTGTGTAGCACTTCTTGTTTTATATGCATAGGTCTTTAGAAACTATTATAGTTTTTATTATTATTATTATTGATATTATTTGTTGTTTTTCCCTTTTGACATCAAGAAGTCTTTAAAAATAATTTCTTCACAACTGTCATTATAACATATAGAATAAGTTACTTGACATAAGGTCTATTTTGCCATGAAGGTTTAAATTTTAAAATAATGAAAATTCATTGTCTTCAAGTGAGTCAATTCAATTAATGTTAATGTTTTAACCATGCCTTTACACTACCATTTAGTTGTTGTTGCTGTTGTTTTTGTTGTTTGTCTTCAATTCTGGTTCTACAGATTATAATTTGATCTCACATTTATTAACATTTAGTTTCAAAGGCCAGAGCTAAAAGAGATGCTGCATTATATATTTTTTTCAGGGCTCCATTTTAGTTGAACAGTTTGATAAGAAATGTATGAGAGTAACCAATTTTTTTTTAGTAAACCAGGAGAAGATTAATGGAAAGGGATTTGTACCTTGAGTAAACAGTTTGGATCTGAAGAGGCAGAGTTAAGATGGCAGTGAGTAAATAGGTTTTTGTCAGAGTTTTTCCTGGTTGCCCTCAGATCAACATCAGATCAAGCCTCTGAATGGCTTTTATAGTAAAAATAACCCATAAATATTTGGAATGCAACAAATTTCCAGCAGAAAATATTTGGAAGAACTTCAGGAAAGGCCTGTCTCAATTGGGCAATGGTGAAGGGGATAGTTGTAGGCTAGTGTAGGTGCAAAGCAGAGAGACTCAGGGTGGAGAGGCTTCCCAACACTGGGGCAATCTAGGGGGAGGCTTCTAGTCAAAATACAGCAGCATTTGGTACTCTGTCCTGGTTCAGAAGCAAAAGGATCACCAGACTAACTGAGATCTCCAACACTGCCAAAGAAAGCAAAAAGTGAGCCCCTGAATCCCAGCTTAAGGCAGAATTTGGATATGCCCTCTTTCAACATAGGAAGGCAGTGGGCAGCACCATCCCTAGGTCAGTGTAAAGCCACTGTTGCACCAACAATAGACCTCAACCGTTAAAAATGAGCATAAAAGAAAAAAAGAGCCCTGACCATAAAAGCTATTATGGAAACAGGGAAGAACAGACATCAAACCCTGAGGATAACCCAGGAGTAATACCCCTAAAGAAAAATCATCTTCAGATGAAGGCTCACAGAGATATAAATTGGGCTTGAGCTCATTAGGCTCTCTTGGGAGAATTTAAAAAAGAATCTTAAAAAAAGAACTAGATAAAATAGGGAAAGGAAATGAGAGCTCTGGAAAAGGAAACAAAGAAATTGTCTAAAAACATCACTCTTAAAGAATAGTTTTGGTACAATGGGAAAAGAACACAAGTCCTTGCAAAACAATTTCTGAAGTGGAAAAAAAATCCAATGACAAAACAACTCATTTAAAAGTTCAATTGACTAAATGTAAAAGGAGATAAAAAAGCTAACTGAAGAAAATAATTCACTAAAAATTGGAATTGAACAAATGGAAGTGAATCACTTAATGAGATAGGAAGAATCTGTCAAGCAAAAAGCAACAACAACAGACAACTTTTGAAAAGATAGAAGAAAGTGTAAAATACGTCATCAGAAAAGCAACTGAACTGGAAAATAGATCCAAGTAAAATAATCTAAGAATTATTGGAAACTGAGTGGATGTCCATCAAATGGAGAATGGCTGAATAAGTTATGATATATGAAGGCTCTGGAATATTATTGTTTAATAAGAAATGATCAGCAGGATGATGTTAGAAAGGCCTGGGAGACTTACGTGAAATGATGTTAAGTGAAGTGAGTAGAACTAGGAAAACATGATATACAGCAACTCAAGAATATAAAATGATCAATTCTGATGGACATTGCTTTTTTCAACATCAAGATAATTCAGATCAGTTCAAATTGTCTTTTGATGGAGAGAGACATCTGCACCCAGAGAGATGACTGTGGGTATTGAGTGTAAATCACAACATAGTGTTTTCACCCTTTTTGTTGTTGTTTGCTTGCATTTTACCTTCCTTCTCTCTTTTTTTTCTTTTTGATCTGATTTTTCTTGTCCAACATATGGAAATACATATAGAAGAATTGCACATGTTAACATATATTGGATTACTTGAAATCTAGGAGAGGGAGTAGAGGAAGGGAGGGAAAAATTTTGGAACACAAAATTTTGCAAGGGTATATGTTGAATACTATCTATGCATATGTTTTGAAAATAAAAAGCTTTAAAAATTAATTTCACCTTAAAAAAGAAATTTGGATCTGAAAATATATTTTAAGCATTTATTAGCTGTTGTGCTTGCCAATTTCTTTACCTTCCCAGAGCTTCAGCTTTTTTCATCTTCAAAATGCATAGAAGTAATTACATCATTACTCATTTTACAAAGTTGTTGTAGGTAAAGCACTTTGGGAACTTTAAGGCCTGTACAAATGAGTTGATAATTGGAGAGCTATGAAGTATAGTTATTTGAGCCAGTGAGAAAGTGTGTACGTGTGTGTGTGTGTGTGTGTGTGAAAAAAAGAGAGAGAAAGAGAGATAGGTGGGGGGGCAAGGGAAAGAGGGAGAAAGGAAAGGAGGGAGGAAGGGAGACTGAGTCATAGAGAAAGAAAGAGACAAAGAATTTAGTGATGCTACTTCAGAAGGAAGAAAACTGAGACAGAAGACAAATTAGGTGACTTGTCTACAATCATGCAAATTACTGGGCCAGGACTTGGATGCAGTTCTTATGATTGTGAGACCCAAGTTCTTTTCACTGTACTTTATTGATTTTTATTTTAAGCTTAATTAGAAATGGTTCATGTAGAAAGGATCTTGATTTGTATTAAGTGTGAACAGTTTTATTTTCAGAGATCAAATAAGAAGAGATGTTAATTAACTTATAGAATTCATCAAATTTCAATTCACAAATATTTATTTAGTTTCTGCCATGTGCAAAGAATTATGTTCAGGTTGTGGGAGACAGAAATGTGTCCTATGTAAAGAAATTCATGTGAGGGAGTAAATTAAAAGAGGGAACAGATATCCAAATTATTAAAATAAACTAGAATAAGTTAATTATGTAAGAATGATACAGAATATATATAAGATCTAAAAAAAATGATTCTTAAGGAAGCAGCAGTGCTTCCAAGTAGAGGAGCATTTCAATTGTATTGAATTATGAGGAATAATTCAGAAGTTATAATTGTGTGGGAGGCATTTTAGGAACAGAGCTCTATTAACAAAGCATAGGAGATGGTTACAGACTGGTAAACAGTCCAAGTTGCTGAAAAAATAGGTACAGCAGGAAAAATATATATAAGCAATATAATCAATAAGGCCATGTGTATATGTCTTGCTATTGTCAATGAATCTTGTTTGACTCAATATAAAAATTCCATTTTACTCACATGTAAAACTTCTCTCAGAAGAGCATTCTCCTTCAACTGATGCAAAGACAAGTAGGGTATACTATCTGTTCTCCTGAAAACTCTTCCATAAGAAGAGGATGCAATATTTATATAAAATAAGCAATACTCTACAATAAATATTTACTACATAAATTGTACTAGTCTTCTAAAAGTAGCTCTTTATTGTCTTTTAGATCAAATAAAATCTTTAGGTTAGACATATAAAATTTTCTAAACATGGATATAGTCTATATTTGCAGATTATTGAACATTATTTTCACTTTTTCACCCTTGCACTGTAGCCAACTGTCCTACTTTTTTTTCCCATGCAGTCTTCAATTCCCTTTTTCTGTTCCCTTGAATAAAATATTATTCATGCCAAAAATGTCTTTCCTCATTTTCAATTCTTCAAATTCCTAGTTTCTTGCATTAGTTAAAGTATTACTCCTCAATGATTAGGATATACCTAAATTATACACTACTCATCCATGTAGGTCAGCATCCAAACCCTATTCCCAATCCTTACTAAATCTTTTTTCTATTCCCCCTCAACTTTCCCTAACTAAAGTCTCAAATCAATATTATCTTATCCCTTTCACTATGCCATATAGAATATCACTTCCATAGGCAACAAATCCCTCAATCTTAAATCTTTCCATCTCCTATTAATCTGGATTTCCGTTTATTACCCATTGTCCTTGATCATCATTTGCAATTCTAGACATGTCTTTACTCATTCCTCTTGGCTCACTGATAAAAGCGTGGAATGTTGAATACTATTAACTCCCCATTGCCACTTCCAGGTTCTCCCACTACTTGTGTCATTTTTAAATCATCCTTATTCAGGGTTTCATAAAATCCTCATCTTTTACCTAGTTATAATACTAAACATTTTTAAGTATATATCTCCAGGTCATTCCTCCTCCTTCTCCAATGAGTTCAGTTCCTGTTTTTTTTTTTTTCCTTCCCAACTCCTCTCCTCAAACTTGAGGATTTCAGAATACCTATTGATTCTCCCTCAGCTAATTTACCTTCTTAATTCCTCAATCCACTCATAACCTAATTCTCTACTCCATCTCAACCACACACAAAGATAAACACATTCCTGATCTTACCATCACTCAAAACTGTAACATCCCTATGTTTAAGAATTTTGAAGTACTCTTATTTAACCATAATATATTGGCTTTCTGCTTTTGTTTCTGCTTTTGTCTCTGCCTTCCTGTACTGAATTATATATACTCTTTGTCCAAATAGTATCCAACAACTCTCAATTCCTCAATTAACTCTCAAGCTCCCTTCTTTGCACTAGACACTCTCTTCTATTTTTCCCTTCTTGCCTAATTGTATATCATGCCAAGTCAGCATTGGATCACTCCTATTATCAATTGCTTCCTGTTTTCTATAAATATTCCCATGTCTCCCCTGTGTTCAAAAACCTCATTTGGTACTCCTTTTCCCATTAAAAATCATTCATATTGTGTTGCTGATTGTTGCTAATTTCCTCAGAAATGCTATTATTTTGGGGGCCTTCACTTCTTCTCCTCACACTCTTTTTCTAGCCCTTGTATTGTGATTTCCAGCTTCATCATCCCACTGCAACTACTCTCTTCAAAGTCACCATTGAACTCATAATTAAAAAAAAAAATCAATGGACTTTTTCTCAATCCTCCTTCTTCTAGATCTTTCAGCAGCTTTGACATTGCCTATCACTCTTATCTTGGTATTCTTTTCTCTCTAGATGTTTGGAACACCCTTATTTTCTGGTTTATCTATCTATCTATCTATCTATCTATCTACCTATCTGTCTATCTGCTTGTTAATGATCTTCCCCAACTGTGCCTCCTATATTCTCTGATTTCCTTTTATTTGCAATTAAAATGCCATCTTCTACATAAACCTTTTCCCAGCCTCTCCTAATTCCATCCTCCTTCATTCTATCAATTTATATACATACTTTATAGAACTTGTCCATATATCTTTTTACCTTATTCCCTCCCCCATTAAATTGTAAACTCATTTAGATCAGAAACTTTTTGATTCTTTTGTATTCCAAGAACATAGCAAAGTTCCTAGCATATATTAGATACTTTATAAATATTTATTGACTGAATGACAGTAGTAGGCATTTAAAATATGTGTTGAATGAATAAATGAAATAAAAATTAATAATTTATTCATATTTATATATTACTTATGTTTCCTTCAGAAACACAGCTCTAAAGTCATAATAGTGTTCTATATGTATATATATATATATGTGTGTATATATATATATATAATATATATATATATATATATATATATATATATGAATGTATGTATATATCCAGTTAAGTCTTTGCCACTTATTCTATGGCATGATATAACCATGGTTTAATGTTTATTGGGAAGTCAAGGAGAATTAAAATCTCATATATATATCCAGTTAAGTCTTTGCCACTGATTCTATGGCATGATATAACCATGGTTTAATGTGTATTGGGAAGTCAAGAAGAATTAAAATCTCATGGGGGTCTGCCAGATCCTTTTCAGAATTGCTCACTCACCTTTGGTATTTACCTGGTATTCAATTTTCACCCACAGCTTCAAGAAGCTCTAGCATTCACAATACTCACACCCTAGAATGTTTCCTCAGTAGATAGGTCAAACTAGGTTGAAGGTAATCAAGGAGCCTCAAATGCATTATTAAGTTGAAATTCCCAGCATGGAATCAGTACAAGATGACAAATTGTTCCAAAGGCCATAAAACAGCTAAAGTAAACACTGTGGAGTGCTTATAGGTTAGTCAGACAATGAAGAACAAGATCATCTACCCCATCTGAAAGCATTACTAGTCATTTTAATTTTTGATTCTGGACTTCGATGACCCTGGAAGAGAGAATGAACATCATGATTTTGTGTAACACTGCCTCACTTTAATTAATTTCCCACATGAATTAAGATATCACCTCAAGACATCATTGATCCTCTTTGAAAATGAAGAACAAACAACTGGATCCAGTTGCTATTTCTATACCCAATATCACAATGCAGAATGAATTTTATAAGAAATACGATCCAGTAGTTGTTTTCTCTCCCAAAATTGTGAGAGCTAAGGAAGCACTGCTACCATGTGTGCCAATACATATTTCAGTGACAGAGCTTTCAGTCTTTTTGATTTATTATATATATATGTTTTTTTTTAATAGTATAACAAATAGCATTTACATAGCACTCAGGTTTGCAAAGTGCATCACAAATATTATTTCTTATGATACTCAAAATAATTCTGCAAACTACTTGTTATTATGATCTCCATTTTGTAAATGAGGAAATCAAGCAGACTGTGGTAAGGTAACTTACCTAGGATCACATAGCTAGTTAAATATATGAGAATGGAATTAAATACATGTATTCCTTATCCCAGGTGTTGTAGCCCCTGTATCATCTAGCAGTCTTCTTACAACTCTGACCCCTTTCAACTATTTACTTAATTACAATGGGTCTCTGTACAATGTTATTACTAAATAATATTAAAAATTTAAATTCTATAATTACTTGAAGCTAGGGTAGTTTCAGTCTGAAAACCTACAGTTCCCTAGACCATATGTTAAAGATGAACATTGTCCTTTCTTTTGCCTTAATTTTGTTTTCAACTTCTGACTCTTTTACCATTAAACATTTAGTAGCCTCATGCTACCCTTAAGTTGCTCTCTTATTATCTGACATTTCCTTTGGTTATCTGCCTTTTCATTTCTTTTTAACCTAGTCAGAATTCTTATGCCCTAAATTTCAGTTATATGTTAATGGAATTATATAATTGAAGTAATTCACAATATCTTAATGAAACTCTATGTTAAATATATGACTTTTATAAAAATATTAATGGATTATGTAACTATAATTGGTATAAATTTATTTTAGTTGAATTATTAAAAGAACTTGGTAAATAAAATATATAAGTTCCAATCCCAGTGCTTTCAAAGTATGTGACCTCTGGAAAATTGCTTAATTTCTTGGATCTTCAGTTTTCTCATCTGTATAATAGAGGTAATAATATTTGTACTTTTCACTTTGCTGAATTTTACAAATATTTTCAATTTATTTTATTTTGGTAGAGGTGGTGGTTTCAGCAGGTATCTGACATTGAAAATTTAGATACACTATAAACACCTCCTTCATTGGGTTCCTAACATTTTTTACCACTTGTTCTCTTTATTTGTCCTGCCTGTGGCAAAGTCAATATGTATTTTAACTGAAGATGATCTACCAGTGTCTTATGTCTGCAAGTAGACCTTGGTACCTTGAGGGATTCACTCAAATAAAACAATTAACATTTGTGGTAGATATATAGATTGGCATAACAGGTAATGTTTGAAACTGTGGATTTACAAATATAGAATATTTCCTGTTAATTAAGTGCATATTTAATCTCTATAGCTAAATTCTGATAACAGAGTTCAGTTTCATAATGAAAAAATTGTAGTATAATGTTTCTGTTTGTTCCTAATGAGAAATTTCATTGTTGTAGCAAAACTCTTAGTGAAAAACTCCTTTTGCCAACATACACAAGTAAGCAGTATTAAATCATAGAAAACTGCCTGGATCACTGAGAATGTAGGTAACTTATTCAGTCACATTAGTGATGTTTCTTAGAAAAAAGGACTTGAATACAGATCTTTCTTATTCTAACACTTATCTAATATGTTGTCTGCATTATATTTCCTAGGGAGAGAGAGCAAAAAGCTAACCACATTCTATATAGCCCAGAGGTAGAATTCCATATCTAGGATTTGGGCAACAACTTGATGGTCAAGAAAACAGAAAAATCAACAATGGATGTCCACATACTTTTTCTGGGGCAGGGAAAAGCTGAAAATTTTAATCATTTTAAAGTTTAGGAATAAGTTTATACTAAAAAAAAAATCTATCATGGAAAAATAAATAAGAAAACTAAATTAACTTAGACCTGAAATGAGGTCTGGAGCAAGCAGCAAAGGACAAGAATTTGTACGTCCCCATACTAAGAAATTTCTTTCCATTCACATAATAAACTGAATATCAGGAAAATAGAAATGAGAAGGACCAAGTAATTGTGAAAAAAGGGTTACAACAGAGAGAAATGTCACATTATTGATATATCCTATTGACAAAAATGATTCAGATGGGTGAGGTGTATGTGTGTGTGTGCATATAAATATGTTTAATGCTATACAAACCACTCTTCTCTTTCATATTTGAGCAGAAACAATGAGAATGCTGTATAGAACTATCTATTATATTAAAATACAAATATAGTAGTCATGAATTGACTCTTGCTGCTGTTTTCACATACTTTATGTCATAGACAAGAGATAAAGTCTCCAAAGGAAGATCTTCTTTGAGGGTTAATTTAATTTTTTTTTCTATTCTTCTGCAATGATGAGCTAGTAATGTATCATTCAACTGGTAAGCATGAATTTTGCCTAATATAAGTTTCAGGACTTTAATTGAGTTACTTTTCCCTAGGTGTCCTTGTCTATTCATAGAAAATCATGAAGATCACATGCTGTGTCACATGATGTGGGATTAGTGTTTTTGGTTGGCAATGCTTTCCCTTGAGGTCCTGCAGGTTTAGCCATTTTCTTAATTGCCATCTGCTATTCACAGTGAGAAGATGGGTAGAACTGAATGACACAATGTTCCTTTTCAAAAGCGATCCAGAATATATTATATTTTGATAAGTTTTCACAGATGGAATAATTACCTTTATGTAGCCAAGAAGAGGTCATAGAGATGAAATTTTCTCATTAGATTCAGTTTCAATCTGTACATGTCCAGAGATTATAATATTTCTCATCCCTTAAATCATAATTAGTCTCTTTTGAAAACAATTGTTTCAAGTCACACTGGATCATTTTCCACCTATATATGTCCATGCAATATCATGTATTACTTCAAGCATGACAGTGTTTATTTGTCATAGTCACTTAGCTATGGCCTGAAAAAAAAGTAATGATTTTCTAGTCAATTGAAAAATGTGTTGTACATGTACATTGGGGATGATATATCCTAAGCTGCTGATGCAAAGATCTTTCATGGAGTTTTATATTCGACACAATAGCAGAGTTTAATTTCATATTTGGGAAAACAAATTAGTCTTAGTTATGCTATCAAGAGTCTTCAGCACTCTTTTTATTTTTCTTCCTCCATGTCAAATAATAAAACATAACAATGTGATACCAACAGGTTTTTTAAATAATGAAAGGCTTCAAAACTTTTTTACTCCAAAGCAGAATCATGTTATGAACAATTAATTGTTATATAAAATATAGTTTAATAGATTTTAATAGAGTATGCTATATTTGTAAAAATATGTACTTCTTTTTGCTACATAAACTTTCTTAATAATGTAAAAGTTTAAAATATACTTTATTTTTACTTTTTCCTTATCTTTCCCCCACAGAATTTTGAAATGCATTACTGCAAGTTTTTGTTTATATAGTTTATATAAAATATATACATTAAATTATTTATGTCATACTTTATAAATACATGGATATAGTATAAATATAACTTATATGTATAACATAAGAACATAAAAATATATACACATATACTTATGTAATAATTATTGCAGGATTTCACTCCCTGGCCTTAACAACATATACTATTTCCTAAGTTGTTAAGAATAGTTCCTATAGTACTTTCCTACCATTATTGGCTATATTATAGTTACATATATATATATATATATACACAAAAATATGGATGCATATGTATATACTTATATGCATGTATGCATGTACATATACAAATATGTATATATCTATCAGGTGAAAATATTAAATAGGTTTTAGTATGTTTCTAGAAAACCTGGGTTTTACTTTTCAAGTTTTCAAGTATTAAAGCTTCAGTAAAAACTTTAATGTATTTAAATTAAATTTTTAAAAAATCATGCTATGATAACATACTAACAACAGTGATGATGATGATAATGATTTTGGTAATAACATTTAACATTTAAAATCTTTGTTAAGTTTTCAAAATACTTGGTATGTTTTATCTTATTTAATTCTCACAAAAGCCCTAGGATATTAGGAACAGCAAGGTGCAGCAATGCATAAAGGGTTAGGCCTGGTGCCAAGAATAGGAGAACTCAAATTTGGCTTCAAACACTAACTAACTGTATGACCCTGGCAAGTTATTTTATTTCTCTTTGTTTCAGCTTTCTCATCTCTAAATTGGAGATAAAAAATAACATTGACCTCTCGGAGTTACTGTGAGAATTAAATGAGATTATAACTGTAAATTGCCTGGCACATAGTAAGCACTATATAAATGTTAGTTATTATTTTTAATTATCCTTATTCATCATATAAGGAAAAGCTTTTGCAGAAGCCTCGGATATTAGTTTATTACCTTAAGGAATCTCAGTCCTGATGGCTGTATAAGGATATAGTTTCAATTCCAGAACTTGGGAACAACCTCTGGATGAAGAGAATGAAAGAAATGAAAGCCAGGGTCCATTCACATCACGGAAGATTTCACCTAAAGAAGAGATAGGTCTCAGAGAAGGATATTCCAGTCAAATATGGTATCTAAACCCTCAGGTGCATGAATCTGTACCTGTAGTGTGCTTTCTAGAGCCCCCAAATTGGGGTGCCAAAATATACTGTCTAGAATAGCTCTCTGGAGGATCTTGGGACCAGCCTGAGTCCTTGATCTTAGTGAAGGAGTGAAGAATGTAAAAGACTCAGGAGGATGGTCAAAGATGGAGTCCTTATTTCAAGTCATTTCAGCCCTTAAATACCTTGGAATGATTACATCATCACAGCACACTAAGCACCTGCCAACTAGAGAACCATTTTGAGCGAGTGCTAACTATAAGCACCTGCTATTTATATGTAAATGCCTCTTACTCTAAATATTTCTTGCTTCAAGTTGAATACAAGTGGTCACTCATACCTTGACTTCTCAGGAAGGGTAAGAGCACCAAAGAGGGGCGGGGAGCCAAACCAGATATTGTCAGTATGTTACCTTTGAGCTGTAGGGTCTTATACCTTATCTGAGGTTCCCCACTATCTGTAGCTCTCTATATGTATCACTTTTTTTTTTTAAATTAAATAATGCTTAACAGTGGCTTTATTAAAAACAAATACTTGAAAGTATTCATTATCAATGTATTTCAATACATATATAGGTCATATCAACTAATTTAAAGTATATTAAAATATCAAGAACTCTTCTGAATGTTCATAAAATACATTTATAGGATCTTTTGACTTGAGTCCAGTACTTTAACCAACAATGACTTGCTCATCATCAGTGAATTCATGTGCTTCAAAATCAGATTTGAAAGGGCAAGTCTTTTTCTGATTCTGCCGTACATATTATAGAGAGATCCATGACAAGTTCAGTAATAACCAACAAAATTTTCTGCATTAGCAATGAGTATATAAACAAGATGAGTGCAGACATCTATCAGTATGAAGCATTAATTTTTCTTTATACAATTTAAATAAATCAAGAGCATGGAAAAATAGAAGATAAGCTAAAACATGGGGTACACGAATTTACAGTTTATCTTCCACTGTCTTCTAGATAAAAGAAAAATAAAGATGTCACTGAACTTATCTATTTCAACAAATTAAAGAAGTTTCCTTCCTTGGAGGCTCATAAGAGTTAATTTAGATTAGACTGGTTGCTAAGAAGCAGAGATAATTTTACATAATGACAATATGTTCATAGATAATAAGTAAAAATATATTGTACCATCACATTGCCATATATCTTGTATTATTCTTGCTGAAAAGGAAAACCAGTTTCTGGAATTATTTATGCTAAATCCAAATGAATAACCTAATCATTGCTAGAAAAAGTGTAAGGGCTTAGGTAATAAAACCTATAAAAGTTCAGTCTATATATATATATACTTCTTAATATTATACTTTAATAAGGGACAAGTGAAAGATACAAAACCTTTACCTTCTCTCTGGTAAATGCTATACTAGCAACCAGTAAGTTTTTCTGAAGTGGTATATTGATATGCCTAATGTTCTTTTCAATAGTTAGAATACCTAGATATATAGCTTCTTTTCCCAGTCAAGTAATTGAAGCTGAGAGATTAAATAACTTTCCAAATATTAAGTAAGACAGAGAGCATTATATTTAGCATTCCAATCTAGATAAGTATGTGTGAATGTGTGTGTGTATGTATACACAGACATACTCCCATAAGTACTCATACATATATCTATAGATATAGATAGATAGATTTATCTATCTATGTGTGTATATATATATATATATATATATATATATATATATATATATATATTCTACATATAAATGTTTATGTATATAATTTGTCTTAAAGAATTGTGCTTAAAGAATAAAACTCTATATGGGAATGATTATTATTATTCTTACTTTGAACAGGACTAAGATAACTGTGTGGAGGCTACCCTTTGAATATAAGGGGCAAAAAGTCTAATTTAAATTGTCTGAGAGAAGAGAGTCAAGAGAAGAGAGTCAAAAGTTGCAGAATAATGAAACAAAAAGAAATACTAGAAAACCTCATTCTCTCTGTCTTTCCTCCCTCCCTTTCTCCCTCTTTCCTTCCCTCCCTCCCTCCTTTCTTCCCTCCCTCCCTTCTTTCCTACTTCCTTCTCTTTTTCTCTGTCTCTGTCTCTGTCTCTCTGTCTCTGTCACACACACACACACACACACACACACACATACACACACACACACACACACACACACACACACACACACACACACACAGAGTTTTTAGAATATTCAAAATTCCCAGCTTTTATTATTGTAACCTCTGACTCATTTGCTCTAATGCAGATATTTTGACTTTAAACTATATATAACCTTTTTTTTTTTTTGCTTTAATGTGAACTCATTTTCTCAGACCTTTACCTCAGTATACATATTTTAAAATATAATTTACAATTAATAAATTTGCAGTTTGGGTAAAATATTCTAACAATATGTGATTTAACCATGAAGAGCTCTTGTGAAAGGGAGAGAAAGAGATAGAGACAGAGAGAGACAGAGAGAGAAAGAGAGAGAGAGAGAATGAAAGAACTAGTTTCTAAAAAGTCAAAGACTGTATTATTTTGGACGAGTGATTTTGCTTTCATATTTTAGGACATTGTTTTAAAACTCAATAATAAAGTTTTATAGGCCTTCAATATGCATTAACACTAGATATTTTTTAAAAGAGAAAAAATTAGTGGAAGGAGGAAAACACATTTCAGAGTTTTCTGCAGATACTCTCATGAAGGGAAAAGGAAATAATAGTTTATGAATATGTAACAGTTAAAAAGAAATGACAAAGACAAAATTAAGCATTTTGCAGATCAGTTACACTGGCAGGAGAATAATGTAGCAATAGAGCTGAGCTGAGAATTTTAGGTTTATCTTGAATACAGAAAAACATAAAAGTTTAAATATGAGATGATAGAAAATTCGACTCATCTAAAGAATGAGGGAAATATAAAAAATGGAATAACAGATATAAAAAAGTTTTATCTACTATTTCTATTGTAATTCAAATAATCTTTTTTCCTGTTCTAAATCAAAGTACAATCTGTTAATTTAATTTTTGTCACCTCATTCATACCACTTATAGTAATTTATTGGCTTCCATAGAACTTATTTATCATACATATCCAGGGATCCTCAAACTTTTTACATAGGGGGCCAGTTCACTGTCCCTCAGATCGTTGGAGGGCCTGACTATAGTAAAAACAAAAAAAAAACTTTGTTTTGTGAGCCTTTAAATAAGAAACTTTATAGCCCTGGGTGAGGGGGATAAACGTTCTCAGCTGCCACATCTGGCCCGCTGGCCATATTTTGAGGACCCCTGAATATGCTAAGAGACTGACCTTGTTCAGGGATGGAGAAACTTCCTGTTTCACATTCTACAAGAATCATAAAATATAGTGTTAAAGTTTAGGCAAGTTTTGGTGAGAATAGAAAGGATTCTGATATTTCCTTCACTTTAAAAGGGCGAAAAAATGTTTTGCAACTGTGAGGTTTTACTCCAGTCCTTTTTTACCACACAAGTCCTTGTTGGTAATTTGTCCTAGCCTCATCTAAAGAATGAAGGACAACTCTCCATTAAAAGTGGAGCCAACAAAATGGAGTAAAGGCTAGAATTGGTCCAACTTCACTTCCAAAATCATTCCCAATTCCTTTAAATAACAACTCTACACATTTTAGAGTATCAGAACACACAACAAAAGACAAACTAGAACATTTTTCCAGAAGAAGGCAAATTAGAAGGTCAGCAGAAAAGTCCAGCATGCAATCCTGGGGTAGGCCATACCAGCACAGTCCCAACCTGGGGGGCCATGCCCCAATCCAAGTCATAGGCTAGGTCCCAGTACCAGTCTCATGCCAGCAAAATAGAAACAGGTCTAAGACCTCTGAATCATGGGCAGTTCTAGTGGCTTTCAGATCTCTCAGTCAAGAGACATCACAGAGGATTTAGAAGGTCAGCAGAAAAGATCTGTGGCAACATGATGAGAGTCCAGCACAATCTCAGTTCAGGCTGTACCAAAACAGCCCCAACCCCAGCATTAGCAAAGCAGGATCTATTTTTTAGCACACTGTATCTTATAGCAACAGTGGATGAGGACACTCAACAATTTCAGGACAAAACAGAATGCTTTGACTGGTTTCTAGAAAGATCTCTGAGAACATTTACACAAAATCCCTACAGCTTGAGACAATGCCTTATTTACCCTGAAACAGAGGCCTCCTTTAAGATAGCATTAAAATCTGAGTAATAGATGGGAAAATGAGCAGAAAACAAAACAAGTTTCTGGTCACAGAAAGTAATTATGGTGATAATAAAGATCAAAACATATACTCAGAAGATAATACAATTAAAGCTCCTACATCCAAAGCTTACTAGAAAAATAAGAATTTAACTCAGACTATGGAAGCTCTCAAAAGGGATTTTGAAAATCAAAAAAGAGAGGAGAAAAAATTGAGAGTGGTGCAAAGAGGAAATATGAAAAGCTAATGAGAAGAAAGTCTTTAATAAGCAAAATTGGCCAATTGGGAAAAGAGGTACAAAAGCTCATGGAGAAAAATATTTTTTTTTAAAAATTAGAATTGAGCAAATGGATGCTAATGATTTTTATAAGAAATCAAGATATAACAAAGCAAAACAAAACAAAACAAAACAAAACAAAAAATATCTCAATGGAAAATCAACTGACCTGGAAAATAGATCCAGGAGAAATAACTTAAAAGTTATTTATCTACATGAAAGTCATGATCAAAAATAGAACTTAGATATCATCTTTAAAATAATTATCGAGGAAAACTTCCAGAGAGTAAAAAAGAAATTAAAAGAATACATCTATCATCTCAAACAAAAACCAAATGAAAACTCCCAGGAACATTATAACCAAATTCTAGAAGTTACAGATGAAGGGTAAAATATTGTGAATATCCAGAAAGAAACAATTCAAGTATAGCAGAGCTAGGCAAAATAACACAAATTTTAACAGCTTCTACATTAAAGGAGGAGAGGGCTTGGAAAATGATACTCCCTGAGCAATGAAGTTAGAATTACAACCATAATCACCTCTCTAGCAACACTGAATATAATCCTTCAGGGTAAGAGGTAGAAATTCAAAGAAATAGAAGATTTTGAAGCATTTGTTATGGAAAGACCAGAGCTGAATGGAAAATTAGATTTTCAGATATAGAACAAAGGAAAAACATAAAAAGGTAATCAGGAAAGATATCATAAAGGACTTAATAAGTTTCATTTGTTTATGTTCATCCATGAGAGGATTAGAGTTGTTAATCGTTAGAATCTTATTATTATTATGGTCATTAGAAGGAGTAAACAGATAGCGACCACAAGTGTGAGTTGAATATGAAGGGATAATATCTTTAAAACATAATAAAAGTAAGGGGTGAGAAAGTAATGTAATAGGAGAAAGGGAAAGGGAGAAGTGGAATGGTGTAAATTATCTGCCATTAAGAACTGGAAACTAAGTGAATGCCAGTCAGTTGAAGAATGGCTAAATAAATTGTGCCATTTGAATGTTATGGAATATTATTATTTTGTAAGAAATGATGAGCAGAATGATTTCAGCAAGGCCTGCAGAGACTTAAATGAACTAATGCTAAGTGAAGTGACTTGAAGCAAGAGAACATTGTACACAGCAACAACAACACTATATAATGATCAGTTCTCATGGACATGGCTTTTTAACAATGAGGTGATCTAGGCTAGTTCCAGTGGTCTTGTGATGGAGAAAGCTATCTGCATCCAGAGAGAGGATTGTGGTGACTAAGTATGAATCACAACAGAGTATTTTGATTTTTTTGTTGTTTGCTTGCATTTTGTTTTCTTTCTCATTTTTCCCTGTTTTGATCTTATTTTTCTTGTGAAGCATGTTACTTATGGAAATCTGTTTAGAAGAATTCCACATGTTTAACATATATTAGATTACTTGCCTTCTCAGGGAGGGAGAAAAAAATCTGGAGCAAAAGGCTTTGCAAAGGTGAATATTTTAAAAATGAAAAGTTTAAAAAATAAATTGTCTGCTATGAAAAGAGAGGCAAGAAAGAGCTTTTACAGTGAAGGGGGGAAGAAGATGAAAGGGTAGGTGAGTAAACTTTGCTGTTATCAGAATTGGCTCAAGGAGGAAGTAACATACATGTCAATATGGATATAGAAATCTATTTTACCCTGCAGGAAAACAGAAGGGAATGGGATATGGGAAAGAAAGAAGATGAAAAAAAAGAAGATGAAAAAAGAGAACACATTTGGGAAGGTAATGGTCAGTAGTAAAATACTTTTGAAGATGACCAGGAAGAAAGGAGAGAGAGAATAGAATAAACTGGTGGGGGGAGGGGGGAGAGGGGGATATAGTTAGTGATAGTAATTGTGAAAAAAATTTTGAAGCAAGTTTCTCTGGTGAGGTCTTATTTCTCAAACATAGAGTAAAGTGAATCAAATTTATAAAAAGTAAGAGCTATGCCCCAGTTGGTAATGATTGAAAAGTATGATCTATACCCAAAAGGCTATAAATTCAAGCCTTACTTTGATGTAATGATATCACTACTAGACATGAATACCAAAAGAGAATATTTTTTTGTAACAAAAGGAAAAAGGACCTATATATATATACAAAAACATTTGTACCAGCACCATTCTCAAGGCAAAAATGGAATTTGAGGGTATGCCCATCAATTGGGGAATGGCTGAATAAATTTTCATATTTGGTGGTGTTTTATAATATTGCTCTGGAATCAGAGAACCTAAATTTGATTCTTGAGTCTGCAACCCTGTTGAATATTAGCAAGGAGCATTTCTATTGTATTTGAAATTTTGCAACGTGTTTTACATTAGCCATCTTAGCTTATATTAACAACATCCTTGGGAGACAAATGATGTTATTATCCTGATTTCATAGATAAGGAAATTGAAGCTATATAAGTTACTTACCCAGAATCACACAGTAAGGGTCAGAGGCAGGATTTGATTTCAAGTCTTTCTGAATCTATACCTATATGTACAATACCATCTTGGCACTAGGCAAGTAACTTAACATTTACTAAATATGGAATTTGCATGTATAAAATGAAAGGATTCAAACAAATCTCTCAGTTCCTTTCTAGGTCTACCTAATATGATTCTGTAAGTTATGGTACAATACAACTTTCTGTGGATACGTGTGTACACTGCATTTGTGTGTATGCTAAAAATTCTCTAACATTGGCAGTTTTCTTTTTTTATTAATAAAGCTTTTTTTTATTGTCAAAACATATACACAGATAATTTGATAACATCGACCCTTGCATAACCTTGTGTTTCAGATTTTCTCCTCTTTCCCCCCACTCCCTCCCCAGCTGACAAGAAATTCAATATATATTACACATGTTAAAATATATGTTAAATCCATTATGTCTAAACATATTTATATAATTCATACAATTCTCTTGCTACACAAGAGAGATCAGATCTCATTCAAAAAGAATGAGAAGGTTATGTTGTGATCCACATTCTTCTCCTACAGCCCTTTCTCTCTCTGAGTGTAGATGGCTCTTTTCATCACAAAATCATTGGAACTGGCATGATCTCATTGCTGCAAAGAGTCACATTCATTAGAATTGATTGTTTTATAATATTGATGTTGTGGTGTATAATGATCTCCTGGTTCTGCTCGTTTCACTTAGTATCAGTTCATGTAAATCTCTCCAGGTCTTTCTAAAATCTCCTCCTGACCATTTCTTACACAACATTAATATCCTATAAAATTCATATACTAAAATTTATTCAACCATTCTCCAATTGATGGGCATCCACTCAGTTTCCAGTTTCTTGCCACTACAAATAGGGCTTCCATAAACACTTTTGTATATGTCAGTCCCTTTCCCTCCTTTAGGATCTCTTTGGTATATAATCCCAGTAGAAATACTGTTAGATCAAAGGGTATGCACAGTTTGATAACTTTTTGATCATAGTTCCAAACTACTCTGCAGAATGTTTGGATTCATTCACAGTCCACCAACAATATATCAGTATCCCAGTTGTCCCACATCCCCTCCACCATTTGTCATTATCTTTTCCTGTCATCTTAGCCAATTTGAGAGGTGTGTAGTAGAATCTCAGAGTTGTCTTAATTTGCATTTCTCTGATCAGTAGTGATTTAAATCACCTTCTCATATGGTTAGAAATACTTTTAATTTCTTCATATGAAAATTGTCTTTTCATATCTTTTGACCATTTATCAATTGAAGAATGGCTTAGATTCTTATAAATTTGAGTCAATTCTCTATATAGTTTAGAAATGAGGCTATTATCTGAACACTTAAATGTAAATATGATTTCCCATTAGTCTTGTCTGCATTAGTTTTGTTTGTATAAAACCTTTTTAATTTATTATATTTGCCTTTTGTAGCAAATCTGCCAAACCACCTGTTTGCAACCAGGACAGAGTAGCCTATCAGGTTCAGAAAAGATTCCAAGGCATGTGGAACCTGCAACACTCTGACTGCCTATTCCAGCTCTTTACCCTGGTCTTCCTGTGCTGCAGTCTGGGCTCCATAGACTATCCCCCTACCTGTTTGAAACAAACCTGTTCTGAAGTTCTTCCAAGGTATCTTCTGTGAATGTGTAGTACTGAAAATATTTGTGCATTCCTTGACTTCAAAACCAGTTTAGAGGCTCAATCTGCTGTTGGTTTGAAAGAAGGTCAGAGGAGGTCACATCTGCTCTCCACCGTCTTGGGTCTGCCCCTGGCAGTTTTCATTTGTAAAATCATGTTTTAGGTGATCTGAATATTTTAATAAATCTGTCCCTAAATGCTAATTTTTATACTATCTGAATAATTAAATTAACTACCTGTGAGTGACATGCAAGGAGAAAAGCAGTCTCTAAGTAGCCTAGAAAACTGTTAAAACTGATGTAGAGGCAGTTTAAAAGTAAAACCTACTAGGAAGAATTCAGTACTAATTTAGCATTTAATTGATTCCAGAAATGCTGGATTTATGACTCTGAATGAGAATGGCTACAGCAACTGCCTTGGAAAAATGTAATTTTAAAACATCAATAGCTTTGTAAGAGGAACAATACTACAGAAGTTATAATTAACTTAGAAGCAGCATCAAGAAATGATGGTAGAGGTTTTGCACTGGACCAGAATGAAATACATAACATAGCATCCCCTTTATACTGTTTATTATGAAACAGCAGATCGTCAAACAATCATACAAGGGAGAATGTTGCTTAGTGTGATCTATGCTTGCATAAGGCCAATAAGTTTTGTTTCATAGAAAGATAGATTTTTGTGTTACTTTTACCATCTTCTATATCTGGGAGTTACAGGGGAACTCACTTTTGTAGTCATTAAGTATCCTCATGCAAAATTAATTAACATTTGGGATACATCTAAAAATGTATGTGCCAATTGGCACATCTGGTCACCCAATCATCTATCACCTTTACGCCAAGAAATTGTAAAAATAAATCTTTTGAAATCATGATTTGTCTTTCTATATAAATCAGAGTTCTTGCCTTTGAAAACTGATATACCTTACATGATTATAGTAATTTTAAGCATTTTTTTCTTGATTCTGTTCACTTCACTTTGAATCATCCCTTGCAACTTTTTTCTGTTGGTGCTGTTCAGTTGTTATAGTCATGTTTGAATGTTCATGATTCCATTTAGAATTTTCTTGATAGACACTTGAATGGTGTCTATTCCCCAAATTTCATTTTCTCTCCCAATTTATTTTATAGATGAGGAAACTGAGGCAAACAGGGTTAAGTGACTTGGCATGGGTCACCCATGAGGCTTCTTGAGTGTATGCCTAATAATCCATCCACTACATTTTTAGATCTTCTGAATCCATGTTTTTTTTTTTATGTTTTGTTGTCATTTATGATACTTTCATGTAGTAATATATTCAGCCATTTTATTTAGACAGTCACTTGGTTTCCAATCTTTTCTTATATCAAATGCTGTTAAAATTTATATATAATTTTTTTTTATTTTTTAATTTTAATATACATTGTTCTATAAATTGTGAGAGAAAAATCAGAACAAAAGGGAAAAACAATTGGATAGAAAAACAATACAAAAAGGGGAAAAAGTTTATTTTAAGAAAATAAAAAATAAAATAGACAAATATTTAATTAATTTGATTAGAAAAAGGAAGAAGGAATATCAAATGGTAGTCTCAAAAATGAAAAGAGAGAACTATATACCAATGAAGAGGAAACTAGAGCAATTATCAGGAGTTACTTTGCCCAACTTTATGCCAATAAATTGGACAACCTAAGTGAAATGGAGGAATACCTACAAAAATATAGATTGCCCAGGTTAACAAAAGAGAAAATAAATTACTTAAATAGTCCCATTTTAGAAAAAAGGAATAAAACAAGCTATTAATCAACTTCCAAAGGAAAAATCCCTAGGACCAGATGGATTTACAGGTGAATTCTACCAAACATTTAAAGAAAAATTAACTCCAAAACTATGTAAAATATTTGAAAAGAAAGGGAATGAAGGACTCCTAACAAATTCCCTTTATGACACAGTCATGGTATTGATACCTAAATCTGGTGGGACAAAAACAAAGGAAGAAAATTATAGACCTATCTCCTTAATGAATATTGATGCAAAAATCTTAAACAATATATAAACAAAGAGATTACAGATAATCATCCCCAGGATATACACCTAGACCAAGTAGGATTTATATCAGGAATGCAGGACTGGTTCAATATTAGGAAAACTATTAGCATGATTAACTATATCAATAACCAAATTAACAAAAAATGATCATCTCAATAGATGCAGAAAAAGCATCTGATAAAATCCAACATCCATTCTATTAAAAATACTAGAGTATAAAAGTAAATGGACTTTTCTTTAAAATAGTCAGCATATTTATTTATTTATTTATATGTTTACACACACACATACACACACACACACACACACACACACACACACACATATATATATATATATATATATATATATATATATATATTACTTATATATTTGTTTAAAATAGTCAGGTATTAAAAACCATCAGCAAGCATCATACTTAATGTGGATAAACTGGAAACATTTCCAGTAATATCAGTGGTGAAACAAGGTTGCCAGCTATCACCATTACTATTCAATATTGTATTAGAAATGCTAGCTTTGGCAATAAGAGATGAAACAGAGATTAAAGAAATTAGAGTAGGTAATGAAGAAACCAAATTATCACTCTTTGCAGATGATATGATGGTAAACTTAGAGAACCCCAGAGAATCAACTAAAGAGCTATTAGAAATAATCCACAACTTTAGCAAAGTTTTAGGATACAAAATAAATCCACATAAATCATCAGCATTCTTATACATCACTAAAACAAATCCAACAGCAAGATATACAGAGAGAAATTACAATTAAAATAACTGTCAATAGTATAAAACATTTGGTAATCTGTCTGCCAAGGGAAAATCAGGAACTATATGAGCAAAACTACAAAACACTTTCCACACAAATAAAGTCAGATCTAAGTAATTGGGAAAATATCAAATGCTGTTGTATATGTAAAGGACCACAGACAGTGGGGGATGTCTTGGTGAGGTATAAAATCCTTCAGCCCAGAAGGAACCTGCTGACAATGTCTGGTTTGGTTCCTCATTTCCCTGGGGTGCCCACCTCCTTTCCTGAGAAATCAGGGAAGGTGTCAAGAGCTGTGTTTTACTTGAAGCAAGAGATACATAAAGTAAGAGGAATTTACATGTCAATAGCAGGGTGTTTATAGTTAACACATGCGCAGTGTGCTGTGGTGATCTAATACTACTATAGTTACCACTTGCACAGCATGCTGTGGTGATGTGGTGATGTAATGGTCCTACAATTGGCACAGGCTCAGTGAGCTATAGTAAGGTAATCCTACTAAGGTATTTAAGGTCTGAGAGGACTTGAAATAAATGAATTCAATCTTTAACCATCCTTGTGGTTCTCCTGACTTCATCACTCTTCCATTAAGACCAAGGACTAGGGCTTGTCCTGTGGTCCTACAGAGATCTAGTCCAGGTGGTATATTTTGTCACCTGAGTGAGGGGACTTTAGAAAGCATAATACATTTTGTCATTCCAACTTGGGGGCTGTAGAAAGCACACTACAGGAGAGGTTGAGCAAATATAACAAAGATGACAATACTCTCTAAGCTAATCTATTTATTTAGTGCTTTACCAATCAAACTCCGAAAAAAGTATCTTAATGAACTAGAAAAAATAACAACAAAATTCATCTGGAAGAACAAAAAGTCAAGAATTTCAAAGGAATTAATGAATAGAAAAGCAAATGAAGGTGGCCTAGTTGTACCAGGTCTAAAACTACATTCTAAAGCAGCAGTCATCAAAACCATTTAGTACAGGCTAAGAAACAAAAAAGTTGACCAGTGGAATAGGTTAGGTTCACAGAACAAAATAGCCAATGACTATAACAATCTAGTACTTGACAAACCGAAAACCCCCACCTTTTTGGATAAGAATTAACTATTTGACAAGAACTTCTGGGAAAATTGAAAATTAGTATGGCAGAAAGTAGACATTGACCCACACCTAAACCATATACTAAGATAAGCTCAAAATAGGTTCATGATCTTGACATAAAGATTGATACTATAAAGAAATTAGAAGAGCATAGGATAGTTTACCTCTCACATTTGTGGAGGAGGGGGGAATTTGTGACCAAAGTAGAACTAAAGATCATTCTTGATCATAAAATAGATAATTTTGATTATATTAAGTTAAAAAGGATTTGTACAAACAAAACTAATAAAGACAAGATTAGAAGGGAAGCAAAAACTCAGAAAACATTTTTTACATGCAAAGGATATCATAAAGGCCTCATTTGTAAAATATATAGAGAATTGACTCAAATTTATAATAATTTAATGGATTCTCCAATTGATAAATGGTCAAAGGATATGAATAGAGAGTTTTCAGATGAAGAAATTGAAACTATTTGTAGCCATATGAAAAGGTGCTCTAAATCACTATTGATCAGAGAAATTCAAATGAAGACAACTATGAGATAACACTACACAACTGTCAGTGACTAAGATGACAGGAAAAAATAATGACAAATGGTGGAGGGGATATGGGAAAACTGGGACACTGATATATTGTTGATGAACTGTGAACAAATCCAATCATTCTGGAGAGCAGTTTGGAACTATGATCAAAAAGTTATCAAACTGTGCATACCCTTTGATCCAGCACTATTTCTACTGGGATTATATACCAAAGAGATCCTAAAGGAGGGAAAGAGACTCACTTATGCAAAAGTGTTTGTGGAAGCCCTATTTGTAGTGTCAAGAATTTGAAGCTGAGTGAATGCCCATCAGTTGGAGAATGGCTGAATAAATTGTGGTATATGAATGTTGTGGATGTTATTGTTCTGTAAGAAAGGACCAGCAGAATGATTTTAGAGGGGCTTGGAGAGAGCTACATGAACTGATGCTAAGTGAAATGAGCAGAACCAGGAGATCATTATACATAGCAACAACAAGACTATATAACAATCATTTCTGATGTAAGTGGCTCTCTTCAATATAGAAATAATTCAAACCAATTCCACTTGCGCAGAGATGAAGAGAGCCATCTACACTCAAAGGCAGAACTATGGGAACAGAGTGTGGAAAACAACATAGCATTCTCACTCTCTCTGTTGTTATTTGCTCGCATTATGTTTTCTTTCTCAGTTTTTCTTTTTCTTTGTTCTTGATCTGATTTTTCTTGTGCAGAAAGATAATTGTATAAACATGTATACATATATTTGATCTAACATGTATTTCAACATAGTTAACATGTATTGGACTACCTGCCAGCTAGGGGAGGGGGTGGGGGCAGAGGGGAAAATTTGTAATAAAAGTTTATGCAAGGGTCAATGTTGGGGAAATTACCCATGCATATACTTTGTAAATAAATAGCTTCAATAAAAGAAAAAAAGAGGTTTATATAGCATGTATTGATTTATAGTCAGTCTTCTTACTTTTTTTCTGGATGCAGATGACATTCTATCCAAATTTTCTTGGGATTGCTTTGGATCATTGAATTGCTGAGAAAAAGCATGTCTTTCAAAGTTGATAGTCACACATCTTGATATTATTGTATATAATGTATTCCTTTTTCTGCTTGTATTATTCAGCATCAATTCATGTAAATCCAGGCTTTTCTAAAAATCAGCTTGTTCATCATTTTTATAGAATGATATTCCATTATCTTCAGTTGCCACATGTTCAGTCATTCCCCAACTGATAAGTATCAATATAATAAATATTTTATACATATGCTCTTTGATCTCTCTTATAAATATTCTTAGTAACAATTTCACTGGGGCAAAAAGATATACATAGTTTAGTAGCTTCTTAAAGAGATGAATTGTATAACAAAATAGTTGGACCAATTTGTAGATCTACCAAAATAGTGCTTTTATGCCTTTTTTTTACCACAACCTCATCAATACCTGTCACCTTTGTCATTATGATAAACAAAAAAGATGAATATCAGATTTTTTAATTTGTATTTCTCTTGTCACTTACAGTTTGGCACACTTTTATATAGTGTTTTGTAACTTTCACTTCTTTTGAAAATTATTTGTATCATTTGCCATCAGTGGATTATCATTTACTTATATATTTATTACAAATTTATATATAATATATTTATATGCATATATGTAATACATATGAATTTGTGACAAATATGTGTGTACACATATAATATACATGACCTCCATCAGAGATATTGGTACTTTAATTATAATGACATTCTGTATTGATTGCAACATCATCTTATTTTGGTCCTCTTTGAGCATGAAAGACAATAAAAATAGTAGTGGTAATTGGCCAAATTAATTCAAGTGATATTGTCTAGGATTATTTCCTTTTCAGTTTTTAATTTTTTTAATGTACACTGCTTTGGGAATCATGCTATAAGAGAAAAATTAGAACAAGGAAAAATCCGTGAGAGAAAGAAAAAAAAAAAAAACAGAAAAAAAGAAGTGAATATAGCATGTGTAGATATGCATTCAATTTCCATAGTTCTTTTGTTCTTTTTTTGTGATGCAGAAGACATTCAAAAAGGTTGCATAATATTGGAATTGATTCTTCTTTAAAAATTTGGTAGAATTCTCATGTAAATCCATCTGGCCCTGGAGATTTTTTTAAAGAGTGTTCATTAATGACTTAGTCAATTTATTTTTCTAAAATGTGATTATTTAAGTAATTTATTTCCTCTAAGATTAATCTGGGGAATTTATATTTTTATAAATATTAATCCATTTTTGTTAGATTGTCAGAATTTCTGCCATAAAATTGAGCAAAATATCTCCTGATTATTGCTTCAATTTCTTTTTCACTGATGGTAAATTCACCCTTTTCATTTTTGATGCTTGATATTAGTTTTTCTTTTCTTTCCTTTTTCAAATCAAATTAACCAAAGTTTTATCTATTTTTTCATAAAATCAATTTCTAATTTTATTTATTAAGCCATTATATTTCTTAGTTTCAAAATTGTTAATCTGTTGAGAGTTTTTATTTTGTGTTTAATTGGAAGCTTTTGATGTGTACTTTTTCTAGCTTTTAAAAATGCATGCCCAATTCATTAATCTTCTCTGTCTTTCTTCTTTTTATTCATTTGGTTATTTATAGAGATATAAAATTTGCCCTTAGAACTGGTTTGGCTGCGTCCCATAGGTTTTGGTATGTTATCTCATTATTGTTATTCTCTCAGATGAAACTATTGATTGTTTTTGTGATTTGCTGTTTCAGCCACTCATTTTTTTAAGAATTAGATTATTTAAATTCCAATTCGTTTTTAGTGTAACTTTGTTTTGGTCCTTTATTGAAAATAGTTTTTATTGCATTGTGGTCTATAAAGGAAACATTTATTATTTCTGCTTTTATGCTTTTGATTGTGAGGATTTTATTCCTAATATGTAGTCAATTTTTGTGTACATGCCACGTCCTACAAAGGGGAGGGGAGGAAAGGGGAGGAGGGGAGGGAAGTGTGTTTCTTTCTATTTCTATTCAAATTTTTCCAGAGGTCTAGCTTATCTAGGTTTTCAAGGCTCCCTAGTTTCTTTCTCGTATATTTTGTGGTTAGATTTTTCTGATTCTGAGAGGGGAAGGTTGATAACTTTCACTTGTATAGTTTTGCTATTTCTTTCTGTAATTGGTTTAATATCTTCTCTAGAAATTTGTATGCTCTACCAGTTGGTGCATACATATTTATTATCATTACTACTTCATTATTTACAGTACTCTTTATCAATATGTACTTTCCTTCCTTATCTCTTTTAATAAGATCTATTATTACTTTTGCTTTATCTGAGATCAGAATTGCTACCTCTGCTTTTTTTTATATACTTCAGGTGAAGCATAATAAATTATATTCTAGCCTTTTTAGGTTTACTTTCTATGAATCTCTCTGTGTCAAATGTGTTTCTTATAGAAAATATATTGTAAGATTCTATTTTTTATTCCTCTCTGCTGTTTTCCTTTTATGAGAGAGTTCATCCTATACCTGTTCATAATTATGATTTCCAGCTGTGGTGCTGTTTTCATATATATATATTTTCCTCTCTTTCCACTGTTTCCTTAATAGTATCTTGTTGGTTTTTTAATGCACCACACCAGTTATGTTATCTTCTATCACTTTTGGCCTCTTCTCTTACCTTTTTTTCTTTTAGTATTTCTGCCCTCCCATCTATTCAGCCCTTTCCTTTTCTTTCCTCTTTCTCCTCCAAATTGTTTATACAGTTAGATAAATCTCTATACCCAACTGAATGATAGATATCCTGTCTTAGAGCCCCAACTGATGAGATCAAGTTCCAGGCAATACTTATCCCCCTCTCTTTTGTCCTGATCGTAGTAAGTCTTTTATGACTCTTCATCTGATCTAATCTTTTCTCCTAAGACCGTCATTTTCCACTCCTTACTGTCTTTTCTTTGATATCATCACATCTGAGCCCATTCACAATCATACCTTCTTTCCATGTGTTGTCTCCCTCTGTTTGCCCCAGATGTGGTTCTCAAGATTTAAAGGCATTTTACCATCTAGGGTGTAAACAATTTTACCTTTAAATTACACACACACACACACACACACACACACACACACACACACACCCCTAATTAAATTTGCTTCTTTTAAGTGCTGTGTTTGAAGATTTAAATTTCTGTTTAGTTATATTTTTTTTAATAGAAATGATCGAAAGTTTCTTAATTCATTGAAAATTCATTTCGTCCCCTGAAAGGTGATGTGCTGTCCCCCTGGGTAACTAATTATTGGTTGCAATTCCTAGTCCTTTGTCTTCCAGAATATGGCATTCCAGGTCTTCTAATCCTTTATTGTAGAATCTGCCAGATCCTGGGTAATCCTTACTGTTATTCCTTGATATCTGAATTGACTTTGTCTGACAGCTTTCAGTATTTTTCCTTGAGGTTGTAGTTCGGGAGTTTTACAACAATTTCCTTGAGGTTTTCCTTGTGGGATCCCTTTACAAAGGTAATGGATGTATTCTTTCAATGACTATTTCCCTTGTGTTTTAAGAATATCAGGGAAGTTTTCCTTGATGATATCTTGAATGCTATCAAGGGTATTTATTTTATTCATTTATCTTTTTGCCATGGTCTTCAGGTAAACAATTTTTTTTTAATTGTCTCTTCTGGATCTATTTTCCAGGTTGGCTGTTTTGCCAAGTAGTTTTTTCATATTGTCTAAAGTTTGTTTCATTTATTTTTGTTATTTTGACTGATTCTTTATGTCTTCTGTTGTAGATTTTAATGTGTGATTTTCTTCATTTAGCTTTTGTATCTCTTTTTCCATTTGGTTAATTCTATTTTTATGTGGATTTATTTTGTATCCTGCAACTTTGCTAAAGGTAGTGGATTATTTCTAGTAGTTTTTTTTTTTTTTTAGTTGATTCTCTAGAGGTCTCTAAGTATACAATCATATCATCTGCAAAGTGATAATTTGGTTTCCTCATAACCTACTCTAATTTTTTAAATTTTTTTTTCTTTTCAATGTGAAAGCTAGCATTTCTAATATAATAGTGAATAGCAATGGTGATAGTGGGCAACCTTGTTCCATCCCAATCTTACTGGCAATGGTTCCAGTTTATCCCCATTATATATGATGCTTGCTGATGGTTTTAGATAAGTGGAAATGAGTATTTTAAGGAAAAGTTCATTTATTCCTATGCTTTCTAGTGTTTTAATAGGAATGGATATTAGATTTTATCAATTTTTTTTTCTACATCTATTGAGATAATCATGTTTTTTGTTAATTTAGTTATTGATAGAGCCAGTTATGTTAATAGTTTTCCTAATATTGAACCAGCCCTGCATCCCTGATATAAACCCTACTTGGTCTAGGTATATTATCCTGGGGATGATTTTATGTAATCTCTTTGCCAATATTTTATTTTAGATTTTTGCATCAATATCCATTAGGGAGATTGGCCTATAATTTTCTTTCTCTGTTTTTGTCGCGCCTGCTTTAGGTATCAGTACCATGTCTATGTCATAAAAGGAATTTGGTAGAAGTCCTTCATTCCCTATTTTCTCAAATAGTGTATATAATATTTAAGTTAATTATTCTTTAAATGTTTGATAGAATTCTCATATAAATCCATCTGGAACTGGAGATTTTTTCTTGTGGAGTTGATTAATAGCTTGTTCTATTTCTTTTTTTTTCTTTCTAAAATGGGACTATTTAAGCAATTTACTTCCTCTTCTGTTAATCTGGGCAGTCTATATTTTTGTAAGTATTCCTTGGTTTCACTTAGGTTATCAAATTTATTGGCATAAAGTTGGGCAAAGTAACTCCTTATTATTGCTCTAATTTCCTCTTCATTGCTGGAAAGTTCTCCCTTTTCATTACTGAGAGTAACAATTTGAGTCTTCTCTTCCTCTTTCTAATCAAATTAAAGGTTTATCTATTTTGTCACTTTTTTCATAAAACCAACATTTAGTTTTATTTATTAAGTCAATAATTTTTATTATTTTTGCTTTTAATAATCTCTCCTTATATTTTTAGAATTTCAAGTTTAGTATTTGATCTGGGGTTTTAAATTTGTTCTTTATCAAGTTTTTAGTTTTTGTTTGTTTTTTTTTTTAACTTTATTTTATTTAATAATAACTTTGTATTGACAGAATCCATGCCAGGGTAATTTTTTTACAACATTATCACTTGCACTCGCTTATGTTTCGTTTTTTTCCCCTCCCTCCCTTCACTCCACCCCCAAGATGGCAAGCAGTCCTATATATGTTAAATATGTTGCAGTATATCCTAGATACAATACATATTTGCAGAACCGAACAGTTCTCCTGTTGCACAGGGAGAATTGGATTCAAAAGGTAAAAATAATTCAGGAAGAAAATCAAAAATGCAAATAGTTCACATTCATTTCCCAGTGTTCCTTCTTTGGGTGTAGCTGTTTCTGTCCATCATTTATCCATTGAAACTCAGTTAGGTCTCTTTGTCATAGAAATCCACTTCCATCAGAATACATCCTCATACAATATCGTTGTCGAAGTATATAATGATCTCCTGGTTCTGCTCATCTCACTTAGCATCAGTCCATGTAGGTCTCTCCAAGCCTCTCTGTATTCATCCTGCTGGTCATTCCTTACAGAGCAATAATATTCCATAACATCCATATACCACAATTTACCCAGCCATTCTCCAATTGATGGGCATCCATTCATTTTCCAGTTTCTCGCCACTACAAACAGGGCTACTACAAACATTTTGGCACATAGAGGTCCCTCCCCCTTTTTTAGTATCTCTTTGGGGTATAAGCCCAATAGAAACACTGCTGGATCAAAGGGTATGCACAGTTTGATAACTTTTTGGGCATAATTCCAGATTGCTCTCCAGAATAGCTGGATTCGTTCACAACTCCACCAACAATGCATCAGTGTCCCCGTTTTCCCACATCCCCTCCAACATTCATCATTATTTTTTCCTGTCATCTTAGCCAATCTGACAGGTGTGTAGTGATATCTCAGAGTTGTCTTAATTTGCATTTCTCTGATCAGTAGTGATTTGGAACACTCTTTCATGTGAGTGGTAAAAGTTTCAATTTCTTCATCTGAAAATTGTCTGTTCATATCCTTTGACCATTTATCAATTGGAGAATGGCTTGATTTCTTATACATTTGAGTCAGTTCTCTATATATTTTGGAAATGAGGCCTTTATCAGAACCTTTAATTGTAAAGATGTTTTCCCAGTTTGTTGCTTCCCTACTAATCTTGTTTGCATTAGTTCTGTTTGTACAAAGGCTTTTTAATTTGATATAATCAAAATTTTCTATTTTGTGATCGGTAATGGTCTCTAGTTCATCTTTGGTCACAAATTTCTTTCTCCTCCACAAGTCTGAGAGATAAAATATCCTATGTTCCTCTAATTTATTTATACTCTCATTCTTTATGCCTAGGTCATGGACCCATTTTGATCTTATCTTGGTATATGGTGTTAAGTGTGGGTCCTTGCCTAATTTCTGCCATACTAATTTCCAGTTATCCCAGCAGTTTTTATCAACTAATGAAATCTTATCCCAAAAGTTAGAATCTTTGGGTTTGTCAAACACTAGATTGCTATAGTTGACTATTCTGTCTTGTGAACCTAACCTTTTCCACTGATCAACTAATCTATTTCTTAGGCAATACCAAATGGTTTTGGTGACTGCTGCTTTATAATATAATTTTAGATCAGGTACAGCTAGGCCACCTTCATTTGATTTTTTTTTCATTAATTCCCTTGAGATTCTCGACTTTTTATTGTTCCATATGAATTTTGTTGTTATTTTTTCTAAATCATTAAAATATTTTCTTGGAAGTCTGATTGGTATAGCACTAAATAAATAGATTAGTTTAGGGAGTATTGTCATCTTTATTATATTCGCTCGGCCTATCCAAGAGCACTTAATATTTTTCCAATTATTTAAGTCTGACTTTATTTGTGTGGAAACTTTTTTGTAATTTTGCTCAAATAATTCCTGACTTTCCTTTGGTAGATAGATTCCCAAATATTTTATGCTATCAACAGTTATTTTGAATGGAATTTCTCTTTGTATCTCTTGCTCTTGGATTTTGTTGGTGGTGTATAAAAATGCTGAGGATTTCTGGGGATTTATTTTGTATCCTGCTACTTTGCTAAAATTATGAATTATTTCTAATAGCTTTTTAGTAGAATCTCTGGGGTTTTCTAGCTATACCATCATATCATCTGCAAAGAGTGATAGTTTGGTTTCCTCATTGCCTACTCTAATTCCTTTAATCTCTTTCTCGACTCTTATTGCCGAGGCTAGTGTTTCTAATACGATATTAAATAATAATGGTGATAGTGGGCAACCTTGCTTCACTCCAGATCTTACTGGGAAAGGTTCCAGTTTTTCCCCATTGCATATGATGCTTACTGAAGGTTTTAAATATATGCTCCTAACTATTTTAAGGAAAAGTCCTTTTATTCCTATGCTCTCAAGTGTTTTTATTAGGAATGGCTGTTGGATTTTATCAACTGTTTTTTCTGCATCTATTGAGATGATCATATGGTTTTTGTTTGTTTGGTTATTGATATAGTCAATTATGCTAATAGTTTTCCTAATATTGAACCAGCCCTGCATTCCTGGTATAAATCCTACTTGGTCATAGTGTATTATCCTGGGGATGATTTTCTGTAATCTTTTTGCTAATATTTTATTTAAGATTTTAGCATCAATATTCATTAGGGAGATTGGTCTATAATTTTCTTTCTCTGTTTTCAGCCTACCTGGTTTAGGTATCAGTACCATATCTGTGTCATAAAAGGAGTTTGGTAGGACTCCTTCAATCCCTACTTTTTCAAATAGTTTATTTAGCATTGGAGGTAATTGATCTTTAAATGTTTGATAGAATTCAGATGTAAATCCATCTGGTCCTGGGGATTTTTTCTTAGGGAGTTGATTGATAGTTTGTTCTATTTCTTTTTCTGAGATAGGAGTGTTTAGGATATTTACTTCTTCCTCTGTTAGTTTAGGCAAGCTATATTTTTGGAGGTATTCTTCTATTTCATTTAAGTTGTCGAATTTATTGGCATAAAGTTGGGCAAAGTAACTCCTAATTATTGCTCTAATTTCCTCTTCGTTAGTGGTGAGTTCTCCCTTTTCATTTTTAAGACTAACAATTTGATTTTCCTCTTTCCTTTTTTTAATCAGATTTACTAAGGGTTTGTCTATTTTGTTGGTTTTTTCATAGAACCAACTTTTAGTTTTATTAATTAATTCAATAGTTTTTTTACTTTCAATTTTATTGATCTCTCCTTTTATTTTTTGAATTTCAAGTTTAGTGTTTGACTGGGGGTTTTTAATTTGTTCCTTTTCTAGCATTTTTAGTTGCAAGCCCAATTCATTGACCTTCTCTTTCTCTATTTTATACAAATAGGCCTCTAGAGATATGAGATTTCCCCTTATTACCGCTTTGGTTGCATCCCATACATTTTGGTATGATGTCTCATTATTATTGTTTTCTTGGATGAAGTTATTAATTATGTCTATGATTTGCTGTTTCACCCAAGCATTCTTTAGTATGAGATTATTTAGTTTCCAATTATTTTTTGGTCTACTTTCCCCTGGCTTTTTGTTGAATGTAATTTTCTTTGCATTGTGGTCTGAAAAGGATGCATTTACTATTTCTGCCTTACTGCATTTGAGTTTGAGGTTTTTATGTCCTAATATATGGTCAATTTTTGTATAGGTTCCATGAACTGCTGAAAAGAAAGTGTATTCCTTTCTGTCTCCATTACATTTTCTCCAGAGATCTATCATATCTAACTTTTCTAGTATTCTATTTACCTCTTTGACTTCTTTCTTATTTATTTTGTGGTTTGATTTATCTAATTCTGAGAGTGCAAGGTTGAGATCTCCCACTATTATAGTTTTACTGTCTATTTCTTCTTGCAGCTCTCTTAATTTCTCTTTTAAGAATTTAGATGCTACACTACTTGGTGCATATATGTTTAATATAGATACTGCTTCATTATTCATTCTACCCTTTAGCATGTTATAGTGCCCTTCCTTATCTCTTTTGATTAGATCAATTTTTGCTTTAGCTTGATCTGAGATCAGGATGGCTACCCCCGCTTTTTCGACTTCACCTGAAGCATAGTAGATTTTGCTCCAACCTTTTACCTTTAACCTGCATGTATCACCCCGCTTCAGGTGTGTTTCCTGTAAACAACATATTGTAGGATTCTGGCTTTTAATCCATTCTGCTAATCGCTTCTTCTTTATAGAGGAGTTTACCCCGTTCACATTTATGGTTAAAATGACCAATTCTGTATTACTTGCCATCTTGTTAACCCCGGTTTATGCTTTTCTCCCTTCTTACTCCCTTACCCCCCTTCCCAGTATTAAGCTTGTGAGCACCACTTGCTTCTCACTTGCCTCCCGCCTTAGAGTTCCTCCCCCTATCTTACCCCTTTCCCTCCCAGTTACTGTATTCTCTTCCACTTAGCTTATTCCTTCCCTTTTCATTTTTCCCTTCTCACTTTTCAATGAGGTGGGAAAAGTTTCAACATAGATTGAATATGTCTAAAATTTTTCTCTTAATGCCAATTCTAAGAGCAGTAAAATACTCACTATATTCATCCCTCTCCATTCTTTCTCTCAGATATAATAGGTTTTCTTTGCCTCTTCATGAAATGTAGTACCCCCACTTTCCCCTTTTTCTGGTACAATGTCCTTTCCACATCTAGTTTCTAGAACAAGGTATACATGTATTCTTTATACATCTTTGTAGCTGAAATATAGTTCCCAAGACTAATCTTTACCTTTTTAGATTTCTCTTGAGTTCTATATTTGTAGATCAAACTTTTTGTTAAGTTCTGGCTTTTTCATCAGAAATAGATGAAATTCGCTTACTTCTTTGAATGTCCATCTTCTTCCCTGGAAAAAGATGCTCATTCTCGCTGGGTAAGTTATTTTGGTTGCATACCAAGTTCCTTAGCCTTTCGGAATATCATATTCCAGGCCCTTCGATCCTTTAATGTGGATGCTGCCAGATCCTGGGTGATCCTTATTGTGGCTCCTTGATACTTGAATTGGGTTTTTCTAGCTGCTTGCAGTATTTTTTCCTTCGTCTGAGGGTTCTGGCATTTGGCCACTATATTTCTTGGTGTTTTGAATTTAGGATCCCTTTCAGTAGGGGATCGATGCATTCTTTCAATGTCTATTTTACCCTCTGTTCCTATGACTTCTGGGCAGTTCTCTTTGATAATTTCCTGGAAAATAGTGTCCAGGCTCTTTTTTTTCATCATACTTTTCTGGGAGTCCGATGATTCTCAGGTTGTCTCTCCTGGATCTGTTTTCCAGGTCTGTTGTCTTCCCCAGAAGGTATTTCACATTCTTTTCCATTGTTTGATTTTTTTGGATTTGCTTGACTGATTCTTCTTGGATCCTCGAGTCATTCAATTCCATTTGTTCGACCCCGATTTTCAGTGAAGTATTTTCTTCACTCACTTTTTAAAGATCTTTTTCTAATTGTCCAATTGAGTTCTTTTGTTCTGTGGAATTTTTTTTCATTTCGCCAATTTTGTTTTCCAATTCACCAATCCTATTTTTCAAGGTTTTTATTTCTTTATCCACTCTCTCTTTAACTGAGTGGGATGACTTCTCCAGACTCTTTTGCCAAGCTTCCCTCTCCTTTTGCCAAGCCTCCCTCTCCTTTTGCAAAGCCTCTCTCTCCTTTTGCCAAGTCTCCCTCTCCTTTTGCAAAGCCTCACTCTGCTTTTGCCAAGTCTCCCTCTCCTTTTGCAAAGCCTCCTTCTCCTTTTCCCATTTTTCTTCTAGCTCTCTTGTGAGAGCCTTTTTAATTTCCTCCATGAGATTCATCTGTGCTGAGGAACATATGATCTCCTCCTTTGGGGATTCACCTGGGGGCTGTTTGTTTTTAGTCCCCTCAGGATTTGGAGTATGCTCTTTATCTGTATAGAAGCTGTCAAGGGTTAAAGTCTTTTTCAGTTTCTTGCTCATTCTGTCTAATAATCAAAGACAAACTAGCCAAGAAACAGAAGAAAAAACCCTTGAATGGAGGCTGCTTTCTTTGGGGGAGGGGCTGGGTGGTGTTACTGAGCTTTTTCTACAGACTGCGGGGGGCAGTAGTGAGGCCCTAACAGGACAGCGATGGCTGTGCCGTGTCTGTGCTCTGAGATCCGAGAGCGTGCTGAGACACTGTGGGGGAGGGGTGGCCAGGTCCCGAGTGACTCCAGCTGTTTGGGGTTGTATTTTTCACCCTCGGTGTTTTTCGCTTCTCTGCTGGGCTGTTGACTTGCTGCCGGAGCAAAGTGTCTAATCCTGTAGCAAAGCTCTCCCCGCAGAGATGGCTGCGATCACGTCCGACCCCCTCTCCGCTCTGCTAGGCTCTGAGCCGGCTTCCATGCTCTCGCTGCAGCTGCTGCCCGCAGACTGCTTCCGATCTAATAACCACCCCACCCTCATGCAAAAACAGACCTTTCTTGACGAGTCTCAAGGATGGTTTCTCTTGGTAAGTAATTGTATGTTTTTTTTTTCAGTCGAGCATTAATTCAGAGGCATGAAATGAAATGGATAGTGAGAGAAAAACGGGGAGGTTACACAGCAGTGTGCCTCCTCTCCGCCATCTTGATCTAGTTTTTAGTTGCAAGCCCAATTCATTGATTTTTTTTTCTTTCTCTATTTTATGCAAGTAAGCATCTAAAGACATAAAAATTCCCCTTACTACCACTTTGGCTGCATCCCCACAAATTTTGGTTTGTTGTCTCATTAATTTCATTCTCTTAAATGAAATTATTAACTGTATCAGCTATTTGCTGTTTCACTCATTCATTCTTTAGGACAGGATTATTTAATTTCCAATTACTTTTTGGTGGATTTTCTCCTGGTCTTATATTGCATGTGATTTTTATTATATCATGATCTGAAAAAAAAAAATACATTCACTATTTCTGCCTTTCTGCATTTTATTTTGAGGTTTTTATGCCCTAACACATAGTCAATTTTTGTATAAGTTCCATGAACCACTGAGAAAAAAAATAAACTATTTTCTGTCTCCATTTAATCTTTTTCAAAGATCTATCATATCTAACTTTTCTACCATGTCATTTACTCCTTAACTTTTTTCTTATTTATATTGTGGTTCAATTTATCTAATTTTGAAAGAGCAAGGTTAAGATCCCCCACTAGTATTGTTTTGCTCTCTATTTCTTCTTGCATTTCTCTTAATTTCTCCTTTAGGAATTTCCATGGGATAGCACTTGGTGCATATGTGTTTAGTATTGATATTGCTTTGTTTTCTATGGTACTCTTTATTAACATATCCTTATCTCTTTTAATTAGATCTTTCTTTGCTTTTACTTGATCTGAGATCAGGATTGCTTATCCATGCTTTTTTCCCCCTTCAACTGAAGCATAATATATTCTGCTCCACCCTTTAACTTTACTTTTTATGCATCACTATGCTTTAAATATGTTTCTTGTAAATAACATATTGTAGGGTTCTGGCTTTTAATCCAGTTTGCTATCTGCTTACACTTTATTTCATTCACATTTGCAGTTAAAATAACTATAATTCTGTATTTCCTGCCATCTTATTTACCCTAGGTTATACTTTTCTCTTTCCTATTCCCCTTTTCTCCTCCCCAGTATTTTGTTTTTGATAACCACCCCCCCTCAAAAAGTTTTCCCCCTTTAGAGTTGCTCCCCCTTTTTTACACTTTTCTGCTAATTCTTCTGTTTTCCTTTCTATTAGTCTTTCCCTTATTTTTCCCCCTTTCCCTTCTACTTCCTATAAGTTGAGACAAGTTTCTTTATGAAACCAAATATGTCTGAATTCTCTCTTAAAGCCAAAAACACAATGCTCATTCCCTTCCTTTCTTTCTCAATTATAATAGATTTTCTTTGCCTCTTCATGAGTTATAATTTCCCTTATTTTACCTCCTTTTTCTTCTTCCAGGATAATGCCCTTTCCAGCTCTAGTTTCATATTCATATTATCATAATGAAATCAAATTATACTTGCATTCTCTAAATATACCCATAACAGATATATAGTTCTCAAGAGTTCTTTTCCTTTTTACATTTTTTATGCTTCTCTTTGAGTTCTGTGTTTGAAGATCAAATTTTTTTGTTCAGTTCTGGTCTTTTCATTAGAAATAGGTGAAATTCATGTATATCACTGAATATCCATCTTTTTCCCTGAAAGATAATGCTCATCTGGTTAGCTTATTCTTGCCTGTAATCCCAGTTCCTTTGCTTTTCCAGTATTTAAATTGTTTTTTCTGGCTGCTTACACTATCTTTTCCTTGGTATGATTGTTCTGAAATTTAGCTATGATATTCCTTGGGGATTTAATTTTGTGGTCTCTTTCAGGAGGCAATTTGAAGGCTTTTTTACCTTTTGATTCTAAAATATCAGGGCTGTTTGCTTTTATTATTTCCTGTAAGATAATGTCTAGGTTCTTTTTTCATCGTGGCTTTCAGGAAACCCAATAATCCTTAGATTTGTCTCTCCTATATCTACTTTCCAGGTCAGTTGTTTTTTTCTAGGTGATATTTCATATTTTCTTGTATTTTTTTTCTTTTTGTTTCTGTTTTTGATTCTGGAAATCTTACTGAATCATTCACTTCCATTTGTTCAATTCTAATTTTTACATCTTTTTTTTTTTTGAGTTACTTTTTTTTAGCTCCTTTTGCAATTGGCCAATTAAATATTTTTGTTCATTGGATTTTTCCCCATTTTTTCCATTCCTTCTTGCAATGATCTCATTTCATTTTCCCATTTTTCTTCTAATGCTCTTTTAAGATCCTTTATGCAATCTTCGAAAAAAACCTTGTGAAATGTGTGTGGAGGGGGAGGAGTGGACCAGCTCATGTCTCTCTTTGGGGCTTCTTCTGGAGTTGCTTTGCCTTTATGAACTTCAGGATTTGAGGTCTGTTCTTGTCTCTCTCCATAAAAGCTGTCTATTGTGAGAGTTCTCTTTTGTTTTTTTATTCATTTTTTTAAAGGCTAGAGATCTGTTCAATGCAAAGGAGGGACAGCTGTTTTCATTTGCTTTGGAGCAGTTCTAAGGATTGATTTCGACTGCTGTGTAATGGTGGCTAGGTCCAGAATTCTTCTGGGGCTCAGTGGTTTACAATTTGCCTTTAGTAGCAAATCTAGCAAACCACCAAATTGCAACCTGGACAGAGTGGCCTGAGGCTCAGAGAAGATTCTCAGGTACATGAAACTGCAAAGCTCTCACTCTCTGACTTAGCTCCTTGCTCCATCTCCTTGTGCTGCAGTCTGGGCTCCACAGACTGTCTCCCTGCCGGATTGTAACAGACCTGTTCTGAAGTTCTTCCAAGGTAACTTCTTCTAGAAATAGGTTGTACTTCAAATTCTTTGACTTCAAAAGCAGTTTGGAAACTTAACCTGCTGTTTGTTTGAAATAAGGTTAAGGGAGATTACAGAGAATCTTGTCTACTCTCCACTAGTTTGGATCCACCCTGATTAATTCTACTTTTGAAGGTGGTGTTTTTGTCATTAGATTTTTTTTTTTAATGCAGTTAGCAAATTGTATTTTTTTAAAGATATGCTTTTCTTTTCCAAGCTGTTGATTCTTTCTTGTTTACCTCTCATTTTCTTTTCTACATCTCTTAACTGCCTTTTAGAATTTTTTTAACGAGCAGTTACTAGAAGCTATTGAGACCAATTTATATCACTCTTTGATATTTCTTCTTTAGACATTTTGTCCTCATCTGAGTTGATGTTTTGGTCTTCCCTGCCTTGTAAGTAGCTTTCTATGGTTAGTGTTCTGTTTCTTTCTCATTTTCTTTTCCTTTCTTTTGGCATTTCCTAATTTTTTTTTTTTTTACTTTTTTGGTCAAGATTGGCTCCTGGTATAGAAAGGATGCTGTCCCAAGATTCCTGTGCAATGGTGAGCCTTAGCTTTGAGCAGAGGTGCCCCTTTTGTTTGAAGAGGGTAGCTTTATCTTGTTTTTCCAGGAAAAAGTTGGATTTTCCCAAATTTGCCTTCTGTTTTTGTACTGAAAGCAACTTCACTAATCTACTTCTCTACTGAACCTGGATTGAGAGTCTAAGTTGCTGTTCTGCTGTGATTAAGACCCTCTCACAGGCTTTATCATACTTTGCAGTGGCCTGAATACCCTTCTCAGCCCTGTGAGACTGAATTTCTAAAAAGTTTCTCCAATCTATCTTGAGCTGGAGAGTGGTTTCATTCCATCAGCCTCTATTCAGAGCCTTAGTTTCATTTCTTTTTGAGGGAAACTGGGAAAGCTTGAGTAGTTCCACTCCTCAAAGTTCTCCTTTTGAAAAAATCTTTTAATTATGCTACAATGGAAATAGGTACAAAATTAAAATCATTGTAGAATTCAGATAACATTCCAGTTGAATCACAGTGAACTGAAGAAGTTTGACCAAATATCTCCTGAGTTCTCTTACAGGCTTGTTTCTATGTTCTTATAAAACATGATTTTGTATTTATTATAATCCAATACCACATCTGCTGCACCTTACTGAGAAGTGATTCATGCAGTCATTTCTAATATACTTGCCTTTGTGAGCTGGTACCATTTGGAAAACTAGAATTATTTCTCTGAACTCCCTGGTCAACTATTGCTCATAGCAATGGTCAATCATGGAAACTTCATGTATTTATACATTCAGACCTGAAAATATAACTGAATCATTGTAATAAATTGAAATTCTTTCTGGATTACCTAAGAAAAGTTAAACCAGATTCAATATCAGGATGTGGGTGTAATATTGGATCTGTTAGGGTTAAGTTTAATAAAGGGGGAAAAAACCTTTTCTGATTGTCAAATTTTATTATGGACAAATTTTTGTTCCCAATATACACTTCAACATATTTGAAGTTATTAGACATATATTTTTAAATAAACAACTCTTGTTCAATGTATATTCAGGATTTTTTTAAAATAAAAATTTGGATTCTTCTCATTCAGAGTTTTAATAAGTCTGTATAGTTTGTTCCTTGATTGCTTGTTTTTTGCTTGACTGCTTTGTTTCATCTCATTTTTATTTTTATTATTTGTTGCTATTGTAATTAAATGAATCTAATTATATTTTAATTCTTTGAAATATATGTATGTCATAATTGGTAACTACTAATTTATCCATATTGATAACTAACTAATACTTCCATGGCCACATCCCAGTAGTCTAAAAAGGCAAAAACTAATTATTTTGTTATTTCATATAGTGAAGCAAATTAAATATCATGTAGGTTTCCATATGCTGACTTGGACATTTACTTCTTAAACACAAGCCTTTATAATATTAGGTCTTGAGTATCCTATTGTATTGTCTAAAGAATTAAAACAAAGTTTCCTTAGCACATTTGTTAATGCCCTCCACATTATGGTTCCCCCCCCTTTTTTTTGCCAGTTTTAATTCATACTACTTCCTTGCCTATACTTTATATACAAGTAAAACTGGACTGTTCACTAAAAACTTTGTGCTCTTCTGTCTCTATGCATTTTTTCATTCTTTTCCTTCCATCTAGAACAGGTATCCCATTAATGCAAGGTGCCACAAAAGATTAAGGACAGTTTTAAACTTTAATTGCTATTAAAACTATTTATTATGGGCAGACATTTACCTAGAATAAAATTTGACAATGAGATTAAAAAAAAGTTCATAAAAGATTTAATATTATACCCACATCCTTTTGCTAAATTTTTAAAAATCTTTTTAGATGGTTCAGAAATAATTAAGCTTTAATTGCCTAAAATTGCTCTAAGACAACTGGGACATCTTATATGATCCATTAAGTTTTACAAAATGCTTTACAAATAACATCTCATTTTATCCTCACAATAACCCTCAAAAATTAATAGATATTATTATTATTCCTAATTTGCAAATTAGAAAACTGAGTCAAATTAACTGACTTGCCCAAGATCACTCCACCTTGTAAGTATCCAAAGTATGTCTCGAATTCAAGTCTTCATGACTCTAGCTAGGTTCAGCGCTCCCTAGCTCCTTCTAGAATGCCTCACTCCTTTTAAAATAATGTTATAATCCAGAAATCAACTTAAAATTGAACATCCCTAGTGTAATCCATTTTACCCTTAGTTTCCATAGTTAATTTATACCTCTCTTAACTCTTACACGTGTGTGTGTGTGTGTGTGTGTGTGTGTGTTTTGTTTTTGTTTTGTTTTGGAAGTGAGAAATAAAATTAAACAAATAAAGATCTATAGCTTTGTAAGAGTTAAGAGAGGAATAAATTAACTATGGAAACTAGTTATTTGTGCCCATTGTGCCACAGCATCTTATGATCTCATCTAAAGGAGAATCCTTGTGTAGTTCTAGTATAATTCTTCTATAAACCTCATTAGCATTTTCTTTAGAAAGTTGCTACATTTTCACTAATGTTTGTATGACAGCTGTCAGTAGATATCCCATGAAATCAGCAAAGAGTTCATTTGGAGCTTGTGCTGTTTTCGTGAAGGCTTCCCCTCTATCTTGCCTTCCTAGGACGGGGCCCCATGCTTTGATACAGCAGCAACGATTTACTCATGTACTGCTATCAGGTATTTTATCTGTGATAAAGTGTCTGCATAAGGACCTACACGTGTTAGGCACAGGTGATTGTATATTAAATCCAGGTTTCCTGTTTTGTTGGGCTTGTATCCCAAAGTGTTCATTATACTCAGAGAGCCATAACAAGTTTTGTCCAAGTTCTAAACATGTCCTTTCTATAGATTTCCAATAACTAGGGATTAAAATTTCAAAAGCCAAATTCTGTAATAACATCTTAACATAAGATCATGTAGACCCATAATGAGTGCAAGCCTTTTTCAGGTCTTTGAGAATTTCTAGATTAAAAGGAGTTTATCTTCTTTTTTCTTGACCTGAAGAGTTAAAATCTTCAATCACAGGATATGTTTCTATTCTCAAATCAGCTGTATCCTACCCTTCCTCTTTGGCTTTAATTAACACCCTTGGTAGTCCTGTCATAGGAGGTGGGCAGAGCTTCTGTATGGGCAATGGTGATGGTGTCACTTCCCTTCCCACTCCTCCTCCTCCCTTCACCCACAAACTTCATTCAAAGTTCAGCCCATATGTCATCCCTATGAAAAAATATCTTTGCTGATTTCATTAGCTATTAGTATTCTTTCTGTCTCTGGAATTTAGCATGTATTTCCTATTCATATTTTTACTCCCCTCTATGTCCTGTAAAGTATAAATTAAATACAGGATTTTTTTAAAATTACCTTTTACTCACACTTCCCATTTACTCCTCTCTTAAGAGTTTAATAACACTTAGCAATTGTATTAAAAATTTTGAGTATACAAAAAGTTATCAAACTGTGCATACCCTTTGATCCAGCAGTGTTACTACTGGGCTTATATCCCAAAGAGATCATAAAGAGGGGAAATGAATCTGTATGTGCATGAATGTTTGTGGCAGCCCTTTTTGTAGTGGCCAGAAACTGGAAACTGAATAGATGCCCATCAATTGGAAAATGGCTGAATAAATTGTGGTATATGAATATTATGGAATATTATTGTTCAGTAAGGAATGGCCAACAGTATGATTTCAGAAAAGCCTGGAGAGACTTACACGAATTGATGCTGAGTGAAATGAGCAGGACCAGGACCTTATATACTTCAACAACAGTACTAAAAGATGATCAATTCTGATGGACCTGGCCATCTTCAGCAATGAGATGAATCAAATCAGTTCCAATGGAGCAGTAATGAACTGAACCAGCTACGCCCAGTGAAAGAACGCTGGGAGATGACTAAGAACCATTATATTGAATTCCCAATCCCTATATTTTCACCTGCCTGCATTTTGGATTTCCTTCACAGGCTAATTGTACAATATTTTAGAGTCCGATTCTTTTTGTACAGCAAAATAACGGTTTGGTCATGTATGCTTATTGTGTATCTAATTTACACTATAATATATTTAACACCTACTGGTCATCCTGCCATCTAGGGGAGGGCATGGGGGGAAGGAGGGGAAAAATTGGAACAAAAGGTTTGGCAATTGTCAATGTTGTAAAATTACCCATACATATAACTTATAAATAAAAAGCTATGAAATTAAAAAAAAAAAGAATTTTGAGCATATAAGGAGAAACATTTTAAGAATAAAAGTTTGGTTACGATGTTGATGAAGTATTTCAAAATCTTATAAACCACTTATTTGGAGTATATGATGCATAATTTATCACATGATTAAAATTTTGAAGATGTTTCTAAATCTTGCTAATATCCAAGTATCAAGTCATATTAAAAATGATAAAATAAGACAATTAATTTTGTGTATTAATATTGATGTGAGTGCAAGAGAATAGGGTATATATGATAAAATTGCTAAGTTAAAGTATTTGGAATTTGAAGAAATTATATAGGGCAATTTGTGCTTTATTTTAAGGATGTGGAAATTGAGCTTCAAAGAGTTTAAGTAACCTGTTGCTTATGCTCCATCTAATTCTTTTGACTCCCAATCCAAAACTTTTTACTTTATGACATTATCTCAGAAAATAATAACTAATGTGATGTAAGTATTGCTTAAAACATTAAAAAATTATTTCCATGATTTTATTTCATTTTTCCTTACAATAGTATCATGAGATAAAAATGCAAATATCCCTATTTAAGTGAAGGAAAGCTGAGACTAAAAATGGCTAAGTATTTTGTCATCAAATTACCATATCATATAATATCAAATCATATAGTATTTTATATTACCAAATAACATAATATTTGTAAAATGCTTAGCATGTTACCTGGCACATAGTAAATACCCAACGAATTCTAGTCTACTCCCTCCTCTCCCCTTCATGGTCACTCATTAAAGTGCAAATCAAAATTTGAACCTATTTTTCTTGATTCTATGTCCATCATTCTACACTGTTATTAATAAATTGCACATGTCATAACAATAAAAAGGATAAAATAGCTATACAAATTATTAAAGGAATGCTAACTAAAAGAGAAAAATAGTTTTTCCCCTTATTTTAATGCAAGCAGATTAATAAGGAGGTAATTACAATAATATAGAGGGAATGAAATTTGAGCTAAAATAGTGATAGTAGATGCAGTTGGAAAAGCATAGATGTAAGAAGAAAATGGGAAGTTGAGGAAGCAGAGTTTCCCTTTAACATGGCTGTGTAAGTATATATAAAAAAAATACTCTAAAGTTTAAGTGGTTCTCAGAAGTAAAGAGGATAAACATTTAATGAATTTTGGGGTAGGAGCATAGGGAATGAGGTCACTTTGGGACAGTATTAAAGTTCTCAACTAATTTTTCTTGATTAGTTTATTTTTCTCAAACTCACTTATTTTCCACTGCTATTTGACTTATGTGAAGAAAGCCTCTAAGATTTGAGTTGTCTCATGCAATAGGGCAATCCGACACATGTTTCTGGGAAAATGTTTTCAGATAGCCATTATGTGAGGCTTTGGTTTCAGATGAGAGAGAGAGTAAGCTGACAGGAAGCTGAGCATAGGCAATTATTTTGCATAATATTACACTCTGGAATGCTATGGCAACAAATTCCCTTCTCTTGTAGTAATATTGTATGCTTCCTTATTTCTATCTCCCACTTTCAATTTGCAATTTGTCTCACTCAAAGATTAATCTTTCAATTCATCTTTCACAATTTCTATATTGTTAGTATCAAAATAATATGAACTTATATTTGTAAAGCAGTTAACTTAGGGCCCGGAACCTGTCCATTATGCCTTTTTGTTCCTGTTTTTATCTGTTCTAATTAGTGGATTCTACAAAGGGATTAGAGAAGTCTTTTTAAGTGAATCATATGGTTCATATATTTTGAGCTAGGTGCCTTAGAAGATATCTAGTGCATCTTCCATCATTTTGCAGATTAAAAACTTGAGGCTTAAGGAGTAAGAGTAGAATAGGTGAATTGACTTTCCCAAAATCCTATGAGTAAAAAGTGGGATTTGATGCCAGGAACTCTGACTACAAATCCGTTGTGGTTTTTTTTTTTTTTTTTTTTTTGTTTTGTTTTGTTTTGTTTTGTTTTTTCCTATTATAACAGGCTACTTCTTAATCTTTTCATCATTCCCATAAAAGTAGCATAAAACTGAATTTAGTCCTTTGTTCAATTTAAAGAGCACTAACTCCATAAACAGTTTATATATCAGTATAGAAATAACAAAGTTTACAACCTAATTAGTGATGATACTGCAATCTGAGTGAAGTCCTCTCCTATAATCCTGCCTAATTTTGTGATTATTTTCTGTCATTGTCCTTCTTTCTTCCCTAATAATAACCGCTGCCCATTCTTTCTCTATCCCCAACCTCAATTCCTGGAAAATTGAAACATTCCATGTATTTGCTGTAGGTGTAAATTTTGCTTATTAAAGGACTGGATGTTTTGTTCTTTTTGTTTGTTTGTTTGTTTTGTATTGTTTTTGTTTTTGTTTTTGGCAATTGTTTAACTGACTTGCTCTGTTCCCCTGACTCTAGGGCTTGTGTTCTATCCATTATGCTACCTTGCTATTCCTTGTTACACCTTTGAGGAAGGATAGTATCTTATTTTGTGCAAGTAACCAAGGTTCAAAGTTATAAGGTTTAAAGGGGCTCCAGATGTAATCCAGTTCAAAGCCAGGTTTCACTGAATAGTGCAGGTGACTATATTTGGATTCAAGATACTCATAGAATAGTCTTGACTTTGATATTGTATGGGCATAACTACGTTGCTTGACTATTCAACTTCAATTTCCTCATGTGTAAAATATGGGTAATAATAATTGTACTAATGAATTTACAAAGTTCACAGGAATTAAAGCTAGAAAGGAAGTGTTTTTTTATTTTTAATGTATTTAGGACACTTTAATTTTGTCCTTTTTACTTTTTTTTTTCTTTCCCTTTAAATATTTTATTGTGCTCTCAGGAAATATTCATTATACTCCTGAAGTGACCTGCTGTCATAGAAAAAGTAAACCAATAATAGTTACTTTAAAATATTCTAATATAATCAACCTCTAAACATGATTTCTAAGCCTTTTAATAACTATAATTAATTCAATAGAATTCAAGATTTTGGATTTTAGTGAACTGTAGCTTATTATTCATTTACTCCCGAGTACAATTCTTGTTTTAATTTATTTTTAATTTTTCATAGCATGCAAACCTACTGGACAAGGATACAAATTAATTTTATTTTCTAAGCATCATTTTGCTTTCTTGGTGAAAATAAAATATTGAAATAGTTTTTTTAGCTTCTTTTTCAGTTAAAAATTGTTTAAGTAAAAATATACTTTTACATTTGAGAAACAGTTGTGGATGTCCATAAAACTGCATATACAATTATTTTCAAAGTATGTATATATTGCTTTGTCAGTGATCTGCACATCAGAAAGTAGTTACATTTGAAATGATATATACAAAGAATTTGCAAGGTCTTGTGCTTAATATGTTTTTGTTTGATACAGAATTCAAAAACCAGCAATTATCTTTTCCTAAAATTATAAACATATATATTTTGTTTTAGAACCGATATTAATTCTATTCTAGCTAGTTTTGTACTGTAAATTTATGGTAGTATTATTTTTAAAGATACATAATTTTAAAAGATAATTATGCATTTTGATTGATTTTTGACAGATTTTAGCAAGAGAAAGGAGCACCAGTAACATAAAGGAAAAGAAAACATTGCAGGATGAATGTGAAAGAGCAATTATATAAATAGCCTATAATTTTAAATGATTATTTTTTTCTCACTAAGGAGTATACAGCTGAAATGGAGCTGAATAGGATTAGATAGATTCACATGTATGTATGTGTCTTTATTAAGGAGACCAGCATATGTGAAATCAAACTGACTACAATTTCAGTTAGTCAAAATTCAATAAGGATCTACTATGTATTAGGCAATGGACTAAGTGGAAGTGATATAAAAAAAAGCAAAGTTAGCACTTGATCTCAAGAATCCCTTCTTCAGCACAGCATCATGCTTGGTATATATTGAAAGAAATGTACATAAAAATTATCATCCAGAATAAATATCTGGTGATATGTGGCTTTTGTCTGTCTTATTCTATAATTTAAGTTATAATTATTATATTTGGGAAGAGAAGGGAAATTATAATATAATGTAACACAAAATACAGTATAAAAATGGAAAAGTTTAAGAATCTCTTTAGTATAGTATCCTATGCCATGTCATGCCATATTTTTTGCTTTGTTTTAATTTGTGTTATGTCCTACTACTTCATTTGTGTCTAATTTTGTTTATTTCCAATCATGGATCAAATAAAATAATTTAATTAAATTTTCCCAAAACATCTTTCATGCATGTATTATACATGAATAGGTATATTTGTGTATACATGCATATATGTATATGTGTGTAATTTTTTTTTTTCATGTTTTCAAATTTTCTTATATACCAAAATAGATAAAAGGTACATATATCTATTTCTTATCTCCAATTTATATTTCATAGTCTTTTTTGTTCATAATTATTTTCATGTTGTCTCTTTCAACTGTGATCTTAAAGGCAAGGAGAGTTTTCTCCTGTACTAGGATATATACTCCTATACTAGGATAGGAATACTAGTAGGTATTCATTAAATTAAGTGATTATTGTTTATTAATTGGAAATTTTACTACATTTGATAATGAAAAATTTATGCTAGTAGCAAAATGTGTATTTAATATGCAGCTATGAGTATATTTCAGATTATCTCACTGTCCCTAATGAGTGAGTATTCTAAAGCAGTAGCTTTTGTTTCTAGTTGCCTGTATTAAAATAGAGTTGTTATTCTACATAGACTGACACATGGACTTCATTTAACCTTCACCCCACATAGGAGAAGAGAAATATAGAAATGAAATTTTATTCCAGTTCTCAGAAAAGTCATCTCAGAAGATTGAAGTAACTCAAAATATAACTGCAACATCATTCATATCTCCTTGAGCTGTCCTTTGCAGGCAAACAGAACAAATATCTTTTTTGCCTGTGAAAACTAGCCAGCTTCAACACAGTTCATAGAGTAGTGGTACTGAAGTCAGGAACAACTGCAATCCAATCTTGCCTGATATACCTTACCAACTTAGTTTCTTCTTGTCTCCTCTTGTTTCTTTGATCAGCCTTTTAATTTAATCAAATAAATCATGAAAATAATGTGCTAAAATTAAAAGAGATAATAGTATTATTTTTTAATTATTTATTTTAATACACATTGATTTTTTTGCACAATCATGTTGGGAGAGAAAAATCAGACCAAAAGGGGGAAAAAAAAACATGGCACAGAAAAAAAAGCATACATAGCATGTGTTGATTTACATTCAATCTCTATAGATTTTTTTTTTTCTGAATGCAGATGGCATTTTTTGTTCAAAGTATTTTGGAATTACTTTGGATCACCTACATTTTCATGACTGAATATTGCATATTTTTGCTGTTATTATGTCCAATATATTCTTGATTCTGCTTATTTCACTCAGCATCAGTTCCTGTAAATTATTTCAGGTCTTTCTAAGATCAATTGTTCATTATTTTTCATAGAACAATAATATGCCATTACCTTCACATAACACAACTTATTCAATTAATTCAGCCGAACTGATGGGCATCTACTAATTTTTCAATTCCTTGTTACCACAAAAAAAAAAAAAAAGATGCTAGAAACATTTTAGCACATGTGAATCCTTTTTCCTTTCTTTATGATTTCTTTTCGATAAGACGCAATAGTGGCACTGCTGGGTCATAAGGGTATGCACAATTTTATAACCCATTGGACATTGTTCCAGATTGTTCTCCAGAATGGTTTGATCATTTCACAACTCCACCAACAATGCATTAGTGTCCCAGTTTTCCCACATACCTCCCAGCATTTATCGTTATCTTTTCCTGTCATTTTAGCAGATCTGAGAGATGTGACATGATATGTAAGGGTTGTTTTAATTTGCATTCCTACAATCAATAGTGATTTAGATATTTTTTTCATATGATTATAGATGACTTAATTTCATCTTTTGAAATTTTGAAAAATTTTTGAAATTTGAAATCCGTTCTTATCCTTTGACCATTTAACAATTGGGGAATGACTTATATTCTTATAAATTTCACACAATCCTTTATATATTTTAGAAATGAGACCTTTATCAGAAGCACTGGTTATAAAGATTTACTCCAGCTTTGTAGATCCCTTTTAATCCTGTTTCTGTTGCTTTTCTTTGCGAAAAAAAAAAATAATTGAATGTAAACAAAGTTGTCCATTTTGCCTTTTGTAATAGTCTTTTGTTCGTCTTTGTCATATATTCCTCCTTTCCCCAAAGATCTGATGAGAAATTACCCCTTGCTCTCTTAATTTGTTTATGTTATTATCCTTTATTCCCAAATCATGCATCCATTTTTATCTAATTGTGGTCTGGATTGTAAGATGTAGGCTTATGTTGAATTTGTGACATTATTTTCTAGTTTTCCCAGCAATTTTTCTCAAATAATAACTGTTTAGAAGTATAAAAATTTTCTTAAGAACTGCTTTGGCTGCATCGCATAGGTTTTTGTATGTAGCCTCATTATTGTTACTCTTGGATGTAATTATGGATAGTTTCTGTGATTTGTTGTTTGATCCACTCATTCTTTAGAATTAGATCATTTAATTTTCAAATTGGTTTTTAGTCTGTCTTTCTCTGCCCCTTTATTGACTATAATTTTTATTGCATTGTGATCTGAACAGGAAGCTTTTACTATTTCTGCCTTTCTGCTTTTGATTTTGAGATTTTTATGCCTTGATGTATGGTCCATTTTTGTGTAGATGCTATGTTCTGCTGAGAAGAAGGCACTTTCATTTGTGTCTCTATTAAATTTTCTCCAGAGGTCTATCATATCTAAGTTTTCCAGGATCCTATTAACCTACTTGGTTTTTTTCTTGTTTATTTTGTGATGAGATTTGTCTAATTCTGAGAGGGGAAGACTGAAGCTCTTCACTAGTATAGTTTTGCTATTTCTTCCTGTAACTGGCTTAAAATCTTCTCTAAGAATTTGGCTGCTCTACTACTTGGTGAGTATGTGTATATATATATTTAGAGAGAGAGAGAGAAAGATTGATAGATAGATAGATAGATGATACAGTATATTGTATATAACATATGTGTATAACATATATATCTATATATATGATGTAGTGTATTGTATATAAAATGATGAAGTAACAATATTATATTATATAAATGATGTAGTAACAATACTACATATATACTACATCATGGTTTATGGTACCTTTTATCAAGATATTTCTTCCTTATCTCTCTTAATAAGATCTCTTTTTGCTTTTGCTTTATCTGAGTTCTGAATTGCTACCTTTGCTTTTTTTTTTAACTTCACCTGAAGCATCATAAATTCTATTCCTGCCCTTTATCTTTAGTTTGTGTCTCTCTGTGTCAGATGTGTTTGACAAATGTCAATATATTTCTTCTTGTAAACAATATACTGTTGGTTTCTGTTTTTTTTTTTTTAATCCACTCTGCTCTTTGCTTCTATTTTGTGGAAGAGTTCATCCCATTCATACTCACAGTTATGATTTTCAGCTCTGTATTTTGCTCCATCCTATTTTCTCCCATGTTTATACATTTTTCTCTCTTTCTGCCTTTTCTCTCTTTCATCTTTCCTTAGATGTGTTTCTTTTTATCCACCCCACCAATTATCTCCTATCATTCCTTACTCTTTCCCTTAATAGTGTTTCTTTACCTCACCTCATCCACTACTTTATCTTCTATCATTCTTTTCCCTCTCTTACCTTTTTTTCCAGATGTATCTGCCTCTCTTCTATCTTGCCACTACCTTTTCATTCCTCTTTTTCCTCCTACTTCTTTAGAGATTAAAGTTATTACCTCTTAGAGCCAAAACTGATGAGATCAATCTTCAGACAATGTTCATCCCTCTCTCTTCTTTCCTTCCATTGTAATAGGTCTTTTGTGCTTCTTCATGTAATCCAATTTGTCCCATTATACCTCCCCTTGCCTCTTATTCTAGTACAGACTTTATCCACTCCTTAATATAGTTTTCTATGATATCATCATAACATGAGTGACCCTGGGGAAGTCACTTAAGTCAGATTGCCTTGCAAAAAAAAAATGACAAAAATAATTACGTATTTTATTTTCTGTTCTCAATTGTGATTGTCTTATCTTTATTAGGGAGAATTCTATCCTTTTCTTTGACTATCTTTTTCTAGCATTTTTACTGACAAAATCCTTTTTGTGGATCTTAATTTTTCTCATCAATACTATTCATTTAATCATTCTCTATTGTTTGATCTTTCTTTCATCTTCTACATATTGTTTTTTTTTAAGCTGAATTGAATAGAAAGTAGCTTATGAATGCACTGAAGTATTTTCAGAATTCTTCCTCTTTTTTTCTCTTCACTTTAACATTTTTCCCCTTTTTAAAAAGAAATTTCTACTTTGTTGTCTGCATTCCCCTGTGGATTTAAATTCTTCACAGAATTTCTCTGAACTCTTTGAAAATTCTTTTTGGTAAATATATGATGCATTTCACATTCTGGATTTTTTTTTCATTTTATATCAAAAATTCTAAGATGGGATTTAACTTCCTTGTATAAGTACTATCATTTCCATGTTACTAGCCATTGTCTCCTCCTTAGTTAGAACTGAAAATTTCCCTTTTGTCATTGTTCCATCTTTTGAGGAATAAAATTAGCATTAAGAAGCAAAAGAAATTTTGAACTGCTATGCTTTTAGAAGAAAATTCTATCATGTTTGGTTTCATTAACCTGGTTAAACTGTTTTATTTAAAGTCATTAATCATCCTTTATTTGCCAAATATGATTCCTTAGCCTCAGTCTTCATAGCTTTGTTGAACATTTTGGCATGAATTAACTATAGTAATCCCTTTTCTTCTTTCTTTCCGCCCCCCCCACATTTCTTTCTTTCTCTTTTCCTTTCTCTCTCTCAACTTCACTCATCTCATTCTCTCATTGCCTTATTGTCCATCAATGAGTAAATTTCAGATATGTTATCTTCTCATTTCCCCTTCTCTCTAAAAATGATTTTATTAGCTCAGAAAGATTTTTCAGGATCATCTCTGTTTTGATGAATCCCAGATCTATATAACCATTCATAAATCTCTTCCAAATCTTCATTCTGAACTGATCAATTGCCTACTGGACAATTTAAATTGTATAACCTGTAGCTATTTCAAATTTAACTTGTTTAGATTAAACCAAAACTCAAAATTCAGAACTCTTCTAAGGCCACTAGCATTCTATCAGTCACAACTTGTGTCATATTCAACTACTTTCTCTTATTATTATAACTTCATTGACAAATCTTATTAATTCCATTCCCTTATCTTCATTCACAGAGATATTGTCCTAGTTCAGGCCATCATTTTTTCTCATTTGGAAAAATACAACAATTATCTCCTTACCTCAATTCTGCAGTATACTTCTGGCTACTTTCTCAAATTTTTAGCTAATAATAAATTATAGGTAACTCAATTGTTTTTCTTCCTTCATTTTAACTAGTGTTTATGCTATCTGGTTTGGTCATCATATAAAGACAGAATTCTATCTTTCTTCATCCTTTTTAATTTAAATGCTTTTTGATGTGACAAGATCAAATACATTATGTCAAATAAATTATTACCAGTTTTTGTTATGTATACTTCACCTCTAGTCAAAATCTATGATACCTATATTTTATTACAATTTCAAATATTCTTCTATGATATGACATTCTTAAATAGTTATTAATTTCCTAATTTTTTGTCTCTTGTCACTCCCTTGTCTTCAAAAAGTACCAGTAAAGAAAATATCTTCTGTGTGGCCCTTCATTTCTTAAATTAAGTTTTCTTTCTCAATATTTCTTTGGTTCTTTTTAGCAGTATCATTTCTACTTATTTGAATCCTGAAAAGAGCTATAACTGAGATTCTTCTCTACTCTCATTATCTGTGGCACGTGCTACAGCTTGCTTCTGAACTTTCTCCTTATTGGTTATGCAGCTCCAAATTCACAAGTATTACATTCCCAGGAAGAATTAATCTAGGTCATTTTCCCAGTCCACCTGGAGCTGAGATTGGGTAGTCTACAATAAAGCTTCTAGTTGGTCCTTGTTCCCAAATTCTGCAGGATGCACAGCCTTCCCACTGTGTTTGAGTGATTTTCATCTTCACCAGGTCCTGGTTAGACTTCATCTCCAGTGTCTGCACACTTCTTTTTCATTCTGTGCCAAACTTGGCTGAAAATTTGACTCAATGTAATTTTTTTTCTTTTGGTATGGAAATTCCTATTAGGAGTGTGTTGTGATTTCTATTCACGTTTGGTGATCTTCTGGAAAGGAAGAACTCGATTATACTGCCTTCTACTATTCGGTCATTTTTAAAACACAAGGTACAAGTTACTTCCTAATTCCTGTCATTAGGGAAATCCTCTTCTCTCTTCATGTCATGATCACCAAATTGCAATTATGTTTATCCACTGCTAGACAAGAATCACAGCCTGCCATGAAGAATCTTTTTTCCTCCATTAAGTTTATAGGCAGTACTTTTTGAGAAGGAAAGCTTTATTTTTATGACAATCATTTCTCATGTACAGAACAGTGAGACATTACAATGAGACTATAGAGACTGGAGTCAGAAAAACTCATCTTCCTGAGTTCAAATCAGGCCTCTGTTATTTACTATGTAAGGGATCCCAGACAATCATTTAAAACAGTTTATCTTAGTTTCTCATCTGCAAATTAGGTGAAGAAGGAAATGGCAAGTCAGTCCAGGATCTTTGCCAAGAAACTCCAAATGGCATCACAAAGGGTTAGAAAGAACTGAAATGATTAAACAACAGCAACAATTCCTCATCTATATGTCTTTTTTGTGTCTTCACAACTGAAGCAAATGAAGCTATTGGCCACTGCTAATTAGCTGTTATTCAATGTTAGTCATTAGTAGAACTTTTGATCTCTCATTCAATGTTTCTTGCTCACTCACAGACCAGATTTTTCATTAGCTTAACATTAAGAAAGAACCAGGGGCAGCTAGGTGGTGCAGTGGATAGAGCACCAGCCCTGAAGTCAGGAAGATTTGAGTTCAAATATGACCTCAAACACTAAACACTTCCTAACTGTGTGACCCTGGATAAGTCACTTAACCCCAACTGCCTCAGCCAAAAAAACAAAAAACAACACACACAACATGGACATACTCTCATTCACTCTAAATTCATAGAGCAAAAATCTACCCTATACTTTTCTCTCAAGGAACAACTCACCAAAACTTTGAAAGAGTTATAGAAACATATTTTTCTTTTTTTTCCATGCACATTAGATTCTAACTGAAAACCTTTAACTTGAGAATTTTCCAACTCTATAGCCAATTTTTTGTTTGCTTATTTTTATTTTTTTTTTGCTTTTATTTTCAATATACTAGAGCTACAAGGCTGCATGAATTGAATTCAAGAAGTGAATTTCCACATGACATAAGTACAATCCTCATGTCATTGGTTGACTACTTTACTTCACATTACACAAGCATGGCATATTGAAAGCTAGAATTGAAGTCTGGAAACAAAAATATAAAATCCAGTTTTAAAAATTTGTTACTATAACACTATTTCCTTCTATACTTATATTTTTTGAGGGGCAGGGTGTTGTGGATGACAGTAATACCTTTTAGTGACTTACTTCCTATTTATTATTTTTATTTTCATTTGTTTACAATATGTTATGGTTTTATTATTGTATTAAGTTGGTAGTGGTACATAAAATTAGAGAAAACTTCTAACTCTGTCATTTTGTTTGAAGTTTCCATTTTTTTCCTAAAACATTTAGAAAAAGCTCATTGAAATGGATGCTAGAATATTTTCAAGTATTGCCTTATTCTTATTATTCTGTAGTTAAGAGTATGCCATTTTCTATGATTTTTGAAACTTAAGGATTAGTCCAATTTCTGAACTACCCAGCTGCTTTCCATAATTTATGTTTTATAATATATTTCTTATAAATTTTATTTTTATATTTTATATTATGAATATATATTATTATATAATATATGTTATATATAAGGCTGGGCCTGCTGTTTTGAGTTCAAATCCAGTGTTAAATACTTTCTAATTGTTTGAACATGGGAAAGTTACTTAATTTCTGTTTGTCTCAGGTTTTTAAATTAGAATAATATTAGCACCTGCCTCGTGGTTATGAGAATCAAATGAAATATTTGTAAAAAGCCCTTAGCATAATACCTGGTACAAAGTAGATATTCTTTAAATGCTTATTCCTTTTTTATTTTCTTAAAAAAAGAAAAAAATGTTTGGTATATACAGTCCCTGGAATATAATAAGAGCTATACGAATGATTATGGCTTTATTTCTCCTTAGCACATAGTAGAAGATTGTAATATTTTTATTAACATAAATTTTGCGATGTAATAAAATAGCAACTCTTGAATAATGTCTTATAAATGAAAATGAACAATTGATTAACTCTCTTTTTTTCCTTTATCATTTCTCTATAGAAAAGGAATATTTTGTTATCATCAATTGAATTGATTATTAAAATCTTGAGGCTTTTAAAAGATAATGTCCATTGATTATGTAAAAATGTTTTGTTGCAAATTATAAAATTATACAAGGAATTTCATCTTTCTTGAGTAGGAATTAGAGTAGTTAATGCTTCTCTTCTTTGCTTTTTTAGTAGAACAAACTAATTTGAGATTTACTGGCACAGAAGGCAGAAAGTAAGCAGGTTTTTTAAAAATACAAACATCAGTGTCAACTGCCAATCAGAGGTACTCTTCCAGTGTCACTTTCCAACATTCAGGCATTTCTATGACCACCTCTCAAAATGAGCACTGTCTAAGCAGAAATACACAATTATTTCAATCATATTATGACTAGTCTGCACAATACAATTCCTTAGTATAATTTGGAGCATGAATTAATTGAATAGATTTTCCATTCTGTCACATGATATTTTGAGGATTGAAAAAGAAATGGAATGATAGAATTATATTTCCTAAAAAAAGCATGTGTAATGTGTGTGAAAGGGTGTTTTACTTTTCAGAAATGCCATTCCAAAACAATAATTTTTTTCTTTTTTGTCTTTTAGGAATATGGTGAAAAACATATTTTAGAAGCATATAGAATAAGTATTTTCAGAAAGAGAGAAAGTACTACTTTTCTTTTGCCTACTGATTTCTCAGAGGAGTATCTCTACTGAAAAGAAAATTCAGCATGAATTGCTATGTGTCACTACTATTTCTCTTGGGACTGGCTCCACTATGTCCCTGTCATACAGATATGACCAACTCCAAAATGCATGAGATGAAACAGCCACTACAATCTCATATGAGAGCAAAGCGCACCTGGGTGTGGCATAATTTTTTTGTGCAAGAGGAACTGACAGTAACTGAGCAACCTGTGGGTCGGGTATGTTTCTTGAACTTCAAAAGTATAGTAGTGTGAACTTTTCACCAAAAATAGATGCATGTAAAAAAATATGCTAACAATTTAGTATGACTGAAATAGCATACCATGAATTGCTAGAAAGAATCAAGAGCCAGGAGAGTTCATAACTTCAGATACTTAAGCAGAATAATTATCCATCAAATTGAAATAATTATCTTGGAAATTTATTTTCAATTTTCTAAGTAACAATACTCCTCTTATTTATCAACATCTGCCAATTTGGTGGTGCTAATTTTGGCAGTGAATCAAAGCAACCATACTGAGTACAATACAGTTTACAGGCAGTATTTAGTATGTTTTACTATTACACTAAATAGCACTTGATTTACCCATCATTAATTTTTAATGAACAAACAAATATTGTCATCTTTTTACAGCTAAGAATCTATAAGAACTTAGGTTCCCATAGTTATAGTATAAAGTTTCTGTAGCTATAAAGAATATTTATTTTCACCCTCTCATTTTTATAATGTATTTTGAGAAAATTAATTAATGAAACAAAGTATCTTCCTATCTGTATTATTATTTTTTTATCATTTAGGTTTTTTTTTTTTTAACAGAGGTAATTGCAGCCTATAGATCTCTTGCCCTTTTCTGTAAGGCATTTTCTAGATGAATGAACTGAAATAAGTTAAACCACTAATTAACTAGCACTAAAATTTAATTGGGCCCAAAGGGTGAAGTGTTCAAAATTCATTAACTCTCTTTTCACAGGCCTTTTAGAAAAGTTCCTGTACTCAAATGGTGTCTCATTTCAATAGGAATGTGCATATATGTGTGACTAAACATGAATAAATTTAAGCATGTACAAGGGCAGCTGCTTATCCTGGGGCCTTAGAAATTCCCAAGGAATAAAGTTTGAAACACATTTTACCTCTTGTTATTCGTTGCTTTCTTACTACTTAAAAAAAAAAAAATTACTAGAGCACTAAATAGCTGTTTTGAAAAACATTACAGTTAATAAACCAACATGTCTTCAGGAATGGGAAATGTAATTTAGGCTTAGTATTAATTCTTGTTGTTAACTATGTCTTTATTTAGTCATATTCTCAATCAACATTTTATAAAGTAATATATGTTATCTTGTCATCAGACAAAGTAAAGGGTTAACATCAGCTGGTCACCTTGAATTAAAAAAAGACACTATGGAGAAATTTATCAACATGAGCCCAAAGACAGGTTGTCATTCTCATTAATTCTACACTGTTTTAGGATGCACGTCCACCACATCAACCACATTTTGCTTTACTTTAGATTGTAATGACTTCTGCTTATACTCCAAGCTTCAGCCAATCTTTTAGAAAATGGTCTAGCATACAGAACAGTTTCCTTCAACATCCAATTCAGATTTTAATAACATGCAATATAGTCTCAACTAACTGATTTAAAGCAGAACAAGAACACCTGTGATAACTGGAAACTTATTAAAAAGAGGAATGTCATTACTTCATTCACTATCAGGACACATTCTTTTTTTATCTACTTCACAAAAAATTATTTAGGTTAGAAGTAGCAATTTCATATAAAATTCCACTTTCGACTACTGTTTTGTAAAATGTTATTCTAAAATTTTACAGCTAAATATTATACTGTGTAGTACTAAGCTTGCTAAAAATTTTACACTATATAGAGTAGAATATATGTGACTTTTCTGACTTCCATATCATTAAGATGTCTGATTGAAATTCAATTCATTTCTGGGGCATAGGATCAAAGAAGGCTTTGCAAATAAGATATTTATTTTCTCTAGAACGTCATTCTATAGAAAATCACCTAATTAACATGTCTAGATCATAACATGAATAGCTCATAATACATATCTTTTACTAATTTTGATTCTCTTAATACTTCTTGGAATATTAAACCAAGTTTTTAAAATCTATCATTACAATCAATATACTGAAATGGCATGTAGTGTGTTCCTTGGTTATTTTGATAGAATGTGTCCATTTCATTTTTCCTTATCATTCTATGTTCCATGTAGACACAGCCTTTGTTTAAAAGTGCAAAAAAAATCTATCTATGTAACAAATAGTAAGTTGAATCCTCTCCTGATTTGTCACACTTTCACTAGTTGATAGATATTCCTCATTTCTTTAGATTAGCATTGCTTTTAAAAATGAGATCAATTACTGATTTGATTATTTTAAGACTTTCTCCAAGATAATGTAAGTTCTTTTAAGAACTATTTCAAGATAATAGAATGTAAATAAGAAGCTTTCTCAATGCGATGGCTTCTTTGGTATTATTATCCTGCTTACCTTGTAATTCTTCAGAACTCAGTTGTAAGGAAAGGTATATTAATATAAGATGATTGAATAAAATCACTCATGTAAAGTTAAACTGTAGGAATCATTTTTTATCTTGTATATATTTCCAAATTTATATTTTAATTGAAAAAGTTTGGAATATTTCATTATTCATTACTGTATTGCTAAAATTAATGAGAATGTGAAATTTTGACAAATTTTATTATCAAACACCTTCATTATTATAAATTATTTATATTGGTCTTTCAAATAATAATAAATGTAAGTATAGTGGAGAAGAAAAACTGCAAGGGAGAAAACAGGATAGTAAAGAAAAATCAATATTGTTGGGAAATGCTTCATTTATCTTAGTATGCAAAACTTAGTGAGAAAAATATTAATCTCTTTTGGATCATTCTCTCTATATGGTATTGGTATCGATATAGTATGGTATATGGTATGATATGGTACATACCATACCATACAATTCAATGAATATTAATAGTAGATTATATAAAATTACATATATGTTATATATAATTATATATATATATGTTATTTTTTGCAAAGTATTTTATATATATATTACCTAAATAGATCCTCAAAACCACTTTATGAGGTAAGTGCTATTACTATCTCTGTTTTATTGATGAGAAAACTAAGTTTCAGAGAGATTGTAATTTTCTTAGACATGGTAAGGGTCATGCAAAATTTGAATCGTAAATCTCTTATTGTCAACCCCCTCCATACATTAAACCTCATATCTGCCAACTGTATATGAGATGCTGCTTTTCCAAGTTTTCTAGTGAGTCTCTTGTCCTCTATTGTTTTCTAAGGCACAGGATAATTTTTCAGATTATGCTAGAATGCTGTATAAAATTCTGGATATCAATGACTTGTGTCTCTTTACTGACCTTGAAAGAAAAGTAGAACCAAATTTTGAAATCAAAGTAATGCCAAATTTAAAATAGTCTGGCTTCTGGAAAATCAGTCTTCCAAAGAGGTTTTAATTACACATTTAAAAAGTGTAATTAATGATAAATACCTTCTTGGTTCATTTATTTAACTTTCACAAATGATAAATCTTCTTGGCTCTATTGTCATTATTTTCCGAACAACTCACTCTTACTTAATAAAAAAAAGAACTCTTTGTCATGATACTTTCAATAATTTATAATTTTTATAACACAAAATTATTTGCATATTTGAAGTGGTCCACATAATAACCTTGTTATGCAGGTATGACAAGTATCATCATGCATATCTTATATACAAGGCAGAGGGAGTTAAAGTGAATAGTCCAAGACAATATAGATAAAGTAATGTTGCTTACTTTGAACATGAGTCTCTGACTCTATATCATATAATCTTTCTACTATGTGTATACATGTATAGATTTGGGGAAGAAATGTTTTTAAAATATGCTTGTGAAAAACTATTATCTAAGAGTGAGACTAGATAAATTCAGAAAGAATGATCATTAAAAGATTAGCTGTTGGTGACCAAACTTTTAATAGCAATATATTGATTAAGATATAATTAGATTCATCAGTGGGTAGAGTATCCATCTGTTAGAAATGATGATACTTAAATAAGAATTGAAATTCAATGAAATTCTAAAATACACCTCATTTGCATTTAAATATAAACTAAAATATTATCTTTTATCCCTCACAGTTGAGATCTAATCTGGATAAAGGGGATGCATCTTTGATATATTTGTTGTCTGGGGATGGAGCTGGGAGTATTTTTATCATTGACAACAGAACAGGTGATATAACTGCCATAAAAAAGCTTGATAGAGAGGAGAAAGCCTACTACAAACTGCGAGCCCAGGTGCTAAATGTTAACACTGGGAAACCTGTGGAACCTGAGTCTGAATTTGTCATCAAAGTTCTGGATATCAATGACAATAAACCACAGTTCCTAGATGGACCTTATGAGACCTGCATACCAGAAATGTCTCCAGAAGGTACTGTACATCTAATCTAATGATCATAAATGTAATCTCATGACAATAGATATTTATTTTTCTATGTATGTAAAGGACTGAATCTCTGAGCAGATGCACTTGGATAACCCAGCACTTAAGGCTAATTACCAATTGGACAATACTCTATTAGCATTTGCTTGGAAAATGGCCCACCCCACTATTCTCTGCTGGCTGAATCTGTTGACTATAGAGAGATCTGGAGGAGGGAAAAAAGGGTGGAGTAGGACTAGCGAGGTGACTTCTGGAGGTAGAAGAAAGAGGAGATTCCCAGTGTCCACACTCTCTCCTCTCCCTTCAACAAAGAATAAAGATCAAGGACTTTTACTTATCCTGACTTTGGCTGATTTTAAAGTATCCAGGGTGCTAACACGGTCATCACATAGGTGTATATAAAATAGGTACTATCTAATGCTTCTCTAAAGAAATTTCAGTAAATGTGTAGAAACAAGACACATTAAAATATAATGAGTACATAATAAAATATAAATAAAATACGGTCAGCTCATATCAGATATACTAATTGTCTTATTGTGGGGACATGGCATTCGTGAAGAGGGTATAATATTTTATAGACGAAATGACATTTAACTTAAATTTTGTTAATTTGTTAATTCAGAATTAATTTAATAGGTATAAAACAGTAGAGTGTAATATAAGAATGTGGAATGCATATTAGCAAAGGGGAGGGAGAGTTGGAAATGCTTATTCAGTAGAAAGTAATAAAGTGAATTTCAGTCTTGAGCATAGAATGAATGGCAGAGAAGTACAAGACTACAAAGAGAGATTTAAGTCAGTTTGTTAAGAGCCTTGAATGACAAGTTAAGGAGTTTGAGTTTTGTTTTCTTGACAATGAAAAACCATCAAAGTTTTTTGAGCCATAAAGTAACATAATCTTATCTAGAGTCAGAACAGTAGGATTCAAATCTAGACTTAGATACTTAATAATTGTCTGAGTAAACCACTTAATCTTTATTTGCTTCACTTTCCTCATTCATAAAACCAAAATACTATCATCATCTCCTAGGGTATGAGGACAAATGAAATAATAACTTCACCCAAGAAAACGATAATAATGAGACATCATACCAAATGAAATAATATTTGTAAACTACTTTGTAAAAATCATGAAGCATTACATAAATGCCAGTTTTAAGTAGATATGTGGGATTAAGGATAAGGAAAAATCAAAGATAATTATAAAATCATGAACTTTGATTATTGAAAGGATTATGGTGGCACATTATTCTCAAGTGGAGAGGGGAAAAGGAAAAAAGTGAAGCACATTTTAAAAATCCTGAATGACAAGTGGAAAAATCATCTATATACCTATTTCATTTTATACTTCTAGGTTTGAAAGTAATAATATCTAAAATAAAATTACTTGAGTGAAAATAATTGCTTTCTGTATTTTGGAAATGAAATTAAGCCTAATTTTAGCCCATTCTAAATGTGACAAAAGTTCTATCTCACCTCTACAATTAGACATTGTTTTAATCAATAATGATACAATTCGTTTCTGCAGATATAGAAATATATACCACTTTCATCTGAATGTTTTATTTAATTTTTTGGGAATCATAAGAACAGAGTTGGGCCAAAACATTGCTCTACTATTAACTCTAGACTATTTTTAAGTAGCTCCTTATTCACAGCAAGTGTTTTCTGAATGAAGTTCACTCAGACTATGAGTGGGTGTAGAGAATTAATTAAAGTGTAGTGAGACTAAAGCTCTTTACAAAAAGTACTTTTTTCATAATTTATTCATAAACTTGTTCTATGAAAATATCTTTTTTCCTTACCAATAATAGTAAACAAATATGAGTATAGCAGCAAAATAAATGATACATTTTTGAATGCAGGGTTTTATAATTTTTAGCTATATTAAAAAAGTATAATATGGATATAGCTAGTTTAGTATGTGATAATAAAGAATGCTTGGATTCAGAATTTAACACTGTCACAGATTACTGAAGTCCCCTAATGCTTACTAGATTCTCCTAAAGTTTGCTTGATATTTGAATGAATTTAAATATAGAAATTTAATATTTATTATTTTAAAAGTTCATATGACTCACATATCACTATATGACTAAGTATTCTATGCTAGCTAAAAGGTAAAATTACAAACTTAGCAAACAGTAATCATGCACTGTTGCATTTGGATGAGACTAAATTGGAGATATCAAACATTTTTTTTGCAATGTCTTAAGAAAAACGCTATTGGTTTTGTGAATGATGTTTCATAATATGAAAGAGTTAATCTGATTACCCAAAATGTAGAATTTACTGGGGATGAAAATAATGTAACTCTAAAAGGAGTGACTAGTCTATGGAAGCCAAAATGGAGGAATAAGGAATGAATTTCTGTAATACTCTCAAGTTTACTTCTGAGCATCCATAAAATAGTACTGAAGACAGGTCCTAGAATATCATAACCAGCAAGGAAAGAAGGTGAAAAATGTTTTAGCTCAGAAAAAATGGAAGATGAGTAAGAGGGATCCATCTTGCTTAGAGAAGGAGGAGTGGAGAGTGGGACAGTCAAGGACAGCAAGCTTCCCCATCAGTAGGCAGCAAGACTCCCTCAAAAAACCAACAGAAGGTCCTGAACTCCACTAGGAACAGGCAAAATTCAGCACCAAAAGCTGGTATGTGTCTTAGTACAGTTTTAGAAAACCCCGGAAAGATTTACATGGATTGTTGATGAGCAAAAGAAGCAGAACTGAGAATACATTGGACACAATAACAGCAAGAATGTGTGGTGATCAATTATGAAACACTTGGTTCTTCTCAATGGTTCAGTGATCCAAAACAATTCCAATAGCCTTTGGACAGAAAGTGCTATCTGCACGCAGAAAAAAAGAGTTATGGAATTTGAATGTAAATCAACCCATGCTAGTTTCACTTATTTTTGTTTGTTTGTTTGTTTTCCTTTCCTATGGTTTTTCCCTTTTGCTCTGATTTTTCTCTCTCAATATGATTCATAAAGCAATATGTATTAAAATAAATATGTTTTAAAAAAGAAAAAAATCAAGACAGAAAATCTAGAGAAAGAAATGAGTTATGGAAGAGAAATATGAAAAAAGTCAATAGCTTAGAAAACTATTGAAAAAATTAGAATTGACAAAATGAAAAGGGATCTATAAAATCCACCTAAGAAAACAACTCCTTAAACAATATAATTTGGACAAACGGAAAAGAACGTATACAAATCAATCAAGGGAAACAACATCTTAAAAAATAAAATTGGACAACTGGAAGCTAAAAACACTATGAAATATAAGAATTGATCAAACAATTTTTTTTAAAGGATGAAAATGTAAGATACCTCATGGAGAAGAAAAAAGTCCTCTGCAACAATTGACTTGGAAAATAGATCCAGGAGAGGGAACATCAGAAGTGTAGGACTGCTAGAAATCATAATTAAAAGAAATACTTGGACAGTATTTTTCAAGAAATTATCAAAAAAAATCTCCTCTTTTGTATCATAATACAATTATGTCAACCTAGTCAACCAAAGGAAGTGGGAAAATAGAGTATTGAATTGAAACCTAAATGATCTAATTGTAAAAATAAGTCAAATACAAATTATAGAAATAATCAATAATTCATTAAAGAGAATGACAAGAATAAAAAAATATAGGAAAATTTATGGGATGTTGCCAGAATAATACTTTAAGGGAAAATCAGTTTTTCTAAATTAGTACATTAAAATAGAAAAATGAAAGATCAGTAATTTGGACGGGCAACTAAAAAACTTGAAAAAGAACAAATTAAAAATTGTTGTTGGACAGCAAATTGGAAATTCCAAAAATCAAAGGTGAAGTTAATAAAATTGAAAGAAAGAAAAAAAAAAAACTAAAAACTATTTGTTTTAAAATAAAAGAAAGCTAAATGTCCAGTATTACATTGAAATAACCAAGAATATAGAATTAAAGCATTCATTATGAATTATTTTGCCCAATTACCTGCCAATAAATCTGATAATCTAAGAAAATCCATGAATATTTATGCAAATAGAAATCCCAAATAACCCCATCTTAGAAAAATAAAGTGAGTAAGTTCTTAAGGAATTCCACCATGAGGCAAATGATTCCTAGGGCCAGATTGGTTCATTAATAAATTCTATCAAATATTTTAAAACAGTTAATTTCAATATTATTTATATTAAAGCATTTGGAAAAATAGGTGAATAATTAATCTTACTAAAATCAATTTATGACCCAGATATGACACTAATACATAAATGATGAAAAGCTAAAAAAAAAAAAAAAAAAAAACAACAACAACAAAAGAAAAAAAAAAACTAAAAATCAATTTCTGTAATGAATATTGATGCAACCATTTTGCATTTTGAATAAAATTTGTTGTAAGGTGATTACAACAGTTTATCACAAAGATTATACACTATGGTCAGGTAAGCTTTCTAGTAAGATTGCAAGGTTATTTCAATATTAAGAAAACTAGCATCAAATTTTATAATATTGATACCTAAATCAACAGAAGTCTTATGATAATCTCAATAGATGCTGAAAAAGATTTTGACAAAATACACTATTAAAAATTCCTCTTAAAAACACTAGAGAATATAGGAATAAAGGGAGTTTTTTAAAATGATAAATAGCATCTTTTTAAAATGAGTAGCTAGAGAATCAATTAAAACACAACTTGTAACTGCTTTAGAAGAGTTGCAGTATATGAGACTGCATAAATTTCTGACTGACATAAATCAACAATATTTCTTATATGATCAACAAAACCCAGCAGCAAGAGATAGAAAAGAAATTCCATTAAATAAAGGCAAATAATATATATATATATATATATATATATATATATATATATTGCTTTAAATATAAATATATCCATGCTTATATATAAATATATATGCATTATATGTACACACACACACACACACACACACACACACACATATATATACATAGAAGCCTAACTACCAAGAGAACCACAGCTCTATATGAACATAGATACAAAACACTTCACACAAATAAAATCATATCTAAACAACTAGAAAAATAGAAATTGCTTATAAGAAGACTGAGACAATATAATAAAAATGACATTTCTACCAAATTTAATTTATTTATTCAATGCCATACTAATCAAACTACTAAAAGGACACGTAATCTGATATTCTGAAGGCAAGAGAACTTGAAATGCAGCTGAGAAGCAGTTATCCAGAAAAACTTAGCATCATCCTTTAGGGGAAAAGATACATATTCAATAAAACAGGAAAATTTCATCTATTTCTGATGAAACATTTCAGAGCTGAATAGAAAATTTGATCTTTAAATACAGAACTCAAGAGAAGCATAAAAGGGAAAAAGGAAAGAAAAATAATGTTCTTTTAAAAGTTAAAAAGCCTACATCCCTATAGAGGAAGGTAATATGTTTAACTTTTGAGATCTGTATCTCTGTTATAGGCATACTTAGAGTGTGGTGAGCTTTTTCTTCTCAAAATACAGCCAGGTGATAAAAGTTCAGCTCTTTTATTATCTCCAATATAGCCCAGTTAGCTTAGAGGCCTATCTCTCTGCTTGGTTCCAAGAGCTCTCTCCGAATGTCACCAAATCCAAAGGTCTGGTCCTTCAGCCTCTGCCTCTGCTTTCTTCAGCCTCCAGCCAGCTCCACCCTTCACTCGGTGAAATCTCGACTTGTAGCTTCTTCCTCTGAAGAACTTCTTCGACTGGTCCATTTGCCTATTTATGCTCCTTCCAGAGAGAGGGATTATGGGTTTTCTCCCATAGTGCTCTATGGCCCAAAAAGCTTCAAGGGAGGTGTGAACTCGTTGAACTCCAATGAGTAAAGGTGTGAACACAAGCCTTGTATTAATTAGTTCTACTTAGTACCTTGTTTCAGGTTCTGCCCAAAACATCTTCTTGTAAGATTAGATCAACTCTAATTAGTTAGCAGTTAGTAAGGATTCCAACATTAGAGGGTGTAGGTATAATTCAATTTTATTGTGAGGGTTTAAAAAAAGTACAGGAGAAATGGCAATTTTACTAGAAGAAGAGGAAAACTGAGTTAAAATGGGGTAAATTACATCTCACGAGGAGGCAAAAAAGACATTGCAATTGAGGGAAAGAGAGGAGGGGGATGAGCATTGTGAAAATGTTGCTCTCATCAGATTTGACTCATTTGGGATTTAGAGAATATCAGACACATTTACCTTCCCAGTGAAGCTTGTTTCACCCTTTAGGGAAGTAAGAGGGGAAAGGGGAGAGGAAAGAGGGAGGCTAATTGAAGGGAGGAGATAAGTAGAAGGGGAAAGGTATAAAAAGGGAGGCTGCAAAAGAGAAGAGCTGTTTGAGAGAGGGGCTTATCAGTGACAAAATCCTGGGGAGGAGGGAGAAAGGGAAAGGGAAGAGAAGAATATAACAAGATGTTAGGAAATACAGAGATAGAAATTTTATTCGTGAAAGTGAATGGGATAAACTCTCCCATAAAACAGAACTGGTTAACAAACTGGATTAAAAGCCAGAATCCTATAATTTGTTGTTTACAAGAAACTCATTTGAAGCAGAGTAATACCTTTAGAATAAAGGTAAAAGGCTGGAGTAGAACCTATTAGGCTTCAGCTGAGGTGTTTAAAAAAAAACAAAACAAAACAAAACAGGGTAGTGATCCTGATCTCAGATCATATAGATTATCCAGATTAACAGAAGAGGAAATAAATTTCTTAAGTAGTCCCATTTTAGTAAAATAAATTGAACTATTAATCAACTCTCTAAGAAATAAATTCTCCAGAGCAAGATGCATTTACACAAGAATTTTACCAAATGTTTAAAGAATAATTAATTCCAATACTATGCAAACTATTTGAAAAAATAGGAAAAGAAGGAGTCTAACCAAATTCTTTTATGATACAGATATGGTGCTGATACCTAAACCAGGTAGGGTGAAAACAGAGAAAGAAAATTATAAACCAATTTCCCTAATGAGTGTCTATGCAAAAATTTTAACTAAAATATTAGCAAAGAGATTATACAAAGTCTTCTCCAGCATAATACAATATGACCAAGTAGAATTTATACCAGGAATGCAGGGCTGGTTCAATATTAAGAAAACCATTACCATAATTGACTATACCAGTAACTAAACTAACAAAAATCATATGTCTCAATAGATGCCTGAAAAAGCATTTGAAAAAAAAAATCTAACATCCATTCCTATTAGAAATAGTAGAGTATAGGAATAAATGAAGTTTTCCTTAAAATGATCAGTAGCATCTATTTGAACTTATCAGCAAGCATCATACATAACGGGGACAAACTAGAACCTTCCCCAGTAAAGAAAATTGAAAACTGGTATGACAGAAATATGCATTGACTCACACCTGCTACCTTATACCATGGGTTCATGATTTAGATATAAAGAGTAATATTATAAGCAAATTAGAAGAACAAAGGATAGTTTACTCTCAGATCTGTGGAGAAGAAACAAATTTGTGGCCCAAAAAATAATAATAATTTTGAGAATATTAAGTTAAAATTGTTTTGTACAATCAAAACGAATGCAGAAATATTAGAAGGGAAGGAATAAAGTGGGAAAAAACATGTTTAAATTCATAGGTTTTGATAAAGAACTCATTTCTAAAAAATATAGAAAATTGACTCAAATTTTTAAGAATTCAAGCCATTCTCCAATTGATAAATGGTGAAAGGATATAAGCAGACAGTTTTCAGAAGAAGAAATTAAAGCCATTTGTAATCATATGAAAATGTGCTCCGAATTACCATTGATTAGAGAAATGCAAATTAAGATAGCTCTGAGGTATTAGTACACATCTCTGAGATTGGTAAAGCTGAGAGGAAAATATAGTGATGAATATTGAAGGGCATGTGGAAAAAGTGGGGGACACTAATACATTGTTGGTGGAACTGTGAATGGATCATTCTGGATAGCAATCTGTAACCATACCCAAAGGGCTATCAAACTGTGCAAACCTTTTAATCAAGCAGTGTTTCTTAGATCCCAAAGAGATTTTAAAAGAGGCAAAGAGAGCCACATGTACCGAAATATTTGTGGCAGCCCTTTTTCTCGTGGCAAGAAACTAGAAACTGAAGGAATGCTAATCAGTTGGAGAATGGCAGAATAAATTATGCCATATGAGTATTATAGAATATTATTGTCCTATAAGAAAAGATCAGCAGGATGATTTCAGAGACGTTTGTGGAATTCTCCATAAAACATTTTAAAGATCACATACACAAAAAAGAAATTTAGAAAGGTTGATATATATGCCTTACACTATTATTTATGTGAATACTAGAATTTGAGATGATGAACGATACAACTGAAAGTTAATAAAGATGAGATAATTTAACCCTTATGACATCTTCTATTTCTAATAAGACTCAATTCCTTGACTTAAAGTTCTTGGCAATTTATCCAAGTTTACATACCATTTTGAGATTCACATAGTACTTCATTCTTAATAACAAACATGTCATAGTTTGTACAAATATTATTACACCCATTGGATCATTTGGAAAGTCAGACAGAAACTGGTTAAGTGATTTTTTTTTCCCTAAGACACCAAATTGTTAAATACTGGATTCAAGATGTAAAACAAGTCTCCTCATTATTCCTAAATTTTATAGCATTTAGATTTTCATGCTTACTCTTTGGTTTTATTTTCATTTTGAATTGGGATCTTTTTCTCAAGCCAAAAGTGCATAATTACTCTTCAGCTTAATTCCAATATTGATCAAGTATGTAAGCTTTGCTCTAGTCCATCTATGACCTAGGATGTTTTACTTCTTGGGCAGCCTAGTGGCTTCTTGTTCTAAAGACTTATCACACTGGTGTTATTTTATCCATTTGTTATTTCCCCTATTGAAATTCAGAAAATCTAAGCACAATTGGGATTGTCCTCCACATTATATGGATTATAAACCTATAGAAGCCCTGTTTATGTCCTATTTCAATGTGTGTTCTCCTATTCTTCTTGGGTATGTGCAGATTTTGAGGGGCAATAGCAACCAGTAAGATATAATAAAGCTGATCCAAAACTTAGATACACCATACAGCTGCCAATATTGTATAAATCATAAAGTCATAATTAAGAACTGGATGATAGTAGATAATAGATTTAATTTTTGTAGATGAAGTTTAGATCCTTTAAGGATCAAATAGAATTTTTTTCCCTGGTTCAGACAATTTGTAGGCAACAGCATCAGGATTAAGTCAGGATACCTTAGTTGAGGCCAACAATCTTGCAATTAATTTAAATGACAAAAGACTCTCAAGATTTCTTTCACCTCATCATGGAATAAAGATATCATAGTGTCTTTAAATTTATTTTTTAGCTTCAATGTGGAAACAACTTCATGGGATTGTGTTTCCTGATGTCATTGCAACATTATTATTAAATAAAGATCACTTCCTTTTAATGTTTTATAAATTTAATGTTTAATATACTTAATTCACCTAATTAAAACCTACTTATCTTTGGCAGCATTAAAAATCAGGATGAAGCATCAAAATGTACATTTTGATAGATGGAAGTACAGGAAATTATAAATCTAATTTTGGTGCTGCAAACAGAGGACCTGGAAAAATAAGAAAGCATGGAATGAGGCACACTGGAATTGATGAGTAGAAATGCAATTAGAAAGAGAAAGGCATCGTATACAATTTTTATTCAAAATCAAGAAAAATGTAGCTTTTTAAAATGAATCTTGATTAAAAACATAGCATATAACCTCTGTGTCCTGTTGTTCATTTTTGCTTAATTCTAAGGAATATCCTGTTGGTTTTTTTCCATAGAAGTATCCTTGAAAACAAGAAATATTTTGTTTTATTTAGTTAGTGAATTTGCCTTTTAGAAGCATTCTCTACTTGCCAGATATTTTGCTAAGCTCTGGGTATTCACAGAAAAGCAAAACCACACATCCTGCTCTCAAGAAGCTCACAAAGTCTAATCATGGAGACAACATACAAATAAGTATGTACAAACAAGTTATACTTGGATAAATTAGGGCTAATCTCAGAGAGAATACATTAAAATTAAGGAGAAATGGGGGAAATGTAGCAAAAGATTATACTTTATCTGAGACTTGGAGGAAATAGAGAAGGAAGCTAGGATACAGAGATGAGAGAACATATTCTGGATAGAGGGAATAACCAGAGAAAACACCTAAATAAAATTTGTTTGATGAATGGTAAGGAAGCTAGTATCCCTGAGTCTCAGAAATTAGGAACATAATGATATGTAAAAAAAGCTGGAAATGTAGGAAGGAGGCAGATTAAAAAGGGCTTTAAGAAAAAGATTTTTTTTATTTTGCCTTTGTGTCCGCAGTCAATGTTTTGAATTAAATTGATTGGTAATCATTTTGGTCTAAAAAATTTGAAGGTTAGTTTAGTTATTCTTATTCTTCCAAACCAGACATTTACATTAAATAATCAAGCAAAAAGACATTTTAATTATCATAGGGTCAGAGATAGAGAGTTGAAAGTGTTTTGATTTGCATTTAGCAGTCATCTAATTTAATTTTTTCAGATGAGAAAATATATGTGCTAATATATAAATGTGTCTATATTATTATTTATATTGTTAAAATAAATACTTCACACTCTTTCTATTTGGTACTTAAGACTCTGGCTGCCAGAATGTGGCTAGAAAAAAAGAGTACTTGTGGTAAGATCTTTTTGTTACCTTCATCATACCAATTGACATGTATATGCACATCAACTGTACCCCCTTTGATTCAAAAATTCAACAAATTTTAATAGGTCTGATTATACTCGTTTCAGAACACAGTCCATAAAAGCTACATTGTTTTGTTTATGCCATTTTATTAGACTAGTCTCTATTCTTTCTTGTGTAAAAGTACATTATGTTAGTTATCTTTCTTGCCACAGGGGAGACATTGCCTTTCTACCATTAATTCAAAGAGGGAAGGGAGAATGCTATATAAGCTTTAAATTCACTGTGAAATATGGAAATAGCTATAATTACTGATCACCATTTATTGTATCTACAGGAACTTCAGTTATCCAGGTGACAGCTACAGATAATGATGATCCTTCATATGGGAATAATGCTAGACTCATTTACACTCTACTACAGGGACGTCCCTATTTTACTGTAGAGCCAACAACAGGTATTACTGACTAACAAAGTACAATTCAGTGATTTTAAAGAGGAAATATAGAATAATGAAAATAAGCATCAGTTTTTTTAAAAATTTGCATTCTTAATCATTCATTTCCCCCATTTATTAGCTACTATGATATCTAATTTATATAAAAGTAAATTAATTTATACCTGGAATTATATTTTAATTTAGGAAAAAATTATTGATGCAATAAATAACATTAATAATTTTTAAATGATTAAGAAAAAGAGGCAACTAATTTAGTTTGTAGAAAGTCTTTCTGAACTTATGTTTCATGTTTAATATACCCTAATGATATCACTCTAGCAAAGTTGTTTTGGCTAGATGTGCCTGTAGATCATTCTCTAAAACTATAAATTACAAATCAGTTGCATTTGTACATTGATAAATAGAGCTGTCTAAATTCAAGTTTCATTCACCAGAGTTAACATAGTTTCTGAGTCCAGAAATGGGGTGACATTGTGTGGTATGGTATCATAAAAAGATGTCTATTTTTAAAATAAGAAGTCTTAAGTCTGCCTTCTGGCTCAAGCATCTGTTAGCTAATTGTTCATAGGGAAATATTTCTGTTTTTCAATTTCCTCATCTGTAAAATTGATGACAGTGCTTAGAAAACTTAGTTTCTATAAAATATAAATTATAATCATTTTCAGGCTCTTACCCTGTCAATTGCCCTCTTGTCCTTTATGCTTTACTTTTTAGATTTTCCTTAGACTACAAGAATGATCTAATTGATATTAAAGCTTGATATATATTACAAAATGTTTAAAGAATTATTGTGAGATGACTAAATAGTTAATAACAGAATGGTTGCTATTATTTCAAGGAATTCTAAGAATTTCTTCACAAATGGACCGAGAAGCTAAAGACCAATATTTGGTTGTCGTTCAAGCTACAGACATGCTTGGTCTTCCAGGAGGACTTTCTGGCACAACAACTGTCACAATTAATCTATCTGATGTCAATGATAACAGGCCTATATTCCAACTTGGTAAGAAATAGAATGGCTTAAATTTTAATTATTAAAAAAAAATTCCCACCAATTTAGGTAGATGTTCTTTTTATGACTTTGACTTTAATAGAAAACAAGTAATACCAGATCTAGTATAATATAAATTTACATGAAACAGCTAAAATTCAACTTATTTTCATGTGCTTTTGCTTAAGTGTTTATAGAAAGATTTTGCTCAAATAATACTGTGAGATAGACAATACTCATATATTATCTTACATATATCATACACATTAGGAAGCTAAGGCTCAAGGATGAAGTTTGCTAAAGATGTTTTCTAACTCCAGGGAATGGAGTTGATGTTTGTTTGTCTGTTTGTTTCTAATTGCTACTATTTCTATTTTTAAAGCAGAATAACATTAAGTCCCAAATGAAATATCCTTTTGATCAAATGAAATTATCAGGTAACCAGATAGTTTGAGAAATTATTATGTTTTACATAACTTAAGATGAGACTCCTATGCCAGAGAAAAGGTCAAAGAATTTGTTGCCTCCTATACCTGTTGTTATTCAAATATTCCTATTGTATTTGAGAGTTTGTGACTCATTTGGGATTTTCTTGGCAAAGTACTGTAGTAGTTTTTTTTTTTCCTTCTCCAAATCATTTTACAAATGAAGAATCGAGGCAAACAGAGTTAGGTGACTTGCCTGGCATAATACAGCTAGTAAATGCTCAAGGCTAGATTTGAAGTCACAAAGTTGAGTTTTCTTGACTTTAGCTCTGGCACTCTATTGTGTCACCTAGATGCTCATATAATTTAAGTTTGCTTATTTTATTTAGTTTCATGAACTAACAGGAAAAAACACCATTTCAGTGTCTAAAAGACTTAAATTTCAAGGCAAGACTTGGTTAGTAGCACCAAATAGAATTTGGAACCAGACTTTCAGAGATATGGAGTATAGGGAATTTCTGCAATATTGAGGGGAAGATAAAAAATGACCAATTTTAAGCTACCATACAAGGGAACAATTGTGGTGGGTGAAAGACAAAATGACTGATTAAGCAAATTCAAACTTTTGAGCATATCAATTTATTAAGCAATGCTGCCAATTGTATAACAAATAGGGACCAGTTATTTTCCTTGGCTTTGATATTGGACCCTTTGATTTGAAAGGGAAGGGAGAGGAACACAGATTTTTAAAACAATTAAATGAAAATCTTATAAAATTTTTTTTTAAAAATCAAAGTAAACCAACTAATTAAAAAAACTATTAATCAGGTTATATTAGATAATCTGATTACTAATTGGAGCAAAGATTATGGACTTTCTGAGTTGATGGAATAAAAATATACAAATACAACTTCCTGAAATCAGAAAAAAAAATAATGTCACACTTCCTTGAAGTATCTGGAAACAAACAATAAGAGGAACATTGAAGCAATAATTGATTATTATAAGCTCAAAGAAAAAATTAGGGTTATTTGAGTTGTATAATTGTGCTAAAACTTCTTGCATCAATCTTTGAATCTGACTGGGTTTCTAGTCAGCATTATTTAGATTTAGTTAATCATCATTAAGTAGCAAATAGAAATAGTCCAGTTTCCCAGTCATGGAGGGCTTGATTTAAAGAATGCAATAAATTTCACAACTGAATAATGTTTTCTCACAAGACAAAATTATGCTAAACAAATAATGAGTAAAAAGAAAACTGAATTTGTTGGTTATGGAATATTATTCTTCTTTGGGAAATGATGAGCAGGATGCTCTCAGGAAAAAAATAAATCTGCAAAGTCCTCCATGAAATCAAGAAAAGTGAAATGTACCAGATACAAAGTAAAATGAATGTTCTGGGATGACCAGCTATAAATGACTTTGCTATTTTCAGTTGTATAATTATCCATGATTACTCTGAAGGACTTATGATGAAAAATCTTTTCCATACTCTGTGAAGGAACTGATTGTATCTGAAAATACAGTCATTCTCTCTCTCTCTCTCTCTCTCTTTCTCTCTCTCTCTCTCTCTCTCTCTCTCTCCCCTCTCCCCTCCCCTCTCTCTCTCTTTCTTTTTCTCTCTTGCTTTCCTTCTTTTTAACTTAATTTTTCTTAAGGGTTTTTATCTTCACTAGGATGGGAGACCTATATTTGCTTTCACAACTTGACTTTTATGGAAATGTTTTGCATAACTTCATATGTGATTTCTTAATTGTGGGTGGGAAATGGGAAGAGAAGCTAGAACTCAAAAATTTTAAAAAACAAATATAAAAAAATGTTTTGAATTTAACTAGGGAAAATATTAAATAAATTAATTTAAGACAAAAAGAAATCAAACTGAACTAGATCCAGAATCAAGTAACAAGATGGAGTCAGTATGGTTTGTTAAATTCCCACAATTAATTATTTTGTTAATTCCCCCAATTTCCTCAAAACAAAATTTGAAGAGTCTACTCAGGCCTAATTTTTGGCTGGGATGATTACTAGCACCTTGTCTGACAGACTTCTAAAAATATTTTAATTTATTAACATATTATTTTAAACTTTGCTATAATTTTTATTTTATGAATAATTAATGATTACTCAGTAATAAGGTGGTTAGTTATTAATAGAGTTGATAAGCTAAACATAGTGACATAACTCTTGCAGTTCTCTCCAAAACTAGTTCTGATGGAGAAATGACTTTTATATGATTTAAAATTTATTTATTACTATGGAAAAAGAATAGTTTTCCCAAAATTATTTCAGTCTGTTTTTCAGATACTTAGATTCAAAGTCATAGGATCAGAAGATTTTTTTGGTGGAAGAGATTTTAGAGAACAACTAATTCAAATTTCTCATTTTGTAGCCAAGAAGCTTGAAACCCAGAGGCCAAATAACTTGCCATAGATTTTTTTTTTAGGGAAGATTTTAACTAAAGTCCTCAAAATCTATAGTCACTGTATAAAATTCCTTGTTTCTTAGAATCATGTTCAACTCATCTCTTCTACTTGATAAATACTCACTAGATCATCGTTATTCTTCATTTCTAATATTCATCATAGTCATGGAGAGTCTTAGAATAATATAAAAATTGAGAAGTGAAGGGAGAAGAAAGGGTAGATGAAAGAGATTTTAAATTAAAAACAGATTTTTCAAATTGTAATCTATATAGTCAGAAAGCTTGGGTAGTAGTTATATATGTTTATAGAAAAGCATAATTGTGTCAATGTTCTATCTTTTTTTTTTTGAAGGACTCTATCATATGAATGTTTCTGAATCTGCACCAATTGGAACTTCGATAGGAATAATCATGGCAGAAGACAGTGATATAGGAGAAAATGCAAAAATGAATTACAGTATTGAAGATGGTTCACATATCTTTGACATTATTACCAATAATGAGACACAGGAAGGAATAGTTGTATTAAAAAAGGTATTTATGCTTAAATAGGAAAATAGTATATAAAGACAAATAGTTGAAAATTAATGAGTAACAGAGAGCTATTTTGTATAACAGTTAGATTGTCTTCCTGTGATATTTACCTTAATTAAAAGAATGACAATTGTAGAAGGGAAATGAAATTTTTTACAAAATTAGAAGATTGTCACTAATCATAATATATGGCCAGGGAAATTTGAAGAGCTTTTTTATTGATGCCATAGTTTATTAATTCAATTTTAAGGTTTGAAAATTAATTTTATTAATTCCATAGGAAATTTCAAAAGCTATGTAATATGTTTAAACCTGACTAAACATATAGTTATTATTCCAAAACAACTTTCATTATTATCAAATGACAAAATGAGCTGACTTAATTGTAATGACTACTTCCTCTTTACAATGCCATTTATCGAAAATGTCGGACTAAGCATAAAAGTTAAAATATGTTAAATGCTTACAGACAATATGTGCTCAACTAAGACAGGTTAATAATTCAAGCATTTTTAAACATTTTAAAACTCTTGAAAGTGAATATATCACTAATTATCTATAATTAAATTTGCAATACTTAAGAATATGTATTTTTTAATATTATAATCTGTTTCTATACAGAAATTGGATTATGAGCAACAGCGACAATACAGTGTTCGGGCAAAGGTTACCAACAGTTTCATTGATGAATATTTTCCAAAGGATGAAAATTCTGGGCAAACTACTATTATTAAAATCAGAGTGGAAGATGCTGATGAACCACCAGTTTTTTCCCATCTGGAGTATCTAATGGAAGTTGCTGAAGAGACTCCCTTTGGTTCATATGTGGGCTCTGTATTTGCTAGAGATCCAGATGTAACCAACTCTCCAATCAGGTATACTTTTATTTCACTGTGTTGGAGAAATAACCACAAATATTAATAGAATTATCATGTTCACTTGAATTATATTTTTTGATATCTTTCAAAACAAGCACTATTAAATAGCATTTATCTTTATGTACACAAAATTCTCTCAGATTTTCCTTATAATACTACAAATATATAACCATGATTTAAAATTGGTGTCTGTTGGAATCCTTACTAACTGCTAACTAATTAGAGTTGATCTAATCTTACAAGAAGATGTTTTGGGCAGAACCTGAAACAAGGTACTAAGTAGAACTAAGTTCAATGAGTTCACACCTCCCTTGAAGCTCGTTGGGCCAGAGAGCACTATGGGAGAAAACCCATAATCCCTCTCTCTCGTATCCCACAATTCCTCCCTCTTGGATAAAAGAAACAGACAGAAGCTCTGGGTCAGATTTCAGTAGAGTTATGCCAGAAGCCCTCTCTCCGAGGCAAGGCAGAATATTTTCCACTTGGCTGGCTGGTGGCAGAAGTGTTCTTCGGAGAGTGAAGATGCTACAAGTCGAGATTTCAGCGGAATGACATGAAGAGTTGGAGCTGGCTGGAGGCTGAAGAAAACTGAGGCAGAGGCTGAAGGACCAGACCTTTGGATTTGGTGACATTCGGAGAGAGCTCTTGGAACCAAGCAGAGAGATAGGCCTCTAAGCTAACCGGGCTATATTGGGACAATAAAAGATCTGAACTTTTATCACCTGGCTGCTTTTTGAGAAGAAAAAGATTACAACATTTTTGGCGCCCAACGTGGGGCAAACAGACCCCCTCAGTGGATTTCAGTGGAAAAGCTACGATCCTGATTCAAGTGGAAAAGCCTCTGATCCTGATCCAGTGGAAAAGACTCTTCAACCCAGAAATTAGAGTGAGTACAACAAAGAAATTTTGTTAAAAGAGTTAAAGTAGAATTTCATCTAAGATGGGACAGATATTTAGAAAAGAGCCTGTTTCTGTTCAAGGAAAATGTTTAGAGAGCATTGTCAAAATTATGGAAAGCCAAGGTTTAATTATAAGTTTACAGCAAATCACTGAACTTTTACAAACTGTAAAGGACATATGTCCTTGTTTCTCTCTTGATAAGGAATTAGATCTAAATGAATGGAAATTGGTTGGAGAGGATCTTTGTCAATTCTATGATAAAAATGGGCCTAACTCAATAATTAATACATATAATGTAATACAATTGGCTATAAGAAGTTATTTAAGTGATAGAATGATGAAAAGGAAAGTACAGGAGGAAGAAATGCCAACTTTACTAGGTGAAAAGGAGGACGAATCAGATGAGAATGGACTTAATTACAATTCTGAGTATGATACTTCACAGCAGGAGGAATTAGGTGATTCCACATCTCATGACCCTCCCCCCACAATTAACCCTTCATGGGTGGAACAAGGGGGAGGGAGAGAGACAGAAGCACAGTCAGCTTCTCCTGTAAAGCAGAATTTAACAAGATTAGAAAAAGCATTAATTAAGGCAAAAAATGAAGGAGAAGATATATCTGATTTTATAAATGCATATCCTGTGATTGAAGAGCTCAACTCCTCAGGTCAAAAAGAGAGAAAATACACTCCTTTTAATTTGGGAAAAATTAAAGATTTGAAAAAGGGTTGCACTCTTTATGGGGCTACATCATCTTATGTGAAGATGTTACTGGATAATTTGTCTAATGAAATCCTAACCCCGAATGACTGGAAATCCATAACGAAAACTTGTCTAGAACCGGGACAAAATTTATTGTGGCTTTTGGAGTTTCATGAATTATGTAGGATTCAAGCCCAACGCAATAGGCAAAAAGGAGCTGTTGTACAAATCACCTTTGACCAACTAGCTGGTGAAGGTCAGTATGCAGAGAGTTCAGAACAGATTTATTATCCCATAACAGTGTATGAGCAAATTTCTAAGGCTGCCATAAAAGCTTGGAATTCTCTCCCTGGACAGAAAGATGGAAATTATGCTAAACAAATAATGAGTAAAAAGAAAACTGAATTTGTTGGTTATGGAATATTATTCTTCTTTGGGAAATGATGAGCAGGATGCTCTCAGGAAAAAAATAAATCTGCAAAGTCCTCCATGAAATCAAGAAAAGTGAAATGTACCAGATACAAAGTAAAATGAATGTTCTGGGATGACCAGCTATAAATGACTTTGCTATTTTCAGTTGTATAATTATCCATGATTACTCTGAAGGACTTATGATGAAAAATCTTTTCCATACTCTGTGAAGGAACTGATTGTATCTGAAAATACATTCATTCTCTCTCTCTCTCTCTCTCTCTCTCTCTCTCTCTCTCTCTCTCCCCCTTCTCCCCTCCCCTCTCTCCCTCTTTCTTTTTCTCTCTTGCTTTCCTTCTTTTTAACTTAATTTTTCTTAAGGGTTTTTATCTTCACTAGGATGGGAGACCTATATTTGCTTTCACAACTTGACTTTTATGGAAATGTTTTGCATAACTTCATATGTGATTTCTTAATTGTGGGTGGGAAATGGGAAGAGAAGCTAGAACTCAAAAATTTTAAAAAACAAATATAAAAAATGTTTTGAATTTAACTAGGGAAAATATTAAATAAATTAATTTAAGACAAAAAGAAATCAAACTGAACTAGATCCAGAATCAAGTAACAAGATGGAGTCAGTATGGTTTGTTAATTCCCACAATTAATTATTTTGTTAATTCCCCCAATTTCCTCAAAACAAAATTTGAAGAGTCTACTCAGGCCTAATTTTTGGCTGGGATGATTACTAGCACCTTGTCTGACAGACTTCTAAAAAATATTTTAATTTATTAACATATTATTTTAAACTTTGCTATAATTTTTATTTTATGAATAATTAATGATTACTCAGTAATAAGGTGGTTAGTTATTAATAGAGTTGATAAGCTAAACATAGTGACATAACTCTTGCAGTTCTCTCCAAAACTGGTTCTGATGGAGAAATGACTTTTATATGATTTAAAATTTATTGATTACTATGGAAAAAGAATAGTTTTCCCAAAATTATTTCAGTCTGTTTTTCAGTTACTTAGATTCAAAGTCATAGGATCAGAAGATTTTTTTGTTGGAAGAGATTTTAGAGAACAACTAATTCAAATTTCTCATTTTGTAGCCAAGAAGCTTGAAACCCAGAGGCCAAATAACTTGCCATAGATTTTTTTTTTTTTAGGGAAGATTTTAACTAAAGTCCTCAAAATCTATAGTCACTGTATAAAATTCCTTGTTTCTTAGAATCATGTTCAACTCATCTCTTCTACTTGATAAATACTCAGTAGATCATCGTTATTCTTCATTTCTAATATTCATCATAGTCATGGAGAGTCTTAGAATAATATAAAAATTGAGAAGTGAAGGGAGAAGAAAGGGTAGATGAAAGAGATTTTACATTAAAAACAGATTTTTCAAATTGTAATCTATATAGTCAGAAAGCTTGGGTAGTAGTTATATATGTTTATAGAAAAGCATAATTGTGTCAATGTTCTATCTTTTTTTTTTTTTTGAAGGACTCTATCATATGAATGTTTCTGAATCTGCACCAATTGGAACTTCGATAGGAATAATCATGGCAGAAGACAGTGATATAGGAGAAAATGCAAAAATGAATTACAGTATTGAAGATGGTTCACATATCTTTGACATTATTACCAATAATGAGACACAGGAAGGAATAGTTGTATTAAAAAAGGTATTTATGCTTAAATAGGAAAATAGTATATAAAGACAAATAGTTGAAAATTAATGAGTAACAGAGAGCTATTTTGTATAACAGTTAGATTGTCTTCCTGTGATATTCACCTTAATTAAAAGAATGACAATTGTAGAAGGGAAATGAAATTTTTTACAAAATTAGAAGATTGTCACTAATCATAATATATGGCCAGGGAAATTTGAAGAGCTTTTTTATTGATGCCATAGTTTATTAATTCAATTTTAAGGTTTGAAAATTAATTTTATTAATTCCATAGGAAATTTCAAAAGCTATGTAATATGTTTAAACCTGACTAAACATATAGTTATTATTCCAAAACAACTTTCATTATTATCAAATGACAAAATGGGCTGACTTAATTGTAATGACTACTTCCTCTTTACAATGCCATTTATCGAAAATGTCGGACTAAGCATAAAAGTTAAAATATGTTAAATGCTTACAGACAATATGTGCTCAACTAAGACAGGTTAATAATTCAAGCATTTTTAAACATTTTAAACTCTTGAAAGTGAATATATCACTAATTATCTATAATTAAATTTGCAATACTTAAGAATATGTATTTTTTAATATTATAATCTGTTTCTATACAGAAATTGGATTATGAGCAACAGCGACAATACAGTGTTCGGGCAAAGGTTACCAACAGTTTCATTGATGAATATTTTCCAAAGGATGAAAATTCTGGGCAAACTACTATTATTAAAATCAGAGTGGAAGATGCTGATGAACCACCAGTTTTTTCCCATCTGGAGTATCTAATGGAAGTTGCTGAAGAGACTCCCTTTGGTTCATATGTGGGCTCTGTATTTGCTAGAGATCCAGATGTAACCAACTCTCCAATCAGGTATACTTTTATTTCACTGTGTTGGAGAAATAACCACAAATATTAATAGAATTATCTTGTTCACTTGAATTATATTTTTTGATATCTTTCAAAACAAGCACTATTAAATAGCATTTATCTTTATGTACACAAAATTCTCTCAGATTTTCCTTATAATACTACAAATATATAACCATGATTTAAAATTGGTGTCTACTTAATTTTTTTTAAGTGGGGAACAATGAATTTTCATCCTTGATAACTAGCAAAGAATACTATATTTTAAACACCATTTAGAGTTGATACATACTTAGTGGTGACTGTAATGGTTCCTTTCTCTCTTTTATGTTAGAATAAATTGGCAGTGTAAACTGTTACTCACTCAGTTGAGTCAGAAGAAATAATATTTTCATCAGCAGATGGTATTCCCATTACTAGTGAATAGCTTTCTTTCTTTCTAACTTATCTTTGAATTCAATGGAGGTCTACTAAATGTAGTCTAGAACACATTCAGAAATTATTTTGAAAATACAAAACTTTCTGATGTATTATCTGTATCCCTTGAATGAGTAATATTTCACTATTTATTGATAAGGGCCATATGTTTTATTTATTCCTATTTTTACATTGTTATTTCATTTACTTATAATCAAACAATTGAAAAGAATTGTTCAGCACAGACTCAGTGTTCAGCATTACCCTAGAGTTTAAGGAGCTATAGAAGGAATGTAAGACATAGGCCATTAATAGTGAGAAAATTTTAGATTAATACTAGTACACACACAAACAAACATACAAAGAAAGAATATAATTATATTTTAAATTGTTAGGTACTTGTTAATGTGCTTTAGAGGTCAGAGAAGAGACAGGTTAATGAGATCCAGAGATCAAAATGGGTTTTATAGAATAGATAGCACTTGAGCTGTGTCTTTATTGTGAGTAGCATATAAGCAAAGGGATAGAAGGTGAAGCATTCCAGGAGAAGAGAACAACATGAACAAAGGCTTAGATTCAAGTCTGGGGGACTGGTTCATTTTGAATCAATATTTTATGTTTAAGATTTATTGAAAAATAAGAAATAATATTCATAAAACAAAAACAAAATATACTAAAGCAAAAGAAATAAAGGGGAGAGATGGATAGATTATTGTAATTCAGTCACATCTGACTCTTCCTAATCTCATTTGGGGTTTTCTCAGCAAAGAAAACAGTTATTTGCTATGTCCTTCTGCCAATGATTACATGCAGGCCGTGGAAGCCTGTTGCTACAAAGAATGTGGAGCCATAAATGCCATCTGAGGTGGTAAATGGTGCTTCATAATATCCTATGACTTAAGGAGTTGTAAAATTTTACAAATGTAGAAACTTAAGCAAATGGGGTTAAAGGACTTGCCCAGAAAGTATAAGGAGGACAGATTTGTACTCACAAATATGAGTCTTCTTGTCTCCACACCTAGCATTTTATTCATTGTGTCACTGAGGTACAAAGTTTTATTGTGACATGAAAACTTAAAGTTGTCTCCATTTGTATTTTTCTTATAATTAGAAATTTGCAACAATCTTATAGGTCTTTTGTTTCTTTTGAAAACCATTTCAGATCTCTTGACTATTTGTTCTTTGCAGTTTTAAATTTTGAATCGATTCCCTATATATACTGAATATCAAACTTAGATCAAATGTTTTATACATATTTTTAAAATTCCTTCCCTTGAAACTGATACATTTTAAATTTTTTTCTTCAAAGAAATATATTTTTTTCATTTCATTGACACTGTCTAGCTTACTTTTGCTGATTATCTTGATTCCTTGTCTGCCAAAGAAGCTGTAATAACAACATTTTTCTTCTTTTTTTTCATATTGTCATGTTTTATATTTTGGTCAAATCTTTAGAACTTTTTTGGCATATAAAGTTAGTCTATATCTGTGATTGTCAGTCTGTTTTTAAAGTTGCTATCATTTCTTGTTAAATATTTTCTCATTTAAAAATAATTTGTATTTTATTTTTCTCAATTACATATATATATATAAATTTTAATATTTCCTTTTTTAAAAAAATTGTGTTCAAAATATTTTCCTACTTTCTCCATAACTATCTATAAGAAAGCAAGTAATTTCAGTGCATGAGCACTCAAGAAAAACATATTTCCATGTTATTGTGTTGAAAAAGAAAACAGATCAAAATAAATAAAATAAAAAGAGAAGATAAATATTTTTTTTTAAGTATGCTTCAATATGTATTCAATTTTTTCAGTTCTTTCTTTGGAGAAGAATAAATCCTTTGCAATTATTTTGAATCATTCTGAGATTATTTCTGAGAATAACTTTTTTTCACAGTTGATTATCACACGATATTGCTGATATTGGGTACATTATTTTGTGGTTCCAATCATCTGATTTTGTATCAGTTCATGTAAGTCTCTTCAACTTTTTCTGAGAGTTATCTTATTTCTTATAGTAAAATAGAATTTAATCACAGTCATATGCAAGGATTTCTTTTGCTTTTCCCTAGGTAATATACATCCCTGCAATTTCTAATTCTTTTGCCATCCCAAAAGGAAAAAAAAAAAAAACCTATTATGTTTGTACACATTCTTTTGTTGTTTTAAACAATGTCTTTGGGAGTATTAATACTGGGTCTAAATCTAAGTACAGATTTATAGCCCTTTGGGCTTGCTTCTAAATTACTCTTTGGGATAGTTTCATCAGTTCACAACTCGACCAATACTCCATTATTAGTATCTCAATTTTCTTATATCCCCTCCAATGTATGTCATTTTTCTTTTCTGTCATATTAGTCAATCTGACAGGTGTATGTGTGGGTAAGGGGAGGAGTAGTTCAGAATATTTTTTTCCATTTTTTTCTTTGCATTTATCTGACCAATAGCATTATAGAGATTTTTTATATGACTATAGAGATGGTTTGATTACTTTGAAAATTAATTTCTTTTGACTATAATTTGAGAAATTACTTATTTTTAGTGTTTTTTTTTCAAAATAAAGTTGACTGAATTCTCCTATACTTGTGAAATGAGGTCTTTATCAGAGAATTTTTTTTTATCATATCTGTCCTCTTAGCTTCTGTCTTCCCTTCTAATGTTGGTTGCATTTTTTTTTTGTTTATGCAAAAATCTTTTAAGTTGATATAATGCAAACTTATTTCTTTACTATCTTTTTTATACATTCTTCACATCCATTATTCTTACAAGTAAAATATCCCACATTTTCCTAATTGCTTATAATATCATCTTTTAGGTCTAAATCAGTTTCCATTTTGACATTACCTTGGAATACAGTGTAAAAGAGTGATCTAGTACTTTCTGGTAATCTGCTTTTGAATTTACCAGTAATCTTTGTCAAAAAGTCCTAAAAGCTTGCACCATTGGTGTTTACAAACAATAAATTACTATGGTTATTTGCTACAATCTTTTTTATGCCTTATCTATTCCACTGATCTTTCACTCTTGTTTCTTTGCTAGTATCAGATTATTTTGATGATCACTTTGTAATACATTTTAAGTTCTCATATTGCTGAGCAACCTTCCTTCAACATATTTTTTCAGTTATTTCTTTGAAATTCTTGATCTTTTAGTCTTTCAAATAAATTTTCTAAATTTTCTATTATATATATGCAATTTTATTGGTATATAATTGAATATTATTTACTGAATAACTGAATAAATGTATTAATTCAGGTTGAATTTTATTATAATGGCTCATCGTGTCCCTGAGTTAATTACTCTATTATTTCTCTAATTGTTTAGATCTAACTCTTACTTTTGTAATAATTTACATATAGCTTCTTGGCTCATCTTAGGAGGCAGACTCTCAAGTATTTTATAATGTCTGAAGTTAATTGTAATATCCATTTCTATCTCTTCTTTCAGGATTTTTAAGGTAATTAATAGAAAGTCTAATGATGTACATTAGCTTATTTTGTACCCTGCAATTTTACTAAAGTTGTTAATTATTTCAACTAGTTTTTGAGTATAATTATCACATCACATCATCTACAAGAGTCTTAGATTTGTTTCCTCATTGCCTATTTTAATTTGCTTAATTTTTGATTTTTTCCCTTTTATAATAGCTAGTATTCCTAGTACAATATTTAAAAAGCAGTAATAGGAGGCATCTTTGCTTTACCACTGATCTTCCTGGGAAGTTTCAAGCTTAGTTTGCTGAAGATTTTGGATTGATGCAATTTATCATTTTAAGAAAAACATCACTTATTCTTAAGCTTCCATCAACAGGAATGTGTTGTATTTTATCAAAAGCTCTTTCTCAATATATATTTAAATAGACATTTTTTTGTTAGTGTTATTTATTTATATGGTCAATTAGCTGATTTAAACAACCCTGTATTTCTGATAGAAATCCAACCCTATGGTCGTTGTGACATGTTGTGCTGCCCTTTTTCTACTGTTTTATTTTAAATGCTTGCATCAGTATTTGTTAGGGAAATTTTAAGTTCCCTCACTAACATAGTTTTACTATCTATTTTCTTTCTATTACATTTAACTTTTAAAAACTTAGATGCCAGTTGATATATGTGTGTTTAGTACTGATATTAATTCATTGTCTATAATATTGTTTGCCAAAATATAAATGTAATCCCAAAACAGGGATTACCAACTCACTCTGTAAACTGATGGTGAAAAATAATAACTTTACAGTCAGTATTCAGGAATAGCAAGTGGATCCAAACAGATCAAATATCAAATGGAGATTATTATATCATCAATAAAAAGTAAATATATATTTATTACATAAATACAATAACAATAAGAGACTTATAAAAACTAATATTGTATAAGACTGAGATTTCAGTGTCTTATTTTTCTCCTTCAGACTTGCTATACATAGTCTCCTTTTGAGGCACATACAAATTTGGTTATAGCTTTTATCTTATTATCACCACAAATATGCCACCTCTATGTTCAATAATTCTGAAATTCCCTTATTCCTCTTGCTCTCTTCTTACCACTTTATAATCTGACTTTGACCTTTTACAGAAATTACTCTCTCCACAGTTAATTATAATCTCCTCATTTTCAAATCTAATGTTTTTTTCCCCTCAATCCTCATATTCCTTACCCTTTCTGCAGCCTTTAACACTGTCACTTACTCTCTTCCTTTATATACTTTCAGTACGTCACTCACTCCTGATTTTCCTCTTATGTATCTGATCACTTCTTTTCAGTCTTCTTTGACAGATCTATTTACTGATTAGACCCTTCAAATATAGGGGTTCTTCAATTCCATCCTGAGTCTTTTTTTATTTTCTCCCTTTCTACTGCTTCCCTTGGAGTTCTTAGAAGCTCCTGTGGATTTAAATATGGTCTTTACTTGATTATTTTTACATTTCCTATAACAATTTCTCTGCTGATATTTCCAATAGGCTTTTAGACATTGAGAACTGGATGCCTAGTACATAATTTAAACTCACTATAAGCAAAATAAGCTCATTGTCCTTTCTCTTAGCTTTACTCCCCTTCTATAGTCTATGTTATTGAAGAGGGGAACATTGTACTTTCAGGACCTCAGGCTCACCATCTAGAATTTGTCTTAGATAACTCACCAGCTCTCACTCTTTGTATCTAAGCTGGACCAAATATTTTTTTTCAATACAGGAGAAAAGCTAAACAGAGAACATTCTCAAGTTTAGATTTCAAAGAAAATATTTTTAAAGTTTATTTTACTTGGATAGATAGATATGGAGAGATAGATAGATGTATACATACATGTATATATGTGTTCATATATACATATGTGTGCATTTATTATTATTAATATTGTTATTAAAGCATTATAAATTTAGTAATTTTATATATAACTACTACTGAAATCTGCTGAGAGCCTCACACTTAAGTGTCATTAATGTGATTTTTTAAACTTCTGGTTACACATTTAATATTTTACCTTGATTTTGCATTATTCAAATAGCTCCTGCTATATGTCTTCTGTAAAAATATTAAGGCTTATACCAGACTTCTTCTTGACAAACATTCTTCCCAAAGTTCTTAGAGTTGGAACCAATTTCTTTCCCTTTGTATCATTCACCTCCATTTCAAAAAGCCTCATCAATTATGGGCTTCTTTAACTTCAAATATCAAATCAACTTGGTCATTTTTGTATAGCTAATTTGAGAGTCTTCATCCAGGCTCAAGTTTATCTAAACAGAGCATGTATTTTAAAAGCAATGTGGAATATTTATACAAAAAGCACTCACTTCTTGGGAAGTGGTTTAAAATGGTTCTGAAAGAATATAAAATTATCAAGAAGGATGTGAGGGTAGAATCACAGTTCTTTAAACATTTACTGGGTCATCAGCTTTTATGGGTTTTTTTATATTATAAGGGAATTATTTTGCTAAGTGCAAATTTTTTAGGCTTGAATCAAACATGGTTATTATGAAGTCCAAAAGTTTCCCCAGAATGCCTTTATAGCTTATAAAAGTGAGGCAGATATTTCATTTGGCCCTAAAGGATAGTGATATTACCAAGAAGTAAAAATTTCAGAGTATCAGATTTTGATTCAATATAAGAATAATTTCCTTTACTATCCGAGCTATTTAAAAATGGAAATGGTTGCCTCAGATGATTAAGTTTTTCTTGACTTTTCATTTCTTCTAGTTGAGGCTAGATCATCACTTGCTGGGAGACAAGTTAGATAGGATTCACAAATTATCTGTGGAATAGACTAAATGACATCTGAGATCCCTTTCATCTGAATTCAATTTAACAAATATTTATTTTCTTACTATGGTGAACACAGTCACATATAAAGATTATATATTCCTGAATTCATTGACTACATAATATAGTAGAGAATAAATGTCATATTGGTTAAATTACTGGAATCTATAATAGTACATGATAAGTAGATCGATTTTCATAAACCAGGTTTTTTGAAGTCTGAGAAGGAAAAATTATTATCAATTAAGAATTGAAAATAGGAGGTGAGAGAAATAAAGAAAAGCTCCCTTGATGAGTTAATACTATATAATTCTAAACCTCAGTTTAATTCTCCCAAATTTTTAGAAACACTTTAGAAACAGCAAAATAATGTGATATGGAAAAAAGTACTAAATGTGCTATCAGAGAACCTGGCTCTGAATGGTAATTCTCTTTATTACAGATGTGACTTTGAACAAGTAGCACCTTTTAGGGGCTCAGTTTCTTTATTAATAGGAGAAAAATGTTGAATTAGATTACATCATAGGATCTCTCAGGAGATAAAAAGATACTTTCTTTAAAGATATGACTAGGGATAATTGAATGGAATGAATATATTTCTATAAAACAGAATCCTTTAATATATTTAGGCTTACATTTTTAGAAACACCTATATTAGATTAAAATTGTATCATCTTTTAGTGCATAATAAAAGTAAAACTTGTTATCTTTTATCAAAATCATATATATGTATGGATACTTTTATTAGAGAATCTCACTTTACCCAAGTTGTTATTCTTTTATTTTTGCATTATTGTTATTTTTATGGTCCTATGGAATGCTGAGTACTTTCAAAACCTCCATTACTATACATTTTGCAATTATTTTATATTCATCTCGCTAGAGAATTCTGCAACCAATATTTTATTCAGACAGTAACATAATACTTTTTAGAATCAGTGCCTCTTTGTGAGTTTGGGTGTGTGTTTGCAATAAGAAACAGGTTAATTCTCCTCACAGATGGAAGGAGAGAAAGAGCTTCCTTTGAATCATCTCATCTTCCTAAAATCATTAAAACTCTATCTGTACAGTTTATAGAACAATTTTTATTAAAGATTGTTGCATATTTTACTTCAGAAAAGCATTCTTTGACACTATGGCACAGCAATACATAGGTAATTAGTATTTTACTCAAAGTTTCTTTTCTTATGGACAATAACAGAATACAATACACCTATCTTTTGGTGCATATACTAAGCCCAGTTTAGAAAAAGAACAGGGAAGACAATTTGTATTTCTCTTCCTCAAGTAATGAATATAATAAGGATTGAATCTCTATTACTTTACTACTCATTTTAATGTTTTAGATAAAATTTCTACCATTTCTTTTCTTTTTTATTATAGCTTTTTATTTACAAGATATATGCATGAGTAATTTTTCAGCATTGAAAACTGCAAAACCTTTTGCTCCAATTTTTCCCCTCCTTCCTTCCACACTCTCCCCCAGATGGCAGGTTGACCAATACATGTTAAATATGTTAAAGTATATGTTAAATACAATATATGTATACATATCCATAGAGTTATTTTCCTGTACAAAAAGAATCGGACTTTGAAATAGTTCAACCATTTATTTTCAATGGATTAAACTCAGCTTTTTTTTTTTTTCATTTTCATCAATGACAACAAGTTGAGCTTTCTGTTAGAGCAATATCTCAGCATATCTCTTTTTCCTCTTTGATTCAGGTATTCTGTTGTTGGCTGCAGTTTATTTAGCATTGATGACAATGGCACCATCATTATAACTGAACGCTTGGACCGGGAGATGGCTGCGTGGTACAACCTAACTATTACAGCCACTGAAGAAAGTGAGTGAGAATATAGGATCAGCATATGCTTTATGTATTGCACAGATATATTTTGATTGTCATCATAGTGACCCTACCTGGAAAGAGGGAATGCATATTTTTTCAAGCATTATATTGTTGTAGTTGCTTGCTATTATTAGGAATTATTTGAACCATTAACTATGAAAGAAGATTGTATATAAGCTCCAAAGAAGGTCATGTTCTCTTTCATAAAAGTCACAGAACTGGAAAGGGAAGAGCAAAGGAGTTATAATGGAAGAGAAGTTGTAAGACTAATGACATCTGTATTATTTCCCTTGATATATGACTTCAAATTAAATGAGGTCCTTCTTAGTTTCACAAAAGATTTCTTTATTAGTATAGACTAAGTCAGTCTATTTATAATATTAATCAGAAGCCTATTTTGAAAAAATTGATAATGTTGCATATAATTCAATGAGACTAGCTGTCCATTAAAATTAAATCCAACAGTTCTTCCTATATGAATTTCACCTATTGGTTTCTTTTGAAGAGCAAATGTGAATTGCTTTTGTTTATACATTCTATCAGTATGAATAATTTGCTACAAGTGATTTCCTTACACGTTTGCATTAGTTATTAGTAAATTTGTTGATTTAAAAAATAGGTATATAAAAATCATCTTTATTAAAAAAAAGAGAGAGAAGGGAAACTGAAATGATTTAAATAATGTCAAGCTGATACTATATAGCCTAACCAAGTTCTCTATGTTCAAGAAAAACCAGCTGTGCAAGGTGTTTTAAAGGATGAATTCACAGTAATCAATGTTATTTCAAATAGATATTAACAAATGCTACCCTGATAAAATAAATTGGAGCCCAAATTCAGTTTCCAATTTTTCACAAAAAAATAATCTACAAGTGATTACTCTGATAGTTTTTTAAGATCAAATCTCAAATATCATGCATAACTCAAAATGTTTCCATTATAAAATACTTCCATATTTAGTTAACAGATTTACGAAAATGATAAAATCCAAAATGTTAGAGGGCATAATACTTATCCAAAGTTGTTCTGCATATTAATTTCAATGATCTTTCTTAGATTCTATAAAAAGTTTTTTATATTAAACAATCTATTTTTCAACTTACTGGAAAGTTACTAGGTGTTATGGCGAAATGGAATACATCTTTGGCATATTTTTGTCTTGCATTGAAAACTGCTATGGAAACACTACAGGATGACTCTGGTCTTTATTCTGAATTTTCTATTTAACTAATCAATAAAGACTGTGAGAATAAATGCTACAATGGAATAAATGTCTCCTGCAGCAATTGAAATGCCAAGGCTTTCAACATAAAGAAACACCAAGATATTTATTATAAAAGCAGAGAGCCTTTATTCTTTGGATATATCTGTGGTAAAATTCATTATTTATGGTATCACTTTATGTAAAAATTAGGGGGGGGACTAGAGACAGTTCAAGAAAAGTTGAGGCATCTACAAAAATGAAATTACCCCAAATGATATTTAAAATGACATATTTTAAAATAATAAAAAATATGCATGACTTCATTTCCTGTAATGTTATTTACCCTTCTTTGTAGAAAATGGGAAAATAAATGTCATGAACCCATTTTATGAGTCAAGAAAAATAGTAATTAAAGGCTGAAACAAATAGATATCAATTTTGGTGGCTATTGGTCACATTAAAGTGTCTGAATTAAACAAGACAGATCATGTGCTATTTGCTTCTGTTTAATATTGTCTGTGCAAAGAACATGACATCACCAAAATAAAAGTTTATCAACTTGAAACTAAAAAAAAAAAAGCCAAGGAATACTTACCAGGGTATTTTAATTATTTACTCACTTTTCCTATATAAGAGATTGAAAAGTTGTATAATCAGTTAAAGATCTCAAAATCTATGGTACCAGCAAGTAATGTCAACTATCTTTTGATTTAATAAGAAGTATGACATTTTTTCATGAGAAAACATTGCCTCAAGGAAAACTACATTACCTAGGCTACAGCAATGAAGATGTTAAGATCTACATTATTATATAAATAGTTTCTATTTATGTCTTTCTGTTTATTGTCTTTTTGTCTTCAGAACTAATCTACCAAGTAGGAGGAGCTGAATACATGAGTAGATAAATAGTACAATGGATAAAGCTCAGGATCTACAAGGCAGGAAGATGTGAATTAAAATATGGCCTCAGATTTTTAATAGCTATGTGATCCTGGGCAAATCACTGTTTTTCTTACTTCCCACATGTGTAAAATGAGCTGGAGAGGATAATGGCAAATAATTCCAGTATGTTTGCCAAGGAAACTCATAATGGAGTCCCAACTGGTCAGACATTATAGAACAACACAATAAGTAAGGCATGTTCACAGAATTAAATTGAATGTGAAACAAGTTTCAATGAAATTATATTACTCTAGTAAGGTACTGTTAAGTTGAAAAGAAGGATTAATTGGGTGAGTGGATTAAAAATATTTATGATAAGAAGTTTTACTTGAAATCTTATTGCACATGATTAACAGACTAAATCTATATTAAGAAAAATAATCAGGTATGTTCATTACATGAACATATTTGTTGACAGTGAACATAAATTTTTTGGCTTATGGGGAAAAATATTTTTAAAAATTCCAAACATTAAATGAAAAATATACATATGTGTAATCATGCCTGTTTATTTGTGACATCAATTCCTTAAATTGTTTCTGATTTATATATCATTTTGTTAACAAGTATTTATTAAGCACCCACTATGTGCTAAGCACTATGTTAAGTGCTGGAGGTACACAAGTAAAAGACAATTTCTAGTCTCAAGGAAATTAGAGTTAAATTTAGGCAGATAACATGAAAAAAACAATGTACAAAAAAGATAGACAGAATAAATTGAAAATTGCCTTAATGTAACATTAAAGAAAATTGGGGAAGGTTTCCAATATTGGGAAAGGTTTCTAATAGAAGATTAGATTTTAGCCTGAACTTAACTTAAAGGGGGATGCTTTTCAGGTATGGGGGACAACCAGTGAAAATCAGGATACGGAATGGATAATGTGAAAAGCAGAAGAAATTCTAGAGTCACTGAATTCCAGATTATTTGGGGGAAGGAGAAGAAGTAAAATGGGAGCAAATTCTTAAGATAGGAGCAGACCAGGTAGTAAAAAGTTTTAAATGACAAATAGAAGATTTTGTATTATATTTGAAATTGATAAGGAACCAGTGACCTTTATTCATTGAAATATAAGGATATATGAGGAATAGGGGAGGTGATGTGGTCAGATATGTACATTAAGAAGATATATATGTACAAATGATACAAGGTTTCGTGATAGATTTTATAAGTCAAGTTATATATACATCAATAAAAGTCTCATAGAGTATAGCCTATGCAAAGTTTAACTGGTTCTCTCTCACACTGTCTCTGTCTCTGTAATATTTGATGTGTAATGCATCCTCATATCTTTGGTATAAACTTTTATAATTAACTTTGCAAATGATGTGAATTCGCTAAGCAAGAATCTAGGTAGAAAATATATATTAAGGCTCATTAAAGGACATAGATGATTCATAAAACAATAATAAAACACTAATGTCAGTTAATTAGGTCCTAAAATTTTTAGAAAGGAGTAGCAATTACTGAAGTGAAGCATGTTTAGAGAAAAGAACAAATAATAGGTAAGGTTGAAAAATTAATTGTAGATATTAATTAAGGTGTCATTACAAACATTAAATATTGTTATTATAAAATCCTATAGAAATATATTTAATTAACTTGAGTCCAAATTTTATCTCTCCCTTACAGCTATATAAAGTGTTTCTCCTCTAATTTTTAATGTATATGTTTTAGAATAATCTAGAAAATAAATTAGTTGTTTTTTTTTTTGTTTTTTGTTTTTTTTGGTTTAGTTCCATGTGAATAATACTTTTGATAACAGTTCAACCAATTTATCTGCCAGATTATAGGAGATAACCTTAGGAGAACAAAAGATGACTCAAGGGGAAATAAATTCTCCAAAATATCAGTTGCATTTCTTGAAGACAGTAAATAATCTTATGCATAAAAATGGTTCTACTATTAAAAGGAATAACATATGCCACTTTTTAATTTCTTATAATTATTGAGATTAATTCCACTGAATCCATTCTCTGACAACTGTTCTAGTAAAGTAGGCAAGCTGTTTATCAGAGTGTCAATTACATTAAGAGACTCAATATTCATCATTAAACCAAAAAAAGATATATAATTAGAATATGACTTATAAATTTAATTTATATTTATTTCTTATAACATCTTATTTTGCTGACTTTACTATAAATTTGTATGAAAATGGATTTTATTTAGAATTAATTTTTATCCTCCCCAAATTTTGTTAATAGTCTTTCTTAGACTTGTAAAGTAGAAATTTTTAATTTTTAACTTCACATAATTTCTTTCACTTCTGTATTCCAAAACTATTCTCATTCTTCCTGTGAGCAAGTTATTCTTTCAGGCCTTGAAAAATGTTTATACCTGTGATTTCATGGACATAAGGAAGTCATAGTAAGAATACTCCCTTTACAGAATAAGAACTTACAGAGAATTAGTATATTTATTAGTCCCTAGAGAAGCTTGATGAATTAATTGCCTAGAGTATCAGAATCAGTATGTATCAGTAATAACATAAATTCCTGACTGCCCTGGCATAGATTTCTTTACAGTCAAAACTCAAGTCAATCTCCTTTTTAAAAATGGTATATCACTTCCAAGAATAATTTTAGCTCCCCTAGTGTAAAAATAGAGGATAAACTTTAAGAATCTCCTGAAACCTGACTCTGCAGTTATACATGCTAGATACAAATCTTATCACTGATGTTTGCTTTCTATAGGATCACTTAATATTCTTAAATCTTAATTTCTTCATTTATAAAATAAATGACTAAGACTAGATGGCCTTTGGGTTCATTTCCAGCTCTAAAACTATAATTCTGTAGCATACAAGTAAGTATTCCACAATATACATTGCTATGCATGTCTATGCATATATGTGCATGCATATATGTGTATATATTGAGCAAATGTGTGTGTGTGTGTGTGTATGTTTGTGTGTGTGTGTGTGTGTGTGTGTGTGTGTTCACGTATACATTAGGTACATATAGGAAGCATATCTTGGAGCTGGGAAAGCCTTCCTTCTCTGTTCTACTTCTGATACATCTTTGCTATATGAACACTTAATTCTTTGATGAACAAATTACTTTGTAAAACTTATAAAAATTTTACTGATTTCCCATGATAAGTAATATCCCCTCACTAGTGAGTTCCCTAAAACTATGAAATGCCATGCCTGGTAGCTAGTTACATAGAAAGATGGATAATAAAATGAATAGATAAATAATGCACATATGGGTTGTCTTCATTCCTGGGTGACCCTTGATAATTCAGTTAGCTTCTAACTACCCAGACATCTGTAAATTAAAGAAAAGATACTAACTTAAATAAATAGAACAGTTTCTTTGCTAAATAAATCTTAAGCATCATCTTTCATTTAAATTTATGTAAATGTATCCTATTTGTGTACTTATAACTGCCCTCAATGACATTATTAAGTGGTATATGATACAATGGGTACTTGGCTTTTTATGAATGATTATTTTTCAACACCTTCAAAAAATTGTCACATTTACATCCTGGCCTAAGTAGAATACTACAAACAGATAGAGATAGAAATACAAATAAATCTCTGTATTACATAGTCTTTTGAATTGCGGAGTACAAACTAAAGTAAAAATTTTCCAAAAGTACAACAAAGCTCTCTTATTCCCTAGGTAATTCATATTTTTTTAGGCACATAACCAAACTAGGTTATAAAATGTGTTCCTTCAAGTACCTTCAACTCAAAACAGCCATTTCCATCCTACGTTTTAAGAATTATTAAATATCACTTGCTGACACTAAGTATTTTTATTTTTTAAATTAAACAGGGCAGAAAAATATGTTAAATCCAATATATATATACATAGTTATACAATTATTGTGCCACACACAAAAAAAGAAAAGCAAAAAAAAAAAAATACTCAGCTTGAATTCTTATAAATTTGAGTTAATTATCTATATATTTTAGAAATGAGGTCTTTATCAGAATCTTTGATTGTAAAAATATTTCCCAGCTTATTGCTTCCCTTCTAAGCTTGTCTGAATTAATTTTGTTTGTACAAAAACTTTTTTAACTTAATGTAATCAAAATTATCTATTTTGTGATCAATAATGATCTCTAGTTCTTCTTTGGTCACCAGTTCCTTCCTCCTCCAAATTTCTGAGAGGTAAACTATTCTATGTTCTTTTAATTTGTTTATAATATCATTCCTGATGTCTAGATCATGAATTCATTTCGACCTTATTTTAGTATACTGTGTTAGATGTGGGTAAATGTAATATTCTCTCTAAAATGTAATATTCTCTCTTGAGGTTTTTCTTGGGGTCTCTGGAGGTAGCCTTCCTTTCAGTTCAGTAATCACCAAGAGTGCAGCCAGGTGTTAAAATCCAAATACTTTTTATTGTCTTTTTCAAAGTCTTGCCTCCTTTCCTGGGGCCATTTAGCTTTCTTAGAGGCCTATCTCTCTTCTTGGTTCCTAGAACTTAAGGTCCTGCTGCCAATCCTTTGTCTTCTCTGCTTCTCTGATCAGCTTCTTGAGGTCCTCCTGAATGAGTCTTGGTTTCTGTGGAGGAGACAGGAGGACCACCACCAAGGTCTCTGTTTTCCAGTTCTGATTCTGTCTGAGTTTGTTCCAACTTATATCCTTTCTAATCAAAGGTGTGAATCTTGAGAACTATTGTAAGTACTAAATACAGGTACTGAACTAGAGAACTGTTAAGCACCATACTAAATAACCTCTATCAATGCCACGGACTTAGCACCTCGTTTCAAATTCTAGCCCACAGTTCTACCACTAGGTAAATGCCTAGTTTCTGCTATACTAGTTTCCCAGAAGTTTTTGTCAAATAGTGAGTTCTTATCCCAATAGCTGGGGTGTGTGTCAAATAGTAGATTGCTAGAGTTATCAATTATTTTGTCCTGTGAACCTAACCTATTGCACTGATCAACTATTTTATTTCTCAGCCAGTATATGATTGGGAGTTTTAAAATTGTTCTTTTTCTATCTTTTTAAGTTGCAAGCCCAATTCATTGATCTTTTCTTTCTCTATTTTATGCAAACAAGCATCTAGAACTATAAAATTTCCCCTTATTACTACTTTGGCTGCATACCTCAAATTTTGGTATGTTGCCTCATCATTGTCATTCTTTTGGATGAAATTATTAATTTTGTCTATGATTTGCTGTTTCACCAATTCATTCTTTAGGATGAGGTTATTTAGCTTCTAATTATTTTTTGGTTTATTTTCCCCTTAAAACAGAATTTGGTTTATTATCACTGTAATTTTCAATTACATTGAATGTAATTTTTATTGCAATGTGATCTGAACAAATGCATTTATATTTCTGCCTTTCTGCATTTGATTTTGAGGTCTTTATGTCCTAATTTATGGTCACTTTTTTATGTATGTTCCATGAACTGCTGAGAAGAAAAGTGTACTCCTTTCTGTCTCCATTCAGTTTTCTCCAAAGATCTATCATACCTTACTTTTCTAGTATTCTATTTATCTTAACTTCTTTCTCATTTTGTGGTTTGATTTATCTAGTTTTGAGAGAGCGAGGTTGAGATCTCTCATTATTTTAGTTTTGCTAATTTAGTTTAGTTTAGTTTAGTAAGTTACTACTTAACTTCTCCTTTAGGAATTGATGCTATTACACTTGGTACATCTTTGTTTAGTATTGATATTGCTTCATTATTTATGGTACCCTTTAGCAAGATGTAGTTTCCTCCCTTATCTCTTTTCATTAGATTTTTTTTTTGCTTTTGTTTGATCTGAGATCAGGGATGACTACCCCTGCTTTTTATTATTATTATTTTACTTCATCTGAAGCATAATAGATTCTGCTCCAGCCTTTTGCCCTTACTCTATATGTATAACTCTGCTTTAAATGTATTTCTTGTAAACAACATATTGTACGGTTCTGGCTTTTAATCCAGTCTGCTAGCCATTTTCATTTCATGGGAGAATTCATCCCATTTACATTTTGTTAATACTACTAATTCTGTATTTCTCACCATCTTATTCGCCCCAAATTATTCATTTTCCTTTCCTTTTGCCTTTCCCCTCCTTTCCCATATTTTACTTACAAGCAGCACTTGCCTCAAGTAGCCTTCCCTCTTCAGAGCCCCTCCCCCTTTTTTATGCCTTTCCATTACTATTTCTGTTTTCCCTTCTATTAGCTTACCCCTTCCATTTTCCTCTTTTCCCTCCCACTTTCCTATAAGGTGAGAGAAGTTCCTCTGTGTAACCAAATATATCTAATATTCTCTCTTTGAGCCAAATCTGAAGATAATAAGAGTCACACAATGTTCATCCCCCTCCCTTTTCCCCCTCAATTATAATAAGTTTTCTTTGTCTCTTTGTGAGATGTAATTTTCCTCATTTTACCTCCACTTTCTCCCTTTTTTTCTGTTTTAATCCTCTTTTCACCTCCACTCTCTTTTTTATATTATAACAGTAAAATCAAATTATACATGTGTTACCTATATATGCCCACAACAGAGATACAGTTCTCAAGAGTTATTTTCTTATTACATTTGATGTTTCTCTTAAGTTCTATATGTGGAAGTCATTTTTTTTTTGCTCTGCTCTGGCATTTTCATCAGAAATAAATGGAATTGACCTATTTTGTTGAATGTCCACCTTCTTCCCTGAAAGAAAATGCTCAATTTAGCAGGGTACTTTATTCTTGGCTGCATTCCAAGTTCCTTTGCCTTTTGGAATATTCTATTCCAGGCCCTGTGATCCTTTAAAGTGGAAGCTGTTAGTTCATGGGTAATCCTAATTGTGGCTCATTGATATTTGGATTATTTCTTTCTGGGTACTTGCAACATTTTTTCCTTGGTCCAAAAGTTCTGAAATTTAGCCACAATATTCCTTGAAGTTTTAATTTTGGATTTTCTTTCAGGAGGAGTTTGGTGAATTCTTTCAATGGCTATTTTATTTTCTGATTCCATGATATCAGGGCTCTTCCCTTTGATGATTTCCTGAAAAATAATGTCAAAGCTCTTTTTTCTTAATGACTTTCAGGAAGTTTAATTATCTTTAAATTGTCTCTCCTAGATATATTTTCCAGGTTAGTTGTTTTCCCAATTAGATATTTTACATTTTCTTCTATTTTTTTTCCATTTTGGGGGAGTTTTGCTTGTCTGGTTCTTGATGTCTCATTGTATCATTCATCTCCATTTGTTCAGTTCTGAGGTTTAATGAATTATTTTCTTCATTTACTTTCTTTAGTTCTTTTTGTATTTGTCCAATTGAATTTTTAAGTGAGTTGTTTTGTTGTGTGGATTTTGTTCCATTTCACACATTCTGTTTTTCAGGGAGTTATTTTCTTTTTCCATTTTGTTAACTCTATTTTTAAAGGAGTTATGTGCTTCCATTTCATTAAGTATACTTTATAATGAATTTTCTTCAGATAATTTCTGTTTTCTTTTCCAAACCCTCTTGTAAAGTTCTCATTCTCTTCCCCCAACTTTTCTTCCAATTCTCTTTTAATATCATTTATAATTTCTACTAGGAGAGCCTTGTGTAATGACTACCAATTTATATCATCCTTTGGGCCTTCATCTGGATACAATCTGCTTTTAGTCTCCTCAGGGTTTGAAATATGTTCTTCTCTTTTGCCATAAAAACTATCTATGGTCAGAGAGTCCTTTTTGTTTTTTTACTCATTTTGTTAAAGTTGAGATCTGCTTTTAGGGCAAGGGAGATTTACCAAGCTTCCTCTACAAGCAGAAGTAGTGTCTGAGCTGAATGATTTCAGGTGCTGTGTGGGTGTGGCCAGTTTTCATGGAATTCTGAAATTTCGAGGTTCTCTATCTTTTGTGTTTGTGTTGGATATTTTATAATTTCTCTGCTAGTCTATTGGATTGCATCCAGGGCAGAATAGCCAACCCTGCTGTAGATTCCTTCCTGTAGACTCTCTGGCACACGGAACCCTCAGCACCCTGGGATCTGTGCTACCTATACTTGGTGTCTGTGCTTGGCCTGCTTGCACTTGACCTGCCTCCTTCTGTGCTGATTAAAACAGACTTTTTCTGGAGAACTTTTAAATTATCTTCTGCTGGTAATTTGTTACACTCCCAATAGTTGTGGATTCTGTCAGTTCAAAATTAATTTAGAAACTAGGTTTGCTAATTAGTCTGAAGGTCACTGGAGAATGTCAGAAAGAAATGTGTGTCCTGTCTACCAAACTGAACAAACTTTTTAAAGAAATTATGTGTGTGTATATATACACACATATATATGTACATTCATATATATGTATATATATATATTTGAAAGGGTCAGAAAAATGGATTTATTTTTTATTTTTACAGTGATTTGGACAATGAAAGCCTAAAACAATTATGATAGTGAGACATCGTTAACTTTGTTCTTAATGAACATTTTATTTACCAGTACACAAAAATTCAAACTGTGCCTCCATATGATTATAATGGACCCTGGTTATTGCTATACCATTTATTCCCAACAATGTACTTTTTATGACTTTACAGAATTTCCAGATAGAATATAGTATATGAGGTCTACTTAAGCAGACTACATAAACTGTTAAGTGCTTTAAAATTGATGTTTTTAGGAAAATTTAGGCCTTTATCATCTAATTTCATTTGCTTTTTTTAAATTTTTTCAGATAATTCACAACAAGTATCTGAGGCACAGGTCTATGTACAGGTTTTGAATGTCAATGACCATGCACCTGAATTCTTCCAGTACTATGAAACATATGTTTGTGAAAAGGCAAATCCTGGGGAGGTAAGAGGCTAATCATTAGCTCAATGGTTCATATAAAACCATTTAATGAACTTTTTTTGATGATATTTCAGTATTATATATCTGCATATGAAAAAAAATTATTATCACTGATTGGACCAAAAGTTTCTCAACTATACACTTAAGGTTTTCAGAAAATTATTTTTGAGATCTTCATTATCTTTCTCACATTATGATTATTTTTCTTCATTGTTGATTAGCAACATTCATATAAATACATTTTCTATTTTCCTCTACAAGGGGAATAATCTTTCATAGGGAAAGGACAGAAAAATGTAAATAGGAATTGTTACACAAAGTAAATAAGGATATGTAGAAACAAGCATCGCATCACAGCCTTAAATGACTTTGGAACATGATTCAGATAATCTACTTTCTATAGTAATAAAAAAAAATCCTAATGGATTTAATTTTTTTTTATCCACTATCAACAATTTTTTGAAGATGGTAGAAAATGGAAGAGACTTCACAAGAGTTAAGAAGTGCACATTTGTAACATTTTCCAAATGCAGAAAATACTGATTCCAAAAACTATAGACTAATGAAATTTATTTTGATTACTGGTGAGGTGAAATAATTTATTTAGTAGGATCCTTTGCTGAAGTAAACATGGGGCTTTTAAAAGAATTAAATGAATTACATAACTTTATATCAATTTTCTCTTCTAAAATAGGGATAATATTAGGACTTACCTCCAACAGTTGTATTGAAGATCAAATGTAGTATTGAATCACTTAGGAAAGTGCATTAACCATTATAAGTACCATATAAATGCTAGCTACCATAGTAGTAATAACAGATCTTTTTTATTTGGTTATTTATTACCAGACAACACATCTTCACAGAACAAAATTGATTGAGAGGCATAGATATAAGAACCAATTGTTCTTTCATTTAGCTTTTCTAGCAAAGTGTCTCTCCTAAATATGTAATGATGGAACAAGATTCTATGATAGATCTAACTAGAGAACCATTTCTTCATTTTTTTTTCTTGAGTATAATACAGATATACAAACTTGGAATTATACCATCTATATCATCATAAATGATATACTTTGCAAAATGCATGTAGAAAAGGGATTCTTTGTTACATAGAAGTTGACTCAGATTCTCCTAGTTCTGGATGCTTTTTTTATAATGTGTACACTAAATTATGGAATACTCTTCAGAAACATTTATAGACACTAAAAATATCAGAATATACAATAGGATATACAAATAAAAACACAGAATTCAAGAAGAAAAAGAATAAATATCATTCATAGTATGATGTGTAGCTGATGAAGAATTGCATTCTGTTAGACAATCATGAAAAAAGCAGCATCATTGATAAGCATTATTGGTGGTCAATGAACTAAACTTAAAACAGAATTAGAGGAAGAGATCATATAGAACTGAATGGGGGAATTCTTCAGCTGGTCTAGTGGTGCAATAATAATAGAAATTTATCATTACAAAGTGCTTTAAAGTTTTATAAATGCTTTTGTCAAAATAGTCCAATGGAATGGGTAGTGCTCATTTCATTATGCCTACTTTATGATTAAGAAAACTAAGACCCTGAGAATTTAAAAGACTAGCCATGATTGTAAATGCATAAGTATGGTAGGTTTCAGTGGAGGTCTTCTAAATCAAGGCCAACTTCTATCCTATATATAGAAATTACTCTCTTGCTTCTATTGAAAACTCTTTTATGTCAGAAAAGCATACACATATGTATACATACACATATGTGTGTGTATTTTCATAGATAATGATATAAATGTATATATATATATATATATATACATGTATATGTATACATATATATGTAATAAATAGACAATTTAATCAGAGCATTATTATAAACAAATCCTGTTATATTTTTCATGGAGGATATAAGAAAACATATGGATAAAACATATTTGGAATATGAAAACAGGTTACATGATATTGGGATAGAGAAATGGCCTTGGAGTGAGGAGGACCTGCATTTAAGTCTCATTTCTAATAGTTTTTGGCACTGTGATCCTCCAAAATTCACTTTTCCACTCAGTGTTCTAATCATCCCTCTAATACTATAAATTACAAAGTAGGTACAATATAGCATTAGTTGATGGAATTTACTCAGCCAGGAATTCTTGGTTTCAATGAGATCCTAGTTCTAGTTCCCTGTCCCTAAGAAAGCATAGCTGTGTTATAAACTATATTACTCTAATGAAATTATTATTGATGATCAAAAATGTATCAGTGTATTCAAATAAAAGATATAATAAAATATGTATATGTTATGAATACTCATAATCTAATCAGGTGGATAACATGAAAATAGAACATCTTATTAAAAATGCTTGCTTTACTGACAAATATTGAAATAAAATCACATAATAGTAACAAAAGTTATCTCCATTACTGTGAGAACTGAAACATCCTGGATATATGGATATGTCATGGAAACAACAGAATTACAGTTTTGATTCTGTATTTTGCTAAAATGTTAACCAAATCCTACAAAGCAGAAATATAATTGTCAGGCTTTACTCCAACCACTTGTGATGAAAAGATATTTGAAGTTGGATAGAGAAGGGATTTGACTTAATACAGTGTTTGAACTTAGAAGACATTTAAATATTTCTATAAAAAATTTCCCTAAAATTTCATATATGGAGGAAAATAACTAACACATCTTTGTTATTAGAAATCACTTTCTAGTATCTGAAGCAGAACATTCTTATATGAGACATGAATATTTAATGGGGGGCAGTTTTGATTATATCAGTTTTTAGTTCTGGGGGAAAAAAAAAACATTGATTTCAATTTCTTTAATGAAAAACAGGATAGTTATTGTTTTAAAATATATGTGTATGTATATATAACATCATTGTAGTTTTTTCCACACTATTACTACCAACACAGTCCCATTCCATATAGCAAATCTTATATTTAAATGAAAATTATGAAGAGGAAATAATCTGCACAGCCAAACAATATATTGAAAAATCCCTAAATAAATTTAATGGACAACAGCTTTGTAATCTGTATCCCCATAAAAGAATCATATAGATCAAGGTGAGAGTTAATGGTTTGTTGTTTGCCTAGACTTAATTGTGGAAATATTAATAATGCAAATTAAACTTTAAAGTACATCACATGTTTCAAAGAACCATGTGTAAAAATTTACTAGTACACTCCTAGGACTTAAGACAATTTAATCCAATAGTTTCAATATCAAAATTTAAGATACTGATTTATTTCTCCTCAACATTTTTTGTTACCCTGTCTGTTTGAAAATAATTATTTTAATTGTTTGAGAAAGCTTCAACAAAAGAGGTGGATAGGTGAATAGGAAGTATTATTCTTCTTTCCTTTTTCCATCATATTTTTATAGTCCAGTAGTTGTTATTATTAATTTATACTGAAGAATCAAAATTATATTTCCTGATTTTTTTCCTCAATCATTATCTATTTTTTTTTCTCAATGCTTAAGAAATAGGTTTTTGTTTCAAATTTTTCCTTTTTATGATCTTTGAAAGTAGTACATAATTTTGGTTTAGCTTTTGGAATTGGTTCAAGCTAAAGGATTAGAATTGAACATATCAATTGAAATAGTAACTTGTAAACAAGAAAACTAAAGTAAAATAAAATAGGGATTTTTGATATTTTTTTTATAAACCATCTATCTCCTTCAATGGATGTTCAATGGATGTACAATTATCCATCCTTATATAATGTATACATTGATTGCTTTTTTTGTCCTATGAAACTATTCACTCAGATGCAAGTATTTACCACAATACTTTAATATCATGTTAAGTAGATCTCACTGGCTATTGTATCAGCCTAATAAAACCCTTAATATAAGCATCAGAGTGTCCTTTATTTATAAGTTTGATTCTTCTCCACTACATTCCCTTTTCTACTTTATCTTTTCTACATCTGTTGCCATAAAGTAGCAAACATTTCTGTCATCTGACAAGTGATATATTAATAGTTTCCAAAAATAATCTGAACTATACAAATATGTATACATATATTGGATTTAACATTTATTTTTAACATATTGTTAACATTTAACATGTACCTGCCATATAGGGGAGGGGAGGAGGAGAAGGAGGGAATAATTTGGAACAGAAGACTTTGCAAGGGTCAATGTTGAAAAATTACCCATACCAATGTTTTGTAAATTGAAAAGCTTTGATTAAAAAAAAAAAGAAATCAAGATAATTTTAAAAAATAATCTGGAATCCATAATCCTAGAAAATAACCCACTATATTTAGCATTAGTTATCATGCTCATCAACTAAATGATTAATTAAAGGTTTATGAAGTACAGATTATTATCATATTATTATATAAAATATAATTAAGATTTTAAGTAAAGACTAATAAAATCATCATTTATTAATAACATATTGAATTTATATAGAAATGTATGGCTTTCAAAGTGCTCTAAATATATTATCTCATTTGATCTTTAAAACAATATTGTAATGTAGATGTTATTATTGTTTTTATTTTATCAGTGAGGAAATCGAGATAAACAGAAATTCAGTAACTAGTTGTCATTAAGGAAGGATTTGAATTTAAATCTTTCTAACTTAAAATCCAGAGCTATAACTACTGCATTCTCTACTTGCCTCTTTTGAATACTAGAATTGGTATAATTCATAATTGGGATTTATTCAAAACACTTTCTTAAGTTAATCAGGAAATCTTCACATAGTTAGAAAGACAGTCTTTTTTTGAGATAGGTAGGTGGTACAATAATTACAGCACTGGGCTCTTGGATAGGCCGAGCGAATATAATAAAGATGACAATACTCCCTAAACTAATCTATTTATTTAGTACTATACCAATCAGACTTCCAAGAAAATATTTTAATGATATAGAAAAAATAATAAAAAAATTCACAAGGAAGAACAAAAGATCGAAAATCTTAAGGGAATTAATGAAAAAAAAATCAAATGAAGGTAGACTAGCTGTACCTGATCTAAAACTATATTATAAAGCAGCAGTCACCAAAACCATTTGGTATTGACTAAGAAATAGATTAGTTGATCAATGGAATAGGTTAGGTTCACTAGACAAAATAGTCAACTATAGCAATCTAGTGTTTGACAAACCCAAAGATCCTAACTTTTGGGATAAGAATGAATTATTTGACAAAAACTGCTGGGATTACTGGAAATTAGTATGGCAGAAATTTGGCATGGACACACACTTAATACCATATACCAAGATAAGACCAAAATGGGTCCATGACCTAGGCATAAAGAACGAGATTATAAATAAATTAGAGGGAATGGGATAGTTTATTTCTCAGACTTGTAGAAGAGGAAGAAATTTGCAACCAAAGATGAACTAGAGACCATTATTGATCACAAAACAGAAATTTTTGATTACATCAAATTAAAAAGTCTTTGTACAAACAAAACTAATACAAACAAGATTAGAAGGGAAGCAACAAATTGGGAAAACATCTTCACAGTTAAAGGTTCTGATAAAGGCCTCATTTCCAAAATATATAGAGAATTGACTCTAATTTATAAGAAACCAACCCATTCTCCAATTGATAAATGGTCAAAGGATATGAACAGACAATTTTCAGATGATGAAATTGAAACTATTTCAACTCATATGAAAAAGTGTTCCAAATCATTATTGATCAGAGAAATGCAAAGTAAGACAACTCTGAGATACCACTACACACCTGTCATATTGGCTAAGATGACAGGAAAAAATAATGATGAATGTTGGAGGGGATGCAGGAAAATTGGGCCACTGATGAATTGTTGGTGGAACCGTGAATGTATACAACCATTCTGGAGAGCAATCTTGAATTATGCCCAAAAAGTTATCAAACTGTGCATACCCTTTGATCCAGCAGTGTTTCTACTGGGATTATATCCCAAAGAGATACTCTGTGGCAGCCCTGTTTGTAGTGGCTAGAAACTGGAAAATGAATGGATGCCCATCAATTGGAGAATGGTTGGGTAAATTGTGGTATATGAATGTTATGGAATATTATTGTTCTGTAAGAAATGACCAGCAGAATGAATACAGAGAGACTTGGAGAGACTTACGTGAACTGATGTTAAATGAAATGAGCAGAACCAGGAAATCATTATATACTTCAACAATGATACTGTATGAGGATGTATTCTGATGGAAGTGGATTTCTTTGACAAAGAGACCTAACTCAGTTTCAATTTATCAATGATGGACAGAAGCAGCTACACCCAAAGAAAGAATACTGGGAAATGAATGTAAACTGTTTGAATTTTGATTTTTCTTCCTGGGTTATTTCTACCTTCTGTATCTAAAATATACTGTGAAATATTTAACATGTATAGGACTGCTTGCCATCTGGGGGAGGGGGTGGAGGGAGGGAGGGGAAAAACTGGAACAGAAGTGAGTGCAAGAGATGATGTTGTAAAAAATTGCCCTGGCATGGGTTCTGTCAATAAAAAGTTATTTAAAAAAAAGTTATTACAGCACTGGGACTGTAGTTAAAACCTGCCTTTAAGGCTTGCCTTAGACACATTAGTTGCTTGACCCTAGATAGTTGACTACTGTCTGTCTTAGTTTTTTCTACTGAATGATGGAAATAATACTAGAATTTACCTCAGTGTGTTTTGTTGATAATCTGAGATCTTTGTAACATGTACCTGTTCAGTTACAGAGTAGGCACTTAAAAAATATATGGTTCTTTCATCTTTTGGAAAGTATTCTTTAGAATTCTATATGGGAGTACAACTAATAAAAGACATTATCTAGGCAGTAAAACAGGAAGGTTGTAACAAAAAACACATGGATTGAAGAATCTATTCATAAGGAGAGAAAAGTCTATGATAGATAACTTCCCTAGTAACACATAACTTAGGAATACCTAGGTTTGAATCTTTCCCCCTTTATTAATTTGTGATCCTGAGAAAGGGACTTAATTTTTCTCAGTCTCATTTTCCTCATCTTGAAAATGTGAATAACAATAGCATACACAAAAATGAATTTTAAGAGGATTCTAGGAAGACAGTGAAATAGGTCAGAAAATTTCAAATTTATACCTCAGGGCAAACATGGCCTGGTTAAAAACAAAAAAGTCTTTGGGCAGAACAAGAACACTACATAAAAGACTTCAGTTCTCAGATTAGTCAATGGTGAAGTGCAAACTATTCCAGGCTAGCTCCACAGAAATAACTAGTGGACAGCCTGGGCCTAGCAAGGTTTGACTAGAGCCTTACCTTGGATATAGGAACTCCTACCTTTTGGACAACATAGGGAGTGACAGGATCTTGGAAGGCTGAGGGATCTTCTGCTGATTACAAATGCCAGGCTAAGTTATGCTGTTGAGACTTGGCCCTGAGCAAGAAAGAACCAGCACACTCAGTGCTGTGGGTCAGGAAAGCTGTTGGCCAGGGGCAGTTGCAGGAGGGTGGATCTTTTGATTTGGGGTTCCAGAACAGAAAAGTGAGCTAAAATGAAGCAAGAAGCACCCCATGATTAGAGATGTTGATAATTGTACTTTTCATTAAAAAATGAATGGATAAGGAAGAAAGAATCCAACAATAGAAACTTATTTTGGAAACAGGGGAACACTAGGATTCATCTCCAGAAGAAGACAGTAGAGTGAAAAATGCTTCTTCTACCACAAAGAGTAATGCTAAATGACTACCTACTAAGAGAAAATTTATAGAACTCAAAAAAGACTTTAAAAATCAAATGAGAAAACTAAAATAAATGAATAAATAATTAAAAATATCCAAGAAAGATAAGAAGATTATGAAGGGGGAAGTTAATCTACTGGAAAAGAAGAAAATAATTCTCTGAAAATTAGAATTTGGCAAAAGGAAACCAGTGAAGCTATAAAAGAATAAGAAATAATAAAACAAAATGTAAAGAATGAAAAAGTAGAACAAAATTGAAATATGTTATGTGAAAAATAACAGAGTAAATCATGAAGAGAAAATATAAGAATTGTACTATATGAAAACCATGACCAAAAAAGAACCTTGACACAATAATGCAATAGTGTAAGCAAATTGCCCCGGAGTGAAAAGGAGAAAGTAGAAACAGAAACAATCATCACTTCAAAAAGATCCTTTGTGGAAAAAAAAAAAAACATAGTAATAGTTTTGCTTAATTTCAAAAATCCCAGATCAAATACCAAATTTAGCAGTACATAAGAAAAATAAATAAATATTCTGGACCGACTTGTATAGGACCTATCAGCAGCCACAATAAAAATCCTGGAATCATAGGCACCAGTAATCAAAAAAATTAGGTCTGTGACCAAAAATATCATATCCAGCAATATTATCCATTATACTGAATGAAAAAATGTATATTCAATGAATTTTCAGATTTTCTTTTTTTTAATATTTTCATTTCTTTTATTTAATAATAACTTTATATTGACAGAATCCAAGCCAGGGTAATGTTTTTTACAACATTATACCTTGCACTCGTTTCTGTTCCGATTTTTCCCCTCTCTCTCACCATCCTCCTCCCCTAGATGGCAAGCAGTCCTATATATGTTAGATATGTGGCAGTATATCCTAGATACAATATATTTTTGCAGAACTGAACAGTTCTCTTGTTACACAGGGAGAATTGAATTCAGAAGGTAAAAATAACACGGGAAGAAAAACAAAAATGCAGATAGTTCACATTTGTTTCTCAGTGTTCTTTTTTTGGGTGTAGCTGCTTCTGTCCATCATTTATCAGTTGAAACTCAATTAGGTCTCTTTGTCAAAGAAATCCACTTCCATCAGAATACATCCTGATACACAATCATTGTCGAAGTGTATAATGATCTCCTGGTTCTGCTCATTTCACTTAGCATCAGTTCATGTAAGTCTCACCAGTCCTCTCTGTATTCATCCTGCTGGTCATTTCTTACAGAATAATAATATTCCATAACATTCATATACCACAATTTATCCAACCATTCTCCAATTGATGGACATCCATTCATTTTCCAGTTTCTCGCCACTACAAACAGGGCTGCCACAAACATTTTGGCACATACAGGTCCCTTTCCCTTCTTTAGTATTTCTTTGGGATATAAGCCCAATAGAAACACTGCTGGATCAAAGGGTATGCACAATTTGATAACTTTTTGGGAATAATTCCAGATTGCTCTCCAGAATGGTTGGATTCTTTCACAACTCCACCAACAATGCATCAGTGGCCCAGTTTTCCTGCATCCCCTCCAACATCCATCATTATTTTTCCTGTCATCTTAGCCAATCTGACAGGTGTGTAGTGGTATCTCAGAGTTGTCTTAATTTGCATTTTTCTGATCAATAATGATTTGGAACACTCATATGAGTGATAATAGTTTCAATTCCATCATCTGAAAATTGTCTGTTCATAACCTTTGACCATTTATCAATTGGAGAATGGCTTGATTTCTTATAAATTTGAGTCAGTTCTCTATATATTTTGGAAATGAGGCCTTTATCAGAACCTTTAACTGTGAAGATGTTTTCCTAGTTTGTAGCTTCCTTTCTAATCTTGTTTGCATTAGTTTTGTTTGTACATAGGCTTTTTAATTCGATGTAATCAAAATTTTCTATTTTGTGATCAGTAATGATCTCTAGTTCATCTTTGGTCACAAATTTCTTTCTACTCCACAAGTCTGAGAGATAAACTATCCTATGTTCCTCTAATTTATTTATAATCTCGTTCTTTATGCCTTGGTCATGGATCCATTTGGATCTTATCTTGGTATATGGTGTTAAGTGTGGATCCATGCCTAATTTCTGCCATACTAATTTCCAGTTATCCCAGCAGTATTTATCAAATAATGAATTCTTTTCCCAAAAGTTAGGATCTTTGGGTTTGTCAAACACTAGATTGCTATAGTTGACTATTCTGTCTTGTGAACATATCCTTTTCCACTGATCCACTAATCTATTTCTTAGTCAATACCAAATGATTTTGGTGACTGCTGCTTTATAATATAGTTTTAGATCAGGTACAGCTAGGCCAACTTCATTTGATTTTTTTTTCATTAATTCCCTTGAGATTCTCGACTTCTTATTGTTCCATATGAATTTTGTTGTTATTTTTTCTAGATCATTAAAATATTTTCTTGGAAGTCTGATTGGTATAGTACTAAATAAATAGATTAGTTTAGGGAGTATTGTCATCTTTATTATATTCGCTCGGCCTATCCAAGAGCACTTAATATTTTTCCAATTATTTCAGTCTGACTTTATTTGTGTGGAGACTTTATTATAATTTTGTTCATATAATTCCTGACTTTCCTTTGGTAGATAGATTCCCAAATATTTTATGCTATCAACAGTTATTCTGAATGGAATTTCTCTTTGTATCTCTTGCTGTTGGGTTGTGTTGGTGATGTATAAAAATGCTGAGGATTTATGGGGATTTATTTTGTATCCAGCTAATTTGCTAAAATTATAAATTATTTCTAATAGCTTTTTAGTAGAATCTCTGGGGTTCTCTAAGTATACCATCATATCATCTGCAAAGAGTGATAGTTTGGTTTCCTCATTGCCTACTCTAATTCCTTTAATCTCTTTCTCGACTCTTATTGACGAGGCTAATGTTTCTAATATGATATTAAATAATAATGGTGATAGTGAGCAACCTTGCTTCACTCCAGATCTTACTGGGAAAAGTTCCAGTTTTTCCCCATTGCATATGATGCTTACTGATAGTTTTAAATATATGCTCCTGACTATTTTAAGGAAAAGTTCATTTATTCCTATACTCTCAAGTGTTTTTATTATGAATGGTTGTTGGATTTTATCAAATGCTTTTTCTGCATCTATTGAGATGATCATATGGTTTTTGTTTGTTTGGTTATTGATATAGTCAATTATGCTAATAGTTTTCCTAATATTGAACCAGCCCTGCATTCCTGGTATAAATCCTACTTGGTCATAGTGTATTATCCTGGTGATGATTTTCTGTAATCTTTTTGCTAATATTTTCTTTAAGATTTTAGCATCAATATTCATTAGGGAGATTGGTCTATAATTTTCTTTCTCTGTTTTCAGCCTACCTGGTTTACGTATCAGTACCATGTCTGTGTCATAAAAGGAGTTTGGTAAGACTCCTTCAATCCCTATTTTTTCAAATAGTTTATTTAGCATTAGAGTTAATTGTTCTTGAAATGTTTGATAGAATTCACATGTAAATCCATCTGGTCCTGGGGATTTTTTCTTAGTGAGTTAATTGATACTTTGTTCTATTCCTTTTTCTGAGATGGGTCTGTTTAGGATATTTACTTCTTCCTCTGTTAGTTTGGGCAAGCTATATTTTTGGAGGTATTCTTCTATTTCATGTATGTTGTCAAATTTATTGGTATAAAGTTGGGCAAAGTAACTCCTAATTATTGCTCTAATTTCCTCTTCGTTAGTGGCGAGTTCTCCCTTTTCATTTTTAGGACTAAAAATGTGATTTTCCTCTTTCCTTTTTTAAATCAGATTTACTAAGGGTTTGTCTATTTTGTTGGTTTTTTCATAGAACCAACTCTTAGTTTGATTAATTAATTCAATAGTTTTTTTACTTTCAATTTTATTGATCTCACCTTTTATTTTTAGAATTTCAAGTTTAGTGTTTGACTGGGGGTTTTTAATTTGTTCCTTTTCTAGCATTTTTAGTTGCAAACCCAATTCCTTGACCTTCTCTTTCTCTATTTTACACAAATAGGCCTCTAGAGATATGAAATTTCCCCTTATTACCGCTTTGGCTGCATCCCATACAAATTTGGTATAATGTCTTATTATTATCATTTTCTTGGGTGAAGTTATTAATTATGTCTATGATTTGCTGTTTCACCCAATCATTCTTTAGTATGAGATTATTTAGTTTCCAATTATTTTTTGCTCTACTTCCCCCTGGCTTTTTGTTGAATCTAATTTTCATTGCATCGTGGTCTGAAAAGGATACATTTACTATTTCTGCCTTATTGCATTTGAGTTTGAGGTTTTTATGTCCTAATATATGGTCAATTTTTGTACTGCTGAACTGCTGAAAAGAAAGTGTACTCCTTTCTGTCTCCATTACATTTTTTCCAGAGATCTATCATATCTAATTTTTCTAATATTCTATTTACCTCTTTGACTTCTTTCTTATTTATTTTATGGTTTGATTTATCTAATTCTGAGAGTGCAAGGTTGAGATCTCCCACTATTATAGTTTTGCTGTCTATTTCTTCTTGCAGCTCCCTTAATTTCTCTTTTTTTTTTTAAATTTTTATTTAATAATTACTTTATATTGACAGAATCCATGCCAGGGTAATTTTTTTTTTTTACAACATTATCCTTTGCACTCGTTTCTGTTCCAATTTTTTCCCCCTCCCTCCCTCCACCCCCACCCCTAGATGGCAAGCAGTCCTTTATATGTTGGATATGTTGCAGTATATCCTAGATACAATATATGTTTGCAGAACCGAACAGTTCTCTTGTTGCACAGGGAGAATTGGATTCAGAAGGTATAAATAACCCAGGAAGAAAAACAAAAATGCAGATAGTTCACATTCGTTTTCCAGTGTTCTTTCTTTGGGTGTAGCTGCTTTTGTCCGTCATTTATCAATTGAAACTCAGTTAGGTCTCTTTGTCCAAGAAATCCACTTCCATCAAAATATGTCCTCATACAATATTGTTGTCGAAGTATATAATGATCTCCTGGTTCTGCTCATTTCACTTAGCATCAGTTCATGTAAGTCTCGCCAGTCCTCTCTATATTCATCCTGCTGGTCATTTCTTACAGAACAATAATATTCCATAACATTCATATACCACAATTTACCCAGCCATTCTCCAATTGATGGGCATCCATTCAATTTCCAGTTTCTAGCCACTACAAACAGGGCTGCTACAAACATTTTGGCACATACAGGTCCCTTTCCCTTCTTTAGTATTTCTTTGGGATATAAGCCCAATAGAAACACTGCTGGATCAAAGGGTATGCACAATTTGATAATTTTTTGGGCATAATTCCAGATTGCTCTCCAGAATGATTGGATTCGTTCACAACTCCACCAACAATACATTAGTGTCCCAGTTTTCCCGCATCCCCTCCAACATTCATCATTATTTTTTCCTGTCATCTTAGCCAATTTGACAGGTGTGTAGTGGTATCTCAGAGTTGTCTTAATTTGCATTTCTTTGATCAATAATTGTTATGAGTTCAAATGTTGGAGTTCTTGTTCTTCTCAAGGCACAGCCGATTTAGAGGCTTAGAGCCCTTCGGATGTCTCCAAATCCAAAGGTTCTGTCCTTCAGCCTCTGCCTCTGCTTTCTTCTGCCTCCAACCAACACAGAGATGGGATGTCTCTCTTGACTCCTTCTGGGGAGCCCAGCCACCAACTTGCCGCGGAGAGAGGGCTTCTGGCGTAGCTCCACTGAAATCCGTCAAAGTGTTCTCCGCACCAGAGTCGCTCCTCTCCAGTCCAGTGCGATCAGCCAGCCAAGAGGAAAAAATGTATTCTGCCATAGAGCCCTCATCACTGGCCTTTTATCTGACTCTTCTGAGAGAATGGGATTATGGGTTTTCTCCCATAGTGCTCTCTGGCCCAATGAGCTTCAAGGGAGGTGTGAACTCATTGAACTCCAATGAGTAAAGGTGTGAACACAAGCCTTGTATTAATTAGTTCTACTTAGTACCTTGTTTCAGGTTCTGCCCAAAACATCTTCTTGTAAGATTAGATTAACTCTAATTAGTTAGCAGTTAGTAAGGATTCCAACATCTCCCCCTTTCTTTTGTTTTAAAACATAGGGGGTTTCTGAGGGGGTACACATAAATCCATCAATATGGGCCAGAACTTTGTAACAGATATACATGGTATACATAAATCCATCAATATGGGAGGCATTATACATAATTTACATAAGCACATAGCAATATAACACAGGCTAGTAGTAATGTAACAAGTAACATGAATCATTCTGAAAATTTACACATGTTCATAAGTCCTAGAAACAGTCCAATAGGATTCCATTGTCCATTAGTTCATGTGCCAGGAATCTAATAATTCTTGTAAGCTCTGAAGTACTGCAAAAGGTCTCATCAACAATTTTTCATCTTAAGGAATCCAATGATTCTCGCTGGTTTTTCAAGAACTAAAACAGTTTCATCTTGTGTTAGGAAATCCAATGATGCCTGAAGATTTTAAAAGTCTTTTTAACAGTTTCTTTGTCAGCTATGCTCTTTCAATGGTGAACACAATCAGCAACAGAACCACCCGATATTTCTTGGGTCTTCTCCTTTGTTTCAAGGGTCTGCTCCATCTCTCTGCGATGGACAAGGCGAATGTGGCTCGTAGGCACCCATCTGATTCCTTCTCCACATGTAGAGATGCAAGCAAATCCTCTCCCCCAAGCAGTTAGCCTATCTGGTCCCTTCCATTCACCACTTTCTGGATCTCTTCACATCACCTGGCGATTATCTAAAGATAGTGGAGCTTCTCACACCGGACACTGCTCTTCTGGTGGGTTATAAAACCTGTCTGCTGGAGCCAGTGCATCTTTATCAAAGGTTAAAAAATTAATGGTATAGAGAACTAAATTTAGAAGTTCTCTAGGGTTACCCGTGGCTCCCCCTTTCTTTTGTTTTTGGAGGAGTGTCTTAATGTCTCTGTTTCTTCTTTCTACTATTGCTTGACCTTGAGCATTGAAGGGTATGCCAGTAGTGTGTAAAATCTTATACTGTGCACAAAAGTGTTCAAAATGTTTGGAGGTTTGCCGGTCCATTATCCGTTTTTATTTCTTGTGGCACACCCATAATTGCGAATGCTTGAATGAGGAAGTCAGTGACCACTCGGGCTGTCTCTTTTGCTGCTGGTATGGCAAAAGTGAATCCTGAAAAGGTGTCTACCACAAAGTGGATAAAAGACAGACGACCAAAAGATTTATAATGAGTCACATCCATTTGCCAGATTTCATTGGGTCTCAAACCACGAGGATTCTTCCCTGGAGGCAATGTAGGAGCGTGGAAGGGAAGGCAAGCTGTACAGCTTTTTATTATGCTCCTAGCTTCTTCTTTTGTAATCCCAAACTGTAAACGCAAAGCTCGAGCAGCCTGATGGTATTTAGAATGGGATTACTGGGCCTCCTGAAATAAAGGCATACTGGCCAACATAGTTAAAAGGCTATCTGCCTTTGAATTTCCATCAAAAATAGGACCTGGAAGTCCACTATGTGAGTGGACATGCAGGATATAAATCTTTCCTGGATGCTTTCTCACTTGCTCTTGAAGTTCCTTAAAGAGCTGATATATATTAGAAGCTGCAAATTTTATTTGGGCTGTGGTAATTCTTTGTACCACACCTACTGAATAGGCTGAATCAGATATTATATTTATGTTGCCTGGGTAATAAGTGAGAGCTAGCATGATCGCATATAATTCGTTCTGCTGAGTGGACTGAAAAGGAGTTCTGACTACTCTTTTTACAGTTAAATCATGAGAGTATACAGCACAAATATTTTGTTTGGCTGCGTCTGTAAAAATAGTTGGTCCTTCAAGAGGAACCTTAGAAACCTTCTCAAAAATCCATTGCCAATTATGCAGTAGTCTGGTTATCTTTAATGGAGATCCATGTGCAAAATTTGGAGCCATGGCCAATAAAATTTGCCACTCTGGGATGGTTTCACAGCATACATTAATTTGTGCATTTGTATAGAAGGTGTATATCTTGTCAGGTCTTGTCCCAGATAATTGTACTGCTCGCTTAATGGCCTTTAAGAGAATCCTAGCCACAAGCACTGGGTAAGGCGTAAGGCTTTGTTCTGGTTGTGCTGGGAGGTTCACCCATTCTATCACACTGTCTCCTTGATGAAGGACTGCTGTGGGTGCTTCTTTCATAGCAAAAACTGATATTTCCAAGGGTTTTTGTGTTACTCTCTCAACTATATTGGATAAAGCCAGTTCAACTTCTCTCAAGGTCTCTTGAGCTTCTTTTGTAAGCTGGCGTGGTGAATTTAAAGCAGTGTCTCCCCTTAAAATGTCATATAGGGGTTGCAATTGATTGGTAGTTAAACCTAATACTGGACGCATCCATTGGATATCTCCTATTAATTTTTGGAAATCATTTAAGGTGTTCAACCTCTCTGTTCTTAAAGACAGTTTTTGTAGTGTAAGTGGATATATCCTAAATATTGAAAAGGAGCATGCCTTTGAATTTTTTCTGTAGCGATATGAAGTTTGTAGTATCTTAGTGTTTCTATGGTTTTTTGTATACATGCTTCTAGCATTTGTTCCTCAGGTGCACATCCCAATATATCATCCATATAATGTAATAGCATAACTTTTGGAAATGCTTTTCTTATTGGAGCAAGAGCAGCAGCAACATACATTTGATACATAGTGGGGCTGTTTTTCATTCCCTGTGGCAAAACCGTCCATTCATATCTTTTATAAGGTTCAGCTAAATTGACACTGGGCACCGAAAAGGCAAATCTCTTCATATCCTCCTTATCCAGAGGAATGGAATAGAAACAATCCTTGATGTCTATAACCCAAAGAGGCCATTCTCTAGGAAGCTGAGTAGGAGATGGAAGTCCAGGCTGAAGAGTTCCCATAGTTTCCATCTGTTCGTTCACTTTTCTTATATCAGTGAGCATCCTCCATTTTCCCAATTTCTTTTTTACAACGAACACTGGTGAATTCCAAGGACTTAGAGAAGGTTGTAAATGCCCTTGTTTAAGCTGCTCCTGTAGTATATCTAATAAGGCCTGAATTTTATCGCTACTTAAGGGCCACTGTTCTATCCACACTGGTGTATCAGTTTTCCATTGGATAGGAACAGGTGAAAGTGTTGGCAGCCCTTCAACAGCAGCCCTGCTTAAAAAACCGAAGTACTCATTTTTAACCCCAATTGTTGTAAAACGTCTCTTCCCCACAGATTGATGGGGATTTTTTCAACTATAAAAGGAGTAAAAACTCCTGTTTTGCCTTCAAAAGTCCATCTCATAGGGGCAGCACTAACTTCAGCTGCTATTGATCCTCCTACTCCAGACATATAGGTATCTGCTTTAATCTTTGGCCAGTGACTGGGCCAACTGGCACCTCTAATAACTGTATGATCCACACCTGTGTCTACCAATCCTTCCAATGGTAGGCCATTTATATAGATACTGAACATAGGTCGGTCAGCCGTTACTGCTGCTGTCCAGTATATTCCTGGATTTTGTGGTCTGGAGTCAGAACCTGGGTGACTATCACGAGGCTGCTTATTAGGATTCTGTATGAGTAAACCTGATGCTACTACGTCTCCTGGGTGATAAGTCACACATTGTCTACCTGTATTAGTGACTGGGATATTATCTACACATTCCCCAGTTTCCCATATCAGTGTGTGGATGGACACTGTTTTGTACATACAAAGAGGTGAAATGGTCAAGCCTACTGTGCCTGGAGGTAGGGGATCCATAGGCTGGAGAGGAACAGATTTCACCTCTCCAGGGGGTATCTCAGTTGTCCCAGCTGCATACAGCTCTATTCTCCCCAATTGTAATTCCCTTCTGCCATCAGGTTGCTTCCTGGCTGGTTGACTGTGTAATCCCCTTCTCCCATCATATGGCTTTCTGGCTGATTGGTCATGTCTGGGTACTGGACTTCTAGGCACTCTCTGGGTGCACCATTGGCTGCCATCATGCCCCAAGTGTTTTTTGCCTTGGGCCCTGGGGCTGGGCCCCTCATCCCGTTTCCCTGAATCTGTCTGCATTCTGAGGCCCAATGGAGGCCTCTGTTGCATTTTGGACATGGGGTTTGGGGTCTTGTTCTCCTACCTTGTCTTCCCATTCTATCTCTATACCAACATTGAGCTTTCAGATGTCCTACTTTTCCACACTGAAAGCATCTACGAGTCTCTCTGGAAGTCCCTTGCCAAGAGGGACTCTGTCTTCTCATGTTTGGATTTTGGGAAGTCTGCATCATAGCCTGGCTACAAAAGGCATCTGTGCCCACTGTGGCACAGCGTCTTATGAGCTCCTCTAAAGGAGCATCCTTGCGCAGTCCTAGTATAATTCTTCTGCAAACCTCATTAGCATTTTCCTTAGCAAGTTGCCTTATCAAAATGTCTGTTATTGCATTTTCTCCATTTGTTCTTGTGATAGCTGTCTGCAAGCATCCCACAAAGTCAGCGAAGGGTTCATTTGGCCCTTGTGTTATTTTTGTGAAGGCCCCCCCCCCTTGTCGTCTTTATTGTGAAGAGAAGCCCACTCTTTGATAGCATTATCAGCAATTTGCTGATATGCTGCTACAGAATAACTAATTTGTGCTGCGACATCTGCATAAGGACCTGTACCTGTTAGTAGGTCACAGGTGATTGCAGTATGAACTCCACTTTGAATATTTTGTTGGGCTTGTATCTACAGAGCTCACTATATTCAGAAAGCCACAAGTAGTTCTGCCCAAGTTCTAGGCATATTTTTGCTATAGATTTCCAGTCATTAGGGGTCAAGATTTCAAAAGACAAATTTTGTAATAGCATCTTAACATAAGCTGATGTAGCCCCATAAAGAGTGCAAGCTTTTTTCAGGTCTTTGAGGATTTCTATATCAAAAGGTGAGTATCTTCTACTTTCTTGACCTGAAGAATTAAACTGTTGAATTACAGGAAAAATGTGGTGTTGAAATTCTGATACATTTTTCCCTTCTTCTCTGGCCTTAATTAGTCCCTTTTGCAATCTACTCATAGGAGCAGCTGGATGCTGGGGGGGAGGTGCTGGATGCTGGGGGGGAGGTGCTAGATGCTGGGGGGGAGGTGCTGGTGCTGTCACTGCCCCTTCTACTACCCCTCCTCCCTCCATCCCGGAGGGTGGAGTTGATGAAGGAGAGTCAATTACCTGCTCCTCAGGTGGGGCTGAGGCTGCCTCAGATTCACCCCACCCTTGAGCCTCACTTAAGTCTCCCTACCCTGTGGGGATATGGCCATTAATCTGTTCTTTGTCTTCCTCCTTTATCTCAGGCTTTCCCCTTTGGCTATTCCTAGAGTTTTTTTCCTTTTCTCCTAGACCAAGTACGGTATTTTAAGGCCATCTGTATCATATTGTATAAAAAGAATACTTCAATGGAAACTGAACGAGGACCATTTTCATTGTAATATGCGAAGAGCTATTGACCAACCAATGCCCAGTTTTTTAGAGAGATTTGCTCTTCCTCTAAGAACCAAGGGGAGGTGCATTCTAATGCAGCCAGAAGTCTAGCTGCCTGTCCCCAAGTTACAAGTAGCCCTTGATCTTCTATCAGCTTAAGCAGGCTTTCTATAGCACCACTCCTGGGTGGGGCTGGGGTTTGTGGGGTTGGGGTGGGGGATGAAGAATCTTTACCTAAGATCTGTCCCATTTTCGCCAAAAAAGGTTGTACTCACTCAGTTCCTGGTCACTGGAGACTTCTTCAGTGAAAGTAGAGTCCTTGGTTCCCACGCTTGGGCGCCAAATGATATGAGTTCAAATGTTGGAGTTCTTGTTCTTCTCAAGGCACAGCCGATTTAGAGGCTTAGAGCCCTTCGGATGTCTCGAAATCCAAAGGTTCTGTCCTTCAGCCTCTGCCTCTGCTTTCTTCTGCCTCCAACCAACACAGAGATGGAATGTCTCTCTTGACTCCTTCTGGGGAGCTCAGCCACCAATTTGCCGCGGAGAGAGGGCTTCTGGCGTAGCTCCACTGAAATTCGTCAAAGTGTTCTCCGCACCAGAGTCGCTCCTCTCGAGTCCAGTACGATCAGCCAGCCAAGAGGAAAAAATGTATTCTGCCATAGAGCCCTCATCGCTGGCCTTTTATCTGACTCTTCTGAGAGAATGGGATTATGGGTTTTCTCCCATAGTGCTCTCTGGCCCAACGAGCTTCAAGGGAGGTGTGAACTCATTGAACTCCAATGAGTAAAGGTGTGAACACAAGCCTTGTATTGATTAGTTCTACTTAGTACCTTGTTTCAGGTTCTGCCCAAAACATCTTCTTGTAAGATTAGATCAACTCTAATTAGTTAGCAGTTAGTAAGGATTCCAACAAATAATGATTTGGAACACTCTTTCATATGAGTGGTAATAGTTTCAATTTCATCCTCTGAAAATTGTCTGTTCATATCCTTTGACCATTTATCAATTGGAGAATGGCTTGATTTCTTATAAATTTGAGTCAGTTCTCTATATATTTTGGAAATGAGGCCTTTATCAGAACCTTTAACTGTGAAGATGTTTTCCCAGTTTGTTGCTTCCCTTCTAATCTTGTTTGCATTAGTTTTGTTTGTACAAAGGCTTTTTAATTTGATGTAATCAAAATTTTCTATTTTGTGATCAGTAATGTTCTCTAGTTCATCTTTGGTCACAAATTTCTTTCTCCTCCACAAGTCTGAGAGATAAACCATTCTATGTTCCTCTAATTTATTTATAATCTCGTTCTTTATGCCTAGTTCATGGACCCATTTTGATCTTATCTTTGTATATGGTGTTAAGTGTGGGTCCATGCCTAATTTCTGCCATACTAATTTCCAATTATCCCAGCAGGTTTTATCAAATAATGAATTCTTTTCCCAGAAGTTAGGGGCTTTGGGTTTGTCAAACACTAGATTGCTACAGTTGATTATTCTGTCTTGTGAACCTAACCTTTTCCACTGATCTACAAATCTATTTCTTAGCCAATACCAAATGGTTTTGGTGACTGCTGCTTTATAATATAATTTTGGATCAGGTACAGCTATGCCACCTTCATTTGATTTTTTTTTTCATTAATTCCCTTGAGATTCTCGACTTCTTATTGTTCCATACGAATTTTGTTGTTATTTTTTCTAGATCATTAAAATATTTTCTTGGAAGTCTGATTGGTATAGCACTAAATAAATAGATTAGTTTAGGGAGTATTGTCATCTTTATTATGTTCGCTCAGCCGATCCAAGAGCACTTAATATTTTTCCAATTATTTAAGTCTGACTTTATTTGTGTGGAGACTTTTTTATAATTTTGCTCATATAATTCCTGACTTTCCTTTAGTAGATAGATTCCCAAATATTTTATGGTATCAACAGTTATTCTGAATGGAATTTCTCTTTGTATCTCTTGCTGTTGGGTTCTGTTGGTGATGTATAAAAATGCTGAGGATTTATGGGGATTTATTTTGTAGCCAGCTCCTTTGCTAAAATTATGAATTATTTCTAATAGCTTTTTAGTAGAATCTCTGGGGTTCTCTAGGTATACCATCATATCATCTGCAAAGAGTGATAGTTTGATTTCCTCATTGCCTACTCTAATTCCTTTAATATCTTTCTCGACTCATTGCCAAGGCTAGTGTTTCTAATACGATATTAAATAATAATGGTGATAGTGGGCAACCTTGCTTCACTCCAGATCTTACTGGGAAAAGTTCCAGTTTTTCCCCATTGCATATGATGCTTACTGAAGGTTTTAAATATATGCTCCTGACTATTTTAAGGAAAAGTCCATTTATTCCTATGCTCTCAAGTGTTTTTATTAGGAATGGATGTTGGATTTTATCAAATGCTTTTTCTGCATCTATTGAGATGATCATATGGTTTTTGTTTGTTTGGTTATTGGTATAGTTAATTATGCTAATAGTTTTCCTAATATTGAACCAGCCCTGCATTCTTGGTATAAATCCTACTTGGTCATAGTGTATTATCCTGGTGATGATTTTCTGTAATCTTTTTGCTAATATTTTATTTAAGATTTTAGCATCAATATTCATTAGGGAGATTGGTCTATAATTTTCTTTCTCTGTTTTCAGCCTACCTGGTTTAGGTATCAGTACCATGTCTATGTCATAAAAGGAGTTTGGTAGGACTCCTTCAATGCCTATTTTTTCAAATAGTTTATTTAGCATTGGAGTTAATTGTTCTTTAAATGTTTGGTAGAATTCACATGTAAATCCATCTGGTCCTGGGGATTTTTTCTTAGGGAGTTGATTGATAGTTTGTTCTATTTCTTTTTCTGAGATGGGACTGTTTAGGATATTTATTTCTTCCTCTGTTAGTTTGGGCAAGCTATATTTTTGGAGGTATTCTTCTATTTCATTTAAGTTGTCGAATTTATTGGCATAAAGTTGGGCAAAGTAACTCCTAATTATTGCTCTAATTTCCTCTTCATTAGTGGTGAGTTCTCCCTTTTCATTTTTAAGACTAACAATTTGATTTTCCTCTTTCCTTTTTTTTAATCAGATTTACTAAGGGTTTATCTATTTTGTTGTTTTTTTCATAGAACCAACTCTTAGTTTTATTAATTAATTCAATAGTTTTTTTTTTTTTTTTTACTTTCAATTTTATTGATCTCTCCTTTTATTTTTAGAATTTCAAGTTTAGTGTTTGACTGGGGGTTTTTAATTTGTTCCTTTTCTAGCATTTTTAGTTGCAAACCCAATTCATTGACCTTCTCTTTCTCTATTTTATACAAATAGGCCTCTAGAGATATGAAATTTCCCCTTATTACCGCTTTGGCTGCATCCCATACATTTTGGTATGATGTCTCATTATTATCGTTTTCTTGGGTGAAGTTATTAATTATGTCTATGATTTGCTGTTTCACCCAATCATTCTTTAGTATGAGATTATTTAGTTTCCAATTATTTTTTGGTCTACTTCCCCCTGGTTTTTTGTTGAATATAATTTTCATTGCATCGTGGTCTGAAAAGGATGCATTTACTATTTCTGCCTTACTGCATTTGAGTTTGAGGTTTTTATGTCCTAATATATGGTCAATTTTTGTATAGGTTCCATGAACTGCTGAAAAGAAAGTGTATTCCTTTCTGTCTCCATTACATTTTCTCCAGAGATCTATCATATTTAACTTTTCTAGTATTCTATTTACCTCTTTGACTTCTTTCTTATTTATTTTGTGGTTTGATTTATCTAATTCTGAGAGTGCAAGGTTAAGATCTCCCACTATTATAGTTTTACTGTCTATTTCTTCTTGCAGCTCTCTTAGTTTCTCTTTTAAGAATTTAGATGCTACCCCACTTGGTGCATATATGTTTAATATAGATAGTGCTTCATTATCCATGCTACCCTTTAGCAAGATATAGTGCCCTTCCTTATCTCTTTTAATTAGATCAATTTTTGCTTTAGCTTGATCTGAGATCAGGATGGCTACCCCTGCTTTTTTGACTTCACCTGAAGCATAGTAGATTTTGCTCCAACCTTTTACCTTTAACCTGCATGTATCTCCCCGCTTCAGGTGTGTTTCCTGTAAACAACATATTGTAGGATTCTGGCTTTTAATCCATTCTGCTAACCACTTCCTCTTTATGGGGGAGTTTACCCCGTTCAGGTTTATGGTTAGAATGACCAATTTTGTATTGCTTGCCATCTTGTTAACCCCGGTTTATGCTTTTCTCCCTTCTTTCCCCTTTCCCCCCCTTCCCAGTATTAAGCTTGTGAGCACCACTTGCTTCTCACAGCCCTCCCTTTTTAGTATCCCTCCCCCCGCCTTAGAGTTCCTCCCCCTATCTTACCCCTTTCCCTCCCAGTTCCCATATTCCCTTCCTCTTAGCTTATTCCTTCCCTTTTCACTTTTCCCTTCTCACTTTTCAATGAGGTGGGAGAAGTTTCACCATAGATTGAATATGTCTTAAGATTTTTCACTTAAAGCCAATTCTGAAGGCAGTAAGATACCCACTATATTCATCCCCCTCCATTCTTTCTCTCAGATATAATAGGTTTTCTTTGCCTCTTCATGAGATGTACTACCCCCACTTTACCCTTTTTCTGATACAATGTCCTTTCCACATCAATTTCTAGAACAAGGTATACATGTATTCTTTTTACATCTATATAGTCAAAATATAGTTCCCAAGATTAATCTTTACCTTTTTAGATTTCTCTTGAGTTCTATATTTGTAGATCAAACTTTTTGTTAAGTTCTGGCTTTTTCATCAAAAATAGGTGAAATTTGCTTACTTCGTTGAATGTCCCTCTTCTTCCCTGGAAAAAGATGCTCATTCTAGCTGGGTAAGTTATTTTTGGTTGCATCCCAAGTTCCTTAGCCTTTCAGAATATCATATTCCAGGCCCTTCGATCCTTTAATGTGGATGCTGGTAGATCCTGGGTGACCCTTATTGTGGCTCCTCGATACTTGAATTGGGTTTTTCTAGCTGCTTGCAATATTTTTTCCTTCATCTGAGAGTTCTGGCATTTGGCCACTATATTTCTTGGTGTTTTGATTTTAGGATCCCTTTCAGTGGGTGATCGATGAATTCTTTCAATGTCTATTTTACCCTCTGTTCCTATGACTTCTGGGCAGTTCTCTTTGATAATTTCCTGGAAAATAGTGTCCAGGCTCTTTTTTTCATCATGCTTTTCTGGGAGTCCAATGATTCTCAGATTGTCTCTCCTAGATCTGTTTTCCAGGTCTGTTGTCTTCCCCAGGAGGTATTTCACATTCTTTTCCATTGTTTGATTTTTTTGGATTTGCTTGACTGATTCTTCTTTTCTCCTCGAGTCATTCAATTCTAATTGTTCAATTCTGATTTTCAATGAAGTATTTTCTTCACTCACTTTTTAAAAATCTTTTTCTAATTTTTTTCCATTTCGCCAATTTTGTTTTTTGCGAGCTATTTTCTGTTTCCAGTTCACTAATCCTGTTTTTCAAGGATTTTATTTCTTTATCCAGTCTCTCTTTAAATGAGTGGGATGACTTCTCCAGACTCTCTTGCCAAGCCTCCCTCTCCTTTTCCCATTTTTCTTCTAGCTCTCTTGAGAGCCTTTTTAATTACTTCTATGAGGTTCATCTGCACTGAGGAACAGACGATCTCCTCCTTTGGGGATTCACCTGGAGACAATCTGTTTTTAATCTCCTCAGGGTTTAGAGTCTGCTCTCTATCTGTATAGAAGCTGTCAAGGGTTAAAGTCCTCTTCAATTTTTTGCTCATTTTGTCAAAGAATCAAAGACAAACTAGCAAAGAAAAAAAGAAACAATCCCTAAATGGAGTCTGCTTTTTTGGGGGGAGGGGCTGGGTGGTGTTACCACGCTTCCTCTTCAGACTGTGAGGGCAGCAGCGAGGCACTAGCAGGACTGTGCTGCATCTGCACTATGAGACTCCGAGAACATGCTGAGACACTGTGGGGGAGTGGTGGCCAGGTCCCGAGAGACTCCAGCTGTTTGGGGTTGTGTTCTTCACCCCCCGTGTTTTTAGCTTCTCTGCTGGGCTGCTGACTTGCTGCCAGGGCAAAGTATCCAATCCTGTAGCAAAGCTCTCCCCGCAGAGACTGCTGCAATCACACCCCACCCCCTCTCCAGTCTGCTCCCGTGCTCTCACTGCTGCTGCCCTCAGCCTGTGCCGGATCTAAAACCATCCCCACTCTTGAGCAAAAACAGACCTTTCCTACCGATTCTCAAGGATGGCTTCTCGTGGTAACTATTTGTGAGGTTTTTTTCGGTCAAGCATTAATTCAGAGACTTGTAATGAAATGGATAGTGAGAGAACGCGGAGGTTACACAGCTGTGTGCCTTCTCTCCATCATCTTGGCCGGAAGCCAAATTTTCAGATTTTCAAGACTTTGTCCCAACCAAATTCAAACTTAATGAAAATTTTAACATATAAGAGCCAATATCAAAGATTAATTTAAAAAAAATACTTTACATAGACAAATTGTTTATGTTTACATGGGAATGTATGCCATATGGTTAAGATAGATAATAGTATTTGGGTGATGAAAAAGAAATATTGGGGCAAAGTTGAGTATGATTTGACTCTAAAAAGCAAAATTGTCTAGGAAAAAATAAATAGTAATTATGTTGTACAAATGAGGTACAGAGAAAGAATAGACAAAAAAGCATTAGAGTGGGATGGAAGGCTCATCATTCTAAAAAAACTACTTGCATTCAGGAATGAGTTAAGCAGGCAGTTATATATACATACATACATATACATATATATATATATACATATATATATATACATATATATATATATATGTATGTGTGTATATATATATATATATATATATATATATATATATATCAAAATCTAGAAATAAATGAGAGAGGAAATAGAATAGGAGGGTTATAGAAGGATGTGTAGATTGATGACAGTTGGAGAAGGTCTATAGATTAATACCCATATGATGAAGGCTAAGGTGAGATACAGAAGAGAGTGTATAAAAATGGTAATGGAACAACAGATGTTGATTATTGGGAAAGGAGAAAAGAAGGAGGGAAGAATAGCATAGGATATGGGGGTTTATAATAATCAGAGGAGGATAAAGTCATTCCAGTATCTTTGCCAAAAATACAAAATGGATAGTATTGGTGTGTTTTGGCTTCTGTGGGTAAGAAAGAGCTGTACACAACTGAATACTGAACAACAACAAAAATATTCATCTCCTTTTATACTAATACTCAGATTATACACACACACACACACACACACATATTTATAACTACAAAATTCAAGTAATATATAAATAATGTTAGAGACTGTTAAAAGAAGTAGGAATAGGAATAAGATTTTTTTTTTTTTTTTGGTATTAGTAGTAGTCATTTTCACTGAGATGAAATAAAATAATAAATAAAAGGGGAAAACCATAAGAGAAAAAAATAGAAGAAAAAAAAAGAATGTGAACATAGCATGTTTTGATTAACATTCAATCTCCACAGTTATTTCTCTGCATGCAGATGACCTTTTCTATCCAAACTTTATTGGGATTGCCTTGAACCACTTCAAAGAACCAAGTCTTTCATATTTGATCATTACAGAATCATGCTATTACTATATACAAAGTATTCCTGGTTCTGCTTGTTTCACTCAGCATCTGTTTATGTAAACTTTTTCAGGCCTTTCTAAAAACAGTTTGTTCATAATTTTTTATAGAACAATAATATTCCAGCATTTTCACATGGCATAATTTATTCAGCCATTCCCCAGTTGATGAGCATCCACTCATTTTCCAATTCTTTGTTACCACATAAAGAACTGCTACATACATTTTTGCACACATGAGTTCTTTTCTTTCCTTTGTGATTTTCTTAGATACAGACCCAATAGTGGCACCGCAAGTTCAAAGGATATGGATAGTTTTATTGTCCTTTGGTCATAATTCTTAATTGCTCTTCAGAATGATTAGATTATTTCACAGCACTACCAACAAACCATTAATGTTTTCCCGCATCCCCTTCAACAATTATCATAACTTTTCCTATCATCTTAGCCAAACTGAGATGTTTGAGGTGATAGATCAGACTTGTTTTAATTTACTTATCTCTAATCAATAGTGATCTGGAGCATTTTTAAAATATGACTATAGATGGCTTCAATTTCTTCATCTAAAAATTGTCTCTTCATATCCTTTGCCCTTTTATTAATAGAGGAATGACATATTCTAATTCATATTTTGTAAATGAAAGCTTTCTTTATCAAAAATATTGTCTGTAAAAAGAAATTTTGAAGCTTTGTGCTTCCCTTCTAGGCTTGCCTGTGTTGATTTTGTTTGTGGAAAACTTTTATAATTTAATGGAATCAAAGTTGTCCAATTTTCATTTTGTAATATCTTCAGTTCTTCTTTGGCCACAAATCCTCCCTTCTCCAAAGATCTTATAGATAAATTATTCCTTGCTATCCTAATTTGTTTCTGTCACCTAATTTGTCCAAATCATGTTCTCATTTTGACCTTATTTTGGTGTGAGATGCTCCAGCAACTTTTATGAAATAGTTTTTATTCCAAATACTGGAGTTTGGGGGTTTATCAAATATTAGATTATTATAGTAATTGATTATTGAGTGATGGGTATTTAACCTATTCCAGTGATCCACTACATTATTTCTTAGCCTGTACAACATTGTTTTGGTGACTGCTGTATTACAATATAGTTTTAGATCTGGTACTTCTAAGCCACCAATCTTTGTATTTTTTCTATTAATTTCTTTCATATCTTGATCTTTTATTTTTATACATGAATTTTGTTATTGTTTTTTCTAGTTCTATAAAATACATTTTGGCAGTTAGGTTGGTATGGCACTGAACAATTAGATTAGGTAGCTCAAGATTGGCCTACCCATGGGAGATTGATATTTTTTCCAGTTGTTTAGCTATGACTTTATTTGTGTGAGAAGTTTTTTGTAATTGTGTTCTTATAGTTTCTGAGTTTGTCTTGGTAGATAGACACCCTTTTTAAAAAAATTTTGTGTACAGTTATTTTAAATTAAATTTCTCTATCTCTTGCCACTGTGCTTTGTTAGTAATGTATAAAAATACTTATGATTTTTAACTTAATATAATCAAAATTATATTTTCCATTCCATAAAGCACTCTAGTTTTTCTTTGGCTACACATTCCTTCCTTCTCCACAGATTTAAAAGATAGATTAACCTCTGTTCTAGTTTACTTATACTATTATTTGTTACATCTGAATCATGATCTCTTTTGACCTTATCTTGGTATACAGTATTAGGTGTTAGTCAATGGTTTGTGTCTGTCATACTGTTTACCAATTTTCCCAGAAATTTTTGTCAAATACTGAGTTCTTATGCCATAAGCTAGGGTCTTTGGATTTATCAAATACCAGATTACTGGAGTCATTGACTATTGCGTCTTGTGAACTTAACCTACTCTACTTATCAACTACTCTGTTTCTTAGGTTTTGATACCTGCTATTTTGTAATATAGTTTTGAATCTGATATATAATTGGTCTTTGGTGTTTTCCATACATTTCTTCTGGTTCTTAAAAAAAATTTTCAACTGAATTCTGGTAAAATTCCCATTTAGATAGATATATAGATAATGTGTTTGCATATGTGTGTGCATGTCTATGTGTGTGTCCATAGATATAGATAATATTTTTCCTCTTATTCTTGAACTTTAAGGCATTTTTGCTTGTAATTGTTTGTAATATTATATCAATTCTTTTTTTTAAATCATAACTTAAGTAATCAAAAAATTCTCATATTTTCTCTCTTTGTTAAGTTCTATTTCTAAGGAATATTTCATATTGTCTTCCATTTCATCATTTTTATTTTGTTTTATAATTTTCTTTATGTTTTATAATGCTTCTCACCCTTGCCCAAATCTATTTTTCAAGGAGTTATTTACTTCCTCGAGATTTTGTCTCTCTTTTCCTAATGGGTTGAATTTTCGTAATTTTCTTGATTTTCTTGGATTGTTTTTTTTTTTTCCTTCAAAATTTTCCTCAATATCTCTTATTTGCTTTTTGAAATGTTTTTGTTATTTTTTTCTAAGAACTTGTTTTGGCCTTGGAATCATTTTACATTTTTTTGAGGTAAAAGTGACTTTAAAATTTCACTTTCTTCTTCTGCAATATGAATCTAAATCTTCTTTTACACCATGGAAGTTATTTATGGTTGAGGTTTTTTCCTTTGTTTAAACGATTTTATTTTGTTCCTTTTCCTTTTTTGAAGCTTGGTACTATAATTTTTAAATTTATTTTTATTCCAACTTATGGATTAATTGGGCCCTAGGTCTATTTATATTTTATTTTCAGAATTTTGTCCATTACTCTCAGGTAGTCTTCTCCTTTCCTAAGTCATGTCTAAGGCCCTCCCTTCCCCCAGCCATACTGTCCTAAGAATTATCTTGCTCCCTACAGTATCACACTCACTGACATATATTTGCTTCCCTTGTCCAAAGTTACAGTCTGGAGATATTAATAAAGAAGCAGAGACAATCCATCCTCTTTAGGAAATTACATTCTTTAAAAAATATGGCTTAAAAAGTCATATAATATATGAAACACAAGCACTATATACACATGTATATATGCTCTGTGTTTGTATGTATGTAAGTGCCTGTGTATGTGAGGGGGGTCTTTCTCTTACCCCCTCAAAACATTTGAGAAGAAAGAATAACTGGAGAAAAGGAGAAAAAAGATCAATCTCTATGAGATTTTTTTTTTCTTGAGAGGATTACATCACACCTCTCATTCATATATCTTCCAGTAGAGGTTTTTTTTCCCCAAAAAAATTTCCAAAATCGATTAGTAGAATTTATAAGAGAAGAAAGCATTTTAAATTAGAGTTTCTTTAAATCAATATTTTAAAAACTATTCACTTTTCAAATATCTTTCTAGTGAATTTGTACTATTTATGTCTTTTTCCTTCAATTTTTCATATTTCATATTTTTCAATTATATTTAAAACAATTTTACATTTGTTTTCAAAACACTGAGTTAAAAATTGTCTCCTTTCTTTCCTACTCCAAGACCTTTAAGAAGATACACGTGAAGTTATGTAAAACATTTCCACCAAAGTCAGATTGTGAAAAAAAATTATAAATTTCCCCCATTCCCCAAAAGGAATAAATTAAAGAGAGACTGAGAGAGAGACACACATATACACACAGAGAAATAATGACAGAGACTGAGACAGAGACATAGATACACAGAGAGAAACACCTACAAACACAAAGAGAATGTCCTTCAACTTATATGTAGAAACAATAATTTCTTTTTCTGGATATGGATAGCATTTTTCTCCCTAAATCCTTCAGAGTTGTCAGGGATCATTGTATTGCTAAGGATAGCAAAGTTGTTCACAGTTGATGATTCCACACTATTTCTATCACTTTTCTCTTTGATTGAGTTTATGTAGGATTTTCCAGGTTTTTCTGAGATTACCTTGCTCATCATTTCTTAGAGAACAATAATATTCCATCATAATCATATTCCACAAATTATTCAGCCATTCTCCAATTGATGGGCATCCCCTTAATTTCCAATTCTTTGCCCTTCGAAGAAAGGTGCTATAAATATTTTTGTACACATAGATCTTTTTCCCTTTTAAAAAAAATCTCTTTAACAATAAATTTAAAAGTCTCTTTTAGAATTCAAGCTTACTAGTGGGATTTTTAGGTCAAAAGATATGCATGATTTTATACTCATAGTTTGTAGTTCATATCAGTTGATCTTTTATGAATTGGACAATGTCATATATGTATATATATATATATAAATTTGACTCAATTTCCTATACATTTGACAAATGAGGCCTTCATCAGTTTACTTATTTCAGAATTATTTGCTTAATTACTATTGGTAACTGTATTTCTCCCTGTCTATTCTATTCTTGCTCTTCTTTCACCCTCACCTTCTTGTAAAGTGTTCTGCTACTGACAACCCCATCCCCAATATGACCTCTCTTTTATCACCTTCCCCCCTTTCCATATCTCTTAACATACTACTTTTCTTCATGTTGACATGTTATTTCATTTGACCCTTACATGTGGGAAAACTGAGATGGTCTAAGTAAATTAATAAAGATGGCATATAAAACTCTTACTTTTCTGAGACAGGATTTAGTCACAGCCTCTAAGAACAAAACTTTATCTAGTAGCACCTGGATATTAAATAACATACTAATTTCTTACTTTGTCTACATTCAAAGTCTTCTTTATCAGTTAATTGTCTCATTCTACTTTATTTCACATGATTTCCCTCAATATGTATTATACTCTAAATAAAGTAGATCACTTGTCATATCTCATATATCATTGAGCATTTCATTTAATATAAATTATGTTTTGATGTATCTCTTAATTTCTCCCCTTCTTTGTACCAAAATGTTTAAACCCTATTAATTCTTCAAAATCAACCTCCAAAAGCTTTCTGAGAATCTCCTCATACACAGTGGAGTTGATTTTTGTTGTTACTGTTGTTTGGAGATTTGTTGTTTGTTAGTTTTTTGCTTATTTTTGTGTATTTTATTTACTTTCAATATTATTTTATTTTTCCAATTCCATGTAAAATTTTCAATATTCAATTTTGTAAGTTTTTGAGTACTAATCTTTTCTCCCTCTCTTACCTTCCCCCACCCCAAGACAACAAGCAATCTGGCATAAGTTATGTGTGTATAATTATTTTAAACATATTTCCACGTAGTGAAAGAAAAAAGCAAAACAAAAGGGAAAAACCAAGAGGATAAAAAACAAACCAAAAAACAAAACAAAACAAAAACATGAAAATAGTATGCTAAAATCCACATTCAGTTTTTATAGATCTCTCTCTGCATGTGGATGGAATTTTATATTCCAAGTCTTTCAAATAATTTTGGATCACTGTATTATTGAGAAGAGCTAAGTCTATCATAATTGATTACCATATAATGTGCTGTTACTATGTAGTGTTCTCCTGGTTCTGCTCACTTCACTAAGCATTGGTTTATGTAAGGTTTTTTTTTTTTTTTCCCCAGGCTTCTCTAAAATCAGCCTGCTCATTATTTCTTATAGAACAATCATATTCCATTAAATTTATATTTCATTTCTTATCTTGCCATTCCTCCTCAATATATGAAGGTTATTTTTATACAAACTTACTTCTCTATCCTATTCTGCAAAATAATTACTATATTCATTTCCTATAGTGTGGTATATATGTGAGTAAGAATTAATTATTCTTAACTCTGGACCTGAAGTCAGGAAGATTTGTATTCAAATGTGGCCCCAGATATTTACTAGCTATATAACATTAGACAAATCATGACATTGATCTGCCTCAAAAGTAAGATAAGCATAATAATAAAAACTATCTCTCAGCATTCTTGTGAGGATAAAATGATATATTATTAGCACAGTATCTGGCATATGCTTAGTGCTTCCTTCTTTTTCCTGCCCATTTTCTTTGGATATTATGGATACTTGATTCAGTTTCAATTGTGATGATATGGAAAATTTAATGGAAAAGAGGTAACATTTTAGATGGACTTCAAGGGAAGATATATCCACTGACAAATGGGCAGAGTAAAGTTAATTCAATGCATGGTCTGAGCAAAGAGATAGAAGAGGGTAAACTTTTTTGATTTCATGACACAAACTAAACTTTCCATTTTAAGGAGCCAGCCAACAGATGCCTCATATAATTGTTATCCCCAAATTCTCAATGTCCAAGTCATAGCCAAACAATAAGCCAGAACCTCTTAAGAATGTTACCCTCAAAGAGAAACAGGACTTTACAAACTATCACTAACTGAACTTCTTTCCACTGGTTCTCAGTAGTAAATAATATGACCAAAATTTGCCCTTCATTGTTGCTTTGACATAGATTGATAGAAATAATCTATAGATAATGAAAAATAAATTGTCTTCCCTATTGATCTTCTTATAAAGTTTTTTTTATTTTAATTGATATTTTCATGAATGTTATAAAATCATTTAAAGTTGTTCATAAAAAGGTGCTTGAATTATTTTATGTCTATAACGGTTGTTGGTCTTGAGTTTAAATGATATGACTATTAAAAACACACATTTGGATTTCTGATCTTTTAAGTAAGGCCTATTGTGATATACTGATTTTTAAAATCCTTAAAAAATAAAAATAATAATTTCCATGATTCACTTTTTGATTTTTAGCATTAATATGTATGTATGCATATAGAAATGTATATTTATATGATATTTGTGATAGATAAACATTGTTTATGAATATATGTATATAATATGCATATATAAATATATACACATATATGGCATCTTGATATATTTCTTTGACAACAATAGTCCATTTGAGTTACTTTCTCATGGTCTTGGAGAAAATGAGATATTTTGGAGATATTTTGTTCATGTTTTTATCAGTTTTCTTTTCATGCTATTAAATAAATATATATATATTTTAAAAATGATGATTTAATATGATAGGTTTATGCTAGAAATTGATGATCAAGAGCAATGATTTGCTTTGTCCTCAAGCTTTTATGGCATTCTTTTCTTAAATCAACAGAAAACCTAGAGTAGTGTAGCACTTTAGAAAATATATTAAAATGCCAACAACCCTGAATATTATATTGCTGATAAAGGTAGGAAAACATTTGCAGACCATAATAAATAGTATTTAGATACTTTTTTAAATATTAAGTTAAAAACGAAGTTGTTTCTCTAGTAGTTTCTATTTTAGTTTTGAAACAATGTATGTAGAGATAAGGAATTGGAGGTGGATATATATCATTTAGGGGGATTTATGGTTTATCTGTTTTATTTTACAGCTAATTCAGACCATCAGTGCTGTTGATAGGGATGCTTCTGTAGAAGACCATCGGTTTTCCTTCAATCTGTCTACCGAAGCCACAAGCAACTTGAGTTTTACTGTTAGAGATAATCAAGGTAGTGTCACTCACTTCCAGCCTTTCATACCTTTCTTCATGAAAGATGCATGCATATAACAGACATTATAAAGTGATATTTTTCAAACTGTTTTCTCTTATTTCAATACAATGTTGGAATTTAGGTCACAGGAAAAAGAATAAAAATAGAGAAGCAACATGTTTAATATAGTACTTTGAATTATGTTTCTCTTAAAATGTATCCAAAGGAAAAAGGTTTGCTGTTGCTATTGTTGTTATTTTCATAATTTCTTAACAATTCCGTGTTGTGGTATGTCATAGAACATTGAATGGCAAAGGAACTGGGTCCTTTATATGTTAATAGAAGTTCTGATATTGACCTATTTTAGATCTTTTAATTGTGAAAAGGCTATCTATCCATACAACTATCCACACATTTATTCATTCACATATACATATGAATGCATATAAACATAAATATATCTGTACACATATATGTATTTCTAAGATATGTTGGGTTGATAGATTGAAAGGCTTTTATAATCATTAATGAATGGCTATAATTGTCTCTGGAATTGTTGTGCCTATATCTTTCAAATGACAAAAAACAAAACAAAACAAAACAAAAGAACTATCATTGAATTCTTCTGACTCTTTTCCCATTTTCAATTTGAAGACTAATTCTCCAAAAAAAAAAGGGGAGGGGAGAGAATTATCTAATAATCGTCCTTTTAAACTGCATGAATCAATATATCCAAACAAAAATGGTTTTATCAAAAATTATATAATCAAACATCTAAAAAAATCTAATGAGATAAAAATGTATATGTTGTATAACTGATTTTACTGTAACTGCTTTAATTACATAATTAATATTTATTAAAAGCATCATACTTTTATAACTTGAAGTGTCCTTAATTTTGCTATTCCTGTCAGTTACCATATCAAAAAAAATGTGCCATTTAGTTTTATAACTTTCTCAAATAAAATATTATACTATCTTCTGGTTCTTTAAAAAAATATACATCAACAGAATTACATGTTAAAATAGAATATCAACAATAAAGATCATATTATTTAAGGTCATAGGACCATAATACTAAAGTTAGAAGATTCTTCTGAAGACATTTGGCCTATAAAATCTTCTTTTACAGATGAGAAAATTTTTTAAAAAAGCAATTTAATGATTCATCCAAGGTAACAGAAATATTGTTTATCAGAGGCTGAAGTTGGACCTACCTAGGTTTCATTACACCAAAATCAATGTTCTCTCCACTGTACATAAATAAGAAAGAATTTTCTGTTTTATTTAAATTATCATAGCATTTAAAGAATAAGTACTGATTCTTCATTATCTTGTGTGAAGGCTTTTTTCTGGGTGTTTTATTGATAGACAATTCTGATATCAGTTCAAAGGCCAAAATACTATATTACTGCAGATATTATTTCAATCTAATCTGACAAGAAAACTTTGTTCTACAGCAAACTAAATTACACTGGGGTAAAATACTTAAAACTTTTCTTTTGATGTTCAAAGATGATTAGTTTCAAACTCTACTAAAATATATGTCTCATATTGATGATTAATTATTTGGGCAACTCAGTGTGATTATATTTTCAAAAATCATTATATATTAAATAGGAAAGGAGTTCTCTTTATCCTAACTTTAAATATTTTAATTAAGTCTTTCTTATAAGAATTCATCTATTCTTCCAGAACCAACAATAACTGAATTCCAAGTGTTTTTTTCTTCATATTATTTTAACACATTTGACTGGATAATTTATTTGTAATAAGGCTTAAGGCAAACTGATATATCGAGCTATTAAAGAAAGCTTCTTATGTGTTTGAATAGAAATGGTTAATATTCAAGTGTATCAGAGAAAATAATAAATCAAGTTATATAAGAAAAATGTTTCACTTTAATCTTATATTTATTTATTTAGTTAGTTAGTTAGTTAGTGGTTTTTGCCCCTGAGGCAATTGGGGTTAAGTGACTTAAGTGACTTGTACAGAGTCACACCGATGGGAAGTGTTAAGTATCTGAGAGCTTTGATTTGAACTAAGGTCCTCCTGACTTCAAGGCTGGTGCTCTATTCATTTCACCACCTAGCTGCCCCTTGCTTAATTTTTGTGATCATTCAAGTCATGATGTAAAATGTTGTTTTTATGGTTCACATAATTATGCAGTGAAAATGGCACTTTGAAAAATAATTTAAAATTTATTACTATATTTTCAAAATTATGATCAAGGTTGTTATCTAATTGATATAGATTTCTTTTTACACAACATACCTTGTCTTATTAGAAAGTTATATTTGTCTTTGGGGTTTTTTTGTACCTTTAGATGAATTGTATTACTTTTTGTTTTTCTTTGAAACAAAGAATTGCTAAGTTGTGTTTCTGTATTAATTTTTAGATAACACAGCTGGAATTCTGACCAGTAGGAGTGGCTTTAGCCGTCAAGAACAGCCTGTCTTCTACCTGCCAATTTTAATCTCGGACAACGAAATCCCATCACTTACAAGTACAAATACTCTTACTATCCATGCCTGTGAGTGTGATGAGAATGGTGGTTCCCAGGCCTGCACATACGGAGCTCTTACATTTTCTATGGGCTTCAGTACAGAGTATTTAATTGCTATTTTGGCCTGTATACTAATAATATTAGGTGAGGAATGCAACATTGCTTTGTGATATCATTTGTTTTGATAAAATGATATAATTTTAATAATTAAAATTATTTTAATCTTTTTAAGTACAATATAAATGATTAATATGAAGAAGGATATATTTGTCTTACTGTTATAACATGAAATTATATAAATCCATTTGGGATACTGAGGCACTGTCTAACTACATAAACTTTTGATGCTCCTAAAAATCCTGAAAGATAGGTGTTATTATGCCCATTTTGCAGATGATGAAACTAATAAAAATAAATCAAGTTATTTGTCCAGGATCACATAAGTAAATGCCTGAAGCTAGATTTGAACTCATATCTTCCTATTTTCAGGACTAGCTATTTATCCCATGTTCCTCATCTAATTGACATATATATGCATAACACCATAGCACCTATGAATATTTTATCTAAAACCATCAGAATTCAAGCATGGGAAGCATATTAGAGATGTAGGCTCAGATAGTGAGAAGAAAAGTCAAATGACATCTGTATCTTTGTCAAGAAAACCGGAAATGAAATTATTAAAAAAAAGTATGACACAAACAAAAGGATAGTATAATCATTGCTCCTGTGAGGACATCAAAAGATTATTATTCTATCTTCAAGAAGGAAACATAGTATTCTTCCAATTTTAGTGATACTATAATCAAAACTTGATCTAAAGGCACACAACTAATAATCTTTATAAAAGCATATTTTCTTTCTACTACAGTTTGACTCATTACAAGCATATAAGAAGCACAATAAAAGGAAAAGGAAAAAAAAACAATAGGAAGAAGATAAATACAGAACAAATGAAGAATTGGTAAAGAAAAATACAGAGATGAGGAAAAAATAAAAAGACACTTCTATAAATACAATGATTTCTCTTGTATCTCTTGTCCTAGTGGTTAGTGAGAAGGAAGAACTCTTAATTTCTCATGTAGGAAGAAACTTTGTGAAGTGGAAAATAGAAAATATAATATTTAGCGCCCTTAAGGAACTATTGTAGCCAAAAAAATATAAATAAAGAACATATGTAAATATAGTAGACTGGCAATTCATAGGCAAGGTGGACCTGCAAGTACTTTCATGAGAAAAGACCATATTTAATGACATTTTACATAAATAGAGACATGAGGAATGACAGAGAGGGGGAAAATGTAAAAAAATAATAAATTTTGCAATTGTTATAAGCTTCTCTTTTTCATATATTATACTTTATTCAAATAAATGCTTACAAAATGCTTTACAATGCATAAGTTCTATATATCATTGTTTTTTTTTATGATTATTATTGTCATTACTAAGAATGTTCTTACTTTAATGAGCTCAGATAGAAATGATCTTGAGACATCGCAATTCAACTATTGTTATTTTGTATTTAATGTATTATGAATTATTGCAAAAGTGGGTAAAATAAGTATTTTATCATTAAATAAAAATATTGGGATATATTTTCATGTCCTGCAGGTTTACTGAAAATATCTTCATAATAACTCCACTAGTATATATGGGGAATGAGCTTTATCTCACCTTATAGTTTCTGTTAGTTCTCCATATTTTGAAAGCTTTTTGTTATACCTAGCTTGGAGTATTTAGTATACAGAGATCTGTTAAAATAGGTCCCTTAAGTTTTTCAACCATGTTATTATCTAAGTAATTAAAAATAGTAGTTCTTTGTATGACAGTTCTTTAGTTCCAGCACAGTTTATTGGTTAAGTTCTGAGGAAAGTTTGAGATCTGTTTGTTTTTGTTTGTTCTTTTTCTTCTTTAAATTTCTTATTCATCAGTTCATGCTACTTTTTAAAAAAGTGTTATTTCACAAAGTAATCTATATAACTATATGAGATATATGCATTTCAAAATCTAGTTTCCCATATAATGTTCTTCCATTTAGGAAAAAAAAAAAAAAAACTAATGAATACAATTCACCAAAAAACTTATAATGCAGCACTAAGGATATTTAAAGTTACAAATGCATATAGAAAATAAAGAAGACATTTGCTTTCTTTTCCCTTTTCTTTGAATTGTGATGGATAGAAAAGAAATAAAATATTAAGCCGATTATCAGTGTCTTCTGCTAAAAAAGCAACCACCTCAAAATAGTGCAAGTATACTGAGACAAGCTCATTACACTAAACTATCAGCCAAAAAAAAAAAAAAATTACTAAATTTCCTTAATCCATTTTACAAGGGTCTATATAGAACTGTTCACCAGAAAATCTGTTCAATTTATGTTCATAAGATTCCCACTCTATAAAGCAACATTTATAGTTTGAATTTTTACACCAAGATTTGTCCTTTTAACATATTACAAACTTTAATTATGCTTCCTCTGTGTTTGTATGTTTTGTTTTGTTTTTTCCAGTATTTATCTTCATGATCCTGGGCCTAAAGCAAGGACAGAAGCAGGCTCTATTTCCTGAAAAATGTGAAGAATTTAGGGAGAATATTGTTACATATGATGATGAAGGAGGTGGAGAAGAAGATACAGAGGCTTTTGATATTGCAGCACTGAGGACCCGCACTGTAATGAGAACAAAAAAGACTCGAAAGAATATCACCACTGAAATCAGGAGTCTATATAGGCAATCTCTGCAGGTGGGCCCAGACAGTGCTGTGTTTAAGGAATTCATTTTGGCCAAGCTTGAAGAAGCCAATACAGATCCTTGTGCACCTCCCTTTGATTCTCTTCAGACTTATGCTTTTGAGGGAACAGGGTCTCTAGCTGGGTCTCTTAGCTCTCTGGAGTCAAGCATTTCAGATCTGGATCAGAATTTTGATTACTTAACTGAATTAGGACCTCGTTTTAAAAAGTTAGCAAGTATGTATTGTTCGAGAGTTCATACAAAGAATTAGTTCTCCAGAGGACTTTTTTTTTTTTTTAATAAAGACACAGTAGGGGATATGTGATACAGTGGTGAATCAAATTGAACGTTTTAGTAGACCATATGTAAGCAGGTGAACGCTATGTCTGTCTTGCTTATCAGGTTCTCTAGCTTTTCTGGCTATTATAGAATCTGTTCCATTGTTTACTATGATCATCTTCTAAACTGAATCCTATTGACCACAAAGAGATAAAGGTTTTCTTAAGTGCCTATATTCTGTATCTGGTCTAAAGAGTAATTTGGGTGAAGGAAAGAATCATTTTTAAAAAGTTGCCTCTTTTGAAGATCTAATGACATGATATAACTTAGAAGAATATTTAAACAAATAAATGGGTTCTTCCCTGAGATTATTTTTCCTCTTCTTGGTCTTCCCTTGTACATACTCTGCCTAAATTAATCTTCAAATAATCTCCAAAGTGAGATGGAAGGATTATATTGATTAACCAAAGCTATGGTGTTTAAAATATATGTTATATTTACTAAGATAAAAACCTGAATATAAAAAAAGACAAGGGAATGTTTATAAGAAGCACTTGTAAGATATTTATTTATTTTTCCAATGATAAAACTAAAAATGTTTTTTTTTCATTATCAAAATGAAGATCTATTATGCAGTGTCAACATTTATTCATCATTAAATGATATTTGAATTTTATGAATCTATTGGGAAATGTGTTAAATTCATAATTAATATTTCACTAATATAAAAACATAGAAAAGAGGAATATTTTCAAGCTTGAATCAATATTCATATTAAATATGATAATCAACCACATTATCTATTATAGTGCATAAAATCCAATACTGTACAATTGAGGATATTTTCCATTTTATTAAGAGCTAAGAAGATGACTGATTTCTTAGCACAGGTTTTTTTATTATAGAATATAAAATTAGGTACAGTAGTCATTTTAATATAACAGTATTAAGGAACTTTAAAAAGCTAAGTTGCTGGACATAAAACTTTATGGTTAACATTAGATTATAAGATAGTAAAACACTTTAATTTCAATCTACCTCTTCAGATAAAGGTTCTTTATTACATCAAAATCAAGTCAGACTTTAAAATCCATTTCTCATTCTAGTTTTTGGATGGAGATTATTCAATAAAATATGTGCAGAAATCTTTTCTTTTACTGTTTCTGAATTTTAAGGGTAGAAATGGGGTGAAAAGCTGTTAGATATATAATAAATGATTTTTCATTGGCTATGACTGAAATTGGTTTAAGTACATTTAGTGTTCCCTTGTTTCTGTTCACTAAAGGTAAAACTGCTGTACCTTGCAATGAACTTGGAACTTGCACCACATTAAAAGTGGTGTCATGATCATTGTATTAGAGGGAATAATGTCTTCTTTTTCTCAGGTAAATTAAGCACAGGTATAGCAAATGAAGAGCACCTTCTAGAGGACAAGTTAAACAGGAACTATGCATATCATGTCTTCCCGACGTTTTGCTACTGTGTGTTTGGTAAAAAAGTAAACATGTGAGTCATTTGGCAATTTGTCATTTGAGAGTGACTTCATATTCATAATAGCTTAAAATAAAAATCAACACTTCAAAAAGGAGGAAGAAATGTCTGCGTTCCAATGCCAAAAAAAAAAAAAAAAGTGTACCTAGGGGCAATTAACATTTGTTGGTTATTCTTGATGTAGGAATTGGCAAGTATGACTAACAGATGAGACAATACGTACAGAGTGACTAAAAACTGGGTCTTTTGGGAATGATTCAAAATCTTGACATGGATAAATGGCCAGCAAGTTTTAAAAGGTTCACATTAATGTTTTGGCACTTATGGCTATCCATATCCAACGATACTGAAACAGATGTGGCAGAATGATTTCTAATTTGGATATTAGGAATATTAATAATGAAATACATATACAATGAATATGGTTATTTGCTCAACTGAAAAGTTTCCACTTAAAAAGTAGGAAAATAATTGATTTTAAAATTTCATTAACAAGTATAATTTCCTGATAATGTTTCAGTAATCATTTCCTATCTTTCTAACTACATAGGAATTATAGAAATATGTTATTTATGTTTCTAATAGTTGAAAGGTATAATTTTTAAGTACACACATACATATGAATAAACACACATATTACACAATAGGAGTTGAAGAGAAATTATAAGCCTGCATTCCATAATGCTTGATTTTTTAAAAAATATAATAAATTTTATGGGTTACATTTAAAACTGTCCATCTTGTCTGTGCTTCTTTCTGAATCTTCTTACCTTTTGAATTTTTACACAATTTCAATGGCCTTTTTAAATTTATCATTGTTTCTAAAATTTCTCCAATAAAAAGAGAGGGAAAAATCATTGTCTTAAATAAGCATGATTAAAACAAACCCACAGAGTAGCCATGTCTAAACAATGTATATTTCTATGCCTATAATTTATCATCTGTGTGTGTGTCTGTCTGTCTGTCTCTGTCCCTCCATCCCTCTCAAGTGAGAAATATGTTTCATCTTAAGTGCTCTAGAAACATTATCCAAAATTTATTTGATCAAAGTTCTTAAATATCTTCGTTTGTTTTTAACAGTATTTTTGTCATTATATAAATTTTTCTGATCTATTTACTTTGCTTTGCATCATGATACTCACCTTTCTTAGAATTCACTGAAATCTTCCCTTCATCATTTGTTAAGGCACAATAAACATTGATTATATTCATTTGCCTGTTTGTTTAAGCTTTCTCCAACTTTTCTCAACTTAAAGCTTTTGTACATTTGTTGTGTTTCACCTCTCTGTCATGAAATGGGCAGCATCTTTCATCACTGATCATCTAGGATTCTGGTTAGTTATTACAATGACAAGAAGTCCTAAGTCTTCCAAAGTTATTTGACTTTATAATATTATTGCATTTATATAAAGTGTTTTCTTGATGGTGCTTGTTGTGATCTTTTTCTTCTCAAAAAGCAGCCAGGTGATAAAAGTTCAGATCTTTAGGAAGAGTGAACTCAAGCTTAGTATGACTTAGCCTGGTTAGCTTAGAGGCCTATCTCTCTGCTTGGTTCTTCAGCCTCCAGCCAGCTCCAGTCTTCATGTCATTCTGGTGAAATCTCGACTTGTAGCGTCTTCACTCTCCGAAGAACACTTCTGCCACCAGCCAGCCAAGTGGAAAATATTCTGCCTTGCCTCGGAGAGAGGGCTTCTGGCGTAATTCTCTTGCAAACCTCCTTAGCCAAATGTCTAGTCATTATTTCTGTTGCTGCATTGTCTCCAATGGTTCTTATTACAGCTGTTTGTAAACGTCCCACAAAATCTGCAAAAGGTTCGTTGGGACCTTGCTCTATTTTTGTGAAAGCATTATTTCCATCTTTCTGTCCAGGGAGAGAATTCCAGGCTTTTATTGCAGCCTTAGAAATTTGCTCATAGACTGTTATGGGATAATAAATCTGTTCTGAACTCTCTGCATACTGACCTTCACCAGCTAGTTGGTCAAAAGTGATTTGTACAACAGCTCCTGTTTGCCTCTGCTTTACAGGAGAAGTTGACTGTGTTTCTGTCTCCCTCCCTCCCCCTTGTTCCACCCATGAACGGTTAATTGCGGGGGGAGGGTCATGAGATGTGGAATCACTTAATTCCTCCTGCTGTGAAGTATCATACTCAGAATTGTAATTAACTCCATTCTCATCTGATTCGTCCTCCTTTTCACCTAGTAAAGTTGGCAATTCTTCCTCCTGTACTTTCCTTTTCATCATTCTATCACTTAAATAACTTCTTATAGCCAATTGTATTACATTATATGTATTAATTATTGAGTTAGGCCCATTTTTATCATAGAATTGACAAAGATCCTCTCCAACCAATTTCCATTCATTTAGATCTAATTCCTTCCATAATTTTGACAATGCTCTCTAAACATTTTCCTTGAACAGCTTAGCTGAAATTCTACTTTAACTCTTTTAACAAAATTTCTTTGTTGTTTTTGGGTCAAGAAGACTTTTCCACTGGATCAGGATCAGCATTCCAGTGAAATCTCGACTTGTAGCGTCTTCCTCTCTCCGAAGAACACTTCTGCCACCAGCCAGCCAAGTGGAAAATATTCTGCCTTGCCTCGGAGAGAGGGCTTCTGGCGTAACTCTACTGAAATCTGACCGAGAGCTTCTGTCTGTTTCTTTTATCCAAGAGGGAGGAATTGTGGGATACGAGAGAGAGGGATTATGGGTTTTCTCCCATAGTGCTCTCTGGCCCAACGAGCTTCAAGGGAGGTGTGAACTCATTGAACTTAGTTCTACTTAGTACCTTGTTTCAGGTTCTGGCCAAAACAACTTCTTGTAAGATTAGATCAACTCTAATTACTTAGCAGTTAGTAAGGATTCCAACAGTGCTTACTTTGCTTTTTATCAATTCACATAAATCTTTCACTGCAATGATCCCTTTCATCATTCATTACAGAAAAATAGCATTCTATCACATTTATACATAATAGATTTTTCAGACATTCCTCAAATGAAGCACAATTCTTTGTAACACAAATAGTGGCTATAAATATGTTTGTGCATCCTCAGAGTTGACTTTGGTTAGGGTTTTTCTCTACTTTTATACAGTATTTTGATAATTCCTCTTTCTCTCATTTTTCTTTTTATTTCCCTAAGGATAAAAATACACATCTGTAGCCAATTGTGTTTATGTAATTTTTTTTTTCCTAATTTGATTAGTTAGAATATGAGGACAGTCCAAATATCAGATATACTCTTCCTACTTCCTCCTTGTCATATTTATCCTTTTATGCTTCTCTTTACTCCTGTTTTCTCAAGAATTATAGCTCTAGTCTTTTGTTCAAGAATTTTTCAAAAATCTTTCATTTCACTAAAGATATAACCATGCCCCCCACCACTCCCATTGAATTATTTATTAGGTTTTGCTAGGCAAATTGTTTTTGGTTATAATCTCATCTCCTTTGCCTTCTGGAATAATGTAAATCTACCTCTTATTTCCTTTTGTTGTAGCTGCTATATCATGTTTAATCCCTACTTTGAATCCAAGATACACAATTTTTTCTACCTATTTGCTGTATTTCATTGTTGTTATCATTATTGTTGTTATTCTGTTTTTCTGTGGTTTGGAAATTTTTAATTAGGGTTAAAATGTTCTTAAGAGTTTTCCTTTGGATGTTGGAATGACAACCATGCATTTCAATGATGCTTAAATTTCCTCTCTTAGATTTTTTTAAGGACAGGTTATTTTGGTATACAATAAATCATGTTTGCTTTTATTTTTGCACGATTTTAACTTTTTGTTAGCCTTTTATTATGAATCATTAGATTCTGTTTAGTTCATTTCAATTTTTAATGTGTTTGTTGTTTGAGCAGAATATTGTACATTCCAGGCTGTTAATATCCATTTAATTTTTTTCCATATATCATTCTTTTCCCTCAAGATTTATTCTGATACTCTCAATTGATTTATTAAATGTTTTATCTCTTTAAAACTCTTATTCCTTTTCCATGAATTCCAGTTAAATTTTTGACAAATTTTGTTTTACTTTTCATAGATATGGAGTCATCCTTTTCTTTTAGGTTTGCATCTATGTCAAAATGCTCATTATGGTGGCATTCTTTTTGTTTTACTTTTATTCAATCTACTTCCCAATTTCAGACTTATGTCTGAATTATGTCAAGGCTTTATGCACTGCTAGAAAGAAAGCATTAATTAGTCTTGTTGATTCTTTATTAGACTACTGAATATCATTTATTCCAAAGGTCTAGTGTTTTGGCCCAAATCCAAATCAGGCATTAAGTGTTCAGATCAGGAATGTAGCAAGCGAATTTTCCCTAAATCACTTTGATCATCTGGAGAATACTGAAAGCTTTTAAATATCAAGCCAGAACGATTTCTGAAATCCAATTCAATTGTTTTGATAGGTATTGTATTATTTTTCTATTTTTGTTTAATCTTTTAATTTTATATATGTGTGTATGTATTTGTGTATATCAGCATGTATGTGTATATGTGTGAGTATGTGTGTTTTGCATGGAGTAATCAATTCCTGATTATTCTAGCCTAGTTTTTAGGTAATCTGTTACTTAAAATTTACAACATTCCCCTTAAAGGTATAGCTGTCCTTGTAGTTTTATTTTCTAGAGCTTTTGTTTCATTACTATCTCTTTCTTCATTTCTTCTAGTTTTTTTATATAATTCTTAAGTAATATTCTCTTTTAAAAACACTTTGTCCTTATTTGAAGTTTTTAAGGTCTCCTTCTGAGTTGGATTTTGAGCGTACATTAGGCCTATAGGTTAGTGGTTTATATCTTTCTATTTATTTATTTTTAGGGATTTACCTGCTAACCATCTTCAATTCCTGATTTGATTATGCTAGGACTAACTCTCTCTCTTCCTATTCCTTTAATTGAAGTGATGCACTACAATTGTTCTCCAACTGATTTGGCTTGGTTTTCCTATTGACTTCCACTTTTCAGATGCCTCCTTTGAGGTTCAGGGTATACATTCTATTAAAAACTACAATTGTGTGCTTTCCTTCAGTAATAACAAAAAAATTAACCAGTTTGGTAATAATTAATGTGTGCTTGGTCATAACCAATATAGGTAAGACTGTACTCAAAAAATAACACCAGGTTCTTATCAGTATGTCCTGATATACTATAGCAAACTTTGAAGATTGGGTACTCTCAACCTTAAAGACACCATCTGAGACCTCACTAAATTAACATTTATTGCTCAATATTTTTTCACTGTCACCCACATCTAGAAGACTTTTCAAGGTACTGACATACGTGAAATTTTTTTTAAAGATAAACACTACTGGGCTTTCATATGAGATCCTTCCTTGTGAAAGGATTATAGTACTAAGGTTAAACAACTCAGCTTGTTGTTATTTTATAAAAAATGGAAATAATTTATAGAAGGTAGCAATGCAAATGCTTTTGGATATATGACATCTTGTGATCATAATTATGGAATCATCAGATCAGAAACTTATATGGTAATGGTAGACAATTCTGATCTTCACATCATCAATACAGAGGGGACAAGCCTGATTCTGGATCACTAATACTTATTACCTGAACACATTGTTATCACTGAGAACACTGAGTTTTGTAGAAGTATCAAACAATTGCTCTTTCATACACTGTTTCTATGCAACTGTCATAACTAAAGAAAAAGGAAAGGATGTTCTGTGGGGTTGGACAACATGATCTTTAAGGTCTTTTCAAGCTCACATAATGCTATAATCCAGAAGTTGCTTGTAGTGAATGTTTTGACTTTATCATAGTGTAAAAGGATCCACTGTAGCTCAGAATATTGACTGATACCTGCGACCTTGTTTCTTTCTGCCTTGTAAAGTTTCCAATTCAAAAATAAAGAGAAAAAAAGAGAGAAAGAAAATGAAAGAAGGGGATAAAAAAGTAGGAAGAAAGGAAGAAAGAAAGAAGGAAAGAAGGAAGAAAGGAAGGAAAGAAGGGGGGAAGAAGGGAGAGAGGAAAGAAGGAAGGAAGAAAAGAAGGAAGGAAGGGAGGGAGGAAGTTTAAATATTGATCCATGATAAATGAGTACCCTTGAGAAGTAGGGAATTGACTTTCACTAGGGAATGTTTTCATAGTTTTATAAAAATAAAAACATAGATTTTTTTATAGGAAAAAATATCTTTCATATATGTAATAAAATTGTTTCTTTTACACAATTATGTGTTGTACTGGATGGAGTTTGAAACTTAAAAATCAGAACCACCTTGACTTCATTAAATGTTATATCAAAAATTTGTCTCTAGATGGGGCACATACAATCTGATAGTTCTGATTTCTAAAAGTGAAAAAAAAATAATAATGGTAATAAATATTAGAAACACACTGGACACTGAAATTCAGGTATCAGGAAAATTTATTAAAGAAGAATATTAACAAATCTTCTTAGCATTTCTGGCCAGAAGCAGGCTCTGCTCCCCTTTGGGAAGAAGGGAGAGAAGCTTTTTACTTGTTAGCTCAATGCATTCCCCTTCCTTCAGAGAATGTATTGGTCCATTCCCTTAAAGCTTCCAGGCTTCCTGATATACACACTGCATATTTTCCCCTAAATATGAATAAACAGGCCCCCCTTTCCTTATCATATATCCCATGTTCAAAAATGTTGGAAAATTCTTTCTATGGGGTGGGTTGTTTAATATTCAATTACTTGTTAAGCAGTCACAGTAGTAATTTATTCTAGTCCAGTTCACCCCAACCATTTTGTGCTGGATCAGCTATTATCTTAAACTTGTGATTTTCTCAAAACCATTACTCTTTCTGATTGACTGAGTTCACCAATATCTTCTTAAGTTCCCAATTCCTTGTTTCCTAAGTGATTATGAGAGACTGAAACTTAATCTTCCTTAATTTTTTACATTCTGAAAACTCATTGGTCAGTTTTACTTATTATGTTACATTACCTTGAAGTTTGCAACATTCTGTGAAAACTTAACATTTCAGTATGTCTCACCATAAATCTACATGATTAGATTGTAGCACAGACCAAAAAAGCTAATACATAAAGGATTTTATAATTTTATATATTAGTAAAGCTACTTAATGGAATTAAAAACCAGAGTCTTTAACTGTGTGCTTATTTGTAAAAAGGTAAACAAAGCCAATATCAGAATTGTGATTTTCGTCATATATGCCACTTATAAACGTATGTCTTTCTTATGGTTGTCATAAATGATATGAAGAAGAAAAGTTAAAAAAAACCAGTTACACTGTAAGTATAATTTTCAGGTGTTTATTAAAGTGTGTTTATTAAATTTGTTTTGAAGATCAGATTCTTTCATGACAAAAAAAGTTAATAAAAATGTTCTTTTTTTCTATCAAGCTGTGACTGTGTGGGGCTGTACACACACGTGTTTGCATGTGTATTTGTTTTTTCCTATAAGTTATTAAGGGCCTGAACAAGAAAATGTGTGGGTATTCCTCTCTTGTGGGAAAGAGATTTATAATTTTATACTCCCATCTGCACCCCACCCCTTATCCCTGTTTCAAGAAGAAGCCTACTTTGGAAGAGATGAGTTCATCAAATGAATTAGAGTTTACATTAGGAATTACATTGTTGCAAATAAAGATTACAAAAAGATATCCAAGTAAAGCCACTTAAATATCAAATGACACACTGCATCTTTTCTTAGTAATTTAATGTAACACTGATTAGAAGACATATAAAGCAACCTATTCATCACCTATAAGAAGGAAAAAGTGTCAAGCTTTAGAGTATCCAACCAATTTTTATCTCCTGTATTCATATTGCTATTTTGCTTCCCAATCCCACTTTTTCTGTGTTCTCAATCTATATGTTCTCCAGATGGGACATTTTATTTTATTCATTCATTTGCTTATTTAATCATCCATCCATTTATCTATCTATACCTTTAATTCTTTCTTTTGTATGTCTGTTTATTTATTTCCTCTTCTCATTCATGAGCTAATCTCAGGACAGGGAAAAATTCCAGGTATTATTCCAACTCCTATGAACACTTCAGTTTTCAAAAATGTCCTTCTTATCTCAGATGTCTTCTCTTTGCTAGCAAGCTACTTCTTGCAAAGCACATTAGTTAAGTTATAACATGAATTAATGATCTCCCTCACATAGGTTCCCATTAAGTGAAATCCATGAAGATTATTCCATACAAACATGAAAAAGTCGAAGAAAAAGCAAAAATCATCTGAGTTCCCAATTTTATAAATCAATTTAACATTTGATAAATATTCTAATTAATAATTCAAGTTTCTAAGGATTTTATGCTTATAAAAAAGATAATTTATATCAATAAAAAATGCAAATCACCACTTCAAAGTCTTCACCACCTTTACTTTGCACAAAGTATATTAGCATATTGTATATATGCATATATAACCACAAAGTATTTGGAAATGTATATCTTCACTTATGTACATGGAAGATTCATTAAAATGAACCTAGACATTGTGCTGTTTTTGATAAATAACATTAATTTACCCTATTTAAAACATATAGCAGTTTATATTTATTCAAAATATTTACACTTCAAAAGTATATGTGCCTTAAAGACACAAAAGACATTGGAGACCATTTATTAACCAAACCTCCTTATTTTACAGATGAGAAAACTAAAACTAAGAAAAGTCAAATGTCTTGTTAATGTTAACACTGAAAAGTATTAGCTGAACTCTTTATAGAGTTTAAACAAGATTCTGAATCTAAATTCCTAATTAGATTTAGAGTTGGCTATAAAACATCATCATGTATTGGAAGATAGGATTCATATTCAGAGGAAGATAGTGAGGTGAAGAACAAAACAAAACAACACAACAACCTCCTGTCCTGAAGAGTAATGTCAAGCAATCACAAGCCCCCCGTAAAAATCTTGGAAGAACTTAAAGAGGAATTTAAAACATCAAATGAGAGAATGAAAAAAATTTAAGGGAAAAAGTACAAAAAAATTATGAAAATACTTAACCAATTAGAAAAGGAGATGCAAAATCTTAAGGAAGGAAGTAACTGCTTAAAAACTAGAATCAGACAAATGGAACCAAATGACATTATAAGACACCAAGGTATAATTGAATTAGAAAAAATAGGAGTGAATCTGAAATATTTCATAAGCAAAATAAATGATGCAGGGGCAACTATGGCATAGAGGATAAAGCACTCTCACTGGAATTAGAAGGGCATGAGTTTAAATCTATCCTTATATACTTAATACTTACTATCTGTAGACCTTGAGCAAGTTACTCAACCCCAATTTTCTCTCAAAAACAAACAAATAAATAAATAAATGATTGGGAGAAAATATCAAGGAGAGACAATATCGGAATTGCCAGACTTCCGAAATTTATGATATAAACAAAAAACCCAAAAGTATCTGTATATGATATTACAAAAAAAAAATTTAAAGAAAATTGTCACAAAGTTCTATAACAAGAAAATAAGGTAGAAATAGTAAGAATCCACCAATAACCACCTGAAAGATAATAATAAGAAAACTTATGGGAATGTCATAAATAAATTTTATAAAATCCCAAGTTAAAAAAAAAAAAACAATATTACAAGTAACATATATACTGATACATGCAACACATAAAATTAAATATTGTAGAAAAAACAATCAGAATTTCTCAAGACAAAGCAGCTTCTTCACTAAAAGACTGCAAGACTTAGAACATATTTCAAAGATTAAAAAAGCTGGAGTTGTATCCAAATGTACTTGATTCAGCAAAGTTATATATAATTCTGGATGGGAAAAAATAGACTTTTGATGAACTGAAATACTTCCAGGTATTTTTAACAAAAAGACCAGATCAGAAGGAAAAATTCAATATGAAATACCAGAAGAAACTAATAATGATTTCTGGAGTGGATGGGAAGTAAGAGAAGAAAATAATAAGAATTTGTATACACACACATATTTGAAAAGAATATCAAGTGGTGCGTAGTAGATTTTCATTTTTATATATAATTGTCTCTTTTTCAATGTTACTATGTTATGAAAATTTGTTTTATTCTACAAATTAAAAATAAAATTATATATATATATATATATATATATGTATATATATATATATATATATATATATATCATAGTGCCCCAATTATCTGTAACCATTTTTGAGTAAAATAACAAAAGGATAGTTTCTTTAAAAAGGATTATACATAAATGGTGATATGAATAGAAAATTTTCAGACAAAGGAATTAAAGCCATTTTCTAGTCAGATGAAAAAATGCTCTAAATCTTTATTGATTAGATCAATGCAAATTAAGACAACTCTGAGGTACCACTTCACACCTCTCATATTTGCTTATATGACAGCAAAAGAAAAATGAAAAATGTTGAAGGGAATTTGGGGAAAACTGGGACATCAACACATTGTTTGTGGAGTTATGAACTCATCCAATGAATATGGAGAGTTATTTGGAACTATACCCAAAGGACTTTTATATTGTGCATACCTTTTGATCCAGCAGTGTCTCTTCTGGGTCTGTATTTCAGAGAGATCACAAAAAGGGAAAAAGAAAATGTGCAAAAAATGTTTTAGCAGCTCTTTTCGAAGTGGCAAGTAGCTAGAAACTGAGTGAATGCACAATAGTTGGAGAATGGCTGAATAAGTTATGGTACATGAATGTTATGGAATATTATTGTTTTTATGAGAAATGATCATTGGGATGATTTCAGAGATTCCTGCAGAGATTTACATGAAGTGATACTAAGTGAAGTGAGCAGAATGAGGAGATCATTATATACTGTAACAACAAGGTTATACAATAACCTTTCTGATAAATATGACTGTTTTCAGCAATGAGATATCTCAGGCCAGCTCCAATCATCTGGTGATGAAGAAAGCCATTTGCACCCAGAGAGAGGGCTGTGGAAAAGAGGAGTGGGGAACAGGGACAGACTTGTGCTGTGCATGCATAGAGAAAACGTCGATATTGAATGAAATAAAGTTTCCATCAATGTACCAAATTACAAAGACTCCTGTCTCACAAGGATGTTTAGAGGGAAAGTGTTTCTGAATCACAGAGTACTCTATCATAGTTATTATGTTCTTTTTATTACAGTATTTACCTATAATATTAATGTGAAGTTTATTTCTTAGTCATGTTATTATGGCAATAAATGTTCCCTATCATACTTTTATTTAATATGTTTCCCACAGTAACAGTTAGTTATATAAAATATATAAATGCCTGTTCTCCCAGATCAAAATCAAAATGGTAGGATATGACCTCAGGATATTTGAATAAAATATACTAAAAATCTAAATATTTGAATATAAGGATCTTCAAAAGTTAACTTTGTGGGATTTTTTTTTAACAATGTTGAGTAGGTTTCAGATGCAGATCCAGGGACAAATGTATATTTTTTTTAATTAAAAAAGCATATGAGAGTTAAACAAGCATACACATATATACACACATGAACTATATTTTTATTAAATCCTCAAGTATATATAGTTAGCATCTGAGTATTCTGAACAAATTTACCCCTGAAGTATTAATTCATAAATCTGGGAAAGTTAGATATGACACTAAAAACAAAATTGATTATATCTAAAGCATTATCTTAAGGAAAAGAGCCATTGTGAAAGTTTCTTCTCTGGTAATTTCCACTGTTATTAAGAAACTGCTTGTAAAATAGAAGTATCTTTCATTGCTTACTACAGATGATGATGATGTTGAGACACAAATGGCTCTCAGTGGGTCTGTTTTTATGTTTAACATATTAAAATACATTTAAACATGCTACCTTTCAGAGAAGCAATTAGAGGTTATAATGAAATATCTTGATTTGCTTGATGTTATATATAGTATGGAAATAAACGAAAGTAACTTGTTGAAATGAGCATTTGGGGCTCAAATCTGCCCAAGGGGAGCTGTAAACACACCTCAGAGGGCAACACTTGCCTCTTAGTGTGAATCAGCATGTAAGAGAACAACAGCCAGCTAAGAATGAATAGCTCTGCCCTCTTAATTTCTTTGAGTTCAACTCCCAAAGTTCCAGAAGCTTTCTATGACCAATTTAATTAGAAAACAGAGCACAATAAGAAACAGCAAATGATTTACAAGGGCAGATCCCTTTCTGCAATTTGGAATGTTAACTAAATTTTGTAAGATGCTTTGTTATGAAATCCTAATGTAGGCCCCTCTGGGTTCTAGTTTTCTCTATTTATTATTTAAAAATCTAGCAATTATACACACATATATATTCATAATACTATAAATTAACCACAGAATGAATTAGGGAAGCTTAAGAAGTATTTTTAAGAAACTTAAAATTCTGTGTGGGTTGTTCATAGTACATTATACAAACACAGCTCCATTCTCCTCCTTTGAGCTAGTTATGTGGTTTCCTGGAGTAGATGAAATAATATCCTCCCAATTCTCACTTTCCCATCCATTTCCTCATGTGACACTCTTTTACCTGCTTCACAGTTGGCAGAATATACTTTTATTCCCCCAGAAATAATGGTGGTACTTGTGCTACTGCAAAGGTCATTATACTATCTTTCAGCAAAGAATGTACCTATGAGTACAACATTAAGATAGCTTTGTCTGAATCTATTTTACCCATAATCTCCTGATTCCTAATTCTTCCTGTACCATATGTCTTTTTTTAAATAGCCTTTTATTTACAAGTTATATGTATGGGTAATTTTACAGCATTGACAATTGCCAAACATTTTGTTCCAATTTTTCCCCTCCTTCCCCCCACCCCCTCCCCTAGATGGCAGGATGACCAGTAAATGGTAAATATATTAAAGTATAAATTAGATAAACAATAAATACACATGATCAAACTGTTATTTTGCTGTACAAAAAGAATTGGACTCTGAAATATTGTACAATTAGCCTGCGAAGAAAATCCAAAATTCTGGCAGGCAAAAATATAGAGATTGGGAATTCAATGTAATGGTTCTTGGTCATCTCCCAGAGTTCTTTCACTGGGCGTAACTAGTTCAGTTCATTATTGCTCCATTGAAACTGATTTGATTCATCTCATTGCTGAGGATGGCCAGGTCCATCAGAATTGTATTGTTGTTGAAGTATATAATGATCTCCTGGCCCTACTCGTTTCACTCAGCATCAGTTCATGTAAGTCTCCCCAGGCCTTTCTGAAATCATCCTATTGGTCATTTCTTACGGAACAATAATATTCCATAATATTCATATACCACAATTTATTCAGCCATTCTCCAATTGATGGGCATCTACTCAGTTTCCAGTTTCTGGCCACTACAAAGAGGGCTGCCACAAACATTTGTGCACATACAGATCCCTTTCCCTTCTTTATGATCTCTTTGGGATATAAGCCCAATAGTGACACTGGTGGATCAAAGAGTATGCAGAGTCTGATAACTTTTTGAGCATAGTTCCAAATTGCTCTCCAGAATGGCTGGATGTATTCACAATTCCACCAACAATACTATTAGTGTCTCTGTTTTCCCACATCCTCTCCAACATTCTGCATTATCTTTCCCTGTCATTCTAGCCAGTCTGATAGGTGGATAGTGGTATCTCAGAGTTGTTTTAATTTGCATTTCTCTGATTGATAATGACTTGGAGCACGTTTTCATATGGCTAGAAATAGTTTCAATTTCTTCGTCTGAAAATTGTCTGTTCATATCCTTTGACCATTTATCGATTGGAGAATTGCTTGATTTCTTATAAATTAGAGTCAATTCTCTATACATTTTGGAAATGAGGACTTTATCAGAACCTTTAACTGTAAAAATATGTTTCCAGTTTATTGCTTCCCTTCTAATCTTGTCTGCATTAATTTTGTTTGTACAAAACCTTTTCAGTTTGATATAATCAAAATTTTCTATTTTATGATCAGTAATGATCTCTAGGTCTTCTCTGGTCATAAATTCCTTCCTCTTCCACAGGTCTGAGAGGTAAACTATCCTGTGTTCCTCTAATTTATTTATAATCTCATTCTTTATGTTTAGGTCATGAACCTTATCTTGTTGTATGGTGTTAAGTGTGGGTCAATGCTTAGTTTCTGCCATACTAGTTTCCAATTTTCCCAGCAATTTTTGTCAAACAGTAAGTTCTTATCCCAAAAACTGGGGTCTTTGGGTTTGTCAAATACTAGGTTGCTATAGTTATTGACTGTTTTGTCCTTTGTACCTAACCTATTCCACTGATCAACTTATCTGTTCCTTAGCCAATACCAAATGGTTTTGGTAACTGCTGCTCCAGTTATACATACATACATATATATATATATATAAAATATAATTTAAGATCTGCTATACCATATTTCTAAGGAAGACAACTAATTCTATGTGACTTTAAAATAGCTCCTGTTTGAATGATGAGGAAATATTGGAAAGTGGAATCTAGTAAATATTAAATTGTAAAAATATTCCTCCTAAATTAAATTCAATGTGCAAAGCTTCTGAAATAAAGTGAAAATATGCCTATGGTTTATATTTCATCTGAGCTTAATATTTTCTTGTGTAATCATTTACAATATAAACCCATCTATATATGGATAGATGTGCAATTATAATTATATTACAATTTAATTTTATTCACATTTATATTTCTCCATTTTATTTCCCCCAAAATACATTTTTCACATTTGTGGGCTAGAATGAATAGACTCTGGTTAAACATCTCTTGTGGATCTCCATTAGAGATCTCTTCTCTAGAATAGGAAGGAAAAAAAAATCATGGATTGATTCAAATAAATGTATGGTTTCCAAAAAGCTAAACAAATTTGACTTTGCCACTTGACATTTAGTACGTTGTTTGATTTCATTTTACGAGCGTTTCAACCACAAATAAAATGATTGAGCTCACTTTTACTAGTTATTCAGTCCCAAAAATGTCATGAATAATGCTTATCGTTCCTAGTGGTATCATGTGAATACTATAAAACAAAGTCTCAAAAATCATTAAGAGAAAATGATTGTGCTCAAAAATATGAGCATGTTTCAAATTGCATTCCAATTTACAATATTGTTGCCCCCAGGAAAGACCTAAATACATGAATGAATGTGATCCTCAAAAAATAGAGATTATCTATGTGATATCAGGTAGGTGACCTCTTCGGGTTAGATTAGATGACATTTACTAGACAGCACTAAAAATAGACATCCAAATTTTTATTTGCTTTTATGACATCCACATTTTTATTTTTTATTTTTCAAAATACATGCAAGATAGCTTTCAACAGTTATCCTTGAAAAATCTTGTGTTCCAAATTTTCTTCCTTCCTCACCCACATCCCTCCTTCCCTAGAGAGCAAGTAATCCAATATAAGTTAAACACGTGCATTTCTTCTAGACATATTTCCACACTGATCATGCTGCACAGAAAAATCAAATCAAAAGGGAAAAAATGAGAAAGAAAAAACAAGCAAAAAACAGCAACAACAACAATAATGGTGAAAATACTACATTATGATCCATCTTCAGTCCCCATAATCCTCTCTCTAGATTATATTTGTGCAAAGTTTAAGAAGAGGGTAAAATATAGAATAAACACTGTGGGGAAATCAATAGTGTATCAATTAGGAAAGAACAAAAGGCTTGTCTTTCTGAAGTGATGGTTTGCTCATGTTAAGATAGATACACATTGCTTATCACATTTCCCTCTTACCAGAAGATCTGACTTCATTACATTTTACTAAGACAATAACAGATCTTTAGTTCTGAACTCTTCCTTTTTACTCATTATTCATATTAAGATTATTTGATATCATTCCTCATCCAATGCTTTACTCAATGACTTTGATACATTTGTGACTTTGATCCCACTCCTCCAAATACCACTTCTCCCATTTGCCCCTTCCTCTTTCAAAATCCTCTGTAATTTTCAATCACTCACCATACAGAGCCTCACTGCTTGTTGCTTATAAATACATCTCTGCATCTTAAAAAAACACAATGAATTATTAATTTCACTTAGAATCCATCTATCATTTTTTAACTCTCTTCCATTTCATAATCAAATTGCTAGAAAAAAGTTATCTATATTCATTCTTTCTACTTTCTAACCTCTCACTTTTCAACTCCCTGAATTCCAGTTTCTAAACTGATTACTCAAGTGAATCTGCTTTCTTCTAGGTTAACAATCTTCATTGCCAAATCCAGTGGCATCTCATCCTCAGTATTTGTTTTTGTTGAAATGTCCTATTTTAGATTTTCTCTCTTCTCTGTATTTTAATAGTACTCTTTTCTTATGGCTTACCTACATACCTAATAACTCCTTTTTAGTCTTCTTTTTTCTGCTCCATAACCATAAATATGCCAGAGGGCACTGTCTAGGGCTCTTTTTCACTCTACACTCTGCCTCTTGGTAATTCTATCAATTTCTGCAGGTTCTTCTATCATTTTGTTACAAATAATTGCCAGGCTGGTCTGTTGATCACTTATGCAGATCAAATTCATCATTTCCAACTAAAGGCCTCATTAAGTAGCTAAAGTCAATATCCAATAAGAAGTTATCTAACTTTCTTGTCAAAACTTGTTCTCTTTTAATTTCTTTGCCTTTTTTCATGAGTCGGAAAGTCACAACTTTAGAATTATATTTAAAACTTTGGTCTCATTCACCCTTCATATTAATTCAGTTACTAAGTCTTTGTTGATTATATCTCTAGAAGCACTCATACCCATCCTTTCTCAACTCACAGGCCCAGCATAGTTTCAAACTCTTATCATCTTTAACCGAACTAGAAGAATAGCCTCCAAATTTATCTTCCCTGTATACTATATCTCTGTTTTCTATAATCTATCCTTCACAAAGAGGTCAAATGATATTGCTATATGACTGCTCCATTTAAAAGTCACCATTGGCTCTTTATTTCTTCTTTGATTACTTTTTTATTGTAGTAATTTTATTTATTTTTAATACACATTGCTTTATGAATCATCTCAGATGAGAAACATTAGAGCAAAAGGGAAAAACCATGGGAGGGATAAAAAAATGAAAAAAAATAAGTGAACATAGCTTATGTTGATTCACATTCATTTTCCTTAGTTCTTTTTATGGATGCAGATGGCATTTTCTGTCAGAGTCTATGGGGATTGCTTTGGATTACTGCATAACTGAGAAGAACCAAGCCTTTCACAGTAGATCATTGCACATTCTTGCTGTTATTTTATACAATGTATTCCTTAATCTGCTTGTTTTGCTCAAAATAAGTTCAAGTAAATCTTTCCTGGACTTTCTATAATCAGCTTGTCTATCATTATTTAAAGAACAATAATATTTCATTATCTTCATATACTACAACTTGTTCAGCCATTCCCTAATCTCTTTGCTACCACAAAAAGCGATGCAGTTTCCTCTTAAAGGACCAACTATCTTTACAGATGCATCCAAGCATAACATTTGTGTTGCATACCCTCATGACTTAACTATAAAGAGAGTAATCAGAACTCCTTTTCAGTTCACTCAGCAAAATGAATTATATGCAATCATACTAGCTCCTATTTATTATCCAGGAGATGTAAATATAATATCTTATGTGGCTTATGGTATGGTACAAAGAATTGCCACAGCCCAAATAAAATTTTCAGCTTCTAATATATATAATCTTTTTAAGGAACTTCAAAAGCAAGTGAAAAAGCATCTAGGTAAGATTTATATTCTGCATGTCCACTCTCATACTGGACTTACAGTCCTAATTTTTTATGGAAATTCAAAGGCAGATACCTTCAAACTATGTTAGCCAATAGTCCTTTATTTCAGGTATTCCAAGAATCTTATTCTAAATATCACCAGGCTGCTCAAGCTTTACATTTGCAATAAGAGGAAACTTAGAAACCTTTTCTTCAAGAATCCATTGCCATGAATTGATGGTAAGTGAAATGAGCAGAACCAGGAGATCATCATATACCTCAACAACGATGCTGTATGAGAATGTATTCTGATGGAAGTGGATTTCTTCGACAAAGAGATCTAACTCAGTTTCAATTGATCAAGGATGGACAGAATAGCAAAAAAAGAAGCTAGGAGCATAGTAAAGCCTGTACAGCCTGTTTTCCTTTCCACGCTCCTACACTTCCTCTAGGGAAGAACCTACATGGTTTGGGATCAATGAAATTTGGCAATGGATGTGACTCATTATAAATCTTTATGATTGTCTGTCTTTTATCTATGTTGCAGTAGACACCTTTTCAACATTTACTTTTGCAAAACCAACAGTAAAAGAGATCGTCTGAGTAGTACTGAATTCCTTATACAAGCATTTGCAAGTATGGGTGTGCCACAAGCAAATATATGTATATATATATATATATATATATATATATATATATATATATATATATATATATATATATAGACCTGCATATACTTCTAAACATTTTGCACACTTTGGTGCACAGTATCGGATTTTACACATCACTGGCATACCTTTTAATCCTCAAGGATAGGCAGAGAGGAGAAACAGAGACATGAAGATGCTCCTCCAAAAACAAAAGAAAGGGGAAGCCACAGGTAACCCTAGAGAATTTTTAAGTTTAGCTCTTACACTTAATTTTTTGATTTTTGATAAAAGATGCTGGCAGACAGGTTTTATAACCATCAGAAGTTCATTGAACAATACAAGCAGCTCCACTATCTTTAGATAATCACCAGATGATGTGGAGAGTTCCAAAAAGTGGTGAACAAAAAGGACCAAATAGTTAATTTTTTGGGGGGAGAGGGTTTGCTTGTATCTCTACAGATGGAGAAAGAATCAGATAAGCCATATCTGCCTTGTCCATTGGAGAGATACAAAAAAAGAGAAGGCTCTTGAAATTAAGAAGATCCAAGAAACATTTGGTGGTTCCATCTCTGATTACATGTGCCACTGGGAAAAAAAAAAAAAAAAAAAAAAGCTTGTGAATCCTATGTGTATGGCAATTGACTCATGGGGAACATCAAAAGTTGTTGATGAGATTACTACAGGACTTCAAAATCTGCAGGAATCTTTGGATTCTTTGACACATGATGAAACTGACACATGAAATAATGGCCAATAGATTGGTTTTGGACTATTTCTTGGCTGCTGAAGAAGGTGTATGTGTGATTGTTATTTATGTATTCTCCTTCTATGACTTATGAACATGTATAATTCCTCATGTTGATTCATATTCTTTGTTACATCACTACTAGCCTGTGTTATATTATTATGTGCTTGTGTAATATCTCCCATGCTAATAGATTTGTGTACACCTGTTTCAAGTAAGACCCGTCAGCCCAGAGGAAACGTGCTAACAATATCTGGTTTGACTACCCATTTCTCTTTTGTGTTCTCACCTCCCTTCCTGAGACGTCAGGGAGGGCATGACTACCTGTGTCCTAAAACAAGAGAAAATGGGAGATGAAGAGGACCAAAACTCTGGAAGAGTATACTTGAAACAAGGATACTTACAGTTAGGTGTTTACTCAGTGTGATTGATGAAATAATGGTTTTCTAGTTCACATAAAATTAGTACTTAGCATGATGATGTAATGGTTCTACAGTTGGCACATGATCATATGCTGTAGTGATGTAATTGTACTAAGGTATTTAAGGCAGAGAGGACTGGAGACAAAGGAAGAGAATGAGTCAAAGTGTGTGAGCTTGAGCTCAGACTCCAGAATCCAGAATCAAGAATAAAAGCTCCAAACTCTTTGACCATTCTCGTGGTGACTCTCTTGCTAAGACCAAAGCCCATCCAGAGATCCTCAAGAAAGGTACCCCAGGCATTACAGTGACTGTTTTATATTTGAATTGTTTCTTTCTGTCTGCTTGCAATATTTTTCTTTTATCTGATAATTAACTACAATATTCCATGCAGTGTATGGAGCCCAGAGAAAGGAGCTGGGGCAGGGAGTCAGCAAATTTAGCTACAATATTCCATGGAGTTTTCAATTTGGGATCTCTTTCAGGAGGTGATCTGTGAATTCCTTCAAGGGTTATTTTACCTTCTAATTCTAGGACATTATGGCAGTTTTCCTTGATGACTACCTGAAACATGATGTTTGGCTCTTTTTTTCATCATGGCTTTCATTAACTTCAATAATCTTAGATTTTCTCTCCTAGATCTATTTACCAGGTCAGTTGATTTTCCAATGAGGTATTTCACATTTTCTTATATTTTTTTTTCATTTTTAACTTTTGTTTGACTGATTCTTGGAGTCTTATTGAATTATTCACTTCCATTTGTTCAATTCTAATTTTTAGTGTATTGCTTTCTTCAGTTATATTTTTAGCTCCTTTTGTATTTGACCAATTGATTTTAAAATAGTTGTTTTGTTAATTGCATTTTTCCCAATTCACAAATTCTGTTTTTCAATGAATTTGTTTCTTTTTCATATCCATTTTAAAAGGAGTTATATGCTTTTCCCATTTCATCATATCTATTTTTATGAGTTTTCTTCAAGTAACTTATATTTTTCCTCTTCCATACTGTCTTGCAAAGATGTAATTTCTTTTCCTCATTTTTCTTCTCTCTTAAAAATATTTTTTTAATCTTCCATGAAAGCTTTGTGAAATGAGGATCAGCTCATATCACTCTTTATGGCTTCATCTGGCAAAAATTTGCCTTTAGGCAAGGACCCACACTTAACACCACATACCAAGATAAGATCAAAATGGGTCCATGACCTAGGCATAAAGAACAAGATTATAAATAAATTAGAGGAACATAGGATAGTTTATCTCTCAGACTTGTGGAGGAGAAAGAAATTTGTGACCAAAGATGAACTAGAGACCATTACCGATCACAAAATAGAAAATTTTGATTATATCAAATTAAAAAGCCTTTGTACAAACAGAACGAATGCAAACAAGATTAGTAGGGAAGTAACAAACTGGGAAAACATCTTTACAATTAAAGGTTCTGATAAAGGCCTCATTTCCAAAATATATAGAGAACTGACTCAAATTTATAAAAAATCAAGCCATTCTCCAATTGATAAATGGTCAAAGGATATGAACAGACAATTTTCAGATGAAGAAATTGAAACTATTACCACTCACATGAAAGAGTGCTCCAAATCACTTTTGATCAGAGAAATGCAAATTAAGACAACTCTGAGATTTCACTACACACCTGTCAGATTGGCTAAGATGACAGGAAAAAATAATGATGAATGTTGGAGGGGATGCGGGAAAACGGGGACACTGATGCATTGTTGGTGGAGTTGTGAACGAATCCAGCCATTCTGGAGAGCGATCTGGAATTATGCCCAAAAAGTTATCAAACTGTGCATACCCTTTGATCCAGCAGTGTTTCTATTGGGCTTATACCCCAAAGAGATACTAAAAAAGGGAAGGGGACCTGTATGTGCCAAAATGTTTGTAGCAGCCCTGTTTGTAGTGGCTAGAAACTGGAAAATGAATAGATGCCTATCAATTGGAGAATGGCTGGATAAATTGTGGTATATGAATGTTATGGAATATTATTGCTCTGTAAGGAATGACCAGCAGGATGAATACAGAGAGGCTTGGAGAGACCTACATGGACTGATGCTAAGTGAGATGAGCAGAACCAGGAGATCATTATACACTTCGACAACGATATTGTATGAGGATGTATTCTGATGGAAGTGGATTTCTCTGACAAGGAGACTTAACTGAGTTTCATTGGAGAAATGAAGGACAGAAACAGCTACACCCAAAGAAGGAATACTGGGAAATGAATGTGAACTATTTGCATTTTTGATTTTCTTCCCAAGTTATTTTTACCTTCTGAATCCAATTCTCCCTGTGCAGCGGGAGAACTGTTCGGTTCTGCAAATACGTATTGTATCTAGGATATACTGCAACATATTTAACATATATAGGACTGCTTGCCATCTTGGGGGGGGGAGGAGGGAGGGAGGGGAAAAAAACGAAACATAAGTGATTGCAAGGGATAATGTCGTGTAAAAATTATCCTGGCATGGATTCTGTCAATACAAAGTTATTATTAAATAAAATAAAATTAAAAAATAAAATAAAATAAAAAATTAAAAAAAAAATTGCCTTTAGGAAGCTCAGGGTTTGAGGTCTGTTCTTCTCTCTCTCTCCATAAAAGTGGTCTATGATGATAGGTTTTTGTTTGTTTGTTTGTTTGTTTGTTGATCATTTTTTAAGGGTTGAAGTGTGCTCTAAGGCTCTAAGGCAAAGGGTCAGTGCTTTTATTTGCCCTGAGACAGTTCTTCTGATTGATATCCTGTGCTGGGTAATTGTGGCCAGGTATCACATTCTTCTGGGGCTCAATGGCTTACAATCTGTCTTTTATATTTGCTTTTGGGTGTCTTACAGCATCCAATCTGCTAAACCATCTGCTTGCAGCCAGGACAGAATAGCCTAAAAGCCTCACCAAAGATTCCCAGGTCCACATAAAACAAATTTGCTGACTCCCTGCCCCAGCTCCTTTCTCTGGATTCCATACACTGCAATCTGGGTTTTTCCCCTGCCCGATTGAAACAGACCTGTTCTGAAGTTCTTTCAAAGTATCTTCTTCTGGAAATGTGTTTTACTCCAAATATTTGGGAGTTCTGTCACTCCAAAACCAGTTCAGAAGCTTAATCTGGTGTTGGTTTGAGAGAAGGTTGAAGGAGATGAGATAGAAATGTATCTCCTCTCTGCCATCTTAGCTCTGCCCCAGAACCTTTTTTTTTTTTTAACTTCAGTGTTCTCTGATGAACTCTGACATATCCTATTCCCCTAGTAGATTTTTATGATTGGATTCTTTCTTCTTTGTCATTCATTTTTTAAATAACAAATATTAATATAAGCATCTCCAATTGTGGCTTTGGGTAGGAGCAATAGTGTCTCTGGCTTCACTTCAGCTCTCCTTGTGACCTGGATTCAAAAACCAATAGCTTTATTCTCCTACAAGTGCCGAGCCCCAATCCTTTTACCCTCACCAGATGTGCTGCTTCCCTTTTAACTAGGGCTGCATCTTTGCATTACAGCTGGGCTTGGGGTTTCCAATCAGCCAAGGTTCTCAGTATTCCCCACTCAGAGCCTCAACTCTGAACATAGTCTGGGAAGTGAAAGTCTCTGTGATTCCTACTGAGGCTCCAGCTAAATTCAGTTTGCCCCAGGGTTCACCACTTCAGTGGAACTAGCCTGGTGGTATTTGCATTTCACACTTGTTAATACCTGACAAGGCATCTTTCTTTGGATCTTCTTGAGTTGTGCCAGGAAGATCCTTGTTCTACCACAAGTATTCTTGGTTTTCACCAGTTCTTATTTGCCTTGATGGGAAAATTTGTTCTGTTTGTGGGGGAAAACTAGGGAGCTTAAAATTTACTGACTTATCCTGCCATCTTCCCAGAATTCTTTACAGTATAACAATTATTAACATTTTATAGATGAGGAAACTTAGGACTTATTTGTGGGTAGATGGTTATTAAATTCATATAAGAAGATCAGAATTTAAAACAAAGTTTTTCTGATTCAACGTATAATCTTCTATTTTCTAATAAGTGGCATAGTGGATGAGTAACTTCAAAAATCCTTTTCCAAGAACCTTATGGTGCAATTGTTTACAAATAAAGTATATTACTAGAAATAGTAGACACAAACTTGGATGGAGTTCCATAGTAATGAGGAATGTGACAAAAGCAACCTCGGCTTACATTACCACAGTATCTGAAGCATTCGCTCTTGGATCCTTCCCCACAGTAAAGTTCTGAATGGCTAGGACTACTTCTCCCTTGTATGTACAATCCACTATGTTCTCTGCTGTCATGGGTCATGATCTTTGAAACTGTGTTCTCCAAGTTGTGTCTCTCTATTTGTGCAGATGAGTGGAAAATATGTCTCTGTTTTCTCCTTAGACATATGCGAGTTTATGACCCTCAATCTCATAGCCAAGTCTACTGAGAGACAGCATGGCCAATAGTGGTGGAGTTGAAGAAAAATCTTGTACTTAAATCTTATTTAAAACTCCTGTTGGGAAATAAAATCATGGTGATGCATTTAAATTGAAATATTTTTCCTGCATTTTTGTTGTTTAAAATAACACATACAGTGGGTCAGCACTGGACCTTGTCCTCTGATGGGGATTTTCAATTCTAGATATTTATGCCCATTAATTTGAAAACTGTTTAACAATTGATAGATTAGTGCTACTGGTTTGATTTGTCCTGCTTTTCCTCTGCTTGGTTAACATCCAAGTGTATGACTTTGAAACAACCTCCATTTCCAGCCTATAACTCCACATCTCACCCATAATTTTCCCCACTGCAGCCATTCCTTTGAATGGACACTTTCAACAGAGTGATTATCATATATAGTACTGTTCATAAGATGCATATCTTATTTAGGTAGCGGCTAGTGCTGTCATTTCTTTAAAATAAAACCTTGTGTAGGTCCTTTTCCCCTCTTTTTTATAACATAAAAGTGAACTAAGTTTAATGTTCTACCAAAGCATTAAAGAAACTTTTATAAAAATGGGATCATAGGGACATATTACAAAATTTTAATGGTTCTTTGGCTCCTTAGGTTACCCTCTCTGAATATGCCTATCCTTTAACATCTTATGACAAACACAGCCTATCCGAAAAATGTATCTATAAGCAATATCTGTATTCTAAAATAGAACACAGTTTTTTTTATTTTTATTTAATAATTACTTTATATTGACACTCGTTTCTGTTCCGATTTTTTTTCCCTCCCTCCCTCTACCCCCTCCCCTAGATGGCAAGCAGTCCTTTATATGTTGGATATGTTGCAGTATATCCTAGATACAATATATGTTTGCAGAGCCGAACAGTTCTCTTGTTGCACAGGGAGAATTGGATTCAGAAGGTATAAATAACCCGGGAAGAAAAACTAAAATGCAGATAGTTAACATTCGTTTCCCAGTGTTCTTTCTTTGGGTGTAGCTGCTTTTGTCCGTCATTTATCAATTGAAACTCAGGTCTCTTTGTCAAAGAAATCCACTTCCATCAAAATATGTCCTCATACAATATTGTTGTCGAAGTGTATAATGATCTCCTGGTTCTGCTCATTTCACTTAGCATCAGTTCATGTAAGTCTCGCCAGTCCTCTCTATGTTCATCCTGCTGGTCATTTCTTACAGAACAATAATATTCCATAACATTCATATACCACAATTTACCCAGCCATTCTCCAATTGATGGGCATCCATTCAATTTCCAGTTTCTAGCCACTACAAACAGGGCTGCTACAAACATTTTGGCACATACAGGTCCCTTTCCCTTCTTTAGTATTTCTTTGGGATATAAGCCCAATAGAAACATTGCTGGATCAAAGGGTATGCATAATTTGAAAATTTTTTGGGCATAATTCCAGATTGCTCTCCAGAATGGTTGGATTCGTTCACAACTCCACCAACAATGCATTAGTGTCCCACTTTTCCCGCATCCCCTCCAACATTCATCATTATTTTTTCCTGTCATCTTAGCCAATCTGACAGGTGTGTAGTGGTATCTCAGAGTTGTCTTAATTTGCATTTCTCTGATCAATAATGATTTGGAACACTCTTTCATATGAGTGGTAATAGTTTCAATTTCATCCTCTGAAAATTGTCTGTTCATAGAACACAGTTTTTAAAAATTTGATGGACTCACAGGCTTAGACTAGACCATGAATGCCAGGAGAAGTACTTTACATGTAAACAATAGGAGATACTTCATTTGCAGAAACCACAGGGACACATTGCAGGACATAAAAACATTTGCTAGGTATTTATAGTCAATTTTGTATATATACTTGTATATAATTTTGATATGGTCTTTTAATTACTTTTCGTGCATTTATCTAGATTCTCTCTAAATCCTCATGGCATAGATATTTCTCTTGAGTAATAGAGGTGGTGGTGGGCAAGTAATGTGCTTCAGATGCTTTATAAACTGAATAGATTTAAATGAATAACTTTCTAAAGGAGATTGCTATGATAAGTATGTCAACATTTCCTATTCTGTGTATTTAAAAACCTGGTGTTCTATAAAATACAAATAACAGTTCCATGAAGAGAGGAGAAATGTTGCCACTAAAGTACTTTATATCATTCAATATAAAGCACAGTGAAAACATATTAGCAACAATTCATAATGTTGAATAGATTTAATTGTGAAGTATGGGTGAAAGTCCTTGGAGTTCCAGGATCTTGATTTGAAATTTTGGGAAAATCGGTCACTTTTCTCCATTAGCTCATCTGGCAAATGAGATGAATGGACTAGATTATCGTAATGCCTCTTTCCATCTGTAAATCTAGTATTTATAAAGCTATTATATTTGTCCTCAAATTTCAACATTTTCCCTTTATCTTGTGATAGTTCATTCCTTTAGACTACTTTCTCCCCTCCCAGATTGATTTTTATGGTTATTAATGGGATAATTGAAGATTTAAAATGCTCATGTACAAATTTTGATATATGAAAAGCTCATGTACTTATTTTCTAAGTAGAATTGATTAAATCCAATATATAGGGGCAATAGGAAGAAATGAACAGCATTTCTAGAGTTTTAGGCTTTGTTTTTGACTTTTTGACTGTCCCTATATTGAGGAAGGAAATAACATTTATTAAGTGCCCACTATTTGGCAGACACTCTTTTAATTATAACTAGTTTATTGTATACCGTTCTGGAAAGAAGGTATCATCATCACTCCTAATTTACAACTGAGGAAACTCAATCCAGGCTACATGTAAGAAATTTGTAGAAGTTGCTCAGTCAGAAAGTATGAAGTTGGATGGCCTCAGCTCTTCTTAACTTTAAGCCCAAGACTCTTTCCATAATATCATCTAGCTACAACTGTTGACATCAGTACATAAAGCTGATATGTAGCTTTCTTTTCTTTTCTTTTCTTTATATGTGATAACTCATAAACTTACTTAAGTCTGTATTCTATTTTGTATTGCTTCTCTAAGACAGATTTTAACAGAAAGTGACAAAGAGGTGAAACAAGAGATAATACACTGACAAGATGGCTAATTGTTAGATGTTCTTCCTTCTTGTTTTCTCACAAATAAAAAAGGTTAGATAAAATGAGATAATTTCTTAATATTTTGAATATATTTTCAATAGTTCTGCCTCTATTAGGGAGATTTTTAAGGAGGTCAAACTGTGAATCAAATACCTGCTCTAAAATATTAAACAAAACCTTGATGATGGATACAGTAGGTCAATGTTATGAGTATGAACAGCCTGAGTGACTGTGTTGCTATAGTATTCTCACTCCTTCTCTCCTTAATCTTGAAAATAAATATTTCTTACTTTTCAGTCACCAATGGAAAAGACAAATTGGATTTATAAAAATTCCAAAAGGTCTTTAGTCATAGATTATATTATTGCAAACTGTTGTAAGATTAACTGTAGCATTTTGTTATCCCTTCTCCAAAGAGGATTGATGTGGGGGATAAGTTAGAGAATCTGTTTAAAAACTTACTGATTATGAATGACCATTCTTAGTTTTATTTCATAAAAAATTAAATGATTCAGTGAAAAATGAGGAAGTGACAAGATTAGCTGAAGATCAGTAAATAAATTCATTCATACACACACATACACACACACACACACACACACACACACATGCATAAAAATCTAGGGGTCAGTGGTAGAATGGAAGGAGGAAAGTTGACACTGTATGATATAGATGGAGGCAGTGTTCACTATTCTCAATAGCCCTCCTTTTTTCAGTGTCTGATTAATTTTCCTGCATTAATACATTGCTGTCATGTTTAGATACCTAAGGATATAAATTTTGTTAAAACTATGGAAGGTAGGTAACTCAAGGGATAGAGCCTTAGGATTAGTGCCAAAAATACTTAACTTCTTGAGTTCAAATATGTCCTCAGATACTTTTTAGCTCCATGACCCTGTATAAGTCACTTAATTCTATTTGCCTTAGTTACCTCATCTACAAAAAAGAGCTGGAGAAGGAAATAAACAAGTGTTTCCAGTCTCTTTGCCAAAAAAGAAAATTAATATCAAGAGAGGGTCATAGAGAGTCAGACAGAACTGTGACCAGCTGAACAATTGTCAAACATGGCTTTTTGAAATTTTAATACAAATAAACTTTTTAAAATAAATAAAAAGCCTTATAAAATCTATCCTTTCAGCAAGGCACTTGTACAAATACTGCAAAAATACAATGAAAAATGTTACCCATTTAGTTTGAGTGTACTTTGCAACTGAGTTAATTTCATTCCATTGCTTTCAAACTAGCAGTGATGGCTTGATCTTCATAATTATGAAACCTTAAAAGAAGAAATGAGACAGATAATGTAAACATTTTACTCTTTCTACTATGTTACCTTCATCCTATTTCCCATTCTTACATTTAACTCATATATTAAGGTGAAACAAGGATGTCCATTGACACCATCAATAGTTGGCATTGTATTAGAAATGCTGGCTTTAGCAATAAAAAGGAAAGAGATTAAAGCAATTAGAATAGACAATAAGGAGATGAAACCATCATTCTTTGTTGATGATATGATGGTATACTTAGAGACTCATCCAAAGACTGTACCTGAAATGATTAACAATTTTAGCAAAGTTGCAGGATATAAAATAAGTCCATATAAATCACCAGCACTTCTATGTATTACTAACAAAAACCCAAAAACAAGAGATAAAGAAATTCCATTTAAAATAATTGTAGACAAAATAAAATATTTAGGTGTCTATTTGCCAAGACAAATCCAGGAGTTATATAAACACAACTACAAAATATTTCTCACACAAATAAAGTTTTATCTAAAAAAATTGGAAAAAAAATACCAGTTGTTCATGGTTGAGTCAAATTAATGTAATAAACATGACAATTTTACCTAAATTGGTCTACTTATTCAGTGCCATATGAAACTGACAAAAATTATTTCATAGAACTAGAAAAAATTCATCTGAAAGAAAAAAAAGTCAAGAATATCAAGAGAATTGACGAAAAAAATGCAAAGGAAATGGCCTGGCAGTACCATACAAAAGAGTGTGTTATAAACCAGCAATCATCAAAACCATTTGGTATTGGCTAAGAATTAGATTGGTGGATCAGTGGAATAGATTTCTCTACACATGATACAATAATTGATGACTACAGTATTTATAGTATTTGATAAACTCCCGAACTCCATTTTCTGGGATAAGAACTCACTATTTCACAAAAAATGCTAGGAAACTGGAAAACAAAACGTCAGAAACAAACTATAGATCTACATGGGTCCATTGTTTTGTCATAAAGGGTGACATCATAAGCAAATTAGGAAATCAAGAAATAGTTTACCTACCAGATCACTGGAGACAGGAGGAATTTATAACCAAAGAAGAACTAGAGAATATTATGACATGCAAAATGGACAACTTTGATTTCATTAAATTAAAAAGGTTTGCACAAACAGAACAAACAGAAATAAGATTAAAATGAAAGTAAAATGTTGGGAAACATTTTTACTGCCAATGTTTCTGATAAAGGTCTCATTTCTAAAATATGTGTCAAATTTATAAGAATTTTCAGATGATTAAATTAAAGTCATCTATAGTCATATGAAAAGATGCTCTACACCACTATTGATTAGAGAAATGCAAATTAAAACAATTCTGAAGTATCATCTTACACTTTAGAGATTAGCTGAGATGACAGGAAAAGAGAGTGACAAATGTTGGAGGGTATATGGGAAATTTGGGACACCAATGCATTGTTGGTGGAGTTGTGAAATGATTCAGTCATTCTCAAGAGCAATTTAGAACTATGCCCAAATACTATCAAACTTTGCATACCCTTTGACCCAGCAGTACTAGTACTGAGTGTGTATCCCAAAGAAATCAAAAATGAGGGAAAAGGACCCACATGTACAAAAATGTTTGTAGAATCCCTTTTTGTGGTGGCAAAGAATTGGAAAGTGAGTAGATTGCTATCAATTGGGTAATGCTTGAATAAGTTATGGAATATGAAACAAATATAAAAGTCATGAACAAGCTGATTTTAGAAATCCTGGAAAGATTCACATGAACTGATGCTGAGCAAGAAAATTAGAACCAGGAATGCATTGCACATTATAATAAGATAGTGCTATGCTCAATTGTGGAAGGCTTGATTATTTTCAATACTTCAATGGTCCAAAGCAATCAAAATAAACTTTGGATAGAAAATGCCATCTGTATATAGAAAGAAAATTACAGAAAATGAATGTAAAACAAACACTATTTTTTAAATTCTTTTTTCACTTTTTTCCCTTTTTCTTCTTTTTTCTCTCCTGTCATTTTTCCTTTTTGTTCTGATTTTTCTCTCCCAACATGATTCATAAAGAAATGTATATTAAAAAATTAATGTACATTTGTAACCAGGAAAAGAAAAGAAAGTTTCCCAAACCTATTATATCTGAGATATAAAATATTTGAAATTCCTTAATTTAAGTTGTGAAAATTAGAACATTTGGGGATAAGAATAACAACACATGGTTCATTCAAGGATGGCCATGAATTTGTAGCCTTGTTCACTCCCATATCTAAAGGTGTGAACTGATGGCTCAGTGGACAGTATCTAACATAAATTATGAATTATACTTCACTAACTGCGCTAGATCTTATCTACTATCAATCCCATTGTTAAAGTTTGCTAAAAGAATCTTAAGTTTAGTTGTAGCTAAAAATAGGATTCAACATGCATACCTTTTGTTAAAAGGGAATACAATTTACTCACCTTTTCAAATACAAGAAATGCATATTCAGCCACTTTCTTTTCATTGCCCTCACCTCCAATGAACACATACACAAATTGGTGTTTCAAAGGAGACAAAAATCAAATATGTACACAACATAGTTTGTGCTTGGATTTCCACAGAATTCCAATATTCAATATACTTATATAAATGGAAAGATGATGGCTACAGAAAACATAAAGACCCACAAAGCAAGGATTTTATCATAAAGCTGATGAGTAAGCAACAAGAGAAGACTGTCATCTATATACATATACAAAGCTCCATGTCATGAGCATAAATCAAAGAGGATTGTCAAACTATACCCATGACTATATCACACAGGACCAATAATACCTAACATCATATTGTTCTTTAAAACATTCAAATCAATATCTATATATTATCTCTTTTAAGCTTCACAGCAACCCTGTGATATTCTGGTTCTAAATATTTGATTATTTCCATTTGACAGAGTCTCAAGGAAGTTTATTAAAATGATTAATGATTGGAGGTATAATTTGACTTCAGAGTTTTATGGTATCTGCAAAGTCATCTTTGGTATTCATAATCAAAAGAAAGAGAACACTGTCATAAGTACCAAATATTGTTACATAGTCATCTTAGAAAGTTAAATTGAGGTAGCCAAATGACCAGCTGTCATCCATTTTTGTCATTTCAGCTTGTTAATTATATATAAACTGGCACATCCACCCCCCCAGTTTCAATCATTACTCTGGGGATTCCACAAATGACCTAATATGTCAAGGAAATTTTCTCTTTATACTTGACATCCTTCCAATTTGGGACAGAACACCTTGCTCTCAGGTGAAAGTTTTGCTTGTACCTATACAGAGTGGTGACTAAATCATCAGCATGTTAGATATTGGTCATGCCTTACAGAGCAATCAATGCCCAATTTTTCCAAATAACTTACAGCAGAAATTATTGGTAAAATTATTATTATTATTAATAAAATTGTCCTACAGTTTGTGAATCTTTAAGACTAATTGTCTGACAAATTTAAGTACATAAAAATCAGCATTTTATTGAGTATATAGAACAGAATCTGTGTCCCATGAAATATATGTATTTTTATAACTGAATATAAAATATTTCCTTTGTAATCTCACAGATATTATTTTGCATATTAGGGAAAAAACTATTTTGAGAAAGGCCATTAGTTTTCTATTAGAAATTCAAGGACATAGAGACTCCTCATGCACAGATACCACCCTGTCCTGGGTCCTTTAGCTCCACCTGTGCTTGGCCACCTCTCCCAAGTGTTCAATTGAAACAGATCTTCTCTGAAATTCGTCCAAAAAATCTTCTCTTGGAAATTTTTTATACTTCTAATGATGAGACCATGACACACACATGAAAGAATTACAATTTTGAGGATCATGTGAGACTTAAAAGCCTTCAAATGACCTGTCTAGATACTTGAGCGTCGTTTATGCTTTTTATTTTTTTCTTGAAAAAAAAGTTATTGTAGCAAATGTATTTATTTTTAATGGAAACTGTTTTGTGAATCATGTTGGGAGAGAAAAATCAGAGCAAAAGGGAACAACCAAACAAGAGATAAAATAACAGAAAAAAGAAGTGAATATAACATTTGTTTATTTACATTCAGTTTCTTTAGTTCTTTTTTCTGGATGCAGATAGCATTTTTTATCCAAAGTCTATAGGAATGTTTTTGATCACTGAATTACTGAGAAGAACCAAATTTTTCATAGTTCATTGTTGCATATTTCTGATGCTATTGTGCACAAGTATTCCTGATCCTGCTTGTTTTGCTCAGCATCAGTTCATCTAAATTTTTTCAGGCATTTTCATAAGCAGCTTGTTCATCATTTTTTATAGGACAATAATACTCTGTTATCTTCATGTGCCACAAATTGTTCTCCCATTCCCCAAATGATGATCATCCACTCCTTTTCCAAATTTTTGCTACCACAAAGAGCTGCTACAAAAATTTTTGCACATATGGATCCTTTTCTCTCATTTATGATTTCTTTGGGATACAGATCCAGTAATGGCACTGCTGTGACAAAAGATATGCACAGTTTGATAGCCTTTTGGGCACAGTTTCAGAGTGCTCTCCAGAATGGTTGGATAATTTCACAACTCCATCAACAATGCATTAATGTCCCAGTTTTCCCACATCCTTTCCAACATTTATCATTAACTTTTCCTGTCATCTTAGCCAATCTGAGAGGTGTAAAGTGGTACCTCAGAGGGGTTTTAATTTGCATTTGTGTCATCAATAGTTATTTGGAGCATTTTTCATATAATTATAGGGGGCTTTAATTTCATCACCTGAAAATTGTCTGTTCATGTCCTTTGGTCATTTATCGATTGGGGAATGATTTGTATTATTAGAAATTTGACATAGTGCTTTATATATTTTAGAAATTAGAACTTTATCAGAAATACTGGTTGTAAAGACTTTTCCCCACTTTTGTGTTTTTTTTAAATGTTATTTCTATTGGTTTTGTTTGTGAAAAACCTTTTAATTTAATGTTATCAGTGTTGTATTTTGCCTTTCATAATGTTCTCTAGCTCTTTTATGGGCATAAATTCCTCCCTTCTCCAAAGATTTGATAGGTATCCTAATTTGTTTATGGTATCATCCTTTATGCCCAAAACATGTATCCATTTTGGCTTTATTTTGTCATAGGATGTGCATTGTTGGCCTATGCAAAGTTTCTTATATGTTATTTGCTAGTTTTCCCAGAAAATTTTTTCAAATACTGAATCTGTATTACAGAAGCTAGGGTTCAAGAGTTTTTCAAATACTACATTGCTATGGACCTTGATTATTGTGTTGTATGCAGCTAATTTATTCCACTGATCCACAACTCTATTTCTTAGCCAATACCAAATAGTTTTGATTACTGCTGTTTACAATTGATATTTTTCCAGTTGTTTGTATCTGATTTTATTTGTGTGAGAAGTCTTTTGTAATTGAGTTCATTTAGTTCCTGAGTTTGTCTTGGCAGGTAGACTCACAAGTGTTTTATTTTATCTACAATAATTTTAAATGGAGTTTGTCTTTCTATCTCTTGCTACTAGGCTTTGTTAGTAACATATAGAAATGCTGATGATTTATGTGAGTTTATTTTATATCCTGTAACATTGCTAAATCTGTTAATTGTTTCCAGTAGGATGTTGGATGATTTTCTAGGATTCTGTATGTATATTATCTTATCAACTACAAAGAGTGATAGTTTTATTTCCTCATTGCTTATTGCTTCCTTCAAAGGAAGTGAGAGCAGTCACTACATGTGAGATTGCTAGTCTCACTCCACCCACCAAATCGTCTCTACATCATCTCCTATACAACCCATCAAAACTTTCACAGAGAGTGGGTGGGGCCATTCTTTCTCCAAGCATATATTAATAGAGTATTGTTCGATTGCTATTTAGCCTCAGGTGCTTGGGACCTCAGTGCAATGATTCAAGAGCTTCAGCCCATTACAGGAGATGGTTTCTAAAACTTTGTATGCTATATCACTTGGTGTATATATGCTTAGTATTGACATTATTTCATTATCTACAATCTCTTTAGCAAGATGTAGTTTCCTTTCTTGGTTAGTTAGATCTATTTTTGTTTTTGCTTGATCTGAGATCAAGCTTTTTATTTATTTTATTTTACTTCAGCTGAAGCATGATAGATTCTGTTCCAGCCTTTTATCTTTACTCTATATGGATCACTCTGTTTCAAATGTTTTTTGTTGTTGTTGTTGTTGTTGTTGTTGTTGTTGTTAACTACATATTGTAGAATTTTGACTTTTAATCCAGTCTGCCATTTGCTGAAGAGTTCATCCCATTAACATTCACAGTTAAAATTACTAACTCTATATTTCCTGCCATTTTCTTTCCCCCAAGTTATGCTTTTCTCTTTCCTTTTCCCTTTTCCCCCTTTTTCAATGTTTTGAATATGACCACAATATCTCTCAAACAGCTTTCTCTTTTTACAACCCCTCCCCATTTCTTACCCTTTCCCCTTCTATTTATGTTATCTCTCCATTTTCTTTCCCCTTTACTTTCCTACTTCTCTATGAGGGGAGACAAGTTTCTCCATGAAGCTAAATATGTCTGATATTCTCCCTTTCAGCCAAATCTGATGAGAGTAAGGCATCCATAATGATCATTCCCCTCCCTTCTTTGCCTTAATTTTAATAGGTCACTTTTGCTTCTTCATGAGATGTAATTTACCCCCATTTTACCTCCATTTTCCTCTTCTTCCAGTGCAATCCCCTTTCTACCTCTAATTGCTATTTTATATTATCACAATAATATGAAATTATACTTGTACCTTGTAAGTATACCCATCACAGAAATACAGTTGTCAGGAGCTAAACATATCATCTTCCCATATAGGAATGTAAACTTTTTTTCTTTCCTTTTCACCATTTTATGCTTTTTTTGAGTTCTGTATTTGAAGATCAAATTTTCTGATCTGCTCTGGGTCTTTTCATCAGAAATAAATGAAATTCACCAGCTTCAATAAAATAATAAATCTTAATTTTTCTGGATAGTTGCATCTTGGCTGCAATTCAAGTTCATTTACCTTTCAAAATATCAGATTACAGGCTCTTCAATTCTTTAAAGTGGAAGCTGCTAGATCCTGAGTAATGCTGATTGTGGCTTCTCAATATTTAAATTTTTTTTTCTGGCTGCTTGCAATATTTTCTCCTTGATCTAATAATTCTGAAATTTAGCTCCAATGTTCCTTGGAGTTTTCATTTTGGACTGTCTTTCAGAAAGTGATTGAGGAATTCTTTCAATGGCTCTTTTATATTCTGGTTCTAGGAAATCAGGGCAGTTTTCCTCAAAGATTTTCTGAAACATGCTGTCTTTTTTCATAATGGCTTTCAGGGAGTCAAATAATTATTACATTATCTCTTTTGGATCAATTTTCCAGGTCAATTATTTTTTTCCAAAGAAATATTTTACATTTTCTTTTATTTTTTCTCCATTTTTTTTGTTTTTGTTTGATTGATCCTTGATATCTCATTAAGTCATTTAGTTCTATTTTTTTTTTACTTCTAACTTTTAGTGAATAATTTACTTCAATTAGCTTTTTTATTTCATTTTTGCATTGGTCAAATGAACTTTTAAATGCATTGTTTGTTCACTGTTTTGTGTTATTTTTCCATTTCACGAATACTGTTTTTTAATGAGTTGGTTTCTTTTTCTATTTTGAACTCTTTCCATTTAACCATTTGGTCAAATATATTTTGTAAGTAATTATATACTTTTTCTATTTTGTCAATTTTATTTTGTAAGGAACCTTATGTTTTTGCCATTTCTCAAAATCTTTTTTAAGAAGTGTTATTTAGATAATTGTGGGGTTCAGGGCCTCACTATTTGCCTTTTGTAGTTGTGTTGGATGTCTCACAGCTAGTCTGATAATACTCTGAATTCTGAAACAGGACAGACTAGCCAACACTGCTGCATTATAGCTAATAGACTCTCAGTAGATTTCCCTCATGCACAGACACCACCCTGTCCTAGGTCCCTTAGCTCCACCTGTGCTTGGCCACCTCTCCCCAGTGCTCAATTGAAACAGATCTTTTCTGAAATTCGTCCAAAAAATCTTCTCCTGGAAATTTTTTTACACTTCAAATATTTATTTGTTCTGTTACTCCAAAACCATTTCAGAGGCTTGATCTGGTCTTGATCTGAGGGAAGACTTGTCTTCTCTCTACCATCTTGGCTTGGATAAGTTTAGTTTTGAAATCATGTCTACATACACACACACACACACACACACACACAAACACACACACACATACACGGACAATGTTGCATTAAAAGAAAGGTGAAATTGAAACTAAGAGTAAAAACTAAAAAACAAACATTTAACTTCAATGTATATAGGGGAGTTCTTTTTAAATAAGTAAGGATATCTAAAATGAAATATTCTTCATAGAGTAGTGAATTCTCTTTCAGACAACTTCACCATGGAATTTGAAATAAATCTAGAATTAGAAAGAACCTTTAAAATCATCTATTGCATACTTAATGCAAACAAAAATATTTACACTAGACTGAAACAAATAGCCATTAGTTTTCTATTAGAAATTCAAGGACCTAGAGACTCACTGAATTCCAAAGACTACTTTCTTATACATTTGTCCTTTTTTTTTCCCCCAAACTTCCCTTTCTCTGTTTTATAAAATATTCTCCTCTGCTTACATTTGACTCAGTGTTCTTTCCAACTGTCTGCTCTTATGTGAAACTCATTTTTAAGTCTTCTTGTTACAGAAAGATTATGTTTCATAAATGAAGTCAATCAAGTTTTGGAGTATGACAGATAACCATATGTAGCTCATAATCAGTTTCCAATAAACCTAAAAATAATAATGAAAAATCCTGTCAAAACACTAACAAGAGAGCCTTATGACTGTTCATTTTATTACATTAAAACATAAACTCCTAGACAGAAAAGAATATGTCATTGAAAATTAAGCATAATGCTTAGCACATTGTGAGTGCTCAATAAATATTCATTTATTCAATCAATCAATCATTTTTTGTTGCTCTTTATTAAGGCTTTAGAGATAATTCAGTTATCTCCAGCCTGAATTGACAAAAGTTATAAATGCCAATTTCATGGTATAGATTTTTTAGAAAAGCCTGCTATTATAGTGTCAATCATGATCATAGAATTTTTACACAAATCTGTTGTTTTATTGATTTAACAACTAGTGCATTTCCTTATCAAGATAAATTGTTTCCTCAGCAATATATTTAAGTTGAAAGGAAGTTGGGGGATAAAATTGAAATTCTGAGATTCATTAGCTTTCCAAATGATTCAGGCTAAAATTGAATATATTGGGGACTAAATAGACAAATAAACAACAAAGAAATTGATATTAATAATAATTTAAAGCTTTATAGCACATTAAGCTATAGAAGCAAAAGTATCTAATATACAAAGTTAGTCATACATGTCCAACAACTTGTCAGTTTTTTTTTTTTTTTTATCTCTTAAATCTCATACATACATTTACTGATTTTTCCCTCCGGTTCTCTAGTTTGGCAAATAAGTTTTAATTTATTTTTGTAAAAATGAAAACAAGTCTATTGAAAATTGAATATGTGCAATAAAACTATTTAAACTGGCATGTTTTATTAAAGTATGATGTCATCATAGATGACAAATATTATCCGAGACAACTTTACTAATATTTATGCCATCAAACTCTTATGTACAATTAATTTAACTATTAAAATTCATATATTATATATATATATATATATATGTATATTTGAATGTGTGGGTCTTCTCTTCTATATATAATAACTAATCTCCATATAGAACATCTGTAAAATATATATAATACTATATACTATGTATATTTTAATTTATATAGTATATTCTAATATGTAAGATATATTCTCTCTAGGAGTCAAGCACTATTGTAGTAGTTATGAGGTAATGCCAAAAAAAAACATGAATCATAGATTTAAATCTGGAAAGTATATTAGAAGCCTTTAAACCAAATCCCTTCATTTAACAAAGAAGAAACAGAGACTTAGATCACTTAAATTACTTGCCAAGTCACACAGCTAATAAACATTTGAAGTAGATTTCAAACAAGACTTTCCCAATTTTAGTGTCATTATTCATTATTCATTGTAACAATCTGCCTTCAGAAAGAGTATATATTTATTATAGAAGGAAGACTTGGCATTTGAGAAAAAGTAGCAATAATAATAGTTCACTGATGTAACTCATTAAGATTTATAGAAATCTTTCTTCAAAATAATCCTAGAGGGTAGATAGCATAAGTGTTATTCAAATATTAGATGATGAAAGTGAGGAAACTTGCCCAAGTTCATATAATTAGGAAGAATCTGACATAGAGTTTGTTAAGGAATGGTCAGAAGTTTATTGAATTTTCTTTTAGAATTACTAATTTAGCTATACACTAAACCTGGAGTATTCAGGAGACTCTGGATGTGTAAAGGATAAACCTCTTCCCTCTGTAGCTGACAGAATTTCTCTCTTTCACTCCAAGCTAGACTCTCTCTGTGTTCTTGGGAATCATAACAGAAGCAAGTCTGTCTTCTCTAGGCTGAGAAATGGCTTGGGACCTTTATCAATAACCAATCATATTTTCACAGTCTAACAGTTCCCAAGGGGAAAAGAGTTCTTTTGCCATTACCTTGTTCCAGGAAAGGTTTTGTCCTTTCCTTACCCCTGTAACACCTTTCCCAAAAAGTTACTGGAGTGGTTTGCTATTTTCTTTGCCAGCTCATTTTTCAGGTGAGGAAACTCAGGCAAATAAGATTGAGTGACTTGTCTGATGTCACACTCCTAATAAGCATCTAACAACAAATTTGAATTCATGTCTTCCTAACTCCAGGCCTACCTCTTTAACCACTGAACCATCTTTGTTATTGTTCAATCATTTTAGTCCTGTCTGAATTTGACTGCATTTATTTTGTTTGTTTGTTTACTTTGTTTATTGTTGCTTGTTGTGCTAAGATACTGGAGAAATATGCAATTTTTCTCCTCTACCATACCATCTAAACATATAAAATATAATCTAATTATATTTTTAAAAGTCAGAAAAATATAAATGAGAAAATATGGACATAAGAAAAGGAACATGATGGCATGGAGAACAGAGGGAGTGATTGGAGAGAGAAATAAGACAGTTTGGAAATAAACATATTAAATAAATAATAAATAAATAAACTACCTCCCCATCCCATACATCCTAGGTTGCAGTTGATGGGTTGATTTATAAACATTGGTGTTATTATCTAATCAATATAAAACTGGAAAATTTTTCAAAAAGAAAGAGTTGAGATTCAGGCATTAAGGCATTGAAGATTATTTAGAATTGTGTATGAAATGAAAGTTTGTAGGGTAAGGAAAAGATTGCCTGGAGAATCCATTTGGATAAGATTTTATAGAGGGAGAAGCACTTTTCTAAATGATTTTACCCATCCTGAATTAGAGAATCTTGTTGCAGGACATTTGCATTTTTTTTTAACTTTTAATATTTTTTTGCTTTACTTTTAAATCTTTACTATTAAAACTACTTATATCTTTATTGTTTTAACCTTCCTTTTTAAAAAGGTGATAGGTTAAAGGCAAGGGTAAGACAAATATTTGTCTAATATAACAAAGGACTTTGCCAAAGGACTGAGTCTAGTTTTCTAAAACATAAAAAATCAAATCCTTATGACTGAAAACTATGACAAAATCATTATTAGAAAAGACTTAATCATATCTATGTTAGAAACACTTGTTGTTCATAAGCAAATTATATTTAAACTATCAAGTTATAAATATATCAAATTTACAAATAAAAAATCTTCCAAATTCCTTTAGTTACTTAGGAATTTTAGATTACCTAATAAGGCTACTTTTGCTATAAAATAGATCACATACCTCATTAAAAAAATAATGAGGCACAAATCTTAAGTTGGAAAAATTTTGATTATTCTCTGTATCGAATGGCATTCTTTCACATGCCCAAAGCTACTAATCACTGTGATTAAAAACAAGTAAAATATATATTTATTTAAAAATTTATATTAAACCACTTCTTTAACTTTTGAAAGAATTATATTATGGTTTAATTGATTTGCAATCTAATAAAACATAAGGCACTCTGTACTTTGCATTGACTTCTGATGCTAAATCATTTTGAAAATAGTAAGACTTGGTTAGTTATCTCTATTTAAAAATTAATGATGATTAAGGGTTAAATTAAATTAAAACCATCTTGAGTCATATGGAAAGGTGCTCTAAATCACTATTAATCAGACAAATGCAAATTAAGACATCTCTGAGGTATCACTACAAGAAAAGATAATGATGAATGTTGAAGGGGATATGGGAAAAATGAGACATATATTAACAACATGTATTAACATTGTTGGTGGAGTTGTGAACTGATCCAACCATTCTGGTCAGCAATTTGGAACTATCACCAAAGATCTATCAAATGATAAATATATATTTTATCCAGGAGTGGGACTCTTTATCACAAACATCTCATAAAATCTAAAAGAACCCACATGCAAAATGTTTGTAGCAGGCTTTTTTGTAGTGGCAAAACTGAATAGTAAATAGATGCCCATCAGTTGGAGAGTGGCTAAAAAATGCGGTATATAAATGTTATGGAATATTATTTTTCTGTAATAAAAGATCAGCAGGATGATTTCAGAGAGACCTGGAGAGACTTACAAGAACTGATGCTTAGTGAAGTGAGTAGAACCAGGAGAACACTGCACATAGCAACAACAAGAATATAGAATCATTACCACTTCACTCTCTCAGATTGGCTAAGATGACAGGAAAGGATTATGATAAATGTTATAAGGAATGTGGGGAAACTGGACACTAATGCATTGTTGGTGGAGTTGTGAACTGATCCAACCATATTGGAGAGCAATTTGTAGCTATTCCTAAAGGATTACAAAACTGTGCATACTCTTTGAATCAGCAGTACCATTACTGAGTCTATATCCCAAGGAAATCATAAAGAAGGGAAAATGACTCACATGTGCAAAAATATTTGTAGCTGCTCTTTTTATGGTAGCAAAGGTAGGAAAATGAATAGATATCCATCAGTTGGGGAATGCCGGAACAAGTTGTGGTATATAAAGGTAATATAATATTATTGTTTTACAAAAAAAAAAAATGATAAGTTGATTTTAGAAAGGCTTGAAAAGGTTTACATGAACTGATAGTAAGCATAACAAGCAGAATCAAGAATACTTTGTATACAATATCAGCAAGAATATATGATGATCAAAGACTTGTTTCTTCTCAATGGTTCAGTGATTTAAAGCAATCTCAATTGACTGAACAGAATTTGCAATCTGCATCCAGAAAAAGAACTGAGACTGAATGTAAATCAATACATGCTAAGTTCACTACTTTTTAAAGTTTTTTTTTAACTCTCCCATAGTTCTTACCTTTTGCTCTGATTTTTCTCTCCCAAAATGATTCATAAAGCAATGTGTGTTAAGAATAAGTATAAAATAAAATAATCTTTAAAATGTTATACAATGAGCAATTTTGATGAATGTGATTCTTTTCAACAGTGAAGTGATTCAGGCTGGTTTCAATGGTCTTATGATTTGCACCCAGAGGAGAAGTAGAAGGCCTGAGTGTGAATCACAACATAGTATTTTCACTGTTTTTTGTTTGTAACTTGCTTACATTTGGCTTTCTTTCTTAATTTTTTTTCTTTTTCATCAGATTTTTCTTGTGCAGCATGATAATTGTGGAAATATGGATAGAAGAATCACACATGTTTAACATATATTGTATTTCTTGCCATCTAAGGGAGGGCACTAGAGGGAAGGGAAGGAAAAAAAATGGAATACAAGTTTTGGCAAGGGCAAACACTGAAAATTTTCTATGAATATGGTTTGAAAATTAAAAAAAAACAATAAAAACTGGAAAGGTATCTAGGGGAAAGTTATGGAATGAAGGAAATTGCTATAAGCTATTCATTATGCTTTAAAAACCAACTGGAGTATTATATTTATCCTAATGGGAAAAGGGAGTATTTGTAGTTAACTATGTAGTGTGAAAAGGGTATGTGTGATAATGTACCCAGATTCTTATTTAATGAGAAAAGTTTGCCAACTAAGTAGGTGATGTATTGGGTATGAAGAAACTTGAATCAGAGAGTCCAACTTGCAGGCTTTTTCAATAATCTAGATATAAGATTTTGAGGGCCAGCATCAGTCTGGTGGCAATGTGAAAGAAGAGGATATTAAAATATTTTTGAGAATTGTTAAGAAGACAGTAATGACAAGTTTTGGAAACTGATTAGATTTGGAAGGGAAGAAAAGAGAGTGAAGGATTAAGGAGGAAGCTTAGGTGAGAAGACCTGGGGATTGAGAAGATGATAACATTCTTGACATTAATGGAAATTTAGGAAGAGGAGAGGAGTGGTTGAGAGAAGATAATGAGTTTAGTTTTGGATACATTAGTTTAAGATGTTCACAGGGCATTCAATTTAAAATAACTAATAAGCAGTTGGAGATAAAAGACTGGAGGTCAAGAGAATTATTCCAGGTAGATGAAAAATCTCAGAATCATTTGCATAGATATGATAGTTGAATCCATGGTAACTGATGCAACCGCCAAATAAAATCATATAGAGAAGAAAGTGATGAAGTCTGAGGATAGTCTTGTATTATACACACGCTTAAGAATAATGTAAAGAAGTAAGAGGAGCAACCAGATAAATGAGTATAATCAATAAAATGGTGTCATCAGAACTTAAAAGATAGTATCAAGAAAAAGAGAATGAACAAAAATATCAATTTCCAGTATCAAAGATGGGGACTGAGAAAAAAGTAATTAGATTTAGTGATTAAGAAATCAAAAATAAATTTGGAAAGAACAATTTCTGTTGAATGGTGAGGTTAGAAGTAAAAGTTAAGTAATTTAGGAAGGAAAAGGAGATATAGGAAAGGAAAGAAAATGGAGATAGCTATAGCACTAAGCATTTTCAAAAAGTTTAGCTATAAAAGAGAGAAATACTTTTTAAAAATGACTTACCAGGAGTTGAGTCAAAAATTTTTAGGTTTTTTTCCTTTTTTTTTTTTTTGTTGTTGTTTTGTTTTGTTTTGTTTTTGTTTTTTGAGAAATTGGATTAAATGATAATGTTTGTAGGTACAACAAATATATAGGGAAAAACTGAAAAAAAAAAAAAAAGTAAGAGATTAGGGATATTTAGGTTAGCTAGGTGGTATAGTAGAAGAAATATCTGACCTGGAGTCAGGAAACTCATTTTCCTAAGTTCAAATCTGAATGAAGACACAGTGTCCATGACCCTAGCAAGTCCTTTACCATTGTTGTTTCTGTTCTTCATCTATAAAAAGAACTGCAGAAAAAAAACAGCAAACCATTGCAGTATTTTTCCCAAGAAAATGAAGTCATAAAGAATCGGACACATCTGAAATGATTGAAAAACAGCAGGAATATTAGGAGGATTTTGGAGAAGATAGGATGAAATGGAATCTCGTGCATGTAATGGAGTTTGTCTTACTAGGAAAAGAAAAAAGTGAAATGGGATTAAAGTAGAAGGAAATAACAGAAAGCATTTTAGTGGTGTGAAATAAAGGGGGCAAATGTCCCCTTTTTTTCAGCTAAACATGAGACAAGACTCTCTCAAGTGGGAAGTAGCAGGAGTGTGGTAAAGAACCAGGAATGGTAAAGAACCAGGAATGGTTTGAGGAGTGATGAAAATATTTCAAAAAGGAATTGTAGTGAGTAGATGAATAAACTAGTAAAGCAATTTAGAAGGTGTGGAAAGAATTGCCTTACTGCTGTGAGGCACTAGTTGAGATCATAGATGATAAAATTTTTATTGGATCAATTTAGAACTTTCTTTATTTCTCCATTTTTATTCATGTGTGTGCATGTGTGTGTGTGTGTGTGTGTGTGTGTGTGTATGTGTGTATGATTAAAGGACTATCAAGAGATTGACAAAACTTTAAATTAGGACAGGAATTCAAAGCTGTGTCTAAATGATATAATTTTCAAAATGGGGATTTTGTGCTATTGTGGTGGTAGTACTAATAATAATTTTTCATCTAAAAATTTCATTGATGACCTTAGAATAAAAGTGATCTCGCTCTTGTAACCGGTTGTTGCTAATTAAACCTCCAGCCTGTGAGATGAAGAAGAAGTGTAGTTAGTAGAGAAATAGACATAGCTAAGTAAAACAAGCTGGATTTAAGTCAGATCACCTCCATCCTAAAAAGGGGAGAAGTAAAAAGATTATTAAGTATTTTACTTAACACCAACCACTCATTGGTTGTGAGTAATGTACTCTCATTTCCTCACACATTTGCTTTCACTTGAATATCATATTTTTTTTTCTTTTCTCTCTCTGTGCCTAATCAGAAATATCAATATACCTTAAAGAAATATCAATATATTTTTAAAAAGGAATTCAAGAAATGTATTTAGACTTCATTATATATACTTAAATTACTTTCCTAGTAATTTTCAACTTCTAATTCTCTCTCTATATATATGTACATTCTTTCAGAAACTTAACCCCTTCATTTTCCTTCTATATTTGTCTCTTCTTTCTTACTATCACTATGCTAATTATTGAAGATTATTAAAATCAAAAGTAGTTATTGGCTTAGATTTATTCCCTTTATGAATAAAAATGTGTGGATTTGTCACCAAATAAAAATGTTTCCCAAATAAATGATGTATTTTAAAGCATTAACATACTCTTATTTTCAAATAAGAACCCATGAATGAGTTGCTGGGCAAAATCTGCCAAGACACACATAAAAGTACATGTGGCTTTTGGAGCATGTATAAGGGAAACATATGTCCACAGAAAGAAGGCTCATTTATAATCCAAACAGAGAAAATAAGTTTTGCTTATAGCAACCATTATTATATATCCACAAAAATAGATTCCCTTTGAAAAGTTAAACTAAATAGTAACCCAAAACAGAAAAGCTTGTTAATTCCTTGATATCTAATGATCATTTATCCTATAATTTCTTAGAATGAAGTGCATCCATTCCAATTTATTTTTAACAAAATGAAAACGAATCATGCTTTGCATAGGCTAGTATAACAAAAGTTGTGTTGAAAGGAAAATATAAAGAAGTAAAGGAGGAAGGAAGGAGGGAGGAAAGGTAAGATAAAATGAAGAAGGAAGTGAAGAAAGAAAAAAAGAGAAGGGAGGGAAGAGAAGAAAGAAGAAATGGAGAAAGAAAAGAAGGAAAGGGAGAAGAAAAGAAGAATGGAAAGAAGGAAGGAAAAGAGGATTCAACATTTATTTTCATAAGAAACACAAGTTTATTAAATAACAAATAGGGTGAGTTCTTTATAACATATTTCTGATTATCAAGCATTTAAACAGTCCTATTTATCACAGTATACATTTTGAATGGCATTTTCCAAAATGATGATGGTTCCTGTTAGGCTATGTATACATTTTCTCCTCATCTTTATGACTTATGGCATATTTTTCAAAGAAACTGGCAGGACATGGAGAATAGGAAAGTCTGTGTCTGGGGAACAGAGTTATTCTTCTGCAGTTAATTGGTCCATATTGTGTTGTAAATGTCACCTTGTCCTCATTAGCACCATGTTCTAAGTACCTGAGCTAACCAGCATGGACATTGTGAAATAACAATGATTTTCATACATAGTATATGTTCTGAAAGACACTGTACCTACTGCAAGAAATTGGCATTCTGCTTTTTTGTCCTCAACAATGATAGTCTTTCCATTTTTCTATCTTGCGCTCTGGTAACAAACCTCTGCAAAACTGGTACTTATCAGTCTATTTGGATAGATTATAGGTTTTTTTTTTTTATTCTAACATAAAAAATTGAAAGACTGGTAGAAAAAAAGCTATTATTTTCAAAATACAGTGATCATCCTGAACTCTCATTGTTTGTAATCTTTATGTCATTTCTATTTATTATACTTTGCCTTTATACAATAAGGTTAGGCTTCAAACAATCTGCTATTTGCTGTAGGGATATATTTCTCCTTTGAGTTTCTATTTCATCTGGGAATTTTAAAAATATATATCTTTACACTAGCAGTTCAAGTTAGTTTATATGCCTAAGGGCCCCTAGTCTAAAAGAAATGTCATGTCTAAAGAAAATAAGGTATATAAGGAATTTAATAACCTTGCCTCTCATTTCATGTTTCAAGTATATTTTCTTAACAGTAAATCTCTAATTGTATCTGCCTGCCAGCATATGCTTATGCTTATTGGTTGTAGGACAGTTAGCCCTAATCAGCCAGTGAAGACAGAATGATTCACTAATGTTGAAAACAACCAGTCAACTGAGGATTTGGAAATATTTTTGAGAGATCATTTCCTCTTACTCAAAGGCAGAACATGAAAACTGAGAGCTATGTTGCAAAGGAATAGAAATTAGTGAATATAATTGTATTCCTTATCACCCTGCTGCAATGAATAGTAAACAATTTCTGATTTTAAAATGGCAGTATCTGCTGGATCAACATAGAAAAAGGTATGTATATGTATGCATTTGTTATGTATATGTGTCTATATGTCTATATAACATCTACAGAAGGACAGAAAGAGAAAAATAGATATATAGATACAAAAACATACACAAATAAATGCACAAATATATGCGTGTGTTTATGAATATATAGAGACATATGTGTATATATGTGTATATATTCATATTTTTTATTTTTATTTTATTTTTTATCTTAAAATAGTTATTATACATGTGTATGAATATATACATATGTATTATAACTATTTTAAAATAAAAGTCTTTGGAGGAAAAAATTTCAAGAGCTTAAGTTGTCACAGCATTTAGAAATTTGACTAAACGAGCATTTCTTATGTGAAATAAATATTTCAGGATATTTAAAATATAAAATAAAAAAGAACATACCCCCTGCTTACTATCTAATGCAAGAAAATTAACTGTTAGTCAAAAAAGGATAATATAAAAATATGATCAAAAACAAAAAAAAAAGTTCCAGACAAAGTTTACTAGTATAAATTGCTAGTAAAATATGAAAAAAATCCCTTTTAGGTTTAGACATCAGGAAAAATTCCATATTAGTTGACAAAAATAAATAAAAGATATAAGATTTGAAATAGAACTTTGCAAGAACTCTAAAGCCACCAATAAAAGGGTCCTTCAACTAGATGAAAGGAAGGAAGTTGTTTGGTATATCAATGGAATCAGTTTATGACAGTACTGCAAAAGATATATGCAGGTAGAAGTAAGAAGAAATAAGTAGAAGAGTCCTGGTGAAAGTTCTATTTCTAAGAAAGATATTAAGAAATGGTTCAAATACCATTTTGTAAGAAAAAGGGAAAGGAAGGAAATAAACATTTATTAAATATCTATTACATGCCAGGAACTGTATTATATACTTAACAAATATCTCATTTAATCCTCACAATAACTCTGTGAGGTAGTTGTCATTATTGTCCTCATTTTATAGCTGAAGACACTGAGGCAGAAAGACATTGAAGTCAGTCTAGTGTTACTTCAATACTATATCTGAGATTGGGTTTGAACTTACTGATTTGAGATCCAGAGAGACCAATTCAGAGGTATTAGATCAAAGAGACATCGACACAAGCATCTTCTAGTAACTATTGACAGGTGGGGTGGAAATAAATTAGCAGGTGCAGATGGCATCTACCTCAACTACAAAAGGACACATGGATGAAATCATGTAATGTTGTTCTATGACTGAATAATTTTAAATGACTCTCACAGGATAATTGATGGGTACAAACAATCCTATCTAACAATAAGAAACTTTGAACCATACTAGGAAAATATCAGTTAAATATAGGTTAAGAAAAGAAAAAGGATAGTTTTGTGATAAAGAATGACATTGGGAATCTAGATTGTGTCACTGTAACCTTCCAAATACCACCCTTCACCTTCCCACCAAAAAAAAAAAAAAAAAGCCACAGTACATTGAATGTATTTTTTTTTTTTTTGGCAAATTTATAATATAATGTGATTACATCACAAAAGTTAAACGGGAGATGAGCTGCATCATTGTTGGAACCTTCCATATTGATTAGATGGCTCTATTTTAGTTTTTTAATGTGCTTCAGACAGAGGTAATTGCATGATAGATGCTGAATATATGCTTGTTGACTGAATAATTCATTTTTAGTTTCTAAATATCCTAAAAGAAACTTCATCACTTGAATTCTTGTGACAATAAAAGTAAGAAAGTCTGATTTTTATCAATGCTAGGTATAGTGGAGAGCACTATCTTGGAGAAGGGAAGGCAAAATCTACCTCAAAAATCTACTAGTTTTGTGAGCATAGGCAAGTAATTTAAACTCTCTGTGCCTTAATTTCTTCACTATAAAACACAGTCCTTTCTTTCTGAATATTTGATTTTATTATTCTATGGATGAATTTTATACTTGGAAGGGATTTTAGAAATATCCTGGTATAAACTCTTAGGCTTATATATATGATTCCCAGAAATATTTTCCAGCTTGCTCTAAAAGTTTGTGATAAAACAAGCTTAAAAATAAGAAAACAGAAAACAAATGGGTGCTTCTCTATATATTGATTAGTTCTTGAATTATTCTTTTTTTGAAAATATGCAAGAAGAAATTTATATTGTAATCTCTGTCTTTAGATTTTTTTTCTAAATTTGAGCTCTATCAACTCTTCCTTAAGTAAAGAAATAGTAACTTTAAAAGATATAGTGTAAGAAGTGTTTCTAAAACAGTTTGAAAGAATTGACAAATTGTGAATTTCAACATAAGAAAGAATAAGTTAAGTAAAAACAAACAAACAAACAAAAAACAAGCTCCTTACTCTTGTAAGAGACAATTAGGTGAAAGTGAATAGAATGCTTTACTTGGAGTCCAGCTGACCTGTGTTCAAATGCTGTCTCAGACATTTCATAGGTGTATGACAATGGGCAAATCATTCTACTTGTTTCAGCTTCAATTTCTCATCTGTAAAATGGAAATAAATAACAGCACTTCCTGGACATTGTTGTGAAGATAAAATTAGATAATCACTTGTAAAGTGCTTTAAGTTTTACAAATATCAAATGCTAAAGATGAACAACTATTAAAATTATCAATTCAAAGAAACCATGAGGAAAATTTATAGTCATGGTCGCAATGGATAAATGTCTATGGACTTTATATTGTGGGACTTGCACCCTTAACAGGTTTTTTGTTTTGTTTTGTTTTGTTTGGGTTCATTAGAAAGCATTGCTAGGTAAGCCCAACCTTAGTACTTGCTTTTAAAGGATTCTAGGTTGATGATTTTCATTAGCACATCAAACTGCCAATCATCTATTGACTCCAGTATCTGATATCTGATTCATTCAATGTCATGATTCTTTCAGCAGATGCGCTTTTTGAGTACATACCAATACAAACACTGAGACAGACTGATGGAGCTACTGGACCTCCATTCATTAAAGCCTAGCAACTTTTTGATTTACTGATATAAACACCTTAAAATAGAGGAATTAATTAGATAAAATGGAATCATTTTTCTTACAATACAGTTTACATAGACCCAGAATAATTTGTCAAAAGAAAAAAAAAAGAAGATATCTTTGCAAACTTTTAGTTCAAAACCCCATTTAATTACTTCTGGTATATATGGAGGCTATTGTAAATTTGAAAGAGAAAATATGTTTACAGGGACTTGCTATGTAATATTTCATCTAAAATTGAATAAGATATAGAGATTTACAGAACAAAAAGCAAAGAAAAAATTTATTTGACTTTTTTTTGGTCCTTTATGCTGCTATTTCAAGGATTGCAGCATTTAAATTTAATACAAAATTAGACTACAATTACAAAAGATGGATTATATAGGAAATATAGGACATTTATAGGAAATGTTAGGAAAATATAGACATTTCCTTAAATATGTAATATGATTTTCAAAGTTTTCTACATCTCAAAATGATTTAACATTTTTTCTATGAAACTATGAAGCTATAAATGATAATATGTATTTTATTAGAAATATTTAATATAATTATCCAGAATAGCAAGAATAAAGAAGGGGAAAATGATTAAATATAGTTTATTGCTTGTGATCTAATTCTCTCTTTCTACCAATGTGCTTTTTTGTAAAAAAAAAAAAAAAAAATTAAAATTAAAATTAAAAAAAAAAAAAGTAGAGTAGAGGCAGAGGAACAGAAAAATAAAACAGGGAATGGTTTCCACTGTAAAATTGAGAAAGATACCAGAATGGATTAAAGAGAACATAAAAATATGTTTTTTTATTAAGAACAGTTCAAATATAAATATTCACATGAGTTTGAAATTATGGCAATTGAGCATAATTAATTATTCAGGATTTTTATAAAGAATAATTAGCAGTCATGAACTAAGTTGAAGCTACGATGCAATGGATATAGCTAAAGAAGTATACAATTATGATTAAGAAAATTTTGTTGATAATGAATACAAAATCAAGATAATATTCATAGATCTAATCTTGTAGCATAGAAATACATGAAGGAAAAGCAAAACAACTTATATGGAACAATATATAGCAAAACTAAAGGAGTTAAATACCTTAATATGTGTCATTCTCAATATGTATCATAATCAAATCTAAGAAGAAGAAGAAAAACAATAAAGATTTTAAGGACTGAAGATTTTGGATGAGCTATAAATAGTATCTTTGCAATTACTGAATAAGGGGAAAATAAGATAAATACTGTTTTCTACTTGTGCATTTTTAAGAGAAAGTGAACATGGACTAAAAATCTTTATAAACAGATTATAACCTTTGATAGACACAATATAAAAAGTGAAATGGCATTGAAGAAATGAAATGATTAAAATTTAAATAGTTGATTAACAAATCATTTCACAAGATTTGTCAGATAAATGACAAATCATAAAAACAACATGAAGTTTTATTTTTAAAAATGACAGAATAAAAATTTACTAAAGCTTTGGAGATACTTCCAGGGGAATCCTTAAGGAAAATTTTCTATACTTAATATAAACATTTTCCTTAACAAAAGAAAGAAGAAATCAATGAATTGAGACAGTCATATAAAAACAAATAGAATAGCAGTATTAAAAAAAAACAGACAAATAGAAATTCTGAAGATGAATAAACATTTATTACATGATTGCTATGTGCCAAGTGTTGTCCTAAGCCCTGAGGGCAAAAATAAAAGATAACTCCTACCCAAAAATTGGTTAGACTCTAATGTGGACAGCAACACAAAAAAGAAATTGGAAATTTCATATGGGAAGTAATGGTTTGGGGACCTGATCTTGAAGTATGGAAATTCAGAAGTAGAATGAGGAGAGGAATGAATGTTGGCCAACTTTGACCACTCTTGAAAATATAGGCACAAAGTAGAACTCCTCAGTTAGAGAAAGGTGCTGACAAGGGGTGTTGTAGAATAAGAAGGTATCAGGGGCAGATGGATGATTTTAGTTAAAGAGGCCCCAATGTCATTTTTTTTCCCCCTTGATTACTTCATGTTTAAACATTTTAATTGTGCAATGTACTCCCATCCAGTAGTACCCCTTCCCTCTCAAATTACATTTCTTAAACTTCAGAAAGAAAAAGAACTGATTTAATAGAAGTTCCAGCTTCTACTTAGCTGAGTAGTGTTTTTTTGTTTGTTTGTTTGTTTTTTTGTTGTTGTTTTTAAGAAACATATATCTCTGTAGAGAATACCTCTTTTATTTATGCAAGTGTAAGATATAACAGAGCACAGGTTTGTCTTTTTTTCTTATATCGATGAATGGCTAGAACTCCTATGTGTTAGTTTGAGTCTTCATACCATAATTGAATAAAAATGATAAGACATTTATAAGGAAACAATACTTGTCCCCATGTACTCAACTATTTTGCTATATGAATAGATACTATGAATATATTTGATATGTTGTTGCTTATTCCTTTCCAGAATAACTGTTCAGAAGTCTTACTAGTTCCACTAGTCATTTTCTCCCTATGCTCCATAATTTAGATTCTCCAGTAATACCTTTTTGGTTTTCATCAGCTGAATTACTTTCTGAAAACATTTTTTAGAGAACCATCATTCAAGAATCATTGTACTGGGTCTGAAAGCTCATTAGTAGTAATAAAGAAAATAAAATAGGTTAAATATTTCTATGATTGGTCCAAGATTATATTAGGCTATATTGTCTCTCTTATTTCAGTTGCATATTTACAAACCTATGGAGCTGTGGATTTCCATGTCCTTTCAATTAATGAGAAACTAGCTCCCAAAATATGAGGGATTCAATTTTAGAAACATTTGAAAATATAGAAATAAATAATTTAATATATATCAGGATGAAACAATTAAATGACAAGAATATACAATATAATAATTACCTATCACAGAAGTTTCAACTTTATTCTTTATTTATATCTTTATTGAGTTCACACAGTTTAAAAGCCAGATAGATCACTTTCATGTTTTTAATCTAAAAAAAGTTGAAAAGTGTTTTAGCTTCTTTAATTCTTTGAAATTCGTTGAAAATATAGACAATATTTAAAAGTTTTTGTTATGATAGACAATTAAAATGTGGAAAGTTATGTTTGTGCTTTTACAAAAACGCACACAAATGAAAGGTTGATATTTCTATAAAGCCTCCTCTATCAACTGAATTTTCCTTTCTTCTCACATATGTGTACATGTATGAATTTACATAAAATATACATGTATAAACATACATATGCTAATAAAATCCTTCATCTAGCTCTCCAGCAGAGATAGCAAATTCAATATCCTTTGTGATCTAGAGGCTATACATTTCTACTCAAGATCCCAAGTACAAAGTTAAAATGTGTATCAATGATTTCTTTCATCAACCTTATCACCCTATAAACTAAGTTCAAGTCCACTGAACACTTGAAGATTTTTTTTTTTTTGCCTGTCAGATCAATAGTTAGTTCTCTGAGGACTTTTTTTTTTTATCTGTGCTTTATTCAGAAGATCTACGCTTACCATGATTTCATTTTTCTTCTTTCTTCTAGGCAAATTTCTGGATTAAATGTACAGAAAATAGATTTTTTTTATTTTATATTTTTTATTGGACCATGCAATCTTAGCATTTTAGAACAAAAGCTATCTGTGCCAAATTATAAACAATCAAATCCATCTCAGTGGATTTGAGAAGCTCATTCAAGGTTGAAGGGAACAAAGAAAAATGAGTTCCAAGATCTATTTTCCATTTTACAATAGATTCTCTCTTGGCTAGTTCCATATTCTGGAACAGCTATTTCTTGTTAACTTGTATTGCTAAACAGTTCTCTGCTAATCCTGAAAGTCACCATAAAAAAAATTAAATTTCTATGCCAATGAATGTCATAGTAGCCATCTTCCCAATACTATCCTACTCATGAGCCAAGCACACTTTGTCATTCTGTATGATTCATTCCACTTTTTTTCTTTTAGGCCAATGAGAGATAGTCAACATGTTGAATTTCTTCTGTCATTTCAAATCCATGAGTATGAATGAAATATTTAGGCTGTCCTATATTATTTCCTCCCAATATAATACTAACTTCCTTATGGGATCACATATTTTCAGAATGTTATCACTTCTTTGCATAAGTCATCACTAGAAATATGGTACAATCTCTCTGTTCTGTGAATGTGGGTCTCTCCATTGCTTTTTAGATTTCTCAAAATTTAGATTCTTTGGAGAATGTCATGTTTCCATATTTGTAACTATAAATATTACCAGGAGAACATATGTTCAGAAGTTGCTTTTGTATGTCAAGTTGCTGCTTAGAATTCCCACTTACATCTCCTGCAAGGAAACTGTCACTTCTCTGCCCTGAACTTAAAAATACTCTGATAGGAACCATTGAAATAATAAATCAGCTGCTAGAAATAAAAATGTCAGAAGTCAAAATGGGTACAGGGTGCCAAAAAGAGAATCCTCATTATAGACAATTAATGTACACTCTGTACAAAAGGATTAAAAAATTTTTTTCTATTGCACCTTCACCTAAAAAATATAGTTTTTTTTTTTTTTGCAAGAAAATTGCATGCAAGTATCATAAGTATTCATTCCTAATAACAGTACATAGAAAGAACTGTTGCATATTCATTGTGTAGGCCTATTTAGCTTTCAGCTCATACTTCATATACCCAGGCCTTACTAAGTGGTAATTACTTTTGAGATTCAAAAAAGATATTATTAAACTAGTGAAACTCATTAACCTTATTTGCATGAAGTATAAGCTAACTCTAAGAAATTCAAAAGAAAGCACTTATTCTTGGTTAGACTGGAATGATTCTTGTGTTTTAAATAAATAAATAATGCTCTCAAAGTCCTTAAAACTTATAAAGTAAAAATGCATTGGCCATATTTATATGCAATATAAATGTGTGCATTATTTTCTAAGTAAGCATACAGAAACTGATATTGTTGAACTGTTATTTAATGAGTAATACAGTTTTCTAATCCCTTAATATAATTTCACATTAAAAGGGAAAACATGGGCTAAGTATTGAAAAATATATATATTTAACCCAACTTTTCCCAAGAAGAAAAATAATTCTTGTCAAATCTAATTTGATGTTTAAAAAGTTTGCATTAAAATACTAATTCCCAAAGATAAGCCAAAGATATCAAAGTGCCAGCATTGGTTTTTGCTAAAGTAATGTTTTTTATGGAAAGATAATTGGAATTTTATATTTCATATAGGAATTAAGAGGATTTTTTTGATACCTCAAAAGTAAAAAGTCAAATTCATTTCTTCACAAAGAAAATTATTGAAATTACTTTTCCACAGTGAAATAATTCATGGTTTTCACTAGTCAGATGTTTTAGTATCAAAAAAGTTTCATCATGCTCAAGATTGTTGCTGTTTCCTAATTTAGTTTGACTTCTCCATATAAGAATAGGATCTTCAAAATGGAAGAGATTTCAGAGTTTATCAAGCATATAGTATAGAGGAAGAAGAATTTGTCCTATAATATCCCAATCAATTGGTTATCCAACAACCCTCACAAAGATCTTGGCTTATTCAGAATTATTACTCCCAAAATTGTCCATTTGCCTTTTTTGAGAGTTCTAATTCTTAGTAACATTATTCTTACATTATGCCAAAACATACCTCTTGGAATCTTTCACTCACTGTGTTAATTCTACACTATAGAGACAAGTATATTGTGGTTACTATTTCATACAACTTCTTTTCAAGTACATTGAAACAGTAATCATACTACCAGTAAGCTTTTTTTCTCATATTCACGGTAGATATTCTTTAAACCAAGCTTAACATTTACATAAACACACATATAGAGAGAAAGAGTTTTGAAATTTTATATATATACATATATATATAAATGTATATATATAGTTTTAAAATATGATAAAAGTATTTTATACAATTATATGTATATATTATATATGTATATATACAGAAACATAAAATATAGCAAGTTTAATATTATACAAATATGTCTATATGTATATTTATGCATGCAAACATGTATAACTATATGTATGTATGTATATGTAATTTTGTAATGTACAATTTCAAGTTTTCATTCTTGTTGCAATATTATATACATACTTCATATTGTAAATATTCTTTTAAAATGAGACATACAGAACAAAATGCAACTTTTCAAATAATATTTTATCAGAAAGGCAGAATACATCAGAGTTATATACTCTCAATACTAAGCTTCTTTTCATATATGATAAAGCCTTATTTTGTTGGCTGTCATGTTACATTGATGATCAGTTTGATCAATTTGATTTGTGGTTGTCTAAAACACCTAAGTTTTTATTATATGAACTTTTATTGAGCTATGTTTTCATATCCTATACTAACCTTTAATAAATTTGGTCTTCTTAAATTTAGGATTATAAAACCATAGATTTAGAGTTAGAAGGGGGTCTCAGATACAGTTCAACATCCTCATTTTACAGATAAGTAAAATGGAGTTGAAAGAGTTTAGTGAGTTGCTCCAACTATGTGACACATTTGGCAATTTGGCAGAACCAGTATCTGAATTCTGGTTTTCTGAGTCCAAATCTAGTACCGCTACACTATGCAATGCTACCTATAGAGCCCAGCCTTGCAAGATGTTGAGCTTTTATTGAATACCAAATTGTTTTTACCAATATTTTACCAATCTCTCCCAGCTTCATCACTTGTGCACATTTTCTGAAAGTAAATGATCAAAATATTTTGACATTTGCTTTTATAAAAATGTTTAATAGAATCAGGTAAAAAGAATTTCCTGTAAGAGTCCATTAAATATTCTTCCACGATATTAAAAAAAAAAAAATCACTCTTTGCAATGGGCCAGAACTCTGGAGAAATATACTGGAGGCAAGGATTCTTACAACAAGGTGTTAATTCAGTGGAATTGATAAGAAAATGGTTATCTAGAGATTACTAGTTCTGTAGTTCAGTATGATTGATTTAATCTTACAACAAATCATGCTTCCCTGGTGATATAATGATAGGCATATACTCAGTATGATGAATGGATTTAATTTTAGTAGAGTATTTAAGAGGTCAGAGTCAGACCTAGAGGAGGACTCAAAAAGACTTAAAGACAGAGATCCTCATGTTGGCTGGCCTGTCCTCCTTTATTTCTCCACTGAGAACAAGGCCTGTCCGAAGGGCCCCAAGAAAGCTAGCCCGGCCCCAGGTGAAGGAGGCAGACTGTGAAGGAGATAACAAAGACTTTGGACTTTATTCCTAACTATTTTTGTGATGATTATTCTGCTGAGACCAAGGCTGGTCCTGAGACCTCCAGAAAACTAACTGGGACATTATAACTTTTTAGTAAAGTTTTAAAGCAGTTTTAAATCTGTCTGCATGGTTTTTTAATTTAATTTGTTTTTCTACATCTTATTCACAAGGATTCTAAAAGAAACATTGATACTGATCTAGGACCGATCTTGATCATTATTATCATAACATATTTGATATTTTCATTTCTGTTTAAAATATACACATGGCTGCCATAACATAAATGATAACATCAAGGCTCAAATTAAATGCAATTGTTAGTCTACTTTCCAAAGAACAGATGAATGAGAGATATTATTTTATTCTCAGTATAAAGTTCAGTAGTGCAGTCTAGAAGTTCACAAAGTTCCACAAGCTATCAAATGGAGTCACTGCATCACTACTTTTGTTTAATACTATCTGCACATAACAGTTATTCAACAGAATGTGACTATAGTGTGAAATACAAATATTATCCACAAATCTTAAAACAAAAATGAATATACTGAGCTATCCATAAGTGGCATTAATTGCTTCAGGAAGTGATTGGCTTTCATTCCCTAGAGGTATTTGTGAAAATCTGGGCAATTACTTCTTCAGAATATTGGGATTTTTCTGCTACCCTGTAGATTATATTTTAATTATTTTAAAGGCAGAAAATCTGGAAATTGGGTAACCAAATAATAGATAGACACTATGTCAAGTAGAAATGATACTGCATACATATCCAACATATAAAGGACTGCTTGCCATCTAGGGGAGGGGGTGGAGGGAGGGAGGGGGAAAAAAATCGGAAAAGAAACGAGTGCAAGGAATAATGTTGTCATTATAAAGTAATCATTAAATAAAAAAAATAAATAAATAAAAAAAGAAATGATACTGCATAATTCAGAACACATTAAGCTTTCCTATTTTATTATAAAATTAAAATATAAAAATAATTTGATTTTGTAAACTTAATAAAATATATAAATAAAATAAATTTAAATAAATTCAAAAATAAAATATATAAATGAATGAGTAATTTTGAAATAAATATTCACATGTGATATCATTGAACATAGAGAGATATATTATTTAATTAAGGAGAAATTAATTTCTAGGAATATATTATAAGGGGGATTTTTTTCTTCCGGCCTTTAAATACTATGTGAATAGTGGCTAAAATTCTGAATTCAGTTCAATAAGAGCCAAGTTCAAATTCTGCTTCAGCCACTTACTATTTATATAATACTTGAATATGTCTCTTAACATTTCTGAGAAACTCAGTTTCTTTATCTGTAAAATACGTATTATGGTATGCCTACCTTATAGAATTTTATAAAATTAAATGAAGTGAAGTATATGGAAATTTATTGGAAGATGTTAATTATGTTATATATGGAAAATATATATATATATATGCATACATATCTATATGTATTTGAGAATTTTGCTTCTTTGTATGATGATGACGATGATGAACTTTCTTCCCATTTCTGTCAATGGCACCATTACTACTAGGACTTCTGATGCAGGCAACCTCAATATAAATCTTGCAAAATGTTGTACTTTTTATAGCTCTAATACTATATTCTATAAATGGTCAAATCAATAAATATAGTTTCACTTTTTTTTTACTCTGTACAATATTGTGCTGTGCATCATGAAGGATAGAAGAAAAGTCCAAAAAATTGGAATTGCCTTTGAAGAACTTTATCATTTTCATTTTCCTTTGAGAGTGGAATGAACCTATTCAACCATGAGGAAAAGACTAAAAACATATTTTGTCATCCAGGAATATATTATTCTCTTGCTAGTACCTCATGTTTGTTCTTACAGCTCTTTAATGCTGAATGTAGTTAATAAGTCAAAAGAAGAATAGAAAAACTGGGGCAGAGCTAAGATGGCGGAGAAGGCACATTTGACTTTCTAAGCTTCTCTCATGCCTTCAAGACCAACATTAAATTCAGCCTCAAAAAACTTGACTGGCAAAACCCACTAAGTTTAGAAGCACAACAATTTACCAGCCAAAGACAATCTGGAAGATCGGCAGAAAAGTTTATCCTGAGGGGCCAGGAACAAACCAGTGTAGGCAGGGAGAGACTAGCATCTGGAGCAGACATGGGGCAGGGGTAACCTCTGCAGCTAGAGATGACTCTGCTATAGGCTAACTGCTCTGCCTTAATTTAAAAGCAGTAAACCAGCAGAGAAATTAAAGCCAAAGACAGAGGGTACTCTCTAAAAAAAACACCAGGACCTAATGAGATCTGTCTATAACCACCCAAAACTGGAAGTGACTCAGCGTAGACTGTGACACAGCCCTGAAGCCACATTCTGCAGTTCGGGGCTTTTGCAGGGGCAGTTACAAATCTGCACGGCAGGGGGGCACAGCCCAGGGCAGTCTCTAATCTGCACAGTGTGGGGCTCAGCCTGGGGCAATAGAACTTTTACAGCTAACTGTGCTTCCCTGGGGCAGGGACACTTCCAGTCCCTGCAGGACTATTCACTGGTCAGCCCCTAATACCCATATCCCCACTGTGGGTTTTGGCTTGGAGTAGTGACATTTTCACTGGCTAGATTCTAGCCTCAGGGCAGTCCTTAACTTGCACAGTAGACTTCTTTGCAGGGCACTTTCCCAGCTCGGCCCTGCAGGCCTGAGTTAGTTCTGGGAGGTGTGGGGGGGAGGAGAGGAGGGGAGGGGAAGAGAGGGAGGGGAGGAGAGGGGAGGAACTCTTTCCTAGAGCACTCCTGTACTTCCTCCCTCACTGCTCTTTATAGCCAGTTGGCAGGACAGTTACCTCCACACACCTATCACTGCTCTGCAGAGGAAGCTGGTAACCTCCTGGTCCTGAAGGCAGACTCTATAGACTTTAACAAAATGAGTAAAAAAAAATCAAAAGGATGATCAATAGCTTCTATACAGAAAGAGAGCTTCTATACAGAAAGGTTTCCTCATTACCTAGTCTAATTCCTTTAACTTCTTGTTCATCTCTTATTGATAAAGATAGTATTTCTAGTACAATACTGAATAGTAATGATAATAGTGGTCAACCTTGTTTCACCCCTAATCTTATTGGAAATGGCTCTAGTTTATCCCCATTACATATGATGTTTGCTGATGGTTTTAAATAGATGCTACTGATTATTTTAAGTAAAACTCCATTTATTCCTATACTTTCTGGTGTTTTTAATAAGAATGGGTGTTGGGTAGAGAATCAAAATGTTAAACACAACAACCCCAAGGAGACTAATAGCAGACAGTCTCCAGACAATTGTTAGTCCCCAACACAAAAAACTCTCATACAAGAAACTTTTAAAACTTTTTTTAAAGAGAACTAGAAGAAAAATGGGGAAAGGAAAGAGAAGCTATGCAAGAGAGCAAGAACTTCCTGAAATGTGAATTGGAAAAGGCAAAAAACTCCCAAGAAGTACAGGGTAACAGAGTTTATGAATTGAGAAAGGTTAAGAATTCTCAAGAAAGTAGGATTTGTGAATTGGAAAAAGAAAATAACTCACTAAAAAAAAAAAAAAAATTAGTGAAATGGAAAAAAAATCCATAGAGCAAAATAACTTATTTAAAAACTCAATTGGACATATAGGAAAAGAAGTTAAAAAAGCTAATGAAGAAAATAATTCACTGAAAATCAGAATTGAACAAATAGAAATGACTGATTCATTGAGACATCAAGAATCAGTCAAGCAAAATCAAAAAAAAAAAAATGAGAGATTAGGAAAAAATGTCAAATATTTACTTGGAAAAACAACAGACCTGGAAAATAGGTCTAGGAGAGATAACCTGAGGATCATTGGACTAACCAAAAATTATGATGAAAAAAAGAGCTTAGATACTATTTTACAGGAAATCATCAAAGAGAACTGCCCAGAAGTAGTAGAACCTGAAGGTAAAATAGGCATTGAAAGAATTCATCAAACACCTTCTGAAAAAGACCCTAAAATAAATCAAAAGAAGAAATTTAATTATAGAGATTTTCCTCCTTTCATCATTCCAAATAATTTTGATTCAGTGAGTTACTAAATAAACACAGAATGAAAAGTTTTGAAAACAGAAGATTCTGAAGGGCCAATGACATTTTATTGTCTTACCATGATTGTGTGCACCTTTATTTAACTGTGTCTCCTATTAAACATGCATTTCTCTACATGTAATAGGAACATGATTTGTTGCAGTTGACCCTAAAAGAAGATGACTATAAATTCTCTATTGGATAAGTAATTAAAAAAAAAAAAAAAAGTATATGTCCATGACAAACTGACAAATTTTTCTACAGCAATTTTCCGATATGCCTAGGAGTGAACAAATCATTGAGCTAGTACTTCTGCTCATTTTACTCAATTTTAAATAAAAGGATAAAAGATACAAGGAGACATAAAAGATAGAACTGGAAATCTGGAGATTATGCCTGTGTTTCAAAACTATTTGCATTGGTAAAATTAGAAAATATGTCTTATTTTGTTTCAGTTCTTTCATGAAATCCCCACACACCTTTTTTGACCATTATATTTTATCAAAAATGTTTTCTTTTAAAACTAACATAATCTCATCTTTAAAGAGTGATCATTTGGTTTCCTCATTACCTAGTCTAATTCCTTTAACTTCTTGTTCATCTCTTATTGATAAAGATAGTATTTCTTGTACAATACTGAATAGTAATGATAATAGTGGTCAACCTTGTTTCACGCCTAATCTTATTGGAAATGGCTCTAGTTTATCCCCATTACATATGATGTTTGCTGATGGTTTTAAATAGATGCTACTGATTATTTTAAGTAAAACTCCATTTATTCCTATACTTTCTGGTGTTTTTAATAAGAATGGGTGTTGGGTAGAGAATCAAAATGTTAAACACAACAAAAATAGTAAGCAGCAGAGATCACACTGGGAACATTCTGAATCCTCAGCATGTTATATCTAAAGTAAATTTGGTTTCTTTTAACCCAAACTATATATACAAAGTTTACTATAACATAAATTAAATGCTGCATTCTGAATAAATTTAGAAAATTTTGGAGAAAAACATTTAAGTAAAAGATGCTAAAGAGGCAGCTGGGTGATATAATTGAGAGTTTGGGGGCTGTAGTCAAGAAGACATCTTACTAAGTTCAAATCTGGTTTTAGACACTAGCTGGGTGACCCTTGGTAAATCACTTAATCCTGTTTGCCTCAGTTCCTCATATTTAAATGAGCTGAAGAAGGAATTATCAAACCACTTTGCCAAGTAAACCCTAATTCTGAGTCACAAAGTATGAGACATGACTGAAATGACTAAATAACAAGAAAAATCAAAAGGGGAAAAAACTGCAAAACAAACAAAAAAAAGCAAGCAAATAATAACAATAAAAGGTGAAACTACTATGCTTTGATCCACAACCAGCCTCCATAGTTTTCTCTCTGGGTGGCACATTCCATTCCAAGACTATTGGAATTACCTTGAATTACTTCATTGTTTAAAAGAGCCAAGTATGTCACAAGTGATCATCACATAATCTCATTGTTACTGTGTTCAATATTTTTTTGGTTCTGCTCATTTCCTTTAGCATCAGCTCCTGTATGTCTTTCCTGAAATCAACCTGTACAGTGCAGCTTTTTAACCTATGAATCACAACATCTTATGGGGTCTTACTGAATATGTAGAGGTCATAGAATTATAATTTATTATCAGCTACTGTTTGTATACCTATTTTACATACCTCTAAACTTATGGTCATTTAAACATTTCTCAGGTAAAAAGAGGCCATGAGTGGAAAAACATTTAAGTCCTGCTCTAAAGAAAACAATCACACACCCCTATTGAGATTTTGTCATTCCCTGCTTGTTCTTTTATTATGTTAGTTTCCCTCTTTTAAAATATAGCTTCTTTTAAATCAGGGACTAATTGTGCTTCTTTCTACTTGTGTTTATAGAAAACACAGTAAGTGAATAATTAAATACTTGTTGACTAACTTGTTAGCTTTATCACAGAAGTGAGGGATTATGGATGTAGAATGTTATATTTACTTTCCAAAGAAGTTGATGTACTAGAGAAGCTAGTTGATGTAGTAGAAAGACCATTGATCTTGTAATTAGAAAGGATGTGGTTTAAACTCTGCTTTAGATGTTTCTTGCCTATGAGCTTCTACTTTGTCAGCCTCAGTTCCCTCACATGAAAAATTTGGATAATAGTGCCTACTATTGTAGGCTCCTAGTCTTCTAGGATTTGTGATGATCCAATGAAATAATAATTATGCATTAAAAGTAAAATCATTCCAAAATCTTTAAAATGCTTTGTTAATTGATTTTGCTGAGGTCTCTTATGTTTTTTTTTAATATCCTTTTAAAAATTTTGTCACAAGGAGAGGAGGTTGTGAACTAGAGACATACACACACAGAAAGACAGATACAGAGACAGAGGGTGGTGAAGGAAGGGAGAAGGGCAAAAGAAAAGGAAGGGATGGGGAAAGAAAGCTTTGAAAATGGATGTGATTTAAAGATATAAATATTTTGAACAAAATAAAATCATTTTTTCAAGTTGGAGGGGGAGGAAGGAAAAAGATGAAGAGGAGGAGGAGGAGCAGGATAAGAAAGAAGATAAATCTTTATCTTCTTAGTTATCTTTTATCTGCAAATATTTGTATTGCTCTAATAATTCTAGGGTGGAACCAATGTTAATTTCAAAGTCAATTAGTATAGGTAAAACTTTTTTTTTTAATTAAACAAAAGTATCTTCCCTGAAACCATGGAATAAAACACGTCATGAAAAAGCATATAATATTTTAAGAAAACTATAATATCATATTCTGTGGTTGTCCTCTGAAAATATATGCTCAGTATTCAAAAAATTGCATGTTATCAATTTATTATAGGCTTATTAAGTGATTTAAAATAGTCTAATAAGAATTGTCATTCATATGTAGTATGAGCATGTTGCTATTTGCCTCAAAAGAAAAAAAAAATAGACCTGTTTAGCTTCTATTCCCCCTTATCCTTCTCAAAAGATATTTTAATTTCTTTCAAGAGGGGAAGCAAGAAAGTAGGGAGAGAAATTTGGTCAGTCTGTTCAGCTCAGAAAGAGGGTCAACTAGGCTAGAATTTTATTTACTTGCTCTTTTCAATATTGATAGTCTAAGGGATTTTTTTTTTTATTTGAGCAAACATCATTCCTAATTCAAAATTGGAGGAGGATGTCTTAAACTTTTTTTTGGCAAAGAAATTTGTGGACTTCAAATAATGAGTCTCCATTTATGGTGAGACCAATGTAACTCAAAGGGAGACAAAATGTATATCTCTAATCTCTTCTCTCCCACATCATCACCCAATGGGAATTTTCACTCCTGCCTAGAAGAGAAGCAGATCTTTGGATATTCTCCTCAGATACATGGGGTAGGAGGCAAGAGGTAGATCTATCTGCTCCCTCAACTGTTACAGGAGATATTATTTGGCTCATTTAATTTCTGGTTACTTTGTCATTTTGGGTAAAAGACTTACCCCAAACTCTGTATTTAAGCCTGACCCCTTCTCTACCTAAGATTCATTCCACAATTAACAGAGAATAACAAAGAAACACATTTATCCAAATTATTGCAAAATAGAAATCAAAGAAAATATGTATTGGTCCCTCAGTTTAATCAAAGAGAGTGTCCTAGATCTCTTCCAAGGAGAGAACTTCAAAGTCTCTAAAGCATTTGGGAATGGGAATATGATGAAGATTGCGTGTTTTTTTTTTTTTTCAGCAACTTGAAATGAGGTTAGCCTCTTCCATTTTCTCTCCTGAAACTGGAACCCAGAAATAAATAAAGTGACTCAATACACAAAGAAGACTAGGAGCTTCATCAGTTCCAAATACAAATAAGTTCTCTTGGTCCTGGAGAGTCCCAAGGGAGACTGTGAGGCTGCAACTTTTTCCTTCTCATCAGTTTTGCCCTGCCCTTCACCTAGGACAGGATCTTCATCTGCATCAGTAAGTACAAAACACATCTACTTGTACTTTTGGATAGATATTCTATTTTATATCCAAAGTTCCATTCCTTTCCTTGTCAATACCAGTTCTATAATATGCATACACAGAACATAACAAATAAATCAATTTTCGAAGTCAATAATAGAAATCAAAATCAGAGTAAGTGTACATAGAGCTTATATACCAGACAAAATAAAGTGACGGAGCTCTTTGTTAGTAAAGTAATAATTCAATCAAGAGTCTTAAATATCCCTCAAGAAGCCACTTAGGGACAGATACATTGATAGAGATTGCCAGATTTTCTAAGTTTCCTTCTTCCCAGAGGTAGGTTTGTTTGTTTCCTTCAGCAACTTAAAATAGGATTGTTATCACCCAACTTCTTTTTTTGTCACATTTGATCTGACGTGCAAAGAAAATAGAGATCTGAAGGGACTTTCTAGTTCTAGGAAGATGATTCAAATGAAGATCAAGAAGTTGTCTTTTCTCCCACTCTCACCAGCTGAGTCTGACTCTTCATGCAGATGCCAGGATTTGATCTTCACCAATAAGGAAAGAATTCTATCCATATGAGCTTTAGGATTCAGGTTACAGTAATAAAATCAATCTCCTAAGAGGAGTATAGATGTACTCTATACATGAATTACAAAGAGAATCCCATGGCTTATATTTTCTCTTAAGAAATGTCCTTATAACAATTAAGAACATTTAACATAATTCCATCATCAAAGGGCTTAAATCAAGTTTGTTGTTGCTGTTAAGTAATTTTGGTTCTGTCTGACTCTTCCTCAACTCATTTGGAATCTTCTTGGCAAAGATATTATAATATTTTGCTATTTCTTTCATTAGGTTATTCTACAGATAAAGAAAGTGAGGAAAACAAAGTAAATATCTGAGTCCAGATTTGAACTTAGAACAAAGGGTCTTCATGACTCCAGAGATGGTATTTTATATACTCAGCCATCTAGTTGTCCAAAATTCAAGTTAAAATTTTTAAAACAAGCAAACACTGAAACAAGTAAACACACAAAAACTTTTTTGGCTTATATATTTCAAGATGTAAAGACAGGCTATGGTTGTAAAAGGTTAGATGAGAATTTGATCTTCTATATTAGTGTTGCTCAAATATGATATGTTGATGCTTAGGGATTCTATAAAAAAAAATTGTTAAATAACATTAACTTGTTTTAATTTCTTTTTTGCCTGACTTTCATCATCTGAAAATTGTCTTCATATTCTTTAACCATTTATCAATTGGGAAATGACTTGTATTATAAATTTGACAGTTCTGATAGGTAAATCATGCTTTTCTCTCCTAATTTGTTTATGGTATCAACCTTTATGTCCAAATCATGTACCCATTTTAATCTTATTTTGGTATGGGGTAAGAAATGTAGGTGTATGCTGAGTTTCTGACATATTATTTTCCAGTTTTCTCAGCAATTTTGTCAAATAATGAGTTCTTATTCCAAAGGCTGGAGTTTGAAGTTTATAAATTACAAGAATACTATAGACCTTGGTTATTGAGTGGTGTGTATCTAATTTATTCTACTAATCTACCACTCTTTTTCTTAGCCAGTATCAAATGGTTTTGATGAGTGCTACTTTATGATATAGTTTTGTTACTGGTAAACCACCATCCTCCGTATTTTTATTTCATTAATTCCCTTGATATTTTTGACTTTTTATTTTTCCAGATGAATTTTTTTCCAATTCTATAAAATAAAATTTTGGCAATCTAATTGGTATGGCACTGAACAAGTAGATCAATTATATAGAATTGTCATTTTTATTATATTAGTTAGGCCTACCCATAAGCAACTGATAATTTTCAATTGTATACATGTAATTTTATTTGTGTGAGAAGTGTTTTGTAATTGTGTTCATATAGTTCTTGGGTTTGTATTACCATTTAGACAGCCAAATATTTTATTTTGTCTGAAGGTTTTTTTTTTTTTATTAATGGAATTTATTGTATCATAGAAAACATTGGCAGGACTCCACCTATTTTTTCAAATGGTTTACATATTATTGGAATTAATTGTTCTTTACACTTGTTAGAATTCACTTGTGAATCTAACTGGCCCTGGAGATTTTTTCTTAGGGTGTTAATTAATGGCTTGTTCAATTTCTTTTTCTAATATGGGACTACTGAAGTATTTTTTTCCTCTTTTGTTAATCGTGGCAAGGTATATATTTATAAATATTCATCCATGGCTTTAGAATAAGCTTTACAACCTTACCCATCATTTAAGGTCCTGTTTATGTCATGTTATCCATGAAGCTTTCTTTCACCCCAGGAGCTTGAAGAGATTTCTACCTCAAATAGACATTATCACAGCAGCTTTCTTATGTGTTTATAAAGGATGCACATATGTTCATGTGTATAGGTAGGCATGTTTTGTATGTTTGTGTATGTTTGCCCATGTAGTTTATGTCAAAATGGACCTATATACATGTGGCTCATAGAGTGAACATGAATAGACATTTTTATAACTTTTTCCACTGACATTCTACAAGACAGACACTGAATCCTTCCAGGAGAGGTGCAAAATATTTGGTTAAAATTTTTTTATTCGGCTTTTCTCAGAGAGGAATTGCTAGACTAAAATTACATCTTTTTTAGTTCTTGTTTTATTCATCTAGAGGAAATATTTTTGTAACTCTAGTTGTTCTTATTGCTATCTTGTAAAAGAGAAAGTGTACCCTAAGCTGTTTATGCAGTGCTTGATTCCCTTCTCAACAAATGCTCCTCATACATAAAGTACATTTAACTAATAACACATTTATCCAAGCTGATAGACAATAGGCATCAGATAGGTAAGTTATGGAGACGAGTTTATGAGAGATAATATATAGAGATGGAATGAAGCTTATGTAATGGGAATAACATATCTTAACCCAATCAAAAGAGACTAGGAAATCTCCCTCAATGAGGAAATTTCTGAGGTCTTTAATGAGATAAATTGGAGAACTGCCAGAAGTTTAATTGATTCCTCTACATGCCGTTTTCTTCCCAGAAACCATCTCCTTGAATGAAATATAGAACTGTGTATATTCTATTTCAAAGTTGAAAGCTAAAAGGCCAGAAAACCTCTGTCACCTTCCAAACTCTCATCAAATCCAACTCTTAGGTAGACATAGAATACTGATTAGTCGTTCTCCACCAATGAAAAATAACATGCAAATGGACATTTAGCCTTTGGTTACCCTTAAATTTTATTTCATATTCTAAACAGTTTTTAATTTTTATGTTATTTTAAAGTATCTATTGCTAATTGATAAACTACTTTATATCAGAGATTATGCATTATAAAGCATTTTCAAGTCCAATCATTGTACCTTAAAAAGTTTGGCTATTATAGCATAATCACATTTACGTGAGTTACCTCATGTGGTCATTTTGAACAGCAAATGAAATTATGAACATATATATATATATGTATGTATATATACATATATATACATACATACATATATGGTTTTGTATGATTTGAAACAATCTGAATATAATTCTTATTATATTCATTATTATTTAATTTTGAAACTTCTTCAACACCTACTTCAGATATTTTCAAATAGCAAGAATTTACAAAATATTGAATATTCAACAAATGAAAGTACTTCAAAAAATGTGGTATAACAATATGATTGCTTTAATGAATGGAGCTTTCAAATAGTTACTGAAACAAGTTGAAATATCCCATGTAATTGTGTCCAGCATGAAAAACATTTTTCATGAAAAAATGTTGGTTCTTATTGTTAAAGAGACCTAGATTAGAACCCTTTCTCAGGTATTGTTTATTTTGTAGCAGAGGCAGAACATTTAACTTTTCTGAAGCTTCAGGGTCTTATCTACAAAATGGAACTTATTAAACTCTAGGAGTATTGCTTTAAAATAATATGTGTACATACACACCACACACACACACACACACACAGAGACACACACATTCTTATATCCATCTTGAAGTATTTTCCAAAAGTGAATATATTACATAAATAGCATATATACTTATTTCCTTTGGGACACCCAAATGATTGTATATGATAAGTAAAGAAATGGGATAGTTGAGAATGACAAAAAGTACATTGGAAACTATGATTCAGAAATAAGAACTGAGACAGGACAAAGACACAAGGAATGCTATATGGAAATTTTATGCATAATGTTGTAAGATAATTATTCTCTATGATAAATGTTTCCTTTTAAAATAAATATTAAGCTGAGAGACACCGCAGACAATGAAAAACATATCTCTCCAAAATAAAATTGATTCTATTTTTAACAGGAAGGAAATTATTTGCTTTAATATGGAAGTTATTGCTGAATCAAATTTTATACAAATCTACTGCAACTGTACCTATTCAAATTAGTTATTGATATCAAAAACATGAAATCATTGGAGGAAACCACATTGACAATAATTTTAGAAATTTCATACCATACTTTACATAACATATATCAATAACCTTTAGAGGAAGAAAAACGCAAAAAGACTTTAGTCTATAGGTGCTGCAGTCATTGCGGGTTTTACTTGCCAAGGAGAGAAATACTCTACAGCAGTGGAGAATAGCACTGAGTTAAAACAAACAATCTTTGTATATAATCATGGTGAAAGATTAGAAGTAGAATCATATGATAAGAAGCCTTAAAGACAGTTGGATGAGGGAAAAACAAACATTTAAAGTTATTTTCTAGGTACAAATTGATCATGACTTTAAGAACTCAATGTACAAAAAATTTTGTATAAATAAAAAAGAAGCAGAAAGAAAGTTGTACAGAAGATTTATTGGTGATAGCTCAGAAGGAAGGAACTGGCATTAAGAAAGACTAGGAAAGACTTGTACAAGAATGACTATCATGTAGACAATCCAATTTTGACTTTGAGGATCACATTCTAGAGTTGTTTAAAAAAGAGTAAACTGGAAAAGACATGTAAAAATTGCTTTTTCTGTACTAAAAAAAATAAAAATGACCAACTGAACATTAATAATTATTGATCCACATGCATATTTCCCTGTCCATATGCATATTTTGTGAGAAGAATTTTTATACATACCCAGGGTGTTCTTGAGAATTGGCAGGATTTATCAGAGAATAATGTATAATAGACAATTTTACAAACCCAGAATTGAGGGAAAGATGAAGAACATACCATAAAGCACATTTCTTATTATTTGTTTATTAAAGTACTTAATTATGCATTGCAAAATACATTTTCTCCATTTATTCAAGTAGTTTTCCATATCTCTATATTTTCATATCTTCCATCTCTCCCTATGTAGGTCAAAGTCATATGAAATTCCTTGAGAGATAGAGCACACACACACACACACAAAAAAAAAAATATTCAAAAACTGTCTGATCACCAAATCAAGACAAGCAGAAAACAGGGATAAATATGTTCACCAAAAGTGCTTGCTGTTATATTTGAAAAAATGATCACTATAGAAACCAAGGTGAAGAAGAATCCATTTTAAGATGGTTAGGTTCTCCACATGCTTCTGTTTATATGTAACAAGGTATTGATTGCAGATCCTCCTAAATGAAAACCATAATCATTCAAGTAGTTTGTTTTAATTATCAATTACCCCCCACAAAAAAAGCCAAGATTGAAAATTCCCTAAGATCTGTATTATATTCATTTAAATGGATAACTTCCTGTATTGAACTATCAGTTTATAAATCTTGGAAGGGCATTGCAAATGGATTGTGAGGTGACTCCATAATTCAATAGAAAGGCAAGCTTCCTAGAATTTGGAAAATTTCAAAATTCTTTCAACAATCCCAATCTTCCACTTTATTTAAGGTCATACTTTTAAAGATATACCATTTATACATGGTTGTTTTATAGCTAAGAATCATGGAACAATTCAGCTCTTCACAATTTGAAATTAAAGATTACATAAAAGCAATGAAAAATTGTGGGCTATCTGTAAGCAGTCTGAAAGACAGAATTTAAAAAAAAGATACAGTGCACAGGATATATTAAATGTCTAACTGGAAAGAAAGATATATTATTCAAACAATATGTATTGACTAATATTTATTAATTAATGTTACTTATTAATTGAGTTCATTTTGTATTTTAAGTATTGTACTAAGTGTTAAGAATGCATGTTTAAAGAATACTTACAATAAGATTATATTCTGTGACTTTTCTAAGATTTCTCTATGGCAAAACTGATGCTTTGAAATTGTACATACAGATCTCCACCCTCTAGCTACATCTTTTGTTCTCTTTCCAATTCACCTTAATTCTTCTTAATAGTGAAGGTATTGAAGAAAAGTGAATCAGAATAGAGGTGGGTGAATATTCCTAAAATTTCTCATCCTTCTTCTTAGATGACTATCAGGAAGCTGTTTATTCTTCGGAAATAATATCAGTTTGCCCTGGCAAGACCCAGATTTTTATACTTCCTTCAAGAGGTAAGTAATATTATTTCCTTTATAGCTTTATCTACCATTCCATGCATTCAAGAAACCAGACACTAAAGCACTGAGAAAAATAACGTTTATTCCCATATATTTCATTCTTTGAACAAATATAATCCAAGAGATGACCATACACTCTATATTTGATAATAACAGTAGCAATAATAATTCCTTTTTTTCTCTAGATTTTAATAGTTATTGAGCATTTTAATTTGCTCTCATTTTTTTTTTCTCACAACAACCTATGATAATAAAGAAGGAAAGGATTATAAGACTTATAGATGATAAAAGAGTCTTAAAGACATATATTGGAATTTTAAGATATCTTAATGATGAGGTTTAGATTTAGGGAATCAAAATGAGATTAGGGTTTTTGCTGGTCAGAGTTAAATGATATGGTCTAGTGGCAGGTTTGGGGTTCGGGGCACCAAATGGAGAGACTTGGCTCCCTGCAACCCCTTGGGATTCAGCGCAAGGGTAGGGAGTTTGGGGAAAACCCCTTCTGGTAGCACAGAGGTTCTCTGTAAAGGAATTTACAGACCCAAAAAAATGAGGATAAAGAGAGGATAGCTCTGGAAGAGAATACTATCCCAGCAGGCAGAAGTTTCCTTACATAGCATGGCATAACCCAGCATAGGATGGAATGTCAGATCCTCTGCAAAGAAATGAGTTTTTAATTTCCATTTTATAAGGCCTGCTCTCCCTCCCAAAGAAGCTGGTGTGGAGTTGGAATTGAACAGAAAATCTTTAGTTGATAAGGTTGGTATCTCCAGTTCTGCACTCAATTAGCTCCACAGACAACAGAATGAAGCTGCTTGTCCTCAGGTGGGGTCCCCACAGTGGCAGGATTAAAGGAGAATTTGTCCTTCAAAGAGTTTTAGAGTTTCATGGTCCCTTCATTAAGATATTTTAACTAAAACATTCCTGTACCTCTCAATGAAATATTTCATAAATATTACAATGCATTTAAAAACTTTTCTTTTAAGAAGGAAGAAATGTGACCTTTTCAGAAAATCCTTCAAATAACTTAATTATTTTTAAAGAAATCATTAACTACTTAATTATCTTATTTTTTTTTGTCAAAGCCTTTTGATGGTAAGGAATAGAAAATCACTTTTTTGACACTTTATAAAAGGAAACTTAAGACGAATTTATTTTTATTTCTATATCATAAAATGATTGCCTTTTTTTTTTTTTTTTTTACTGAGGCATTTGGAGTTGTGACTTGCCCAAGTCACATAGTTAGGAAGTGTTAACTGTTTGAGGCCATAGTTGAACTCAGGTCCTCCTGATTTCAGCGCTAGTGCTCTATCCACTGTGCCTCTTAGCTACCCCAAAATAATTGACTTAAAAAAAAATTATTTACAGTCACACATTTTCTTGCAGACACATGTCAACTACCATTTTTATTTTATATTTGATGATTTTTCTAATAAAAAATAAGTAATCTGTAATTCAAAATAGATGATATAGGACTAACTCCTCAGAGAGAATAGGAATGGATAGATAGACCTGGAAGTCATTTGTGTAAAGATGATAAATGAATCCATGAGAGATAAGGTTACCAAGAGAGATGGTATAGAGACACAATAGAATATGGCTACTGGACAAAGTACTAGGAAGACCCATAGATAAGGAAATTACTGTTCAGTAATTGTGAGTAATAATCATACAGATAGAAGAAGAACTAGGAGAAAGTTGTTATAACTCCCACTCCATAATAATAATAATTGTTATTATAATCAATTAAAACACAAAATTGATGGACATAATGTCTACAAGAGAAAATATATAATACTGCCAAATATTATAGAGGTTAAAAAAAAGAGAACTGAGAAAAGGCCATTATATTGGGCAATTAAGAAACTTTTGGTAATCTTGGAGAAAGCAATTTCAATTAAGAGATCAATTGAAAAACCAAGTTGAAAGCAGCTAAGAAGGAAATGGTTGGTGAAGCCAAGAATATAAATAATGTTTTCTAGGGGTTTAGTTATGAAAGAGAAGAGAGATTCTGTTAATGCGACAGCTTTAGGGGTTAATAAGTTCAAGTAAAGATATTTTTAAATTATGTTTTGTTTTTAAATAATTAGAAAGATTCTTTTAAGTATTCATAATCTCAGTGCACTTCTGAAAACATTTGGGAATTTATTCTAATTATTTAATTAAAATAATTGTGTGAGACCCTGAGAACTAAATTAAGAATACTGTCAGTGATTTGTGATTCACTTCTAACATTGTCATCTATATGTATAGTTCTGACTCCTAAGATAACATAGGTCAACATAGGCTTTGTTTTTCTGCCAATATTTGAGATACTTCCTTAGAAATGAACTTTCTCAGCCCTCTCCTCCTCAATCATATCAGCCTCCCACTAAGAGACATGACCTAAATAGCTCCAGCTCTTTAGCTAAGTTTACTTGAAGGACATGGTGTTTCAAAGACTTAAAACATTGACAGTGCTTGCCTTTTCACCTCCTCCCCATGATCAAGAAAGACAAGCACTGGCAGCAACATACTTTAAAAGACTACAATCAGTGTATTTGCTTCTTTCACCACCTGCTTCTGACTGTGATAGTCAGTATTGAAATAAAACCAGAGTTAGCCCGGACTTATATTCTTTGACATATTCTGATCTTTATTTTCTGACTTTCTTGGATCTCTTATCTCACACAGATCAACCCAGAGTCCAGTTAGAGTTCTCTGTGGCATCAATAATTGAAACAGACTTCTTTCCTAAACAATAGAATCTTTAGTGATGTTATGAGGGTAGCCTTCTCACCAAAATGGTATTTTCCACCTATGAAAGCAAATAGACATATACCAAGGTCAGGTGCTCACTAAGGCAATTGTTTAGTGAAGTCAAACAAATCCCCATGTTTCCTGTAACCAATATAAAGCAACTGGACAAAGAGCATTTATTATCTAATACATCCCAGGCATTGTTATAGGCTTTTGGGATACAGATTTTTAAAAATCAGTTAGTTCTTGACCTTAAGAAATTTTAAATGATCACTAAATGGTCTCATTTTTTTTTCTTGTTTGTAAGCAGCTCCCAATCTTGGTGCCCCCTGCTACCACACATACAAATTGATGAACGGCATCATTTATGTATACTCTGTATTTGACAGCTGTTTCTTCAGGAAGAGATAGTTCATATTATTTGAGATGCATCTTTCAGTATACTGGATAATAGGTAAAAGCACTGAGAAAAGAGGTTCACACTTTTGTTTTATTCTAAAAATTAGAAACTTCCCCAAATTGTCAAGCCATTTTTTTATGGGCTATCATTGTGCTCTAAGAATACCACAGATCCCCATGCTGTCAAGTAAGCTTTTGATTCAGAACAGGGAGCTAAAGCTGGTTACCCTGCTTGGCCATCAGCTTAGCCTGTCAATTATAAAATTTCAGCTCTAAAGCTTCAGTATGCCAATTTATTTTTTTTTCAGCTACTCAGTAGAAGGTTCATTAAATTCATAGTGTTTGTTGTTTTACTGTATAAAGTACAGCGTTAGGAAGTTGGGCCAAAGTGAAATGCCAATGATTTTGAGGACATTTTTGAAATGCTTTTGCTGAAAGTAGACACTGAATTTATAAACAGATGCATCTTATTACCTGGAACAATAGTCTTACTTAGGTTATATAAGGTTAGATTTTATGTTAGATCTTTAAATTATAAAAGGTTAGCTTTATTTATTTGTATTTATACTCTTTGTCTTATGTTTTCTGGCAAAGCATAGCTGTAAAAGGTGAAGTCATTCATTACTACTAGCAATCTAATAAAAGTCTCACCAAACAGGATTGTAGATCTGATGATGAATCGGACCACTGAGGCCATTTACTCCAACACCCTTAAGATATCAAAATTCAGGGAGAAATTCAATGTTTTCAAGGTCACACAGGTAATGAAAGTTAAAGGTGAGATTGCACATTTTCTTTTTTGAGTAAATGCTCCCTCCATTCTTCTATCACCAAAAATAAAAATTAAAACAACAACAACAAAAAAAGAAAATAGCCTTTCATCACAGAAGTTAAAATAGTATATTCTTGTTATATAATAAAGCTTTTCATGGGATGAATGATGTCTCTAAAGTTGTACTAGCTCTGTCTATATATAGTAGAGAGGAGTCAGAATTTATTCAATCTGAGAAACCGTTTGAGCTTCAACATTTCCATAAATTAAAAATTAGATTTTGAAGAGACTATAATGATTAAAATATGAAAATACTAGGGAAAGAGTAGAGAAGTTTGAGAACTGGAGCTTAACTTAATAGGTGGGAAAACCTGTTATGAGAGATACAGAACAAAATCAACAGAACTAAGAAACCAATTTATTTGCTAACTTCAATAATAATAATAATAACACAATTGAAAGACATCAAAACTATGATTAATGAAGTAACCAATCAAATTCAGAATATTGTTAACAGAAGATGTCATTCTTCTTTTGGCAGAGAGGGTGTGGAATATATGTACAGAATAAGGTATTTCTTTTTTGGAAATGATTTGCTTTATCTATTCATCTTTGTTTGATGAGTGGAAAGATTGCATGAGTAAATAAGTGGAAAAAATAGAACAATCTGAAAGGCAAATAAACTGACCCAAAATCAAGAGTTTTCTCACATGAAAGTATGTCCAAATTTGGTCTATACCTTTTCCCTTCTATCCACTGTTTTTCTTTTGCTCTGTGTCATAGCTTATAGGTTCTTTGTATAGTGAATTAAGCCTTCCATCTATTTTCTATAACAAAGGTCTAACTGAAAGATTTAAGTAAAGAGAAATCTACTTCATGGACCAAATTTAGGAGAATGCATAAAAATACCCTCAGGAAAATTTGAAATAGGTGTGATACTGTGTGCTAATCTTATTTTCTCTAATCCATTATCCACAGCTGCCAAAGAGAGCTTTTTATTTTATTGTTTTTTTTTATTTTATCTAATATTTTCCCAGTTATATTCAAAACTATTTTTTAAATTTGTTTTTGAAATGTTAGAATCCTAGGTTCTCTCTCTTAACCCCATCCACAATTAAAAAATACATGTGAATTTATGTAAAACATATTTATAAAAGTAAAGTTATTAAAAAAGCTTACATATTTTATATCTATTTAGTGTACATTTTATGTAATTTTCCCTAATATACTATAAACTCCTTGAAGGTAAAGATTGTTCTTTTTTTTTTTTTTTTTTTTTTGCTATTTTTTACTGTGCTCTTGGCACATTGTCTGGTACATGAGAGAGAAAAAAAAATCATACAGATCTTTTAATCTTTGTGCTAAAAATTAGCTCACAACATAGTACACTCACCAGTCTTTTATTGCATTTATTATCCATGTCCTAAATTCACCATAATTCACCTAGTTTCTGTTGTACCTTTTTATGCCAGATGGAAGTATTTTATCAGCAAAGTGTTCTCCCATCTATTTATCATCTTTCACTTTCACAATATGATTAATTCACCCTCTATATCTAGAACACAGTTCAAATCTGTCTTCAGATACCCATTAGCTGTGTGACTTTGTTCAAGTTAACTTTTGTTTGCTTCAGTTCTTCAGCTATAAAATGGTGACAATAAAATTACCTAACTCATGGTGTTTTATGAGGATCAAATGAGATAATATTTATAAAGTATTTAGCACAGTTCCTGGCAAATAGTTGGCACAATAGAACTGTTCTTATTCTTTTCCATTCTCTCCACTTTTTAATATACATATTTCTGATGACATATTTGTTCCTATTCTTTTTTGGTGCTACTCGTAAATCAAATATTTTAGACTACTTGTATCTTCCACATACTTCTCTATTGTTTTCTGACTCCATTCAATTTTGATTCTTTATGTTATGTATCCTTTGATCTTATATTAATATTGGCAAAATACTTAATGAATATGTATAGATTAGTTTTGATTGAAAACATTAAGCCTTCACAGTAACATATAGAATGTGACTCACTACAAAATAAATAACTACCTCCACTGGAAAACAGAATTTCTCCATGAAATATATATGCTGATAAAATGTGACAGTAAAATATTCCCCTTCCTATCTTTTCTATTCCCCAGTCTCACATCTGTCTAAAAGTATATAGTAACTCAACTTCAGGAAGTGAGTAATGGGGAAGGATGGAAGCAAAAGGTTGAAATAAAGGTCAAAGGGGAGAAAGGAATGAGAGTAGGAACTGGTTTCTCAAATATTTGGAATTTTTGCAGAAAAAGGGGTGAGAGTTAAGGAAGAGAAAAATAACATGAAAGGGTGGAAACCATTCAGGTATGACTGTGATTAGAAAAGATAGGTTCTGGATTCTTTTTTTTTTTTTTTTTTTTTTTTTTAGTTTGTATCTCTTAAGCTTTAATCTCTTTTTTTTTTTTTTTTTTTTTTAAGTTTTTTTATTTAATAATTACATTATATTGACACTCATTTCTGTTCCGATTTTTTTCCCCTCCCTCCCTCCACCCCCTCCCCTAGATGGCAAGCAGTCCTTTATATGTTGGATATGTTGCAGTATATCCTAGATACAATATATGTTTGCAGAACCGAACAGTTCTCTTGTTGCGTAGGGAGAATTGGATTCAGAAGGTATAAATAATCCGGGAAGAAAAACAAAAATGCAGATAGTTCACATTCGTTTCCCAGTGTTCTTTCTTTGGGTGTAGCTGTTTTTGTCCGTCATTTATCAATTGAAACTCAGGTCTCTTTGTCAAAGAAATCCACTTCCATCAAAATATGTCCTCATACAATATCGTTGTCGAAGTGTATAATGATCTCCTGGTTCTGCTCATTTCACTTAGCATCAGTTCATGAAGGTCTCTCCAAGCCTCTCTGTATTCATCCTGCTGGTCATTTCTTACAGAACAATAATATTCCATAACATTCATATACCACAATTTACCCAGCCATTCTCCAATTGATGGGCATCCCTTCATTTTCCAGTTTCTAGCCACTACAAACAGGGCTGCTACAAACATTTTGGCACATACAGGTCCCTTTCCCTTCTTTAGTATTTCTTTGGGATATAAGCCCAATAGAAACACTGCTGGATCAAAGGATATGCACATTTTGATAATTTTTTGGGCATAATTCCAGATTGCTCTCCAGAATGGTTGGATTCGTTCACAACTCCACCAACAATGCATTAGTGTCCCAGTTTTCCCGCATCCCCTCCAACATTCATCATTATTTTTTCCTGTCATCTTAGCCAATCTGACAGGTGTGTAGTAGTATCTCAGAGTTGTCTTAATTTGCATTTCTCTGATCAATAATGATTTGGAACACTCTTTCATATGAGTGGTAATAGTTTCAATCTCATCCTCTGAAAATTGTCTGTTCATATCCTTTGACCATTTATCAATTGGAGAATGGCTTGATTTCTTATAAATTTGAGTCAGTTCTCTATATATTTTGGAAATGAGGCCTTTATCAGAACCTTTAACTGTGAAAATGTTTTCCCAGTTTGTTGCTTCCCTTCTAATCTTGTTTGCATTAGTTTTATTTGTACAAAGGCTTTTTAATTTGATGTAATCGAAATTTTCTATTCTGTGATCAGTAATGGTCTCTAGTTCATCTTTGGTCACAAATTTCTTTCTCCTCCACAAGTCTGAGAGATAAACTATTCTATGTTCCTCTAATTTATTTATAGTCTCGTTCTTTATGCCTAGGTCATAGACCCATTTTGATCTTATCTTGGTATATGGTGTTAAGTGTGGGTCCATGCCTAATTTCTGCCATACTAATTTCCAATTATCCCAGCAGTTTTTATCAAATATTGAATTCTTTTCCCAGAAGTTAGGGGCTTTGGGTTTGTCAAACACTAGATTGCTATAATTGACTATTCTGTCTTGTGAGCCTAGCCTTTTCCACTGATCCACTAATCTATTTCTTAGCCAATACCAAATGGTTTTGGTGACTGCTGCTTTATAATATAATTTTAGATCAGGTACAGCTAGGCCACCTTCATTTGATTTTTTTTTCATTAGTTCCCTTGAGATTCTCGACTTTTTATTGTTCCATATGAATTTTGTTGTTATTTTTTCTAGATCAATAAAATATTTTCTTGGAAGTCTGATTGGTATAGCACTAAATAAATAGATTAGTTTAGGGAGTATTGTCATCTTTATTATGTTCGCTCGGCCAATCCAAGAGCACTTAATATTTTTCCAATTATTTAAGTCTGACTTTATTTGTGTGGAGACTTTTTTATAATTTTGCTCATATAATTCCTGACTTTCCTTTGGTAGATAGATTCCCAAATATTTTATGGTATCAACAGTTATTCTGAATGGAATTTCTCTTTGTATCTCTTGCTGTTGGGTTTTGTTGGTGATGTATAAAAATGCTGAGGATTTATGGGGATTTATTTTGTAGCCAGCTACTTTGCTAAAATTATGAATTATTTCCAATAGCTTTTTGGTAGAATCTCTGGGGTTCTCTAGGTATACCATCATATCATCTGCAAAGAGTGATAGTTTGGTTTCCTCATTGCCTACTCTAATTCCTTTTATATCTTTCTCGACTCTTATTGCCGAGGCTAGTGTTTCTAATACGATATTAAATAATAATGGTGATAGTGGGCAACCTTGCTTCACTCCAGATCTTACTGGGAAAGGTTCCAGTTTTTCCCCATTGCATATGATGCTTACTGATGGTTTTAAATATATGCTCCTGACTATTTTAAGGAAAAGTCCATTTATTCCTATGCTCTCAAGTGTTTTTATTAGGAATGGATGTTGGATTTTATCAAATGCTTTTTCTGCATCTATTGAGATGATCATGTGGTTTTTGTTTGTTTGGTTATTGATATAGTCAATTATGCTAATAGTTTTCCTAATATTGAACCAGCCCTGCATTCCTGGTATAAATCCTACTTGGTCATAGTGTATTATCCTGGTGACAATTTTCTGTAATCTTTTTGCTAATATTTTATTTAAGATTTTAGCATCAATATTCATTAGGGAGATTGGTCTATAATTTTCTTTCTCTGTTTTCAGCCTACCTGGTTTAGGTATCAGTACCATATCTGTGTCATAAAAGGAGTTTGGTAGGACTCCTTCAATCCCTATTTTTTCAAATAGTTTATATAACATTGGAGTTAATTGTTCTTTAAATGTTTGGTAGAATTCACATGTAAATCCATCTGGTCCTGGGGATTTTTTCTTAGGGAGTTGATTGATAGTTTGTTCTATTTCTTTTTCTGAGATGGGACTGTTTAGGATATTTACTTCTTCCTCTGTTAGTTTGGGCAAGCTGTATTTTTGGAGGTATTTTTCTATTTCATTTAAGTTGTCGAATTTATTGGCATAAAGTTGGGCAAAGTAACTCCTAATTATTGCTCTAATTTCCTCTTCGTTAGTGGTGAGTTCTCCCTTTTCATTTTTAAGACTAACAATTTGATTTTCCTCTTTCCTTTTTTTAATCAGATTTACTAAGGGTTTGTCTATTTTGTTGGTTTTTTCATAGAACCAACTCTTAGTTTTATTAATCAATTCAATAGTTTTTTTACTTTCAATTTTATTGATCTCACCTTTTACTTTTAGAATTTCAAGTTTAGTGTTTGACTGGGGGTTTTTAATTTGTTCCTTTTCTAGCATTTTTAATTGCAAACCCAATTCATTGACCTTCTCTTTCTCTATTTTATACAAATAGGCCTCTAGAGATATGAAATTTCCCCTTATTACCGCTTTGGCTGCATCCCATACGTTTTGGTATGATGTCTCATTATTATCGTTTTCTTGGGTGAAGTTATTAATTATGTCTATGATTTGCTGTTTTACCCAATCATTCTTTAGTATGAGATTATTTAGTTTCCAATTATTTTTTGGTCTACTTCCCCCTGCTTTTTTGTTGAATGTAATTTTCATTGCATCGTGGTCTGAAAAGGATGCATTTACTATTTCTGCCTTACTACATTTGAGTTTGAGGTTTTTATGTCCTAATATATGGTCAATTTTTGTATAGGTTCCATGAACTGCTGAAAAGAAAGTGTATTCCTTTCTGTCTCCATTACATTTTCTCCAGAGATCTATCATATCTAGCTTTTCTAGTATTCTGTTTACCTCTTTGACTTCTTTCTTATTTATTTTCTGGTTTGATTTATCTAATTCTGAGAGTGCAAGGTTAAGATCTCCCACTATTATAGTTTTACTGTCTATTTCTTCTTGCAGCTCTCTTAGTTTCTCTTTTAAGAATTTAGATGCTACCCCACTTGGTGCATATATGTTTAATATAGATAGTGCTTCATTATCCATGCTACCCTTTAGCAAGATATAGTGTCCTTCCTTATCTCTTTTAATTAGGTCAATTTTTGCTTTAGCTTGATCTGAGATCAGGATGGCTACCCCTGCTTTTTTGACTTCACCTGAAGCATAGTAGATTTTGCTCCAACCTTTTACCTTTAACCTGCATGTATCTCCCCGCTTCAGGTGTGTTTCCTGTAAACAACATATTGTAGGATTCTGGCTTTTAATCCATTCTGCTAACCGCTTCCTCTTTATGGGGGAGTTTACCCCGTTCACATTTATGGTTAGAATGACCAATTCTGTATTACTTGCCATCTTGTTCACCCCGGTTTATGCTTTCCTCCCTTCTTTCCCCTTTCCCCCCTTCCAAGTATTAAGCTTGTGAGCACCCCTTGCTTCTCACAGCCCTCCCTTTTTAGTGTCCCTCCCCCCGCCTTAGAGTTCCTCCCCCTATCTTACCCCTTTCCCTCCCAGTTCCCGTATTCCCTTCCGCTTAGCTTATTCCTTCCCTTTCCACTTTTTCCTTCTCACTTTTCAATGAGATGGGAGAAGTTTCACCATAGATTGAATATGTCTTAAGATTTTTCACTTAAAGCCAATTCTGAAGGCAGTAAGATACCCACTATATTCATCCCCCTCCATTCTTTCTCTCAGATATGATAGGTTTCCTATGCCTCTTCATGAGATGTACTACCCCCACTTTACCCTTTTTCTGGTACAATGTCCTTTCCACATCAATTTCTAGAACAAGGTATACATGTATTCTTTATATATCTTTATAGTCAAAATATAGTTCCCAAGATTAATCTTTACCTTTTTAGATTTCTCTTGAGTTCTATATTTGTAGATCAAACTTTTTGTTAAGTTCTGGTTTTTTCATCAGGAATAGATGAAATTCGCTTACTTCGTTGAATGTCCATCTTCTTCCCTGGAAAAAGATGCTCATTCTCGCTGGGTAAGTTATTTTTGGTTGCATACCAAGTTCCTTAGCCTTTCGGAATATCATATTCCAGGCCCTTCGATCCTTTAATGTGGATGCTGCCAGATCCTGGGTGATCCTTATTGTGGCTCCTTGATACTTGAATTGGGTTTTTCTAGCCGCTTGCAATATTTTTTCTTTCATCTGAGGGTTCTGGCATTTGGCCACTATATTCCTTGGTGTTTTGATTTTAGGATCCCTTTCAGTGGGTGATCGATGAATCCTTTCAATGTTTATTTTTTCCTCTGTTCCTATGACTTCTGGGCAGTTCTCTTTGATGATTTCCTGGAAGACAGTGTCCAGGCTCTTTTTTTCATCATGTTTTTCTGGGAGTCCAATGATTCTCAGATTGTCTCTCCTGGATCTGTTTTCCAGGTCTGTTGTCTTCCCCAGAAGGTATTTCACATTTTTCTCCATTGTTTGATTTTTTTGGATTTGCTTGACTGATTCTTCTTGTCTCCTCGAGTCATTCAATTCCACTTGTTCAATTCTGATTTTCAGTGAAGTATTCTCTTCACTCACTTTTTTAAAATCTTTCTCTAATTGTCCAATTGAGTTCTTTTGTTCTGTGGAATTTTTTTCCATTTCGCCAATTTTGTTTTCCAGTTCACTAATCCTATTTTTCAAGGATTTTACTTCTTTATCCACTCTCTCTTTAACTGACTTCTCCAGGCTCTTTTGCCAAGCCTCCCTCTCCTTTTCCCAAGCTTCCTTCTCCTTTTGCCAAGCCTCACTCTGCTTTCCCCATTTTTCTTCTAGCTCCCTTGTGAGAGCCTTTTTAATCACTTCTATGAGGTTCATCTGTGCTGAGGAACAGACGATCTCCTCCTTTGGGGAATCACCTGGGGACTGCCTGTTTTTAGTCTCCTCAGGATTTAGAGTCTGCTCTCTATCTGTGTAGAAGCTGTCTAGGGTTAAAGTCCTCTTCAGCTTCTTGCTCATTCTGTCTATTAATCAGAGACAAACTACCAAAGAAAAACAGAAAAAACTGGAGTCTTTCTTTGGGGGGGGGCTGGGTGTGTTATCGAGCTTCCTCTACAGACTGCAGGTGGCAGCAGTGAGGCACTAGCAGGACTGTGCTGCGCCTGCGCTCTGAGATCCCAAAGCGTGCTGAGTCACTGAGGGGGGGGAAGGGGGGGGCGGCCAGGTCCCGAGAGACTCCAGCTGTTTCGGGTTGTATTCTTCAGCCCCGGTGTTTTTAGCTTCTCTGCTGGGCTGTTGACTTGCTGCAGGTTCCAAACCTGTAGCAAAGCTCTCCCCGCAGAGACAGCTGCGATCACTCCCCACCCCCTCTCCAGTCTGCTCCCGTGCTCTCACTGCCGCTGCCCGCCGCCTGCGCCCGATCTAAAACCGCCCCAGCCCTCCAGTAAAGACAGACCTTTCTTGGCGGATCTCAAGGATGGCTTCTCTTGGTAACTATTTGTGGGTTTTTTTCAGTCAAGCATTGATTCAGAGGCTTGTAATGAAGTGGATAGTGAGAGAAAGCGCGGAGCTTATGCAACTGTGAGCCTCCTCTCCGCCATCTTAACCGGAAGTCTTGGTTCTGGATTCTTAAGAGTCAGTAATAGCAGAAAATAAAAAGTGACTGATTACAAGAAGGGAAAAAAGTAGAAGAAATGGGAAACAAGAGACATGAAGGACCAATTTATCACAAATCTTAGTGCACAACCACTCTCAGTCCCTGCTTTTGCAGAGGAAAAGTGAGACCTCAGACTCCAAATGGTGATGCGATTTACCCAATGCCATGCAACTAATGATTGATTGCCACAGAGAGCAATGATTCAAAAGTAGATCTTTTGAGACACAAAGCAGCCCCCCAATAATTACCCAAGGTTGAAAATAATGTAAGTCTACATCCACTAAAACTATAACTATTTAAGATACATATGTATTTATATAGTGTGTGTATGTGTATATATATACTAAAGTGTATGCTTATTCTCTGAGAGAGGGAAGAGGGGGAACTTAATTGAAAGGAAATTTATTTGATGAAATAGCATAGTTTCAAATAAAAGTTGAATTACAGATTATCACCATAAACAAACTCCATGACCTTCACAAATATATACAACAGTATAGGAAGAATGAGTAGCTTAGGTATGAAGCAGAAAACATTTATGGTCTGGGGCCATGCATGGAAGGGAAACATACACCCATCATGTTGCAAGAACATCCATAATTTTTAATTTGGCCTTTGGCATCTTAGAGTTTTTCTTAATTTCACTTGAGAATTGCAGCCCTGGTCTCACTGTGGCTGGCAGGCCTTTTATTCTCTACCAGCATTTTGTGGTCATATCTTCAGGGCCACATTTTCTATTTATCTCATTTCCCTTCTGTTTGGATTTAGTGAGTGATGTTAAACAAAGAGCTAGCTAAAGGATCTTTAACAATATCAGGAACACTAAGTAAACAAAAGGTAGGCACTGTGCCTGCTGCCATTTTTCCTCTGTTTAATCAAGGATTAGACTTTTCTAATAGCCCTCTTTAACTTAGTATGCAAATAAATATGAGTCAAAACATAATATCAGCCATTAGGTCACCTCACCTAGCCAAGCATTTTTGCCTTTATCATGGAACAACAAATTGTAAAATGTAGTTTTTGAGGAAGAAAAAATGAAAAATGAATCTCAGTGTCTCAGCACATCTTACTTTACATTTTTTATGGGTTTTACCCTATTTATTTTCTTCTGTATGAAGATAAATTGTAGGGTCAAAAGATATTTCTCTTTGGTCTTTCATTATATTTAAGTATATATTTTGTAGAGGTAGAATGAAGAAATGAATGTGGACTCTAGACTTGTAATCATGAAAATCTGAATCATTGCCTCCTAACCCTCGAATTGCTTGACATTATTAACTGTGTTACAAGTTATTTTAACCTCTCAGGTTTAGTTTTATTTTCAGTAAAGTGGGAGAAGATATTATCACTAACCTCTCAGGAGAGCAATAAATGTAAAATGAAATAATACTTATAAATTGCTTTGTAAACTTAAAATAACTTTGTATTATCACTGGTAGTAACTGGCTATCTAGTTATATAAAGAATCATGACAGTAAACGAGGACCAGAAAAAAAAAGGGGAGGGGGATTTGTGTGGTTTAAGCAAATGATAGTATCTAGCAACTGTCTGAGATCTTTGATAAATTACTAAGAAATGAATATCACTTCAGGATTTGCATAGAATACATGATGCTCTGATTCAAAGGGGGATGGGGTGAAGACAGTTATGTCAGAAAATGTTAAACTTTCTGAATGAAAAGTTCAAGAAGACAGGAACTACTTTCCTCACCACTTTTACTAAAAATAGAAAAAAGTAATATTAAAACAATATTGCATGATAAGCCAATAACTTTGGATTCAATTTTTGTCAAAACAGTGTTGATGTTATTAGAAACACAACTGACACTGAAAATTAAATATCGAGGAAAATTTATTAAAGAAGAATCTTAAAGGAATCATCTTAATATTTCTAGCAAGAAGCAGTTCCACTTCTCTTCAGGAAGAGAAAGCTGCTCAGCACAGAAGTGCAGAGAAGCTTTATACTTGTTAACCTGGTGCAGTACATGCCCTTCAGAGAACAGAAAACTGAGTTACAATCTTTCTGATATGCCCACTGTGTTTCCCCATAAATATGTATAAGCATGTCCCTCTTCCCTTGTCATAAATTCCATGTTCAAAAATAGTGGAAAACTCCTCCTGCAGGGTGTGTTGTTTAATATTTAATTGGCCTATTAAGCAATTTGGTGTATTTGGTCCAGTCAGATCATTGACAACAACCAATTTGAGCTAGATAACTATTATCTTAAACTTGTGGTTTCTCAAAACGACAAGACTCTTTCTGATTGAGTCCATCTGTGCCTTTCTAGGTCCCAAACATTTTGTGCAAAGCTAACTTTTCAGTTTTTCTCACAAGATTGATTTTGAAGATCTAAAAAAAGGAAGTAATCACAAAGAGCATGAAGTACACATGAAATACACATGAAGTACTAGTCATATGAATTAATCTTGTGATTTTACTAGAATGCATGTGGAAATCTTCCTTGCAATTTATACTTTTAGATTCTTATCTAACATATTAAGAAGTTATATAATTTAGCAGAAGTCACATAAGCTGTTTTTGTCAGAATTGTGACTTGAACATATTCTAAAGACACTTCTTTTATTCATTTTAACATAATTATGTTTCTTATGTCAATCCAGATTAATGTTCTGTCATTGTTGTTGCTGCTCTTGTTATGAATGATTTTCCTTTTTACATTGTTTTCAGCATTAATAGACTTGAAATTTTTAGATATATTTTGTTGGATTTTATCAAAGAATTTTGTAGTCTCTCATGTGTCCAATTGAGGATAAAAAGTTAGATGGCCTGGTCCAAAAAGTGGTCAATGATCATTGAATGTGAACATAAAAGTCAGGATGTATTAACATTTTTTAGAAAGTTGTACATGGCTTTATTCTGTTAAGTTTTTTTTTTAAACAAAAACTTTTTTAAAATCATAGAACATTTGGTTGGCAAAGTTAAAAGCGATGCTAAAAACATATTATAAGAATTCAAAAAGATCTAAACAAACTGGAATGATAGCTGAATCTAGCAAGATGAAATTATTAAATAGCAGCAACTATAATTTGTTACATTTGGATTAAAAATCAATTTCATAACTCTAAAGTGAAGATTATGTAAAAATAGTTTTGTATAACGCAAGCACAAAAAAGAATCAAATTTGATGTGGCATATTACCCTCAAAAGGTTATGTAACTTGTCTGTATTCAGAAAGGCATTGTTTCTATGACCTTGAAGATAAATAGTGTTGCTGTACATTGCCTTTTTAAATAAAATTCTAAGCATTTCATTTTAGGAAAATCTTTGATACTGAGGAAACTATAAAAATGAAAGCAACAGAGCTAATGAGGAGAGACCCTTGAGATCATATCTACCATATGAGGATCAGTTGAAATAACTGGAAATATTTAACTGAAGAAAAGTGTGACATAATAAGAATAATTCAAATATTTATTGGAATGTTATTGGGAAGTAGAAATATAATAGAGTTCTAATAGGAACTGGAATGTGCTACTGATAAGTACTCTTTTTAGCAACTATCTTATGACAGATATTTTCTAACTCCAGAGGTGAAAAGTAGGAAGAATAGTTGTAAAGTAATTGAAAATACTGAATACAGATTTAAATTTGATTTGAGAAAACAAAAACCAAAATTCTTAATAATTAAAGATGCCCATAACAAATAGACAATCATTCCACCCAAATTAGAGTTGTCTAAAAGTGGCATGAGTTATCTCAGAAAGTAATACCTTTTATCTTCATTAAAAGTTTTCAAGAAAACTGGATGATCAATGATGGGAAATATTATAGAGTAGATTAATATACAGGGACAGATAAGACTGGGACATCTCTAAGTTTTTATCCAAAAATAATATTTTGAGTTCTTATGTTTTTATAGACATATTTACCACAATACATAGAGATCTGTTCCAGTGCAGTGATATAAACTTGCAGATAAAGAATTTAAATAGCTAAAATCTAGCCTAAGCTTTATTGATTATTATTTATTTTTCATTGGAAGGTTGCTTTGCCCTTCTAAATTTTAGTTTCTTCCATTGCCTCATTATTTCTCTACTGGAAACATTAGAATTGTGATAACTTAGTTCAACTCCCACATTATCGATTACATAATTCTTTAATTACTCCTACTACTTTGATTTTAAACCCTTTACCCTCAAAATAACAGTGTATTTCATAATTTTTGTTTTGTAATCAACCCTTCCTATTCAAATGATGTAATACATTTCATTGTTAATGTCTTTTTTTACATCAAGAATAAATAGTTTTCTTTGAAAAGAAAATTAATTCATTATTGCTAATTTCCTCCTTACCCCCCTTAGAGATCATTTCATAGTGTATGTACCAGAATATTATGATAACTGAGCATTAATATATGTTTTTACATTTAGTATTTTCCTTTAAATATATTCTCTTCTTTGATTTTTACAAGTAACCTGTGGAAAAATATATTTATGGAGATCAATATCTTTATTTTGTAGAGTAGGAAATTGCTGCTCAAAAATTACCATCCATATTTCATGATCATATAGCAAGTATTTTTTGGTTTTTCCTATATTTAATTGTTTCTTAATTAATTTATCCATGTATTTATGCTTTATTTTAATATTTTATTTTCTCAAATTAAATGTAAAAACAATTTTCAACATTCATTTTCAAAATGAATTTTCTCCCTCCCTACTGATTCCCCTCATTGGGAAGGCAAGCAATTTGATATAGGTTATACATGTGCAATCATAAAACATATTTCAATATCAGTTATGTTGTAAAAGAAAACAGAGCAAAACAAAAGCCCAGGAAAAATAAAGTTTAAAAAGTATGTTTCCAACTATATTGTGATCCTATCATCCCCACCTCACCTCCCTCCCCCCTTCCCCGCCCTGGGATGAATATCATTTTTCATGATTAGCGCTTGAAAATTGTCTTGAATCGTTGTGTTGTTTAGAAAAACTGAATCATTCACAATTGATCATCTTAAAATATTGCAGTTCCTGTTTACAATATTTTCCTGCTTCTCCACTTTGCATTAGATTATTTATATTTCACAGGTTTTTCTGAGAGCATCAAGTTCATAATTTCTTACATCACAATAGTATGCTGTCACAATAATATTCCATTTATCATTAAGCCATTGGTTAACTGATGGACATCCCCCCAATTTCCAATTATTTGCCACTAGAAAAGAGCTGCTATAAATATTTGGGCATAGTTTTTTTTTTAATTTTTAATAGCTTTTTATTTACATGTTATATGTATGGGTAATTTTACAGCATTGACAATTGCCCACCTTTTGTTCCAATTTTTCCACTTCTTTCCCCCACCTCCTCCCTTAGATGGCAGGATGACCAATACATGTTAAATATATTAAAGTATAAATTAAATACAAAATAAGTATATATGTCCAAACCATTATTTTGCTGTATAAAAAGAATTGGATTCTGAAATATTGTATAATTAGCCTGTGAAGGAAATCAAAAAATGCAGGTGGGCAAAAATATAGGGATTGGGAATTCAACGTAATGGTTCTTAGTCATCTCCTAGAGTTCTTTCACTGGGTATAGCTGGTTCAGTTCATTACTGATCCATTAGAACTGATTTGGTTCATCTCATTGCTGAGGATGGCCAGGTCCATCAGCATTGATTATCCTATAGTATTGTTGTTAAAGTATATAATGATCTCCTGGTCTTGCTCATTTCACTCAGCATCAGTTCGTGTCTCTCCAGGCCTTTCTGAAATCCTCCTATTTATCATTTCTTACCGAACAATAATATTCCATAATATTCATATGCCACAATTTATTCAGCCATTCTCCAATTGATGGCCATCTACTCAGTTTTCTGTTTCTGGCCACTACAAAGAGGGCTGCCACAAACATTCTTGCACATACAGGTCCCTTTCTCTTCTTTAAGATCTCTTTGGGATATAAGTTGGGCATAGTTTTAAATTGCACTACACAATGGTTATTTCATTACTTCATTAATGTCTCAATTTTCTCACATCCCCTCCAATATTTTTTATTTTCCTTTTTTGTCCTACAAATCAGTATAATTGGTATAAGGTAATATTATAAGCATTTTTTAATTCACATTTCTCCAATCAATAGTGATTTTTAGCATTTATTCATATGGCTGAGATAGCTTTGATTATTTCATCTGAAAAATAAATATTCAGATTTTTTGTATCATTTGCCAATTAGAAATAAATACACTTTGTTTTTCAGATTGGCTCATTGCTTTATATATTTAGAGATGAGGTCTTTTTTGTTTGTTTGTTTCATATTTTTCCCCAGAGTTACAATTGTTAAACCTATTTAATCCTATTTCCCTCCATTCTATGTCTGTCCTATTAATCAATTTTCTCTGTCCCTTCACCCTGGCTCTCTTCAAAATTATCTTGCTTTTCACTATTGCCTTTTCCAATCTACTCTGCCTACTATAAACAAATCTTTCTCTTATCCCTTTCCCCTTCTATTTTCCTGTAGGGCAAGATAGATTTCTAATTCCAAGTGAATGTTATTCTCTCTAATACAATCCTGGTGAGAATAACATTCAAGTGTTCCACACTACTTCCTTCATCTTCCCTTCTACTGCCATAACTCTTTTTTTGACTCTTTTATGTGGGAAAAGATTCCTCATTCTATTTTGCTGTTTTTCTTCCAATGCATTCCTCTTCATCACCCCTTAATTTTATTTTAAATATATCATCCCAACACATTCAACCAACACCTCTGCTTTCTGTAGATATATCTACCTTCTAATTATCCTAATGATAAGAGAATTTTTAAGTCACATTTATCATTTCTCCAAATAGAAATAGTTTGACTTTATTGAATCTTTAATGATTTCGCTTTGCTATTTGTTTTTGCTTCTCTTCAATCTTATATTTGTTTTTTTCTTTATTAAAGGATTTTTTTTTAATTTTCAAAAGATATGCATGGATAATTTTTCAACATTAACCCTCACAAAACATTGTGTTTCAATTACCTCCACTTCTGCCAATCCCCCAAGATAACAAATAATCCAAACATGATATAAAATAAAGTGTTAAATCCAATATAAGCATACATATTTATAAAATTATCTTACTGCACAAGAAAAATCAAATCAAAAAGAAAAAAAAATTAGAAAGAAAATAAAATTCAAGCAAACAACAAAAAGAGTGAAAATGTTATGTTGTGATCCACATTCAGTTCCCAGAGTCATCTCTCTGGGTGTAGATGACTCTCTTCATCACAAGATCAATAGAATTTGTCTGAATCATCTTATTGTTGAAAAGAGCCATGTCTATCAGAATTGATTATCATATAATCTTATTGTTGCTGTGTACAATGATCTCCTGATTCTGCTCATTTCACTTAGCATCAGTTCATGTAAGTTTCTTCAGGCCTCTCTGAAATCATCCTGCTGCTTGTTTCTTAAAGAACAATAATATTCCATAACATTCATCCACCACAACTTATTCAGCCATTCTCCAACTGATGGACATTCACTCAGTTTCCAGTTTCTTGTCCCTACATAGAGGGTTGCCACAAACATTTTTGCACATGTGGGTCCCTTTCCCTCCTTTAAAATCTCTGTGGGATATAATCCCACTGAAAACCAGTGCTGGATTCAAGGGTGTGCACAGTTTGGTTGCCCTTTGGACATAGTTACAAATTTCTCTCCAAGATGGTTTTATCAGTTCACAACTCCATCAATAAAGTATTAATGTACCACATTTCCCATGACCCTACTAACACTTGTCATTGTTTGTCACCTTAGCCAATCTGAGAGGCATGTAGTGGTACCTCAGAGTTGTCTAATTTTCCATTTATCTGTTCAATAGTTATTTATAGCACCTTTTCATTTGACTGGAAATGATTTTAATTTCTTCATCTGAAAATTGTCTATTCATATTCTTTGACCATTTATCAATTGGAGAATGGCTTGAATTCTTATAAATTTGAGTCAATTCTCTATGTATTTTAGAAATGAGGCCTTCAACAGAACCTTTGAATTAATTTTTTTCAGTTTATTATTTCCCTTCTAATCTTGCCTGCATTAGTTTTGTTTAAAAAAGGTTTTTTAACTTTTAGCTTAATAATCAAAATTATCTATTTTATGTTCAATAATGAGCTCCAATTCTTTGGCCACAAATTCCTTCCTTCTCCACAGATCTGAAAGCTAAACTGTCCCTTGTTCTTCTAATTTGTTTATAATATAACTCTATGTCTAAATCATGACTCCATTTCAATCTTGGTATGAGGTGTTAGTTGCGGATCAAGGCCTAGTTTCTGTCATACTCGTTTCCAATTTTCCCAGCACTTTTTTGTCAAATAGGGAGTTTTTATCCCTAAACCTGGGGAATTTGGGTTTATCAAACACAGATTACTCTTAACTATTTTGTCCTGTGAACCTAACCTATTCCACTAGTCAATTATACTATTTCTTAACCTGTATCTAGTGTTTTTTTTATGACTGCTGCTCTATAGTATAGTTTTAGGTCTGGCACAGCTAGACCATCTTCATTTGCATTTTTTTCATTAACTCCCTTGAAATTCTTGACCTTTTGTTCTTCCAGATGAACTCTGTTATTATTTTATCTACATCTGCAAAATAATTTCTTGGGAATTTGACTGGTATAGCATTTCATAAGTACATTAATTTAAATAGTAGTGCCATTATATTTGCTCAGGCTACCTATGAACACTTGATATTTTTCCAATTGATTAGACTGCTTTTATTTGTGTGGAAAGTGTTTTGTATTTGTGTTCATATGGTTTCTGAATTTTTATTGACAGGTAGACTCCCAAATATTTTATATAACTGACAGTTATTTTATATGGAATTTCTCTTTGTATCTCTTGCTGTTGGACTTTGTTGGTAATATATAAAAATGCTAATGATTATATGGATTTATTTTGTATCATGCAACTTTGCTAAATTATTTCAAGTAGTTTTTTAGTTGATTTCTAGGGTTCTCTAATATACCATAATATCATCAGCAAATATTAAATAATAATAGTAATAATGCACAAACATGTTTTACCCTTGATCTTATTGACAAGGTTCTAATTTGTCCTCATTACATATGATGCTTGCTGATGCATTTAAATAGATGCTATTCATCATTTAAAGGAAAACTCCATTTATTCCTATATTCTCTAGTGTTTTTAATAGGAATGAGTGTTGGATTTTATCAAATGCTTTTTATACTGCCTCTATCAAGATGATCACATGCTTTTGGTTAGTTTGGTAATTGATATAGTCAATTATGCTTATAGTTTTCCTTATTATTGAACCAGTCCTGCATTCTTGATAAAAATTCTCCTTGGTCATATTGTACTATCCTGTGAATGACTTTTTGTAATCTTTTTGCTAATATTTTATTAAAGATTTTTTTCATCAATATTTATTAGGGAAATTTGCCTGTAATTTTCTTTCTCTGTTTTCATGCTACATGGTTTAAGTATTGGCACAGGGATGCAACAACACCCTGACTCCTTACCCCAGCTCCTTGCTCTAGACTTTCTGTGTTGAGATTTGGACTTTGCACCTTCTCCCCCTGCCCGATTGAAAAATACCTTTTTTGAAGTTCTTCCAAAATATCTTCTTCTAGGAATTTATTGTACTCCAAATATTTGTGGGTTCTGTCACTTCAAAACCAGTTCAGAGGCTTAACCTGGTGTTAAAATTGAGGGAAGCTCGGAGGAGATCACACATATACTTGTCTGCTCTCCACTCTTTGACTCCTTGAGTCTTGTATTTGAAAACAAAATTTTCTATTCAGCTCTTGTCTTTTCATCCAAAATGCTTCCAAGTTCTCTATTTCATTGAATATCCTTTTTTTTACCCTGAACTATTATACTGTTTTTTGTTTGTTTGTTTTTCCTGGATAGATGATTTTTGATTGTAATCCTAACTCCTTTGCCCTCCTGAATTGCATATTGCAGGACATAATTTTTTTTTTTTTAATGTAGAGGCTGCTTAATCTAGTGTATTTCTGACTATGTTATCATGACACTTGAATTATTTCTTTCTGTTTCCAAAAAATATTTTCTCCTTAAAGTCAGAGCTCTGGCATCTGGCTATGGTATTCCTGAAAATTTTCACTTTGGGATTTTTTTTTCAGGAGATTATCAATGGATTCTTCCTATTTTTAGTTCACCTTATGGTTCTAGAAATCAGGTCACATCTCTTAATTTCTTGAAAGATGATGTTTAGACAATCTTTTTTATCATGGATTTTACCAACTCTGATTTTAACATGAACTCACCAGGATCTGTTTTCTAGATAATTTTTCAATGAAATATTTCACATTTTCTTTTTCTTTTTTCATTGTTTTAGATTATTTTATTTCTTAATATCTCATAAAGTCAATAGCTTCTATTTAAGCAATTCTAATATCTAATGAATTATTTTCTTCAGTTAGATTTTGTACCTCCTCTTCCATTTGACCAATTCTATATTTATTGTTAGGTTTTTGCAATTACATTTAAAACATTTTTTGCATTTTTTAAATTTTTTGAGTTTTAGATTCTTTTTCTTTTTCTCTACTCTCAGCTCCTATTAAGAAGCCACATGTGAAGTTATGTAAAATATTTCCATAAAAATCATGTTGTGAAAGAAAACATATCTCCCACCCTATCCCCACCCCCCCCAAAAAAAAAAAAACTCAAGAAAAATAAAGATAAGAGAGAGAGAAAGAGACAGATAGTAAGACACAGAGAGAGATTGTATTTTTTAATCACTTCCTTCTAAAAGGAGGGATAGAATTTTTCATCATTAATACTTCAAAGTAGTTGTGGATCATTGTACTGCTAAAAATTGCAAAGTAATTTACAAATGATCATCCCAGAATATTGCTATTACTCTGTACACCATACATTTCAATTTACTGAATTCATGGAGAATTGTCCTGTTTTTTTTTTTTCTTTAAAGAGCATACTGCTCATCATTTCCCATATAACAATAACATTCTATCATAATCCTGTACCACATTTTATTCAATCATTTCCCAATTGATGGGCATCCCCTCAATTTCCAATTTTTTGCCCTTAGAAAAGAGCTACTCTGAGTATTTTCATACACACAGGGCCTTTCCCTTAACTTTTCTTTTTTAAAAATTAAAATTTTATGTTATATATTTACACATAATATACTTTTATTTATTTATATTATTCATACTATATTATGTAAATTTTTAAAAATATTTTAAAATATTTTCTGATGATTTCTTTTTTTCAGAGACTTTTTGTGCCATTTGGTAAATTCTATTTTTAAGCAGTTCTTTTCTTGGTGAATTGTATATTTTTTCCCTCTGATGAATTATATAGAAAGAATTCTCTTTATTGGATTTTTTTAAGCCATGTTTTTTTTTTTTTTTTTTTTTTTTTTTTTTTTTTTTTTAACATTTGGCCTATTTTGTTTGTTTTTTAAGGCATTTTTTCCTTCAGTAATTTTTTTATACCTTCTTTACCAAGTTGTTTACCCTTTTTTTTGATGATTTTTTTTGCATTACTCTCATTTCTCTTCCCAATTCCTTTATCTCTCTTACTTGATTTTAAGAATCCTTTTAGAACAGTTTCATGACTTGAGACCAATTCATATTTTTCTTGGAATTTTTGAGTGTATAGATTTTGACTATTATATTCTTTTGAATATGTGTTTTGATTTTCTGTGTCACAATAATAACTTTCTACAGTAAGAATTTTTTTTTCTTCTTTGCTCACTTTTCAAGTCTATTGAATTTTAACTCTTTGCTAAAGAGAGACTGTGTTTTGTACAACTCTTTCAAAGACGCTGCTAGGACTTGTAAGTTTTCAGTTTTTCAAAACTCTTATGATCCAAGGAGAAGTGTGTTTACTACTCTTATATTGTTTTCTGATTTGTGAATGACCACAAAGCTCTCTTTTCTGTCCTGAAATTGTGAATAGGGTTACTGATCCACTGTGGCCAAGAGCTCTAATGGGCTAGTGCTCATAGCTGACCTAAAACTGCCACCAAGGACTGTAATCTGGATCTGAGTATAGGAAAATCAACAGAATCCTGCTTCCAGTGCCAGCAAAGAGATCCCTGAAATTTTCTGAGTACTTGTTTGACCCTCTTACTATCTGTTGGCTGAGATCTCTGAAGTAGTGCTGCAGTTACTGATTCATTCATTTTTAAGGTCTGTTTCTATTATGCCGAGGCACAGCCTGTACTGACATAGTTGCACTGGACTATGTTCCATTCTCACCCTACTGCAACTGATATTTCCTGCCAAACTTTTACATTGTATTGGGATGGAAAATTGTTTTTTTCCTTCCTTTTGTGAGTTCTATCACTCTAGGATGTGTTTCAGGATGTTATTTATAGGTCTTTAGAGGAGTTTGGGGTATAGTTAAAATGAGTCCCTGCTTTCCCTCTGCTATCTTTGCTCTATCCACAAGTAAGTTTTAACAGCGGGATTTGCTCACAGGTTTTCATTACTGCGAATACAGCATTTTATCTACAGAATAAGCTTGCTATCAAGTGAAGTTTATTTTCCAATTTCTTCTAATTAGGTAGTCCTTTTCAGCCTTTGCCCTGTCAGTAACTAGTTGTTTCTTTTTGTTTACTAAGTTGTTTGTTTTTTTAACCATTGTAACTGTGATTTCTTCTGATCTTAAGACTGTAAAGCTTACAAAAGTAATTAGTTACCTTGTTTATATGACTACTTTATTACTCCCCAACTTTAATACCAATAGCATTAATTCTTCTATAACTATCCACACCCTAATTAATCACATTCTTAATGCTATCACTCAATTATTAATTCATTATACTTACATCATCTAAAAGTTTCAGGGACTGGTCTGATTATTGCGTGGGGAAGTGACATCTTTAGACATTGTTTTATGTGAAGAAAAAAATCTTTTTCTTTTTTCAGGAGATTCCCAAGCCAGGGGAAGTCCTATCTAGTGAGTTGGAAAACTAAGTAGGTAGTGGTATAGGGAGGTTTCAATATCCATTTATCCATTGAGATAAGCTATAGACAAGAAAATAATTATCTCTTTAATACTATATTCTAGATGATATTCACTCATGTTGAAGACTGATGGCTCTGTCAGAAATGTTATCATTGCTACTATGGCACTAAGTATATATGTATTTTGTTGTATATACATACAAACATACATATCATTGTATATACATATTATATATGTAAGATTCACAACAAACCCCTCCAAAAATCATAGCTAGGCATGCTTGATGGTTTAAATATGGGAGTCAAATAAAATAAAATATGTGTAGAAGCAAAACATTTAACAAACACATGATAAAGGTAGTTAACAAGGATGTGTAATTTATTCAATTGAACACAGCTTCATTTGCATTTATATTTGACAAAGTGGTTCACTTAGTCAGTATGGCTTATTAAGCCAAAAGAGATCTTGACTTCTTGTAAACTGGGCTTTTATATTTAAGTGATTGATCAGAAAATTTAAATCTTAATTCTATTCATTTAAGTCTAGAGAATAATTTCATTGACTTTTTGAAGAAGGGGAAACAAGGGAAATAAAAACTTGCTTAGCTTATGAGTTGATATTGTTCCTATCATCTAATATCCCTCCTTAGGGATCCTAAAATTTTCCATTAGGAACTTCCAGGAGTTGTATAACCTGTTACAGTGCAACCATCATCTTGGGGATATAAGAAGTATAGGGATGGTTAGAGAAGAAGCAAACCCAAAACAAAAGACAATAAACAAATAAAAATTAACAGCTACCTGAAGTTTATCTCACAGAGTTGTGCTGATATCAGGGATAGCTCATATTGGATTTTCCTATGTATCCATATTTATTTATATATCTATTGATCTGTGTATATATGTATGTATATGTACTTACTATAGTAATAGATATACATCCTTAACATGAATGAGTGCCAGGACCTATGTTGACATTGAAACATCCTAAACTGCCACCCGCTCAGTTTTTCAACCCAATGATCCAGATCCCACTCCTTCCATGGGAACCCACAGAGGAAAAAGAACAAATATTTGCCTCTTTCAAGGTTTTTCCATTCTGCAGGTTATCCTTCCCTCAGCTACCAAAATGATCTTTATAAAATTTTAGTCATATATCTCAACTTGATAAATTCCCGTGTCTCATTATGCCTAATGTCAAGTAAAAAAATTTCTGCATATTTTGACAATTTTTGGCTCTTCCTAATTCTCTAGACTCCTTACATTTAACATCCCTTCACATGATCATGAAAACAGTGACAATAACTTTCTTGATATTCCTCAAACACACCTTGTATGAGCAATGGACTCAGCCTTGTAAATCTCAGCTGGAATAGAATCCGCACCTGATGCTTTACCACATGAAAAACTAGTCTACTGACATTCAAAAATCTCTTCTTCAGTTGAAACTTCAACTAGGGAAAGATTGACTTCAATTTGAGATAAAAGGTCAATAGCTCACAAGGTAGTCAGAAGAAGTGATATGAAGACAAGGTATCTTTTAAAAACTATAGAATCAATTATATGTCAAATGAGACATGGGCACAGGACCAGCCAGCATGGCCTGTCCTCATCACAGAAGGTGTGTACTATGCACTCATGAGCAAAGCACAATTGAATTAGCCTGAAAGAAATGTGAGATGTGCAAAATTAGAGAAGCTACTCCAAATGTTTATATGGGCTATTTGTGAGGGCGACCTGTAGCAGAGCACCCCTCAGCTTGTATTGGTCTGCTCAACCACAGTTGGACATATTGCAACTTTTTTAGTTGTTTAGGTCCTTTTAGATAATAAAACACAACTACCAACCAACCAACTAGTTATTCAGAAATTTAATAAGACTTAGATTTGTCCAGAAAAGCTTTCAATTCACTAGTAACATATTCCAAATATTGCTACAATCATAAAAATAAGAATTAAGATAACAAAAAAAAATTAAAGAGAAATTCAAATAATATTTTAAAAGATCGTTTGAAAGTGAAAAGCAAAGCCACATGCATTGATATCCATTAACTACTCATACAAAATAATGCTTCATGAATTTGTGTGGTTGGCATGGTTTTATTTATTTTTTTTAATAGTAAAACGTTACCTTAACTACATCATTGCACTATATCTCCAAATAGAAAGTAATGGCTAGTTATATTATGATTCGAATTGTCATTCATTTTTGCAACAGCCATTTTGTTTAAATAATTTAAGCTAAGAAGTAGTTGTTGGGTTTTTTTTGTATCAAATATGTGGGCTTTGCATTATGACTATATTTATTTGTAAAATATAAACTGAGAGCCAAAAAAAAAAAAAAAAAAAAAAAAAGGATACATGCCACTAAGAATAAAAGCATCATTCATTCCGATTTAAAATATATGGTAGAAATTTCAGATATCTTGTTAACGTCTTCAATAGCCCCATTAGGAAACACTGTCATGTATGTGTAGAAATCAATGTGCTCCAGATATTTCATCTTCAAATAAAACAAAAATCCTTATATGTAAATTTCATTTTGACTACAAAACTTCCTACTAAATAATAAAATAAAAACAACTATTTTAGAAAAGATAAACTTTTTTTTATTATATCATTTATATTTTCAAAGTTTATGACTGTAAGGTAGAAATACCTATTCATTATGCATCAGAATCTACTATATGTAATATAGAAAACTTCACTTGGATCAATTTAATGGGAAAAAAAATCAGGTTTCTGGCAGGTATGATATCATTTTGTATATGAAATTGCTAATTAAGTTTTTTAAACTGTTTACTTTTTAATGGTAGGGGAAAATGTGTAGATACTTTGCATAAGATCTGGTTTCAAAGGGTGTTCCAAATCATTATTGATCAGAGAAATACAAATTAAGACAACTCTGAGATACCACTACACACCTGGCACATTGGCTAAGATTACAGGAAAAAGTAACGATGAATGTTGGAGGGGATGTGAGAAAACTGAGACACTGATGCATTGTTAGTGGAGTTGTGAATAAATCCAACCATTCTGGAGAATAATCTGGAATTATGCCCCAAAAGTTATCAAACTGTGCATACCCTTTGATCCAGCAGTGTTTCTATTGGGCTTATATCCCAAAGAGATACTAAAGAAGGGAAAGGGACCTGTATGTGCCAAAATGTTTGTGGCAGCCCTGTTTTCAGTGGCCAGAAACTGGAAATTGAATGGATGCCCATCAATTGGGGAGTGGCTGAGTAAATTGTGGTATATGAACGTTATGGAATATTATTGTTCTGTAAGAAATAAATAGCAGGATGAATACAGAGAGGCTTGGAGAGACTTACATGAACTGATGCTGAGTGAAATGAGCAGAGCCAGGACATCATTGTACACATCAACAACCATACTGTATGAGGATGTATTCTGATGGAAGTGGATATCTTCGACAAAGAGAAGATCTAATTCAGTTCCAACTGATCAATGATGGACAGAATAAGCTACATCCAGAGAAGGAACACTGGGAAATGAGTGTAGACTACTTGGATTTTTGTTTTTCTTCCCAGGTAATTTTTACCTTCTAAATCCAATTCTTCTTGTGCAACAAGAGAACTTTTTGGTTCTGCACACATATATTGTATCTAGGATATATTATAATATATGTAACATGTATAAGACTACCTGCTATCTAGGGGAGGGAGTGGAAGGAGGAAAGGGAAAAGTGGAACAGAAGTGAATGCAAGGGATATTGTTGTAAAAAATTACCCAGGCATATGGTCCGCTAATAAAAAGTTATTTAAAAAAATATATCCTTCCAAATTGGACTGATAATCTGACTTAGCAGCTATATGACCCTGGACAAATCACTTGAGGTTATATCTTTTTAAAGAATTTTACAGTTTTGAACAAGAACACATGAATCCAAATGTATGATTTAATGTCCTTCTCTGATATGAATTAAATTTAACAAAAACTGCATTAATGTGAAAGTCATTCTCCATATGAAATTCTGATCATCAAAAATTCCCAGAAAGAATTTTTTAGTAGAAAGATAAGCAATTGAATGGACTATCAGAAGAATGATTTTCTTAAAAATCTATTTATGGTTTGAAAGCATTTTAGATATGCAAGCTTTCTCTTCTGTTTTATGCAAAGTGAAAGGGAAGAATCAGATTGGCAATAAAAATGATGTGAAGATGTATCTTTACAATTCCAGCAGGGTTATTTTCTACTCTGGTTTTCACTTATTTAACCTATCCTGTAGCTCAAAGATGCTTAAACTGTGGGTCATGCCTCTATATGATGTCTCATAATTGAATATTGGGAGTCACAAAATCATACCTTGCTATCAGTAAATGTTTGAGTTATATACCTATTTTATATACTTATATACCCAGGATTACATAAAAATTTCACAGGTGAAAAGAAGTCATGACTGGAAAAAGTTCAAAAACCCCTGCTCTAACATTAGACCTTCATTTTTACAATGTAATGAAGCTCTAAGCTGTAGGGTAATTTGCATGTCCTGGCCCAGTTGCATATAAAGATAAATGAGATAGAGACTCAAGAGTCTTTCCTTGGCATAAACACAATCAATAAGAATTGCTAATCAGCAGGAGCCACATAATTTAATTTTTGTGGAAGGAAAGTGATAAGTAAATAATTAGTAGACAATTTACCCACCCTTAGAGAAGATTAGGCATTGTGTTTTCTTTTTTTTCTTCCTTCCTTTGCTTCCTTTTTTTGTTTATTCTTATTATTTTTATAGGGCATGTATCCAATTTCTCAAAGATTCTGATAAGATTCTCATATGGCTAACAGAATGGTTAGCTTCCAGACATTGATTCATCATCTTAAAATAACTATAACCCTGATTATATTTCTAATTTGTGGTTCATCCATAGTATACATTTAAAGTATATTTAAATAAATATATAGTCATATGGACTCCATTCTATAAAATGTAATGGATATCTAAAAGATGGATAGTTAGAGTGCCATATAGAGACTATATGTTGGAAACAATGAACTTTCATTTTTAGGTCATGTGGAAAGTGTGTGATGGGAGTGAGGGTGGAAATGGATGGAGTACAGGGAGGCAATTGCTATAAATTATTAAAGCCTGCTTTGATTCATAATCCCATTTAACATGATGACTTTTTGAAACCTTTTCATCCCTCCTCAAAACTACAATTTCTGTCATACCCTTCAATACTCTCAATTGAAAACCTTGCCTCATATTTCACAGAAGAAAAAAAAAAAAAAAGAGGTCATTTGTCTAGAATTTCCTCATCTTCCCTTCTCCTCAGATTTTTTTTTTTTCCCTACAATCTCCTCCTTTGCGGATTTCCCATGAAAAGATGGTTCTTTTCCTGCTTAAAACAAAAGTCTATGCAAGCACCACTCAGTCCAATTTCATCCCACTTTCCTTTTATCTTATTTTTATTTTATTGATAGCTTTGATTGATTCCCTATCATGTATTAATACCAATGTTTTTCCCTTTTCCCCAAAAACCTGTACACTCAACCATTTCTCATTTTGTGCCTAAACTCTTTGAGAAGGAAATCTATAATTTCTAATTAAGTTTCTTTACTTCTCACTCTTCTCTGAATTTCCTATAGTTTGTTTTCTTATCATATTCAAGTGAAAATATCTCTCCAAAATTACCAGTGACCTCTTAATAGCCAGATCTAATTATTTGTCCTCAGTTTGCATTCTTTTTAATCCCTTCTCATTGTTGATTACTTTCCTTTTCTCAATAATTTCTTCTATCTAAATTTCTTTGACTCTGTTCTCTTCTGCTTCTCCTGTTAATAATTTGATCACTTCTCAGTGACTTTTACTAAGTCTTCTTCTAGACTTTTCTTTCTGTGAGTATTATACAAAGTTCTATTCAGTATTTTTTGTTTTCTCCTTTGCTGTACATTTTTTCTGGCTTGTTGATTTCATCATCTCTCATAATTCAACTGGCATTTCTATTAACATTATTCTAAGCTCTCTTTCTCTACCCCAATCTTTCTGCTGACCTCCAGTCTCATACGTATAATTGCCTATTAGATATTTTAACCTGAGTTTAGACATCTTAAACATAATAAATCCAAAACGGAGTGCATTATTTATCTTTCCAAGAATCTCCTCTTCCCAATTTCCCTATTAATGTCAAGAACCTGATCATCCTCCTAGTAACACAGACTTTATAGGTATCCTCCTCAACTCCTCCTTCTCTTACACACTATAATAATCACTTCATATAAATTTTGTTTTTGCAACATATTTTATATTACCCCATTCTAAATGATGACACTTCCATCAAATTACTTCAGGCTTTTATCAACTCAAGTCTGAACTATTCTAAGAATATATTGATGACCCCATCCCCCTTTCTAATACATTTTATATGCAATCATCAAATTGAATTTCTTAAAATATAAAACCGATCACATCAATTCCCCATTCAGTAAAGTCCAATGCTTCCCTATTAATGTCAGTATCAAAAATAACATCCACTCTTTTGCAGTTTTCTAGTTTAACATTCTTTCCACCATACCATCCTTTATATATTCTGCTTTCCCTTGATGTCAGATTGTCCGGTATAAAGGGAAAAACACTATCTCCTGACTACAACATTTTTTACTGGCTATTACCCATTTCTGGAACTCTCTCACTTTTCAGCTTCACTTTTTGGCTTTTTTCCCTGTCTCTACTAAAATCCCACTTCTAAAAGGAAATTTTTCCTTCTAATATTGCCACAATATTTCTATTTTCTCCAATTTAATATGTTGATTTCTTTCAAATGTATTTGCATGATGCCTCCTATACTAGAAGGAAATTCTTTAGAGTAGGACAATTTTAAGTTCCCTTGTTTTTATGCCCAGCTCTTAACAGAGAAATTGGCATATAGTAGGTATTTAATAAATGCTTGTTGACATGAATTTACAGAGCTAGAGAGAAGAGATACAATATGATTATTTTGGAATCTTTCATGGAAAGCATTTATTGTGTTGTTATGCCAAATTAATTCATTAATAACACTTTTTTTTAGATATCATTTCCTTTTTGTCATATAATTGCATATGCACATTTTGTTAAGCATAGTTTATCAGCCCATTTCAAGATTGTATGGCTAAAAAGAAGATTTGAAAACCAAAAAAAAGAAAAAAGATCATATTGCAACAATGAGAACAACCACCAAGCAATCAAAAAAAAAAAAATCTTTAAAATTTTTCTCCTTCCTATTTATTCATACTTAGGTGGGCAAAACAATGTTGCTATCCAATGAATATGTTTTCCTTATTCTATAATTTACAGTTAACTTTTTTAAAATTTTGAAATTGATTTGATGTAGTTATTTAACTTTATGTTAATACTCTTCATTATTTCTCCTCAATTAAAACTGATCTCTCATGTCCCAAAGAATGTTTTAATTGGCAAATTGGATATTCTTTTCTAAGCGTTCATGCTTTTAAACCTTGCTGCTACATTTGATCATTAATTAATTAAAGATAGCTATGTACAGATTGATTCAAATGTAAGCTTATTTTTAGCCATTAAAACATGCATTTTTGACCATTAAATGCTCCTTAATTTTCCAAAGTATAGAGTAGTGGTAGGACAAATTTAGAGTACTCTAAAATTAATTCCATCTTATTATATTCTTAGTTATATTTAATGACAATTACCTTCTTAGATCAAAGATTATTGTCCCAATAATTTTTCAATAATTCACATACACATGCACTTTTTTTGTTTAATTACAGAATTTATTAAAGTGTATAAAGTATAAAGCATCACCTTTAGGTTATTCTGATTTTATCCATTGTCATTGAAAATACATATTTTCTTATTTAATCTAACTGCTAATTTGTTCTTTGTCATTTTGTTTTGATGTGCATCTGAACAGAAATACTACTGAATAAATGGAAATTCAACTTGAATATATCTATAGATATATAGATATACACACACACATGCATATACACAAGCAGATTGAAAATAAGGCATTTGCAGTTAAGAAAGTAATTATTAAAATCTTAAGCATTAGAAATTGCATAATATTTGCCCAATGTTTTGTATTTATCAATCCATTTTATAATAATAGACTAAGTTTCTTTCCCAAGGACTAACCTAGCTAAGAAGTTCATTACTAGAAGGAAATTCTTTAGAGTAGGACAATTTTAAGTTCCCTTGTTTTTATGCCCAGCTCTTAACAGAGAAATTGGCATATAGTAGGTATTTAATAAATGCTTGTTGACATGAATTTACAGAGCTAGAGAGAAGAGATACAATATGATTATTTTGGAATCTTTCATGGAAAGCATTTATTGTGTTGTTATGCCAAATTAATTCATTAATAACACTTTTTTTTAGATATCATTTCCTTTTTGTCATATAATTGCATATGCACATTTTGTTAAGCATAGTTTATCAGCCCATTTCAAGATTGTATGGCTAAAAAGAAGATTTGAAAACCAAAAAAAAGAAAAAAGATCATATTGCAACAATGAGAACAACCACCAAGCAATCAAAAAAAAAAAAATCTTTAAAATTTTTCTCCTTCCTATTTATTCATACTTAGGTGGGCAAAACAATGTTGCTATCCAATGAATATGTTTTCCTTATTCTATAATTTACAGTTAACTTTTTTAAAATTTTGAAATTGATTTGATGTAGTTATTTAACTTTATGTTAATACTCTTCATTATTTCTCCTCAATTAAAACTGATCTCTCATGTCCCAAAGAATGTTTTAATTGGCAAATTGGATATTCTTTTCTAAGCGTTCATGCTTTTAAACCTTGCTGCTACATTTGATCATTAATTAATTAAAGATAGCTATGTACAGATTGATTCAAATGTAAGCTTATTTTTAGCCATTAAAACATGCATTTTTGACCATTAAATGCTCCTTAATTTTCCATATTACATTAAAAAAGTATACAGTAGTGGTAGGACAAATTTAGAGTACTCTAAAATTAATTCCATCTTATTATATTCTTAGTTATATTTAATGACAATTACCTTCTTAGATCAAAGATTATTGTCCCAATAATTTTTCAATAATTCACATACACATGCACTTTTTTTGTTTAATTACAGAATTTATTAAAGTGTATAAAGTATAAAGCATCACCTTTAGGTTATTCTGATTTTATCCATTGTCATTGAAAATACATATTTTCTTATTTAATCTAACTGCTAATTTGTTCTTTGTCATTTTGTTTTGATGTGCATCTGAACAGAAATACTACTGAATAAATGGAAATTCAACTTGAATATATCTATAGATATATAGATATACACACACACATGCATATACACAAGCAGATTGAAAATAAGGCATTTGCAGTTAAGAAAGTAATTATTAAAATCTTAAGCATTAGAAATTGCATAATATTTGCCCAATGTTTTGTATTTATCAATCCATTTTATAATAATAGACTAAGTTTCTTTCCCAAGGACTAACCTAGCTAAGAAGTTCATTACTAGTAGGCTGTCTTTTTGGAAATGACTAAAATTTTAGATTATTCATGCACCTGATGCTTTCATATCATGAACCCTTTCTGTGAGAAAATAATTGTTAGGTACAGGCTTAGCAAGCAACTGTTTTCCCCCTACAATCAGGGCTAGAGATCTCACTGAGAAAAAAAGGAAATCTTTTGAATGACAGCTGAGTATCTTAGGCATTTTGATGGCTCTATACAGTAACATTTCTTAACCCTAGAAATGGTGGAAGAAATACTGTATTAAATTTGAGATTAAGAGAAGAGATGTGGCAGCCTGAAAATCCTGATAAAAGAGGGTCTGAAGGAAAAAGTGAAGCTTGGCCTGGAGAGAAGCAGGAATTGGGGCATTACAAAAGGGGAAGCAAGGCAAATAATTTTCATTTAGAAGTAGAGCAGATTGTACCTACCCCTCACTTCTCCAGTCATCCAGTGTCACAGTCCACAGGAGGTAAAAGGGATTGGAATAAATGGTTTGGGAAAAGAGGTTAATTGTAGTGAATGAGATTCAATAGGGTTAGAAGAATGAAAGTGTCACAGTTGGATTCCAGATATTGACTTCATAAGTATAAGCATAGCTAGACAAAAGTTTGTCTGAAAATGATGGAAGTTTTACTGGACTAAAACATTAAAATGTGCCTAGTGTATGATATGATAGCCAAAAGAATTGGATTTCATTAAGGGAGATATTGTTTCTAGGAATAAAGAATAGGTCCAATGTTTTGGCAGTTTGATTAGTAATTATTTCTACTGCAGCCTGTGGTGTTACACTTTGGTTACTAATGAAATAGCTATACAAGATAGTGTAAAGACAGGTGAAGATACCTAAAACAAATACAATTGAAAACAAGAAAGGAAATGGTACACTAAGAAAAATCAACAGTCTTACAGTTTGGGATAAAGACTCATGTAGCTAAATGGTAGGAAGCTTGAGCCTCAATTGCATTTCAGTTTGTCCTGTGTGGAAGACGGCTCAATTGTCCATTTGCTAGGCATGTCAGCAGACTTCTTCACAGGAATGATGAGTCCAACCCCACTCCCTGGTCTGGCCCTTCCCAAATCAGAGTGAGCTTCTCTTCTTTCCATGTCTGGACCAGTTTCCCACCTGATATTAGTGCACAGGGAAACAAAAGAGTGGAGTCTGAGCAATTAATCCTTTAGTCAGATAAATATGGAGATGTTTTACCAAAGCAGATACATATTCTCTTAAAAACCTGTCTTTCTGTTCATGCATAGGATTCCAACTCTCTCCTCTACTTGGGTAGGGGTGACCAAAAAAAGTCCATAAGGAAACAATCCCATATCTCTTTGGAGGTTGTGTGTGTATCCTATGAAGGGCCAGAGGGACTTTTATCCAGGGTAATTGAGATTTAGGAACAATTTAGTGAGTAGTTTCTTATTTCTTGATTCATTCTTTCTACCTTACCTGAAGGGGAAGGGGGCCAATAAGTATGAAACTCCCAGGTAATATTTAAGTCCTATATGAGGAGCTGCAGAATCTTACCTGCAAAATAGGTCTCTTGGTCCAATTCAATTCATTCCACGATCCTATACCATGGTTTATTTGTTCCAGCAGAATTTTGCATACCATGTGTATAATGGCCCAGGGCAGGGAGAAAGCCTCCACCCAAGTGGTCAGATGGTCCATTATAACCAACAGATATTTTAAAGGATCTATTGGGGTAGTTCAGTAAAATCCACTTTTATATTCTGAAATAGTCAGAGGCCTTCCTCCCATTGGGGTTCAACACAAAACAATCTTATTCATCCTTCAACACAGAAAACAACCATCCACCCACTGTCTCATTAGAGTGTAAAGACCCAGATATATATATTGTATAAGAATGGCATCACACAGGCTATTGTTTACAAACTATCTTTATATTAGTCAGCCATCAATAAGCATTTATTGATACTATGATAAGGACTGGGGATTAAAAAAAATGGTAAAGACAGTACCCTCAAGGAGCTCACAATCTAATGGGAAGATAGCAAGCAAACATACATGTACAGACAAGTTATATTCAGTTCAATTAATAATCAAGAGAAGGAATGCTTGAGTGAATGGGAAAGGCTTTCCACAGAAGCTTGATAATCCAGGAAAGCAACAAGGCAGAGATCACGAGGGAGACATATCAGGCATGGTAAACAACTAGAAAAAACACCTAGAGTGGAAAGATGTAGTGTCTTTTTGGTGGAAAAGCAAGGACACCAGTATCACTGGATGAATTAGTATATGATGGAATTAAAGTCGAAGAAGATTGAAAATGAAAAGAGAGGTATGTTATGAAGGACTTTGAATGCCAAATTAAGGATTTTGTATTTGGTCCTGAAAATGACAGAGACACACTGGGATTAATCTATTATGGAACTGACATGATTGAGTTGGTGCTTTGGGAAAATCATTTAGATAGCTGAATGAACAATGGCTTGGAGAGTGGAGAGACTTGGGGGTAGGGAGGGAGGGAGGAATTACTGGAATAATCAAGGTGCAAAATGATGACATCCTGCACCAGAGTGGTAACTGTATCATTGGAAAGAATAAGACATATTAGAGAGATGATGCAAAGATAAAATATAGACCTTGGCAACAGATTGCCTATGAAAGAAAAATAATACTATATACTGGCCCTACTATGTGCCCATTGTAATAGCCTTTCCAAATTCCTCTTAACGTTAATCTCTTCTGTTAATTATTTCCTATTTATACTAAACATATAAGATATTTATATATAACTTTTAGCTTGTCTTCTCCCTCATTAGATTGACCTCCTTAAAGGAAGGATAACTTTTTTCTTCCTTTTTTTGTATCCCCAGCCCTTAACTTAATAATGCCTCATGCCTGTTATGTAGTAGATGCATTAAACATATTTATTATCTACGGACTGTGCTTAAGTGTTTTACAAATATTGTCTCATTTGATATATCATCATATATATATATATATACATGCAATTTCCAACCTGTGTGCTCCCACTTCACATTCTGCCCTAAAAGCAAAATCTTTGAGTGCAAGGGCAATGTCATCTTAATTTCTCTAGCATCTAGTATACTATTATAGGGTAGGCTCTTAATAAATACTTGTTAAATTGAATTTAATTTGTTGGATTATCTTGGAAAGTTCTTGCTTCCCCTCAACTGATGCCTTCAGGAAGATGCTAGATTACCATTAATAGGCATATTGTAGTAATGATTCTTTTTTCATTTACTGATGAAACTAGCTGATTGGTGAGGTCTCTTTCAAATCTAAAATTCTGTCTGTCACAGGGGTGATCTAACATAATTGTTACTCTTTATGAAACTGTCTCAGATCATTCTGTCAGAACTTTCCAATATGGCATTTGTGAAATTGTTTTTCTTGTTTCTTTCATTAATTTTGGCATTCCAAAAGGCTTAGGGAAACTGTCATTTGCAATAAAACTTAAAACTATATTAAACTTTTGATCTATATTTTAACCAGGTAGGTAGTAAGAAGAGATATTTTACAAAGCAGTACATGACTTCAATGTTTTTAGCAAATAACAGTCATGCAATAAAATATATAATAAATGAATATATATAAAAAATAAATTAATAAAATAATAAAATTGTGCACATCAGTAAAGACATGCAATTAAAAAATGTAATACATCTATCCATACATCCATCCATACACACACACACACACACACACACACACATATATGTATATATGTAATTTTTTAATGTATGTGTGTGTATAATTTCAAATATGTGGAAAGACAATTGATTTTAAATTTGACAGGGTCAGTTTTGAAAAGTCATTATAAAATATTATTGCATTTATATTTCTTAAGTTTTGATGAAAAGCAGAATAGGACATCATTAATCCATGATGAATAAAGAACAAAGTAGATGAATTAAATGTACATTAACAATGACTTTCTGTAACATGGAGTTAGCTATTGAGTGCTGTGTAGTCAGTTTCATTCATGAAATTTCTAGCTTGTTTCTAGGTTCTTAGAGTTCAATTAATTATTTTCACTATAAAATATCAATATACATCTCAGAAATTCTACATGAATTTTCATTTTATAGAAGTCAAGCTAATAAACCAATAATTGAACAAAATAGTTGATAAAGTGATTTTTTTAGATTATAAATCTGACTATATCACTTCTCTATTCAATAAACTCCAGCTATATCTCATTGACTGCAGGGTTAAATACAAAATGTCTTTGACATTGCAAGCCCTTCATAACCATACCATTTTTCTTACATCTTATACTTCCCCACATACTCTGCAAGTTATCAACAATATTATCTTTTCTTTTCCATGAATAAGATACTTCATCTTTAGGTTTTGGCTATTTTATTTAGCTATCCTTCATGCCTGATATTCTTTCCCTCTTTAGTTCTGATTTTTGTTTTCCCAGATTTCTTTTAGGTTCTGTCATTTGCAAGAAACCTTTTCTAATTTTTCTTAAATCTAGCATCCTACTTTTATTGTACATAGAGTTTTAAATATATTAATTTGTATTGCTTGGGGGAAGAGACTTTCTCCTGTTTCTCTCTTTTTTATTCACAACTCTGAGTAGGGTGCATAGTACAAATATAAATTAATAAGTATTTATTGATTTATTTATATAATCATTCATGGAAAGTAAGATTTTTCTTAAAGAATTGAATCATTTAAATAATTATTGTTCATTATTATGCATTTGGGTAAGATAGTAGAGCAAATCCGAGAAATCATCTGATTGCTTCCAAGTTGCACTCCAAACAACTTTATAATAATGCCCAGAATGAATTCTGATGCAGCAGATTCAAAAAAAAAAAAAAAAAAAAAAAAAAAAAAGACAACAAAATGATTTTCTATCTGAAGACAACTTAATACTTGACCAAAAACAAAACAAAACAAACAAACAAACAAAAAACTGTCCCATTGAGGTGAGAATAAAGCACAGTCTAGCACAATCCAGCAAAAGCCACCAGCAGCATCCCAGGCAAGCAAATAGTAAGCATTTAGAGCAACTGAATTCACAGCATTAACTTCTGAAGATTTCTGTCCATGTATAGTTAAGTGAGCTAGAGAAGAGATTACAGAGAACTCCTTGTTAGCACTCAGTGCAGGACTCTGCTACACTGTACATATGAGAAATTGAGATACAGGTTGAAAATCTGAGGCAAGAAGAAGCATTAACACCCTCGAGCTCATAGCCACGGAAGAATAAGGGGCCTGATTGTAGTTCCAAAACTCAAAAACAGATGAGGAAAGATCTGACCATATCTCTTTTTAAATCAAACCCCTCTGGAAGAACTGAAAATGTACAGTCCCAGAACCACTTCTTAAAACAGTATCAAAAATAATTGAAACTGCAGACAGTACGCATTGTATACCAGCAACAGAGAGCAATTTTATTATACAAGTAACATAAAAGGATGAACATATGAGCAAGCAATAAAAAAGTACCTAATTAAAGAAAGTTACTATGGTGACAGTAATGATAAACACATTTAGAAAGAATAAAATATCAAAAATCTTCATGAAAAAACTCAAAGTAAAATATAATTGACAATTGGTTTCAAATATAAAGATTTATTGGAAGAATTCAAAATATTTTTAAAAATCAAATATTCAGGTAGGAAAAAATCAGAAGAAAGAATGGAAGAGAACTTTGGGAGGAGGGGAAATCAGCAATTTGGTAAAGAAAGAATAAAAACATGGGAAAAGGTTCAAAAATTCACTGAAGAATAATACTCCTTAAAAAGTAACATTGGGAAGAAGCAGAGCAAAGGTGTCAGATAAAAAGGCAATCACTTGAGTTCTCCACAACCACCATTATCTCCTGAACAATTTTACATGATGTCCTAAAAATATTCTACAGCAGCAGAATCCACAAAGAATGGGATGAAATAATTTCCCAGACAATTTAGAAGGTTGGAAGAAAAGATCTATCACACTGGGGTGACCAAGGAACATAATACAGTTCAGTCTGTGCCAGCATAGCTTAGGCCCAAAAAACCAGACACAATCTTGGGAGTGCATGAATAAGCAATAATGATAGAGGATGCTTCTGGGGCTCACAAGCCACAGACCACAAAGAGGATAACAATTGATCAGAAGGAAATTACAGAAGTCTCTTTGCTGGACTCTTGCTTTGCTCATATTTAGATGCAAATTGTAATCTTTGGATGGCAGTCTGAGGGAGAGGAAGAGCATTAATACAGCAAAGTTTGTGGCCATTTTATTCACGATTCTAGGGCAGAATAAAGTGCTTGCGTTCACTCACAGACCAAAGCACAGGCCAGGAGAGTAGTAAATACACTGTTCCTTAGAAAATACCAACTTGGAAGAACTGAAATTTTATAGGTTCCTAGAAGTGTCTTTGAAAATAGCTGCTAAAAAAAAAAAAACCCTGAAGCTTGGAAAAAGTTTCCTTTTACCCCAGAAGTAGTTCCTCACTTTAACAAAGATTTAAAGTGAAGAAATAGGGTGGATAAATGAGTAAACGATAGAAAAAATTATGATCATAAGAAATTCCTGTGGTGACAAGGATGATCAAAAGGCACATCCCAAACATAAAAAAAGTAAAGACTCTTGTATACAAAGCATCAAAGAAAAATGTAAATTGATATCAAGCCATGGAATGATTCAAAAAGGATTTTGAAAATCAAGCAAGAGAAGTAGAGAAAAAAATTCATAAGAGTAATGACAGTGACAAGAAAATCATGAAAAAAGCAATCTTCCCCTTTACAACTAAGTAAAGAAGAAACCAACAAATACACATACAAAAGAAAATTGCAGCTGAAAAAATTATCTGCAGGGTAGGGTGAATCCAAGATGGCAGAGAGTAGACAGGTCTTTGAGCTTTTCTTGGCTTTTTTTAGAATTAATACTGGTTTTGGACTGACAGAACCTACAAATATTTTGAGTGTAACAAATTTCCAGTAGAATATATTTTGGAAGAACTTCAGGAACGATCTGTCTCAATCAGGCAGGGAGCTATACACCCTACAGAACCAATACAGAGAGGACTAGAGATTTAGAGGTCTCCACATGCCAGAGGAATCTGGTGAGAGGCTCTTAACAAAAATCCAGCCATATTGACCACTCAGTCATGGTCCAAAAGCTAGTGTATAAGCAAATATGCTGTGAGATCTCCAATGCAATTAGATAAGGTGTGTGTTTATCATGTAATATTATTGTTCTATGGGAAACGATGTGCAAGATGTTTCAGGAATAAAACTAAACTCTGGAAAGTTCTCCTTGAATTCAAGCAAAGCAAAATGTACCATATACAAAATTATAGCAATGATCAGGGATGACCAGCTGTGAATGACTTTGATTGTACTACTTCTCAGTAGTACAATTATCCATTACTACTCTGAAGGCCTTATGATGAAAAATCCTATACATACCCAGGGAAAAAAAACTGATTGTATTTGAATACAGACTAAAGTCTCCTCTCTGTCTCTGCTTCTGTTTCTCTTTTTTGATTTAATTTTTCTTGATGATTTATATTTTTCTTAGGAAGGGTGAACTATGTTTTTTTTTTTTTTTTTTCCCACAACTTCCTTTTTATGAAAATGTTTTTCATAACTTCAAAAGTTGTTTCTTAATTGTGGGTGGGAATGAAGAAGAGAATCAAGAACTCAAAAATTTTCGAAATAAATGTTAAAAAATGTTTTTGAATGTAACTTGGGGTAATATTAAAAGAATAAACAAAACAAAACAAAACAAACAAAAGAAAGGGAAACAGCCTATAAAAGAGGAGGTCAGATCGAGGGGAAGTGGTGGTCAGGAAAAAAAAAAAAACACTAGGGAGGAGAGGAAAATGGGAAAGGAAAGAGAAAAATATAACTTAAGGAAAATAATGTGGCAGGAAATATCGAGTTATTAATTTTAACTGTGAAACTGAATGGGATGAACGCTCCCATAATAGACTGGATTAAAAGCCAGAATTCTACAATATGTTGCTTATCAGAAACATATTTAAAGCAAAGAGTAAAGGTAAAAGACTGGAGCAGAATCTATTATGCTTTAGCTGAAGTAAACAAAGGAGGGGTAGTTATCCTGAACTCAGATCAAGCAAAAGCAAAAATAGACCTAATTAAAAGAGAAAAGGAAGGAAATTGAATTTTGCTAAAAGTTACTATAGATAGGAAAGATATATCAATACTAAACATATGTGTACCAAGTTTGAATAGCTTCCAAATTCCTAGAGGATAGCTGCAAGAATAAAGAGATGGCAATATTTTACTAGTTGGGGATCTCAGCCTCTATTTTATTTTATTGGCAATACATGGAACCTACACAAAAATCCACAAAATCAAATGCAGAAAAGCAAAAATAGCAAGTGCATATTTTTTTAGACCATGACAGCCTAATAAAGGGCTAGGGGAAAATTGACCAAAAATCAATTGGAAATTATTCTATTCCTAAAGAATGAGTGGGTAAATGTTAATGGGTCAGAACTCTGAACTTGCAACAAAGATGATTACAAGGTACTAAGTGCAATTGAAGAGACAATGGTTATCTAGTTTAGCATAGTTCAGTATGATTGATTTAATCCCACAACAAATAATGGTTTCCTAGTGATATAATGATTGGTTTATACTCAGTGTTGAGCATATAAACTAGGAGCCTCAGCAAGGTTGATTCAGAGAGAGGCAGAGGCAGAGAAGACAAAAGATTGGAATCAGGAGCTTAAGGTCTCAGAACCAAGGGGAGATATTCAATATGATCTTCAATCTTCCTGATGGCTGGCTTGGCCTCCTGCACTTCCCCCACTAAGATCAAGGTCAGACTGAAAGGCTCTCTGAAAAGTACCCAGCATCAGGCAAGGAGATAATAAAGGATTTGGAGTTTAACACCTGGCTGCACTTGTGGTGATTACTGAACTGAAAAAAAGGCTGTTCCCAGAGACCCCCAAGAAAACCGAAACAAAGAACATTTCAACAAATCAATAAATCAACAAATAATAGAAATACTTGATAATTTCATCCAAGATAATGTCAACAATGAGAACATATCAAAATTTAGGAAATGCTGCCAAAGCAGTCATTAGGGAAAATTGTATTTTTCTAGATGCTTACATGAATAAAAAAAAGGGCACATCAATGAATTGGATATGCAATTTAAAAAGCTACCAAAAGAAAAAAATCCCCAATTAAATATCAAATTTAAATTTCTGAAAATAAAAGGAAAGATTAATAAAACTGAAAGTGAGAAATCAATTAAGCTAATAAAACTACGTGTTGGTTTTATAGGGAAAAAAGAACACAACAAAATAGATAAATCTTCAATGATTAGATAAAGAAAAGATGATATCAAACTGCTTGTATAAAAAATGAAAAGGGTAGACTTTCCTTCAATGAACAGGAAATCAGAGCACTAATTTGATGCAATTTTGGCCAAATATTTGCCAACAAATCTGATAAATTAAGTGAAATGTATGAATACTTAAGAAAATAATGATTACCTAGATTAACAGAGGAGGAAATAAATTACGTAAATAGTCCCATTTCAGAAAAACAAATAGAAAAATCTGTATTAATCAATTACCTTAAAAATATCTTCAGAACCAGATAATTTACAAATGAATTCTACCAAACATTTAAAAAAAATTAATAACAATACAATGGAAACTACTTGGGAAAAAAATAGGGGAAAAGGAGCCCTGCAAAATTGTTTTTATGACTGATATCTAGATATCATGTAGGGTGAAAACAGAGAAAGAAAATTATAGACCAATTTCCCTAATGAACATTGATGCAAAAATCTTAAACATCTTATTCACAAAGAAATAGCAGCAAGTTATCACCAAGATAACACAACATGACCTTGTAGGATTTATTAAAAAAAAAAAAAATACAGAGCTGATTCAATATTAGGAAAACTATTACTATAATTGAATATATCAATAACCAAACTAACAGAAATCATATGATTATCTAAATAAAAGTAGAAAAAGCATTTGACAAAATCAAACACCCATTACTATTAAAAAAATAAAGAGCATACGAATAAATGGAGTTTTCTTTAAAATAATCAGTAGCATATCTTTAAAACCATCAACAAAAATCATATTTAATGGGAATAAACTAAAATCATTCTCAATAAGATTAAGGGTGACACAAGGTTGCCCACATTCACCATTACTATTCAATACTGTATTAGAGATGTTAGCTTTACACAGAGCCAAGACAGTGAAGAGTAGACACATCTTTATCTGAGGTCTTCCTAGTCAACCTCAGATTAACAGCAAATTAAGTCTCTGAACCCCTTCTGCAGTAACAAAACCCACAAATATTTGGGAGTACAACAAATTTCCAGAAAACACTTTAGAAGAACTTCAGAAAAGATGTTTCAATTAATCAACAGAAAGGTTGCAAAGCCCAGACTGCAGCACAGAGAGCTCAGGGCAAGGAGCTGGGGTGGGGGAGGGGAGCCAGGGCATTGCATCATCCCAGCATAGGGGAATCTACTGTGAGGCTCTTAGGCTAATTGGTTCTGATTACAAGCCAGTGGTTCAGCAATCTTCTACTCAATATATTTTTTTCAGATTATGCTGCCATAAAAATTACATGCAATAAAAGACCAGAGGAAAATAGACCAAAAATTAATTGGACACTAAATAATCTAACTCCAAAGAATGAGTGAATGAAAGAACAAATTGCAGATACAATCAATATTTTCATCAAAGAGAATGATAACAGTGAGACAAATCACTGTTTTTATTTGCTTAGTTATTTGCTTTTTTTTCTCACTTTCAATGCTGATCAGATTGGAAGTTTTAGAGATAAAAGATAGATAATAAATAATTTTAGACTAAATTTGTAATTTGTTATTTTAATGACTTTCAAAAGGAAAAAGAAAATTTAAAGATAGTAGACCAAAGATGTGCAGGAGAATGTCATTGCAGTTTGTCATCTTCTGACTCCCTAAACAGTACTACTAGAAGGGCCATGTATCAACCACTGTGTGTATGCTCAACAGGAGGAAGAGCAGGAGCAGAAGCTGCAGCAGTAGCACTCCAGGCAGTGGTAGAGGATCCAGGATTCCTGGCAGCCCAAAGCGCTGGGGCAGTGGTGAGAACTGATGTGTAGACAATGAGGGACCATAACTTCTGCTTCCATATCAACTCTCCCTTCATCCAAGGAATCTTGGACAGTGTGGGGAGAGCATAAAGATCACATTTCCTATCCCAAAGTGAATTGGATCAAGAAGGGGTGCCTGACTAAGCTCGGCTGGGGCTTTGTTCTTTGTCAATTGGAAATCCCACTTGCCCCTTTGAGAAATTGTGTGGTACCGGATGGTTAGGCTGCAGCTGGATATATACTCCTTATGAGAAAAATTTTCTCTGTACTCATCTTTTTGTCATTCCTCATGTCTTCTGAAGCCAATTAGTAACAAGTATGGAGAGAATATTGTGATTAAAAACTAAATTTGCAAAAATGGAAACTAATTGAATATCTTCACACTTTGATCTGTATTTGTCTATTTGCTTTATTTGACAAATAACAGATTTTTAGATTTTAGAATGGTATTCCTGAATAAATCCTCTGAGATCTGACCAGTTAGTGTAAAAAAGCCAGCATAGGAAAGTTAGCTTGAGTTTGTGTGGAGTGCATCACTGTTAAAGGCAGGTAAATCCCTGACCAACCCAAGAAACAAACTTCTAGGGATTCTATTTACATGGTACTATAAGCTCCTTGCTTATATTGGTAGTTACACCAACTGGGCAAGTCAGTGTCATTTCATTACAACAGGCAGAATTTACTGTAGAGAGTTAGTTAGGAATCTCTGATGCAGGTGAGAGAGATGGGAAGGAAATTAGGTTTAATTGCCAGACATGAGGCTATGGTAGTAGCTGGTGATGTAGCTTTAAAAGCAATTGTAATTCCATAGAAACATGAAAGAAGCATTATAACACTACAGTTAGAATAAATAGGTACTCACTCATTTTAGCTAGACATTTTAGTTAGACAATAACTTAGATAGCGTTTTATGTAATAAGGCTTTTTAAATGGGAATTTACCCTTATTAAAATTGCTTTGTTTGTCAGGAAGCTACAAGTTCAGAACAATATATAGTCCTAAGGTATTATTCTGATCAGAATTATTGTAAATTTTATTCTTTAATCAGTTTTTAAGCCAGATTCGAGACTCATATTACTTATTTAAAATCATAAATTTGTTTAAAAAATTAATAGTTTTTGTTCTCAAATTCATAGTGATATTTTGTCTTAAAGGTACTTTTTAAAGAGAAAACTAAAGAGAGGAGAAATGAACTTGACTCCATTCCGTTAGTCATCCTTCTTGGGAAGCTGTTATATTCATGGGGGCAGGGCAAGCTTCCTGTTTGGTCTAGCATGACAAAAATCAGCGCTGCCAAGCTCAGTGAGTTATGGTCAAAACTACCTGTAATTAATTCTTCAGATGGATTTTTTTGGCCAGTGCTTAGAAATTTGAAACATGAGAAAATAAGAGACCTAAGATTTGTCTTACACAATAAACACATATGGCAAATGAAATATTAGTGGTGTAAGACAGAGTTAAAAAGGATGCTATGCCCTGAAACCATACTACTGAGACAGGAGACAACAGGAAGGAAAAACAGACAAATTTGGAGGATCAGAAAGGGCTTTCTGTGCCCCATTATCTATCCTCACAATGCCCTAAATTTGATCTGAAAGGGAAGACAGTGGGAATTTTCTCCTTAATCGAACAAATGTTGGCTACTGAGACCTATGTCACCAACATTCAGGTCCATCATTCTTTCAGCCCATCTAATTTAGTAATATGGGAAACCCAGACCCCTAAGAAGAAAATGAAAGGAATGAAAAGACATGGAAAGCTTGACCCTATTAACTCCTAAATATGCCAAAATTATAAATACAACCTTTGTACATCAAGCATCTTTAGAAGTAAGGGACTTTTTCCTGAATAATTGTCCTCGAGTGGCAGAAGAACACTGGTTAACTCAAAGCCAAAGCCCTGTATTCTATTGAAAAATAAAAGAACGAGAAAGGGAGAAAAAAAGTAACAGAGATTCTAAAACTATTCTTTATATTGAACCTGCATTTGAGTCCAAAGCAGATATAAACAAACCCCGATCAGGGTTCCTCAAACTTTTTAAATAGGGGGCCAGTTCACTGTTCCTCAGACTGTTGGAGGTCAGGACTACAGTAAAAACAAAAACTTTGTAGGCCTTTAAATAAAGAAACTTCATAGCCCTGGGTGAGGGGGATAATCGTCCTAAGGCTGCCGCATCTGGCCTACGGGCCATAGTTAGAGGACCCCTGCGCAGCCTAGAGTACTTTCATGGTGCGGGAAAGAGTCATTTGAATATAGGTCTTTCTGATTGTAGAAAGCAGGCAGATAAACAGAAAAGACTTCAGAACTAATCCGAATCACCTGTGCTTTCTATATCTAGCCCCAGGCCAAGGAGAAACCTTAAAATATCCCCTCCCTAAGTATGCCTGAAGGTATGCAAAGGAAGAATTTGAGTCACAACATTAAGCTAACAAATTTGGTTTTCCTGACTTTGATCCTTTATAGCACTCATTATCTCCATTTTATTTTCCCTCCTCCCATATTTTGGAACCTTACATTTCTATTAAAATAGATAACAGTTTATGATTGACACAGGTTTTGTTGAAACAGGAGCCTCTTTGTTAACTACATTACTAAGCCCAACTGATATTATTTATACTTTATCATTGATCTTATGAGTTAACTTCAACTGTTGGTCTTTATCAGTAGATCACTCTTTTATGTTCATGTCCAAAGGTTCAGTTTACATTACTGGAAGAAAACTGTTGTATAAGCTCAGAGATACTAATGAGGGATCTTTGTCTTTATATTTAAGGTCAGATGAGTCCCTATATTTTCTGTGTTATTTGATCTTGAAACAGCCATCAATGCTTATGCTGCTTCAGAGAGCTCCATGTAATATCTTTGAATCTATTTGGGCTAGTTCCTCTAATGGTATGAGTCTTTTAAAATTAGCCACATCTCTCATTATCAAACTGAAAGGTTGTCTTTATCCTTCTCTTTCCTCGTATCTTCTATCCAAAGAATCCATGGAAGGAATTGAACCCATAATTGATACTCTAATTAATCAAGTGATTTTAGTCCAATACAAATCTACCTGTAACACACCAATATTATGTGTTAAAAATCTAAGCCAACTCCTAATGGCAAATCTGCATATTGATTTCTAGAAGATATCTATGCTATTAACTATCATATTATTCCTAGATACTTAGTAGTTCTCAATCTGGCTATCATTGTCTCCACCCTTCCTTGTACAGTGAAATATTGCACTGTTATTGATTGTGCTTGTAATTCTGGAGAAACTGAGCAAGATAGAGATTAGAGAGTATTTAATAAGTTATTAAAGGAAGAGATATACTGGGACCAAATGGATGCATGGTTTGGTCCCAGGGCTGAATTAGACTATCTTCTCGAAGAATCCAGTAGTGAATGTCAGATACAAGATTTTTTTATAAGGTAACAAGAACAATGACATAATGGGGGAGGTACATGGATGGGGATGACTTAATGAGGGGAGGCAACTAGGATGACATAATGGAGGGAGGTCCTGGAGAGGCTCCTGATATTCTAATGATGTCTAAAATGGATAAAGACTTTAATCCCATCAAACATTAAGAGGGAATGATTATTAAGCTCTAAGATATAAGACCTTTAACCTGTCAATCATTAAGAGGGAATGGTTATGACCTGAGGCAGAGTAAGTAAACAGGATAATTAGGGAAAGTGGGTCAGGACATTAAAAGAGAACTGTGGCACAACATGCTCAGATGTTTTTCAGTCAATCTGCCTAGTACCCATTTGTCATTGACTGAAAGTGGCCTGGATGTAACCCACACAAGTGCCCCCAAAATATGTAGAAAACCCAAACCTGTTCTTAGATTTTACAAGATCTACCATCAATCTCTTGTGAAAGTTTTACTTTAGAACAACATGTTGATGACATGTTCTTAGCTGCTTCTAATGATGACATTTGTGAAAAGGATAATTATTATCTCCTTCTCCAGTTACATGAAAGAGGACATTAAGTATCTAAGTCTAACATTCAATAGTAATTTCCTCAAATTGAGTATTTTGATTTTCTCCTGTCAGAAAACTACAGACAATTAACCCTAAAATGTATTCAGAATATACAGCGGTGGAAAAACCAAACACCAAGAAACAACTATGTGCCATGCTTGGAGTTCAAGGATTCTAAATCCTTTGGTGAAATTATTAAACTATTAACTGCTCTAACTAAAGATTTCTTTTCAGAACCTCTAGCTTTGTAGGCTGAATATTTTGAAACCCTCAAAAGTTCTCTCCTCTCAGCACTGTCTAAGACTTCCAGATTATAAAAAAGCCTATTTTCCTTTTGTGTCCTTGTGCAGAAAGGTGCCACATCTAAGGTACAAGCCCAGTACCTCATACCAAGCCTTCAGTGTATTACCTGTTATTCCTGTCAGGTGGAGGCTGTCACCTACAGAGCACCTCTATACCTTTGAGCCATGGCAGCAGATGGTCTCCTAGAAGATAAGGCTTGTGGTCCAGTACTTGATTTGCAATTCACTGTGCTATACTCTCAGGTGCCCTCTATTAGTCAGACATAATGCTCAATTCTTCTCTAATCAGATTTGTTAGGAATGAGTTTTGGAAAAGAAAAAAGGGGGTTTCCTATTCTTAACCTTGCCTTATTCCTTCCTGAACTCCATTTATCAGATGACTCATTGCCTTTACATGACTGCAATCTTCTCATATATATTATATAGTTGAGACACTCTTCACTGATGTTCCAGCTATTGACCTAGATATAATGTTCTATACTTTATGAGGAATTTGGTATTGTGCTTTCTTATGAACCTTGCCTGGTCAGGCTCTCTTTCATCATATCTCAGTGCTCAAGCAGTTGAACTTATAGCTCTCAGTCAAGCCTGCTACTTTCTGTACATAAAGCAAAAAAAAAAAAAAAAATCTATGCAGATTCTAAATATGCTTTTGGTATTTCCCATTTCACTGGTATGCTCTGACTGCAGTATGTCTTTCTTACATCCTCTGGAAAGATTATAGAGAACTCTGACATTATTTGTGTCTCTGTAAAGATAGTGAACTCTGACCTCATTTGTGTCATTAGATTTTTTTTTTCCTTTTGCTCAATTATATGCCAATAAACATGAGAATCTAGGCAAAAACTGTTGGAATCCTTACTAACTGCTAACTAATTAGAGTTGATCTAATCTTACAAGAAGATTTTGGCCAGAACCTGAAACAAGGTACTAAGTAGAACTAATTAATACAAGGCTTGTGTTCACACCTTTACTCATTGGAGTCCACAAGTATGCCAACTTCACAAAGTACACTTTTTAACTTCAAGGGAGTCCACACCTCCCTTAAAGCTCTTTGGGCCAGAGAGCACTATGGGAGAAAACCCATAATCCCATTCTCTCAGAAGATTCACATATAAGGCGAGACAGCCATTCCAGAATACATTTTTTCCTCTTGGCTGGCTGGTCGCAGAAGAGAGTTCAGCTGGACTCGAGAGGAGTGACTCTGGTGGCATATGAAGGGTTTTCAGAGGATACAGCTATGAGTGGAGAGTTCAGTGGACAACCAGATTCATCTTCATCTCACACCACTGTAGTTGGTAGCTGGGCTCCCCAGAAGGAGACAAGAGAGACATTCTATCTCTGTGTTGGTTGGAGGCTGAAGAAAGCAGAGGCAGAGGCTGAAGGCCAGAACCTTTGGATTTGGAGATATTCGAAGGTCTCTAAGCCTCAAAACCGGCTGTGCTTTGAGAAGAACAAGAACTCCAACATTTGAACTCATAACATTTGGCGCCCAACGTGGGACCGATTCAGATCCATCTGAACTAGATCTCAGTTTAATAGAAGAAGAAATAGAATGTCTTAGAGGGAGGAGAGAATGAACAAGCCATCAACGAACTGTCTTAAGAAAAAAAATCCCCAGGGAAAATTGGATTTACAGGGAAATTTTACCAAACATTTAAAGGACAATTTGCGCCAAAGAAGGATTCCTACCAAATTAATTTTATTACACACTGATACCTAATCAGAAATAGTGAAAAGTGAAAAAGAAAAATGAATTCTGCAGCAAAAAAATTAAGTAAAATAATAGCATGTAGGTTACAACAATATATTACAAAGATATCACACTCTAAGACTAGGTCAGATCAACAGCAGAAAGACAGAGCTGGTTCAATATATATATATATATATATATATATATATATATATATATATAATATATATATATATATATTAAATCAGTATAACTGATCATATCAATAAAAAAAGGGAAATCATATCGTTTTCTCAGTATATGTAGGATAAAACTTTTGATAATATATTTCACTCATTCCTATTTAAAAATATTAGAGAATATACAGGATTAAATGGAGCTTTCCTTAAAATGATAAGTAATATTTATTAAATTCATCAGCAACTATTTTCTGTAATAGGGATAAGTTAGAAGCCATTCCAATAGGATCAGGGGTAAAGCATCATTTCTTCAGCACTGTTATTCAATATTTTTAAAATATGCTGTCTGTATCAATATTAGAAGATAAGAAACTTAAAGAAATTGTAATTGGCAAGGGAGAAGCAAAACTCACTGAGCAGATGATATAATGACATACTTAGAGAATTCTAAGAAATAAATTAAAAAACTAAATGAAATAATTAAAAACAGAGCTGTAAAATGTAAATTAAGTCCACAGATATCATCAACAATTTTATGTCCTACCAACAAAACCAGTAGAAAGAGGTAGAAAAAGAAATGCCAATTAAAATAAATCCAGATAATAAAAAACTTGGAAATCTACCTTTCAAGACAAATCTTGGAACTTTATGAATACCATTACAAAACACTTTTCACACAAATAAATAAGATCTGAAATTGAAAAAAAAAGTTAATTGTTCATGGATAACATAAGCTGATGTAATAAAAATAATACTTCTACTTTAATTTACTTAATTCTATAATAATCAAATTGAAAAATATTTTATAAGAATTAAGAAAAATAATAAAATTCATCTAGAAGTACAAAAAGTTAAGCATATCAAGAGAATAAAAGAAAAAAAATGTGAAGGTGATTTAGCTGAACCTGGTCTCAAACTGTATTTAAAAATGTTAATTATCAAAATAATCTGTTGCTGGCTAGAGGGAGAGAGGCTGCTCAATAGAATAAATTGGATATGTGATAATACAGTATGTGATGACTATTATAAGTAGGGTTTGATAAATAGAGATATCTTAACTTTTGGGTAAAAAACTTACATTTTATAGAAATTGCTCCTAAAATTGGAAAGCAGTTCCTTACAAATTAGGTATAAACCAACATTTTACACCATATACCAATATAAGGTCAAAATGGGTATGTAATGGGTGATATCATCAGCAAATCATGATAGATAAACACGGTTCATCTATCAGATCTATCACGGAAGACAAAAAAAAAATATGACTAAAATAGGGATATATGGTATTTTTACATATAAAATGGATTACTTTTTGGGAGGAATTGGAATTAAGTGATTTGACTAAGGTTACACAATGTTAAGTGTCTAAGGCTAGATTTGAACTCGGGTCTTCTTGACTTCAGGGCCAGTGCTCTATGCACTGTATCTAGCTACCCCCAAAGTAGATAATTTGAATACAATAAATTAATAGGGTTTTGCACAAAACCAATGAAGCCAAGATTAAATAGAAATTTTTATTTCTATAAATAAATAGAAATTTTTAAAGCAACATTTTCTAATAAAAGCTTCATTTCTCAAATACATAAATAACTGAATCAAATTTATAAGAAATACAAGGCATTGAATGCATAATTGAAAAATGGTTAAAGCATATGAACATGCAATTTTAGAAGAAATCAAAGAAATATGGTCATATAAAATGTTCTAAATCACAATTGATTAGAAAAATTAAATTAAATTGAAACAATTCTGAGGTAGGACTGAAAAGTAAAATAGCAAATATTAAAAGAGATGTGGAAAAATTGGAACAGTGAAGCACTACTGGTAGAGTTTTGAATTAGTCTTACCATTCTGAAGAATCATTTGGAACTATTCCTAAAAGACTATAAAACTGCATATTCTTTAACCCAGTAGTAGCACTTCCAGATCTGTATCTCAAAAAAATTAGAAAAAAAAAAAAAAGAAAGCAAGAAAAAGCACCTGGATTTCACACACACACACACACACACACACACACGCACACGTGTGTAGTAATATTTGTAGGTATGCATATATGTGTACATATATATATATGTTCATATATATATATATATATATGTTCATATATCAACTATTTTAGTGATGGCAAAGAATTGGAAATTGAAGGGATGCCTATTAATTGGGGAATGACTTTCACAATTGTAGCATATGATTGGAATGGAATACCATTGTGTCTTAAGAAATAAAGAACAGTAGTCTTTTAGGAAAACCTGGAACAACTTACATGAACTGATGTAAAATAAAGTGAATAGAACCAAATCATCGTATATTATAATAGTAATATTGTCCAATGAAAACCTGGTAATCCTTTTGCTATTCTCAGCAAAAACAAAGATTCAACATTTAATTCTGAAGGGCTTATAAAAACATTACCCTCCTCCAGAGAAATAATTTATGGATTCAAAATGGAGATTGAAATACTCTTTTTTACCTTAATTTTTCATGTTTTTTTTTTAATCTGTATTTTCTTTCATTTCAATACATCTAGAAATGTGTTTTGCATGGCTACACATGGTTAACCTATATCAAATTGCATATCTTCTTAATAAGAGTTAAGAAATGGAGGAAAGAAGAAAATTTGGAATTTAGAATATTAAAAATGAATGTAAAATTGCTTTTTAGTGTAATTAAAAATAAAATATTTAAAAATATGCTTCTGGGCAGTTTCATATTACCCCATTTTATGAATCTGTAATGGCATTTATATGATGACCACCAAAAGCTTTAAAAATAAAAGTTGTCAGTGAATAGGTGGGTCTCTGAGAAGTCCAAGATACTCATTTTGAGGAGTGATTGAATTCATTTACTTTGTTTATTTGTTTCTTTGCCTCTGGCAGGATCTCAGGGACTCCCAACATCATTGTCTCTGGCTAGAATTGATTGACAGGTGTGACAATAAAAATACAAACACTAAACAAACCTCCAGGGAAAAGTCTTGGTAAAGGCAGTAGGTGGCTATGGAGATATAGTATTGTGTTTACAATAACCTCAGGCTGAATACTCTTTAATTTTTTTTTTTTAATTTTATTTGAGAAAATCATTGTAGATGATTTTTCTAATTGAAGAGAAGATTTGAGAGAAGAAATTGAATTGCTTTATCAGATTAAAATATATTGTTAGAAAAGAGTTTAAAGAAAAAAATTTTTTTGTTTGTTTGTTTTTGTTTTTGTTTTTTCAATTATGAAGCACTCTTCCTCTGGAGTTTCTAAAGATTACTCCTTAAAGGTTGGAAAAAATCTTTCTTTAAAGACAATCAGCTTTAGTCACCTTTTTTCTGTATTTGCCCAATGTTAACCAGCAGTTACAGTTACTGTCTCTTTTACACCATAAATAACCACTAATAATAAGTGCCCCAGTATCATTTAATAATGATAATTATTATTATAATTGCCATCAATATAATAGAAATTAATATAATAATTTAGTATTCTGGTTATTATTATTATTATGCTTATAATAATAAGCATTTCTATTTTTCACTACTCTTAAGCAAAGATGCATAGGACTAGGTTGTGATTTTTTATAATTTTCAAATCTTGGGAACAAGATATGTAATGAGACATTTTTCAAGAAACTAAGCCTGGTAATGAGTAAAGTCCCAAATGACCACTATTGTTTAGAAGAGAAGTAAACCAAAAGCATCTAATAAATGATGATGATAATAATAATAAATTATTATCAGCATTTGTATGTGCCAGGCACCACATTACAAAAGTTATTTTAGTTAATCTTCAAAACACTCTGGGAGGTAAATGATATTATTATTCTTATTTAATGGTCGAGAAAACTGAAGCAAACTATTTAAATGACTTGCTTAAGATAATATGGCTAACAAGTGTCTGAGGTCACATTTGAATTCTAGTTGTCCTGAATCCAGAACTAGAACTCTATCTTTTTTCCCCCTTGTTTTTATTTTATTCTATTTATTAAAGCTTTTTTATCTTCAAAACATATGCATAAATAATTTTCAATATTCACCCTTTTAAAACTGTTTTCCAAAATGTCCCTTCTTTCCCCCCATCTTCTTTCTTAGACAGCAAATAATCCAATATATGTTAAACATGCACATATTTCCACAAATGTCATGCAGCGCGCGCACACACACACACACACACACACACACAAATCAAATCAAAAAAGGAAAGAAAATGAGAAAGAAAACAAAATTCAAGCAAACAATAACAAAAAGAGTGAGAATGTTATGTTGTGATCCACACTCAGTTCCCACAGTCCTCCCACAGCCTCTTAGAGATGACTCTCTTCATCTCAAGACCATTGGAATTGGCCTGAATCATCTCAATGTTGAAAAGCAACCTGTCCATCATAATTTATCATCATATAATCTTGTTGCTGGGTACAATGTTCTCCTGGTTCTACTCACTTCATTCAGCATCAGTTCATGTAAGTCTCTCCAGACCTCTCTGAAATCATCCTGTTGGTCGTTTCTTATAGAATAATAATATTCCATAACATTCATATACCACAATTTATTCAGCCATTCCCCAACTGATGAGCATCTACTTAGTTTCCAGTCTCTTGCTACTATAAAAAGAGCTGCCACAAACATTGTGGCACACATGGGTCCTTTTGTCTTCTTTATGATCCCTTTGGGATATACCACAAACAAACACTGCTGGATCAAAAGGTACACACAGTTTAATAACTCTTGGGACATAATCTAAGACTCTACTAGGTCAGGGCTTTTTTTCTTTTGACCACTTAATACCAATTAGTTTTTACGAATTGGATACTTCTGAATTTATTGCATAAATTAAGTGTAAATATTCCTCCTAACATCTTGGGGACACACTCTCCTTCACACCACCTGGGTCCCTGGAGAGAATGGGTTCAAACTTAAGGTTATCTCTTCAAGGCAATCCAGGACAGCTAGTGGTACAGTGGATGGAGTGGCAGGCTTGGAATCAAAAAGATGCATTTTTCTAAGTTCCAATCCACCTTTGGATACTTACTAGTAATATGCCCATGAGAAAGTTTACTTAGTTCCTCATCTATAAAATGAACTGAAGTAGGATACATCAAATCATTCTAGTATCTTTGCCTAGAAACAAACAAATATATATATATATATATATATATATATATATATATATATATATCACAAAGAATCAGAAGTAATAGAAAAACAACTACATAGGAATTGCTCCACAAAGTTAACTTCTGAATTTTTGGCTGCCTTCAACTCCTTTTTTTTTTTTTTTTTTTTTTTCTTGATAATAATGGCCATTTGGGACATCATTCCTTACCACATTTTTAAAAAATTAGTATGTAATTTAGCTCCCAGACCTGTGATGTAATCGAGTCTTATGGTCCTTTATTTAATAGTTGGAAGGAGTAAAAAAATAAAGAAGCAAAAGCTGGATCATGCAGTCACAGGCTATGAAGCAATGGCTCAGGTGATGAAATAAAGATCTGACCTTGTCTATATATGGAAAAATTATTAAGCACTTACTATTTGCAGATGCTATGGTGAGCACTGGGGATATAAATATAAACACATAAAAAAGACAGTCCCTGTCCTCAAGGAACATACATTATAATGGGAATAGACAACACATGAAAGCCAAAACCAAAACCTAAAAACCTAAAAAGGAGAGGGGAAGGAGATAAAGGAGCTCAGTGAAGTGACATGATTTTAAATCCAGAAAGTCAAGAATAGGATTGGGAAGGGAATGAAGATAATCCAGCATTACTTCCTTTATACAATAGATGTTCTAGGAAAAATTTAGCAATGGAAGAAGTATCTCTGTGTGAGTAATCTTTAAAAATGGATTTTTCATCTTTAGCAGCTCACAGGAATCATAGGGGTGTTAAGATTATCTCCAAGTTGTAAAGATATTTCCATAATGAGACAGCTACAGAGGCACAATATTGAAATCTAGAAGATCACGAACAAGGCCTAATTCAAGAAAAACAGATAAATGAAAATCCATTTCTTCACTTGAAGATAATTTCACTAAGAAGATTTGTCATGGTACTGGAAAATAAATATTACTGTGAATGTTTTGAAGCTTATATGAGGATTGAATTAGCTAAAATTGCTGCACAGGATCATAAAGACTTGGCTCTCATTAGTCAATCCAGGCTCAGGTTATACTAGTTTCTTTGGATCAAGACAATATGATTCTAGAATATACCTGTCCAACTGAAAAGGTTGACTAGGAGAACTGAAATGTAATTACATGCCCTAAATCATTATTGGGAAATAGTAATGGAAGAAGTAGGTATTTAATACTTTTTAGCCAATAAAAGCAAGGTTCTAACAGAAAAAGTACTAGATAGGGAAATTTAATGCTAATTGTATCCAAAGAATGAAATAATAAATAGAAGTGTACATAGAATATAACCATACATACACCTATATATTTATATACAAAATTATATACATGCACACTTATAGATAGATAGATAATAAGTAGATAGATACGCACATGTATAATTGTGGCCATCTTTAGAGTGGAGTCAGAGAAGAAAAAAAGAGAGAGAAATAATTTTCCATGATAATTTTATTATATACTTCAAGGAAATAGTAGCCCACATATAAGAGATTTGTAGTTTTGTGTCCAATCATCTTTTTAAATATATTACATTATGCATATGCTTCTTTAATTCCATAAATTTAAAGAAAATCCTTTGGAAAAGGAAAGAAGAAACTTACCAATATACAGATTCCTTTATCAGATGTGCATTGTGTATCTATATGTATGGGCCAGAGAGGCTGGGTTATCCTAGTAGAGAGAGGAAGAGTTAAAAAGTTTAAAGAGTGCTAAGGACAAACTTCACAACCAGGAATTGTTGCCTACAAAATTCTCCAAAATTCTTTTTTCTTAATTAATTCAATGTTCAGCTCATAGTGTTTTTTTCTTCTATAACTCCTGTCATTATACAGGGAAAATTTTACATACATTTTAATAATCCCACAAGCACCCAAAATTCCCAGTTCTTCAATCTACTCATTCCTCAGTTAGTATACAGCTGTACTTGGACATGACAAGCACCTTAGTACCATTCCTGGTGCAAGTCCCCTCCTCCATCCACCCTGTATTATTGATCCAGTACTTGGTAGTGCAAGGCAGAGATGTCAGATGGCATCTGTTCCAGCACCCTGTTGTACTTCTTGGGATCCATGGTACGCAATGTCAGTCTGCTTCCAGTTCCTAGGAACTGGAATTTACTGCATATTTGACATTCTTAGTTAGACTACAGTTGAATTGTATATAGATATCTCAGGCTTCCCTTTAAGCCTATGTAGGCTGGGGGTAATAATTCATTGTCTGAATTTCTAAGTACAATTGAATCTGATGTCCAGATATTTATGGAAGAGGTAAAGTGAGGGACCTTGACTATACTACTTCTTGTTACTCTATTCTTTCTCTCTCTGTTGTTTATAGGGTCACCACCATCTTCTTGGTCACTCACACTGGCAATGTCATACTCAACTTCTCACTTATATGTATACAACATAACACATATAGTGACTTCTTGTCATTTCTAATCATAGCTAACATAATTTTCCTAAAAACTAAATGAAATGTAATTTATTTTTGCTGCTAAAACCCATTATAACCTAACTCTTTTCTACATTTTTATTGTTTTGATCCCACAAACATACCACCATTAATAATGGCTTTCTTGCTACCCCTCACATTGGACTTTACATATTATACCTGTTCACTTTTAACTGGTTGGTCCCTAAGTCTAGAATAATCTTTTTCTTGACCTCCTGTCTTCCTGGCTCCTTTTTAAAACTCAACTCTTATCATATCTTCTAAAGGAGATTTTTTTTCCCAATGCTCTCCCTGCAACAACTCCAGTCCCTTCTCTCTGACTAAGTTCGTACATAATTTATTAGTATCATTTTTTAAATATATATATTTTATGCCTCTGGTTAGAATCTAAGCCCTTTGAAGTCAGAGACTATATTTTTGCCTTTTTTTTTATTCCCTGGACTTAGTACACTCCCTGGACATAGCAGGTTCATAAAATAGACTTGTTGAATGAACAACGGATAATAAAATCATATAGCATTAAGTCTGGAAGGGTCATCTTAAGTCCTACAATTAAAACTCTTCATTGTACAAATGAGGACACTCCAAAGAAGTGTGAAGGTAATGAAAAATTCTGTCATCAGAGATAGTCCTACATCTTTAGAAAAAAAAATAACTTATCTACTTAATATTTTTTTCCTACTGACTGTCACTATTAACAATGAGTCATAAATCAATAGAATTTATGGAGAATAATTTATATCTGATATAAGAAAATACAAAATAAAATTCAAAGCTATAATCCTGATGATTAATTCCACTTGGATCAACAATTAAGTGTCAAATATGGGACATAAATGATCTTCTATAAAATTACATTTACATTATTTAAAAAGTAATCATAAAATTTTATTGGTATCATTCAAGTCTTATTTCTAATCAGTCATCGCAAAATTCTAGTAACAACTGAGAAAATTTTCAAATTCTCCCTTATCACTTCATACCATTTAAGTAACCGGGGGAAAAAAAATCGATTAAACATGTTTTTAAAATTTTAATTTGCAGCCTTATTCCTAAAAATAAAACAATATTTTAACCAGGCTCATCTTGATTTATTTGGATTCTAGTTTATATATTTTCCTACAAATGTCCTATGATATGAATAATTTTATTATTGATAACAGAAGTCAAATAATTAACTTTATTAAGCAATTACAAAAATGCCGTTAGTGTAGAGGGGGAAAAAGTAATAATTGTCTTACAATGTTGAGAAAATCTGTATTCTCTTCAGAGAAACTCTAATTTCTATAACTACAAAGTCTATAAAGTGAATATTGAGAGATTATTCTAATTAATATCAGTTTGAAGTGACTGATGAATTGAATAATTATAAATTTTTTTCAATATCAATGTTAGATAAGCAATAAAAGATTTTAGGAATGGGATTTTTTTTTAATTTTTTTTTCCCCTGAGGCAATTGGGGTTAGGTGACTTGCCTAGGGTCACATTGCTAGAAAGTGTTAAATGTATGAGGCCACATTTGAACTCAGGTTCTCTTGACTTCAGGACTGGTGCTCTATCCACTGCACCACATAGCTGCCCCCAGCAATAGGATTTTATATATCTATAGTGGTCACGATTTATATTTTCTTAAAGATCTTTCATTTATCTAACATAGGACCCCTTTTCACTGAAGTACATACTCCACCTTCATGATTTAATAGCTGGGCTACTGAAAGTTTTTACAGCCAGAAAAATATGATCAAACAAATTGTGAGACACTGATCTTACACAGACTTCACCTTAAATGGTGATTATACAAAAAACTCTTATCACTCATCTGGTACTCACAGTATTTTTCAACTCAGCAGGACTTCTCAGAGTTTGATCTTTCCTGACATAGCCACTGACTTCCTAGGATCATCTCCACATCCAAAAGAGAATTAGAATGATAATTTATAAGTACAAAGAAAATGTGTAGTTTCCAGTTTTATTAACCAAGTATAAAAACTAAGATGACCTACAATTCACAGATAGTTTATACATAGGAATAATTTGATTTTAAAGGGATCCACTAATTTGTCCATTGTTACACTGCTAGCCAGTGAATTATTAGAAGGTGAACACAGACTTTTTTTCACCAAAAGTATAAAGGTCTGCATGTAGTTTTATTTTTTTAAACATTATTTCTCACATCTAACCATTAAAAATACAAGCTATCAATAGTTTAAAAATAAGCAAAACAAATCATTCCCCGCAAAAAAGACCTCTGAAATTAATAAGTAATTGAAAGATACTTTATTTAATTCACTTAATTTCAGTAATTACATAGCAATACATTTCTTTCCTTACATCCCACTTCACTTGAAAAAAAAATTATATGGATTCTTTTATTAAAGAATAGAAAAATAATGCTATTAAAAATTTACTTGAAGACACTTGCTTGGGAAATGTAAAATGGGTATTATTTACCCACTCAACCCACTATCTTATTTCCTATCACCCCTCCCCCTACTCTTAGTAGTGTTTTTTTTAAAACCCATTCCATCCATTACCTTATCTTCTATCAACCTTTCCCCCCTTCTCATCTTTTTCCCTAGTGTTTCTGCACTCCCTTCCATCCTGTACCTCCTTTTCTTTTCTTTATTCTCCTCCTACATTTTTATAGCATTAGAGAAATTTCTATTTCCAACTGAATAATTAAGTTATTCCTTCTGAAAGCCAAAACTAATTAGACCAAGTTTCAGACAATGCTCATCCCCCTCCCTTCTTTTCCTTGACTGTAATTGACCTTTTGCACCTCTTCATGTGATCTAATTTATTCCATTATACCTCTTCTTTCCTCTTTTTCCAGTACAGATCTTTTGCAACCCCTTATTTTTTTTCTTTAATGTAATCACATCAGAATCCATTCCTAACTGCATCCTCAATCCCTGTTATGCCCCGCTCCATCTGTCACAATGACAGAAAACAGTTCTCAAAAATTATAGACACCCTTTTGCCATGTAGAAATATAAACATTTTAACCTTTAAATAATATACATTTCTCCTGTTTACCTTTCTATGGTTCTCTTGAGTCCTGTGTTTGTAATTAAATTTTCTATTTAGTACTGTTTTTTTCGATAGAAATGACTGAAAATCTCTTACTTCATTGAACTTGGCAACTCCCTGAAAGATGATGCTGAATCTCCCTGGGTAGTTAAGTCTTGATTGTAACCCTAGGTGCTTTGCTTTCCAAAATATGGTATTCTAGGATCTCTGGCTCTTTATTATGAAAGCTGCTAGATGTTCAGTAATTCTGACTATTGCTCCTTTATATTTGAATTGTTTTTTACTGACTGCTTGCAATATTTTTCCCTTGAGATTATAATTCTGGAGTTTTGAAACAATGCTCCTTGGGGTTTTCCTTGCAGAATCTCTTTCCAAGGGTGATCAATGAATTCTTTCAATTACTATTTTCCCATTCATTTCTAGACTATTGATACAGTTTTCCTTAATGACTTCTTGTAGAATACTACCTAGACTCTTTTTTTGTTTAAGGTCTTCAGGTGGGCCAATAATTTTTAAATTATCTTTTCTTTATCTATTTTCCAGTTCAGCTGTTTTGCCAATGAGTTGGTTCACATTTTCTCATTTTTTTTCTTCTACTTCTCTTATTTCCCTTTTAAAGTCTTTTATGAGAACTTTCAAGAAGCCTCTTTGAACTTGAGACCAATTCATATCACTCTTTGAGATTAATCTGTGGACATTTCATCCTTGTCTAAATTGGAGTTTTGGTCTTCCCTGTCACCATAGTAGCATTCTAAGATCAAGTTCTATTGTATTTCTTGCTCATTTTCTTTCCTTTTTTTTTTCTTTTTTTCTTTTTTTCTTTTCTTTTCTTTTCTTTTATTTTTATGGTTGAGCTCTGCTCCTGGAATAAAGGTAACACTGTCTCAGTCTGTATAGCTTTGAGTCTTGGCTTTGACACAAGGTCCCCTTGTGTTTACTGGGGGTAGCTTTGCTTTTTTCAGGAAACTGCCTGGTTTTGTCACTCTGTTTACATTATTTGCTCATGAAGTTCAAAGGATTTCCACTAATTTTCATGAATGACATTGTTAAAGATACTAGAAATATCATCTTGAATAACTTATTAAACTACACAGTTAGTGAAATTTAGTTTAATAAAGTAAACAAAGGAAATACTGATTTTGAAGGGCTGTGAACAAGAAACTTAAATGAGTTCAATTTTCCCAAATTCTATGTAGCATTTAATAAGTACACTGAAAAATTAATTTCACTCAGCATTTCACATTTGGTTTTATAAATACTTCATAACATTCTAGAGCATATTCAATACTTTTACAGATTCTGTCCATTTTTTTATGTAAAGTAATCATTTAAGAATTTTTTTTTTAAATCGGTAGCCAATTATTTTTACAACTACTGAAAATGGTTGAGGATATGACATGTTTTATAAATTTTGTATGCAGTGGAAATGTGAGAAAAAGGTTGAAAAATAATGGCTAAAAGAATAGGAGACTTAATACTTAAGTTTCCATGCATGAAAAAATAGATGAGAGACAGATACACACATTCACAGACACATACATACATGTATACACTCAAACACAGAGAATGAAAAAAAAAAAAGAAGAAAATGAAAAGGAAGAGAAAGAAGAAGAGCAGGAAGAGAAAGAAGAAAAAAGAAAGAAAATAGGAGGAGGAACAGAAGAGCAACAGCAACAAGGAACAGGAGATGGAGGAAAAGAAGGAGAACAGGGAGAAAGAAAGCAGAATGGATGGGAGAGAAGGGGAAGGGGAGAGGAAAGGAAGAGGAAATTGAAGAAAGAAAGATACAGAGGAATTAATGTCTTTTAAATAATAATTTTAACATTAAAATTATAGTAGCTGACCCTAGCTTATAGCCAAAGTAGCTCAAGAAATTCAAAATTAGGAGAAATGTGGCAAATTTTTTTTCAAATAAATTTTGGGAAGAAGTAAAACATCCCATTTATCCTGTGCTATTCCAAACAAGGGTATAATCCTTTGTACACAAGAATATTATTCCTTTATTGATTCCTCTCCCCCCTCCCTCCCTTTCTTCTTCTTTTCCTTATGACCTCTCTATGTCCTTCCCTTCCTCCTTCCCTCTCTCCCTTCCTTCCTCTCTCTCTTTCTTCCTTTCTTCCTCCCTTCCTCTCTTCCTTTTTGCCTTCCTTCCTTCCCTTTCATACTTCACTTCATTACTTCTTTTTCTTTTCATCTTTCTTTCATTTGTTGTAACTGAAGAATCTTGCTTTATGTCCCTTTTAATCTCTATATTCTTTGTGATTTACCTTTAAAGATGGTTTAACAGATCTCAGTCTTGTACCTCGCTCTTGTTCATTGCCAAAATGGAATAATTTTGTTTAATTTTTGGTAATTTTGGTTTCAAATAAAAAAAAAGGAAGCATCTTTTGTAGCATTTGGGAATTCTAATCACATTTTAGCTTACTATTTTTATGTGAAAAATCAAGGAATAGTGATAATTAAAAATAACATTTCTTACATACCTTCTGTTGGAATCCTTACTAACTGCTAACTAATTAGAGTTGATCTAATCTTACAAGAAGTTGTTTTGGCCAGAACCTGAAACAAGGTACTAAGTAGAACTAATCAAGACAAGGCTTGTGTTCCCACCTTTACTCATTGGAGTCCATAAGTATGCTAGCTTCACAAAGTACACTTTCTAACTTCAAGAGAGTCCACACCTTAAAGCTCTTTGGGCCAGAGAGCACTATGGGAGAAAACCCATAATCCCATTCTCTCAGAAGATTCACATATAAAGCGAGACAGCCATTCCAGAATACATTTTTTTCCTCTTGGCTGGCTGGTGGCAGACAAAGAGTTTACAGAGGAAGAAGCTACGAGTGGAGAGTTCAGTGGACAACCAGATTCATCTTCATCTCACACCACTGTAGTTGGTGCCTGGGCTCCCCAGAAGGATACAAGAGAAACATTCCATCTCTGTGTTGGTTGGAGGCTGAAGAAAGCAGAGGCAGAGGCTGAAGGACAGAACCTTTGGATTTGGAGATATTCGGAGGGCTCTAAGCCTCTAAACCGGCTGAGTTTTGAGAAGAACAAGAACTCCAACATTTGAACTCATAACAATATTCAATATTCATTTCAATGGAAACTGAGACAGTGAAGAAGGAGTTGGTGAAATAATTACTATTTCTAACTTTCTTTTTATATCTAATCACTAAATTAAAATTTGTATGATATTTTGAGTTTCTGGGAAGGAAGGTTGTTAGGAGTTCAAATGTTGGAGTTTGTTCTTCTCAGAGCGCAGCCGGTTTAGAGGCTTGGAGCCCTTCGGATGTCTCCAAATCCAAAGGTTCTGTCCTTCAGCCTCTGCCTCTGCTTTCTTCTGCCTCCAACCAAGACAGAGATGGAATGTTTCTCTTGTATCCTTCTGGGGAGCCCAGGCACCAACTACAGTGGTGTGAGATGAAGATGAATCTGGTTGTCCACTGAACTCTCCACTCGTAGCTTCTTCCTCTGTAAACTCTTTGTCTGCCACCAGCCAGCCAAGAGGAAAAAAATGTATTCTGGAATGGCTGTCTCGCTTTATATGTGAATCTTCTGAGAGAATGGGATTATGGGTTTTCTCCCATAGTGCTCTCTGGCCCAAAGAGCTTTAAGGGAGGTGTGAACTCCCTTGAAGTTAGAAAGTTTACTTTGTGAAGCTGGCATACTTGTGGATTCCAATGAGTAAAGGTGTGAACACAAGCCTTGTATTAATTAGTTCTACTTAGTACCTTGTTTCAGGTTCTGGCCAAAATCTTCTTGTAAGATTAGATCAACTCTAACTAGTTAGCAGTTAGTAAGGATTCCAACAGAATATTCAAAGTGAAAAATCCTAAAAGACAATGAAATAAAAAATTTTATTGGTGCTATTGCACAACCAATTCTGTCATTATTTACCTTTTTTAAAAAAACTATAAATAATATACATACATATGAACACACACATATTGATTGATATAGATATGCATGAAGTTAGTATCATTTTAATAAGGTAGTTTATACCAAAATATTTAAATACTATATTGAATAATAAGACTCATTTTTCCAGTCTATTTGTTCTAGTATTTGCCTATGTTGTGTGTGTACCTACTTATATTTCTATTTTATTATTTCCTGGGTCTATCATCTCATTTGCACATGGAATTATTGATGTGGAAACTCCCTTCATTTAATCATATTGCCAATTTATCTGTTAACTTAAAAATCTTTGAGAGCTGACTTTGTCACTGACAAGGTAAAGTGACTTGCACTTGGTAATAATACCATATGTATTAGAATCAGGACATGAATCCAGGTTTTCATGATTTTTACTGCTATCAATAAATTTATTCTACCATGATGACTCTCACATTATCATATAAATAATGAAAACACTCATGAAAATGTTGGTCTAATCAGAGGTACATTGGCAAGGTGAAAACAGGTGACTTTTCTTTGTGAAAGCTAAATAGACCACTAAGCCCATAATTGTTCTGACCTTCAAACTTTTCCTAGTCAAAGTTTTAGGAGACTAATCCAATTGTGAAATCCTCTCAGCACTGAAAATAGCTCCACAGCTATCTATAAAATATTAACATTTAATCATTCAACTACCATTTCTTTAGCCCCATCTAGGTTACAGTTGTTGTGCTAGTTTTGGTGATACAAAGACTAAAACACAATAGTCTTTGACGTCAAAAAACAAGCATATAATCAGTGATGAGTATATTCTTACATGTGAGTGTGTGTATACATACATATGTGCACACACATATTATACATATAGATATAAATATATATACATACCTATATGTTTATATGTGCATGTGTTTATATACACATATGTATGTGTGTGTGTCTGTATCAATGGGTATGATGTGAATAAAATGTAGTGATTCCAGTATTCTACAGAGGAAAACTGCCATATTTGAAGAGGAATTCAATTTGCTTCTAAGCTCAGCAATTCATTTCTTTGGGACCTTGAGTTTAGAAGTACAGTCTGTTCTTTGATTCCTAATCTTCAGAAAGGGAAGATAAAATAGATGACTTCCAGGATATTTTAGAACTCTATGTTTAAGATCTCATTCTATGAAGTTAATACTGAAGACATAGAATACAAGAAGACAATATGGAAAGCAACATAGAGTAGTGCATAAACAGCCAGTGTTGGCTAACCTAAAAGACTTGGGTTAAAGAATTATCTTTAACAAATATTGGTTGAATGAACCTGGGCATGTTACTTAACCTTTCTTTCTTTTCTTTTCTTTCTACTGAGACTATCATAAGATTTCTATTGATTTTGTTATTGATAAGGTTGACTATGATAATAGTTTTTTTATATTAAACTAGCTCTGCATTCCCAGTATACATCACACTTGGTCATAGTTTATTGTCCTACTGATAAGTTGCTGTAATATCTTTGTTAATATATATTTTTTAAATTTTGCATCAATATTCATTATGGAGATTGGTCTATAATTTTCTTTCTCTGTTTTGGCTCTTCCTAGTTTAGGTATCAGTACTGTATTTGTGTCAAACCAGAAAATTTGGCAGTACTGCTTCTTTACCTGTTTTTCCAAATAGTTTACATGGTATTGAAATTGATTATTCTTTAAATGTTTGGCAGAATTCACTTGTGAAATCATCTAATCCTGCAGATTTATTCTTAACAATTTCATTAATGGCTGTTCAATTTTTTTTTTCCTAAAATGGGATTATTTATGCAGTTCATTTCCTCTTCTTTTAATCTGGGCAGTTTAAATTTTTGAAAATATTCATCCATTTTGGTTAGATTGTCAGATTTGCTGCCATAAATTTAGGCAAAGTAGCTCCTAATTATTACTTTAATTTCTTTTTCAGTGTTGGCAAGTTTATCTTTTTAATTTTTCATGCTGGTGATTTGGTTTATTTCTTTCCTTTTTCTACACAAACTAACCAAAGGTTTATCTATTTTGTTTATATTTTTTTCTACAAAACCAACTCATTTTTATTTATTAATTCAATAGTTTTTCTCTATTTCAATTTTATTAATCTCTCATTTTCATTTCAGAATTTCTAATTTCATATTTAATTGATGGTAGGGTTAATTTGTTCTTTTTCTAGCTTTTGTAATTTCATGATCAATTCAGTGATCTCTTCTTTCTCTCTTTTATTCATGTAGTGTTATAATTACCAGCTACTATTTTCCCTCCATCCTATTTTTCTCTCCTGTATATATTTTTGTTCTCTCATTCCCCCTCTCTTTAGGAGTGCTGCCTTACCCACCCCAAACATTACCTTATCTTCCATCATCCCTCACCCCTTCTTGTGGGTGTGTTTTTTTTTCCTAGTGTTTCTGCCCTTCCTTCTGTCCTGACCCTCCCTTTTCTTTCTGCTTTTTCCTCCTTCTTCTTTATAGTGTTAAATAAATGTCTATACCCAACTGAATTATTGAATTATTTCCTCTGAGAGCCAAAATTGATGACATCAAGTTTCATACTATGCATATCCCTCTGCCTTCTTTCTTTTCTTGCCATCCACTCTAATAGGACTTTTATAGCTCTTTATGTGATAGAATTTGTCCCATTATATCTCCCCTTTCCTCTTTTTCCAGTACAGACATTTTTTCACCTCTTAATAATTTTTTCTTTGATGTCATCACATCAGCGTCCATTCAAACCATACCTTCTGTCTATGTAATGCCTCCCTCTATCTGCCACAGTGATAGATGCAGTTTTCAACTTCCATCTAAGGATGCAAACAGTTAAACTTTTAAATTATACACACACACACCCACACATATATACATATATGTATATGTATATATGTGTGGGTGTGTGTGTGTGTATTTCCCCCCATTTCCATTTTTATATTTATATTGAGTCCTGTGTTTGTAGAATACATTTTCTGTTTTTTTTTTTTTTTTTTTTTCCCCCAATATAATGATTGAAAGTTTCTTACTGTATTGAAGATCCATTGCATCCCCTGGAAGATGATGCTGGTTCTTGCTGGATAGTTAATTGTTGGTTATAACCCTATCCTTTGCCTCCTGATATGTGGTATTTCAGGCCTTCTAACTCTTTATTGTAGAAGCTGCCAGATCCTGAGTAATCCTTATTGTTGCTCCTTGATATCAGAAATGTTTTGTCTGGCAGCTTGCAGCATTTTTTCCCTTAAGATTGTACTTCTGGAGTTTCATAACAATATTCCTTTGGTTTTACCTTGTTGGATCCAAAGATGATCTATGCATTTTTTCCATGAATATTTCCCTTTCTGTTTCTAGAATATTGGGGCAGTTCTCCTTAATGATCTCTTGAACAATGCTATCCAGGCTCTATTTTTATTCATGACCTTCAGATATACCAATAATTTTTAAATAGTCTCTTCTGGATCTGTTTTCCAGTTCAGCTATTTTTCCAATGAGGTATTTCACATTTTCTTGCATTTTTTCATTCTTTTTGGTTTGTTGGAATTATTCTTGCTGTCTCAGAAAGTCATTAGATTCATTTCCCCTGTTCTCATTTTAAATGTGTATTTTTCTTCAATGATGTTTTCTATCTCTTTTCCCATTTGTTTAATTCTATTTTTGAAGTTGTTTTCTTTAGTGAATTTGTTTTTTGTATTTGGCCAATTTTTTTTTTAAGAGTTTTTTTTTTTTTTTCATTTTTTTCCCTTCCTTTTCCAAGCTGTTGAATCTCTTCTTTTTCTTTTTTCTTTATTTATTTTGTATGTATGTTTGTGAAGCAATTGGGGTTAAGTGACTTGACCAGGGTCACACTTTACTAGGAAGTGTTAAGTGTCTGAGACCAGATATGAACTCTGGTCCTCCTGACTTCAAGGCTGGTGCTCTATACACCCCCTGTTGAAACACTTTTGCATAACTCTCACTTCTTTTTTCATTTTTTCTTCTACCTCTCTTATTTGCTTTTTAAAGTCTTTTTTGAGCACTTTTAAGAAGCCTCTGGTCTTAAGACCAATTCCTATCACTCTGTGATTTCCTCTGTGGACATTTTGTTCTTAACTGAGTTGGTGTTTTGATCTTCCCTGTCTCTATAGTAGCTTTCTATGGTCAAGGTTCTTTTGTGTTTCTTGAAGAATTTCTTTTATTTTCTTTTGGTATTTCCTCATTTTTTGGTTGAGCTCTGCTTCTGAGGTAAAGGGGCATTACCCTAAGCTTCCTGTGAAGTTCTGAGCCTGGGCTTTGAGCCCAGGGGCCTTTGTGTTGCAGGGAGGAGCTTTTGTCTCCTCTTTTCAGCAAACAATATGGTTTCCCAGCCAGAGTTTACCTTCTGAGATGGGACTGGAAGCTAATCCCCTGCTGTGCTCCTTTGCTGAGCCAGGACAGAGGGTCTCAGTGCTGATTTGTGGTGATTAAGACCCTCTCACTGGCTTTCCCAGAGTCTCTTTGACCTCCCTGCTCCCCCACACACTTAGACTGGAAAAAAATTCAAGAAATGTCAGTCTATCTAGAACTGGAGAGTACTTTCATTCCATCAGACTGTCTTCAAAGACTTGGTTTCATGTGGTTCTTGAGGGAAACTGGGAGAGCTCAAGTAGCTTCCTGACTTTACTCTGCCATCTTGGCTCCACTCCTATTCATTACTTTACCTTTCAATGCTTTAAATAACTATCTAAGATTATAAATTGTAAACACTTTGAGAAAGTATTGGTAAAGAGACTTTCCTTATCTAAGCAATGCTCTTTATCAGCAGAAATTGAAGTCTAGTTCTCATTCCTTTTACTATCTAAAAATAAATAATTTTGAAAACACAGAGTGATGGTGGAGTCCTGAAGAGGATAATAATAGATCTCATGTAAGAGACAGTACTTGAACTGAATCTTACTCAAAATTATAAGTTACACAAAATGAAAGGTGTAAGAATGTTCACTGTAAGTAGGCTCAAGGCACAGGCTACGCAAAGCATGGAGGTGGGAAATAAAATTATGAGTTTGATAAAAAAGGAAATATGCTAGCTTTGTAATAATATAGAGTACATAGTTGGAAGTAATTAATTATTATTCCAAAAAGATAGTCTGGACAGAGATTGTGAATGATGTTAAAAGTCAAGGTAATCTGTATTTAACTTAATGACGATTGAGAGCTAAAGTTTCTTGTGCAAGGTGAAAGACAATGTCACACACTTGAGCTTTAGAAATGTCAACTTGTTAACTATAAAGATGATGGATTGTAGATGTGACATTCTGAACATGGAAAGGCTATTTCAATAGTCCTGAGAAGAAATAAAGAGAGCCTGAACTAAAATTGTTGTGGTACCAATAGTAGAAAAAATGGATATTAAAGATGTGGAAAGGAAGGGAGAGTAAAAGAGCATAAAGAAGATGAAAAAAGAGGAGAGAACAGGAGAGGACAATAGAGGTCAATGTATCACCCATTTGCTATAAATTATATTGGTAAATTGTGTAGGTATAACTCTTTTTTCCAACAACTCAACAACTATCATGCCTCTACAAGAATATGCTAATTGCATGAAATCTCATCAGGATGCAGATTAATTTAACTTTTGATACTTCTCAGCATTCATTGTTGCCTCTCTCTCCTCTAATTGGAGTACAGGAGAGTGGAGCAATAAACTCGTATTAAAGCCTTCCTTTATAGGAAGCTCTGAATTTTTTACATAATCTTATTTCCCACCAGAAGCTGTATTTGGTTTCACTTCCAGAAACATCATGCCATGGTAATGGGAAGTCTGTAATTTGTCTCTTTTTTCAGCTTCATTTTGTGTGTTGTCTTTTCAATTAGATTGTAAATTCCTTTAGGGCAGGATGTCTTTCTTTTACTTATCTTTTCTGTGCTTCACACAGTGCTTGGAACATAATAGGTATTTCGTAATTGTTTGTTGAGTTCATTGAAGATAATAAAAGAACCATGGAAACAGAAAAATCCATGGAAAGGAAAATATGCAGGAGAACAGAGTAGACTACAGTGACAAATACTAGAAAAAAAAGGGGAATGAGAACAGAAAAATGAGGACCAAAGAAATGATTTTGAAATGGAAATTAAGTGATCAGAAAATTTCTCCAACATCCTAAACAATAAATCTGTAATTTGGTGAAAGAACATTAGTGAATGTGAATGTTAGTGATAGTGCATTCCAGCTTTCAAAAGCACTAATAGTTAGAAAATGTGTTTTTACATTGAGCTGAAATTTATATCTTTAGAGTTTTTTTTTTTTTTTTTTAACTTCTGATTTTAAATATGTTCTCTACATCCCATGGAGGAAAACAACAATAGTCACAATAATAAACTTTTCATTATCACATCTTGATCTGTATTTTTGTAGTAAATTTTTTGAGCCATGTATAGGAACCTACATTTTCATCTATATCTCCATATCTGTGGATTTTGTGTGTATGTGTGTGTGAGCATGTGTATTATATAGAAGTAAAAAATGAGATACCAGTTCTAATACAATTAACTTTATAAACAGTTACACATTGATATGTATAAAATAAATATGTATAAATACATATATCGACATTAATTTCCATATTATTATACTCAGCTCAGTATACTATCTCCTTAGACTATTATATAATTCTGTTATAAACAAATTAGCCACAAATTTAAGCATAATATCTGTTTTCAAATAAACTAGTGATAAAACATCCATCAAATCACAGTCTTTGAACAGAATGACATAATTACTTTGATCAGAAATGCTTGGGTCTGCTCACTTCCTGAATTCTAAAAAAAGAAAAAAAGAATTTTCAATTTGTACTAAATACATCACCTACTTATCAGGAGATAGATGACTTGTTTCTTCATGAGTACTAGAATCCTGGATGTTTATCTTGATGATCAGAATTTCTAGTTTTTTCAAAGTTGACTGTCTTTATAATATTATTATTAAATAAATTGTTTCCTTATGTCTGTTAATTCATTCTATTTAAGTTCATAGAAATTTTCCCATGTTCCTCTAAAATGATTCACTTTGTTTCTCCCAAGACAGTATTATGTTATCTCATTCTTATGCCATAACTTCTTCAGCCATTCCTCCAATGGAATGACTGACTTTCTAACTTTCCAATTTCTTATCACCACAAATAAAGCTGCTGTCAATGTATTTCTACCTTTAGATCTTTTTTCCTGCCTCTTGTTATCTCTTTGTATTACAGAACAGTGATTCTTAAACTTTTTCCACTCACAGACCTCTTTTGCTTGAGAAATCTTTACATGATCCCTGGAATGTAACTATATAAAATAGGTATATAAATCCAACATCTGACAATAACTCATAATTGCACAACCCCCACATTCGGTTACAAGACTTCATATGGAGTCAAAGCTGAAAAAGCTGTGCTATAGACTATTGATATAAGCGATTGAAAGAATGTACAGAGTTAATAGCTTTGAAAGCCTACTTCCAAATTGATTTCCAGAATGTTTAGACCATTTAACATGTTTACCAGTGATGCAATGATGTATGTTTTCTCTCAGTTTTTCTATCATGTGTAAGTTTTTCTTTATTTTCAATTTTGCTTCTCTAGGAAAGGTGTGTATAAAGTAGAACCTTAGAGTTGTTTTAGATAATTATTGGTTATTTAAGGAAAAAAAAATTATAAAAGGCTATTGCAAACAGAATGATCTTTTTACATGCATGAAAATGTATAGAATTAAAAATGTGTTATATTTCAATATACATATAATAAATTAAAATTATCACAAATAAATATATGTATTAATAAACATATCTATCATATATAACTTTAAAAATTAATTTAACATTAATAAAATTTTTTAAATTAATTTTAAAAATGCAATTTGAAGGCTATTACTTTGATGGGCAACATTAAACTATGGATTTGTTTATCAAAAGGCATTATGTATGCCATATTAAACATTCAAACAATTCTGATTGTTTATTTCTTTTTTGAAGATGACAAATGTTGGAAAATCCTGATTTTCAAAGGCAGAATATTCAAATGAAGCTTCCAAAGCTTATTTTACATGGTGAAGATGGTGTTCTCCCAAGGAACATTTTAAGACTTCAAAAACTTTTTGAGTTATATTCCATTGCAATAAAATTTTTGTTCTAAGATCACTTAGTTGATTCTTAGTTAGTCAACGTGATCTTAGGCACAATTTATATCAGAAACAGAAGGACTATGAAAACAATATTCAAGTTTAATAAAAACAACATTGAAACAACTTTTGAAAGTCTTCTGCAGTGTTTCCAGATGTTACAATTTCTCTTTCAAAAGAAATTGGCAAAGAATGTATTATTTCATCCTCAACATGGTAAACATGTCTCAGCGTTTGAAAGTCTGTGAAGAAATCAGCCTTTTTTTTTTTTTTTTTTTTTTCCTTTAAATTCATAGCTTGGCCAAAAAAAAAAAAATTGCTATTTTTTTTTTAGTTTTTCAGTAAGGTTTTTAAGTTTAAAGGAGAAAGTAAAACTTCAAGGTAAAATAGAATACAATACCATATTTCCATAGTTTCAAAATTAACTTGAAAGACTTGAGTTAAAAATCTATCCTTGAATACTTAGTAACTGTTACTCTGGACTAGCCACTTAATCATGTTTGCCTTAGTTTTCTCACCTATAAAATAAATTAGAGAACAAAATAGCAAAATAAACCAGTACATTTACTAAGAAAATCTTGAACACAATCACAAAGAGTTAGACATGACTGGAATGACTGAACAACTTACACATAAAACAAAACAATATTTAGTTAGGTCATTTGTTTACTTTTAAGATGTCCTATCATTGAAAGTTTTGAATATTTTGTTCTGTAGAACTGTTTTTGTTTGTAACAAATGAATTCATGGACCATAACTGACTTATATTTTACATTGAGCTTCTTTTACTCAGTGGAAGCCAAAACTTAAGTTTTAATTTTTTTTTTTTTTTTTACAGTTATCACTGGTGGTGGGAGGGAGAGTTAATGACCTGAATGATATGAGAAAAAAAAAAATGTCTGCTCTACTCTTACGTTATCCCTGCTAGAGATGTATGCATGGGTCCACAGCAAAGGAAAACCATACAAAAAAGGAAATAATGCAATGCCTCAGGGCCCTGTGGCCCAGCTACAGTTCTTAAATGTCATGTTATACTGTAAAACATTATTATCCTTGGTTCTCTTATATTTCTTTTTGATAAGAAAATCAAAGAGTGAGCTAAAAAGGCAGAAAAAAGCTGGGGAACTTGCCTAAGCTCTCCTCAATTTCCCTCAAAAACAACTTTAAATCCAACCAGTGACAAGATTCTATAGTAACAAAACCTACAAAAAAGATGGAATGTAACAATTTTCAGCTCTGAAAATCCTTAGGATTCTAGAGTGAGAAAACCTACAAAGAAATGGAATGTAACAATTTTCAGCTCTGAAAAACTTCAGAAATGGTCAGTGTCACTGGAATGAAAGCATAGTGTGAACCAGCACAGATATATTAGCAAGCCAGGAGGGAGGTCTTAGTCACATCACATATCCAGAAATCAAGATCATTCAGTCCTGGTTCAACATGAAAATAGTATAACACTCTGGTTATGGATCCTCCAGTCCCAGCACAGAAGGTAAATTACCAGCCCTTAAATCCAGGCAAAAACAGGTACACCTCAGTTGATTATACCCCAGTGTAGTAGTGAGCAAGTCATCAAATATCTGAGACCCCAACTCTCTGAGACCCTAAGCCACTGATTCCACATAAGAAGGTTGAGACAAAACCCTCTGTATCTCAGGAGAAAGTTTAACTTTTAAAGCCTCAAAAAGAAAATTGACGATAAAAAAAACTACTAGTAATAGAGAAGTTCAAAATACCAAATGCAGATGAAAACAATACTTACATGAAAAACCTCATAAAGAGATACGAATTGGTCTCATGTGCAAAAATACTTTTTGAAATAGCTGAAGGAAAATTTTAAAATCAAATAAGAAAGATCAAAGCAAAATAAGGAAAAGAAATCAGAGGTATGCAAAAAAGAGCAAATAGCTTAGAAAGGGAAGAACAAAAATAGACTGAAAAAAAAATTCCTCAAAAATGTAGAAGTAACCAAATGGAAAAATGTTATGATTCTTACAAGGTACTAAAACAGTGGAATTGATAGAGACAATAATTATCTAATTTAGCATGGTTCAGTATGATTGATCTGACCCTACAAGGAAATGTTATGGACCAGACCTTGAAACAAGGTACTAAGTGAAATTGAGGAGACAATGTTTAAATCTAGTTGAGAATTGATTTAATCCTACAACAAATAATGGTTTCCCAGTGATATAATGATTGGTGTGTACTCAGTGTAGAACATATAAGCAAGAAGCTCTCAGGGCCAGGGACAGAAGCCCACTCTTGAAGCCAGAGACAGATTCATTCCATCTTCCACCTTTGTGCTGGCTGGACACATTTGGAGGGAGCTAGAGGCAGAAGCTGGCAGAAGCAAAGGATTAGTGGCAGGAGCTCTTGGAACCAAGGAGAGAGATAGGTCTTGAAGAAAGCTAACTGGGCCCAAGGAAGGAGACAAGACTTGAAGGAGGATTTGGACTAACTTCTGGTTGCATTTGAGGTGATTATCACTCTGAACTGGAACTAACGCTGCCTCCAGAAGTTCCCCACGAAACCTGCTCCCAGAGAATTTTATATTTTAGAGAAGATACATTTAGAAAGGAAAGTAAAAAAGCTAACTGAAGAAAATAATACCTTAAAAACTAGAATTAGGTAAATGGAAGCTAATGATTCTATGAAATATCAAGAAGCAGTCAAACAAAATTTTAAAAATAATAATAAAAAATAAAAGAAATGTAAAATACTTCATTGGAAAAAACAAAACATTCAATCTGAAAAATATATTCAAGAAAAATAATTTGAGACTTGTTGAATTACATGAAAGCCAGAACAAAAAAAAAAATAAAGAAAAAGAGGTGTCTTTCAAGAAATCATTAATGAAAATTGCTTTGATATCCTTGAACCAGAGAATAAATTCTCATTGAAAGAATCAACTGTTCACTTCCTGAAAGAGATCCCAAATGAAAATTTAAAGGAATATTGTAATTAAATTGCCCATATTAACTGAAAAGGAAAATTACTTAAATAATCCCGTGTTAGGAGAAAAAAATTGAACAAACCATCAATGAATTCTTTAAAAAAAAAAATCTCCAGGGTCAGAGGTATTCAAAAGTAAGCTCTATCAAACACTTCAATAACAATTATTTGAAAAAAATACGTTAAGAAGGAATCCTACCAATTTTTATGACAGAAATATGGTGCTGATTTATAACAAGGAAAGCCAAAAAAAAAAAAAAAAGATAATTACAGAACAATACCACAAATGAATATTAATGCAAAAGTTTAATGAAAATATTAACAAAGAGATTACAACAAATTATCACCACAGAATTATACTATGACCAGGTAGGATTTCTATTTGGAATGCACATCTGGTTTAATATTTGAAAACTATCAGCATAATGGACCGTATCAATAACAAAACCAATAAAAATGTTATTATCTCAATAGAAACAGAAAACACTTTTGACAATATATAGAAACCATTCCTATTGAAAACAGTAGGAAGCACAGGAATAAATGAAATTTTCCTTAAAATTAAAAGTGGGATTGATAAGATCAGGATAAACCAAGGAAGTCCATTATCCCTGCTATTTTCTAAAACCAAGTGGATTCTAATTGTCCATCAGTGGGTCCTAGACCAAGACTTATTTGGTCATTATTTTGATCCTGATTGACTCTGATTAAATGCAAATAGCAATCATTTCTTCTTTGGCCAGAAACCCTGAGGGCCTTTCTCTTTCAGATTTGTATATTTAATTAGGCTTTTTAAAAAAAAACTAGGTGAAAGAAGATTTTCTTTGCCTCAATTTTTACCAAGCCTTAATTACTGAATGTGTGCAATCTCAGTCAAAATGAGACTTGTTGAAGATTTTAGCTTAAAAAGGCCTAGGTCTCCCATTTCATCCAGGGCCATCTCCAGTCATTTTGATCTATATCTGGCCATTGACTCAAATGGCTCTGGGGGAGAAAGTGAGGAAGGACTTTGCACAGTTCTCCCTCATTTAAATCCAATTCAGTTGCATGTCATGACATCACCTCTCTGATGTCATGATTCTCTTTGAGAATGAAAGACAAACAACAGCAACAACCATATAGTTTTGGAAATGTTAGCTTTATCAGTAAGAGGAGAAAAAAAAATTGAAGGAATTAGAATGGGCAGTGAATAAAATTATCATTCTTCACATATATGATGATATGCACAAAGAATCCTAGAGAATCAATTTAAAACTATTTAAATAATTAATAATTTTGCAAAATTTCAGGATATAATATATACCCAGAAAATCACCTGCATTTCTATATTACCAAAAAATCACAGAAACAAGAGACAAAAAAAAGACATTCCATTTAAAATAACTAGGCAATATAATATACTTGCCAAAATAAAATCAGGGACTATATGAACAAAATTGCAAAACAAATAAATTCAGATCTCACTAATTGGAAAAATGTTAATTATTCAGGGGGTGACTGAGTTACTATAATAAAAAATGACTTCTACTTAACTTAATTTACTCATTCAGTGGAATACTAATCAAACGGCCAAAATTTATTTTATAAGGCCAGAAAAACTAATAAAAATATTCATCTGGAATTACAAAACATCAAGAATATCTAGGGAAATAAATAAAGGAGGCTGATTTCAGAGAAGTGTGGAAAAACTTACATGAACTGATGTTGAATGAAATGGGCAGAACAAAAAAAAAATGTACACAGTAACAAGAAGATTATGTGATGACAAATGTGATGGAGTTGATTGTTTTCAACAGTGAAGAGATTCAAGACAAGTCCAATAGACTTGGGCTGGAAAATGTCATAGGCATCTGGAGAGACAACAATGAAGACTGAGAATATATTAAACCATAGTATTTTCACCTTTTGTTGTTTGTTTGTTAGCTTGCTTTTTCTTTCTTATGTTCCTCCCCCCCCCCCCCCCCGCCCCTTTTTTAGTTAAAGCTTTTTATTTTTCAAAACATATGTATGGATAATTCTTCAACATTAACCCTTGCAAAACCTTGTGGTCCAGTTTTATACCCCCCCCATCTCCTATAATGCAATATATGTTTTTTTTTGTTTTTGTTTTTGTTTTATTAAAGCTTTTTATTTGCAAAACATGTGCATGGGTAATTTTTCAACAATGACCCCTGCAAAACCTTCTGTTCCAAATTTTCCCCTCCTTCTCCCCACCTCATTCTTTAGATGGCAGGTAGTCCAATTCATTCAATATATGTGTATATATAGATAGATAGATAGATAGATAAATATACTTATAGATAGATAGATAGATGAATATATATATATACATATATATTATATATATGTGTATATATAATATATATGTATATATACACAGTTATCTTGCTGCACAAGAAAAATCAGATCAAGAAGGAAGAAAATCAAACTGCAAAAGAAAACAAAATGCAAGCAAATAACAACAGATAGTGAGAATGCTACATTGTGGCCCACACTCAGTTCCCATGGTCCTCTCTCTGGGTATAGATGGCTCTCTTTATCACTAAACAAGTGAAACTGGTTTGAATCATCTCATTGCTGAAGAGAGACACCTCCAAAAGTGTTGATCATTATAGTCTTGCTGTTGCCATGTATGATTTCTTCATCTCCCTCAGCATCAGTTCATGTAAGTCTCTCCAGACTTCTCTGAAACCATCCTGCTTGTCATTTCTTACAGAATAATCATGTTCTATAATATTTACATACCATAATTTATTCAGCCATTCTCCAATTGATGGATATCCATTTGGTTTCTAGTTTCTTGCCACTACAAAAAGGGCTGCCACAAACATTTTTGTACATGTGGGTCCCTTTTCCTCCTTTAAGATCATCAAAGGGTATATGCAATTTGATAACTCTTTGAGTATAGTTCCAAATTGCTCTCCAGAATAGATGGTTTGTCATATCTGTTAACCATTTATCAATTGGAGAATGGCTTCAATTTTTACAAATTTGAGTCAGTTCTCTATATATTTTAGAAATGAGGCCTTTATCAGAACCCTTGATGTAAAAAAATGTTTTTCCAATTTATTGCTTCCCTTCTAATCTTGTTTGCATTAGTTTTGTTTCTACAAAAACTTTTAAACTTAATATAATCAAAATTATCTATTTTGTGTTCAATAATGAACTCGAGTTCTTCTTAGTCAGAAATTCCTTCCTGCTCCACAGATCTGAGAGGTAAATTATCTTATGTTCTTCTAATTTGTTCATAATATCATTCTTTATGTCTAGATCATGAACCTTTTTCAACTTTATCTTGGCATACAATATTATGTTTGGATCAATGCCTAGTTTCTTCCATAGTAGTTTCCAATTTGCACAACAGGTTGATTTGTCAGATAGTGAGTTCTTATCCCAAAAGCTGGGTTCTTTGGGTTTGTGAAATACTACATTGCGGTAGTCATTGACTATTTGTCTTTTGAACATACCCTATTCCACTGCTCAACTACTATATTTCTTAAGTACTACCAAATGGTTTCCCTAAATGCTACTTTATAATATAGGTCTGGTACAACTAGGTCACTTCTTTTGTATTTTTTTATTAATTCTCTTGAAATTCTTGATCTTTTGTTCTTCCAGATGAATTAGCCACTGTATTCCTTGGATTTTTAAATTTGGGATCTCTTTCTGGAGGTGTTTGATGAATTCTTTCAATGGCTATTTAACCTTCTGATTCTATGATATAGGAGCACTTCTCTTTGATGATTTCCTGAAAAATAATATCAAGGCTCTTTTTTTAAATCATGGTTTTCAGGATATCCAATAATTCTTATTTTCTTTCTCCTAGACCTATTTTCAAGGTCAATTGGTTTCCCAGATAGGTATTTTACATTTTTTTTTCATTTTTTAAATTTTGCTTGGCTGATTTTTGATGTACTATTGAGGCATTCATTTCCATTTGTTCAGTTCTGATTTTTAGTGAATTATTTTCTTCATTAACTTTTTTTTTTTTAGTTCTTTTTGTATTTGTCTAGTTGAATTTTTAAACAAGTTGTTTTGTTCTGTGGCTATTTTTCTATTTCACAAATTCTGTTTTCCAGGGAATTGTTTTCTTTTTCCATTTTGTAAAATCTATTTTGCAAAGAGTTATATGATTTTTCTATTTCACTAAATCTATTTTGTAAGGAGTTTTCTTCTGATAATTTGTTTCCTTTTTCAAGCCCTCTTGCAAAAATCTCATTTCCTTTCCTTATTTTCTAGTTTTTCTAGTTCTCTTTTAAGATTCTTTTAAAATTCTTCTAGGAGAGCCATCTGAGATGTGGGCCAATTTATATCACCCTTTGGGGCTTCATCTGGAGAAAATATACTTTTAGTGACCTTAGTGTTTGAAACTGTTCTTCTTTTTCACCCTAAACACCATCTCTGGTCAGAGTTTATTTTGTGTTTTTTGTTGTTGTTGTTGTTGTTGTTGTTGTTGCTGTTGTTGTTGTTGTTCTTCTTCTTCTTTTTTTTTTTTTTTTTGAAGCTATGGCCTGCTTTTAGGGTAAGGAGGAGATTGTTCAAGCTTCCTCTACAAGTAGCAGTGGCTGCTCTGGGTCAGTGTTAACATCTAGTGTTGGATAGGTGTGGCCAGGTCTCATGAAATTCTGGCATTTTGGGGTTCACTAGTTGTCTTCTGTATTTGTGGTGGATTTCTCATAACTAGTCTGCTGATCTGCTAATTTGAGACCAGGGTAGAGTAGCCAACACTGCTGTAGATTCCTCCCCATAGATTCTCCATTACGTAAAGCCCACACTATCCCAGCACTCTACACTGCTTATACTCTGTGTCTTTGCTTGAACTGCCTGTGCTTGGTCCACTTCCCTTGCCTGACTGAACATTTTCTGTAGATCTTCAAAATGAGCTTCTGTTGTTAATTTGCTATATTCCCAGTATTTGTAAGTTCTGTCACTACAAAATCAGTTCAGGTGCTAGATTTATTGATAGTGGGAGGGTCCTGGGTAATGCTCAGAAAACAGTATGTCTCCTCTCTGCTATCTTGGCTATTCCCTCCCATTTTTTCACCTTTTGATCTGATTGCTCTTGAGCAGCATGATGATTATGGAAATATGTGGTGATCTTCTTCCCAAATGCAGCCAGGTGATAAAAGTTCAGATCTTTTATTATGTCCAATATAGCCCATTAGCTTAGAGGCCTCTCTCTCTGCTTGGTTCCAAGAGCTCTCTCCAAATGTCACCAAATCCAAAGGTTTTGTCCTTCAGCCTCTGCCTCTGCTTTCTTCAGCTTCCAGCCAGCTCTACTCTTCATGTCATTCCAGTGAAATCTGACCGAGAGCCTCTGTCTGTTTCTTTTATTGTGGGATACGAGAGAGAGGGATTATGGGTTTTCTCCCATAGTGCTCTCTGGCCCAAAGAGCTTCAAGGGAGGTGTGAATTCATAAGGGTACAAAGTTTACTTTGTGAAGCTGGCATACTTGTGAACTCCAATGAGTAAAGGTGCGAACACAAGCCTTGTATTAATTAGTTCTACTTGGTACCTTGTTTCAGGTTCTGGCCCAAAACATCTTCTTGTAAGATTAGATCAACTCTAATTAGTTAGCAGTTTGTAAGGATTCCAACATCTCCCCCTTTCTTTTGTTTTGGAACATAGAATGGTCATGACCTCCCTGATTTCTCAGGAATCAAATCAGATTAGTGGGTTTCTGAAGGGGTACACATAAATCCATCAATATGGCCCAAAACTTTGTAACAGATATACATGGTATACATAAATCCATCAACATGGGAGGTATTATACATTATTTACATAAGCACATAGCAATATAACACAGGCTAGTAGTAATGTAACAAATAACAAGAATCAACCTGAAAATTTACACATGTCCATAAGTCCTAGAAATAGTCCATAAGGAATTCATTGTCCATTAGTTCATATGCCAGGAATCCAGTAGTTCCTGTGAGCTCTGAAGTACTGCAAAAAGTCTCATCAACAATTTTTCATCTTAAGGAATCCAATGATTCTTGCTAATTTTTGAAGAACTGAAACAGTCTCATATTGTCTTAGGAAATCCAATGATTCCTGAAGATTTTAAAAGTCCTTTTAACAGTCTCATTGTCAGCCATCTGACTCTCCATCTGTGGAAATATAAGCAGATCCTCTTCCCCCAGCAGTTAACCTATCTAATTCCCTTCTATTTACCACTTTTGGGATTTCTCCTCATCATCTGGTAATTACATTGGAGCTGCTTGCACTGGATACTGCCTTGTTGTCTTAAAAGGCCTGTATTCTTCCCAACTGTAATCCTGATTGCTTTTCTGTTGGTTGATGACATCAGAGTTCTGAATTTCTAAAGTCTCTCTGGGTGTAACCTCAGCTGCTATCATGCCCCACCTGTCCTTTGATTGATACTTTGGAGCTGGGCCCTGCCTCTCATTCCTCTGGGTCAATATACATTTAGAGGCTCAGTGAAAGCCTCGATTACATTTTGGACATGGGGTTTGGGGTTTTATTTTCTCACACTGTCTTCTCATTGTATCTCTATATCTACATTGGGCTCTTAGATGTCCAATTTTTCCACATTGAAAACATCGACGAATTTCTCTATAATTCCTTTGCCAAGAAGAACCTTGTCTTTCCATGTTCATCATAGTCTGGGCATAATAAGCATTTGTGCCCACTGTGGCACAGCTTCTAATGATCTCCTCTAAAGAAGCATTTTTGTCTAGCCCCCATATAATTCTCTTGCAAACCTCATTGGCATTTTCCTTAGCCAAATGTCTGGTCATTATTTCTGTTGCTGCATTATCTCCAATGATTCTTATTACAGCTGTTTGTAAACGTCCCACAAAATCCGCAACCTTGCTCTATAAATAAAGCATTATTTCCATCTTTCTGTCCAGGGAGAGAATTCCAAGCTTTTATTGCAGCCTTAGAAATTTGCTCATACACTGTTATGGGATAATAAATCTGTTCTGAACTCTCTGCATACTGACCTTCACCAGCTAGTTGGTCAAAAGCAACTTGTACAATAGCTCCTGTTTGCCTATTGCGTTGGGCTTGAATCCTACATAATTCATGAAACTCTGAAAGCCACAATAAATTTTGTCCTGGTTCAAGACATGTTTTAGCGATGGATTTCCAGTCATTTGGGGTTAAGATTTCATAAGACAAATTATCCAGTAACATCTTCACATAATATGATGTAGCCCCATAAAGAGTGCAACCCTTTTTCAAATCTTTAATTTTTCCCAAATTAAAAGGAGTGTATTTTCTCTCTTTTTGACCTGAGGAGCTGAGCTCTTCAATCACAGTATATGCATTTATAAAATCAGATATATCTTCTCCTTCATTTTTTGCTTTAATTAATGCTTTTTCTAATCTTGTTAAATTCTGCTTTACAGGAAAAGCTGACTGTGTTTCTGTCTCTCTCCCTCCCCCTTGTTCCACCCATGAAGGGTTAATTGCGGGGGGAGGGTCATGAGATGTGGAATCACCTAATTCCTCCTGCTGTGAAGTATCATACTCAGAATTGTAATTAACTCCATTCTCATCTGATTCGTCCTCCTTTTCACCTAGTAAAGTTGGCACTTCTTCCTCCTGTACTTTCCTTTTCATCATTCTATCACTTAAATAACTTCTTATAGCCAATTGTATTACATTATATGTATTAATTATTGAGTTAGGCCCATTTTTATCATAGAATTGACAAAGATCCTCTCCAACCAATTTCCATTCATTTAGATCTAATTCCTTATCAAGAGAGAAACAAGGACATATGTCCTTTACAATTTGTAAAAGTTCAGTGATTTGCTGTAAACTTATAATTAAACCTTGGCTTTCCATAATTTTGACAATGCTCTCTAAACATCTTCCTTGAACAGAAACAGGCTGTTTTCTAAATATCTGTCCCATCTTAGATGAAATTCTACTTTAACTCTTCTAACAAAATTTCTTTGTTGCACTCACCCTAATTTCTGGGTTGAAGAGTCTTTTCCACTGGATCAGGATAAGATGGCTTTTCCACTTGAATCAGGATCGTAACTTTTACTCTGAAATCCACTGGGGGGGGGGGGGGGAGGTCTATTAGCCCCACGTTGGGCGCCAAAATGTTGTGATCTAGATCAGATGGATCTGAATCAGTCCCTGTTCGGGTGCCAAAATGTGGTGATCTTCTTCCCAAATGCAGCCAGGTGATAAAAGTTCAGATTTTTATTATCTCCAATATAGCTCGGTTAGCTTAGAGGCCTCTCTCTCTGCTTGGTTCCAAGAGCTCTCTCCAAATGTCACCAAATCCAAAGGTTTTGTCCTTCAGCCTCTGCCTCTGCTTTCTTCAGCCTCCAGCCAGCTCCACTCTTCATGTCATTCCAGTGAAATCTGACCGAGAGCCTCTGTCTGTTTCTTTTATTGTGGGATACGAGAGAGAGGGATTATGGGTTTTCTCCCATAGTGCTCTCTGGCCCAAAGAGCTTCAAGGGAGGTATGAATTCATAAAGGTACAACGTTTACTTTGTGAAGCTGGCATACTTGTGAACTCCGATGAGTAAAGGTGTGAACACAAGCCTTGTATTAATTAGTTCTACTTAGTACCTTGTTTCAGGTTCTGGCCCAAAACATCTTCTTGTAAGATTAGATCAACTCTAATTAGTTAGCAGTTTGTAAGGATTCCAACAGAAATATGTTTAGAAGAATTGGATATGCTTAAGCTGTATTGAAATGCTTACACTTTGGGGGAGCTAAAAGGAAGGTAAAGAGGGAGAAATATTTGGAGTACAAGGTTTTGCAAAGGTTAATGTTGAAAACTTTCTGCATGTATTTTGAAAACTAAAATATTATTTTAAAAAGCAAAATGGTAAGCACGTGGATTTCAGAAAAACTTGAAAATTTTTTGAAACTTTTTAGAGTTTAAAATTGTACACAGTAATAGCAACATTGTTAGGATGATTAACTTTGAGATAATTTGTTCTCAGCAATACAATGATCTAAGACAATTCCAAAAGACTTATGATGGAAAATGTTGTCCACCCAGAGAAAGAATTATATAGTCTGAATGAAGATTGAAGCATGTTACATTTACTTCTTTGTTGTTTCTTTCTTATGATTTTTTCCCTTTTGTTCTAATTCTTTTTTATCAACATACTTAATTTGAAAATATGTTTAGTATGATTGATTTATAACTTATATCAAATTACTTGCCATCTTTGGAAGAAGAGAGGGAAAGTAGGGAGGCTGAAAAAGAGTAAAATTAAAATATTATAAAAAGTAAATGTTGAAAAAACAAATTTTAAAAGAAAAAAATATATAATATATAGTCAAATAATTTCAGGGTTTTTGGAGTCTTTATGGCAACTGATTTGCATCAGACCAATTTCTATAAGAAATGGTTATAGCCAAGGTAAACCAAAAAAACCCCAAAAAACAAAAAAAAAAAACAAAACTATCATGCATTTTCTATTTTTTAGTTTATTTATATAGTTTCTACTTGGCCAATTAAAATGTCACTCTACCTTTATTTCATGTTTGTCTTTCCTTATCATTTGCTGTAAGTTGATATTTTTACTCTAACTAGAGAATGAATTGAATGGTTGATTCAGCGTGATAACCATGTCAGCGATCATTATTTTTGGTTAAGATTTAAGCTTTTAATTTAAAAGAAATTCTGGGGCAGCTCAGTGGTGCAGTGATTAGAGTGTTGGCCTTGAATTGAGAAGGACCTGACTTCAAATCCAGCCTTAATACTTTCTAGACAAGTCACTTAACCCTGATTTAAAAAAAATAAAAACAAGCATAATTTCAAATAAATTCAATCAATTGATTTTAAAATTCATTTTCAAATAAGTTTAAAATACCCTTCCTTCCTCCCTTGAGCTCCTTCTCTACCCATTTATAAAGCAAGCTATAAGATAAAGATTTTATATGTGAATTCATGAAAAATGTATTTCCTTACTATTCACATTCCAAACAAGGAAAAAAAAATAAAGAAAATGAAAAAGTGTATATTTCATCTTTTGGTGCTTTAACTAGCATATCAATACTGTCTGAGGATACTCTAGTGTCTTCTTTCAGTTAATTATTACATATTTATCCTGTATATAACTTGGTTTGTTTGCCGTTATTTGTGTGTTTTCTCTATAGTCTCTAGGACTTTCTTCTCTCTCTCTCTCTTTCTCTCTCTCTCTCTTTCTCTCTCTCTTTCTCTCTCTTTCTCTCTCTCTCTCTCTCTCTCTCTCTCTCTCTCTCTCTCTCTCTCTCTCTCTCTTTTAATCTTCAGTACTTAGCACAGTACTTGACAAATAATGGGCACTTAATCAATATCTATTTGATTGATTTTGCACAAAAATTAAATCAACTCAAACTTCTATCACCTTTTAATGAAAACAATTGAGCTGATTCTTCATTATACTTGAAAATTCTTTATATTTTATGGTTTCATCTGTATATCATAAGGATATATCTTTATTCATCCACTGATTTTCTTTAGTAACACATTAGTCATTAGTAATATCTTCATCCATATTTATTTCACTTTTTGAGTAACATTTAAATTAATATTTATCATGTGTCTAAAAGTATATAACGCTGAGCAAACACTGTCCCTTCTCTAAAACATTTTCATTGCCATTCTGAGGGCCATTTTATATTTTAATTGTTTCATTGATTAACAAGAGTATAGAATTTATTGTCTAGTGACCAATTGGTATTGAAGTTCTTTGCTTAATATAAAGTAGACTCCAATCAATATGCTCATTGTATGGCCAGGATTTTATTTAAGGCCATCTGTCCTTGGTAGATTCTGTCAGTTGTTCAGGTCTTTTGGCAAAGACGTTTACATTCCAGCATCACCTCCATTCATGATGAGGTATAAGAGTAGGACTTAATTTTTCCATCATTATCAATTAATTGAATGAGTTATCATTATAGCATATTATAGGTTATTGCTATTTAATTAAAGCTTACTATCTTTAGCTTATGATTTAGATAACATTGCATCATATGTAATTTGAGTTGAATTTCATTTTTTTACAATTCACATATTCAAAGTATGATGTAGTATGGTAGAATGGTTACACAACTGTCCTCTAAAAGGAGAAAGACCTATGTTAAAGTTTCATCTCTGGCACCTACTCTCTATGTGACTTTGGATAAGCCATTGAATGTTTCAGTGCCCCTGGAAAATTTATAAGACCGTAAAGTACTAATCAACATTTTAATAGCAACTATAACTATCTTAGCAAAAGGCATTTAGCAGTGAAAGGGCAGGTAGGTGAAGCAGTGCATAAAATGTCAGGAATAGAGTCAGGAAGACTCAACTTTCTGAGTTCAAATCTGGCTTCAGACACTCACCTAGCCATTTAACCTTGAAGAAATCACTTAACCCTATTTGCCTCAGTTTATTCATCTGTAAAATGGGCTACAGAAGGAAATAGAAAACCTTTCCAATATCTTGGCCATGACAACCCCAAATGGAGTCAAAAAGAGTCAGACATAACTGAAATAACTTAATGACGGCAACAATAGCAGTGAAATGCTATGTTGGGCCTAAATTTTTTTTTTTTAATGACTATTTTATAGTCATAGAACTTTTATTTCTACATTTCATATCTTGAAGCAAAATTTCCCCTATTTTGTAAACATTTATTTTTTTTTATTTTAATTTTTTATTATAGCTTTTTATTTACAAAATATATGCATGGATACTTTTTAAACACTGACCCTTGCAAAACCTTCTGTTCCAACTTTTCCCCTCCTTTCCTCCATCCTCTCCCCTAGATGGTAGGTACTCCCATACATGTTAAATATGTTAAAGTATATATTAAATATAATATGTGTATACAAATTTATACAGTTATCTTGCTGCACAAGAAAGATCAAATCTAGAAAGAAGGTAAAAGACCCTGAGAAGGAAAACAAAAATGCAAGCAGACAAAACCAGGAGTGGTAATGTTATGTTGTGGTCCACACTCATTTCCCATAATTCTCCCTCTGAGTGTAGCTGATTCTCTTCATTACTGAACAATTGGAACTGGTTTGGATCATCTCATTGTTGAAGAAAGCCACATCCATCAGAATTGATCATCATATAGTATTGCTGTTGCCATATATAATGATCTCCTGGTTCTGTTCATTTCATTTAGAATCAGTTCATGTAAGTCTCTCCAAGCCTTTCTGAAATCATCCTGCTAATTGTTTCTTATAGAACAATAATATTCCACAATATTCATATTCTACAACTTATTCAGCCATTCTCCAATTGATGGGCATACATTCAATTTCCAGCTTCTAGACACTATAAAAAGGGCTGCCACAAACATTTTGGCACATACAGATCCCTTTCCCTTTTTTAAATTCTTTTTGGGATATAAGCCCAGTAGTAACACTGCTGGATCAAAGGATATGCACAGTATGATAACTTTTTGAGCATAATTCCAACTTGTTCTGCACAATGGTTGGATCTGTTTACAATTCCATTAGTAATGCATCAGTGTCCCAGTTTTCCCACATCCCCTCCAACATTCATCTTTATCTTTTCCTGTCATGTTAGCCAATCTGACAGATATGTAGTGGAATCTCAGAGTTGTCTTAATTTGCATTTCTCTGATCAATAATGAAATATTTGGAGTACCTTTTCAAATGACTAGAAATAGTTTCAATTTCTTCATCTGAAAATTGTCTGTTCATATCCTTGGACCCTTTATCAATTGGAGAATGGCTTGGTAATCATTTATTCTTTCAAAAAATATTCATCAAGCATCTACTTCAGATCAGGTACTGAGCCTAATAAAAATACACCATTTTCTTGTTCTTAGGGCACTTTCATGCTTGTGGACTTCCATCAAAACTCAGTGTGCTATCTTGATTTTATGTCCTATTATTGGAACCATCTGTGTTAAATCAGTGGTGAGGAACACAAACCTCATTTATGACATTATACCTAAGGAAAAGGTAAACTACTTTATGACAACGGACTTTGAATGTAGTTTCCAAAAAAGCATTGTTGAAAAATCATTGTATCTAAGATGAAGAATAAAGAGGAGTGGATTTAAAGTCAGAAAAAAAAAAAAAGATTACTGATCTAGTTCTTCCATTAAAAATTTCAGCCTCATAGAATATTTAATTTAAAAGGATTCATACATCAAATGCAATGTAAATTTCTGTAAGAAAATCTTTTGCAATATCCTCAACAAGTTGCTCCCCTTTTCCCTTCCTTGACATACCTTAACAAAGGGTAATGGGGGAATAGTTCAAATTTTTGGTATATTTTCTTCATATTAAGCTAAATTCTGCCTCTCCTTAATTTCCATCCATCACTCTTGTCTCTTGGGGCCAAGTAGATCAATTCTGGTCCTTTTCCTCTTTGACATTCTTCCACGTATTTGATGAGAATGATTATTGTTAACTGATCTGAATATTTCATAAGCTTCAGTTACCTTAACCTGGTCATACTTCTTTAAACGTGTTGCATCATGCCTTATTCCTTTTATCAGCCAGAAATAGAACAGTGATTATTTAAAAGGAAAAGTAGAATGAGGTTATTCCCCTTTAACCATCTGCTACTGATCTATGCAGTATGACATGCATTACATTGATCCTTTATTACAGCAAAATTTTCACATTATTTTTACAGTATCTATTATCTAGCTCCATATTTAATTTAAAAATTATTTTTTTTTCTTGTTTACAAAAGAACAAACTAATGGCATAGGTAATAAAGAGCTAATTTGGATGCCAGAAGGCCCTAGATTCAAGTCTCATTTTTATGTTTATGATCTAGGCAACTCTCTAAGTTTATATTTTAAGATTTTGCTAGTCCCTAAGACTGTATATTAATAGGGATAGACACAGTTTCTTTATTCGGTGTTCTAGAATTAAAAAAAAAAAACACTATGTGGTTGCTTTTCCTGCATGGAAGTTTATATTTCTGATAAATTCGATTTCATTGAATTTGACTCATTTTTCTCAACTCAAGATTAGAGCAGATAAGATTTTGACTTATTTACTATATTGCTCCAATATGTGTCATATAAAAATCTATAAGATTTGCACTTATGCCTTCACCCAAGTTACAGATAAAAATATCAATTAATAAAGGATTAAGGACAGAACCATAAGGTACACTGTTAGAAGCTGCTTTCGAAGTTAACATCAACTATGGGTAAATTATTTCAAGTGGTTTCAAGCCTACTAACTTTAAACTTATTTTTTTCCCCATCTTGTCCTCAAGTAAAAAAAAAAAATGAAGCATTTTGTTGAGAGTTTCTCTTTCTGAAACTGAGGTAAAGTATATCAAAAGTTTTCACTACTATATTTTTTTTTCTTGAATTGTCAAAAAAGAAAATGAAGTTGTTTTGTGTGATTGTACCTGAAGCTATGTTGGCTTACTATTCCCTTTATAACGTTAAAAACTGTTTGATAGCATCTTCTAGAATTTTAGCAGGAATAAAATCTGCTATAAATCATCAAATTTATAGAAACTTCTTCCTTCTTTTCTATGGGTTTTTTGAAAGTTTATATAATATTTGCCTTCTTACTGATCTCCACTACCCTCCAAATTCCCCTATGAAATTTCTGAAATCACAGAGAGTATCTTATCAACTAAAAGTACTTAGTCTTCAAGTTCTTTAAGTGCCCCAAAATGCATTTTGGCTGGGCTTCATAACTTGAAATCATTGAGGGCAGTCACAAGCTACTCTTTTAATATCTTCTTACTCATGTCTCTTTTCAATTTTGTAGTAACCATTTTATTCCGTTCTTTCTACCCAAAGACCATTTGTTCTGGCAGTTATAATAGACAAAGATGTTTTGGAAATTTTGCCTTCTCTTTATCATCTGTTATCATTCTCTCATCCACTTTGAACTACAGTCCTTTTACTTTCAATTTCATTTTACTCTCAAGTTAGCACAAAAAGCAATTTTTGTTATCTTTATTATTTACTGTTTAATCTCAGTTCTTACCACTGATATTATGCTTTTTTCCTTGTTATTGTCTGTTTGCTTATTCTCCCTTATCATTCTTTGTTCCCATGTCTAAGTATGTCTTTTAAATACTTTTTTTTTTGTTTGCTGATAGAATTGTTATGTGATCTCACTTAAGTCATTTAAATAGACTTTAGACTCACAAACCAAGAGATTCTTACTAGAATTTTCTACAAAACCACACATGAAGACTATCTGATTCAGAGATGGGTGTGTAGAGAATGTCAACGAAAATCATTTCCTATTATAAATTCACAAGATATGTTGATAGTTTGGAACTTGAACAAAAAAAAAATCATAGGAAAAAATTGTATCTTTTCTTCAAATACTTGAGGGCATTCCATGATGAGAAAGAAATATAGCTGATATGTTTGACCTAAAATAGAACTGGAAGTAATGGATATAAATGTCTGAGAGGCAATAAAAGAAAAAAAAAAAAAGGAACAGAAAATAAATGCATAATGATTAGAGCCAGCCAAATGCAAAATTGCATGTCTCAGGAGGCAATAATTCCATACTCAACTGAGGTCTCAAGCAAGGGCTGCTATGTTACAGATAGATTTCTTTTCCAGATATGTGTTGGATTAGATTGGTGCTAAGATTCCTTGAATATCTGAGATTCTGTGATGCATATGGAGAACAATGGTGGAAATAAATCAAAATTGGTAAAAGTATTGAAAATCAAATAGCAATTTACATTCACTTTAGTGTGTCTAATGTAAGCATTTCACTATTAACACACTTCTATGAATTACAAAAAGTAAAAATATTGCTCAGAATAAACTAGTTTCTAGAATGGTGGGTGATTATGCATTCATTAAAGGCTGGAATGAGACTTAAAGACAAACTAAGATTAAGATGGAAGAGAAAAAGGAAACTCCAAAGAAATGAAAGGCCTTGTTTCTGATATTGATTCTGAACCTTAATGATAGATAACAAAAAGGAAAATTCCCCCAAATTGCTTATATTTTGCATAACTTTACATATACAAATGGTATCATATTTCTTATCTTCTCAATGAATGAAGCAGGTATTGGCAGAAGAGAATTTGGAACTAATTACATAAATAAATAAAATAAATAGAACATTCCTGTTTTTTGGTAAAATGTGGTTGACTATTGCAAGAAATTTACCTCCCAGTATTTTTGTTGTCATGTTGAGAGAAACATATCATTAGCTAAAAAGAAAGACTACTCTTGATAATTTGAACATCTCCAGCTGTGAATGACTTTTTTCTGATTTCATGTATTTTGTTAGAACAGTTTGCTTGTATTTTGCTTGCTGGTGTCTTCCAAACAGGTGGTAAGAGAGAATATTATTTATTATAATTGTGTTTTCTTCATTTCTATTTTAAAAACATTCCCACTTTCATTTAATAGCATGTGTGAGACTCTGGCTAGTCATGATTCAGTGAAAACAGGGACACATGAACAGCAGACTATGGTCCCCAAATGTTCCTTCATAACTGCAGGTAACTAAAAATGCTGCTACAGTAATAAACAATCCAATTAAATATTGTCTCTAGTTTCCAGAAGAAAGCAAATTAATGTAGTTGTTGTAAAGATCATTTCATAATTTTATTTCCTTGTTAAACCAATTACTGTATTTAGCATCACAAAAGACTAAAAATGGACTAACCTAGAGTATTATCACTATAATTTGGCCAGTACTGCACACCATTTCATTATATAATGTCATCAAGTTGAATGATGGGATTGCAGTCCTTCCAAATTATATTTAATGATCCTAATGTTAAAAAGAAAGCATCTGCTAACAACATAAATTAAGTACAAATAAAAGAATAAAGATGGTGAGCATATGGGAAAAACTATAAAAGTCAATGCTTCTGATTTTCAGTCAAGTGCCCCTACTCTACTGGGACTCAGGAAAGCTGTCTACCCTGATTTTTTATGGCAGAAGATGCATACCATATCTTGACAACCACATATACTTTAAACTGTTAGAGAATTTCCATGAATTAGTGTCAATAGGATCAAACATCAGTAACCCAAAAAAAATGTTCCAAATAATTCATCACCAATAGACATTTATTAAATATCTATTACTAAATGTGCAAAACAAGCTTCTAGATGATAATAATATTTAAAAAAATACAAACATTGGTTTAACTCAAAAGCTGCTTACAATTTAGGTTAGACTCTATAATCTACAGGCTTAGAAAGGTAATAAAGAGGAAAATGTAACCTATTATAAAAATTAAAATTCATAGTATTGAGAGCAAGTCTTAAATAAAATAGGAAAAAAGGGATGAAGAACTATAGGTTGAGTATCTAGGTGGATGTATTTGGGAAGATCCCAAATGTTAGTTGGCCTAAACTACCTATTGAAGATTTATTGAACTTGTGAATCATCCAAAGGGAAGAACAAGATAACAGTGATTGTTCAGTAAAAAATAAATATGGCAAAACAGGAAAATCTAACATAAGAAAGTTAAGGATAATAAAATCATATTAAGTAATGTTTACTTATACACTTTCTTATTTGTTGCATATGTCAGTAAAAAGGCTTTCCTGTCAAAGAAATTTGAGAAACTGGTCCCTTGAAAATATTTTGAGTGCATTCAACAGAAATGGTTCTCCCTTTCTTTTTTTTTTTTTAAACTTAAATTTCAAGTTTTCTCAACTTCCTTGGTTTCCCAGTTGTATTAAATTTCATTTTGTGTCCTGATTTCCTAAAAATGGATATGAATTAGTAACTGAGATTTCTTTTGCCATTTTTCCATGGCAATTTGGCATTTTCAGTTATCAAGTGTCATGTAATGTAATGAAAGCTCAAAGAATCTGATAATCAGTAACACATAAAAGATATAATTTCCAAAAACTGACTCCTGCACACAAATGGCTCTAGATATGCTTAGATAGAAACTAATTAGCTGTATTACTTTGTATAAGTCACTTCATCTCTATGGAAAAAAGAATAAATTAAAAGTCCCCAATTAAATAACAAATTAGTAATTTTGAAGCTCAATATTAATAAAATAAAAACTAAGAAAACTAACAAACTAATAAATAAAACTAAGGGTTATTTTTATGGGAAAAAACTAACAAAATAGATAAATCTTTGCTTAATTTCATCAGAAAAAGGAAAGAAAAAAACCTAATCATCAGCATCAAAAATGAAAGGGATACATTTACCACTAATGAAATAAATTAAAGCAATAACTAAGAGCTGTTTTGCTCAACTCTGTAGCAGCAAGTCTGACAATCTAAATAAAATAGATGAATATTTACAAAAATATAAATTGTCAAAGTTAACAGAAGAGGAAACAAAATACTTAAATAATCTCATTTTAGAAAAAAAAAGAACTTGAAAAGAATCAGGAAAACAAGGATCATATTCTGCCTTTCACACCCTGCCTTATTACCCTTCCTAATCATTCACATTCTCAGTCAACTCTTAGATCAACTTAGGTAAGTTACCAGAAAGGTGCTCATTTTAATCAGCAAAGTGACTTTTCCATACTGTAATTTACATAGAATGATAAAATCACATCTAAGCCATTGATTAAGGGAAGAAAAAATCTCTTTTTTACTTGACTCCCTTAACTTATTTCTTCAGTCTAAAAGTTTTTTTACAATTTTTTTTTCTTATAGAGAATGATGAACCAGGTCCAGCACAATTCTACCTAGATTTTTTTTTTTTTTATCAAGGGCTTGGTTTGTTTATCAAATATGAAGATGATTTGAATATGGTAGAGAAAGCTAAAATAGACCTTAACTCATTAAAATGATTAATACATAATATTATATAGGGATAAATGTAAATTCCTCTCTAGGATTCAAAATATCAGAAGGTATGTGTAGAATGAGTGAAACATGAATAGATAAAATTTAATGTAAAATATTCATTGAGGTTATCCATGCTAATTTTCTAGAAGAATGAAAAGTGTACATAATTTGTAGAAATATAGTATCTAGAATAGAGAGTATATTAAGATGCAAACAAGATTAGAAGGGAAGCAACAAACTGGGAAAACATCTTCACAGTTAAAGGTTCTGATAAAGGCCTCATTTCCAAAATATATAGAGAACTGACTCAAATTTATAAGAAATCAAGCCATTCTCCAATTGATAAATGGTCAAAGGATATGAACAGACAATTTTCAGAGGATGAAATTGAAACTATTACCACTCATATGAAAGAATGTTCCAAATCATTATTGATCAGAGAAATGCAAATTAAGACAACTCTGAGATATCACTACACACCTGTCAGATTGGCTAAGATGACAGGAAAAAATAATGATGAATGTTGGAGGGGATGCGGGAAAACTGGGACACTGATGCATTGTTGGTGGAGTTGTGAACGAATCCAACCATTCTGGAGAGCAATCTGGAATTATTCCCAAAAAGTTATCAAATTGTGCATACCCTTTGATCCAGCAGTGTTTCTATTGGGCTTATACCCCAAAGAAATACTAAAGAAGGGAAAGGGACCTGTATGTGCCAAAATGTTTGTAGCAGCCCTATTCGTAGTGGCTAGAAACTGGAAAATGAATGGATGCCCATCAATTGGAGAATGGCTGGGTAAATTGTGGTATATGAATGTTATGGAATATTATTGTTCTGTAAGAAATGACCAGCAGGATGAATACAGAGAGGACTGGCGAGACTTACATGAACTGATGCTAAGTGAAATGAGCAGAACCAGGAGGTCATTATACACTTCGACAACGATATTGTATGAGGACATATTTTGATGGAAGTGGATTTCTTTGACAAAGAGACCTAACTGAGTTTCAATTGATAAATGACAGACAAAAGCAGCTACACCCAAAGAAAGAACACTGGGAAACGAATGTGAACTATCTGCATTTTTGTTTTTTTTCCCGGGTTATTTATACTATGCAACAAGAGAACTGTTCGGTTCTGCAAACATATATTGTATCTAGGATATACTGCAACATATCCAACATATAAAGGACTGCTTGCCATCTAGGGAAGGAGGTGGAGGGAGGGAGGGGAAAAAATTGGAACAGAAACAAGTGCAAAGGATAATATTGTAAAAAAAAAATTACCCTGGCATGGATTCTATCAATATAAAGTAATTATTAAATAAAAATTAAAAAAAAAAAAAAGAGACAGTATATTATGGTCTTATGTTCTAACCCTTTCAGACACCTTCTAATGTTGTATGTGGCACTGAAATGGCATTTATAAGTGAGAACTTGTCCAAAGTTTTGAGGACTGAGGTGATAAGATTTAAATTCATTGTATGAGAGAATCAGTCAAAAGAACTAAGGATTTTAGCCTATAGTATAAGAAAAAAAAAAAAAAACTTCAGGGAGATATGATATATTATTTCTCTCTTTTTTTTTCTGTCTCTGTATCTATGTCTCTGTCTTTTTTTGTCTCTCTGTCTCTGTGCCTCTGTATCTCTGTGTCTTTCTGTCTCTGTCTTTTATTCTTTCTATCTCTTTGTCTTTCTATCCCTAGCTCTCTGTTTGTCTCCCTCTCGGAGTGAGACGATGAGGGATTCTATATCATATACTTTTTCCATTGTGTTCAAATACAGGCACAAATGAAGTTAAAGATCAAAATGCCCACATGATTGATTTTGAATAACTGTATAAAAAGTTTGGTTGATTTTCACCACCACCCCCATACTCTTATATTATGTGTATACTATGTGTAATTAATGTTCAGAAAATAAAGAAAAACAGAAAAGAAAAAAAATTTGGAAAATATTAATGTTTTTAAACTATTAATTATTAAGAAACTTTATAAGCTTAGTCACTTATTTATTCTGTGTGACTTGCCTGTATTTAAAATACAAAATGCTTTACTTTATTTCCTGTAAATATAGTTTTCTAAAATTCTCCATGTTTAGCGCTATGGCCATCATCTTTATTAAGAATTTATGAAATAACATGTTAGAAAGCATCAACCAAGTAACAGATTTCCATTTTGAAAAGTGTTTTGATGCCTGGATACATTTAAATAAGAAATTAAAAAGGCAAATGGAAGTGTAGATTTAGTTTACATCCTGCTATCAGGTTTTACAAAAGCCATGAGTTTTTGAACCTAAGATTTTTAACCTCCTCTGTACTTAGAATAACCAATTTACTTGCTTCAGATGATCTTGAATAGAGGCTAGGCTCATGCAGTGACAGTGACTCAGATAAATATACAGTTCCCAAACTGCACTGCCTTATAATCCATCAAAGCAATTTTAAAATCAATTTGATATTTGACAGGGAGCCAATGCAGTTCCCTTAGGATGGTAGTGACATGCTGAGGCCACTTAGTGTGAATAAAATTCTGACGGCAGTATTTTACACAAGTTGGAGCTTCTGCAGCATTCTAGAAGAGCATTAAAATAAGCATTAAAATAATCTAATCTAGAGGTCAAAGTAGCATTACCTATTGTCTTAGCATCAGTAGGGAAGCATTCAAGTATGAGTTTATTTTATTTTATTAGAATGGTGATTAAAATTAAGTTCCTCTCAAAGATGTGAAATAATGATTCAAAGACAAAACCCAATTGTAAGTTACCTGCCAAATGTTTAGTAAAGGTGGAATGACTACTATTATTAATTTCAACAGAGTCAGGAAGCTTCAGGACATAACATAGATTGACCAGCAATTCCATTTTAACCATTATGATATCATCTTTAATATATATATATATATATATATCAAGATATAGTACTGAATGTAGTGTGTTACATCTTAGATAATTTTGTGACACCCAAAAATGCTTTCAAGAGAAGATATTAGATTGTATCCTTTTTAGTAATTTTCATCAGTATTAATATTAAGTATTTTAATTAAACAGCAGACTTTGATAAACCTTGGTGCACTGGTACTAACACAATGTATTTAATTTTTCCAGGCAACTCCAAACATGTACCCTACAAAGTCCAAGAACAATGGTCTAAAACCTTTCAAACAACCAGCTTCAGGAGGGGGTAAAATGTCTTCAGGCTACAAATAGTCAACAAGTATTAGACCTTTCAGGCAAGCACAACTGATTATGGGATGCCTTGCAAGAATTTTGATCACTACTCTTTCTCCATGTTAGTAATAGCATTCCCAGAAACAAACAAACAAACATACAAACAAACAGCAATAATACCACCAAAAAAAATAAACAAACAAAAAGACTATGGACATTTTGAGACTTTTTTTTATAATTATTTTCCTTCTTCCCCCACTCCTTATCCAGTGATGGCACTACTCTCTTGTGCCTAAAGATACTAAGCAGTCACATCATTGTTTTTTTTACTTTGAATTTGCTGTAATACCTCCTCTCCCCATAATCAGGAAAACTGGACCTATTGTTTATCTTCCCCTCTTTTTGAACCAAAACTGGATTATCTTATATTGTGTTATTCTCATTTGTGATCTGTGTTTTTTATAGCCATCACTTTAACCAAAGTTCAGGGCGCTGCCAGTTTTAGCATAAAAAGAAAAGTGCTTTACATAAATTCTAATTAATAGTATGACTAATGTTACCTGAACTATATAAAAGAGACACAAACTTACCAGACAATTTTGCTTTTGTCATAGAATATGCTCAGTTTGTAATTGAACTAGAAAAGAAATTCCTTATAAGTTGATGAAGTCTTAGAAAGCCCCTGTTTTTATACTACATAGTGCTGAGCCCCAGAATAGAGACTTCTATTTTCTACCAAATGAAATGGAAATTCCTTATGCTGTTATTTAAGTCATTTAAACATTTAACTCCGATCTGTCTTTCCTTTCTTATGTCCACTCTATATTCTAGCCAAATTAGATTACTATTATATCATAGTCTCTTCCCATCTTGCCCTATTCTTTAATTGGAAATACATTATTACATCCAGTTTCATCTTTTGTATGAAGATGTTAAATGCAACAGCTAATGTTCTTCCTCCTAAACAACATTATATTTAACTGCTTTGTTCCCATTGCTCCACCTAGTCCTTAGACTTATATCCCATTTTTACCTATCAAAATTCCTTCCTTCCTTCCTCTCTTTCTTCCTTTCTTCTTTCCTCCCTTCCTTCTTCCTTCCCTTTTTTCCTTCCTTCCTTCCATGCTTATTTCAATTGTTTTCCTGACAAACCTTTATGTTTTTTATTCTTTCCCTTTTCTCTGCAACTGATGATGTCATATTATTCCCCTCTCAATTTGTCATTATATTTTTTTTCTTAATTTTCTCCTCTCCTCAGTAATCAGAGCCCACTCCCTCTCAAAATTATTTATATTTGTTGTGTATATGTTGGAGTATCATCCTAGTAGAATAAAAGTTCTTCAAGGGCAAAGGTTATTCTCTTCTTGTCTCCATACTCTCAATGCCAAGTAGGATGCTTTATACTCATAATAAATCATTGTTGAATGAAGTTGAATGATTTTATGTAACATCAAAAATTTAATGTTAGATTTAATGCTAGACCCTAGAGGTCACCAAAACCAATACCTTAACTTTAAAGACAAGAAAACTGAGGTTTAAAGAGATTAAATGACTTGTCTAATTTCACAGATGCCATATTAGAGCTAGAATCAGTCACATACTTTAATTGCAAATCCAGCACTCTTTCCATCATATCAATCTATATTTCAAGGTAGTTACTGAATATCTTCACTCTAAAGTAACTAAAGAACTTCAAGAGCATCTAGAACTCATATTTACAGCTCACTTCGTTTATAAACTACTTTTCACAAAAGATACCTGTGAAATAGGTTACATTAATATAATTAGTATAAGATCTCTTCAGAGAATCTTTTTTATACTTTTTGCAGAAAGTTTGTTTGCAGAAAGTTTGCAGAAAGACTGTTGTAGTACCCTATATATCCAACTAGTAAAACCTGGATAATAAATCACCTAATAAACATTTCAAATTAATATCCTAGAGTCATCTAGAATTCAATATATCTGTGTTTGAATTCATTATCCTGAATTTTCTCAAAACCTCTCTATTTCTGCCAAAGCAATCTCATTCTTTCATCTTTTGAGGCTGATGATTTCTGCATTACTTTAGATTCCTCACTAGTAAGGGAGACTCATTCCATATATCCAATCAGTTGTCACATCTTTCAATTTCTACTTTGGCTTTTTTCATATCTAACTCCTTTCCCCAATTTATGCAACTATCATCTTATTTTTGATCCTCATTACTTCTTCCCTCAATTATTAAAACTGCATCCTACTTGGTCTACTGTCTTAAATCTTTAACTAATCCACTTAGATCTGCATATAACTATTAAAATAATTTTCTTTAAACATGTCTTCAACCATGTTACTTCTCTATTTAATCAACTCTAGTACTTTTCTATTGCTTCTAGGATGAAATATAAGTCCTTTGGGTTAGATTCTAAAATCATAAATGACTTGTCCCCAATGTGTCTTTCCATTTTCATTGGATATTTCTCTCTCTCTCTCACACCATTCAACTTTTTTTTTTTTTTTTCTGTTGCTCATATGTTATACATCAATTCCCATCCCTTCTGTTTTAGCACTGACTTTCTCTCTGTCTGAAGTGCATTTTCTCTAAACTCTGTTCCAAAAATTTCCTTCTTCTTTTAAGAAGCAATTCCTAGTTTCATCTTTTGTATGAAGATATTAAGCCCAACAGCTAATGTTCTTCCTCCCAAACAGCATTATCTTTAACTACTTTGTTCATATTTGCATTTATTTAATGTATGATTCTCTAGTATTTATATGTAAGAATTATGTATCCATGTGTTTTTATATGTAGGTAGGCATATATGTATATGTTTTCTCTCACATTAGAATGTAAGTTTTTTGTGTGGAAGGATTGTTTAATTCTTTGTTCTTATAAACTAGCACTCAGCAGAATACCTAGCACAAAATATATACTTAAAAAAAGATTTACTGATTTATTTATAATTATCCCTCTTTTACTAATTAAACTGAGGCTTCAGAAGATGAAGTATGCTTACTATTTATATATCCAGCAAAGGACTAAGCCAGAGCTGCTGATATCTCTGGGATTTTGTATGGCACAAAATGAAAGCAAGCTACTTTATTTGATCTATTGTCAAACCAGGTTATTTGTTCTATGCCATGAACTCCAAACGATACTGGGAGAACACCTAAGCACGTACAATGATATGATCTATAAGCCCAAGTTTATAGCTTCAAATGAAATATGTTTTTAAATAGCTACAGAATGTAGTGCCAACAGATACCAAGGGGAAAAGGTAGTGCATTAATGATGAAGTGTCAGCTTTTGATATTAATTTCCATTCCAGACAGATCAATACCAACATTTTAATCTTGTTGATTAATTAATGTTTTTCCATCCTACTCATTTCATAGTCTAACATCTTGTTTAGGATAAATATATTATATGAGTGATATTACTACTATCCAGTGTAGAACAAGACATCTAAATTTTTCTTTATCTTTAATGTTTCTCTGCTTAAATATACTTCAAGAAATCCAAAGGAAGAAAGCTTTCTTAGTTAGAAAGAATAAATTAAGTACTAATGTTTAAAAAATATGAAAACCAAGCAATTCAATTAAACAAATATTTATCAAATGCTACAATTTGCAAACAATTCTTCTAGTTTGTAGGAATAAAAGGATACAAAAACCACAGACCCTATTTTCAAGATTCTTATAGTCTAATGATAGGGGAAGAAGAATGTACATATAAACATTAGGATGATTCAACTGAAGTCATGTTATGTACAAAGACAAAAACCTGAGCTATCGCTCAGCAATTTATTGCTTATAATGTTATTAGCTCACCAGTCTTTTTTCCTTTAATAGGATCTGATTTTTTTCAGCTTGCATTGACTGTTCTATTGGGAACTATTTAAGGGACTAGATATATAAATACTGAAGTCTTAAGATGAAGGGAATAATTTTCTAAATCTTGCCAATATTGGGAATGACCGTCGGTTCTCAAAGTCTGTTCAAAAGTTAGATGAGCTCTAGCAGTATCTTCATTGATGAAAAGGCTTCAAATAAAGTCCTAAAAACAAACTCTATACACGTATACATTTACACAGATGCACTTAGATGATATATGTGCATTCCATATAAACATGTGTATATATGTATCTATTTTAGATACATATATATGTATATAACATACATATATACATACATATACATATGTGTGTGTGTATCACTGTCTCCCCCAGTTTAATGCTATGTGCACATTTATTATTATTAATTATTTTATATATGACTTTATTGAAATCACTGATAAAATGACATTTAATCAGAATGACATCTATCTATTAACAGGTAGTTTTTGGTAGCTCTTGCCAATCATATAGTTCAAACCAATTTAACTTGTTCATGAAAATTTACTAATATATTTGGTTAGAAAACTCATCCAAAAGGTTAGATAATGGATAATCACCATGATATTAGGATTATTCATGTTGGTTCTTTATCAATTCTTTTCCTTTTTTAAGAGTGAAAATATAAACTTTTTAATAAACTTTATTAGAGTTGTAACAAACATTGATTTCAAAATTACTGGGGCAGCTAGTTGGTGCAGTAGATAGAGCACCAACCCTGAAGTCAGCAGGACCTGAGTTCAAATCTGGCTTCAGACACTTAATGCTTCCTAGCTGTGTGATCCTAGAAAAGTCACTTAACCCCAATTGCCACAGCAAAAAAAAAAAAAAAAAAAAAAAAAAAATCAAAATTACTGATTTTCATTTTGAATAGTCAATTCTTGTAAATCTTTAAAAAAATTGGAAATCCATTTTCCTTTCCATTCATGATCTAAATCTTTTTTTCAAGACAATTTTTGTTTTCCAACAGAAACGATTAAGATACATATGCATTTATTTGGGCATCATTCCAGATTGTTTTCCAAAATGGTTCGATCATTTCATAATTCTACTAATAGTGAATGTGATCCATTTTTTTTCACATACCCTGTAACTTTTCTTGCTTTATCTTTCAATGATTTTAGCCAATCTGATAAGTGTAAAATTATATCAGAAGGTTGTTTTAATTTGCATTTCTCTAAATAATCATGAGTTAGAGTATTGTTATATAATTACATATTGTTTTTGTTTCTTCATTGAAATGTAATTGTGACAAGATAGGTATCATTGAATATTTCTAACCTACACCTGACTTCCCTTTTACAACTTTAAGTCATGAAAACCTACCTATCTCATGTCTTAATTCTTTCAATATTCTTATATAAGCCAAAGAATAATCTTTGGACATGTTGGTCCTCCTGTGTGAACCATCATATTGAAAGGAAGACCAAGACAGAAACTGAGAAAAAGAGAATGATTGCAAACTATCTAAAAACACAGTTACAAAGTAAAACACAGCTAGGACATAAGTTCAATTAGAATTCTTTTGAGAAATAAAGAAAAAAAAGTTTAAAGTGATGTTATGTAAATGAAAGTGAGTGCTACAATAAAGATTTATAAAAGAAAGAATTGTAGATCAAAGACTTAGAAGGAAAATTAAAAGATTAACATAAGAATAGAAAAGCAATAACATTTTTGAAAAATAGACTAAAGATTACAAAAGTTAATTAAGTAGGAAAATATTGTTAAAAGTCATTAGATAGAAAATAGAAGCAAATATGTTACTTCATATTTTTAATTGCTGAGAAAAGATCAAGAAGGAAAAATTTAAACATAACTAGCCTGTGAAATCTTTGTTTTTTTAAGTGATCATATTTTAGGAAATCATGAAAGAAAACTATCCAGCTTTCTTAGAATAAGAGGCCAAAGAGAACATATAATACTTATACCAATAATGTCTTGAATGAAATCCTACAAGAAAAATTCCAAGAAATATCTCAGTCAAATTCTTGAGTTTTTAGTCAAAATTAAGATCACACAAAGTTTTAGCAGCTATCACTATCAAAGGCAAAAGATATAGGCTTACAATAAAGAAGATACTTTTAACTGGATCTTTAAAGAAAGTGGTGATTTTCAAGAAATATTAATGAAAAAATATAACACAAAATAGAAACTTTAACATAAAAACACAAAATTCAATAGAAACATAAATAAAATACAAGGAAATATTTGAGAAAGACTAAATAAGTTTGAAATCTTTATATTATAATTGGTGGAAATGATACAATTCTCTAAAATTTCTAACAAGAACAGAAGTCAGATGGGGATTTAATTGAGACAGAGGGGCTGAAGGTACTTTTTGTATGTTTTTTTTTTTATTACAAAAGTAGAAAGGAAAATAAAGAGAAAAAGGAATATATAAGAGGAAAGGGATAAAGGAAAGGTGGAAAAAATTTTCACAAAAGAGGATAAACATGTTCTAATTATGAGAGAGAGATATGACTACACAAACAAGAGGGGGGACAGAGTCAGTAATATTTGAATACTTGTAAATTAAATTCCATTAATGGAAAAATGTTTCACCAATACAAGATAAAGGGGACACAGTTAAACAATGTTTTTTTCTCAAATTAAATAAATAAAAATGATCTGCAAATTTTCATGATCAGAGTTCAATATACTATATTAGTGTGATGTGGCCACCAAAGTAGTTAATTCATTAAATATCATCTTGAATATTATATTCTGATTTGGAAATCATAGCTTAAAATGATGTTAATCATGTGGATATGACCAAAAGAGGCCAACTAGAATGGTGTATCACCTAGAAACTATGTCATTTGAGGATCAGATAAAGTTATTGGGTATATTTGTTCTGGAAAAAATGAGTAATTGAGAACACACTGGCAAATTTTCACTTTTGTTAGAGATTTTATATTGATGTGATAGTATACTAACTATATTTGGTGAGGTAGAAATAATATGAATGGATAGAAGATAGAATGAACCAAAAAAAGAAAAAAGAAAGAAAAAGAAGATAGAAAAATAAAGGCAATTGACAGAAGTTTCAGAAATAAAACAAAAGATAAAAAAATTCTAACAATTACAGCTGTTCAAAAGTAAAATGGATTGCAATAGTTAGTGTTTCTCTCTTTGGAAGCACTCAATGATTTCCACAAGGCTGCAATGACCACTTGTCTGATATGTTAAAGTGGATAACCTTGATGTTTATAGATGAAGTTTTCAACACATTTAAGTGCAACTACATTAATTAATGACTTCAATGTTTACTATGAAATAGAACAGAAATAGATCACTCTTTATATTGCTAATTTCATTAGAAAATACTTCCCAGTCTCTCTAAAAAGTGTCTACTTGTCCAGTTTTCCAGTAATAAAAGTTTGTATTTTAACTACTGATCTAAATGACAAACTGAGCCTTGAGAAATTTCATATACCTTCCCTGAAAGGAAAGAAAATTGAGGACTTCTCATTTAAAATTATATTTCTGTATCTTTCCTGGATGCATTTGAGGTTGGAAAATATGCCTCAGGTTGACATTTTTAGCTAACAGATTTCATTCATTCTACTCATTTTTTTTACTTTTTAAAAAAAATATATACTATATTCATTTTTGTCAGTGAGAACAATTTTATTTCAATTTACTTCTCCTTTTCTTTGGCAGTAATTTCATGAAATTTGCTTTACTTTCAGTTGTTGGTCAAAGTTATTCTATCTTCTGCTAATTACATACATTTCTCACCTGAGCACAATTTTATCTACCCTTATAATTGTTCCTAGTTTTCTTCTTTGATAAAAAGAAGCCCAGAACAATCCTTGTTCCAATTTCCTCTTCTCACATCCATCACCCTCCACCCAAAGCATTACTAGCTGTTTGCATAATTTCTATGGTAATTACCCAAACAAATTGAAGTTCATATGACAAGACATCATTCTAGTTTCATGGATATTTCATCACATTTCCATTGTAGGGCCTCTCTCAAAGGTTTGATCACTTCAGTAAAATACTTTCATTGGAAAACTTGGAATCAGTATGATCATTTATGAAAGATGTGCAATCGTCTATATTATTGGATGTTCATAAAAATGCTGCCATAATTTTATCATTGTCTGAGAAATTTATTGATTTATTTTTATTTTTTCATTATCTCTTAATTGGTAAGATATTGTGAACAGAAAAAAGGATTTGCTGTTTAAAATTGCCCAGAACCTTTTGTTTGGGTCAGGTGGAAACTTGGATTGCCATATGATTTGTACATGCTTTTCTTCTAAGCATTATGAAGACAGTTGTGTTGAATATTTTATAAATAAAATCTTAGGCCAGAATAGAAAATTTTAAACTTCTAGCAACTAAATTCATATCTTGCCAAAATAAACAATCAAACAAGCAAAAAGACAGCTAAACATAGCTTTTCCCTTCCTCCTCTCCACTAATAATTACTATTCTCAATTGACAAGGCAGATAGATAGATAGATAGATAGACAGACAGACAGATAGATAAATGTATTACAATATAATTGGCTTCTTTAGTAATATGTGGATTATATTACATATACTCAAATATATTTTTCTTTGAATGGGTTTAAAGGACTGGCCAAGACTCAGAAAAAGAACATGGACAGTGCCGAGTCATTAAGAGGGAAATAGAGAATATCTAGGGAAGTTAAGTTGAGAGTGCCATAGAAGAGTTACAATTGCTGCAATATTAGATATTAGATACTTTAGGGGAAAAGGACAGCTTAAGATCCATATCTTAATCACTTTTATAATATTTAAAATGTCCTCTGCTAAGCCTTCCACTAAAGTACTACTGATGTCTCTTTATGGTAGTGAAATGAATCTGGTAAGATTTATATAGCACTTAAGGTTGGCAAATGGCTTCATAAATATTATTGCATTTGAGCTCCAAAATAATCCACTAAGGGAAGAACTATAGTATCAGGTACTTTTGTATAAGATGCCATTTCCATTTAACAGAAGAGCAAATGAAAATTTAAAGAGTGATTTGCTTATGGTCACTTGGATAGTGTGTATCTGTGTCAGGTTTCAAAATCAAATGTTCCTTCTAAAATCAAAAACTCCTGAACTAAACTAATCTCGGGTGGGAGGGAATCACATAGATACATTTCCATTAATTTGTGTAGAGGAAAAATAATTACATATTTATTTTTGTTAACCTCTTACTGACATTTAGTATTTTCTCCAATTATTTAATTATTTATATGGTTTTTGTTTTTTTTCTCATTTAATATTTTATTTTTCTTAATTTAATATAATATAATTTAACTTGTTTTTTCAATTTTGACTTCAAAATTCTCTTCATTGCTCCCCTCTCCTTTCCATTGAGAAGGGAAGCAATTTAACATAGATTATACACATGAAGTCATGCAGGACATATTTCTATATAAGCCATACTGTGAAATAAAACACAAGGGGAAAAAACAAGAAAAACAAAGAAAATAACCAAAAACTACCATTGATCTACATTCAGTCTCTACCAATTCTTTCTCTGGAGATAGATATCTCTTTTCATCATTAGTCCTATAGAATTTTCTTGCATTCTTGCTTTGCTGAGAATAATTTATTTACATTGGATCATCAAATAATCTTGCTATTATTATATACAATGTCCTCCTACTTCTGCTCATTTCACTTCATATCAGTTCATGAAAGTTTTTCCATGTTTTTCTGAGAGCACCCTGCTCATCATTTCTTAAAGCACAATAGTATTCCATCATAATCATATTCAACTTGTTCATCTTTTCCTAATTAATGAATATTCCCTCAATGTCCAATTCTTAGCCATCTAAAAAGTTGTTATAAATATGTTTATACATATATTTCCTTTTCCTTTTTTTTTCCTCTTTAGGTTACAAACTTGGGAGTGGTATTGGTTGTCAAAGAGTATCCATGATTTTATAGTCCTTTGAACTATATCAATAACAAAATCAACAGAAATCATATGATGGTTTCATTAATGCAGAAAAAGCTGTTGACAAAATACAACATCCATTCCTATTAAAAATATTATAGGATTGAGTAATAAAATGACCTATCCTTACAATGATGAGTAGTATGAATCTAAAATAATTGGCAAGCCTTCCCAAGGGTTTTTATTTGTCACAACTACTATTCAATATCATACAAAAAATGTTAGCAGTAAGAAAAGAATAAAAGAAATTGAAGGAGTTAGAAAATGCATTTAGGAAAGAAAACTATTAGTCTTTGATGATTAGATGATGGTATACACAGAGAATTATAGAAATATATTAAAAACTAGTTGCAATAATTAAAAATTTAAAAATGTTATCAAACTCACAACATGTGATGCGAAGGAACACAGATATAGATATATATATATATATATATATATATATATATATATATTTACAAAATAGAGACAGAGAGAAAGAGACGGACAGACAGACACAGACAGAGAACGACAGAAACAGAGATAGAGAGACACACACACACACACACACACAGAAAGAAAGAGAGAGAGAGAGAGAGAGAGAGAGAGAGAGGAAAGAGTGCCCTAGAAAAAAATACAAAATTGATTGATCTGGAAAAATAAAAGGTCAAGAATATCAAGAGAATGAATGGAAAAAAAGAAGTGAAGGAAGGTAATCTGGTTTAATTTAATACTTTAATTTAAATTTAAAAATAAAAAATAAAACTTTAAATGTTTTAATAGTTTTTGCACAAATAACATCAACAGAACCATGATTACAAGGAAAGAAGTAAGCTGGGAAGTTCTTTTGTTTGCTTGTTTTTGTTTTCATCCAGGATCTCTGATGAAGGCATCCTTTTTGGATATAGAGCTAGTTAAAACTTAATCAAAGTTATATAGATATATGAAGTCATTCTTCAAAATATAAATGATCAAGGCCTATAAATAAGCAGTCTTCAGAGAAAGAAATCAAAGCTTTCTATTGTCTTATTAAAATGTTATAAATCATTACTGATTAAATAAATGTAAATTGAACTGACTCTGAGGTACCAACTATCAAATTGACAATTCTGGCAAAAAAAAAAAAAAAAAGTAAAATGAATATTTTTAGGGACATGTAAAAACTGGGACACTATTGCCCTGTGGATGAAGTTGTGAACTGATCCAAACATTATGCAGAGCAATTGAGAATAATGCCTAAAATGCTACAATACTTTGCCTTTTGACTCAGGAATGCCATGACTAGGTATATATCCCAAAGAAATTAAAAGGGAAAATTATCTATTGATACAAAGACTTTTATAGTCATTCTTTCAGTGGTGGCAAGTAATTAGAAATTGGAGAGGCATGTCTATCAGTTGCAAAATGGCTGAACAAATTGTGGTATATGATTGAAATAGCACTATTGTGCTGTAAGAAATAACAAACGTATTATTTTAGAAAAACCTAGAAAGACTTATGTGAACTGATAAAAACTGAAGTGGGCAGAATGAGGAGAATATTGTACACAGTAATAGCACTATAGTATAATAATCAACTATGAATGATTTTACTATTCTCAGTAAAAGAATAAACCAAGGCAAAAAAAAAAAAATCATGATGGCAAATAATTTTATCCACATCAAAATAAAAAAAAAATGGACTCTGAATGAAAATCAAACCATACTATTTTAAAAAAATATATATATATATATTTTTCGCTTTATTTGTTGCTGTAAGGTTATTGTAGGTTTGGGATTCACATTCAATGGGCATAACTTTAAAGGGAATGAGTGAAATTTTATTACTGTCCAAAAATTTATTCAAACAAGACAGGGAAAAATAAAACATAACATAAAAGTAGTACACAATCAAAAAACACAGTGATTACAATAAATAAAATATAAATATAAGAAACAAACAAACAACATACAACATCATCATTCTGGAAAAACACCAACACCTGAGGTTCTTAGCTGGAGAATCCCTAGTCACTTGGTTTCAGAATGGAAGGGTTTCAGGCAGAGTGTCCCTACCCTCCTGGATGGAATTCCAAAAATGTCTATCCCACTATTGGGTTCATAAATGCTGAGAACAACAACAACAACAACAACAACAACAACAACAACAACAAAAAATACTATGCCAAATTTATCATATGATATATAACACTCTGGCTTCATAGAAATAGGGGCTTCCATCAAGGAGAAAAATTTATTCATTCCTTTGGCCAACAAGTTTCATTCAATGAATTGTCAAGATTTCCAGAGTGAACACATGCCAAAACTTAAAGAAATCTGTTAAATCAAGCACAAGGAAAATGACCTGCTTTTCCTATGTTTCCCTGTGTCTTATCAAATAATTGCAAGCATGTGCCATATTTATGTTTTCAGTATAAAGTTATATAAAAGGGCAGATAATCAAGGAAATTCCTTACAATCAAAGAAAATGCTCCAAGGACATGACCAAGACTTAGTAAGATTTCTTACAGTTCTAGATTTTTTGTTTGTTTGTTTGTTTGTTTTTGTTTTTGCTTTTTTTTTTTTTTTTACAACATGGCTAATAAGGAAATGTGGTTTACAGATTATACATTTATAACAGGTATCAAATTGCTTGCTTTCCCAGAAAGTAAATGCATGAGGAAAGAAGATAGTATGGAGCTCAAAATTTAAAAATAAAACAAATGTTAAGATTGTTTTACATGTAATTAGAAAAAAAAAGTAATCATTAAAAAACAAAAACTAGAATAATTCCTAGCCAAAAAAGGTATTGAAGATTGAAAAAAAATGCCATTAGATTTTGTGTAATGGGCTGAGGCTTGAGTTGGTGCACTGAGGTCCCAAGCACATGAAGCTAAATAGTAATTGGACCATACTCTATTAATATATAAGCTTGGAGAAAGAATGGCCCCTGCCCACTCTTTGTGCAAGTCCTGATGTGTTGTATAGGAAATGACGATTTTGGTGGGTGGAGGCAGGGGAGTGGAAGAGGAAGGGGAAGGAGAGACTTTTTGCATGGCCATTGCTACGGTTTGCTTAGCTCAGATCTCTCTCTGTTAGCTGGCTTCCCTTCGCAGCTGCCCATATTGCTATTGCAATTTTTCTTGCCCATATTGCTATCGCAATCCTTATTCACCTCTTCACTTCAATAAAGATTGAACATTTTTCCCTTAACCTGAATTCCTGACTCCTTCTGATTTTAAATATGCAGTCATTACAATTTTGCAAATAAGAAGTCATTGTTATCATGCCTATTTCTTTCAACTAAATTCTTAGAAATACATTGATGAAATGAAAAAGAATATTCACTGAAAAAATCAATCCCTTAAATAATACAATTGGTCAAATGTAAAAGAAAAAAAAGAATACACTGAAGAAAATAACACCTTGAAAAGTAGTTAATCAGACCAAAAAAGAGAAACAAAAGCTAAATGATGAAAATCATACATTAAAACCTGGAACCAGGAAAATGAAAGCTTATGACTCTATGAGATATCAATAATCAGTCAAACAAACTAAAATGAATTTAAAAAATGGAAGAAAATGTAAATATCTCATTGGAAAAACAGATGACTTAGAATATAAATCCAAAAGAGAGAGTTTAAGAATTATTGGTCACAATCAAAAAGAGAACCTGGATAGCATTCTTCAAGATATATCAGGAAAATTGTCCTGATATACTAGAACCAGAGGGTGAAATATTTATTGAAAGAATATATTCATCACCTCCAGAAAAAGATCCCAGAGGGTAGAACACCAAGAAACATTGTTGCAAAACTTTGGAACTATAATCTCAAGAAAAAAATACTTCAAGCTACCAGGAAAAAATCAAATATCAAGGAGTCACAGTCAAGATTATCCAAAATTGGACAGCTTTTTTTTTTTTTTTTTTTTTTTTTTTTTTTTTTTTACAATAAGGATCAGAGAGCTTGGGATACCAAATTCCAGGAGACAAAGGACCTGGGATTGCAAACAAGAATCAACTGCACTAGTAAACTGAGCATCATCTTTCAAGGGAAGAGATCTTCAATGAAGTAAGCGACTTTCAAACATTACTATTGAAAAAAACAGAACTAAACAGAAAATTTGATCTTCAAACACTAAATGCAAATGAAGCATAGAAAAGTAAATGGGAGAAAATTCACATCATTTAATGATTAAAATTTTTACATCTCTAGATGGAAAAATAATACTTGTAAATTTTGAGAACTTTATCTGTTATTGGGATAGTTGGAAGGGATATATATGGATGGATGGTATGGGTATAGATTCACTCTGATGCATGATGTAAAAAGAAGACATTAAAAGGTGAAAATTCTCCCTAAACTGGTCTACTTATTCAGTACCATACCAATTAAACTAACAAAAATTATTTTATACAGTTAGAAAAGAATTTTAAAAATCATGTTGAAGAAAAAAAGATCAAGAATATCAAGGGAATTAATAAAAAAATACAAAGATTGGTGGCTTATAAAGCAACAGTCATCAAAACCATTTGGTACTAAGAAATATTCCCACCTTTATGATATTAAAATAACTAGAGAAAGATCTCCAGGGCATTTAGTTATGAGCAAGAATTACTTAGCATGATAAAATATAGAAACTAAAAAAAAATAGGTATTCAATGAAATATCAAAATTTGTTTTTAATAATTCATATTATTTAAAGTATATTTAATGGTTTAATTATTCTACATTACTAATTATAAAATTCTAACTCTTGTTTCTCCTTATGTTGTTTTTGGCTTCTGTTTTTGACAGTCCCTTTTTCTCACATTTCTTGCCTTTTCAATTTAGTCTTTGTAAAAGACAAATCCCTTTAGAATAGAAAATAAACCTTGAGTAGCTTAAAAGAGATCTTCATTTTGTATAATTAAACTTATCTGCTAAGTTTTTGATTAACATAATTAAATATTATATTGACAATGAAAAAGGAACCTTGTAGTTAAGTAAAATTTGTGGGCAAAAGCTAGGACTAATAGCAGTATCAAAGGATGAAATAAGGAAAGAAGAGAAGGAAGGCAGAAAAGGAAGGAAGGAAACATGGAAGGAAGGAAAGAAGCAATACAATTTTTAAAAAATCATGATTAAATAGACCTAAGAAGTAATTATGGAATTTTGGGGATTTAACAAAAAGGAAATGAAAACTGTGAATGAAGATATATTATTATTATTATTATTTTTTATTGTAACTCCAGGTCCTAATGTATAGCCTGGAAAACAGCAGGTATTTTAAAAAATGATTATTGGGTGACCATAAGTGAAGAATGAATGAATGAATACAATAGAGTGAGTAATTCATTAAAAATCAGAGGATAAGGATTTGAATTCCAGTACTGCCATTATAGTACTGATGAAGAAATTTCCTTTCTTTGAGCCTTAGTTACTTCATAAAATGAGAGTACTTGAATAATGATCTCAAAATCTTTTCCAAATATAAACCCATGATCCTACAAATAACAAAAGAACAAAAGAAGTTTTCTTTCTATCCATTTTATCTTATTGCATTGGTTACTATCTATTTTTATTATTATTGTTTGTTATTCATTACTGGTTAATATACTATTACTATATAATAGTATTTATTTTATAATATCACTAGTTACTATTAACTATTTAATGGTTACTATTCATATCTCTTATTTGGCCTTTGCAAATATCTTTTTCAACTCTAAGAGAAGGTTTATTAAGGTTTCATACTCTATACAATATATTACACTACTTCACTTCATAATTATGAATTGGTCTTTAGTTTATTTACTTCATTCTGCATATGCTATTATCAGCTAAAATTTTAATTCCTTCCATTTGTTCATATGGTAATAAGCCCATGGAGAGAGGGCTGAATTGCATTTAGGGCACTTGACTCCTGTCTCAGCTTTGCCACTAGTGCAATTAATTATGTGTCCTTAGGCAGTCACTTCAGCACTCTGGATCCATTTTCTTAAGCCATGACAGTAAAATTTAGAAGCATATAAAGTTCCATACAACTCTAAAATCCTCACAAATCTATTCTATGTTTAAATCACCCCACCAACCCCAGTTTTTTCCCAATTTGTTATTATAGTCACAAATCTCTGTAAAGAATAATTTTAAGTTTTTTTTTTTTTTTGTCATTAGAATTTTGTCCACAAAGAATATATCGTCCATTTACTACCACTATGCTCTAAAGTAGCAGCAATTTATTTAATCTTTGTAAATATAGTATATTGTCCTTATAACCCTGGACCAACATTTCAGTCAATCGATGCTACCTGATAATCTCTTCAATATCTCAGAGCAGGTGTTTGATAATTATAATTTCACTCTAATCTTGTGTATGTCACCAGATGTTCTGACATCTGTCTAAAGATATGTCTCTTTGAGAAAGTATTTGCCAAACAAATAATTTGGCTCATTTGTTCCCATCCAGGTGCAACTTGCTTTTTTTTTTTTTTTTTTTTTTAATTTTACTGTCACCTTTATGAATATCATTAATTTAGAAAAGTATGTAATAAGTGATAAAACTAAAGACAAGAATTTTAATACAGTCATGCATTTTACAAGCTAAAATTTTCATTCAATCTCTAGTTCTAGGAAATTATAGGTTATTATCAATTTTTTTCCATCTTCACTAGGCAGAAACTATTTTTTCCCACTCCTGATCAAGGGAAAAGTACGTTTTGAGTCAACAATACAATCTTCAATCATTTGCAGTTATTTCATATTTTGCTCTCTGGTACTACTTCTCAGATTGTTATGCTCATCATGCATGTATTATTTTCTTTAAGGAAAGAAGGCACAAACAAAATTAACAACAATAGAGAGACTTGCTTGACTATCTTCCTTTTAGTAAGTGTAGTCATTTTGAAAGTACTTTATGAATTGAAAATATTTGAGGGAGAAGCCAAGATTGGGACTTGCTGAGCTTTCCTCCAAAACCTTCCAAATACTTTTTAAATTATGACTAAAAACAAGTTATAAAGCAAAAGGATGGAGTGAAACAATTTTCTGATACAAGACAACTTAGAAGATTGTCAAAAATGGTATTTGTTTTAGGGTAAATGAAGGATTGTCCAGCACAGACTGCTCAAGCAGAGATAGGCTTCCAGCAAAGCAGGTCGAAGGCATTGGGGGGTGAGGTGGGAGTGGGGTGGGGAGGGGAGAGTGGGAACAAAAGCAGTGGAGATAGTAGGAGATTCTGGATCTTTTAGTTTAGACGTTGTAAGTGAGCCAGAGAATTCATTACAAGTAGATTACAGGGATCCTTTACTGGCATGAAAGGCATGACTCAATTGCATTGCTTTTACTTGGATCTGAGTCACAGCCCTGGGTTTCAATTCCAAAAACTAGCACACCAGAACTTGCAGCCTCAGGACAAAGGAGAATATGGTCAGAGTTCAAGGGTTCTTATGATCAGTCACAGACCAGATACAATACAGTAAAGAATTAAACATACATTTCCCCTAGATCATACTGACTTAAAAAAAAAAAAAAAAAACCTGCAAATGTATAGGTCTCCAGAAGTATGTCTGAAAACAATTGATCCCCCCCACAAAAGTACAGTGCCCCTTCCACTGAAAACAGAGTTGATCTTTATAGCACAAAGTTAAATTTTAAGAAATTAACTGGGGAATGAGCCAAGAGCAGAAAAAAAAAATCCTGACTATAGAAAGTTATTATGGTTATCAGGAAGATCCAAAAACAAACTCGGAAGACAACAAAGTCAAAATTCCTAAATCCAAAATCTCCAATGAAAATATGAATTGCTGTTAAGCCAAATAAAAGTTCAAAAGGGATTTTTAAATTCATATAAGAAAGATAGAGAAAAATGGGGAGAGAAATAAGAAAGATGCAAGAAAATCATGTGGGGGGAGAGTCAAGAGTTTAGCAAGAGAGCCACAAAAAGTGAAGAAAACAAGATCTGAAAAAAAAAATAAAACAGAATAGGCTAAACGATAAAAGAGTTAAAAAAAAATCCAATGAAGAAAAGAATGCCTTGAAAAAAAGCATAAGCTAAAAAAAAAAAAAAAAAAAAAAAACAAATGATATAAAAAAATCACTGAAGGAAAGTCCTTTCTATGCCCAAATGGCAACTCAAATTGTGCATACCTTTTGATCCAACAATATCACAACCATATCTTTATCATAAAAAGATCATATAAAAGAAAAAAAAAAGGACCTACATCTGAAAAAAAAATTAAAGCAGTCCTTTTTATGGTGGCAGAGCATTAGAAACTGAGATTCTTGTCAGTTGGGAATTAGCTGAACAAGTTGTAGTATATAATGGTAGAGGAATATTATTGTGTAATAAGAAATAATGAGCAGTAGGGTTTCGGAAAAACCTGGGAAGATTTGTACAAAATGGTAGTGAAATGAATAGAACCAGCAAAACATTATACAGAAAAATCACAACATTTCGTGGTGATCAAGAATGAATGATTTAGCTCTTGTCAATAATACAATAACCCAAGACAATTATAAATATTCATGATGGAAAATGTTATCCATATTCACATAAATAATGAATGGTCTCTGAATTATAAGTCAAAGCATGCTTTTTCCTTACTTAATTCTTTTGTCTTTTTAAAAAATATATATTTCTTCTTTTACAGTTGTGATTAACATGGAAAGTGATTATATGGAAAGAAATTAACATGGTTACATTATTGTTCATATAAATTGAACTTATATAAAATTGCTTACCATTTAAGGGAGAGGGGAAAAAAGGAAGAAAGGGCAAAAAATTTGGAACTCAAAATCTTACAAAAGCAGATGGTAAAAATTGTCTATACATAAAATTGGGGAAATGATAAAATAGTAATAAAAAGGAAAGGAAAGAATTTCTAACAAAGTAGAATTAGTGAAATAAAAAGGATGGTCAGAAGCTTACTGAACAAAATAATTTGTTAAAAATTAGAATTGGGCAATTGGAAGCTAATGGCTTTATGTGACATCAAGAAAATAAAACAAATTCAAAAATAAAAAAATAAAATAAAATGATATGTGAAATATGCCATTGAAAAAACAGCTAACCTGGAAAATAGATCCAGGAGAGATAATTGAAGAATTGTTGAATTACCTGAAAGCCATGATTTTAAAAAATTAAGAATTTTCAAGGAAATATGAAACAAATCTGCCCTGATATTCTAGAACCAGAAGTTAAAAGTAAAAATTAAAAGAATATACTGATAACCTTCTGCAAGAGATTACAAAATGAAAACTGTTAGGAATATTATAATCAAATTCCAAACTCTCAGTTCAGGGGAAAATATTGGATACAGCCAACAAGAAACAGTTAAAATATTATGGACAGGATAGACAGGATAACACAAGTTTTAACAGTTCTTGCCTGAAAAGATGAGTGGGCTTAGAATATGCTATTCTGGAAGGCAAAAGAGAAAGAATTATAATAAAGAATAACCTACTCAGAAAACTTGAGGATAATTCTTTATGAAAAAATGTTTATTTAATGAAATAGAAGACTTTCAAGCATTACTGATGAAAAAACAAAGCTGAATAGACATTTTGACTTCTAATAAAAGACTCAAAGGAAGCATAAAAAGGCAAAGAGGAAACAGAACCCATTAGGGATTCAATAAGGTTAAGCCATTTTATTTTTCTACATGAGAAAAATGATGCTTATAAGTCCTAAAATCGTTCTCATAGTTTTAGCAGTTAGAAGGAATATACATACATAGTGTCAAGATATTAAGAGATATCTTGTTTTTCCAGAGTTATGACCCAGTAAGCAGGTTGTACCTTAAACTTGGTATAACAACAATCCTTTGCACTTACTCCATGATCTCAGTAACTGTAAAATCTCAAAATTGTTTCTCACAACCATTATATGGTCTCTAAGTGTGGACAAGCACCTCTAATACCCATGTTCTAGTCATTAAATCCTGCTTCAGTTCAAAGTAATTTCATGTTGTTATTTGTTCTGACTGTTAGGGCCCATACATCACTTTTTCACTTCCTTCAGTATGGAAGTAGAGTCCCAATTAATAGAAAAGCAAAAATTAAGAAATAGTTTGGAAGATGAGGAAAAAAGAAAAGAAAACAAACACCTGACCTCAGAATGTTACAGAAACCCAGAAGACAATAAAATAAATTTTCTTCATCCAAAATGCCTCAAAGAAAAATATGAATTAGTCACAAGATCAAAAAGTATTCTTAGAATATCTTTAAAAAAAGATTTAAAAAATCAAATAAGAAAAGAAAACAAAAATTAGGAAAAGGAAAAATAGTAATGCAAGAAAATAATGAAAAAAGAGGGTTAGCCTCTTGGTAATGTATGTATACAAATACTGAAGATAATATCTTAAAAGACAGAATAGGCAAAATGGAAAAAGAAGTTCAAAAACACAATGAAAAGAATTTAAAATTATTATGGGGCAACTGGAAGCTAGCGATTCCATCAGATACTAATAAATAATAAAATAAATTCAAATGAATAAAAAAGTAGAAAATGTGAAATCTCACTAACAAAAACAACTGATCTGGAAAATATATCCAGGAGAGATAACTAAAGGATTATTGGAGTGCTTGACCAAAATTCATGATAAAAAAGAGCCTAGAATTCTTTTCTAAGAAATTATCAAAGGAAACTGACAAGGGTTAAATAGAATTTGAAAAAAAAATCCATTGATAGTTTCTGAAAGATACCTGAAAATGGAAACTCCCACCAATAGAAAAACCAAATTCTAAAACTTTCATTTGAAGAAGAAAATATGACAAACAGACAGGATGAAACATTTTATATACCAATGAACCACAATCAGGATTACACAGTATTTAGCAACTTCAATATTAAGAGACTGGGGAGCCTGAGATATGATACTTCAGAAATCAAAGGAGCTAGGATGACAATCAAGAATGTCACCAGCAAAACTTTAAAGAGTAAAACAGATACTCTATGAAATAGACATCTTTTAAGCATTCTGAATGAAGGATCAGTACTGAACAGAAAATCTGACATTCAAATATAAGACTCAAGAGAAGCATAAAAAGGTATCTAAGAAAGAGAAATCATAAGGTTAAACTGTTAACATTCTTACATAAAAAAGATTATACATATAAACTCCAAGATACTTTCTCATTATTTGAACAATTAAAAGGAACATGCATAGATATATGAATGGATGTAAATTGAGTTGATTGAATGATAGCAAAAAAAAAATTATTGTAAAAAATTTTTCACATAGCATTGTGAGAAGTGGGAAAGGAGAGATAGAACAGGGAAGGTAAAATCTTTCATGAAAGAGTTTTTACAGTGCAGAAGAAGATGGGGGAATTGAGATAAGAATGCTTTGGTAATTCTCTCATTGGAAATGGGTCAAAAAGGGAATAACACACTCATTTGGAAATTGAAATTTGTATTACTCTATGTTGGATGGGGAAAAAAAAAAAGAAAAGGAATCAGCTAGTCCAAACGAAACTTGAGGAGAATGGTCAGAAGCCAAACAACTTTGAAAATGGAAGATGAAAGGAGAGAGAGTAAAAGAGAAATTGGAACAGATATATGAAAATCTTAAGGCAAATTTCTCTGATAAAGGCCTCATTTCTTAACTATATAGATAATTGAGTAAAAATTTAAAAAATAAGAGCCATTCTCAAAACTCATCAATAATCAAAGATAAACAGGTAATTTTCAGACTAAGAAATCAAAATTATATATAGTCATATAAAAATGTTCTTGATTGATTAGAGAAATATATACTAAAACAATTCTGAGGAATCCTCCCAAACCAATCAAAGTGGCTAATGTGCAGGGAATATATATATATATATATGAATGACAATTGTGGATTTTTCAAACTGGAAATTTATGAGCTAAAGTATAATTTTTTTTTGTTTGTTTATTTGTTTTTGTTGTTTTTGCTTTGAAAGAGGGTTAATGGAATCATGGGTGAGTTCTGACTTGTGCTTGAATTGCATTTAAGTGAGGCAAATTTGCACATTCATCAGCCTTACTTCCAGAGTCATTAGCATCCAAAGGCCAAAAAAAAAAAGGCAAGATGAATGATAGTCTGGGATATAGTTAATTATTTTAGTGCCTTGCAAGGCAAAAACTCCATAATATCTGTTTCAGTCATATGCTATTAGAACAAGTTGTTCTCCTTCACCCATTGCTGGGGGAAGTCTTTATGTTCTTGGAGTAGATATCTCTCTATATTATTGACAGGTCTGAGGTCTGTTGATCACCCTAAATTTGGTTTAGTCCATCTGCCATCTGGTTTACTAAGATATGACTGCTTTGCATCCTACAACTTATTGGAGCCACATGTTAGAGTTGGATAAACCAGGTGACACAAAATTTAAATGCAATGCCCTGAAATGATCTTGACAAGTGCTCACACCAAAAGCACTCATCCTCCTAAAAACTATGTCGGTATCCCTAGAATGTACTCTATGAGAAAAAAAGAGTCAACTAACCATATCTGAATTGTTTATCTAAACTTCAGAACTATTCTCAGTTTTCTTAGATTTTTCTCTCAATCATTTGACCTCCTTCTCTTTCTTCTTCCTTTTTGGTAATTACACTTTCTTAATCTATTCTAGCTAGTTCTTGTAAAACAGATACAAAATCCACTACTGGTACTCTACTCACTGCCACTCCAATTTTGTTATTCTAAGAGAACTGAAATACCAAAGGACAATTCTGCAGCTACAAGGGACTTTCATACAAGGAAGTAGAATCAAAAATAGTCTTTACATGGTGATGTCATTATAAATAAGATCATAAAGATAGCAAAAGGAGACAGGGACAAACATTTAAATATCTCTAAAATATCACATAAAAAAGTAGATAAGAATAGTTGTCATTTTAAAAAATTTCTTCATTTTGTTTAATTTCTTCTTTTGATCTGAAATTCTAAGAACATAAGATCAACTGTTTGTAATGTGAGAAATATTCCGATTCTTTTTAGACATTTATTTTCATGTTTCTTAGATAGCTGCATTTTATTGCCACCAAAGTCTTTGGCACTTTCAAATCATTCAACATTAGAAACTAATATGGTTTTATTAGTGGCCTGCTTTGCAGCTAAGGCTAAGATGCTCTCTGAATATTCTATTCACTATGCAGCTAAAGTCTTTTATGTGTTATCTGCCTCATCAGCTTGTGAACTCCTTGAAAAAATGAATTCTATCTGTATCCTCAGAATTTAATACAGTGTTTTGCACATAGGAAGAGCTAAATAAATGCTTATTCACTCATGCATTCATTCATATCTTATCATATGCATTTATGATTCTATCATGGTGAAGAGGAGACTAAGTTCCATTACTATTTATAATTCTTCTTCCTCATGTATCTACTGATATTCTGAGTAGCTCTCTTTCTCTCATTCTTTTGGGTTAATATTATTATTCTAGAGCAATGTATACAGACATAAACCTAATTGGAAGTGAAGGTGATAAATAGGGGCAGAAGAAAACTATTTTGCACATCTTTTAGGATTTTGTTTAGCATATACTTTTTTCCTTTATTAAAGCTTTTAATTTTTCAAAACATATACATAGGTAATTCTTTGACATTAATCCTTGCAAAATCCTGTTCCAATTTCCCCCTCCTTTCCCCACTCCATCCCCTAGATGGCAACTACTCCAATATATTTTTTAGAAATGGTAGAAATATATTAGTATATCTATCTATCTATCTATATTTGTTTGCTGAGGGAGGTTAAGTGACTTGCCCAGGGTAACACAGCTAGCATATACTTTTTCTTTTTTTTTTTTAAATAACTTTTTATTGATAGAACGCATGCCAGGGTAATTTTTTACAGCATTATCCCTTGCATTCACTTCTGTTCCAATTTTTCCTCTCCCTCCCTCCACCCCTTCCCCCAGATGGCAAGCAGTCCTTTACATGTTGAATGGGTTACAGTATATCCTAGATACAATATATGTGTGCAGAACCGAACAGTTCTCTTGTTGCACAGGGAGAATTGAATTCAGAAGGTATAAATAACCCGGGAAGAAAAACAAAAAAAATGCAAGCAGTTTATATTCATTTCCCAGTGTTCTTTCTCTGGGTGTAGCTGTTTCTGTCCATCTTTGATCAATTAAGGCTCTCTTTATTGAAGAGATCCACTTCCATCAGAATACATCCTCAAACAGTATCGTTGTTGAGGTATATAATGATCTCCTGGTTCTGCTCATTTCACTCAGCATCAGTTCATGTAAGTCTCGCCAGTCCTCCCTGTATTCATCCTGCTGCTCATTCCTTACAGAGCAATAATATTCCATAACATTTATATACCACAATTTACTCAACCATTCTCAAATTGATGGACATCCTTTCATTTTCCAGCTTCTAGCCACTACAAACAGGGCTGCCACAAACATTTTGGCACATACAGGTCCCTTTCTTTTCTTTAGTATCTCTTTGGGGTAAAAGCCCAGTAGTAGCACTGCTGGATCAAAGGGTATGCACAGTTTGATAACTTTTTGAGCATAGTTCCAAATTAGCATATACTTTTGAAGAATATAATTAAGTTGTTCGCAAATTCTTTATAATTAAAGCTAGGTTATACATTATCACTACTAGTATTCAATATTGTACTAGAAATGTTAACTTTAGAAATAAGAGAATAAAAATTAATTGAAGGAATTAAAGTAGTTAATGAAAAAACAAAATTATTAGTCTTTGCAGATATGATGGTATATTTAGAGAATCTTACAAGGTTGCCCACTATCACCATTATTATTCAATATTGTATTGGAAACACTAGCCTCTGCAATAAGAGTCGAGAAAGAGATTAAAGGAATTAGAGTAGGCAATGAGGAAACCAAACTATCACTCTTTGCAGATGATATGATGGTATACTTAGAGAACCCCAGAGATTCTACTAAAAGCTATTAGAAATAATTCATAATTTTAGCAAAGTAGCAGGATACAAAATAAATCCCCATAAATCCTCAGCATTTTTATACATTACCAACAAAATCCAAGAGCAAGAGATACAAAGAGAAATTCCATTCAAAATAACTGTTGATAGCATAAAATATTTGGGAATCTATCGACCAAAGCAAAGTCAGGAATTATATGAGCAAAATTACAAAAAAGTTTCCACACAAATAAATTCAGACTTAAATAATTGGAAAAATATTAAGTGCTCTTGGATAGGCTGAGCGAATATAATAAAGATGACAATACTCCCTAAACTAATCTATTTATTTAGTGCTATACCAATCAGACTTCCAAGAAAATATTTTAATGATCTAGAAAAATAACAACAAAATTCATATGGAACAATAAAAAGTAGAGACTCTCAAGGGAATTAATGAAAAAAAATCAAATGAAGGTGGTCTAGCTGTACCTGATCTAAAATTATATTATAAAGCAGCAGTCACCAAAACCATTTGGTATTGGCTAAGAAATAGATTAGTTAATCAGTGGAAAAGGTTAGGTTCACAAGACAGAATAGTCAACTATAGCAATCTAGTGTTTGACAAACTCTAAGATCCTAACTTTTGGGATAAGAATTCATTATTTGATAAAAACTGCTGGGATAACTGGAAATTAGTATGACAGAAATTAGGCATGGACCCACACTTAACACCATATACCAAGATAAGATCAAAATGGGTCCATGACCTAGGCATAAAGAACGAGATTATAAATAAATTAGAGGAACATAGGATAATTTATCTTTTAGACTTGTGGAGGAGAAAGAAATTTGGGACCAAAAATGAACTAGAGACCATTACTAATCACAAAATAGAAAAGTTTGATTATATCAAATTAAAAAGCCTTTGTACAAACAAAACTAATGCAAACAAGATTAGAAGGGAAGCAACAAACTGGGAAAACATCTTTACAATTAAAGGTTCTGATAAAGGCCTCATTTCCAAAATATATAGAGAACTGACCGTAATTTATAAGAAATCAAGCCATTCTCCAATTGATAAATGGTCAAAGGATATGAACAGACAATTTTCAGATGATGAAATTGAAACTATTACCACTCACATGAAAGAGTGTTCCAAATCACTATTGATCAGAAAAATGCAAATTAAGACAACTCTGAGATACCACTACACACCTGTCAGATTGGCTAAGATGACAGGAAAAAATAATGATGAATGTTGGAGGGGATGTGGGAAAACTGGGACACTGATGCATTGTTGGTGGAGTTGTGAACGAATCCAACCATTCTGGAGAGCAATATGGAATTATGCCCAAAAAGTTATCAAACTGTGCATACCCTTTGATCCAGCAGTGCTACTACTGGGCTTATATCCCAAAGAGATACTAAAGAAAGGAAAGGGACCTTTATGTGCCAAAATGTTTGTGGCAGCCCTGTTTGTAGTGGCTAGAAACTGGAAAATGAATGGATGCCCATCAATTGGAGAATGACTGGGTAAATTGTGGTATATGAATGTTATGGAATATTATTTTTCTGTAAGGAATGACCAGCAGGATGAATACAGAGAGGCTTGGAGAGACTTACATGAACTGATGCTAAGTGAAATGAGCAGAACCAGGAGATCATTATACACTTCGACAACGATATTGTATGAGGATGTATTCTGATGGAAGTGGATTTCTTTGACAAAGAGACCTAACTGAGCTTCAATTGATAAATGATGGACAGAAGCAGCTACACCCAAAGAAAGAACACTGGGAAACGAATATGAACTATTTGCATTTTTGATTTTCTTCCTGGGTTATTTTTACCTTCTGAATCCAATTCTCCCTGTGCAACAAGAGAACTGTTCGGTTCTGCAAACATATATTGTATCTAGGATATACTGCAACATATCTAACATATATCAGACTGCTTGCCATCTAGGGGACGGGGTGGAGGGAGGCAGGGGAAAAATCGGAACAGAACCGAGTGCAAGGGATAATGTTGTAAAAAAAAAAAAAAATTACCCTGGCATGGATTCTGTCAATATAAAATTATTATTAAATTTAAAAAAAAAAAAAAGAAGAGAATCTTAGAGTATCAACTAGAAAACTACCAGAAACACAAAACAAAAGTACAGGATATAAATAAACCCAGATAAATCAACAGCATTTCAAAACGTAACCAATCAATCCTACCAGCAAGAAATAGAAAGAGAAATCATATTTAAAATAATTGTATGTAGTATAAAATATCTGGGAATCTACCTGCCAAGACAAAGTCAGGAACATATTTACAAAATACTAACTATGCATATTTATATGTACATGTGTGTATAAATATACTTAATGTTTCTCTTACATATTTTTAGGTAATCTATTCTATTTCACTACAAATAAGTTTCCCTTTGGTAATCTCTCCAGTTTATTTTTCAAAGCTATTAAGACACATTATTTAAAAAGCTCATTTTCTGAAAATTACCTCTTCAAGTCCTTGATAATTTTTTGTTTGAGGAAATATGGTATCATAAGGGCCTTTGTTATTTCACATATATCGAACATGGGACTATTATTTTATTTATTTTACTAATGTATTCTGTACACAAGAGAGTAAAGGATGATCATTCAGTCATTCTTTCAAGAAAATTCAAGGTAGTATAATAAAACACTGATTTGGCATAAGAAGGCTATGTTCCTTTTAATCCTGGCTCTCCCACTTCTATTTGCAAAGTCTTTAGTAAACAAAAAATAACTTAGTCTTTTTGAGCTAGAGTTTTTTTTTTTTTTTTCACTTGTAAATTGAGATGATTGTAGTAGATGATCTCCACATCATTTCCAAATCTATAATCTCATATAATTTAGTACTGTCTCTTCAACAGAGCTCTGATTAAGTGAAGAGATGAACAGATAGCAGTGTGCTTAGTTCTTTTATATACACTTATTTACTAGCCTGTTTTATCTACACCCAAAAGCACAGTTGTACAAAATATATAAACCAGTGAAATCCATGTCAATGTATAGCTTCATTTGCTTTTCTCATTATGAAAAAGAGCAAATTAATGCAAAATCATTTAAAACTAAAGGACATAGAAATAACATTATATTGATTTTGAAATCATAGCTCACTAGTGGAGATACATAGTATAAATTTGCAAAAAAGTATATGGATTATATTCATCTTACTCCAATAAATTGAATGATTATTTCAAAATATGTCTAATAAACTGGTTATTAGTCTTTAATTATTTGAGAAAAAGAAAAAAAGTTGTTATTAAGGTTTAAGTCTTAATGTGTAGTGTTGAGAGTCTTCTCTCCAGGATATAGGCATTCTTTCCCTTCAGGTGGAAAAGTCTGGGCTTGCTTTTTATATCTTGAGTTCTTCTATCTATTAGGACCCTGGGCTTAAAGTCATATGTTACAGAGGCCTGAGGTCTCTATTAGCATTTCCTCTCCTCCAAGAAAAACTGGTGGGCTTTAGGCAGGAGTTGAGGAGCATGTCCAGGGAGGTACCAGCACTAGGGGGATGTAGCCTTTGCTACAGAGTCTTTATATCTAAAAGGTGGGAATTGGAAAAGCATTTTGTTGTCTTTGGACTTGTGATTTCTCCCTAGGAGAACTTTTACAATATATTCTGAAGGTATTCCATAGGTACCATCCTCTTTCCTTCCAGCAGGATCCAGGAGAATAGTAAGAAAGTATTTAAAAGGGAGGAACATTATTGAGTTGGAGAGAGGCTCAAGATGGGCTAGATGGGACAACATCCATGTTTTCATTCTTTGAATTGTTGATTACCCAACACTTGAAGGTCAAACCACAGGGAAGAAGCATTATTCCTTAAGCCCTGCTTCAGAGATTGTTACCTTACTCCATATCTAGAGTTTTTCTGAAAGAAAGAAAAGATTTGTGTGTGTGTGTGTGTGTGTGTGTGTGTGTGTGTGTGTGTGTATTCATGCATTTGTAAGGTTGAAAAACCAGAGTGATCACAACTTAATAGCCCCAAAATATAATCAAATTTGCATTAGAAGTAGAATTATGTAATCATCTAAAGCTTGTCAATATAAGATAAAACTAAATTCCTTGAAGATAAGGATACTTATCTAAGCTTTATGTTATCTCAGAATCATCATTCTTATGCTTAGTACCAGACTGCATAAAACTTGCTACTTAATGCATGTTTCTTCATTGAAATGAATTGAATTCAATTGAAATTGCATTCTTTTTCTCTTTGCTTTACCTGGTAGAGTACTATATGAAGATGGAGAACACCTTATTTCATTCTAGTGACCCAGTGACAGTCTATAATTTATAGTTCTATTTAGTTCATTTAAGCTGCCTGGTTCTCCATCTATCCCTCCTACTTCAAACCAACTAAGTGGGATTTTTCTAATCTTTTATTGAGATAAATAAAGCTTTTTCTTGCAGAACTCCCAATATGATTGATTTCAAATCAGTAGAGCATGCATCATATCCATTTACTTGAGACAAAATTCTCTGCCCTATGGAGGTCCAGCATTCAAGTGACAATCTCTTCCATATTTGTATTTCAAGCTTCAAACTCCTCATTTGTTCTTGATCTGGTTTAACTTAAAAGTCTTAAATCATAGTTCCAGTTACAATGTTATGGGAAAGTGGAAAATAATAGAATAGTTTGTGTAATTCTGGTGTTGTCTAGTCCATTTCTAGACTTAAGTTCATACAACCATAAGAGATGAGGTTAGAGAAAGTGCTATGAATAAGGAATTACAAATTATTTTTTTAAAAGTCTCATAAAAGTTAAATAAGTGGTAGTGTTCAATTTTTTCCCTCCTTTAGTAAGAAACAATTCTAATTAAATTAGCCTTCTCTCTATTTCTTTCTTATTTTTTAAAGAAAAATGTTATGAGCTTCTAGTAGAGGTCTAACACGGAATTATTTTGGCATTTTTGTGTATTAATTGTTCTTTGTACAAAAATTCATTTTTATTTTTAAAATGCAATCAGAGCAATGATGGCACCAGATAGAAGAAAAAAGTAAAAAAGAGGAGGAAGAGAACAGAGTGAGGAGAAAGACAATGATGACAATAATGAGGAGGAAGACAAGGAAGATAGTAACTAGATATTCTTTATTCAAGGCAGTGACATGACCAAAAAATAGAAAGGTCAATTATTTTTCTGAGGCATGTATCCAAGATTAAAAGATGAATCAAGACTTTTTAAAATGGATGACAACTACACACCTTTGATGATTCAAGAAGATATGGAGTGAACACAAGGAATCTAAAAAGCCTTGACAATGATTATGAAGTGATAAATAAGAAACTTAAGAATATATAGACCTGCGTATTTTCTTCTCTGTTTCTCATTGAAGACAGAAAAGAATAGAAAAAAAAAAAAAGAAAAAAAATTGAAAAGTTAACATCTAGCTTAAAAGGGCTGTATGTGAAAATGTGATTTGTATATCTGGATCACATCTAACAAGGGGCTGTAACAAAAATGTATTTTTTAGGTGTCTTAGAAATATAATTTAAGAAGTATTAAAGTATAAGGAATGAAGAAAAAAGAATAACTATATGCCTATATCTCCAAGTTTAGATGCTGTAGATAATAGTATATACGCACACACACACACATATAGTAGCTGAAAAAAACAGAAATTCATAGAAGATAGAATAAAAAAAAAAAAACTAATGTCACCAGTTGTATTGTCTTCTTCAACTTCATGAGAAAAAATGTATTGTCTTCTCACTTTATTGTTGTTCAGTCATGTCTGACTCTTCTTAACACTATATGAGATCTTCTTGATCTCAAATACTGGAGTGGTTTGCTATTTATTTTTCAGGTTATTCTACAGATGGGAAAACCTAGGCAAAAAAGGATTAAGTGAATTGCACAATATCACAGTTATTAAGTGTGTTGTCAGAGAAAAACTTGAATTCATAAAGATGAATATTTCTAACTCTAGGGACACTGAATCCATTGCATTATCTTGTTCAAGAGATTTGGATGAGAGTTGTGAGGTTTAGGATTTGGATACCATGGTTTTAAGAGGATATTGATAAACTTGATAAAAATTGATAAATGAAATTTAAATTTAACATGAAGGAAATTTTCCTAAAAATGTGAGCTATGTAAAAGTAGATTGCTTGCCAATGCTTTCAGATAGATGCTGTTCATCTTTTTAAGGAAAACTCCATTTATTCTTATAATCTGCAGTGGTTTTAATAAAAATGGGTGTTGGATTTTGTCATTTCCCAGTGTTCTTTCTCTGGGTGTAGCTGCTTCTGTCCATCTTTGATCAATTAAGGCTCTCTGTATCGAAGAGATCCACTGCCATCAGAATACATCCTCAAACAGTATCGTTGTTGAGGTATATAATGATCTCCTGGGTCTGCTCATTTCACTTAGCATCAGTTCATGTAAGTCTCGCCAGTCCTCTCTGTATTCATCCTGCTGGTCATTTCTTACAGAACAGTAATATTCTATAACATTCATATACCACAATTTACTCAACCATTCTCCAATTGATGGTCATCCTTTCATTTTCCAGCTTCTAGCCACTACAAACAGGGCTGCCACAAACATTTGGCACATACAGGTCCCTTTCCCTTCTTTAGTATCTCTTTGGGGTATAAACCCAATAGTAGCACTGCTGGATCAAAGGGTATGCACAGTTTGATAACTTTTTGAGCATAGTTCCAAAGTGCTCTCCAGAATGTCTGGATGTGTTCACAATTCCACCAACAATGTATCAGTGTCCCTGTTTTCCCACATCCCCTCCATCATTCCGTATTGTCTTTCCCTGTCATTCTAGCCAATCTGACAGGTGTGTAGTGGTATCTCAGAGTTGTCTTAATTTGCATTTCTTTGATTAATAATGATTTGGAGCATATTTTCATATGGCTATAAATAGTTTTAATTTCTTCATCTGAGAATTGTCTGTTCATACCCTTTGACCATTTATCAACTGGAGAATGCATGCTATAAATTTTGGTATGTTGTCTCACTTGCTCCTGAAGTTCCTTAAAGAGCTGATATATATTAGAAGCTGCAAATCTTATTTGGGCTGTGGCAATTCTTTGTACCACACCTACTAAATAGGCTGAATCAGATATTATATTTATGTCTCCTGGGTAATAAGTGAGAGCTAACATGATTGCATATAATTCGTTCTGCTGAGTGGACTGAAAAGGAGTTCTGACTACTCTCTTTATAGTTAAGTCATGAGAGTATATAGCAAAAATATTGTGTTTGGACTCTTCTGTAAAGATAGTTGGTCCTTCAAGAGGAACTTTAGAAACTTTTTCTTCAAGAATCCATTGCCAATTATGTAAAAGTCTGTTTATCTTTAATGGAGACCCATGTATAAAATTAGGAGCCATGGCTAATAAAATTTGCCACTCTGGGATGATCTCACAACACACATTAATTTGTGTATTGGTATAAAAGTTGTATATCTTATCAGATCTTGCCCCAGATAATTGTACTGCTCGCTTAATGGCCTTTAACAAAATTCTAGCCACAAGCACTGGGTAAGGAGTAAGGCTTTGTTCTGGTTGTGCCGGGAAGTTCACCCACTCTATCACACTGTCTCCTTGATGAAGGACTACTGTGGGTGCCTCTTGTGTGGCAAAAACTGATATTTCCAAGGGTTTTTGAGTGACTCTTTCAACCACATTGGATAAAGCCAGTTCAACTTCTCTCAAAGCCTCTTGAGCTTCTTTTGTAAGCTGGCATGGTGAATTTAAAGCACTGTCTCCCCTTAAAATATCATATAATGGTTGTAACTGATAGGTAGTCAAGCCTAACACTGGCTGCATCCATTGAATATCTCCTATCAATTTCTGAAAATCATTTAAGGTGTTTAGCTTCTTTGTTCTTAAGGACAGTTTTTGTACTGTAAGCACCTTAGTGTATACTTCATATCCTAAATATTGAAAAGGAGCATGTCTTTGAATTTTCTCTTCAGCTATGTATAATTTGTAGTATCTTAGTGTTTCTATGGTCTTTTGTAGACATGCTTCTAGCATTTGTTCCTCAGGTGCACATCCCAATATATCATCCATATAATGTAATAGCATAACTTTTGGAAATGCTTTTCTTATTGGAGCAAGAGCAGCAGCAACATACATTTGACACTTAGTGGGGCTGTTTTTCATTCCCTGTGGCAAAAAAAAAAAAAAACATATCTTTTATAAGGCTCAGCTAAGTTCACTCTGGGCACTGAAAAGGCAAATCTTTTCATATCCTCCTTATCCAGAGGAATAGAATAGAAACAATCCTTAATATCGATGACCCAAAGAGGCCACTTTCTAGGAAATTGAATAGGAGATGGAAGTCCAGGCTGAAGAGTTCCCATAGTTTCCATCGGTTCATTTACTTTTCTTAAATCAGTGAGCATCCTCCATTTTCCTGATTTCTTTTTTACAACGAATACTGGGGAATTCCAAGGACTTAGAGAAGGTTGTAAATGCCCTTGTTCAAGCTGCTCCTGTACTATATCTAATAAGGCCTGAATTTTATCGCTACCTAAGGGCCACTGTTCTATCCACACTGGTGTATCAGTTTTCCATTGGATAGGAACAGGTAAAAGTGTTGGCAGGCCTTCAAAAGCAGCCCTGCTTAAAAAACCGAAGTACTCATTTTTAACCCTAATTGTTGTAAAACGTCTCTTCCCCACAGATTGATGGGGAGTTTTTCAACTATAAAAGGAGTAAAAATTCCTGTTTTGCCTTCAAAAGTCCATCTCATAGGGGCAGCACTAACTTCAGCTGCTATTGATCCTCCTACTCCAGACATATAAGTGTCTGCTTTAATCTTTGGCCAGTGACTGGGCCAATTGGCACCTCTAATAACTGTACAATCTGCACCTGTGTCTACCAATCCTTCCAATGGTAGGCCATTTATACAGATCGTGAGCATAGGTCGGTCAGCTGTTACAGCTGCTGTCCAGTATATTCCTGGATTTTGTGGTCTGGAGTCAGAATCTGGGTGACTATCACCAGGTTGCTTATTAGGATTCTGTATGAGTAAACCTGATGCTACTACTTCTTCTGGATGATAAGTCACACATTGTCTACCTGTATTAGTGACTGGGATATTATCTACACATTCCCCAGTTTCCCACATCAGTGTGTGCATGGACACTGTTTTGTACCTACAAAAAGGAGGTGAAATGGTCAAACCTACTGTGCCTGGAGGTAGGGGATCCATAGGCTGGAGAGGAACAGATTTCACCTCTCCAGGGGGTATCTCAGTTGTCCCAGCTGCATACAGCTCTAATCTCCCCAATTGTAATTCCTTTCTGCCATCAGGTTGCTTCCTGGCTGGTTGACTGTGTAATCTCCTTCTCCCATCATATGGCTTTCTGGCTGATTGGTCATGTCTGGGTACTGGACTTCTAGGCACTCTCTGGGTGCACCATTGGCTGCCATCATGCCCCAAGTGTTTTTTGCCTTGGGCCCTGGGGCTGGGCCCCTCATCTCATTTCCCTGAATCTGTCTACATTCTGAGGCCCAATGGAAGCCTCTGTTGCATTTTGGACATGGGGTACTGGGTTTTGTTCTCCCACCATGTTTTCCCATTCTATCTCTATACCAACATTGAGCTTTCAGATGCCCTACTTTTCCACACTGAAAGCATCTACGAGTCTCTCTGGAAGTCTCTTGCCAAGAGGGACTCTGTCTTCCCATGTTTGGATTTTGGGAAGTCTGCATCATAGCCTGGCTATAAAAGGCACCTGTGCCCACTGTGGTACAGCGTCTTATGAGCTCCTCTAAAGGAGCATCCTTGCGCAGTCCTAGTATAATTCTTCTGCAAATCTCATTAGCATTTTTCTTAGCAAGGTGCCTTATCAAAATGTCTGTTATTGGATTTTCTCCATTTGTTCTTGTGATAGCTGTTTGCAAACCTCCCACAAAGTCAGCAAAGGGTTCTTTTGGCCCTTGTGTTATTTTTGTGAAGTCCCCCTCCCTCCCTTCCCCCCCCCTCGTCATCTTTATTGTGGAGAGCAGCCCACGCTTTGATAGCATTAGCAGCAATTTGTTTATATGCTGCTATAGAATAATTAATTTGTACTGTGACATCTGCATAAGGACCGACACCTGTTAGTAGGTCACAGGTGATTGCAGCATGAACTTCACTTTGACTATTTTGTTGGGCTTGTATCCTACAGAGCTCACTATATTCAGAAAGCCACAAGTAGTTTTGTCCAGGTTCTAGGCATATCTTTGCTATAGATTTCCAGTCATTAGAGATCAAGATTTCAAAAACCAAATTCTGTAATAACATCTTAACATAAGCTGATGTAGCCCCATAAAGAGTGCAAGCATTTTTCAAGTCTTTGAGGATTTCTATATCAAAAGGTGAGTATCTTCTACTTTCTTGACCTGAAGAATTAAACTGTTGAATGACTGGAAAAATGTGGTGTTGGAATTCCAATACATTTCTCCCTTCTTCTTTGGCCTTAAGTAGTCCCTTTTGCAATCTACTCAAAGGAGCAGCTGGATGCTGGGGGGGAGGTGCTGGATGCTGGGAGGGAGGTGCTGGTGTTGTCACTGCTCCCCCCACTACCCCTTCTCCCTCCATCCCGGAGGGTGGAGTTGATGAAGGAGAGCCAATTACCTGCTCCTTAGGTGGAGCTGAAGCTGCCTCAGATTCACCCAGCCCTTGAGCCTCACTTAAGTCTCCATGCCCTGTGGGGATATGGCCATTAATCTGTTCTTTGTCTTCCTCCTTTATCTCAGGCTTCCGCATTTGGCTATTATTAGAGTTTTTTCCTTTTCTCCTAGAACTAATACAGTATTTTAAGGCCAACTGTATCGTATTGTATAAATAGAATGCCTTGAAGGAGACTGAATGAGGACGTTTTCAATGTTATATGCGGAGAGCTGTTGACCAACCAATGCCCAGTTATCTAGAGAGATTTGCTCTTCCTCTAAGAACCAAGAGGAGGTGCGTTTTAATGTACCCAGAAGTTTAGCTGCCTGTTCCCAAGTTACAAGTAGCCCTTGATCTTCTATCAGGTCACGCAGGCTTTCTATAACACCATCCCTGGATGGGGTGGGTGTTGAGGGGGTTGGGGTGGGGGATGGAGAATCTTTACCTAGGATCTGTCCCATTTCAGCCAAAAAGTTACTGCTTTAGTCTTTAAGAAAATAAGTTCCCTGTTTGTCTTATACTCACCTAAGTTCCTGGTCACTGGAGACTTCTTCAGTGAAAGTAGGGTCCTTGGTTCCCACACTTGGGCGCCAAATGTAATGACCACGTATTTAAAATCAGCCGGAGTCAGGAATTCAGGTTAAGGGAAAAATCTCCAATTTTTATTGAAGTGAAGAGGTGAATAAGGATTGCAATAGCAATATGGGCAAGAAAGATTGCGATAGCAATATGGGCAGCTGCAACAGGAAGCCAGCTAACAGAGGGGGATCTGAGCTGAAAGGCCATCTCAATGGCAATGCAAGCATTCTCCTTCCCCTTCCTTTTCCACTTCCCTGCCTCCACCCACCAAAATCGTCATTTCCTATACAACACATCAGGACTTGCACAAAGAGTGGGCGGTGGCCATTCTTTCTCCAAGCTTATATATTAATAGAGTATGGTCCAATTCCTATTTAGCCTCATGTGCTTGGGATCTCAGTGCATCAACTCAAGCCTCAGCCCATTACAGGACATAATGGTCAAGCTAAAATAATGCATCCAAGAGATTCTTATCTATTTTTTCTTTTAATTATCTATAGTGCAACAACCCAATGTGCTCCAAATTTTCTTCCGGCTTTAGACTTTCTACTTCTTCAAGAGTTAGTTCATCTGACGCAACATTCTAGACAATAATTTGGAACTATGACCAAAGGGCTATCTAACTTAGCTTATCTTTGATCAAACAGTGTCTCTATTGGGCCTGTATCCAAAAGAGATTATAAAAAAGGGAGAACAACCCATATGTGCTCAAAAATGTTTTTAGCAGCCCTTTTTGTAGTGGTAAGAAACTGCAAATCCAATGGATTCCCATCAGTTGGATAATGGCTAAATAAGTTATGGCATATGAATGTTATGGAATATTATTTTTCTATAAGAAATGGCCAGCTAGATGATTTCAGAGAGGCCTGGAGAGACTTACATGAAATGATCTAAATAAAATGAGTAGATTCACAGAACATTGTACACAGTGGCAGCAAGATTATGTGATTATCAATTCTGATAGATGTGGCTTTTTCAACAGTGAGATGATTCAGGGTAGTTTCAAAGGTCTTGTGATAAAGAGAAACATCTGCACCCAGAGAGAAGATTGTGGGGACTGAGTGTGGATCACAACATAATATTTTTACCTTTTCATTGTTGTCTCCTTCCATTTTGTTTTCTTTGTAACATTTTCCCTTTCTGATCTGATTTTCCTTGTGCATCATGATAATTGTGGAAATATGTATAGAAATATTTTATATGTCATTTTGGATCACTTGCTATTTAGAGGAAAGGATGAGAGAAGGAATGGAAAAAATTGGAATACAAGGTTTTGCAAAGGTGAATTTTGAAAATTACCTATCCATATGTTTTGAAAATTAAAAAAGAGTTAATTCATAATGTTCTGTAATAATGTTTTTAAACAATATTTATCTTTCCTAACCCCTAAAGTCCCTAATTGCTAATATGTAGCATTGACAGGAGTTTGTTGATATAAGCAATAAACAATTTACAGTCACTGAAAATGTTGTTCCCTCCCCACACCTTCAAATATTATCCAATAAAATATTCTTCTCCTGTTCAAATCTGAGCCTAGTTTATTATTACTTGGTAGTTGCCAAGAGGTGTTTTTTTTTTTTTTTTGGGGGGGAGGGGTGGGGAGTAGTCTCTAGTGGACTTTTTGTTTAATTGTTTCCATCATGTCTCACTTTTCATGACCCTTTTATATGTGTGGTTTTTTTTTTTTTTTTTTTTTTTGTTTTGTTTTTTTTTTTTAGCAAAGATTCTGCTAGGGTAGTTTTCCATTTCCTTCTGTAGCTCATTTTATAGTTGAAGAACTAATACAAACAGGTTAAATGACTTGCCCAAGGTCATACTCCTGATGTCTCAGAGTAGGTTTTGATTCTGGTTTTGCAGACTCCTAGGCAGGTTCTCTATCCACTGCACCAGTTAGCTTTCTAGTGCATTAGGAGAGCCCAGTGGCTTCTTATATTTAACTTTAAATCAAAATATGTGCTATATGTGTTTTCCATCTCCTTTTCTATTGTTAATCTATTATTCTCATTGTTCAAAACATGAACTATTGCTTTGGAGATTCATAGAATATACAATTACCATCTACAAACAGATGCATTAGAGCAAATTTCATCAACTCTTTGTGATCTCTCTTCTTTTTGAGCCTTGCCTTTCTTTCTGATGGTCTTCCTATCTTTGCAAAACATATGACTTCCCATTTTAAATATTGATTGATTTCAACAATTTTAGGATCCTAAAATACAACTATTTTGTGGTTGCATAAATCATAGAATTTTGTTTGTTCTGAAGTCAAGCAGAAGAAACTTCTGGGACAATTGAGTCTGTTTTATTCTATTAAATTCTTCTTTTGTATAAGCAACCAATAAGAAATAAACACAATGCGATCTTACATATTTAGGGTTAGTAATGAGAAACTATATTTTCAATGTATATTCTCTTCTACATTCACACTACATATATATAAATATATATATACATATATATGCATATATATGGACATATATATGCAATTGTATTGATATTTTTAACATATTAATAGTTTCTAACTTTCAAGGAAATTTATGTGTATTTGTTTATGTGAGTGTGCAATGTATTACATAGATACTTCCTCCTAACAAGTGCTGCTGGACAAATACACAAAATGCAAGGAATTACTGACTGGAGTGGGAGATATAATATATCTTTTCCTTTTCCTTCAGGAATGATTTTTTAAAAGTTCCCTACATTTTTTCCTCCTCCCAGAAATTAACATGAACTATTCACTTAGAGTAGATTATCAGAGAAGACCTGTAGAAATTAAAGTAAGCAACAAAAAGTAGGGCATTATAATTAAGGGTATTATTATAGTCAGGTTTTTGTGGTCAAAATTCATGATACACTTTTCTCTTACATGATGAAAAATTTCATCTAATCCCAAGTGTTCTATTACCTTTCAATCAGTCAATAAATGAATCAACAAGAAAAGTATCATCTATGTGGCAAACATTGTAGTTGGAACTGGGGATATAAATCAACATAATGACACAATATCTACTTTTAATGAATTTCTATTCCAGGAAGGAAGTATATCCACCTATACCTTGTACTCCTCCCCCTCCCCCCCCCCCAATGATTTCTTCACCAGGGAAAAAAGGTAACAAAGGAGAAATAAGTAGATAACTGGACTCTATGATTGTATGTGGTATTTTCCCAATGTACATGCATCCTTTATTCATATATTGAAAATGGCAACATACATACAAAGGCACCTGTTCTGGAATGTTCAGTAAATTATAATGCTGATTTGTATTTCATATGCATCAATTCATTTATGATTGCTAAAAATCATAAATTCAGTTACAATCTAAAATCAATAAATTTAAAATGTGATCAACAGCAAAAGTCACTTAAAAATCTTTTTTAAGCTAAAAAACCTTCTTTAAAGATAGTTATTAATTGAATATGCATCAAAAATGGTGTAACCAAAGAATCAAAATAACTTCAAAAGTAATCTTGAAAGGAAGTAGGAAAATAAAATCAGGAGATCAGTTTGATTTTTTTTCCCCCTATGTTCAGAGATTTCATGGAGCTTTTTCAAACTTTTGATGAAAAAAAAAAATGTGTGGAGAATATGAACTTCAGTTCTGAAGAGTGGGATTATTAGTCAAAAGAATGAAATTGAAATAACTCATTTGACACATCTATGAAAAAGAACAAATCAATAGACTGAAAATTGTAGGTGGAGTATTGTTCTTTTACTTGGTTTTTAGTTGTGTCTAACTCTTCACGACTTTATTTGGGATTTTATTTGCAGAGATCTTGTAGTAGTTCACCATATCCTTCCATAGGTCATTTTATAGAAGATGGCACTGAAACTCCAAATAAAATTCAATGATTCACACAGCGAATAAATGTCTAAAGCTAGAGTTGAACTTGTGAAAATGTGTATTCCTGATTCCAAGTTCAATGCTCTATCTATTGTGCCACTTAAATGTCCCTAAGGATTTATGGTGGTGTCATAAGGGAAAACTATGATTTTCTAAAGTCTGCTTCAAATTCATATGCCAACATAGTTTCCAAAACTTACCACAAGTTAAGATTTTACTTTATGGAAACAACTCTATAATTCATAAATACACATACAAGTGTAAACTTATATTGTCTGGTTGTCTATATCCAAAACATAATATATGTACTAGATCATGTACATATATAATGCCTTTTTTTCCTTACATACACTAGCTGAACAAAATCCATGTTCAAAAATCTTGCTTTAGCAATAAACATGTTAAGAAAATGCTAGTTTAATAATTAATGACAGAGGGGATGTGGGAAAACAGGGACACTGATACACTGTTGGTGGAATTGTGAACACATCCAGCCATTCTGGAGAGCAATTTGGAACTATGCTCAAAAAGTTATCAAACTGTGCATACCCTTTGATCCAGCAGTGTTTCTACTGGGCTTATACCCCAAAGAGATACTAAAGAAAGGAAAGGGACCTGTATGTGCCAAAATGTTTTTGGCAGCCCTGTTTGTAGTGGCTAGAAGCTGGAAAATGAAAGAATGTCCATCAATTGGAGAATGGTTGAATAAATTGTGGTATATGAATGTTATGGAATATTATTGTTCTGTAAGGAATGACCAGCAGGATGAATACAGAGAGGACTGGTGAGACTTACATGAACTGATGCTGAGTGAAACGAGCAGAACCAGGAGATCATTATATATCTCAACAACGATACTGTTTGAGGATGTATTCTGATGGCAGTGAATCTCTTCGATAAAGAGAGCCTTAATTGATCAAAGATGGACAGAAGCAGCTACACCCAGAGAAAGAACACTGGGAAATGAATATAAACTGCTTGCATTTTTGTTTTTCTTCCCGGGTTATTTATACCTTCTGAATTCAATTCTCCCTGTGCAACAAGAGAACTGTTCGGTTTTGCACACATATATTGTATCTAAGATATACTGTAACCCATTCAACATGTAAAGGACTGCTTGCCATCTGGGGGAAGGGGTGGAGGGAGGGAGGGGAAAAATCAGAACAGAAATGAATGCAAGGGATAATGCTGTAAAAAATTACCCTGGCATGCGTTCTATCAATAAAAAGTTATTTAAAAAAAAAAAAAAGAAAAGAAAAGCAAAAAAAAATAATCAATGACAAATTATTATACTGAGATATTTAGACAATAAAACAAGGATTAGAAAATTTATTTATTTCTCCTATTTCTTTTTAATACTATTCCTGATATGTGACAATATTTTTAGTAAAGTCATGAAGCTTTCAGAGTAATTGTTACAGCATTTTTGACGGTTAGTATTACGTGACTTTTGCTGTTGATCACATTTTGAATCTATTGATTTTAGATTGTCTGTAACTGAAAAAGCCTTCAATGTACAGAATCAGGCCATGCACAATTGTTACACATATTAAACTCTAGAGAAATTCACTGCTTGCTATTTCATAAAACAACAGAAAAAACAAATTCGTATAACTTCCAGGAAGATCTGCATTCAAATCCTGCTTTAACACAGGCTACCTGTTTGACCATGAGCAAGTCACTTCATTTCTCATTGGTTCAGGCAACAAAATATAAGTTACATTTATGTTGCTGAGTTGTATCAGAGAAGGAAATTTCAGTACTGGGACTTTCTATATATCAAAGAAATCGTGGCTCTGGAAAATAATGGTGGAAAAACAAACTTTAAACATGTAAATTGATTGTCTGCAACATTTGTTGTTCTTTAAATGAAGGGAAAAATAGACTATTTAGTACCAAAGAGAAGGAATTATTGCTCAGAAGAAAATGTTTAGTGTTCTAAAGACCTCTTCCCTGATTCAATCTATTAGCTAAGTTCATTTCTTTAGGGCTTGTTTCCCCCTCTAAACTTTTGTAAAGCAGAACAAATTACAAACATAAATGAAAATAAATTTTAGTTCAATGGGGACACTGAATTCAATGAGGTGTTTAAAAAGGTTTTGCAGAATTGTTTGCCCTTGACCTTCATTTTGCCTTTAGTAATTCATATGAATAGATAGCAACTGACTTCTGCACAAACCCTGGAAACAACTGGAAATTGCTGAAGCAGAGACCCCATAAAATGATGTGAAATCGGCAATGGAAGGTATTAAATTTGGTGCCTTTTCTTTTAAATGAGTTTTTTTGTTTGGCTGACAGTACAGCAAATCTCGTATTCACTAAGTGAAATTAACTGTATTTATAGGACTTTGAGACAAGACAAGGCTAATTCTTTTCTTTTAAAATTTGGAATGTATTGTATATCTTTTGAAGACTCAATGAAGTTAGACTAACAACTGCAAGCAAAATTCCCAAAACAATAAATTAGCTTTAGATTAAATTTACTTCTATTTTTAAAAAGCCCAAAGAGAACTATATGGAGGTCATTGAGTTATATAATAAAATAAATGCTATCTTTGATTCTCAAAGCACAAAAGAGAGGAAAAAAGAAAGAAAGTGTTTTTCAAACGTTTCAAGGAATATCTGGGTGAAATGGAGAAACACTATTTTCAAAAAAATAAGAAACTCAAGTTTCTATGATTTAAAGATTTCAAATAAAATTATATGTTTAACTGAATGAAGCAATTAACAAAAAAGATACCAGTTTTTGCACTAGGTTATGTTGCGGTTTCCATGGAATTCTAGCTACCATCTAAAATCCCAGTTCTTAGACAACACTCCTTTACCTTTCTCTATATCTAATACCAATTCTTCCACCTAACCTGAGCAGTCTGAGATTATCCCATTAGATTGCTTTTGTCTTTTACTTTTACACAGTTGACTGCAAAAACCCACCTAAATTTATGAAAATAGAAAGAAAATTGTTCACTGGCTTCTAACAAATAAAAATATTTAATTTTTAACTTGCCCTTGTTAAAAAAACTACCAATTACCCACAATTCACATCAGATTTAATGACCAACATTCTTATCTCTTTCATGGGAAGACCTTGTTTTATTTGAGTCCTTAATTTTCTGTGGAGATAATATTCTTCCCTTCCTCAGTTCAATTGCATAAGTACTAGCTAACATATTTTATGTCATCTTTCTCATTAGCCTGTCAATTCCAGAGACTGGAATAGTGATAAGGAGTTTATAGTAGTAATACCACTGAGGGCTCAATTAAGATTGTAAGTATACATTAGGTGGACCTAATCAGAAATGGTTGATTATTTTCTCTATCATTGTTCAGCAGCTCATATATAGGAGCTAATGCAATCAATGGTATAATTCATTCAAGAATGAAACTTGACAAGCCACATTTGGCAAAATGTTAAAGAGGTTCAGGACTCAAGAAAAAAATATTGTAGATTTGAATGGGTTCTCCAATGAGATAAAAGAGGGAAATAGAAGAGAGTGGATAGTACAGGGGAGTTAGCCTGTGATACATTAAGGGGATTAGAAGTCACTATGTGAATGTAGATTAGGGTTAGGTGAAGAAAGACAAAGATAAAGAAAGAATATAAATGTATAAGGTCATATAAGTGGAATCCACAATTCTTCTTGGATGTAAATGTCATTTATTTATGGGTAAAAATAAGATTAATAATATCTAGGATCTCATGTATTGCTGAGATAGGATGAGGAAGACGGTAAAACAAAATGAGTATACTAAGGAATTGACTAGTTATCATGTTTGCTGGAAAGTCAATATGTATATTGAAGTCTCTTAACATGCAAGCAAGAGGTGGAGAAGCATGAAAAAATGTGAGATGTCAATTGGATTCATTATGAAAAGAAAGGGAGTGAAGTAGACAATAACTGCTAGGATTTTTTAATAACATGAATCTCAAAGGAGAGGTTATTGAGTAATGGAGGAAAAAAAGAGAACTAGAAGTGGAAATGAGGTGCAAAGAATAGTCACATATGTTGGCTAGTGAGCCCAGGACAATGAATAAAAGTACAGCTTTTACTAGAAAGAGTGAAACTGCATTATCAGGGTGGAACCTAGTTAAGCTAATATCTAGGAAATGGAAGGAGTGGGAAAGGAAAAGATTTAAGATGAAGGAAATTTTCTTCCCAAAGCAACAAGCATCAAGATGGTACAGTGGAAGGAGTGAATGATATTTTGTTGGAATCCTGGGGAGGGAATGTTAAAAGGGATGGGGATAATGGATTAGGAAGTGGATGGGGAATGGGGTTTGTTTGTAGAATATACATGATATGACTGGGTTGGAGAGTATTTATTATTGAATGGAAAGATCCCTTCTTTTCCCAAAGGATATTGAAAATTGAGATAGAGATAATTATACGAGATGGAAGCCATTCAGTCACATGGTCAGATGCAGTCCATTTTATGACTTTTATTCTCCAAAGATTAGAGATTAGTCAAGAAATACTACTGGCAGAATATGAAAGTTCTATTTGCAAAGAGGACTCCTAATGAGTAACTATGTTTTGTTTTTTTTTTTCCCCTCACTGGTGTTAACTATAACGATGCATTGCTTGAGAATCAATATTGGATAATGAATAGATAGCCAGCTATAATCAGGAAGACATGTTCAAAGTTCAATACTGACATGTAATGGCATATACATATATTGAGTTACTTAATTTCTCAGGGATGCAGTCAGCTCCCTAAAACTAAAATATTATAAAATAGTTACTATTCTGTTGTAGAAGAAAGAATGTTCTAATTCCTTACACCATTGAAATTGTAGATAGACCACAGGTAGAAATAAAAAAAAAAAAAAAAAAACTGATATTCTAAAAAAATTTTAGTTGATTCTATAGGATTCATATCATGTGCAAAGAATGATAATTTGTTTTTTTCATTACCTACTCAATTCCTTCAATGTCTTTTTCATCTCTTTTTGCTAAATCTAAAATTTCTAACACAATATAGAATAGTAATGATGATATCTGGCAAACTTTCAACCTTGATCTTATTGGGAATGTTTCTATCTTATTCCCATTACATATGATCCTTGCTGATGCTTTTAGATAGATGTTACTGATCATTTAAAAGAAAATATCACTTATTTCTATGCTCTGTAGTATTTTTAATAGGAATGGGTGATAGATTTTGTCAAATGCTTTTTTGTATCTTTTGAGATAATATGATTTCTATTAGTTTGTTTAATGATATAATCAATTATGCAGATGGTTTTCCTAATATTGAACCAGCCCTGCATTCCTGATATAAATTTTACTTGGTAATGATGCATCATGCTGGTGATATTTTATTGTAATCTCTTTGCTAATGTTTCATTTAAGATTTTTGCATCAATATTCATTAGGGATCTGTTTTGATTCTACCTGTTTTAGGTATCAGCACCATATTTGTTTCATAAAAGGAATTTGTCAAGACTTCTTCTTTCCCCATTTTTCCAAATAGTTTGCATAGTATTGGAATTAATTGTTCTTTAAATAGTTGGTAGAATTGACTTGGAAATTCATTTGTTCTTGGAGATTATTTCGGAGAATCCATTAAGACTTTGTTAAATTTCTTATTCTAAAGTGGGAATCTTTCATTAATTTTCTCCTCTGTTAATTTGGGCTAATTTTTTCTAAGTATTCATCCATATCACTTAAATTATCAGATTTATTTGCATACAGTTGAGCAAAATACCTCTTAATAATTGCTCTGATTTCCTCTTCATTGATGGGAAGTTCACTCTTTTCATTTTTGTATACTAGCAATTTAATTTTCTTTTTTTCCTTTTTCTAATCAAATTTACCACAGATTTATCTATTTTGTTGTTTTTCCATAAAACTAATTCCTAGTTTTGTTTAAATGTTTAATAATTTTTTACTTTCAATTTTATTAATCTCCAAATTTATTTTCAGAATTCCAAATTTGGTGTTTAATTGAAAGTTTTTAATTTGTTCTTTTTCTAACTTTTTATTTGCATGTTCCATTCATTGATTTTCTCTTTCTCTATTTTATGCAAGTAAGCATCTAGAGATATTTCCCCTAAGAACTGCTTTGCCTGCATCCCATAAATTTTAGTATGTTGTCACATTCTTGTCATTTTCTTGACTGAAATTATCAATTGTGTTTATGATTTGTTGTTTCACCCACTCATTTCTTAAGATAAGATTATTTAGTTTCCAATTCAGTTTTGGTTTATTTTTCCCTGACCCTTTACTACATGTAATTTTTATAAAATCATGATCTGAAAAAAGGATGCATTTATTGTGTCTGCCTTTTGCATTTGATTTTGAGGTTTTTAATGCCCTAAAACTTGTTCAATTTTTGTGTAGATTCCATGTACAACCAAGAAAAAAGTATGTTTTTTTTTCAATCCTTGTTCAATCTTCTCCAAAAGTCTACAATACATAAATTTTCTAAACTTCAATTTACCTTCTTAACATCTTTCTTATTTATTTTGTGATTCAATCAATTTAGTTCTGATAGAGCAAGCTTGAGATCCCCCAGTAGTACACTTTTGCTGTCTATTTCTTTTTGTAACTCTCTTAACTTCTCCTCTAGGAATTTGGATGCTATACCATTTGGTGCATATATGTTAAGTATTATATTACTTCTTTATAGTACCCTTTAGCAAGATGTAGTTTACTTTTTTAATCTCTTTTAATTAGATTTTTTTTTTTTTTTGGCTTTTCCTTGATCTGAGATCAGGATTTCCACCCCTGCTTGTTTTTTTGGTTTGTTTGTTTGTTTGTTTGTTTGTTTTTTTTTTACTTCAGATGAAGTATGCTTCATAGATTCTGTTCCAGTCTTTTACCTTTAATCTGAATATATCACTTTGATTTAAATGTGTTTCTTGTAAATAACATAGTGTAGCATTTTGGCTTTTAATGCAGTCTGCTATCCACTTCTGTTTTATGGGAGAATTTATCCCATTTGCATTCACAATTAAAATTACTAACTATATTTCCCTTCATCTTGTTTTTTCCCCGTTATATTTTTCTCTTTACTTTTCTCCTTCCACTCTTCCCCAGTATTTTTCATCTGACTAAAAGCTTCCTCAATAGTCCTCCCCTTTTACAGGCCTTTCCCATTTCTTTTACTTTTCCCCTTCTACTTCTATTCTTCCTTCTATTGGCCTCCTGCTTTCCTTTCCCATTCCCCTCCTATTTCCTTATAAGGTAAAATAAGTTTCTCTGTGAAACTAAATATGTCTTATATTTTCTCTGATGAGAGTAAGATTCACACAGTACTCATCCCCCTCTCCTCTTTCCTTCCATTGTAATAAGTCTTTGTTGCCTCTCCATAAGATGTAATTTGCCACATTTTTACTTCATTTTCTCTTCCTCCAGTAGATTATCCTTTTCTATTCTTATTTCATTTTTATATCATCACAATAAAATCAAATTATTACTGCATCCTCTAAGTATACCCATAATAGATATACAGATCTCAAGAGTTAAGCGTATCTTCCAATATAGGCCCATAATCTTTTTAACTTTTAAAAGAAACAGTTACTTTGTTCTTTGCTTTTAACTTTTTTATGCTTCTCTTGACTTCTGTATTTGAAGTTCAAATTTTCTGTTCAACTCTTGTCTTTTCATCAGAAATAATTGAAATTCACCTGTTTTGTTGAATGTACATCTTATTCCCTGAAAGGTATGCTTAATTTTTCTGGATAGTTAACTTTTGGCTGCTGTCCAAGCTCCTTTGCCCTTCATATTATATTGCAATATCATATTGCAGGCTCTTTGATCCTTTAAGGTAGAAGCTAGTATGATCTGGGCAATCCTGATTGTGGCTCCATTTTATTTGAATTACTTCTTTCTGGGTGCTTTCAGTATTTTCTTCTTAATCTGATACTTCTGAAATTTAGTTACAATATTCATTGGAGTTTTCATTTTGGGGTCTCTTTCAGGAGGTGATTGGTGGATTCATTCAATGGCTATTTTAAGCTTTCATTCTAAGAGATCAGAGAAGTTTTCTTTGATGACTTCTTGAAAAATATTGTGGAGGTTCTTTTTTTCTTTATGGTTTTCAGTTAGTCCAATTATACTTAGATTGTTTCCACTGAATCCATTTTCCTGGTCACTTGTTTTTCCAATGAGGTATTTTATCTTTTCTTTTATTTTTAATTTTTTTTTGTTTGACTGAATATTGATATATCATTGAGTCATTCCTTCCATTTGTTCAATTCTAATTTTAGTGAATTATTTTCTTTAGTTAGCTTTTATATCTATTTTTGCATTTGGTAAATTGAAGTTTTAAATGATTTATTTTGTTAATTGGCTTCTTTTTTCCCCATTTCACTACTTCTGTTTTTTAAGCAATTGCTTTCTTTTTTTATTTCTCCAAATCCATTTTTAAAGTAGCTTTTTAAAGATAATTTCTGTGTTTCCTTTTCCTAACTTCCTTCAAAGTTCTTATTTCTTTTCCCTATTTGTCTTCTAAGTCGCTGAATTTTTCCAAAAGAGCCTTGGGAGATGGAGACCAACTCATATCACCCTTTGAGACTTTATCTGGACATGTTTTGTGTTTAGTGTCCTCAGGGTCTGAGTTCTATTGTCCCCTGTCTTCATAAATGCTGTCTATAGTCAGAGCTCTTTTTGCCTTTTGGTTCATTTTTAAAGGTTGAAGTCTGGTCTTAGCCTTAGGGCTAAGGGAAGATTGTACTAAGTTCTCTCTATAGGAAACAGCAGTTTCATGCTGCCCTGTGAATCAATCAGTGTTGCTGACTTCCTTCTCAAGCTGGGTGGACCATAGCCAACTTTTTCATTAGGCTGGAGTTGAGGGGGTCATTGTTTGCCTTCTGTAATTGTCTTGGAGGTTTCACAACTAGTCTGTTTATGCACTGGCTTCTGAACTAGAGCAATGTAGCCATGGCTGTTTTATTTTGGCTAAGAGCCTTCCAGTGTATTCTCTCAATACATGGAGGCCACTCCACCTTGGTTCCCTGCACTGTGCTTATGCTGGACTGTCTCCCCTGTCACTTCCACTGTTAAGACAGACCTATATTGAAGTTCTTGCAAAATATCTTCTGCTAGAAATTTGTTACGCTACAAATATTTGTAGAGTATTCTGTCATTCCAAAATCCAATTCAGGGAATTCAAGGAATTCAGGGAAACCAGGGAAACCAGGAAGAGCTCAAAGACCTGTTTACTCTTCATTATCTTGGTTCTACCCAGCTACCACCAGGAGAAGATTATTCACAATACTGCTAACAATTTTTGATAATCACAATATGATAGACAACTCTTTTCAGTAACAACATGATACAAGACAATTCCAATAGACTTGGAATAGAATATGATATCTATATCCAGAGAGAGAACTATGGAGCCTGAATTTGAATTGAAGCATAGTGTCCTTACTATTTTTTTGTTTGTTTGTTTTTCTCATATTTTCCCCTTTCATTTAATTTTATTCTACAACATGATAAATATAGGAATATATTTAAAACGATTGTGCAAATTTAATCAGATTGCTTGCTGTCTAAAGGAAGGGAAGAATTTGGGGGCAATCACTTTATTTTTTTTAACTTAAACTTCATTTTTAAATTATGAAAAATAAACTTTCCAATATACAAAGAAAAAGAATAATATTTTATTATGACTCAGTGTATACACTATTGTGTATATTTTGCTTTTTTAGAAATATATTCAATTTAACAGTTAAAAAAATAACTATCTCCAGTGTCCCTTTATGAACTTCCTTAATGCTTCGTTAATAATCTTGCTATTCTTCATTTTTGTGTCATTACTTTGAATGTGCTGTCCAAATTAAAAAAAAAACTTATTGGTATTAACAAACTAATAACTTCTTCTATATCTAGTCCAATACTTTTTCTTCCATGAAATAAGAAGCATCTTCATTATTAGTGTCATGGAGTCATATGTGCTAATTTCATTGCTCAGAATTAAATATTTCAAAAAATTGCTCCAATGTATTATTTTGTTTGATTGTCCCCTCTAAGTTTTATGTCCCTTAATTTATATACATAGCTTAATTCTCTCATTTTGGGTAACTCTCTCCAGATATCAAGATAATCTCTAGCTAAATAATCCTTAAAAAAAAAAAAAAGGATTATTCAGAAGTCCCCATGGATTTATCAGACTTTAGCTTTCAGCCAGTGAATCAAATTAACTTGAAACAAAAGAATTTATAGAGATATGATTTAACAGCATCTATAAAATATTCCAACCTATACATTTGAAAAACATTTTCTTTTTTTTTATGTTTTCTTTTTCTGTCTTTCTTTCTTTCTTTCTTTCTTTCTTTCTTTCTTTCTTTCTTTCTTTCTTTCTTTCTTTCTTTCTTTCTTTTTGTTAAAGCTTTTTATTTTCAAAACATGTGAATGGATAATTTTTCAACATTGATCCTTGCAAAACCTTGTGTTCCAGATTTTTACACACCTTTCCCCCAGCCTCTCCCCAGATGGCAAGTAATATATGTTAAATCCAATAGCTGTATACATATTTATACAATTATCATGCTGCACAAGAAAAATCAAATCAAACAGGGCAAAACGAGAAAGAAAACAAAATGGAAACAAATAATAATAAAAAGAGTGAAAATGCCATGTTGTGACACACTTAAGTCCCCATGGTCCTCTCTCTGGGTGTACATGCTCTCTTCATCAGAAGATCATTGGAACTGGCCTCAATCATCTCATTGTTGAAAAGAACCACATCTTTTAAAACTTATCTTCATATAATTTTGTTTTTGCCATATACAGTGATCTCCTGCTCTTCTTCTGCTCATTTCACTTAGCATCAGTTTATATAAGTCTCTTCAGGCCTCTCTGAAATCATCCTATTGATAGTTTCTTATAGAACAATAATATTCCATAATATTCATATACCATGACTTATTCAGCCATTCTCCAACTAGTGTGCATACACTCACTTGGAAAATATTTTCTTACAAATATAGAGGTTGACAGTGGTATGAGTGGGCAGAAACATCAAGCTTACTAGGAAAGAAGCACATATTTAGGAAAGAAATGTGTATATGTCAACTCACAATTGTTATTCTATAGGACTTTGAGATCCTCTCTCTTTTAATGTCCTAATCCATATTCCCTTCAACTCTGATATAGCTCCACTGAGAAGTTTATCACTTCCATGGGCTCCTTGGACTTATTTACTTTTGGATTAGTTCACTTATTTTGGATGCAATGTTTCAGGGAAAACAAGAAACTTTATTGGAAGAAACCATGATCAATTGTTACAAGAGAAGGAGAGAAATCTCTGATTCTGGTCCAAGAGATAAGGGATAATTCTTTCTGAAGACCTGGGTTCTTTTTCCATATTTGTCTTTCATATTGTTTTTCAAAGTTTAACCTTATAAGAATAACCTTAGAGATTATATTGTATTTTAACTCCAAAAGTGTGGCTAATCTTCATGTCAATGAATGACTAGGCAAACTATAATCCCTTCAAATTTGATTGAAGAACTTCATATTTTATAATTCATAGATGTTTAACACTTTTTTATACTTCCTTGAAGATCTTAATATCTTACAATCTTGTCACTTTACTTATATCCTATAATTTCTTTTAGTAGATTGGAGCAAAATCAATTGATTTTAGGTTCTTCTGATCAATACATTTCCCTCCATATTGAAGGCATAATCATTATATAGGTAATTTTTGAAAGTTACTTTTTAATGGAAAGTAGATGATTATAAAGTGTATATGTATTTAGAAAGACAAGATAAGAACCTTGAGGATGCTAACTCACTAAAGTCAAAAGAAAATAGTAAAAGATGGAGTCTAGTTTACAGGCTCAATTCTCACAGAATGGACTAGGAGAGAAAAAAAGGCAAATTTAGGGAAAAAAATCACTGTGTTTCATGATAAACAAACAAACAAACAGATAAATATATGTGGACATAGCAACTCACAATTGTTATGTTGTAAAAATTTGAGTTCCTTTTTCTTTTCATGTCCTCACATGAACAGTGGTTTTAGAGAGGTATGATAATATTTTGAGGCAGTGTCTAAGTCAAAATAAGGTAAACTTTTCTTGTTTTGTTTTAGATGTATTTAAGAAGAAGAAAAGACATGAGAAGAAATATTGGTAAAAAAAATATGGAGAAAAGTGATGGGATTGAGAGTTGTGTGAAGCAATTAGGTATGGCAAGAAAAAGATTCATTTCATTCTCTGTAATTGAAGGAAAGGGGCATAAAATGAGTGAGATTATTGAGAGGATAAACGTTTTGACAAAAGGAAATTGAGAGAGGTCATGTAAAATGACCTCTAGTTTCTCAGTAAATAGGGAGGAAATACATTTGTGTTTAGAAATTATAGTTAAAGATTTGAGGAAGAAAGATTTGTCTTTTGAAGAATTATTTAAAAAAAAAGATTGTGTTTAAACCTATTTCTTTCTCTGGAAAGTTTAAATTTAAATTTGTTAGGAAAAATGATAATTTCTGTTGTTTCTTATATCAAAACAGTGCTATATAGCAATGTTGACATGTGTTGTATACTTAACACTTAATGAGTAATGGTTGATTTTATAAGAGTTTTACTAGTTCCCTTGAATATGTTGCGATATCAAAAAACATGTAAACTTTATTTCTCAAAATGGAAATACTCTTTTTCATTTAATCTATAGTGGCATTTTTTTTGCTATTTTTTTCTGACTGCCATGACTGTTTTTTTCCTAGTGAAATTAATGCAAGTGAACATAGAATTTTAAAGGACATTTTCCCTCATTGTTTCTTTAAAACTATTTTAGCCTATTTCCTCTCGACAGACCCAGTTCAAAAAAGCCTTTTCTAGATTGCTTATTTATATATTCTCATCTTTTATGTTCTGTACCAAAGCTCTTTTAGTTTTATCCACTATGAAACAAATAGTGCTTTAAAAAGTATTCAAGTTGACTATAAAAGCAAACAGTACTGTCCCTTTTCCAGTATTTTATCCTTAACAGTTTCCCTTAAAGCCATAACATGATCACTTATCTTTTTTGTTTATTACCGTATTTTCAGAATTTTTTATCATCACTGAACTGACCATTAATGGTTTATTTATGAGTATTTATGAGATGTTAATTATATGTCAGTCATTGTTTTTGACTAACAGTCCTGATTTATCGATCCCATTTCCTTTTTATTGATCCCATTTCCTTTTTACATTAAAAAATAATAATTCAACTACTTGTGATGTGTGTTAAGGAAGGAATATTAAATAATTATTTTTAATTCATTAACATTAGAATAATATTTATGTAAGTTAATTGAGGTAGAAAAGGTCTTTTTTTTTTTTGCCTTTGGATCACAGATTATAAAATTCACATGGAAAACATATTAGAGGTCATCTAATCCAACTTGTGTATTTTACTAATAAAAACAAAACTAAAGCTGAAGTGCCATAAAAGTTAAAGCAGAGAATTGATATAGTAGATAAAACATAGCAGAGTATCACAAAACCTGAGGTCAAATCCCATCAAAGTTCCTATACTATACTATACTATATTATACTATATCATACTGTATTAGCTATCATGTCATTTAGCTTGTCTGCCTCCTTTTCATCAACTATAAAATAAGGATAAGAAAAATATTAACCTTTCATGGTTATTCTGTGAATCAAATGAAATAATATTTGTAATATACTAAGTATATTACAAACATATAATATGTACTATATGTTAGCTACTGATGATGATGATGATGATGACAATGATATTATTTGTCAAATGTCCTAACTTTCTCTTGGACGGAAAAGCTTCATTAACTTAGGGAACACATATTATCTAAACTTTTTTTTCTTCTACTGTCCAGTATAAGACTGTAGACATCAGAAACTACCCAATGTTTTCAGAATTGAATAATAGCAGAAGGCCATTTTCTGAGCCTCATTGTGAGTGACTCAATCATAGTGTAGAAACTGTCAAAATAACAGTTGAAGAAATAATTACTTATAAATCAAATCTCAAAACAAAAGTGAAAAGAAGGAAAATATTATACTACATAATATTATATTACCAGAAATAATATTGAATGGTTAGAAAAGTATATGATTAGTGAAAGATGTACCTGTCTCTCTCCAGATAACAGAAAGAATTCACATGGAATTTATAGAGTTAGATAAGATATGATTTTTGAAGCTGTAAATTGCATGTATATTAATGATAAACTTATCCAAAACAGAAATCATGCCTGAATAAGAAAGTATGAGTGGATACATCCTACACATCATTTATAATCTCAATTGACCATTTAGTATTAATCAAAGCACCTTGAAGATTTAAAAAAAAGGACACTCAAATACAATGGTTTGTCAGGGAGCATTTCAGGAAAAGTCAGGGTTAATCATATGATTGTTAATAATACTGACATGTAGTAGATTTGACTGTGAAAAAGAGGATTCCTTTCTTTCCTGAAGATGTCAGTCCCCTAGTAAACAAAAAGCAATTAATGCTTACTTGTCTGCATCATTTACCATCAGGGATTAATTCAGACACAATTTGTAAATAATTAGCAGTTCCATAGATTCTACTTTACACTTAGGACAAAGTTATCACACATGGACGATCAATCAACATAAGAGAAAATAAAAGTTTCTTTGGTGTGATTGTTACCACCAACATGCCTTTTTAAGTAATAAATTTAAAAATCTTGAATTTTAAACTGAATTTTTGAACTCTTGAAAATTTCTCAGATATGTATATATGATCCATAGGAAGTGGAACAGTAATTATTTTTGTGATTTCATTGGTATGGGACAACTCCTAAATAAAGAGACTACCTCTTCCAATGCAGTTCTCTATTTAGCAATGTTGGCTTCATAAAACATATTTTATTTAAATTTATTTTAATATCACATAATATGTATACATTTTAAATATATAAAGCAAATACCATTTTGTTTATTATTATTTTTGTTTTTAGAAGATGACAGATTGAATGAAACAGGAAATTTAAGGGATATTCTTTAGGCACCATCTATAAAAATCAACTTCTTTTAAAGATTTCTTGGCTCAAAAATGCAAAGAGGAAAAACAAAAGTCAAATTTAAAAGTTAAATTTAATCAGAGACAATTTAGGTCATAAGTCAAAGCTGATAGGTACTAAGATGTACAATACTTGATCATTTCCTGTAATGGGCTGAGGCTTGAGTTGATGCACTGAGGTCCCAAGCACATGAGGCTAAATAGTAATTGGACCATACTCTATTAATATATAAGTTTGGAGAAAGAATGGCCCCCGCCCAGTCTTTGTGCAAGTCCTGATGTGTTGTATAGGAAATGAATATTTTGGTGGGTGGAGGCAGGGGAGTGGAAAAGGAAGGGGAAGGAGAGACTTTTGGGATTGCGATTGTGACGGTTTGCTCAGCTCAGATCGCTCTCTGTTAGCTGGCTTCCTGTCGCAGCTGCCCATATTGCTATAGCAATCTTTCTTGCCCATATTGCTATCGCAATCTTTATTCATCTCTTCACTTCAATAAATATTGAAGATTTTTCCCTTAACCTGAATTCCTGACTCCGGCTGATTTTAAATACACTGTCATTACATTTGGTGCCAATTTGGGAGGGGAGGAGATGGCTCAGTGGGTAAAATACCAGCCCTGAAGTCAGGAGGACCTGAGTTCAAATCCAGCCTCAGACACTTAACAATTCCTGGTTGTGTGACCATGGGCAAGTCACTTAACCCCAACTGCCTCAGCAAAAAGCAAAAAGAAGAGAAACAAACAGAAAAGTCGTTGCAATGGCAAAAGCAAACAGTTTCTCCTCCCCTTCCTTTTCCACTCCCCTGCCTCCACCCACCAAAATCGTCATTTCCTATACAACACATCAGGACTTACACAAAGAGTGGGCGGGGGCCATTCTTTCTCCAAGCTTATATATTAATAGAGTATGGTCCAATTACTATTTAGCCTCATGTGCTTGGGACCTCAGTGCATTAACTCAAGCCTCAGCCCATTACATCTTCCCTTGAAAAATCTTTTCAATCTGTTAAAAATATTAAGACTGTGCTACATACTTTAGCCACATTTAAGTGATTTATGATAAATGATTTTTATTTATTAATGAATATTATTATCAATAAATATAATCCACTTTTGACTGACTGAGACAAAGAAAAAAGAGAGAAAGAGAGAGAGAGAGAATCTAAAATACCACAGTATTTTACAGTATATTTACAGTATAGGTATCTAAAACACCACATTTATCATGTGTCCTTTGGCATGTCTCTGTCCCACAATGATTATAATTAATTTTTATTGAAATATTAAACAAAGAAAAATCAGAATATTAAACTATAATTTGATGTTAAATACCAAATGATTGTGACAATGTCACCATTCCCATTTTTTCCTCTTCAGATATATTGAGTTTTTTTCTAAATAGGAAACATTTTTACTGCAATGGGGAAGAAGGCTGGAAATTTCTCTTGGGTAAATTCAAGTTCCAGTACTTCAGAGGTAGGAAAATAAATCATGGAAACCAGAGAAGTATTCCATATTAAAAAGTTGGCTAGGCTCCTTCATCCACTTCCTTGAGAATACTTTTAATTCTAGAACTATCACCTAATTTTCCAAGACAACTTTTTCCCAAGAGTTTGAGACAGGCTTTGGAGAAAATATTATTTCTTAACATTTTCAATTTAACTAAAAGTAAGATTATTTTGATGCTTGCATGAATCCAATAAAAGAGACAAAAAATGCACATGGGTACAAATGCACTGATCATTATAATAAAATTTAGACAATTTCACTCCACAGAAAATTAAAAGGCCTACAGGATTCTACAAACAAATATGGAAACAAAAGTATTCATAGTAGCCTACAAACTCCTTTATTAGCTGATTTATTTCTGAGTCATTACAAGATACAGCAAAGAACAAGGTACAAGTATTATCCACTTGAATCCTACCCTTCTTCTTTGGGGGTTATTTCCCTTCCTAACTCTTCAAAAAGATGGGTTATAAAGGCAATCATCTTTAAAAATGCTACCAAAATTTTAATCCTAAAGCCCTCAACTTTAAAGTTATTCATGCAGCAACCCTCAAGACTGTTTCTGTACATTAAATTTGACTTTTCTACTGGAAATCTATTTTCTGAATTATGCTACACAGAATATTCTCCCTCCACTTTACTAATAAGTATTCTCTTGGGCAACTTGGGCTGACTCTGCCATGTGCTTTTGCAGAACACTTTAAAAATTCACTACTGCCCAGAAATACCTTTTGAAAAAAGAGAATCAATGACTTGAGAAATAGACAGAAACTAAGATGTTAGTTGTTGCCAAAATGAAAAAAAAAAATGATGGTAAATATGAAATTCAAAAATATGGTGATATTGATAGAACAATTAGTTTTTTTGAAATATGCAAAAGGTTTATTGATTATGAAAAGGACTTTCTGTTAAAAGACTTTCATTATTGCATTTCATGCAATTTCTAAATATTGTAAGAACTATAAATGCCCCTTGATGAGGTTCTTTTCAAATAAACTGTGGTACATTATTGCAAATGAATACTAATATAACCAAGGGCTGAAGCCCATTTGAGTAAGACTCTTCTCATTGGGGAGATTGATTACTCATTGTTTCATGATTACATGAAGGGCAGAGTTGGTAGGAGCTCAGGAAATGAGTAATCTTTCTTCTAACTTCAGAATGAAATGAAAAGAAATGAAGTTTCAAATTCTCTCTGGGGAAGGTAGAGAAAGATTAAGAATGAGATCTATAGAAGAAGTAGCTCCTATATCATACCCCTATCTTCAACTTATAAAATTAGAGATTTGGGAAAATTTTACTCTTGGGTGATATTTGGGACTTGTTCTTGGTTGAGCTGATATATATCATTCCCAGTGGAAGAATTCATTCATTCTGAATTGTCTTATATATTCTTATATGTCCCACTTCTCTGATTTGTTTCCTATAGACTTGGATAAATCAGTTTATTTATTATTTTCAGAAGAAAAAAAAGGATAAAGAGAAATCTGTTTATGCCTCCCAGAAAACAACATCTAAACAGATCCATATAGACACATGCAGTCTGAATATTCAATATACACATGAACATACACACAGAGACATACACATGAACTTTATATTATGTTTGCAATTAAAATTATAAAGTATAAGTGAAGAAAAAAAAAAGGTCAAGTAAAGCCACACTATGAAAAATATTAAATACCAAAATGGGAGTTTTTATTTTACTATAGACATAAAGGGGAGTTACTAGAATTTATTAAAGAGAGAATGATATCATAAGATGTCTTGTTAGAAAAAAATATCACTTTACTAGGTCTGTTGGAACATAGCTGCTTAAACTATGAGTTGCACAATTGAATGTGAGGGTCATGAAAATACAATTTATTATCAGTAAATTCTAGATATGTACACCTATTTTATATGCCTATATGCCCAGAGTTGTATAAAAATTTCTTGGGTGAAAAGGGGTAATGAATGATAAAAATGTTTAAGAATCCTTAGGTAAGTGCATGCAGTGGAGTTGGGAGAAACATGTTGCAGAGGAGTCCAATCAGAATTCTATTTACACAGTCCAAATGAGAAGATATAAGGACCAAAAGAGTGATGGTTATCTGAATATAGGGGGGATGTATGTTACTAGATATATTGTAAAGGTAAAAAAAAAAACATCAATATTTGGCAACTGGATAAATTGGAGAGATGGGGGAAAGTAAAGTGTTGTATCTAATACTGATATAAAAAGTATGAGGGAGTGGAAGAATAGTAGTTCCCTTGAAAGAAATATGAATTAAGAAGAATAATCAGAAAATGGTCCTGTTTTCTACATTCAGATCTGAGATATTTATAAGACATATTTAATATATGCAATATGACAGTAGTAGAGTAAATGAGAAATACTATGGATATATGAATAAGTCTATAGATAATCTGCATCAACTTGAACCCTTGAAAACTCTGGAAATGGATTAGGCCAAAATAGCTCTTTAAAAACAGAATTTGCAAAATGGAAAAAAAAATCCATAGAACAAAACAACTCATTTAAAAATTGAATTGGACAAATAAAAAAAGAATTTAAAAAAGTAAATGAAGAAAATAATTCACTAAAAATCAGTCCTGAACAAAAGGAAATGAACGACACAATGAAACATCAAGAATCAGTCAAGCAAAACCAAAAGAAGAAGAAGAAGAAAAAGATGAAGAAGAAGAAGAAGAAGAAGAAAAAAAGAAGAAGAAGAAGAAGAAGAAGAAGAAGAAGAAGAAGAAGAAGAAGAAGAAGAAGAAGAAGAAGAAGAAGAAGAAGAAGAAGAAGAAGAAAATGTAAAATACTTAATTGGAGAAAAAATTGACCTGGAAATATATCTAGGAGAGAGAAATTAAGGATTATTGAACTTCCTGAAAACCATGAGAAAAAAAAAAAGAGCCTAGACTTTAATTTTTTTTAGAAAATCATCAAAGAGAACTACCCTGATGTCATAGAATCAGAAGGTAAGATAGCCATTGAAAGAATTCACTGAACACCTGAAAGAGACCCCCAAATTAAAACTCCAAGGAATATTGTGACTAAATTTCAGAACTATTGGACCAAGGAAAAATATAGCAAGCAGCCATTAAAAAAGAAAAAAACAATTCAAATACAGAGGAGCCACAATAATGATTATCCAGAATCTAGCAGCTTCCACCTTAAAGGGATCAAAGGGCCTGGAATCTTATATTCCATAATGCAAAGGAACTTGTAATGCAGTCAAGAATAAACTACCCCACTATACTGAGCATTTTCATTCAGAGAAGAAGATGGACATACAATGAAACAAGTGAATTCCATTTATTTCTGATGAAAAGACCAGAGCTCAACAAAAAATTTGGCATCCAAATGTAAAACTCTAGAAAAAACATAAAAGGTAATAAGAAAAGAACTCTTGAGAGCTGTATCTTGGTGATGGATATACTTAGATAATGCAAGTATAATTTGATTTTACTGTTATAAAAAAGAAACTAGAGATAGAAAGGGATTATACCAGAAAAAGGAGAAAGTGGAGGTAAAATGTGCAAAATTACATCTCACGAAGAGGCAAAAAGAATTTATTATAAGTGAGAGAAAGAAGGGAAATAGATGAACAATTGTGTGAATCTTATTCTCATCAGATTGGCTCAAAGAGAGAATATTAGTCATATTTGGTTTCACAAAGAAACTTCTCTCACCTTATAGAAAAGTGGGAGGAAAAATGAAGAAAGGGGAGGGGGAGGCTAATAGAAGGGAAAACAGAAATAGTAGGGAAAAACATTAAAAAGGGGAAGGGCCTCTAAAGGTGGAGGGCTGCTTGAGTCTAGTGGTGCTCATAAATTAAATACTAGAGAGCAGAGAAAGAGGAAAAGAAAATAGAAAAATATATTTTTTGGTAAATAAGTTGGTAGGGAATACAGCGTTAGTAGTTTAACTGTAAATGTGAATAGGATGAACTCTCCCTGAAAGTGGAAATTGATAGCAGACTGGATTAAAAGCCAGAACCCTCTAATACCTTGTTTGCAAGAAACACAACAGACTGATACATACAGAGTAAAGAGAAAAGGCTGGAGGAGAATCTATTACGCTTCAGGGGAAATTAAAAAAAAAAGGCAGGGGACCATCTTGATCTCAGATCAAGCAAAAGCAAAAATTGATTTAATTAAAAGAGATATGGAAGGAAACTATATCTTGCTAAAAGGTACCAATGACAATGAAGCAATATCAATACTGAACATATATGTCCCAAATGGAATGGTATCTAAATTCCTTAAGGAGATGTTAAGAGAGCTGCAAGAAGAAAAAGACAGCAAAACTATAATAGTGGGAGATCACAAATTTGCTCTCTCAAAACTAGATAAATCAAACCACAAAATAAATAAGAAAGATGTTTAAAAAATAGATAGAATGTTACAAAAGTTATAGATCTTTGGAGAAAATAAAAAGGAGAAAGAAAGAAGCACACTTTCTTCTCGGCAGTTCATGGAATATATTTTTAAAAATGACCACATATTAGGACGGAAAGACCTCAAAATCAAATGCAGAAAGGCAGAAATAGTAAATGCAATTTTTTTCAGATAATGATGCAATAAAAATTACATTTAACAGAAGACCAGGGAAAAATAGACCAAAAAGCAATTGAAAAATAAATAATTGCATCCTAAAGAATGAATGGGTGGAAACAACAAATCATAGACACAATTAATAATTTCATCCAAGAGAATGAGAATAATGAGATCACATACCAAAATGTGTGGCATGTAGCCAAATTAGTAATAAGGGGAGATTTTATATCTCTAGATGCTTACTTGCATAAAATAGAGAAAGATAAGATCAATGATTTGAGCTTGCAACTAAAAAAGCAAAAAAAAAAAAAAAAGAACAAATAAAAGCCTCCTACTCAAATACCAAATTTAAAATTTTAAAAATAAAAGGAAAGATTAATAAAATTGAAAATAAAAAAATAAATTAATAAATAAAACTTAGAGTTAATTTTATGGAAAAAAAACAACAAAATATATGAACCTTTAGTTAATTTGATTAGAAAAAGGAAAGAGAAAAATTAAATGTCTTAAATGTCTTAAAAATGAAAGGGGAAAATTTCCACTAATGAAGAGGAAATTAGAGCAATAATTAGGAGTTATTTGGTCTCACGTTATGCCAATCACTTTGAGTACCTAAGTAAAATGGAGGAATAATTACAAAAATATAGATTGCACAGATTAACAGAAAACAAAATAGATTACTTAAATAGTCCCATTTTAGAAAAAGAAATAGAACATACTATTAATCAAATCCTTAAGAAAAAATCTCCAGGGCCAGATGAATTTGCATGTGAATTCTACCAAACATTTGAAGAACAATTAATTCCAATACTATTTTAACTATTTGAAAAAAAAAATAGAGAAAGTAGGTCTCCTACCAAACTCTTTTTATGACACAGACATGGCACTGATACATAAATAGGTGGGATGAAAACAGAGAAAGAAAAGTATACACCAATTTCCCTAATGGATATTAAGGTAAAAATCTTAAATGAAATATTACAAAGAGATTTCAGAAAGTCATCCCCAAGATAATACACCATAACCAGGTAGGATTTATACAGGAATTCAGGACTGGTTCAATATTAGGAAAATTGTTAGTGTAATTGACTTTATCAAAAACCAAATTAACAAAAGCCATATGGTTATCACAATTGATGCAGAAAAAGCATTTGAAAAATTCCAACATATTCCTATTAAAAACACTAGAACATATAGAAATTAATGGATTTTTCCTAAAATAGTAGCATCTGTTTAAAATCATTTGCAAGCATCATATGTAATAGGGACAAACAGGAGCCATTCTGAATAATATCAGGGGTGAAACAAGGCTGCCAACTAGCACCATTATTATTCAATAATGTATTGTAAATGCTAGTTTGGGCAATAAGAGAAGAAAAAAAAAGATGAACAGAATTACAGAAGGGAATGAAGAAACCAAATTATTACCCTTTGCAGATGATATGTGTTGGAATCTTGACAAACTGCTAACTAATTAGAGTTGATCTGATCTTACAAGAAGATGTTTTGGGCCAGAACCTGAAACAAGGTACTAAGTAGAACTAATTAGTACAATGCTTGTGTTTACACCTTTACTCATAGGAGTTCACAAGTTTGCCAGATTCACAAAGTAAACTTTGTGCCTTTGTGAATTCACACCTCCCTTAAAGTTCTTAGGGCCAGAGAGCACTATGGGAGAAAACCCATAATCCCATTCTCTCAGAACAGTCAGATATAAGTCCAGTGAAGAGAGATCTATTCCGGAATATATTCCACTTGGCTGGCTGGTCAAAGAAGAGAGTGCAGCTGGTTGGAGAAGAGCACTCTGGTGCAGACACAGAGCACTTTGGGAGATTTCAGCTGAATTACACCAGAAGCCATCTCTCCAAGGTAAGGAGAATATTTTCCATTTGGCTGGCTGGTGGCAGAAGAAGAGTTTTCATAGGAAAAGCTACGAGTGGAGAGTTCAGTGGACAACCAGATTCATTTTCATCTCACACCACTGTGGTTGGTGGCTGGGCTCCTGCACTCCCCCCACTAAGACCAAGCTGGTCTGAAAGACTCACCAGAAAGCTAGCCGAGCCCCAAGAGAAGGAAACAAGAGATTCATTCCATCTCTGTGCTGGTTGGAGGCTGAAGAAAGCAGAGGCAGAGGCTAAAGGACAGAACCTTTGGATTTGGAGACATTCGGAGGGCTCTAAGCTAAACCGGCTGTGTTTTGAGAAGAACAAGAACTCCAACATTTGAACTCCAACATTTTGTTGGTATACTTAGAGAACCCACTAAAAAAAACAAAAAACTGTTAGAAATAATCCACACTTCAGCAAAGTTACATCATATAAAATGAATACACTCAAATCATCAACATTTTTATACTTACTAACAAAATACAACAGGAAGAGATACAAATAGAAATTCCATTTAAAATAACTGTCAATAATATAAAATATTTGGGGATTTATCTGCCAAGAAATAGTCAGGAACTATATTTACAAAACTACAAAAAACTTTCCACACAAATAAAGTCAGATCTAAAAAAACTAGAAAAATACTAAGCGCTCTTCAATAGGTCAAACAAATATGATAAAGATGACAATTCTCCCTAAACTAATCTATTTATTTAGATACTCTCAAAAAACTATTTTACTGACCTAGAAAAAAATAACAAAAAATTCATCTTGAAAAACAAAAGTTCAAGAATTTCAAGGAAATTAATGAAAAAATGCAAATGAAGGTGGCCTAAGTGTACCAGATTTAATATTATATTATAAAGCAGTGGTAATCAAAACCATTTGATATTGGCTAAGAAAGAGAATAATTGATTAGTGAAATAAGTTAGTTTCAGAGGAAAAAAATAGTCAATGACTATAGCAACTTAGTGATTGACAAATTCTAAGACCCCAGCTTTTGGAATAAGATCTCACTATTTGATAAAAACTCCTGGGACCATTGATAACTAGTATGGTAGAAACTAGGCATTGACCCACACCAAACACCATATACTAAGATAAGGTTGAAATGGGTTTGTGATCTAGACATAAAGAATGATATTATTAAAAAATTAGAAGAACACAGGATAGTTTACCTATCAGATCTGTAGAGGAGGAAGAAATTTGTGACCAAAGGAGAACTTCATATCATTATCAATCACAAAATAAATTGATTATATTAATTTTAAAAGTTTTTGTACAAACACAACTAATGCATACAAGATTAGAAAGGAAGCAATAAATTGGGAAAACATTTTACATTCAAAGTTTCTGATAAAGGCCTCATTTCTAAAATATATAGAGAATTGACTCAAATTTAAAAGAATTCAAGCCAGTCAGAAATTAGGCATGGACCCACACTTAACACCATATACCAAGATAAGATCAAAATTGGTCCTTGATATAGGCATAAAGAACAAGATTATAAATAAATTAGAGGATCATAGGATAGTTTATCTCTCAGACTTGTGGAGGAGGAAAAAATTTGTGACCAAAGATGAACTAGAGATCATTATTGATCACAAAATATAAATTTTTGATTACATCAAATGAAATAGCCTTTGTACAAACGAAACTAATGCAAACAAGATTAGAAGGGAAGCAGCAAACTGGGAAAACATTTTCACAATTAAAGGTTCTGATAAAGGCCTTATTTCCAAAATATATAGAGAATTGACTCTAATTTATAAGAAATCAAGCCATTCAACAATTGATAAATGGTCAAAGGATATGAACAGAGAATTCTCAGGCAAAGAAATTGAAAGGATTTCTAGCCATATGAAAAGATGCTCCAAGTCATTATTAATCAGAGAAATGCAAATTAAGACAACTCTGGGATACCACTACACACCTGCCAGATTGGCTAAGATAACAGGAAAAAAAATGATGATGAATGTTGGAGGGGATGCGGGAAAACTGGGACACTGATGCATTGTTGGTGGAGTTGTGAACAATTCCAACCATTCTGGAGAGCAATCTGGAATTATGCCTCAAAAGTTATCAAACTATGCATACCCTTTGATTCAGCAGTGCTACTACTGGGCTTATACCCCAAAGAGATACTAAAGAAGGGAAATGGATCTGTATGTGGCCAAAATGTTTGTGGCAGCCCTGTTTGTAGTGGCTAGAAACTGTAAATGAATAGATGTTCATCAATTGGAGAATGGTTGGGTAAATTGTGGTATATGAATGTTATGGAATATTATTGTTCTGTAAGAAATGACCAGCAAGATGAATACAGAGAGGCTTGGAGAGACTTACATGAACTGATGCTAAGTGAAATGAGCAGAACCAGGAGAGCATTATATACTTCAACAATGATACTGTATGAGGATGTATTCTGATGGAAGTGGATTTCTTTGACAAAAAGAAGATCTAACTCAGTTTCAATTGATCAATGAGGGACAGAAGCAGCTACACTAAAAGAAAGAGCATTGGGAAATGAATGTAAACTATTTGCATTTTGGTTCTTCTTCCTGGGTTATTTTTACCTTATGAATTCAATTCTTCCTGTACAACAAGAGAATTGTTTGGATCTGCACACATATATTGTATGTAGGATACACTGTGACATATTTAACATGTATAGGACTGCTTGCCATCTGGGGGAGGGGTTGGAGAAAGGGAGGGGAAAAGTTGGAACAGAAGTGAGTGCAAGGGATAATGTTGTAAAAAATTACCCAGGCATGGGCTCTGTCAATAAAAAGTTATAATTATTTTTAAAAAGATCACAACAGAGAAAAAAGAATTCAAGCCATTCTCCAATTGACAAATGGTAAAAGGACATGAACAGACACTTTTCAGTTGAAATGGAAACTATTTCTAGTCATATAAAAACGGTGCTTTAAATCACTACTGATCAGAGCAATGCAAATTAAGATAACTCTGAGATACCACTCCACACCTGGCAGATTGTCTAAGATGACAGGAAAAGATAATGACAACTGTTAAAGGGGATATGAGAAAACTTGGACATTAATACATTGTTGGTGGAACTGTGAATAGATTCAACCATTCTGGAGAGCAATTTGGAACTATACACAAAAAGTTATCAGACTGTGCATACCCTTTGACCAAGCAGTGTTTCTACTGGGCTTATATCCCAAAGAGATGTTAAAGGAGGGAAAGGCATGCACATGTGCAAACATGTTTGTAGCAGCTCTTTTTGTAGTGTCAAGAAATTGGAAACTGAATGGATGCTCATCAATTGGAGATTGGCTGATAAATTATGGTATATGAATGTTATGGACTATTGTTACTCTGTAAGAAATGACCAACAGACATGGGGAGACTTATACGAACTCATCCTAAGTACAATTAGCAGAACCAGGAGATCATTATACCCGGCAACAATAATATTATATGATGATATATTCTCATGGACATGGCTCTCTTCAACAATGTGATGATTCAAATCATTTCCAATTGTTCAATGATGAAGAGAGCCATCTATACCCAAAGAAAGAACGGTGGGAACTGAATGTTGTTCATAACATAGCATTTTCACTCTTTAAAAAAAAAGGAAATTAATTAGGCTAGTAAAAGTGAGAAAATATATGAAGAAGAGAGCCCAGGGCAGAATAATTCGGGAAACAATTCTTAGAAGTCCTTTATTAAAATAACATTATCTGGAAGGAAAAACAATGAGTTGGGGTCCTGAACTCCTTGGCAAAGGTGGAGAATGACCTAGAACTAACAGGGAAGGATGCTTGGTACTGTATCAAAAACCAGAATGATGACTATGAGTAGAAGAAAGAAGATAGATATAAGGGGGGACAAAGATAATTTGTTCATTCAGTTTATGTGGGTTAAATAAGAATGGGGAGTCAAAAATGATATGGAGGTTGCAATCATGATTTATTGAATGTTTCTGCCCTCAAAGGTAATAAGAAAGTTTGGAAAAAGAATGGATTATGACAGGGGAGTGAAAAATAATTTCTTGTTTATAGCTGTTAAATTTGAATCATCTTACATGATACCTAATTTGAAATGTTAAATAGACAGATCTATGTGGATCTAGATTTTAGGAGAGATACTAAGATATATTGCTACCTCATTTTGTGACTAATTCCTCAATATTCATTTACATTGGTGGACTTTTCCCCTTAGAGTCCCTTACTACTTTCCCCCTAGAATTCTAGGAGTAACTTAATATTGAGAGGAAATCCTAGTATTTCTAAAGTTATTGCTCCTGAACCATCATTTATATGCATCTCTTTAAGCAATAGCTAGTAAATTTCAACTAGCTTTTTAAATTGGTAGAAACAGAATGAAATATCCTCCAAACAAGTGTGTTTCACACTTATCCAGTAAGGCACAGACAATACAGAAGAAGAATGGGATCAACTTAGAATAAATGATAGAGATGAACACATGTAGGAAAAATGCATGGCTTACCACTTAATTATTAGAAATATATATATGTGTATATATATATATATAATTTAAAGCCTTTTTTCCCCCCAAGGAATCTTTCACTTTGAAGCTACTTACTGAGATGGGTATCTTTCTGTACACATCTATGAGCGTCTTTATTTTTGTTTGGCATAAATTTTTGCTGTGTGTTCATGTACATGTGTGTATATGTGTGTGTGTACTTGCATGACTTCCAGGCTTGATATGTTCTTTCACTTGTCCAATCAGTTCATTGATGTCAGTGGAAGGAGAATTATAAGATTCTGAGTAGGTTACTCTTCCCTTCTCTATCACTTGTTTATCCTTAGTATAAGTATAGGTCTACACTTCTGAACCTGGAAGTTTCAAAAATTTGAACCTCACTTCTGGCCTCATCTCTCCAGACATGTAAACAGACAATTTGGTTCGTCAAGCATATATTTTCTCATTGGCACAATCAAAGAGTAGCATTTAGGAAAAAAAAAACATATTTCACTTTGTGCTTACACATTAAAACTTCATCATACCTAGCAGACTGGATCAAAAGTCAGAACCCTACAATATGTTGTTTGCAGGAAAGCAGGGAGATTGAAACAGAGTAAAGGGAAAAGGCCAGAGCAGAATCTATTTTGTTTCAGGTGAAGTAAAAAAAAAAAAAAAAAAAAAAAAAAGCAGGGGTAGCCATCCTCATCTCAGATCAAGGAAAAGCAAAAATTGATCTAATTAAAAGAGATAAAGAAAGAAACTATATCTTGCTAAAGGGTAGCATAGACAGTGAAGAAATATCAATATTAAACATATATGCACCAAGTGGTATAGCATCTAACTTCCTAAAGGAGAAGTTAAGAGAGTTCCAAGAAGAAAGAGACAGCAAAACTATAATAGTGGGAGATCTCAACCTTGCACTCTCAGAATTAGATAAATCAAACCACAAAACAAATAAGAAAGAAATTAAAAAAGGTAAATAGAATATTAGAAAAATAGGTATGATAGATCTTTGGAGAAAACTGAATGGTGACAGAAAGGAGCATACTTTCTTCTCAGCAGTTTATGGAACCTATACAAAAACTGACAATATATTAGGACATAAAGACCTCAAAATTAAATGCAGAAGGCAGAAATAGTAAATGCTTTCTTTTTAGATCCTGATGCAATAAAAACTGCATTCAACAAAAACTTAGGAGTAAATAGACCAAAAAGTAATTGGAAAGTAAATAATCTCATCTTAAAGAATGGTGGGGTGAAACAGCAAATTATAGACAATTAATAATTCCATTCAAGATAATGACAACAATGAGACATCATACCAAAATTTGTAGGATGCAGCCAAAATGGTAATAAGGGGAAATTTTATATCTCTAGAGGCTTACTTGAATAAAATAGAGGAGAAGGTCAATTAATTGGTCTTGCAACTTAAAAAGCTAGAAAAAGACCAAATTAAAACCCCCCAATCAAATACTAAACTTGAAATTCAAAAATTAAAAGGAGAAATTAATAATATTGAAAGTAAAAAAAAACTATCGAATTAATAAATAAAACTAAGACTTGGTTTTATGAAAAAAAAAACAATACAATAGATAAACCATTGGTAAAGAAAAAGGAAAAATGATAGAGGAAAATAAAATTGTTAGTCTTAAGAATGAAAAGGGAGAACTTTCCACCAATGAAGAGGAAATTAGCGCAATTATAAGGAGTTACTTTGCCCAACTTTATGCCAATAAATTTGATAATTAGGTGAAATGGATGACATCTCCAAAAATATAGGCTTCCCAGATTAAAAGAGCAGGAAGTAAATTGCTTAAATAGTCCCATTTCAGAAAAAGAAACAGAACAAGCTATTAATCAACTACCTAATAAAAAATCCCAGGACCACATGGATAAACATGTGAATTCTACCAAACACTTAAAGAACAATTAGCCCCGATGCTATATAAACTATTTGAAAAAATAAGGAATGAAGGAATCCTACAAAATTCCTTTTATGACACAGACATAGTACTGATACCTAAACTAGCTATGTTGAAAACAGAGAAAGAAAATTATAGACCAATCTCCTTAATGAATATTGATGCTTAAATCTTATATAAGGTATTAGGAAGAAGTCTATAGAAAATCTTCCCCAGGATAATACACCATGAACAAGGAAGATTTATAGCAGGAATACAGGGCAGGTTAAATATTAGGAAAAATATTAGTATAATTGACCATATTAATAACCAAGTTAACAAAAACATATGATCATCTCAATAGATGCAGAAAAAGCATTTGATAAAAATCCAACATCCATTCCTGTTAAAAACACTTGAGAGGATAGGAATAAATGGACTTTTCCTGAAAATAATCAGTAGCATCTATTTAAAACCATCAGTAAGCATCATATGTAATAGGGATAAACTGCAACCTTTCTCAATAAGATCAGGAGTGAAACAAGGTTGCCCACTATCACCAATAGTATTCAATATTGTATTAGAAATACTAGCTTTGTCAATAAGAGTTGAGAAAGAGCTTAAAGGAATTAGAGTAAGTAATGAGGAAACCAAATTATCACTCTTTGCTGATGATATGATGGTATACTTAGAGAACTCCAGAGATTCTACTAAAAAGTTATTAGAAATAATCCACACCTTTAGCAAAGTTGCAGGATACAAAATAAACCCACATAAGTCATCAGCATTCTTATATATTACTAACAAAATCTAACAGTTACAAAGAGAAATTCCATTTAAAATAACTACCGATAGTATAAAATATTTAGGAATCTATCTGTCAAGGGAAAATCTGGAACTATATGAGCAAAACTACAAAACACTTTCCACACAAATAACGTCAGACCTAATCAATTGGAAAAATATTAAATACTCTTGCATAGGGTGAGCAAATATAATAAAGATGACAATACTACCTAAACTAATTTATTTATTTAGTGCCATACCAATCAGACTCTCACAAAACTATTTTAATGGCCTAGAAAAAATAACAACAAAGTTCATATGGAAAAACAAAAAGTCAAGAATTTAAAAGGAACTAATTAAAAAAAACAAAAACAATCAAATGACAGTGGCCTAGTTGTATCAGATCTAAAATTGTGGGGAGCCGGCACTAATCTACAGGTGATAAAGACACATTCCTAAGACTCCTCTAACCTTCAACAAACAGACATCTAGATGCCTCCTGGAGCTTCCTACATCATCAAAGGCCTCTGGTTAACTCCTCTTTCAGCAGGAAACAAACCCTTTATCTAGGGTCTCCTCTGTACTGAGTTTGCACGACCCCCACTCCCTCACAAACCACCATAAATACTTGTACTTTTGCCCACAAGAAACGAGACTTTATCAGAAAGCCTGTCTTGTCTCCCTTCTGCATGTCTCTTGTCCCGCCCTTCCTCTTCTCTCTTCGCAGGGCCTTTTACACACACTGTCCAGCAGGTTCTGGACATAAAATTGTATTATAAAGCAGTGGTTACCAAAACCATTTGGTATTGGCTAAGAAATAGACTAGTGGACCAGTAGAATAGGCTAGGTTCAAAGGACAAAACAGTCAATAACTTTAATAATCTAGGGTTTGACAAACCCAAAGACTCCAGCTTTTGGGACAAGAACTCACTGTTTGACAAAATTGCTGGGAAAATTAGAAATTAATATGGCAGAAACTAGGCATTAACCCACACTTAACATGTACAAAAAGATAAGATCAAAATGGGTTCATTACCTAGGCATAAAGAATGAGATTATAAATAAATTAGAAGAGCATAGGATAGTTTCTCTCTCAGACTTGTGGAAGAGGAAGGAATTTGTGATCAAAGAAGAACTAGAGATCATTATTGATCACAAAATAGAAAATTTTGAATTTAGCAAATTGAAAATTTTTATACAAACAAAACTAATGCAGACAAGATTAGAAGGGAAGCAATAAACTGGGAAAACATTTTTGCAATCAAAGGTTCTGATAAAGGCCTCATTTCAAAAATATATAGAAAATGGACTCTAATTTATAAGAAATCAAGCCATTCAACAATTGATAAATGGTCAAAGGATATGAACAGACAATTCTCAGATGAAGAAATTGAAACTATTTCTAGCCATATGAAAGGATGCTCTAAGTCATTATTAATCAGAAAAATACAAATAAAGACAACTCTGAGATATTACACATCTGTCAGATTGGCTAGAACGACAGGGAAAGATAATGTGGAATGGTGAAGGGGATGTGGGAAAACTAGAACACTGATACATTGTTAGTGGAATTGTGAATACATCCAGGCATTCTGGAAAGTGATTTGGAACTATGCTCAAAAAGTTATCAAACTGTGCATACCCTTTGATCCAGCAGTGTTATTTCTGGGCTTATATCCCAAAGAAATTTTAAAGAAGGGAAAGGGACCTTGAGTTTGTAACTGTTTTCACTTGTATCATATTCTATTTCTTCTTTCCTCATCTATAAAATAGGGAATTGCATATCTTCTATAATTGCTTTACATGATTATTATGAGCATTAACAATATAACATAGAACACATTTTGCAAGCCGTGAAGCTCTGTCTAAATTTTAGCAATATTTGCTGCTATTGCTGCAGCTGTTGTTGCTATTATTACTACCATCAGTACTACTACTACTACTACTACTACCACCTCTACTTTCACCACCACTACTATTAATATTGAACATACATTTTATTTACACATTAATTCTGTACTTAAAAAAAATTGAATTAACACATTTGTGAATTTATCACAGGGACTACTTATGTATATTCTTAGAAATATTCATATGTATTTTCAATGTAAGAGCAAACAACTAAAGTTGTGGATTCTTTTTTTTTTATTATAGCTTTTTTATTTACAAGATATATGCATGGGTAATTTTTCAGCATTGACAATTGCAAAATCTTTTGTTCCAATTTTTCCCCTCCTTCCCTTCACCCCCTCCCCCGGATGGCAGGTTGACCAATACATGTTAAATATGTTAAAGTATAAGTTAAATACAATATATGTATACATGTCCATACAGTTATTTTGCTGTACAAAAAGAATCGGACTTTGAAATAGTGTACAATTAACCTATGAAGGAAAACAAAAATGCAGATGGACAAAAATAGAGGGACTGGGAATTCTATGTAGTGGTTCATATCATCTCCCAGAGTTCTTTTGCTGCGTGTAGCTGGTTCCATTCATTACTGCTCTATTGGAACTGATTTGGTTCATCTCATTGTTGAAGAGGGCCATGTCCATTAGAATTAATCATCATATAGTATTGTTGTTGAATTACATAATGAACTGGTCCTGCTCATTTCACTCAGCATCAGTTCATGTAAGTTTCTCCAGGCCTTTCTGAAATCATCCTGCTGGTCATTTCTTACAGAACAATAATATTCCATAATACTCATATACCACAATTTATTCAGTCAGTCTCTAATTGATGGTCATCTACTTAGTTTCCAGTTTCTGGCCACTACAAAGAGGGCTGCCACAAACATATTTGCACATACAGGTCCCTTTCCCTTCTTTAAAATCTCTTTGGGATATAAACCCAGTAATAACACTGATGGATCAAAGAGTATGCACAGTTTGATAACTTTTTGAGCATAGTTCCAAATTGCTCTCCAGAATGGCTGGATGTATTCACAATTCCACCAACAATGTATCAGTATCCTAGTTTTCCCACATTCCCTTCATCATTCTGCATTATCTTCCCCTGTCATTCTAGCCAATCTGACATAGATTCTTATAAAACAGGTTTCTACTACATATCTCATAGTATTGTTGTGATGGAAGCATATTTAAAATTGTAAAATGCATACAAATAGATGTAAAGACCTCATTAGCACCCTGGATACTTTAAAATCAGCTAGAGTCAGGATAAGCAAAAGTCCTTGATCTTTATTCTTTGTCAAAGGGAGAAGAGAGAAAGTGAACACAGGAATCTCCTGTTTCTTCTACTGCCCAGAGTCACCCTCGCTTGTCCTACTCCACCCTTTAATCCCTCCTCCAAATCTCTCTCTAGGCCAACAGATCAAGCCAGCACAGAATTGTGGGGCGGGCCATTTTCCAAGAATTGCATGTATTGCCCAATTGGTTATTAGCCTTAACTGCTTGATTATCCAAGTGTATCTGCTCAAAGATTCAGTCCTTTACAAATAGTACTTCTCATAATTATCTTTCTTTTCTCATTCTTCTGTAATGTGATCTCTGGATCTATAATATCCAAACTTCTTGATGGTATTTTAGGAGAATTGTAGCCATTAATTATACTACATTATATTCACTGTGGAGAAAATTCCTTAGAGATGTTTTGTTTGTTTATTTTTTTCCTTGTTCTGATTTTCATCCTGCTGCTCTTTTCTTATTTGGAGTCTTTTTATTTCTGTCTCTCTTTTCTTTTGTTTGCCTCAATAATTGTGTGAGCACTCCAGAAACTTGCAGATTGTTATGGCTAAGAGATGTTGAGATGGTAGATAGTTTTATAAAATACACCATTAACTTGAAGTGTCTCTCTTGAAGCAACTTCCTTGTGTGATTTACTGGCCAACAATAAAAACCTTGGGGGTCCCACTTAATAAGTAGGAATTTATATATAAACTTAAACTGTTTATTCCTTTGAATTTACAAAGTTTGTTCCAGAAGAAAGTGCATTGACCTTTTAAACTACTAACACAAAATATCCTTCCTTTGTAAAGTTAAAGGGCATAACATTTTACTACTCAGATGAGGAAATTCGTCTCCTTTTCTTAATAGTTGTATTTTTGCTTAGGACCAAATGCTAAAATAGTCTGTATTCTGTAGAAGCTAGCAATTATCCCTGAGGGAGTTCAAGTGATTCAGTGACACCTAAAGGTGTCTGATGTCTGAATGAAAATGAATGATTACTTAGCCATTACTCTGGTTTTTCATATACTGCATGCAAAACCCTATGTTTAGTCTGTCAATAATTTAACTTGAATATTCTTTGAAATAATGAAATCAATGTGAAAAGTAATATAGCATTTTGGGAAAATATCTTCTTTTTTATTGATGCAAAAAATGTTTGCCTTGTAAATGACAGGGTATCTGAAAACAAGCTGAATTTATTATCAACAAAGACCAGCTATTTTCCTTCTACCACAACTTCAGGTCTTTGGTGAAAAAAGAATTCTTGAGCATGGATTACATTCAAACCTGATGTAAAAGATTATATTATGTGATACTTCTGAACTTGGAGTATACGAAGACAAGGATTTATATCCTATCTTTGACACTAGAGTGAAGAAGAAATCTAATCTCTGAAGTATGAGTTTCTTGTTTTTGGTATAACAGGTATAATAACATTTTGTGGAACCTATGTCACAGTATTATTATCTTCTAACCAGCCTTTACATTGCCAGCTCAAACCATTATTCACATTCTTGCCATATCTTTTTTTAGAATATTTACCTGGTTTAATTGCTATTGTTTAAATTCTTCAAAAGATCCCTAAAAATTACCAAGTAATAATCAAATTCATTTTTCCCCCTTCAGGAATTCAAGGCAACATCTAAACTTTCACCAACATATCTTCAGTCGTATATCATGATATTTTTCTCCATTGTACATGGCACTTCAGCCAATCTGATTGATTTAATTTTTCATAAATATATATGCATCATGTTACCATTTTAACCTTTATTCTTTTGCCTCCTGCCTTTTTTTTTTTTGTGATACTTTCTTGGAATATTGTTTACTCAACTCTTTCCAGTGAATATTCAGCTATGCTTTTACCCAATTAAAAAATCACTTTCACTGTAAAACTCTTCCTTGATTCTCCTTTTGGAAATGATCTTTCTTCCTTTGGACTTCCTATCACTTTGTGTGTATCTTTTTTTTTTTTTCTTATAACTTTTTATTATGTTAAAATTATCATATATATGAATGTGTTATATTTCCTAACTAGATTGTTAGTCTCAGGAAAGAAGTGGTCCACTGATACTTCCAATGTTCCTTTGTCACATGTCATATGCAATTCACAGTAAGGAATGAATACACACTTAAAATGCATTTAAGTTGAAGAAACCATATACAACAGTAAAGAACCACTCAAAATTAGACAATGTTAGGATATTTTCTACAGCTCTGTATTCTATGTATACCTACACATCAACACACACAAACATCCATAATATTAGACTTTTTGGGCTCTCCTATCATTTTCCTGATTCCTATGGAGTGAAGTCAGATCAATTAAACATGCATTTGTTATGTAATTACTGTGTGCTACACTGTGCTAAGCCTAGGGAAACAAATAAAAGGAAAAAGAAGCTTCTCTCCTTAAAAATCTTACATTTCAAAAGAGAAAGACAATTCATAAAAGAAAGCTGAAAATCCAGAAGGAAAGTATGACTTTTTTTTTTTTAATCAGGAATTATAGAGGAAGACCATTAATCTGGGAGCAAGACTCTGATATAATGAAAGACAGATCATATCTGGCTTCTGCATTTTCCTTAAGATAGAAGTTCTGAGAGGGACCAGCAAATCATAGGTGCTACATGGGTGGAGTGAAATTTTAGGGTGAGAAATTAGCTGTGGCATTGTGGAATAAATCTCGAGTCACAAATGTAGAAATAAAAATAAATGGCTTATATATTTTATTCAAAATATTAAACTTATAGTTCATAAAAACCCTCAAGTTTTTTCAAAGAACATTTCTATTTCTTGTAATTCTACTATTTCTAGGCATAAATCTGGCATACAATGCAATTTCCAATAGTTTTGGATATACTTCAGACTATGGATTTCTTATCTTGTCTGGATAAAACTTCTAGGAGAAAAGTGAGGAGAAGAAAGTAATATTCAAAACATTGGGAACATTGAATGCAGAAGATGATAAGAAGATAATGAAGGAAGGAAGGAAGAAAAAATTAAAAATGTAAAAGAATCAGAATAACAATATCTTTAAAGGCCACAAAGAAGACAATTGAAACTATATTGATTAGCAAAACATCATTATTCCCTTTCTTCTATACTCTCAGCCCATAAGTCAACAATGAATTTAATAATGAAGCTGTCAACAAATCCCTCCTATTACATCAAATTTGGTGGAACAGGGATAACTTAGGTCAGAGCAATAATTATAGTTCAAATGTAAAGAGATACTCATAGGCCATAAAATGAAATGCAAAATTTGCTACTACTATTATTAAAAATAATCTAATTCTTGGATAATTCAAATAAGAAAGTTCCATTTCTACTTCTATGTTCACCATCACAATCTGTAATGAGATTAGAAAATAAATCCTAAAGGACAATGGAAATTTCACTAAAACAATATGATAGTAACACATAGGCTAAGACTTTTATGAGTCAGATATCAATGAAGTCAACTTCCCTTCTCTCAAAACACCTCTTAAAATTATGGTCCTCCCTCCTATCTTCCATAAAATATGTGCCTCTCTTCTAACATTTAAGACAAATATTCATTTTAATTTTTTTTATTTAACTTATTCTTCATATATGTTTTTGTGAAAAAAATGTTTATTTATATGTAATCACAATAATATTTTATTTTTAATGTTTAGGTGAATCCCTTTGCTAGTCACAATTTTTCACTTTTTAGCCATTCTGCCCAAGCACTACACTAACAAAAGTATCATAAGAAATTTTTCTTTTTATTTCATTCATTGCCATTGACAAATAGTTGTCACCCTACTAATGATAAGCCCTGAAACCAAATAATCCTTCGCTAGAAGTGTACTTAACATAACAATATATAACATCAACTCTTTTGGTCATCATATCATACTGTTAGATATTGACCCATATTGACTCTTCAGTCACCAAAATCCTCAAATTTTATTTCAGAAAACTCCTATCTAATCATTCTTCCAATATGTCATACTTGTGAACCTGATTTATTAATCCTAGTGAAAGATTTTAAACTATTAGCATTATTCAACAGAGTATTTAAAATTTTTTTTTAAATTAAAGGTGTAGAACATTTAATATAGAATGAAAATTTAACCTGAGATATTTGGCTTCATGTTCTATCCAGAGAAAATCTTTTTTTTTTTTAACCTTAATTTGTCATAAGTATAGGATATCCCTTCTGGCTTTATCTCAATCATAAGCATAATTATAAGCATAATCTCTAGATTCAGGAACTAAGTTTCAGTTCAACTGAATTACACTATTTTCTAGACTATGTGTTTCAATCTTTTCCTTAAAAAAAACGCATTATCAAAAAAAAAAAAACTCTTTAAAATTCTTAGCTCAAATTTAAAAATGAAATCCATGACATTGCTCTGATTTGTCATGTTATTAAATTAAATTAAAATAATTAATTATATATACATATATGTTATTATATTTATATATAATATATAAAATATAATAATAAATTAAAATACATTATAAAATTAAATTAAATTAAAATTAACCTGGCATGTATTATTTTTGATGGAAGCATAGTCTTTGAGACTAGATTTCCTTTTTCTTAAAGTTTACTAGCCATTCCCTTAATTGTGTATTTTAGAATTCTATTAGAAATCAAAGTAAAACTCAATTGCTTATAATCTCAAAGATCTTCATTCAATGGTAGGGAGGAAGGAATAGGAATATTTGTAATTTTTAGAAACTGCATAGGCCATATCAATATATCTTCCCATTATTGCATTAGATTTGCTCACACGATTCACCCTATATATTTAACAATGCTAAATGGATATCTCAAAATGACATGGCATGTTCTAAATACTATTAATCTTATTATTACTATGTTCATAACTGTGAAGTAACAACTCTGCAACAGAGAAAATTCAGCACTTAAAAAAGAATTTTTCATTAGTATAGTAGAGTAGCTATTATATAATATCTTCAGAATGACCTGACCTTTCTAAAGTGCAAGCACCTTTAAGAAAGAAGATGAGCCATACTTCTTTTGGATTTCCTGAGAAACCAGTGGAATTTGATTCTGAACAAGGAGGAATCTATGTTTTTATAACACAAATAGAAAATGTTTTAAGTTTTAAATTTGAGATAAAACAGAGCAAAATAATTTCAAGACAATAATAAAAAAATGAACTATAAAATTAGCATTTTCTATTCTTTATTTACAACCATAGAAGAAAGAATATTCCCTCCATTCCTCTCTAATCTCTCAACCTCTGTATATAGCATGTTTGACTTTTGCTTAAGCTTGGTCTGCCAAGTACTAATTGGAGGTGATAAGGAAATTCATTCTTTTCTCTTATGTTCTGGCATGCCAGCTACCAGTGTATGATAATTTATGACATAGGACAACAGTTAAAAATGATGTTTTCATCATTTATGCTGAATTGCATTAGAAATTACTAGATGTGCTTGTGATATGCAAATTTTGGCCAAGACTCCAATATGATTGATATCACAATAATGATTAGAAAAATAATTACTATTAAGCTAGTATTTTCTTAAAGTATTAGCTAAGAAAGTTTAATCACATTAAATTATATTGAAAGTTATAGTCACTGGGAGCAAATTTAAAAAATAGTCATAATTATTAACAGTATAAAAATGATTTTATAACCTACCACAAATTGTGGTATAAACCTTAAACTCTTATAACTGACAAAATAAAGAAATTTTTAATCTCACTAAATAGGGTGATTCAGATTAAAAATCTGTTCACACTGGAATATATCAAAGATAGGAGTGATATTGCTGAGTTATTCTTTTAGACAATAGAAGATTTTAAAGAGTCGACTGACCATGCTCATTTGAAATTAATCTGAATTTTTATACTGTTTTCATTTAAATTATTGTTCCCATGGTCCATCTTATCATTTTGATTCCATTTATGTTGTTTAATATCAAATGATATAATTCTTCCCATGTTTCCCTGAACTACACATACTTGTCATTGCAAGATACAAAAGTATTATTATGCTCACCATTCATAGTTTGTTTAGTAATTCCTAAATAAATGGACATCTATTATGTTCTAAATTTTTGATCCCATAAAAATTGTTACTTGATTATTTTGGTCAATCAGTTAACAGCCATTTATTAAGTATTTTGATATTCGAGGCACCATGCTAATCACAATTAATACAAAGAAATGAAAAAAACAAAACAAAGACCTAATTCCTGAAGCAGGTAGCTTATATTTTATGAAAGACATAAAAAATAAATAAATAACATTTAAAAGATAAATACAGAGTTGAAGGCAGATATTTTTAGTCAGAAAAAAAATAATGGCAGCAAAAGGAACTGGGAAAGCCCTCTTGCAGAAAGTGACATTTGAACTGAATCTTGAACAAAGCCAGGGAAACCAAGAGGTAGATGTGAAGAAAGAGAACATTTTACACACTGTGGATATAGAATCTTTCTTTCTATATTTGGACTCTCTGTCCTATATGATCAGTCATCCACTAATATCTGAAAAACACAATGAAATGTATTTGGAAATGGAAAGGAATAGGATCTGAAGACAAGAAGAGGATGTCATTTTGTGTTGCCAGGACAACCCTCATTCTTCAGTAGAAAATTCACTTGTATTATTTCAGAGATATTCATGGATAAGGCTAATAGACTACTTCTAGAGAGACCTGACAATTTTTGTGATGCCAGATTTTTGGATGGGGCTTGGTCAAAATTACATTTCAAATAACCTATTCTTTCCTTCTATTGCCTCCTTTCCCACAAATAGTTGGAGATAATTAGCTACCATTCAGCACAAGGCACCTAAAAATGTCTGCCTTAGGGAATGAATATGGGTTTGATTTATTGTTGCTACCTGATCTTTTCTCTTTCCTTTTTTACTATTATTTTGAGGTGTACCACAAATTGTTTATACCCTTTTCCCAAAGCACACTTAACTACATTCTCATTATTATTCAGGATTTTATGCTATAATAAATGAATTCCACAGTACATGTCTTAAGTACTATTCAGATAGAAAGGAGATATCTTTAAAGGAGTTTGCTCTATTCTAAGTATTGTGAGGCATTAATGAAGAAGTAGGGAGAAGTCATAGTAATTGTCTCCCTTGTATTAATTTCCTAAGATTTTTGGAACATTTCTGGCTTTTGTAAGACAAAGTTAAAGGAAGGAAAAATCAATCTAACAATACACGGAGTTTATCTGAAGTATAAGTTTACTTGAACCAATTGTATTACAGGGTTTTCTTAGGGAAATTTTTGCCCCTCTCCTTAGTAAGATCAGAATTTGATAAATGTCCAAGTCTCTACAACAAAAAGCAAAGAATAGCTTTTGACCTAAATCAAAGAGGTGATTTCAATGTTAAGATTTAGTATTCCTTAAGAGGAATGAAATTATATACTGCATATATAGCATTTTTCAAAATTTGAAGTATAATTTAAGATGATATTATTATTAGTGATTTCATCATCATTATTAATTGCAGGCATTGATTTTAAGTGCCCACCATGAATAAGGCTAGAGATAAAAAATAAAATTAAAGAGGATCTCTCCCTCAAGAAATTTACATTTATCTGAAGATTCTACCATGTACACAGAGAAGAAAATACAGGGAAGCTTTAGAATGGGAAATGCACTAATAACTAATGTGATATTGCAAATTTCCCTATATGAGATGGTATCTAATTTGAAGTTTTAAGGCAGCCAAGCATTCTGAGAATGAGAAGTGAGATAGGAATACATCCCAAGAATAGGAAACAACTTGTGGAAAGTCATGAAAGTTAGAAATGAATGATTAAATATACTATTACTAAATATGGCAGTTTGGTTAAAACATAATGTATGGATTCTCATATCTAGACATATAGTTTGGAACTAAATGGTAAAGAGCTTTAAATAAATAGCCTATCACTGAATAACTTTGAGCAGGATGATAACGTTTAGACCTGTGCTTATAGAAATTTTTTTAGGTGTGTGGTGATACAGAGGAGAAAGCGGGAATGGAGGAATTCTGGGAATGTTAAGTAAGTTAGATTTTCTCTTCACAAAACTTTTTCTTTTTTTTCCTTTCTTTTAAAGAGCAATAGTATATATATATATATATGTGTGTGTGTGTGTGTGTGTGTGTGTGTGTGTGTGTGTATAATATATGGATATGATGGAGAGAGATGAGCCGAAAATATGGCTAACTATATATTGTTTTTGCTACAGTGTTCCTTTGAAAATATCATCATGGCCATACAACATTCCTTCATTTTCCATTATAAATTGATAATCTCAGCTAAATCCTGAAGAAGTTCATAATTATAGTATATGGAGCATAGTTTGAAATGGATGTCTTGGCTCATTTTGCTCAGTGGGATTTCTTTCAGAAGAGATTAGGACTATTTCTCTTTTTACTTAACATTTGTGAAAGTGGAGGACTGAGGGTAGAACATAGATGGTACTAAAAAAAATCTTGCTCCACTCGGAGATAATTCAGAAGAGTAATAATGAATATTCTCCAATAAGTCTTTTATACACTAGTCTGCTGTAGAGAAAGAGAACACCTATCATTTATGTGATGCAAGTGTGTATCTTTGAAATGACAAACGTTACAAAAATTGACTGCTGAGACAGTCAATAGTAGGATAACCTGGGATTAATATGGCTCATAGGAAAATGTGTGTGAATGAAAATTGAAGACACTAAAATGAGAGTATTTTGGACAAAGAAAAGGGAGGGTGTGTTAGAGAGAGAAATTATATGATACCAAGAAAAGGAAAATGGACTACTAACAAAAGAAGAAAATTAGAGTGGTATAAATTAGGGAAGAAAATTATTTGGATTTTTAAAAACCTCAAGAAGTCTACTAAGTAAGCATGGGATGGTAGGGAGGAGAGTTGTAGTTCATAAAAAGAAATCTAATTTGGATAAATAAGAAGAAAAAATAGATTGTGTTATTACGTTATATAAGAAAATTAAGCAATAATCTTATAGTAAAAGCAACTTTAAGGAGGAAATTATTTTGACCTACACTTAGAAAATATATCCACAAAGTAGAGGAGGAAAACAAAGAAACAAACAAAACCTTGCTATCTTCAAGGAACAGTAACTAAAAGCAAGTGAAGATTCCTTGGTAGAAAATTAATGGCTGCAAATTGCCTATATGTGTACAGATTTTAATATGCTGTTCCAAAGCAATGGAGTACAATAGATGGTGAGCTCTTCATGACAGACACAATGATATTATGATGACTTATTATTATTTTTTATTTGTTATTATTATATTATATATTATAGCTTTTTATTGACAGAACATATGCATGAGTAATTTTTCAGCATTGATCCTTGCAAACACTTCTGCTCCAACTTTTCCCCTCATTCCCTCCACCCCCTATCCTAGATGGCAGGCAGGATGATTTAGTATTATTAATTTTGCTAGTGACAAATAAAGATCAGGCTTTTAATATAGAATTCATTTTTAAGCAATTCACCAATTAATAAACATCTCCTCCAAGTTTCCAAGTTTTTGCCACCACAAAAAGAATTGATATATATTATATATATGTATATATATGTACATATACATATATATTATATTGATAAGACCTTTTCCTCTTTTATTATTTTTCTTTTTGAAAAATATCTCTGGTAGTAAGTAGTTTTACTAGATTAAAGATTATACACAGTTTAAGAAACTTTTGGGGTTTGGTAACAAGTTCACAGTTCCAACAATAGACAAGGCATCTTGTCTGATTCATTTAAACATTATTACCTACTCATCCAAACAAGAAAAAAATATATACCTCTGGCCTGTGCCCTATAATATCTTCCCTATCAAGAATGTGAAAATTAGAATCCCTCTATTCCTTGACTAACAAACCTTTATTAATTTTTGTTACCACTATCTCTATATTACACAATCACCAATTACCTAAGAGACATCCCAATCCATCTCAATCCCACATCCACCCAATTCCCTTTTTATCTTTTTTTTGTTTCTTACACTATCCTTTGTGGAATTACTATTTCAAATAAACATGTTTCCTTTCATTCTGAACCTCTTCCTCTCAAATTTTAAAATTTATTTTATTTGCTCACATGAAGAGCCAGTTTCTCTCAGATGACAATGCATCCTTGGAAATTCTTTGCAATTTGGCTTTGTCATCGCTTATATGGTCCCCATATAAAATGATGTTGGAATCTTTACAAACTGTTAAGTCATTAGAGTTGATAGAGACAATAATTATTTAATTTAGCATGTCAGTAAACTATGTAACTTTGTGAATTCACACCTCCCTTGAAGCTCTTAGGGCCAGAGAGCACTATAAGAGAAAATCCATAATCCCATTCTCTCTCATATATAAGAAGAAAGCAGAGGCCCAGTTAAGGGAATTTAGCTGAATTAGATTGAGAGGGGAGCGTCAAGTGAGTTCAGCCAGAAGCCCTCTCTTGGAAGAGAGTTACTTTGGGTTAGAGAGAGTTACTTCAGAGCATTGACTGGGGTCAGAGAGGAGCATTCTGGGAGGAAGCCCAAAGCCCTCTCTCCAAGTCAAGAGAGATTCATTTCATTTTCCACCTGGCTTGCTGGAGGCTGAAAGACAAACCTTTGGATCTGGAGACACTGGGAGGGAGCTTTTGGAACCAAGCAGAAAGGCCACTAAGAAAAACTAACCAGGCTATTTTGGAAGGAGAAAATAAACATTTGCATTTTATTACCTGGCTGCATTTTGGATGATTATTACTTTCATTTGCAACCAAGGCTGCCTCCAGAAAACCTCCCCAAGAAACCTGCTTTCACCCAGAGAGAACTATTATTTTTAAAGAAGAAAAAGAACACCACATAGTTTACTTTGTGAATCTCCCATACTTGTGAACTCCAATGAGTACTTAAATACTTCTTGCTTATATGAGCTCTCTAAAGGTGTGAACACAAACATTGTTTCTATTAGATCTACTTAGTATCTTGTTTCAGGCTCTGGCACAAAACATCTCCTTGTAAGGTTAGATCAATTATACTGAATGATGCTAAATTAGATAATTATTGTCTCTATCAACTCTAATGACTTAACAATTTGTAAAAATTCCAACATCATATTATTCCTAGAAAAAAGTTATATATCTTGTCAACTGGACAGAATTGGCCTCTAACCTGTGGCTGGATGGCTGGATCCAAACATAGTAGGCTAGATACAGGAGAGTAGAGAATCAAATAAAAATTTAAGTTCTAAGGTGGGGAAAATTATTTGAAAGCAAGGAAAGATCTAGACCTATGTGGGGGGACAGATTTTAGGAAACTGAACCTTGATTTATATACTTGTGGCTAGACAAAGAATCCATGTATTGTATCGCAATAATGAAGCAAAACAACAACAGTAAGGTAAGTTTATATAGTGCCAAAAATTCCATTGATGATAAGACTTTGTGTGTGGGCCATTTGATAGTTGGGTGAGTTCAGGGACCATAAACTCCAGAAGGTGAGTGCAAAGGATTGTTGTTTTGCCAAGCTCAGTGCACTCCCTGCTTGCTGGGACATACGTTTGGAAAAGACAATGTCTTCTGATAATATCTGTACAAAAGATAACTATTTTATGCAGAATTCAAGTTCATTGTGAGTCACCTCATTCCAAGCCAAACTTCTTACAATGTCAAATATGTCAACATCAGACCCTAAGATGCTTTTATTAATGGTTTTTACACCAAATAAAATTGCTATTCCCAAGAGACAACATTTGGGACCTGTGCATTTGTTTATCTAACATCTATTACTTCCTATATATGTTATTTTCTCCAAATAAAATGAGAGCTCATTAATAGCAGGACATTTCTTCCCATATATATTTATATACTTATAAACCCAAGCCTTAGCATAATGCTTTGCATATAGTAAGCACTTAATGAATGATTTCTTTCAGGTTACTTATTTATTCATTGTTAAAAAGTTTTTTACCCAGATCATCATCCTCTTCTCTCCAAATCTTGCTCTTAGAAGTACTTGAGCATTTATATTGGTTCACTGTCAAAGTCTAAATTTTTATCTCTTCAAACCTCATGGCCAATTCCTATGCACCATCTCAGTCATAAAGATAGTCATTCCCTAAAACTCATCATTACCTACAAATATTCCATTTCTGTGAACAAAAAGAAGATAGTAACAAAACAAAGTTCCTTATCTGATCATCTTTTCCTGTGTTTCATTCTTTCCAAATTTATTCGTCACTTCCATTGTGACTTCTATTACATTAGCCTCTCTTTGGAAACTTCCTTTCATAACTTTGTCTAATTTATCCCAAAATGCAAACTGTGCTACCAGTAACTGCAGTTTTAGGGCCATGGCTAGAAAATTCGACTGGAAGACACTGGAGGAGTGAGGTTGAAAACTTCATTCAACTCTGCCTTTCTTAAATCCATTTTCATTTATTTATTTTTTTAAGGATTTTTATTCACAAAGCATATGCATGGGTAATTTTTCCAACACTGACCCTTGCAAAATCTTTTGTTCCAAAATTTCCCCTCCTTCCTCACCCCTCCTCCTCTACCTGGCAGGTAATTTATTTTTAAATAAAAAGTTTTGAATTTTTTTTTTTTTTGCAGTTGAAAGATTATTTATTCTGCTTGGCCTTGGACAGTGGAATTAAGTCCAATGAGCAAAGTAACAAAAGAAATAAATTTAGACTCAATGCAAAGAATGACTCTCTTGGAATTAAAGTGGTCCAAACGTGGAATAAACTGCTTTGGTAAGTTGTGGTTTTTTACAATTTGTGGTTTTGAAGTATAGATTGGATGAATAGTTGTTTATTGTAGAATGAATTCCAGGTCATCTATAGTTGTTGAACTATGTGATGAGGTTCTTTCCAACTCTAATATTCTCAAATGTTGTGATTTTGTAATAAGTATACCATCTTGTAATGTTCTTAATTTGGTTTTCTGGAGGTCTCTGGGAGCACCTTTCATTTCAGTTCAGTAATCACCACAAGAACAGCCAGGTGTTAAAGTCCAGATTCTTTATTATCTCCTTCCTGGGACTGGGCAGCTTTCTGGAGAGCCTTTCAGATTAGTCTTGGTCTCCGTGGAGAAATGAAGGAAGGAGAGTCTGTCACCAGGAGCAACTGAAGGTGGAAATGAATTTGTCTCCTAGGCTCCAAGAGCTTTTAGTGTGCTTGTCTTCTCCAGCTCTTTCTGAATGAATCTGGCTGAGGCTCCTAGCTTATATGCTCTACACTGAGTATAAATCAATCATTATATCATTAGGAAGCCATTATTTGTTGAAAGATTACATCAATCATACTGAACTTGAAGAACTATTAAGCACCATGCTAAACTAGATAACCATTGTCTCATCAATTCCACTTAGTACCTTGTAAGAATCCTTGTTTCAAGTTCAGAGTTCTGGCCCATAATACCATTTACCTCTGAGCTCATGCTTAAACCTTTTCCAGGTTAGTAAGGACTCCTAAAATTTAAATTTCTTTATTCAAGTATTTGACAAATAGAATCATATCCACATCATAATGAAGCATCAGAATAAAAATGTAAGGGATATTTTTAAAGTTTAAAACTTCTTTTTTCTTAAACAATTGTGATTAAGTGATTTGCCTAGGGAAACACAGCTAATGAATATAAAGTATCTGAGGCTGAATCTGAACCCAGATCCTCTTGACCTCTATCTACTACATTATCTATCTACTGCCCCAATATTTTTCAGTTTTCAATTTATTCATGTATTTAATACTTTTCCCAGTATTCAAAACAATTATCTTTACATTTATTTTTTAAGATTTTTCAGTTCTAGCTTCTTTCTCTTGTCCCCTCATTTCACATTTCTATAAAAGTCAAATTGTAAAAGAAAACACATATTTCCCATCTTAATAAAATAAAAACCCTCAAGAAAAATTAAGTTAAATATCAATAGAGCTTCAATCTGTACTCAGACACAAACAGTTCCTTCTCCATATAAGGAAAGGATTTTTCATATTAAATCCTTCAGAGTAGTTGTGGATGATTGTACTATTGAGAATAACAAAATAATTTACACCTGGTCTTCCCAGAACATTCCTATTACTTTTTATACAATATATTTCACATTGTTCATGAAGGACTTTACAAGTTGTACATTTTTTTTTTCCTAAGAGCATCCTGCTCATCATTTCCCAGGGAACAATAATATTGCATCAGAAAAACACTCTTTTTTTTTTTTTTTTGGCAATTACTCTTGCTAATTGTATCTCCCTCCATTTATTTTCTCTTTTCATCCTGTCTCTTCTCAAAAATGTTTTGCTTCTGACCACTTCCTTCTCCAATATGCCCTCTTTTTAAATCATCCTTCCCCCCTTTTCATAGTGCATTGCCCTCCTATTTTCCTGCAGGGCAAGATAAATCTTTATACCTTTATTGAATATGTATGCTATTTCCTATTAGAGCCAATTCTGATGAAAGTTCACTCACTCTACTTCTTCTCCAACTCTTTTTCTCCACTGTAAAAGATTTTTCTTGTCTCTTTTTTATGGCAGATAATTTGCACCATTCCACTTCTTCCTTTCCCTTTCTCCACATATTCCTCTCTCACCCCTTAATTTCATCATTAAAAAAGATATTATCCCTTCATGTCCAATTCACATGCTCTCTATCCATATATACTCCTTCTAACTGCCATAATAATGAGAATTTTGTAATGAGTGACAAGTATTATCCTTCCATGTAGGAATGTAAACAGATAAACCTTATTAAGTTCTCTATGATAACACTTTCCCTAATTACCACTTTATACTTCTCCAGAGTCCTATATTGGAAAATCTAATTTTCATTCAGCTCTAGTCTTTTCATCACAAATGATTGCAAATTCTGTTTCGTTGAATGACCACCTTTTCCACTGAAGGATTATACTCAGTTTTATCTGGAAGGTGATTTTAGGTTACAATCCTATCTCTATTGCTCTCCAGAATATCATACTCCAAGCCCTCAGGTTCTTTAATGTAGAAACTGATGGGAATTTGTGTTATCCTGACTGTGGTCTACAGTAATTGATTTTTTTTCTTTCTGGATGCTTGTAAAATTTTCTCCTTGGCCTGGAAGTTCTGAAATTTGGCTATAATATTTCTGGGAGTTTTTATTTTGGGATCTCTTTCAGGAGATGATTGGTGGGTTATTTTAATTTCTATTTTACCCTCTGCTTCTAGAATATCAGGAAAATGTTAATATTTTCTTGAATGATGATGTCCTACTTTCAGGTAGACCAATAATTTTTTAATTCTCTCTCCTGGATCCAGTAGTTTTTCCAATAGACCTTCCACATTTTTTTCTATTTTTATTTTTATTTAAATTTCTAATTATGTCATTTAAAAGTAGCTTAAGGGATCCTTCCAGAATTGTACAGTTCCCATTATATTGTTAACTGACTCCAGATGTGGTCAGTTCTCTTGACAGTTTAGCAGATGATCATTTGGGCAAATGAAAATATTTTTCAAAGATATCCTACTTTACACAGAACAAATGCTTAATAAATGTATAGTGGATTTAAATGAAAGTGTCAGTAGCTAAGGTTAGGATAAAACAGAAGATACAATAGAACATGTCAAGATCAAATCATGAAGCAGAATTCAGAACCTGGCAAAATTCAAAATTCTGGCAAGGGCTCAGTATCCATCAGCAAGAAAGAACAGTAAGGATGGAGGTTTTGGAATTTTTTGGAGGGGCTAGGCTGTGTCCAGGGATGTTTAATCTTTCTTTATTCTATATGGAAATAGCTAATCCAATTATTTCTAGAGGAAGCAACAAGATAAAAATATGAATAATTTCCTATACTTTATACATTCTTTAGTACATGAAGATCAAGACCACACTAGAAGGAAATATTTGATGGAGAATCTAAGCCCACTCTATTATCTAATTAGAAATTTTGTTATCTTTTCATTATTTGTACAAAATTATCTTTGATTTCTTATTTATTATATATTATCAATTACTAATACTCTCACCCACAAGTTGTATAAAGATATTTAAATTAATTATATTTGTAAATTTGATGCATGCAAATAGAATCCTTTTAAATGATCTTTTTAAAGGAGATAATATCACTTAACATGATACCAGGTATATAGTGAGAACTTAGCAATGTTTATTTCTTTCTCCTCTCCCTTCTCTTTTGAAAAAAAATAATTCAATATGTCCAGGATTGGGGATTTAATTGATATAAGAATGTCATTCACAAATAGAAATATATAATTCTTTATAAATTAAGAGATATGTTTTAAGTAGTTTCCTGAGATTCTCTAAATAACTTGATCATGGTCATAGAACACTAGTTCTTATCAGAGGTAACATTTGAACTCAAGTTTTCCTGATCTCAAATACAGATTTCTTCATAATGTCACTCCATGAGAAATAAATAGTATATATCTTGACTTCTACTTTTTAATTAATCCCCAAATGAGGGTCATGTCTACATAGTATAAAACACTTTATATTTTTTTTGACTATACAAGAAATTTTGGACTTCTTTCCTCATTTACAAAATTAGTTAATTATATAAGACCGTTGCTAAGATTCCTTTTAGTTCTAAATGCTTTGCTCCCAAAATATATTTAGCTTAGGCCTCATCTAACAGGGGAATTCCATTAAGATATTTTTTCACTCTCCTTCCTAACTCTTAAGTAGAAAAAAGTAAAAAAAAAAATATATATATATATATATACACACACACATACATATATATGTATATGTATATATACATACATAGGTATATATACATATATACTTTTTCTCTTTATAATCTAAAAATGTTTCAAATCTTTTATTAAATCATAGATTAAAATTATTGTTCTTTTTCTAAAGCCTAGTGATTTTGCTTACTCTGACAATGCTTGAAATAAATGTGGCCTTCAAAATGCTGAATTCTTCTGTTATTTAAATGTTATTTTCCTCAAAATGTTGACATCTGTGATCTTTTCTACTTCACTGTAAATTTAATATAGACTAATATTTGATTTTGAGACTAACTCAGTGTTTTAGTCCAGTTTTGAATATTAAAGAATGGAAACACAACACCTAACTCTATTGAAACTACAAGCTATATTAAAAGCATACAAACCACTAATGGCACACATATCCCAAATACATCATCAAGGATATAAAGAATTATGTACAAAATTAAATTGTCATTCTAGAGACCCAAATATAAAACACAGATTTCTTTCCATAAAGAGATGTTAAACATACATCCTTTCATATTCTATCAACTGAGTTTGATGTTTGTTTTCATCACTGTTTGTGTTGTCCACTTCTAGCTACATTACAAGAGATTAACTTAGTGTAGTATGAACTATATTTTGAAATAAAGCTCAATAAAAGAAAAAAAATCATTATAAAGTTTGTTTAAAAGATTCAATAAGAGAGACTTCTATCTATTTTCCTGCCACTCCCAAACAGAAGTCTCTATCTGGAAAATAAAACCACAGGTATCACTACAATTTAGGAAACCATCTCTCTTTATATTATATACAGAATCAAAGTGAACTTAGGTGTAAAGGTCTTGCAACTACTATTACACAATTAACTAAGGAGTATGGAGAATTTTTAGAAAAGCACCACTGCAGGACCAAGGGATCTTAGGTACTTTGAGTATATGAATTATGGATTAGTCAGGTCAGGGTAAACCCAGATTTAGTTAAATCTCTTTTCTCTTCTAGGAAGCACTATGACATAAAATCATGTGAATCTTTAAAATTTAAGAAATCCCAAGATTAACCTACTCAAAATCCTCCTTAAAAAGGAATTCCCACAGAGGCATCAATTCTGTACCAAAAACTGCCATTTTATCTACACAGACTTCATTGAGTTACCCTGGTTCAATTTCAAAAATTGTAACTCCAATACAAGTGCTCTGCTTTACATTTTTTGAGTGCTTTTTCATCTCAGTTGGACCAATTCTGTGATGTTCCTACTTGCTCCCCTAACTTTGAAGCCTGGGTCTCCTTTTTTCCCTCCTCCTTTCTTTTCTTAGTTAACCACCTTTTTTACTTTAGTTTCTGCAACTATAAAAATGTTGTCATAGCACCTTTCTTGCAGGATAGTCTTTGAAGATCAAATGAGATAATATTTGTATAGCCCTTAGCATAGTGCCATAAAAGATGCTTGAAAGACACACACCTTGTTTTATTGTGCTTCATGAATATTGCACTTTTTCATTTTTATTTTCTTTTTACAAATTTCAAGGTTTGTGACAACCCTGTTTTGAGCAAGTGTATTATCACTTTTTCAATAACATGTGCTCACATTATGTATCTATGTCATGTTTTGGTACTTTTCACAATATTTCAGATGTTTTCATTGGTAAGGTTTTGCAAGGGTAAATTTTTAAAATTATCTTTACTTATATTTTGAAAATATTATTACTAAAAAAATTTCCTCAGCCACCCGAGTATTTAGTAATCATCACTTTAATCAGCAGCTATCAACCAACATTAAGGTAAGGCCTATCATCAGCAAAAAGTTTATGACTTGTTAAAGGATTTTTTTTTCTTAGTAATAAAACATTCTTGATTAAGGTATATACATTTCTTTAAACAATACAATTGCATACTTAATGGACTATATCATAGTAAAAACATAATTTTATGTGCACTAAGAAACAAAAAGAATTTATTGTACCTCAATTTATTGCAACTTCTTTTTTTACTATAATGACCTGGAACTGAATCCATAATATTTCCTATGTATACCTGTAGAAATACTTATTCCTTTCTCTCCTCCATCATTTGCCCTCTACCAACATAGCTCATGTCCTCTGACTTAAATTACTTCTTGGAATTTAGGAAGCTGTGGGGAGATATAAAACCTTTAATTTTTCTGAGGAAGTAGGTAGATTTGTTCTAAAAATCTTCAAGAATATAATACTCAGTAGTTTTAAACGTAACAGTTTGCTCAGGAAATTACAACTTTCTAGGCCTGGAAAACAAAGGTGGATTTACATGGTTGAGAAGTGCCATCTTCCTTGTTTGTTTGTTTGTTTGTTTTTTTTAATGGATCCTACATATTTACTGATTAATCTTTTGGATGGTCATTGTGGGAGGAGAGCCAATAATTATTTGTTATTTTAATATTTGCAAAATATTTGACATAAGTTTTCTCTTTTGATTTTTGCAACAATGCTATAATTATCCTGATTTTTCAGAAATTAAGAGATATAGAAAAGTTAAGAACTTACCCAAATCAACACAGTTAATAAATATATAAAGCAGGCTTCAAACTAAGGTTTTCCTGAGTCCAGGCCAATCACCCACCCTTGCCCAAATTTTCATTTCCAAGCCCTACTGCTTAAAAAGTGTGCTTGTGACTGAGAGAGGAGAAAAATTTTCTCAAACTATTGAAACATTCCACATGTTGAAGAACTGCCAAATATTCTGTAAGATATCCCCTCATAGATGATAGACTACTCCTACATGTACAATGCAAGGCATTCTTGCAGTGAATATAAGGACATCTATGTGAATCCTTGTCATTGCGAGACATTCAAAAAAGTTGTTCTTATAATATGTCCCTAAAATCTGAAGTGATTATTTCTTCAAGGCAGCCTATTCTGGGTCCTCAATAGCAATTCTCAAATGCAGAACAATTTAACTCTGGTCAATCAATTTTTGGAACAGCTGGCATGAGTAAAAATGCTAAGTCTTATTATCTGCCTATATAAGAAAACCAAACCAATGGATTTAAATCTGCCTCTTCTTAAGGTCAGACAGCTTTGTCAGCCTCAGTTCACAGTTCTAATTTCTTTTCTGTTGAAGCTATACTTTGTGTCGCCACACAATGGGATTTGGATTGGAATAAGGGGTGGGTAACTGAGAGAATTGTGTTTTCTTTTATTGAACCTAATTAAGTCACTGTGCAATCAGGTGAATGAATTGATGAGAGTGTAGTGGGAAAACAACTGAACTCTCTAGTAATTTTACCACTCATTTATAAAAATAAAATTGATTTCTAGACTATGTCTCTTGACAGAAACTTAACCAAGCACCTATTTTTTTTTTCCTTTAGAGTTCTAGGTTCTATACTCTCAAACATTCTGATACATTTAATGACAGCAGTAGAGCATCCAGGGAATTTGTAGAACTGGACATGAAATGCAAGGCACAATTGTGGCATAGTACTGTGTTGACTCTAGAATGGAAACCATTATATCTATTCTGATATATAAAGTATAAAACATGCTTCTTATGGGATCAGTTTAGAAGCCAACATGACTTGGTCATCAGGAGAGTGACTATTAGGAGATGATATCTTGGCCAATCTTCTTAATTCCAGGATTTCAATTGCACAAAATTTGTTTTTCCATAATTCTCAAATTTTGTGGGGCAAATAATTGGATTACCCTCCCCCCGCAATGATCCTCTCAGGTTATTCCATAAAACAACCAATGATCAAATTTTTAACAAATTCATGCCTAAGGCCACCATAAACAGAATTTTTTGGTAGTAGTGAACAGGAAAATGGGGAGAATTAAGGCCCTATTTCTTATCCCTCATCAATAGCCACATAGTTGTAAGAGCTAGCTTGGAATTACAGCTCAAAATAGGTACCTGTATTCAGTCACTGAAACCAAAATCCTTCCTATTCAGATCATGCTCATCATCAACTGTCTCCAAGGGATATTAATCCAGATGTATATATTTCTCATAAAAACCTCCGTATTTATTTTAGAGGAAAAAAAATGTAACAGTTGACCAATGCTGTGATTACTTGTCATTGAATATAATTATCCTCTTACATTGATTGGTACCTATTACTTGTTGAACCATCTGGATCATTCAATCATATTTATAAAACTGACTTTATTTGAAGAATCCACAGTGTATTCCAGAAAAGGGAAAGGAAGATAATGTTATGTTTAAAAAAGAATAGAGGAGATAACTAATAAGTTATTAAGTTTGCTTTTTTACCCAGAATTCTGCTTTGCTCTTTCCTCACAAAATTAGGCATAGCTCAGCACTGAAGCCTTCTTGACAGCTCAATTTATGAACTCTGATTTCTGTCCTTTCTTCCCAGTATTTGCTCTAGTTTACTGAAACGCTAACCCAATTCAAAAGTTTCTTGACCTTCCCTAGTTCTGGTCATTTGAAAGGAGGAATTTATAATATTAAGTCTGGAAGGAACATTCAGTAGATGACCATATTTAGTTATGGTTCAAAATATCTAATCTGACAGCCACAGAGAAGACTTGTTGTTTTCCCCTCTAAGCTTCAAAGTCCCAAGAAGCATTCATGGTTGGGGGATGGGAGGTTTGGGATATCCAATTCCTAAATTCCAACAAGTGGTCTTTTTAATAAATGAGAGATGGGTTGAATAATTGTTTGTTCTTCAAAGATGATCAATGGCATTTTGGATGATGTCTTGACTTGTATATGAAGTGAATTTAATTAAGACCAAGATTCACAAAGTTGTTCCCCCTCACTCTCTATTCCTGAATTATTGAAGTATAAGTGACAGAACAAAAAGTAAGACAACTGGCACTAGCCTAGGATACAGTGGATGATCATGGTGTCTCTTCCATCTGACCAAGCTTTAAGAGCTCTAGAGAACTTGATTCACTATATGAGCATTGTAATAAATTATTCCTATCTGCCTGCTCTGCTGGGAGACATCTTCACATCTTTGTGTTAGACAACACCACCCCCAACTCACTGACAGGCTTGAGTACCATTGGTTACCCTCAATCTGATCTAGTTTATCTGCAGAGGTAGTTTTACCAGAGTGTGCATACTATATCTTAGTGTAGCAACAGGTGAGTGTTTAGTGCCATTGTATACCAAAGATTTATGAGCACCACTGAAATGGGTCCAGCAAGTCTTAAAAGGTACTAGTCTTACTTTAACACCTAACATCCCATTAAACATCCTAGTAAAAATAAGTTTTGTTGCTTATTGTTGTCATTCATTCTCCTATGAACATCCAAATTTCACATATAGAAATTCCTTATCTGATTTTATTTATTTCTCTTCATAGTTAACTACGTAATTTCAACTATATTCCTTGTATTAACCTAGTTTTTTTTTTACTCTGCATCTTTTTTTTATCTATCCCAGTGTTATTGGGGGTCCAAATTTTTCTCTAATATTGAAAACTCAAGCTACATATAAAGTATCCAAAACAATCCTAGCTAATTCTAAACCCTAATGTATTCATCCTTGTTTTTTTTTTTTTTTTTTTTTTTTCTTTTCCCTTCCTCTGGGGAAGAGTAGGTATAAAAAGTCCTAGAGGAAAAGAAAATACATTTTAGGAAAATATATATTAATTCATATATACAATTGTGTACATATGCATATATTTAAATGACTAGAATATTTGGGATGTGAAATAATTAGAACACTATTTTACAAGTAAACTTTTGATATTTCAAATATCCACTTCTAATTGTTAATACAAAATCTTAAATTATTGTCTCATACTTACAGAATTAAATTTTAAACAGATTTGATTTTTTTAAAGAAACTACAACAGTTAAGAACATTGACCTTACAATCAAGTTGGAAAAACCTACTTTTTAAGATGAGCACAGCTCAACTATGCCATGACAGAAACATCTATGTGAATGAAAATTCTCAAGTGTATTTAGATTCAAGAACGAAGTCATCTACTCTTTTGAAGATAATAAAAGATGTTATATTTGCTCCACAGCAATTGTTGATATGAGAAGAATTTCTCATTGATGACGAAAGGAACCACTGTGACTAAGTGGACCCAATATTCAAATTCTATCCACAAATTCACTGACAGATCAAGAACTTAATTGTTATAACTTAGGGAGGAAAGATTATAAGGGTCATGAAAATATTTAATTTAAAATCAAATATTTTATTTTAAAGGCAAATAGAAAATGTTTCTTGTTAATTGATTTTTCCAAAAAAGAGTGTATTTTTCATCTTTAGCAAACTATGATCACTTATGTGTACTAGAAATTAATCAATAGTGAGAAGCTGTGCCATAGAACTCAGTATAAATTTAATCTTACTGTGTTGAAAAATATGATTTTTTTAAATGAGAGATGCCATAGTAGAAGATTTTTCTTGGAAGCTTGCACAATTTTTAAAGGAAAAATAGCTCCAAATAGGGGAAAGAGCTTGTATATAGATATATAGGTATAAATAAAATGTATACATATTATATATGACTATATAGATATATATGTAGATATAGTTTATATGCAGTTGTAAATATTTAGCCTGCATATATATAATATTTATGTATATATAAGTTGTCATCAACATATGTGTGTTTAAATTACACTTATTTTTACTAATAATAGTACTGATATTTATGCCATTAACTATTAATACAATTAATCATAGTATTGAAAGAGTCATGCTTACTCAAGAAAATAATTTTTTCTTTCAAACTCAGTGTATGCAAATGCAAAATGAATGCAAAAACAGATTATTGGGATTGGCTGTTATTCCAAAATAGTTGAATTAAGGTTTAATTAACAGCAATAACACACTCTATCTCAACTTAGATACATGATTTTGGGATCAGTATCCTTTGAAGAGATATAGGCTGCAACCTATCTAATCCACTGTATTATATGTAATTTTCATTTTTGATTTTTTGTAATTCTAGATAGAAAATATTTGAATTATTTTACTATTCCAATATGTATTAGTTTAGAATTAAATTTGTTTTCATGTTATCTCTGTTCATTCCATAAATAACATCTGGCTATTTCATTATATATATCTTTAATGATTGCTTTAGGTACCTGTTTTGTATAAGCTCTTTTTAGTAATAGTCTACTATGTACTATCAACCACTGTTTGTTTTGTATTTTTTATTGTTGTTGTTGCAGTTTATATGTGCATTTTCCCATTGCTATTTGGGTCACCTTCAATTTTCATTACTCTCAGATTGTATTATTTCATGATGAAAAGCTATACATAGTATTACTGACTAGAAATCGAGTGATAGATTGATGGATTTTCATGTTGGGAAGCAATTCAGGATTATCAAAAATATTGTACACTTTCCAAAATCAAGTTCAGGAGAGTTCTCTCCTCTAAGTTAATTTTAGGTCAAATTCACAGTCCATCTGCAGTGATTTAAAAAAAAAAAATATGTGTGCGGATAAGTTAACTTGTTAGGCTTAGTCCCAAAAATTATCTGTTCTTCTTTCATTTCATGGACTTTTGTGATACCCATCTACTTATGTCATCAACAAATGCTCTTAGGATTTTCTGCCTTAGCTAGGTTTCATTCCAAGTTATCTAGAGATTTTTTTTCCTTCTCAAATAAATTTCACTATATTATGTGATGAATATGTTCCAACTCTGTTCTCCTCTTGCAACATTTTGAAAAGTAGTTTTTGTACTAAAATGTTTTTTTCCCCTTAGAATCCATATTGTTCCTCTTGCCAAAGAAGATCAAATGACACACTTACTAGATACCTTTAGGCTCCTTGATAAGATAATTTTTCTATGTCTTTTTAAAGAAATATATATAGAGAGAATTAAATTTTTATTTTTCCTATTGTTTTCGGAGTTCCTGATGCCATTTCAAATGGAGTTTGGAGCTACTGTAATTACTCAGGGTGTTTTTGCTATTGATTTTGATTTTTTTATGACTATCTGATTATTTTGTTTTACATAGATAGCTCATTTTTCATTATTGCATCCTCTTCATAACTAGTCTTTTCTAGGCTGCTAAAAGAAAATCAATTAAACTGGTCTTTTTTTTTCTTTCCCCATGTTCAACTTTACATTGTTCTGGTTCCCAAACCTCAATTTTGTGTAGGATTTTACCTGAATTCTCATGTCACCTCAGGGAGGTATAGATTTTGTCAGGTTTTTACAAAACTGAGAGGCAATAAAATATATTTTACTATCAGAATGTATCTTGGTGAAGTAAAAAAAAAAATATTGATACAAGGAAGTTGTTGACAATTAGAAGGATGGACTATCGATTCAGGTTCTTTATGAGGAAATAAATAACTTGGGACTGAGGTACAGAGAAATACTCAAAGACAACCAGAAATATTATTTTATTAGACCCTTTGTTATCTTCCCTTCAATATTCCTTTCAAATGTAAGCATAACGACAAACCACTGTGAGCATAATCACAGTTTATAATCTAATATTACTGCAATGAATGTGAAGAGGGAGGAAATATATAAAGAATTCAAAGTCAATAAATACTTTGGGACAGTGAATTCAATGCAAAATTGATATGCTGTTAAGCAATGAAAACTATATCAGCAAATTTGTATATATTCATCTATGTTCAAATCTCCCCTGACAGATCCTTGAGGGTAGGGATTATACTAACATTTTTCTTTCTTTCTTCAACCCCATTAGGAATATCAACTATGAATTCTAGCAGAATATTCATTCATTGAAGGTAGACTATGTCTTTAAAATAAATGTTAAGAAGGCAACACAGTGCCTTAAATTTAATTAGTACTTAAAATTAATGCTTGTTTATTGAATGAAATCCCATTTCACTAAGCCAATAGTTAATATTCTTGTACTTTTAAACCCCTCTCTTTTTGAGTTCCATCAGGTTTACTCTTTGGGTATAGAGAAATATTGCTTGTCATTTTTTTTTATTATTTTGGTTTTACTTCATCTGCCTTCATCATCATCACAACAAGATAGGTCTGTTGATATGATGCTAGACTATATGTCTTCATGGTATGACTTATTTAAGTGCTACTCTGTATCATATAGAGGAAGCATCTCTTAAGGACTACTTTCTTGTTCCTTGGGCCTTTGTAGTGATACACTGATATCTTCTGTGAAGGATGACTTTAGCATTTATTGAGGGGCAAAGTGATTGTTTACTGATTATTGCATTTCAGACATCACCCCAATATATGAGAGCTAAAGCTATATTTTCAAGGTGCAAGACAGATAACTGTGACTATCTGTGACTCACAGGCTTGTGCTGACTTATGGAAAATAGTTCTCATTTGCATGTCTAGGAGTGGGGATCATTTCTGTCCCTATTTCTTATTTCTTCTTGGTTTTTCACTTCATTTTTTTTCTTTAGTTTGAAATTTTTACTATTTTGTAAACTAGCTATGGGCAGCTAGATAATGCAGGAGAATGACTGCAGGACCTCCAATGAAGAAAATTGAGTTTCAAATTCAGCTTCAGAGATTTACTAGCTATGTCATTAGTTAATAATGATTCATTAAATGACCCAAGTTATTTAATTCCTGTTTTAAGAAAATGCTTTTCTGAATTTTCTTAAATCTTTAAGATGGGGATAATTATAGCATCTATCTCCCTAGGTCATCATGAGAATCTTATCTGAAAAATTATAAAGTACTTAGTACAGTGTCTTGAACTTCATAAACACATCAATATTGATTATTGTTATATGCATTTTCCCTCAATCTGTATGTTCTTTACCAATCATGCAGTGATGTGCCAAAGTAAGTGTGCCTTTTAAGGCTTTGATTCTTCTCAGCTGTACCTACTGATTTCTGGATGCTCAAGGGTTATTTCATTATCATCCAGAGGTTTATTGTTATTTTTGGTGATAGAAGTTTACCTTTTTGTCTACTTTAGGTTTCTCAATACTTCCGGAAATAAGAAGGCTGCAAATATCAGAAATTTAGTCAAGATTTTGCTATAATGAAATAGTATACATGGCTTGGCTAATTGCCCAAGCCTTTGAAACTGTGAACATAAGTATTTTTAGAAGCATGCAGAGTTTGGGAAAACAATTCACAAGATGTAATGGGCTGAGGAGTAAATGTGTTCAAAGTCCCTTTTAGACATGATTATCTTTTACATTTTGGAACTGAAATTTAGTACTTGGAAAAGGTGACAGATTGGCAGTGTCAAAAACTGAAGCCCCCATCTTCTCTAGAGAACAGAACTTTTATATACCTTGTAAAAAAGTACAACAATACAATGCATATTTGAGAGGCCTGATTTTACAGTCTGTTAGGCAATTAATGTGCATTTAAAAACAGATCAAACATTTTCTTTTTGCACAGAAGATGTATCTCTGTCTCTCATATTGCCTTACAGTGGCACATAGAAAAATGTTTTAGCATCAGCTCTTTTATATTCATGTACACAATTGCTTCTTTTATATTTATTACATGCATTCACCTTGATTTGCAATCATTTTGATCTAAAATGAGTTGATCAGTGTAAGAGTGACAGATTTTACTTCATTTAAGAAGGCATCATTTTTCTTTAAGACTGAAGGCATTTTGCTTTCAATGAAATGCTTGCACTGTCAGACTTAACAGAATGAAGTTTTCTATTAATTCTTACTCATATTCAAAACCAAAGCTCTAATTGATAGATTTTTTTCCCCTTGAAATCAAGCCTAAATTTACTTCTTTACAAATCCCACTTGATCCTAGTATTCTGTTTGTAAGCCAAAGGATATACATTTATATTCTTATCCATGACAACATTTCAATTCTTAAAGATATCTATCATTTTCCCCCTGAGTCTTCTCTTCTCTAGGCAAATGATAATCCTTTTTATTCAGTAGATTCTCCTTTGACATGGTCTCACTATCCTCACCATCTTGGTTTTGTTTTACTGAAAATTCTCAATGGTTTCCAAAATGTGTTGATCAGAACTGGACATAGTATCCCAGAAAGACAAGGAAATAGTATAATAGGATTCAAACCTCCTCAGTTCTGGTCTTTATGTCTAATGTAATAGAATCTTAGAGTCTGTTGGTTTTTACTTACTATTCTATCACACTATTACTTCATTAAATCTCTGAACTTGGTTCTGAAATATTTTCTTAATGAAAAGCCATCTATTCATGTCTTTCTATCACAGCATAGAAATTGTGATGTTTATAATTTAAGTGTAAGATTTTGTATTTATCTCTATTTATATAATTAGATTTTACACAACATTCTAGATTGTCAGGATTTATTGGAATCCTGCCTCTGACCCTATTATAGAATATATTTACAATTCCTCCTATCTTTGCTTCTCTGAAAAAGTGAGTATTCTGCCAAAGCACACATACTCCACCCCAATCTTTTCTACTTTTTGTTCTGAGAATTATAGTCATATTAACATTACCATTGCCTTTGGGATATGCCATGCCAACTCAATAACTTTGTCCTAGCTCAAAATTATAACTATTTACCTGTATATGTATTGTCTCACAGAATATAAACTCTGTACAGTTTAAGAGTGCTTTATTTTTATTTTTTAAATTTTAATCCCTGGAGCTTAGCTCAGAAGTTGACAAGATACTAAGTACTTAATAAATATTTTTTTTTCAGTCATTTAGTCATTCATTCAACTGATATATTATTTTTTTATTATAGCTTTTTATTTACAAGTTATATGCATGGGTAATTTTACAGCATTGACAATTGCCAAACCTTTTGTTCCAATTTTCCCCCTCCTTCCTCCCACCCCTCCCCTAGATGGCATGCTCACCAGTGCATGTTAAATATATTAAAGTATAAATTAAATACAAAATAAATTTACATGTCCAAACCATTATTTTGCTGTATAAAAAGAATCAGACTCTGAAATATTGTACAATTAGCCTATGAAGGAAATAAAAAAACAATATGCAGGCAGGTAAAAATATAGGGATTGGAAATTCAATGTAATGATTCTTAGTCATCTCCCAGAGTTCTTTCCCTGGGTGTAGCTGGTTCAGTTCATTACTGCTCCATTGGAACTGATTTGGTTCATCTCATTGCTAAAGATGGCAGGTCCATCAGAATTGATCATCATATAGTATTGTTGTTGAAGTATATAATGATCTGGTCCTGCTCATTTCACTAAGCTTGAATTAGTGTAAATCTCTCTAGGCCTTTCTGAAATCACCCTGTTGGTTCATACCGAACAATAATATTCCATAATATTCATACACAACAATTTATTCAGCCATTCTCCAATTGATGGGCATCTACTCAGTTTCCCAACTGATATATTATTATAGCATGATACTGATGTCCTTCACCATGATAACTGCCTTCTTCTGGAATAATTTCAGATTGTCAAAAATCATCACCTCTTTTTAAATTTTTTCTATAAATTTAGAATATTTTAGTTTTCTTAATTACTTTTATTATATTGTTTTTTTTTCAAGTTGGCAACTCACAAAAGTTTCCTTGTTCCCAACCATGTCTAGATCTGTGAATTAGCCTTATTTCTCCATGCATCCTCATGTTGCAAAGTGTTTCAAACAGAAAAATAACAAATATAATGATAGCTGTTTGTCAACAATTGCAATAGATTTTATAGCAAATAAATTGATTAAATTTTTCAGAATTTGGTATATTATTACCTAGTACATGATAAGCAGTTAATAAGTGCTTATTAAATGAGAGAGACATAAAAACTTTGGCTAAGTATTCTTCTCCCCTGAAACTATGATTTTCAGATTCCAATTTGTCTAATCCATTACAACCTTTTATAATTCCTAAAACTCACAGAGGAAATATCCTCTCCTTTATATGCCCCAAACTTATCTTCAAATACCATATATTTCCCTGTCTGATTTAAGGAGATTTCTCCCACTTCTGAAATTCTAAAACAATTTTGCTTTTTCAAATCATCTAACACTTTTAGACTTTCCTGAACAGTTAGCCATTTTAAGTATTTATTTATCCTAGATTTCTTTTTATTCTAAACTAAGTAAACACTTAAAAAAGGAGTACTTCTCGATACATAATAGAATAGAAAAGGAGAATAAATGCATCCATTTTTGCTCCCACTTAAAAATAGCAATTTCCCAGAGGACAGGAATTATTATATATTTCTTTAAATATCTCATAGCACCAAACATAATATTTTGTCATATCAGGTATTTGAGTTATTTGTGGATTCACAAATTAACCTTCACCACTGAATGATATATATTCTTTGATATTGCTAACTTCTGTAAGAATATGTAAAGTGTTTTGGGAAATTTAAAGTTATATATCAATAGTAACAAAAGCTGAATATAATTTACATGGTTTCATAACATTTATAAACAAAATTCATTATTGATACCATGATTGAAAATTAAATATTAATATCATAGGCTTTTGGACAATATCACCTTTAAAATTTAAAATGGCATGAAGGAAGAAGGGGAACAAGACAAGAACCCAAGTGAAGCATTTTTAACTAAATAAGTTTTATTTACTCATAAAGTTGAATTCAATGTTTCTACCATGAAGAGATTTTAAAAGAGGGAAGTGAATATTTATACATCAAATATGATATCCCCAATTCACAGACTTTTCCTACTTCCTCATCTTATTTTTCTTCATCTTGTTCCTCATGATTGGGATAGACTCATTACATTTCTGTGTTGCATTTCTTCCCTTGTTTTAAGGCCTAACTCAGCTATAATTTTTTTTTTTTAACCTCTTTCTCCTTTCTGGATAAAAGTGTTCTCTGCATTCTTAAATTTATCATGATGCCTTGCCTGGACCTCTTCCTTGCACTTATTTCATTAATTCTTCTCTATTCTACTTAATTACATGTAATTTTCCTCAGGAATATAAATTCCTTGAGGGTAAGGTAGCCATTATATCCATTTCCCAGAATGAAGCATTGTGTCTAGTACATAGCAGGTACTCAACAAGTTGCTTGACTAAAACTAGGGCTCCATAAGCTTTTCTTTTAACCAGGAACAAGTTTTGAACTATGATTGTAAAAGAATAGAAAATGAGGAAACTGAAAAAAGGGACTGCCTATCCAGGAATCTTCTGGTACTAGACAAGTTTTCAATGGGACTAATTAGTATTAGTACCACTTCTTCTGAATTTTTTTTCATTAATTAAATTGATATTCTTGACATTTTAAAATGAATTTTATTATTTTTCTAATTCTGTAAAATATTATATTTTAGTTCTATAAAATTATATTTTGGCAGTTTGTTATGACACTAAACATGAATTGGTATTTTTACCAATTCAGACAGAATTGTCATTTTATTGTATTAGTTTTGCTTAGTCATGAATAATTTATATTTTTCCCATTGCTTAAATCTGACTTTGTGTGAGAAGTATTTTATAATTTTGTTCATATAGTTCTTGAGTTTGTCCCATTTAAAAAATAAAAGAAATTGAACAAGTCATTAATGAACTCCCTAAAGGAAAAAAAAAATCTCCAGAGCCACATGGATTCACAAGTGGATTCCACCAAACATTTAAAGAACAATTAATTCCAATATTATGTAAACTATTTGGAAAAACAGGTAAAGAAGGAGTATTGCCAAATTCCTTCTAGGACAAAAAATATGGCTATGATACCTGAACCAGGAAGGCAAAAACAGATAAAGAAAATTACAGCCCAATCTCACTAATGAATATTGATTCAAAAATTTTAAATAAAATATTAGCAAAAGGTACAACCACTTATCAGCAGGATAATACACTATGAGTAAGTCCAATTTATACCAGGAATATAGGGCTGATTCAATATGAATTGTTGCCATAATTGACCATATCAATAACAAAGCCAACAGAAATATTATTATAATCTCAATAGATGCAGAAAAAAAAGTTTTGACAAAATACAGCACACATTCCTATTAAAAACAATAGAGAACATAAGGATAAAGAGAGCTTTCCTTAAAATAATAAACAGTATCTATCTAAAACCTACAACAAACATTATTTGTACTGGAGAGAAGCTGGACACATTCCCAATAAGAGCAGAGGAAAAACAAGCATGTCCATTATCACCACTATTTTATAACAATGTATTAGAAATATTGGCAATAGCCATAAGAAAAGAAAGATAAATTAAAGGTATTAGAATATACAATGAGGAAATAAAACTGTCACTCTTTGAAAATGATATGATGATATAAAAACCTACTGAAAACAATTCACAGCTTTATCAAAGTTGCAGAATATAAAATAAACCCATCAGCATTTTTTGACAAAGCCCTTCAGCAAGACATAAGAAGAGAAACTCAGTTTAAAATTATTGTAGACAAATCAAAATACTTAGGGGTGTATCTACCAAGACAAACTCAAGAACTATATGAACAAAATTATAAAATACTTCTCACACAAATAAAGTCAGATTTAAGCAATTGGAAAAATATCAATTATTCATGACTAAGCAAAACTAATATGATAAAATGACAATTCTGTCTGAATTGGTCTACATATTTAGTGTCATAACAAACTGCCAAAATATAATTTTATAGAACTAAAATATAATATTTTACAGAATTAGAAAAAATAATAAAATCCATTTTAAAATGTCAAGAATATCAATTTAATTAATGAAAAAATTATAAAGCATAATGCTTAACAAAACCAAACCTTAAATTTTAAAGCAACAATCGTCAAAAACCATTTGGCATGGCTAAGAAATAGTGGTAGATCATTGGAATAGATTAGATATCTATGATAATATAATCAAGGCTTACAGCAGTTTAGCATTTAATAACCCCCCAACCTCCAGTTTCTGGAATAAGAAGTCACTATATAGCAAAAATTACTGGAAAATTTGGAAATTGATATGTTGGAAAATTGATGTAGATACTTGTCTCACACCCCATGCCAAAATAAGGTCAAAAGGATACATGATTTGGGAATAAAGGATAATATGATAAACTGTTAAAGGGCAGGACAATCCTCTGGGGACCTCCACAGCTGTGGATCATAGCTTCTGAAGACATTGCAGGGCAACCTTTGCTGACACAGGTGTTGAGGACTGGGAATGAAATAAATTGGAGGCAGAGGGAAGAGAAGAGAGGTCAGACAATGCTACAGCCACTCAGAGAGGTCAGAGAACAGCACCTGTCTCTCAGTCTCCTTGTATCATCCTCTCACAAGAGGAAATCCATTTTGTAGGGCTGGGGTGGATCTTCAGCAGCCATGTCAGGTGGCTCCTATATGCCAACAATAAACAATTTAAGAGAACATGGAATAATTTTCCATTTCTTTGGAGAAGGGAGGAATTTATGACTAAAGAACAACTATAGAACATTATGATAGGTAAAATGGACAACTTTGCATTAAACTAAAAAGCTTTTGTACAAAGAAAACGAACAGAAACAAGATTAAAAGGAAAGTACGAAGCTGGGAAAAGCATTCTTTACAGTCAGTATTTCTGATAAAATTCTCATTGTAAAATATATACAGAACTATGCCAAATTTTTAAGAACATGTCATCCCCCATATGATAACTGGTCAGAGAATATCAACAAACAATTTTCAGATGATGAAATTTTTTTTAAATTTAAATTTTATTTTATTTAATAATAACTTTGTATTGACAGAATCCATGCCAGGATAATTTTTTACAACATTATCCCTTGCACTCTCTGATGTTTTGTTTTTTTCCCCTCTCTCCCTCCACTCCCCGCCCCAAGATGGCAAGCAGTCCTATATATGTTAAATATGTTGTAGTATATCCTAGATACAATACATATTTGCAGATCCGAACAGTTCTCCTGTTGCACAGGGAGAATTGGATTCAGAAGGTAAAAATAACTCGGAAAGAAAATCAAAAATGCAAATAGTTCACATTTATTTCCCAGTGTTCCTTCTTTGGGTGTAGCTGTCTCTGTCCATCATTTATCCATTGAAACTCAGTTAGGTCTCTTTGTCATAGAAATCCACTTCCATCAGAATACATCCTCATACAATATCATTGTCGAAGTGTATAATGATCTCCTGGTTCTGCTCATCTCACTTAGCGTCAGTCCATGTAGGTCTCTCCAAGCCTCTCTGTATTCATCCTACTGGTCATTCCTTACAGAGCAATAATATTCCATAACATTCACATGCCACAATTTACCCAGCCATTCTCCAATTGATGGGCATCCATTCATTTTCCAGTTTCTAGCCACTACAAATAGGGCTGCTACAAACATTTTGGCACATACAGGTCCCTTTCCCTTCTTTAGTATTTCTTTGGGATATAAGCCCAGTAGTAGCACTGCTGGATCAAAGGGTATGCACAGTTTGATAACTTTTTGGGCATGATTCCAGATTGCTCTCCAGAATGGCTGGATTCGTTCACAACTCCACCGACAATGCATTAGTGTCCCAGTTTTCCCGCATCCCCTCCAACATTCATCATTATTTTTTCCTGTCATCTTAGCCAATCTGACAGGTGTGTAGTGGTATCTCAGAGTTATCTTAATTTGCATTTCTCTGATCAATAGTGATTTGGAATACTCTTTCATGTGAGTGGTAATAGTTTCAATTTCTTCATCTGAAAATTGTCTGTTCATATCCTTTGACCATTTATCAATTGGAGAATGGCTTGATTTTTTATAAATTTGAGTCAGTTCTCTATATATTTTGGAAATGAGGCATTTATCAGAACCTTTAATTGTAAAGATGTTTTCCCAGTTTGTTACTTCCCTACTAATCTTGTTTGCATTCGTTCTGTTTGTACAAAGGCTTTTTAATTTGATATAATCAAAATTTTCTATTTTGTGATCGGTAATGGTCTCTAGTTCATCTTTGGTCACAAATTTCTTTCTCCTCCACAAGTCTGAGAGATAAACTATCCTATGTTCCTCTAATTTATTTATAATCTCGTTCTTTATGCCTAGGTCATGGACCCATTTTGATCTTATCTTGGTATATGGTGTTAAGTGTGGGTCCTTACCTAATTTCTGCCATACTAATTTCCAGTTATCCCAGCAGTTTTTATCAAATAATGAAATCTTATCCCAAAAGTTAGAATCTTTGGGTTTGTCAAACACTAGATTGCTATAGTTGACTATTCTGTCTTGTGAACCTAACCTTTTCCACTGATCCACTAATCTATTTCTTAGCCAATACCAAATGGTTTTGGTGACTGCTGCTTTATAATATAATTTTAGATCAGGTACAGCTAGACCACCTTCATTTGATTTTTTTTTTCATTAATTCCCTTGAGATTCTCGACTTTTTATTGTTCCATATGAATTTTGTTGTTATTTTTTCTAAATCATTAAAATATTTTCTTGGAAGTCTGATTGGTATAGCACTAAATAAATAGATTAGTTTAGGGAGTATTGTCATCTTTATTATATTCGCTCAGCCTATCCAAGAGCACTTAATATTTTTCCAATTATTTAAGTCTGACTTTATTTGTGTGGAAACTTTTTTGTAATTTTGCTCAAATAATTCCTGACTTTCCTCTGGTAGGTAGATTTCCAAATATTTTATGCTATCAACAGTTATTTTGAATGGAATTTCTCTTTGTATCTCTTGCTCTTGGATTTTGTTGGTGGTGTATAAGAATGCTGAGGATTTATGGGGATTTATTTTGTATCCTGCTACTTTGCTAAAATTATGAATTATTTCTAATAGCTTTTTAGTAGAATCTCTGGGGTTTTCTAGGTATACCATCATATCATCTGCAAAGAGTGATAGTTTGGTTTCCTCATTGCCTACTCTAATTCCTTTAATCTCTTTCTCGACTCTTATTGCAGAGGGTAGTGTTTCTAAGACAATATTGAATAATAATGGTGATAGTGGGCAACCTTGCTTCACTCCAGATCTTACTGGGAAAGGTTCCAGTTTTTCCCCATTGCATATGATGCTTACTGAAGGTTTTAAATATATGCTCCTGACTATTTTAAGGAAAAGTCCTTTTATTCCTATGCTCTCAAGTGTTTTTATTAGGAATGGCTGTTGGATTTTATCAAATGCTTTTTTTGCATCTATTGAGATGATCATATGGTTTTTCTTTGGTTGGTTGTTGATATAGTCAATTATGTTAATAGTTTTCCTAATATTGAACCAGCCCTGCATTCCTGGTATAAATCCTACTTGGTCATAATGTATTATCCTGGGGATGATTTTCTGTAATCTTTTTGCTAATATTTTATTTAAGATTTTAGCATCAATATTCATTAGAGAGATTGGTCTATAATTTTCTTTCTCTGTTTTCAGCCTACCTGGTTTAGGTATCAGTACCATATCTGTGTCATAAAAAGAGTTTGGTAGGACTCCTTCATTCCCTACTTTTTCAAATAGTTTATTTAGCATTGGAGTTAATTGATCTTTAAATGTTTGATAGAATTCAGATGTAAATCCATCTGGTCCTGGGGATTTTTTCTTAGGGAGTTGATTGCTAGTTTGTTCTATTTCTTTTTCTGAAATGGGAGTGTTTAGGATATTTACTTCTTCCTCTGTTAGTTTAGGCAAGCTATATTTTTGGAGGTATTCTTCTATTTTTTAAGTTGTCAAATTTATTGGCGTAAAGTTGGGCAAAGTAACTCCTAATTATTACTCTAATTTCCTCTTCATTAGTGGTGAGTTCTCCCTTTTCATTTTTAAGACTAACAATTTGATTTTCCTCTTTCCTTTTTTTAATCAGATTTACTAAGGGTTTGTCTATTTTGTTGGTTTTTTCATAGAACCAACTCTTAGTTTTATTAATCAATTCAATAGTTTTTTTACTTTCAATTTTATTGATCTCACCTTTTATTTTTAGAATTTCAAGTTTAGTGTTTGACTGGGGGTTTTTAATTTGTTCCTTTTCTAGCATTTTTAATTGCAAACCCAATTCATTGATCTTCTCTTTCTCTATGTTATACAAATAGGCCTCTAGAGATATGAAATTTCCCCTTATTACCGCTTTGGCTGCATCCCATACATTTTGGTATGATGTCTCATTATTATCGTTTTCTTGGGTGAAGTTATTAATTATGTCTATGATTTGCTGTTTCACCCAAGCATTCTTTAGTATGAGATTTTTTCGTTTCCAATTATTTTTTGGTCTACTTCCCCCTGGTTTTTTGTTGAATGTAATTTTCATTGCATCGTGGTCTGAAAAGGATGCATTTACTATTTCTGCGTTACTGCATTTGAGTTTGAGGTTTTTATGTCCTAATATATGGTCAATTTTTGTATAGGTTCCATGAACTGCTGAAAAGAAAGTGTATTCCTTTCTGTCTCCATTACATTTTCTCCAGAGATCTATCATATCTAACTTTTCTAGTATTCTATTTACCTCTTTGACTTCTTTCTTATTTATTTTGTGGTTTGATTTATCTAATTCTGAGAGTGCAAGGTTGAGATCTCCCACTATTATAGTTTTACTGTCTATTTCTTCTTGCAGCTCTCTTAGTTTCTCTTTTAAGAATTTAGATGCTACCCCACTTGGTGCATATATGTTTAATATAGATAGTGCTTCATTATCCATGCTACCCTTTAGCAAGATATAGTGTCCTTCCTTATCTCTTTTAATTAGGTCAATTTTTGCTTTAGCTTGATCTGAGATCAGGATGGCTACTCCTGCTTTTTTGACTTCACCTGAAGCATAGTAGATTTTGCTCCAACCTTTTACCTTTAACCTGCATGTATCTCCCCGCTTCAGGTGTGTTTCTTGTAAAAAACATATTGTAGGATTCTGGCTTTTAATCCATTCTGCTAACCGCTTCCTCTTTATGGGGGAGTTTACCCCATTCACATTTATGGTTAGAATGACCAATTCTGTATTACTTGCCATCTTGTTAACCCCGGTTTATGCTTTTCTCCCTTCTTTCCCCTTTCCCCCCCTTCCCAATATTAAGCTTGTGAGCACCACTTGCTTCTCACAGCCCTCCCTTTTTAGTATCCCTTCACCCGCCTTAGAGTTCCTCCCCCTATCTTACCCCTTTCCCTCCCAGTTCCCGTATTCCCTTCCGCTTAGCTTATTCCTTCCCTTTTCACTTTTCCCTTCTCACTTTTCAATGAGGTGGGAGAAGTTTCACCATAGATTGAATATGTCTTAAGATTTTTCACTTAAAGCCAATTCTGAAGGCAGTAAGATACCCACTATATTCATCCCCCTCCATTCTTTCTCTTAGATATAATAGGTTTCCTATGCCTCTTCATGAGATGTACTACCCCCACTTTACCCTTTTTCTGATATAATGTCCTTTCCACATCAATTTCTAGAACAAGGTATACATGTATTCTTTATACATCTATATAGTCAAAATATAGTTCCCAAGATTAATCTTTACCTTTTTAGATTTCTCTTGAGTTCTATATTTGTAGATCAAACTTTTTGTTAAGTTCTGGTTTTTTCATCAGAAATAGATGAAATTCGCTTACTTCGTTGAATGTCCATCTTCTTCCCTGGAAAAAGATGCTCATTCTCGCTGGGTAAGTTATTTTTGGTTGCATACCAAGTTCCTTAGCCTTTCGGAATATCATATTCCAGGCCCTTCGATCTTTTAATGTGGATGCTGCCAGATCCTGGGTGATCCTTATTGTGGCTCCTTGATACTTAAATTGGGTTTTTCTAGCCGCTTGCAATATTTTTTCCTTCATCTGAGGGTCCTGGCATTTGGCCACTATATTCCTTGGTGTTTTGATTTTAGGATCCCTTTCAGTGGGTGATCGATGAATCCTTTCAATGTTCATTTTTTCCTCTGTTCCTATGACTTCTGGGCAGTTCTCTTTGATAATTTCCTGGAAAATAGTGTCCAGGCTCTTTTTTTCATCATGTTTTTCTGGGAGTCCAATGATTCTCAGATTGTCTCTCCTGGATCTGTTTTCCAGGTCTGTTGTCTTCCCCAGTAGGTATTTCACATTTTTCTCCATTGTTTGATTTTTTTTTGGATTTGCTTGACTGATTCTTCTTGTCTCCTCGAGTCATTCAATTCCACTTGTTCAAGTCTGATTTTCAGTGAAGTATTCTCTTCACTCACTTTTTAAAAATCTTTTTCTAATTGTCCAATTGAGTTCTTTTGTTCTGTGGAATTTTTTTCCATTTCGCCAATTTTGTTTTCCAGTTCACCAATCCTATTTTTCAAGGATTTTACTTCTTTATCCACTCTCTCTTTAACTTTCTCCAGGCTCTTTTGCCAAGCCTCCCTCTCCTTTTCCCAAGCTTCCCTCTCCTTTTGCCAAGCCTCACTCTGCTTTCCCCATTTTTCTTCTAGCTCCCTTGTGAGAGCCTTTTTAATCACTTCTATGAGGTTCATCTGTGCTGAGGAACAGATGATCTCCTCCTTTGGGGATTCACCTGGGGACTGCCTGTTTTTAGTCTCCTCAGGATTTAGAGTCTGCTCTCTATCTGTGTAGAAGCTGTCAAGGGTTAAAGTCCTCTTCAGCTTCTTGCTCATTCTGTCTATTAATCAGAGACAAACTACCAAAGAAAAACAGAAAAAAACTGGAGTCTTTCTTTGGGGAAGGGGTTGGGTATGTTATCGAGCTTCCTCTACAGACTGCAGGGGGCAGCAGTGAGGCACTAGCAGGACTGTGTGCGCCTGAGCCCAAAGCGTGCTGAGTCACTGTGGGGGGGGGGGGGGGGGGGGAAGGGGAGCACGGCCAGGTCCCGAGAGACTCCAGCTGTTTGGGGTTGTATTCTTCAGCCCCGGTGTTTTTAGCTTCTCTGCTGGGCTGCTGACTTGCTGCTAGAGCAAAGTATCCAAACCTGTAGCGAAGGTCTCCCCTCAGAGACAGCTGCGATCACTCCCCACCCCCTCTCCAGTCTGCTCCCGTGCTCTCCCTGCCGCTGCCCACCGCCTGCGCCCGATCTAAAACCGCCCCAGCCCTCCAGTAAAGACAGACCTTTCTTGGCGGATCTCAAGGATGGCTTCTCTTGGTAACTATATGTGGGTTTTTTCAGTCAAGCATTGATTCAGAGGCTTGTAATGAAGTGGATAGTGAGAGAAAGCGTGGAGCTTATGCAGCTGTGAGCCTCCTCTCCGCCATCTTAACCGCAAAGTGAGTCAATGTCAAAGAAAATTCAAATTACACTTACTTGACACATCAAGGTTAAACACTTTAGGCTTCAATAATAGGTAAACTGAGAATTACCATTTTTTTTTTTGAAGAGACAGAGGAACTAGCCACCAAATTCCTGATATTCACTGGATCATGGATAAAGCAAGGGAGATACAGAAAATTCCACAGAAGACATTGACTTCTGCTTCTTTGACTACTCTTAAGCCTTTTGATGTAAAAGAAAGGAGTAGTATCTGATCATGTTGCCTTCTGAGGAACATAGAGTAACAGATTGACTTAAGATTGAAAAACTAGAATAATAAGACTGTATCTTGCCATCTTATTTATTTAAATCAGATCAATTGCTCATCATGAAAACTTAGCTGAAATAAAACCTGGAATAAAATTGTTAGGAGAAATATTAATAATCTCAAATATGCAAAATTCTGATAGTAGAAAGTGAAAAAGAATTAAGAGCCACTTGACAAGGATCAAAGAGTGGAGGATAAAAGTTGATTTGAAACAAAATAAAAAAGATTAAAAAAAAAAAAGACAACAATTAAAATTTTTCCAACTGGTCATATTATTTCTTAGCAAATATAAGGAAGCACTGTTATACTCTTAGGCTCAACGATCACTACAGATGGTGACTGTAGCCATGAAATTAAAAGACACTTGTTTCTTGGAAGGAAAGCTATGGCAAATCTGCACAGCATACCAAAAAGCACAGACATCACCTTACCATTCATATAGTCAAAGCTATATTTTTTCCAGTAGCAATGTATGCTTATGAGTTTTCAAATATAAGCAAAGCTGAGTTTCACATAATTAATAGTTTCACATTTTGGGAATGGAGAAGACTTTTGAGAGTCTTTTGGGCAGAAATAATATCAAATTGGTCAACACTTAAAGAAATTATTTCAGGCTATTCACAAGAAGGTAAAACACAAGCTGAATACATACTTTCATCATATAATAGGACAAAAAAAGCAAAAAAAAAAATAAAGAAAATGGGACCATAGAGGATGAGTTGGAAAAAAGGAGCATGGTGGAAACAGTGAGAATAAACTTGGATGGATTTTGTGGGATAGTGAAGGAAAGAAGTGTATGACATCCTATGATCCATGGGGTCATAAAGAACAATGCACAACTGAATGAACAACAAAAACATGTTATCAGACTTTCTGACAGTCATGATCAAATATAAGATCTGACTATCATATTCCAACAAAAAACAAAGCAAAAATAGTCACAAGAAAATAGTCCAGAACTTTTTGTTCTCAAGAAATGTATACTTTATCAGTATATTATTGGAGAAGTTGTGAATTGCCCCAACATTTTAGAAAGTAATTCAAAAGTATTACCCAAAAGTCACTAAAGTATGTATATTATTTAACTGAGTGATACTTCTAGCATGCATGTATCCCAGAGAAGTCAAAAATAGAGAAAAAAATCTGTGTATGCAAACATTTATAGTGGCATAGAATAGTATTAGGAGGAAAGCACTGAAAATAAGGCTGTTGTCCATCTTAAAAATGGCTTAATAAATGATGGAATGTAAAAGAAATAGAAGATCATTTCTCGTATGAAAGAAATTATATTAGGTACAAATTCAGAGAAAACTGTTAAATCATATATAAGCAATGCCTAGTGAAGTGAGCAGAAATAGGAAAATGATGTGTACAATGAAAAAAAAGGTTAAAAAAATTGGAAGTTATTCTGAATATTACAATATACTAATCATGACTTCAAAAGACACATCATAAGGCAGGCCTCCTAACTATAAGCAGAGAAGAAATGACCTAGAAGTGCAGAATGATACATCACACTTTCAGATAGCAATTTTGGTACTTTTGGTATAATAAATTTAATATACTCATTATAATTATTTAAAATAGTACTGTTCCACATTCAACTTATGTTTTCTTATATCTTTTAAAAATGTGGTCATTGGTGTTTGTTAAATTTTCAATAAAATATATTAAAACATTTCTTTTGAAAATGAAGAGCTATGTGAACTAAAATGTTTTTTTTCCTTGAAGAAGACTAATGAGGAATGTGAAGTTTGAGGTGGAAGGAGAGAGTAATGATTATAGGAAGAAGTGAACTTAGTTTGTGTCAAAAGACACTAGATATAAGTAATTCAATATGTCAAAAACTTTCTGCCTATTAGTGCTAATAAGGTAGGAAACTTGTGTTCCCAGAAATATCTGAAGTAGGGCTTGGATTAACATCTGCCTGGGATATTATGGAATGGAAAGAGGAAGAATTTCATGATTTGCATAAAACTACATAATATTTGTACTTCAATCCTCCTTAAATGTCATCTACTCAACCTTCATTTCACCCAATGAAATGCATACTCAAATATATATATATATATAAATCTTAACAATACCTTGAATTTATATATCATGTTAAAGTATACAAAACACTTCACAAAACTTTTATTTTAAAAATCTTCAGAGAAGGATATTATTATTATTCCCATTTTCTAAATGAGAAAACTAAGGCATACTGACATTAATTGACTTTATTTAATATTGTGCTACTGATAAGAATCTGAAGGAAGATTGAAATTAGATCTTCCTGATTCCAGGTCCAGTGTTCTATTTACTAGGTTCCAAGTTATCTCTAGATCTTTTTATGTTAACAGCACATTATTTTAAATAAAATAATGCTATATATCATAGCAAAACTTGGGAGATATTTAAATTAAGAATAAAATGTAAAAAAAAAATCCTTTGATTGTTCAAATTATATAAAGCAAAACATTTTGGCATAATAAAATGTTCAGTTTATGCTAATGAAATCCCCCATGCTCCAGTGCATAGAGAAAACCATTTGATTGACTGATTGGTGATTGATGACTTCCCATAATTTAGCCAGCAAAGGTTGAGTGCTAATCTGTTTGAAAAGCAGCCTTCTGAAAGAACACAAAAACCGAGAGCACCAAGAAATAGGCAGTTAGTTTCCCAAGGAAATATAAAGGGGGTTTAATATTTGTCATAAATCAGGTAGGAGACAAGAAGCAGGTTAGAGGCAACTCACTTTATAGCATTGAACAATGCTGTGACTTTCAGTCCCTAGTATTGAGTCTTAAGGTTTGCATTTGGTTCAAGAAACTCTAGCATTTAGTAAACATATTCTTGCTTTGTCAGAGTGGAGGAGGAGATCTAAATGAAAAGAAAACCGAGAGATTTACTAATGAAGTTTTTCATTATTTTGTATAAAAGTCTCAGCTATAGTATTACTGGAGGAGAATAACATCCAAAGAGAAGTGAAGGATCCCAGCAATTACACTCATTCATCCATGAATTTTTCATAAGCACCCTGTTTAGTAGGTAGTGAAAAGATTATTTTATTCACTTTGCAGATGAACAAACTAGCAGTCACAGAAGGAATTATTGGTGATCATATAATAATTCCCTCTGTGTCTGCCAATCAATCAGTAAATTAATGATTGATCAAACAGTTATTTAGGGCTTATAATATACTGTGCTATATGCTAGGTTGGAGACATAAAGGTAGAAATAAAACAGTTATAATGGAGAAAACACATAAACACATTAATACATATATAATGTATGTATATGTATGTATATATATAACATATATATCTATTTATATATAAATGCACACATATACATACAAAACATTGATAGAGATAAAATTAAAATATATGTCAATCCAATATAAATTAACTTTGGAGATAAAAACCCTAGCAATTGTGATGAAGGTGGAAGAAAAATATTACATAGAAAGAGATATTTGAGTTGTTTCTTCTCTGAATCATTTTGATCGAGATGAACCTTGTCATATTGTATACTCTTTTTCTGGTATCATAATATTCTCTTGAACAGAGTATGTACACCATATAAATAGTGTCAGGTCTTAAACTTATGAGTTTGCAAGATTACCACTGACAACTGGGTTCATACCAAGTAAATATACAAGACATGATGAATAGTCTGCCAAAGGAAATAATAATGCATCTCAAGAGGAATGGACTTAATTTATTAATGAAGACTTCAAAGGATGAAGGATTATGACACAGATGAGAATCTCTGATGTGGAAAAATATAGTTAAGTGGTTTTAAAGGACAAATTTTAAACTTAACCAAAGTGGGAAAAAAGTGATACCAAAGATTGTTGCTAATAGATGTATTATTATTCTAAATGACGAACTTACTTAGAGACATTATTTTTAATACTTTTAGTCAAACAGGAGTTAACTTTTCATTTAGCAAATGTTTGAAATAGCATTCAGCTTTGAAATCAAGATACTAGGGCAAACTAAATATATAAAAAAAGTATGTCTCAGATAGATGAAGACCTTATAAGAGAAGCTCAAGTGTTTTAAAAGATAAATAGAATATACAAATCTATAGAAAATAATAATCTCTTAAAACAGCCATGAAATAATTATAAGATGGGATAGATACACAAAAAGTTAATGTGTATTACATTAATGCTACAAGAGGAAAGCAAATTTAAAAGGGTATAGCATTGTAGGATGATTAGAAAGTTCATCTCAAAAGAAGAAAAATCTAAATTTCTGTCCCAGGTCTGGCTTTGTGACTCTGGGGAAAAAAAGATTTAATATCTCAATGCTTTAGACAATCTTATAACATGCAGAATTTGCCAATTTGAATTGTTATAGGGACTTTCTTCCCTGGGAAGTTTTCTATTCAAATGCAATTACAGAATCAGTCCTGAAATGGAACTTACAAATGCAAAACCTAGTAACACAAACGAAGGAAATGAAACAAATGAGGGAAAAACAAATGAAGCAAGAAAGCTGTCATCTTAGAGGAGTGGAGAAAGAAGAATATTAAATGGGTACAATATGGAGGCTACAACATCTAAAGAAATGTGAGGAATGGAGTGATAGCATGGGTGTGGGTAGTGTTATTAATAGTGATGAAAGTGATATAAGTTAATGTTTTAAAAGAGTATTTTTATAAGTATGGATATATTTTTTTTCCATTGACACAGAGCACCACGTACATTCTTTTCTAAACAGAAGAGTGACTAAAAACAATCATCATCTGTTAATCCAAATTCTGGTAATGAATCTTTCCAAAATTAATTTGTATACTGCTCATACAAGTTAAATAGCCTTCCTAATTCTCATATCTATGTATCCTTTTGTAACTTTTCTGCTGACCTCTAATCTTGCATCTTCAACTATATATCAGATATTTAAAATTGATTATAAAACTAACATCTTAAATTCAGCCTATTTTAATGTTAATTCAGTATCTTTCCCCCTGAACTTTTCCTTTCTTCTATGTGCTTTATTACTATATAGGACAACATTTTCCTCTATATCCTTGAGTCATAACCTAGGTATCAACCTTGATTCTTCATTATGTTTCACCTTGTTTGTCACCATATTCAGCCTATTGCCAAGAACTATTGATTTTACTTTTGTAATTTCTTAAATGAGATCTTAATTTTTCTTCTTTTATATCACCACCCCTTAGATGCATACACTTTTTACCTCATTCATGGACTGTTGAAAGATCCAGCTTGTGGATTTGTCTGATTCAATTGTCTTTCATTCTCCATCTAGATATAAAGTAATTTTCCTAAAGTGCTGATCTGACTACATTTCCCCTTTACTTGAAAAGATCCCCAAGCTTTCTATCATCTCCCCAATCAAAGACAAAAATCCTCTTTTGGCTTTGAAAACTTTCTTAAGCTAGGTTTCTCCTACTTTTCCAATATTATTACAATTTACTCCCAATCACAGATTTTTTTTTCCATTTAGTAATATAGCCTCCTTGCTTTTCTGCAAACAAGATGCTACGTTTTATGGTTCTGGACATTTTCTTTAGCTCTTCCCCAAGCCTGGAATTCTTTCCTTCCTCATCTGACCCTATTGATTTCTTTGTCTTCTTTAAGGTCTAGCTAAAATCTCACCTTCAGAGGAAGCCTTTTCCAATGCCTACTAATTTTAATTCCTTCCTTCTTTTAATTATTTCCTATTTATTTATTTAATATAATTTTTGCTCATTGTCTCTTCCATTAAACTGTGAACTCTTTAGGGCTGGCACTATATTTTTGGTTTTATTTTATTTTATTTTGAGGAGGGGTGGTAATCCCAGACTTAGCAGAGTGTTTGGCAAGTAGTAGGAGTTTAATAAATATTTACTGACTGACTTTCTCTTAAATCCCAGTATTCAAAATAATCCTCACTTGAAATAAATAAGTCAAACAAAAGAAATAAATATATTAAGCATGTTTGGAAATATTTCCTTCATTCTATACATCTTATCCACTATTTCTCTGCTAAGGTGAGAAGCATGTTTCACTCTGCATTTTTTAAAGTCAGGATTGATTGCTGTGTATTGATCAAAATACTGAATTATTCTAATGTTATTTTCTTTTAATTTTTTTTTTGTGTGATAATCTAATGTGCTGTTTTGTTCCCCCCTTCTTCACTCTGTATCATTTCATGCAAGTTTCCCCAATTAAAAAAAATTCACACATATAATTGCTTATAAAATAGGAATATTCTAATATATTATATTTTGTTCATCATTCCCCTATATAAGGACACCCACTTTTTTCAAAATGGTTCATGTAATTCAGTTACAAGAATGCATTAGTGAGTATGCTTTCACACAACTTCCCAATATTTACCATTTTTAATTTTGATAATTTTTCCAAAAGCAAGGTAAAATTTTTGAATTGGTTTCATTACAATTTATTGTTAGAAGTAGTTTGCAACATAGTTTCATATAGTTATTGATAATTTGAAATTCTTTTTTTTAAAATGTTTTTCCATATTCATTCACCATTTATGGCTAGTAATAATAATAGCAACAATAGTAATTTTATTGTAATAGTAATTATAATTACAATACAAAATACAATTACAATAGCAATAGTAAAGCAATATTGCTTTACAAACTTATATTTTATTATCACAACACTAAGAATTAGGTCCTACTTTGATTCTCCTTTTAAAGATGAGAAAATTAATACAAAGATCAAGTGTCTTGCCCAGTCACAGAACCAGTAAGCTTCTGAGGCCAAATTTTAATGCAGGTCCCAAAGACTCAAAATGCATCACTTCAATTATTATGCCCCTAAATACCTAAGATACAAACTAACTAGAATGTGAATTCCTTTTTTTCTTTTTTTTTTGGTAACCCAAGCACTTAGCATTGTACCAAATACATAGTTAGCACTTAAAAATGCTCATCTGCTAAGTGATTAAGCAAAGATCTTTGTTGTCCTGCTTTGCCCCAATCTTTTAATTCCAGTTTCATTAATTCTGTTTATGTTAAGTTGTTCAACTTTAGGTAATTGAAGTTCATAATTTTATTTCCCATCAACGTTTTCTTATTTGTTTAAGAATTTCCTTGTATTATCTAATATTTTTTCCTTGTTATATACAATATCTCTATTCATAAATGCAAATATTGAAAAACATTTATTAAATTCCTGTTATGTTCCTGATACTGACATATTCACAGGAGACATTATCATAAATAATAAGCTAAATAATAAGTAATAAAGTAAACAAAAAAGTTTGTATTCTAAAGAGCAAGATAAAACGAACATGGATAAATATATAAAGCAAAAAATATAAAGTGAGCAAATGATAATATAGACAACGTCATTAAGTAGAAGACAGTTCCATAAGGGCATTAAGAATTTTGTTACAAAAAAGTACTTATTTAATAAAAATTGTGATTTTTTTTACTTATTCCATGTATCAATTTTAAATTTGAGAATCATATGGTAGGCTAATTTTTGCTAGACTTGGCTTTTTCTCAGTAGTCTCTTGATTGTTATTGCTGTTGTTTTTATTCAATATAGAATCCTTAACTCATAAATTAGTGTCCTTAGATTTATGGAATATTAGGTAATCATGTTCAATTTATTTCAGGTCTTTCTTATCTGATAACATTTAATCTGTACAAAACTATTATGTTCTCTTGGCTTATTCCTAAACTATATCTATGAATAATGAAAAGAAAATAAATCAATACAATATAGGTCTTCAAATTCAACTCCATTCTAGCAGTTCAAGTCCACAAAGTGAGAATTTATAATAATAATAATTGACTGAAGAACATTTCTCACTTTCTACCATAAAGTACCATTTTCTAATTTTACAATCTAATTTTTGAGGTTAAAAAACTTAAGATCTTTATTTCTTTTTATATTTAATAGTTTGTGACACTTATGTGTGGCTCTTTCTACCTACCATACCTCTTTCATATCTACAAGTGATACAAGCATTTTATTTAACTGCCTTAATTTATGGGGAAACAAAAATCGAATGAAGTTAAATCTTTCAATCAATTTCCAATCAGCATTTAGTTATTAAAAAACTAATATGGGTAAAGAATAATTCTACCATTGGGTACAAGAAAGAAAAATGAGCTAGACTGTTTTTCTCAAATGGATTATATTTGAATTGGGTAGACAACATGTAAATGCAAATATTTCTTATGTTATTCTGCTTGGTTTAGAGGGGATAATTAGAATCAATGAAGGAAATACTATGAAAAAGCATTTTCATACTTTTCTTATAAAGAAAAGTTTAATATTATATACAATAAACCTTCCTCTACCACTGGAGCTATCAGAAAGTAGGCTGAAGTAGGAGACAGTAGGTTATCTCTGGGCTATCTCTGCAGAAACATTAAGTGCTGACCCTGGGAGCCTCATCAGGAACCTTGGAGACTTTCACCTCCCAGTCTATTTGTAGAGTCAGGATTTGAGTTCAATAAGAAGTGAATCTTGGTTGAATGGGAATGCCAGATCTAGCCATGCTTCTAAGATTCGACTCTGGATAAAAAAGAAACAGCAAGCAGTGAATGCAGAAGCAGTGGGGCAGAGACTGTGCTAGTTGGGGGCACTTGCAAGACAATGGAGCTCTTGGTTTGGGGTTCCTGATCAGAGGGTAGAGCTGAAAGGAAGCTTGAGGCACCATCCTCTCATACCACTACTGGAGGTGCTTAGGCTAGCACCTTTCATTTTAAAAATTAATTGGCAAATATGAACCCTATCTTTGAAACATATTATGGAAATAGGGAAGACAGGGGTCAGGGAGTGAGAGGGTAGAGAATGAGGGGAGGTTATCTTCAGGGAAAAACATTTTAATTAAAAAAAAAAAGCCTTGAAATGACTCCCAGCCCAGAGAGAATTTATAGAACACAAAATACAACTTAAAAATCAAATGAGAGGCATTGAAGTAAAATTAAAAACCTAAAAACAAAAATAAAAACCATCCAAGAAAAACAAGAAGATTATGAAAAAAAAAAGTTAATCAAATAGAAAAGGAAGTACAGAGTCTCAAAGATGAAAATGATTCTTTGAAAACTAGAATTGGGTATGGGAAAGCTAGTGAAGCTTTGAGAGAATAAGAAATAAAACAGATAATGAGGAATAAGAAAAATTGAACAGAAGTTGAACTATTTTATAAGAAAAATAAAAGATCTGGTGAAGAGATCAACAAAAAAATATAAGAACTGAACTGCCAGAAGGTTGTGACCAAAAAGAGAATCTTGGCACAATTATGTAGGAAATAATCCAAGAAAATTGACATGAAGTGATAGAATATGAGGGAAAAGTAGAAATAGAGAAAATCGACTAATCACTCCCTCAAAGAGATACTTTGTAGAAAACACAGAAGAATATTATTGCCAAATTTCAAAACCTCCAGATGAAAGAGAACATTTTGCAAGAAACAAGAAAAAAAAACAATTCAAATATACTGGAGTTACAATTAGAATTGTACAAGACTTATCAGTAGCTACAATAAAAGATTGTGTATCCTTGTATCCTTGAATCATATCTAATGACAATCAAAAGAACTAGGCCTGTGGCCAAAAATATCATATCAGCAAGATTATCTATAATTTTGAATGAGAAAAAAATGGATCTTCAATGAAAATGCAGATTTTCAAAACTTTCTATCAACCAAATCTGAATTTAACAAAATTTAACATATAAAAGGCAAAAATCAAAGTTCAGTTTTAAGGAATTCAATATAAATAACAGTTTAAAGATGCATAAATCATTTTTTTATATGGGAAATGTATATGCTTAAACTTTGCATAAACAATGGGGCAGCTCAAAAGAAAGACTGGGGCAGAGTTAAGGTAAAAATAGTAATTATGTTATGCAAATGAGGTTCAGATTAAGAATAAATACCGAGGCATAAGAGGAGGGAGGAGGACTTGTAATTCTGAAAACCTACTCACAAGAGAAATGAGTTCAATAGGCAACACTATATATATATATATATATATATACCATGAAGAGTATAGCCTTCTCCAAAATCCGTAATGAAATAAAGAGTAAAGGATGGACAAAGGGAGAAGTAAAGGGAGGATTACATGGGTGAGGAAACAGCAAGGCAAGTTATGGAGCAGAATTTAATTAGTTATCAGGGATAGGAAAGATGTGTTTGTATTGGGGGGGGAAGTGAATGTCTGTGTGTATGTACATATTTACATATGAATACATAAATATATCTTTTCTTAACTGCAGCTTGCTTGGGGTTGGTGAGGATGAAAGGAGAGGAAAGAGAACCAAAGAACAATTTACAAGGAAGTAAACAAAAAATGGACATTCATGAACATAATTTCTTCTACTAATAAACAGTCTTTCTTGATCTGGTCATTTGTTGCTATATATTTTGAATCCTCCCTGATGTTCTGTTGAACATAAGATGATGTTCTCTTTTGTTTTGCTTTATTTTTTTTTATTCCTTTTCTGTTTTTCTTTTTTATCTGTTTTTTTTTTCAAATAAATTAAAAATATTTTCAGTACTTAGCATAGCTATAAATTGTTGTTTTTCAGTTATTTCAGTTATTGAAGTTTTTTTCTCAAATCCAAGTAATTCAGTTACGTAAGATAAAAACTTTTGTGGAAATTATCCTTATTCTTCGTGAGACTAGATTATACTATAAATTAGAGCATAAATCATAATATATTATTAAATATGCCATGATTTATGTAATAATATAAAATATATATTACAAAAATATATTACCATTTACACATTTAGGTTAATTTTAGCTAAACACTAAGAAAAAATTAAAAATTGATGCTAACAAAAAAGTGTATTTTGTATTATATAGATCTCTATTCAAAAAATATTTTACAAGAAAAAAATAAAATACTACCTATTAATAGAAAATTTTAAATGGAAGAATCAGGAAATAGGAATAAAGATGGAAGGCTTAACTCACTTTATTATATTACTCAATAACCTTGTTGGCATGAAAAAGACAACAGTGGATTCATTGATATAATCAATTGTGGCATGTGCAATAAATGTCTATAATTCTACATTGTAATCTATAATTCCTAGAACTGAGCTCTATATGTGTTACATGAACTATTTAAAAGATTTACTTCCTAGTTGCCTTTTGGACAGTCATTAATTCTTATTTATGGCAAAGGCAATAAAAAATGTCAACTACTATATTTGTATGGAACTAAAACTATCAGCTCTCTTTAGCCATTGTTCAGAATGTTATTTTGAACACAAATGGTTATATAGTTTTATTTTATTCAAACCATTTTAACATTTACATTTTCAGATTATACCAAAAAAAGTTATAAAATGGATAGCATAATTTGGTATATACTAGGTAGTTTTCCACCCTTTTGTCAGATATACTAAAAATGAGTACTGATTAAAACACATCTTATTTTTATAGTCAGATGCCACATTGCACTCATTTTACCAAATAGTCTTACAGAAAAAAAATCAAAATGTCCCTCATATGGCCTAAATTTTACTTAGTAATCTTTTTTAAAAAACTATTTTAATGGCCACCACTAACAAATACACATTCTGAATTAGCTTGTGTGGATAAAGTAGCTACTTTGCTAGTGCTAAAATAATTTTCCTATCTTTCCATGGAAGGAAACATTACAGTAGAAGCTACTAAAGAAATAAATAAATAACTAGGCTAAATATAAAGATAATTTTGAGATGATTTACATGTGTTATAATTTGTAAAAAATAACAGAGGTGAAATTTGGATATGAAAAATTAGGAATGCTTTGGAACAAATTGGGTGTTAGAGTTCAAATGTTGGCGTTCTTGTTCTTCTCAAGGCAAAACCGGTTTAGAGGCTTGGAGCCCTTCAGATGTCTCCAAATCCAAAGGTTCTGTCCTTCAGCCTCTGCCTCTGCTTTCTTCTGCCTCCAACCAAGACAGAGATGGAAGGTCTCTCTTATCTCCTTCTGGGGAGCCCAGCCACCAACTTGCCGTGGAGAGAGGGCTTCTGGAGTAGCTCCACTGAAATCCATCAAAGTGTTCTCTGCACAAGAGTCACTCCTCTCGAGTCCAGCGCGATCAGCCAGCCAAGAGGAAAAAATGTATTCTGCCATAGATCCCTCATCGCTGGCCTTTTATCTGCCTCTTCTGAGAGAATGGGATTATGGGTTTTCTCCCATAGTGCTCTCTGGCCCAATGAGCTTTAAGGGAGATGTGGACTCCCTTGAAGTTAGAAAGTGTACTTTGTGAAGCTAGCATACTTGTGGACTCCAATGAGTAAAGGTGGGAACACAAGCCTTGTCTTAATTAATTCTACTTAGTACCTTGTTTCAGGTTCTGGCCAAAACATCTTCTTGTAAGATTAGATCAACTCTAATTAGTTAGCAGTTAGTAAGGATTCCAACATCTCCCCCTTTCTTTTGTTTTAAAACATAGGGGGTTTCTGAGAGGGTACACATAAATCCATCAATATGGGCCAGAACTTTGTAACAGATATACATGGTATACATAAATCCATCAATATGGGAGGCATTATACATAATTTACATGAGCACATAGCAATATAACACAGGCTAGTAGTAATGTAACAAATAACATGAATCATCCTGAAAATTTATACATGTCCATAAGTCCTAGAAACAGTCCAATAGGATTCCATTGTCCATTAGTTCATGTGCCAGGAATCTAATAATTCTTGTAAGCTCTGAAGTACTGCAAAAGGTCTCATCAACAATTTTTCATCTTAAGGAATCCAATGATTCTCGCTGGTTTTTCAAGAACTAAAACAGTTTCATCTTGTGTTAGGAAACCCAATGATTCCTGAAGATTTTAAAAGTCTTTTTAACAGTCTCCTTATCAGCTATGCTCTTTCAATGGTGAGCACAGTCAGCAACAGAGCCACCCGATATTTCTTGGGTCTTCTCCTTTGTTTCAAGGGTCTGCTCCATCTTTCTGCGATGGACAAGGCGAATGCGGCTCGTCGGCACCCATCTGATTCCTTCTCCACATGTAGAGATGCAAGCAAATTCTCTCCCCCAAGCAGTTAGCCTATCTGGTCCCTTCCATTCACCACTTTCTGGGTCTCTCCACATCACCTGGCGATTATCTAAAGATAGTGGAGCTGCTCGCACTGGACACTGCTCTTCTGGTGGGTTATAAAACCTGTCTGCTGGAGCCAGTGCATCTTTATCAAAGATTAAAAAATTAATGGTATAGAGAACTAAATTTAGAAGTTCTCTAGGGTTACCCGTGGCTCCCCCTTTCTTTTGTTTTTGGAGGAGTGTCTTAATGTCCCTGTTTCTTCTTTCTACTATTGCTTGACCTTGAGGATTAAAGGGTATGCCAGTAGTGTGTAAAATCTTATACTGTGCACAAAAGTGTTCAAAATGTTTGGAGGTATATGCCGGTCCATTATCTGTTTTTATTTCTTGTGGCACACCCATAATTGCGAATGCTTGAATGAGGAATTCAGTGACCACTCGGGCTGTCTCTTTTGCTGTTGGTATGGCAAAAGTGAATCCTGAAAAGGTGTCTACCACAATGTGGATAAAAGACAGACGACCAAAAGATTTATAATGGGTCACATCCATTTGCCAGATTTCATTGGGTCTCAAACCACGAGGGTTCTTCCCTGGAGGCAGTGTAGGAGCGTGGAAGGGAAGGCATGCTGTACAGCTTTTTACTATGCTCCTAGCTTCTTCTTTTGTAATCCCAAACTGTAAACGCAAAGCTCGAGCAGCCTGATGGTATTTAGAATGGGATTCCTGGGCCTCCTGAAATAAAGGCGTACTGGCCAACATAGTTAAAAGGCTATCTGCCTTTGAATTTCCATCAAAAATAGGACCTGGAAGTCCACTATGTGAGTGGACATGCAGGATATAAATCTTTCCTGGATGCTTTCTCACTTGCTCTTGAAGTTCCTTAAAGAGCTGATATATATTAGAAGCTGCAAATTTTATTTGGGCTGTGGCAATTCTTTGTACCACACCTACTGAATAGGCTGAATCAGATATTATATTTATGTTGCCTGGGTAATAAGTGAGAGCTAGCATGATCGCATATAATTCGTTCTGCTGAGTGGACTGAAAAGGAGTTCTGACTACTCTTTTTACGGTTAAATCATGAGAGTATACAGCACAAATATTTTGTTTGGCTGCGTCTGTAAAAATAGTTGGTCCTTCAAGAGGAACCTTAGAAACCTTCTCCTCAAAAATCCATTGCCAATTATGCAGTAGTCTGGTTATCTTTAATGGAGATCCATGTGCAAAATTTGGAGCCATGGCCAATAAAATTTGCCACTCTGGGATGGTTTCACAGCATACATTAATTTGTGCATTTTACCTAGGATCTGTCCCATTTCAGCCAAAAAAAGGTTGTACTCACTCAGTTCCTGGTCACTGGAGACTTCTTCAGTGAAAGTAGGGTCCCTGTTCGGGCACCAAATGTTAGAGTTCAAATGTTGGCGTTCTTGTTCTTCTCAAGGCAAAACCGGTTTAGAGGCTTGGAGCCCTTCGGATGTCTCCAAATCCAAAGGTTCTGTCCTTCAGCCTCTGCCTCTGCTTTCTTCTGCTTCCAACCAAAACAGAGATGGAAGGTCTCTCTTATCGCCTTCTGGGGAGCCCAGCTACCAACTTGCCATGGAGAGACGGCTTCTGGAGTAGCTCCACTGAAATCTGTCAAAGTGTTCTCTGCACAAGAGTCGCTCCTCTCGAGTCCAGCGCGATCAGCCAGCCAAGAGGAAAAAAATGTATTCTGCCATAGATCCCTCATCGCTGGCCTTTTATCTGCCTCTTCTGAGAGAATGGGATTAAGGGTTTTCTCCCATAGTGCTCTCTGGCCCAATGAGCTTTAAGGGAGGTGTGGACTCCCTTGAAGTTAGAAAGTGTACTTTGTGAAGCTAGCATACTTGTGGACTCCAATGAGTAAAGGTGGGAACACAAGCCTTGTCTTAATTAATTCTACTTAGTACTTTGTTTCAGGTACTGGCCCAAACATCTTCTTTTAAGATTAGATCAACTCTAATTACTTAGCAGTTAGTAAGGATTCCAACAATTGGGCAAAAATTGAAGCAAAGCAATCTCCAGATTCTATTATTAAAAGAAAGGAAATTTGTGTGGTCCTCAGGTTTTTAAGAAAAGATAAAAGGGTAAAGATATCTTAATAACCCTTTAATTGTGTTATGATCAGGCTGACATGTATCATTTTTTCCCACAAGGATACAAGCTGAAGTATGAATATTTATAAATACTATCAAAAATAACATGAAAAAGATAAAGGGATATTATAGAATGAATGTATAGCATTTATATTTCTAAAGAGAGTAAAGAGCTGAAGTATGAATATTTATAAATACTATCAAAAATAAGATGAAAAAGATAAAGGGATATTATAGAATGGATGTATAGCATTTATATTTCTAAAGAGAGTAAATAAAAAAAACATTTATTTAAATGTAGGCTGGAATCTCTCCTCAAAGAAATGAAAAACATGAAATAATATCCTCCACAATACGTAATTAAGGAATCAAATAAATTATTCTGGAAATGTAGACTTTTAATAAATAGGGAAAAAATGAAAAAGAAAACAAGAAAAGCAAAAGAAAAGAAAAAAAAACTAAAGACTTTAAAGAGAATTTTATATAGATTAGGTTGATAGATAGATGCTTATGGAATCTATGCATAGAACTTTTATAATAATTGACCATTAGGATAAAAACAAAACACATTTTTTTTAAAGTAGACTTTTTTTTAGCTGATTTTATACTGACCCCAGTGAATTAAATGAATATTAAAAAATAATTTATTCAAAAGTAGCTCATACCATTCTTGTTTAAAAAAGATGAATGTCAGATTGTTTATAATACAATTTAAAAGATTTTTTAAAATGATTAGATAAAGCAAGTTTTGAAATCCACTAAAATGAAAATAAGTATAGAGCAACTGAGTCCTAGAGAAGTCAAGTGATATTAAAATCCTTATTTCTATTTAATCCAATCTAGAACTAGAGCAAAGCTCTACATCTTTATTTGTGACTGTCTGTTTTATTATTGAATCAAATAACCTTTTCTAAGTTGTTTTCTCACTCTCTTCAAAACAATCAAACAAATCCTTCCCTTCTATGTTTATTATTAGTATCTTTTTTTTTTTTTTTTACTTATCAACAGTCTTTAAAATACCTGTTTGTCATTCATCATTATTGCAAAGACTCATAGACTCTTCCTTTTAAAACAAGGTCACTTTTCAGTCAGAAATACCCTGAGTAATAGTTGTTGGTTTTTGTTTTGTTTTGTTTTGTTTTGTTTTGTTCCTTCAATGTGAAAAGGGTCATTCCTCATTAAATTCAAAATGTATTAGTGCTTTTGAGGGACATTCATAATCATCAATAATTCTTCATCATTATTAGAAAACATCTTAAACAATGTCAGGCTAAATTTTTTTATTTTATTTTATTTAATATATGACTTTGAAAGAAATTTTAGGCACAAGGGACATTAAAATGGCATTTCTGGATAATTAAATGTTCAGTAGTTCTTGTACTATCCATCAGTTACCTCATGAAATTTATAATTACATTTCATATTTTGAGTAAGACTCTAGTTCTAATACTATAGAAATAAAATAACATTCTCATGCATGAAGGTGTTCAGATAAAGTTTAAAATGAATCATGTCTGAGGTTAAATATTTGATCTCCCTATTAGCTTTAAAAATGTTATTTATCATAGTATTGTAGATCTAGAAGTAGAAATGATCTGGAAATTGAAGCCAAGGTCATACAGTTTCTACTTAATAAGTGGAAAAATCTAAATTTCAATGAAGTGATTTGACTTCAGATCTGGTGTCCTTTCCATTGAAATAAGGTCACTTAATTTTGAATTATTCTCCAAAAGTTTCATTTTGGGGACTATCATGACATGAAACATGGGAATAATCCTGGCCTGCTAAAGGTTATGTCAGGGAAGATAAATCCCTGATAATCTTCCATAGTTCAAGGGTTTGGGTCTAGACCTAGTAATAGACTATGTCTAATATATGAGGATAATGTAAGACTAGGCATGAAAGAAATCATCTCCAAAATATAGTATACTACATCTGTGGTAAGAAATTAAAAAAAAAAGATACTTGTGGACCTTATCTTAACAGAAAAAGCTGCAAATTAACATAATCATGCCATTTTAGATTTTCATTTATTTTATTAAACATTTCCCAATTACATTTTAATTTGGTTCTTTCTTTACTGAGGAGTTTTGCACACAGATTGTAGCCCAAAGCAAGTCTGACAACTTTGTATAAGATACATTTTTGTTTGTTTTGTCTATGTTCCAATGGCCTATTGAAGAGATAATTATGCAGAAATTCCTTTAACCTAGTGTGGTGATCTTTTTCTTCTCAAAACGCAGCCAGGTGATAAAAGTTCAGATCTTTTATTATTTCCATTATAGCCCGGTTAGCTTAGAGGCCTATCTCTCTGCTTGGTTCCAAGAGCTCTCTCCAAATGTCTTTAAATCCAAAGGTCTGGTCCTTCAGCCTCTGCCTCTGCTGTCTTCAGCCTCCAGCCAGCTCCAGTCTTCATGTCATTCCGGTGAAATCTCAACTTGTAGCGTCTTCCTCTCTCCGAAGAACACTTCTGCCACCAGCCAGCCAAGTGGAAAATATTCTGCCTTGCCTCGGAGAGAGGGCTTCTGGCGTAACTCTACTGAAATCTGACCGAGAGCTTCTGTCTGTTTCTTTTATCCAAGAGGGAGGAATTGTGGGATACGAGAGAGAGGGATTATGGGTTTTCTCCCATAGTGCTCTCTGGCCCAAAGAGCTTCAAGGGAGGTGTGAACTCATTGAACTTAGTTCTACTTAGTACCTTGTTTCAGGTTCTGCCCAAAACATCTTCTTGCAAGATTAGATCAACTCTAATTAGTTAGCAGTTAGTAAGGATTCCAACATCTCCCCCTTTCTTTTGTTTTAAAACATAGGGGGTTTCTGAAGGGGTACACATAAATCCATCAATATGGGCCAGAACTTTGTAACAGATATACATGGTATACATAAATCCATCAATATGGGAGGCATTATACATAATTTACAAAAGCACACAGCAATATAACACAGGCTAGTGGTAATGTAACAAATAACATGAATCAACATGAAAATTTAACTACTGCAAAAGTCTCATCAACAATCTTTCATCTCAAGAAATCCAATGATTCTTGCAATTGCTTAAAATACATAAGCACATAGTAATATAACACAGGCTAGTAGTAATGTAACAACATAAATCGACCTGAAAATTTACAAATGTCCATAAGTCCTAGAAATAGTCCATAAGGAATCCATTGTTCATTAGTTCATGCGCCAGGAATCTAATAATTCCTGTAAGCTCTGAAGTACTGCAAAAGTCTCATCAACAATTTTTCATCTCAGGGAATCCAGTGATTCTTGCTGGTTTTTCAGGAACTGAAAGCTGAAGATTTTAAAGTTCTTTTGACAGTCTCATTGTTAGCCATCTGATTCCTTTTCCACCTGTGGAAATATAAGCAGATCCTCTTCCCCAAGCAGTTAACCTATCTAATTCTCTTCTGTTTACCACTTTTGGGATTTCTCCTCATCATCTGGTAATTACATTGGAGCTGTTTGCATTGGATATTGTCTTGTTGTCTTAAAAGGCCTGTATTCTTCCCAACTGTAATCCTGATTGCTTTTCTGTTGGTTGATGACATCAGAATCCTGAATTTCTAAAGTCTCTCTGGGTGTAACTTCAGCTGCTATCATGCCCCACCTGTCCTTTGATTGATACTTTAGAGCTGGGCCCTGCCTCTCATTCCTCTGGGTCAATATACATTTAGAGGCCCAGTGAAAGCCTCGGTTACATTTTGGACATGGGGTTTTGGGTTTTCTCTCACCCTGTCTTCTCACTCTATCTCCATATCTACAATGAGCTCTCAGATGTCCAATTTTTCTGCACTGAAAACATCGACGAGTTTCTCTAGAATTCCTCTGCCAAGAAGGACCTTGTCTTTCCATGTTCATCATAGTCTGGGCATAATAAGCATTTGTGCCCACTGTGGCACAGCGTCTAATGATTTCTTCTAAAGGAGCATTTTTGTCTAGCCCCCATATAATTCTCTTGCAAATCTCATTGGCATTTTCCTTAGCCAAATGTCTAGTCATTATTTCTGTTGCTGCATTGTCTCCAATGGTTCTTATTACAGCTGTTTGTAAACGTCCCACAAAATCTGCAAAAGGTTCATTGGGACCTTGCTCTATTTTTGTGAAAGCATTATTTCCATCTTTCTGTCCAGGGAGAGAATTCCAAGCTTTTATTGCAGCCTTAGAAATTTGCTCATACACTGTTATGGGATAATAAATTTGTTCTGAACTCTCTGCATACTGACCTTCTCCAGTTAGTTGGTCAAAAGCAACTTGTACAATAGCTCCTGTTTGCCTATTGCGTTGAGCTTGAATCCTACATAATTCATGAAACTCTGAAAGCCACAATAAATTTTGTCCCGGTTCTAGACAAGTTTTTGTTATGGATTTCCAGTCATTCGGGGTTAGGATTTCATAAGACAAATTATCTAGTAACATCTTCACATAAGATGATGTAGCCCCATAAAGAGTGCAACCCTTTTTCAAATCTTTAATTTTTTCCAAATTAAAAGGAGTGTATCTTCTCCTTTTTTGACCTGAGGAGTTGAGCTCTTCAATCACAGGATATGCATTTATAAAATCAGATATATCTTCTCCTTCATTTTTTGCTTTAATTAATGCTTTTTCTAATCTTGTCAAATTCTGCTTTATAGGAGAAGCTGACTGTGTTTCTGCCTCTCTCCCTTCCCCTTGTTCCACCCATGAAGGGTTAATTGCGGGGGGAGGGTCATGAGATGTGGAATCACCTAATTCCTCCTGCTGTGAAGTATCATACTCAGAATTGTAATTAACTCCATTCTCATCTGATTCTTCCTCCTTTTCACATAGTAAAGTTGGCACTTCGTCCTCCTGTACTTTCCTTTTCATCATTCTATCACTTAAATAACTTCTTATGGCCAATTGTATTACATTATATGTATTAATTATTGAGTTAGGCCCATTTTTATCATAGAATTGACAAAGATCCTCTCCAACCAATTTCCATTCATTTAGATCTAATTCCTTATCAAGAGAGAAACAAGGACATATGTCCTTTACAGTTTGTAAAAATTCAGTGATTTGCTGTAAACTTATAATTAAACCTTGGCTTTCCATAATTTTGACAATGCTGTCTAAACATTTTCCTTGAACAGAAACAGGTTGTTTTCTAAATATCTGTCCCATCTTAGCTGAAATTCTACTTTAACTCTTCTAACAAAATTTCTTTGTTGCACTCACCCTAATTTCTGGGTTGAAGTTTTTTCCACTGGATCAGGATCAGAGGCTTTTCCACTTGAATCAGGATCGTAGCTTTTCCACTGAAATCCACTGAGGGGGTCTGTTTGCCCCACGTTGGGCGCCAAAATGTGGTGATCTTTTTCTTCTCAAAACGCAGCCAGGTGATAAAAGTTCAGATCTTTTATTATTTCCATTATAGCCCGGTTAGCTTAGAGGCCTATCTCTCTGCTTGGTTCCAAGAGCTCTCTCCAAATGTCTTTAAATCCAAAGGTCTGGTCCTTCAGCCTCTGCCTCTGCTGTCTTCAGCCTCCAGCCAGCTCCAGTCTTCATGTCATTCCGGTGAAATCTCAACTTGTAGCGTCTTCCTCTCTCCGAAGAACACTTCTGCCACCAGCCAGCCAAGTGGAAAATATTCTGCCTTGCCTCGGAGAGAGGGCTTCTGGTGTAACTCTACTGAAATCTGACCGAGAGCTTCTGTCTGTTTCTTTTATCCAAGAGGGAGGAATTGTGGGATACGAGAGAGAGGGATTATGGGTTTTCTCCCATAGTGCTCTCTGGCCCAAAGAGCTTCAAGGGAGGTGTGAACTCATTGAACTTAGTTCTACTTAGTACCTTGTTTCAGGTTCTGCCCAAAACATCTTCTTGTAAGATTAGATCAACTCTAATTAGTTAGCAGTTAGTAAGGATTCCAACAACCTAGTATTAACAATTCAATTCAATACAATTCATCAAGAATTTATTTTAGCACCTTCTATATATATATATATATATATATATATATATATATATATATATATATATAAATATAAATATATAAATATATATATACACACCACACACTCTATTAGAGAAGTGGACAAAGACAAAAAAAAAAGATTTCTTGCCCTCAAAGACTTCCTATTCTTTCTTTCTTTCTTTCTCTCTCTCTCTCTCTCTGTAAATATATATATACATAATGTATATGTTTATGTATATATATATGTATGTGTATATATATATATATAATGTATATATATATATAACATATATATATATATACATTATATATATATATATATGAACACATATACACGGACAAAAATGGATGAACAAATGGATAGATGTAAAACATATAATGAATCTTAAAAAAATTAAACTTCCTTGCACTATCTAGCTAATGGCTTTTTACTATCTCACAGATTACATTGATTTTTTTACCTTTTTGTTAGTCATAGATATCCCTATTGATTTGATTTTCTTGGATAAATCAACTCCATATATCCTTCATTTAGTTAAATTTATCTTGTTTTCAGATTACATCCATTAATGTAGGGCTAAATTTAAGGGGTAAGAGGCAGCAATGCAGGAAAACTTTACCAACAACTTTAAACAACTTTAAACTAGTACCTCAAAATAATTTCTGTATAGGAATGACTTAAAGCAAATTTTTTTCCAAGGTTAAGACAACTTAGAAGGTTGGCAATAACAACTTATGACAATGGCTAGGGAAATGGTACAAAGTACGTGATGCAACAACATCAGCACAGGGCCTTAGAGTTGGTTGGCTCTGCAGCAGCAATAATTTTGGGAGCTTTTAAGCCAAAAAAGTTAAGGGGTCAGAAAATAGGCAAATTCAATCAAGTGGAAGCTAATTACTAATGAAACCTCAAGAAATAATTAAACAAAGTAATAGAAAAATATAAAATATCTCATCATAAAACAAAGCAAAAAAGAGGAAATGTACTGAGAGAAGGATCAAGGGAAGAATAGACTGTGATGAATTATTTTATATCAAAAAGCTGCCAAAGAGCTTTTAAAGCTTTTAAAGAAGATGGAGGAGATCAGGGAAAAAGTGAATGAAACTTATTCTCATTTAAATTGGCTCAAAGAGATAATAACATATACACTCAGTGGGGTATAGAAATCTAACTTAAACTCACAGGAAGATGGGAGGAGAAGGAGATAAGACAAAGAGGGTAGGGATGATAATGCTAGGAGCAGATTGCAATAGATAAAAGACAGAAGCAAAACACTTTTGAGGATCGACAAGTAAAAGGAGAGAGTAAGATAAATATGAGAAAAATAGGCTAGAAGGAAATACACTGTTAATAATCATAATTGTGAAAGAAAGTATCCCAACAAGGTTTCTCTGCTAAAGATTTATATATGTGTGTGCTCTAAATCACTATTGATTAAAGAAATATAAATCTAACAATTATGAATTACTGCCACACATTTATCAAATTGGCTAATATGACAGAAAAGCAAAATGACTAATGTGGAAAGGGATGTGGAAAAATTGAGATATTAATACAGCGTTGATAAAGTTGTATGCTGATCCAACCACTCTATAGAGTTCTTTTAGTTATAACAAAGAATAGAATTTGAGGGAGATAGCCACTGATTGTGGAAGACTGTATATGTTGTTGTATATTACTGATAGAAAACTATTGAGTTATAATATATGAGGAGCATAACATTACCCCCCCCCAAAAAAAAATCTGAACTGATATAAAGTGAAAGAAGCAGAATAAGGAGAACATTGGGCATATTAACAGTAACATTATATGATGAAGAAATGTGATTTAGCTATTTTTAGCAATACAATTATCCAAAATTAGTCTAAATGATTTATAAAAACAAGTGCATTCATCTTCACAGAAAGAACTGGAGTCTGAATGTAGATTAAATCATACATTTTTGTAGTTATTTTCTTTATTTGTTTGGTCTTTTTTCTTTCACAACATTACCAAGAGAAATATATTTTACATAACTGCACATATATAACCTCCATCATATTGCTTGCCTTCTCAATGAATCCAGTATTCCATCCAGTATGAAAACGAAGCCTGCTGTACCAGCCTCAGGACAGGATGAAGCCTTAGTTTCTTATAAAGGAAGTTTGGAATAATCTATCTTTTCCCTAAGAACAGATCTCAACCTTTAAAAATGAGCAAAAATGCAAAAATAGCTCTGATCTCACATAACTATTATGGAGACAAGGAAGAAAAGATCACAAACTCTGATGACCCCACAGGTAAAACTTCTCCAGATGAAGTCTCAAAAGGATGAAATCATCTCTAACTCAAAAAGTTTTCTTGGAAGAATACAAAAAGCATCTTAAAAGAGAATTACAAGAAAAATTGGGAAAGGCAACATAGAAATTGTCTGAAGAAAACCAGATCCTTAAAAATAGATTTGGCAAAATGGAAAAAGAAAAAAAAATAACTCCTTGAAAAACAGAATTGGTAAAATGGGGAAAAAAATCTCAAACAAACAAACAAAACAATCCCTTTAAATGTTTAATTGGCCAAATACAAAAAGAAGGCCAAAAAAAAAAAAAAAACTAACTAAAGAAAATAAATCCCTTAAAAATAGAACTGAACAAATGAAGATGAATGACCCAATGGGACATCAAGAATAATTCAAACATGTTGGAATCCTTACTAACTGTTAACTAATTAGAGTTGATCTAATCTTACAAGAAGATGTTTTGGGCAGAACCTGAAACAAGGTACTAAGTAGAACTAACTAATACAAGGCTTGTGTTCACACCTTTACTCATTGGAGTTCAATGAGTTCATACCTCCCTTGAAGCTCTTTGGGCCAGAGAGCACTATGGGAGAAAACCCATAATCCCTCTCTCTGGAAGGAGCATAAATAGGCCAATGGGCCAGTCGAAGAGGTTCTTCAGAGAGGAAGACGCTACAAGTCGAGATTTTCACCGGAATGACATGAAGAGCGGTGCTGGCTCTGGAGGCTGAAGAAAGCAGAGGCAGAAGCAAAGGACAAAGTGGCAAGAGCTCTTGGAACCAAGCAGAGAGATAGGCCTCTAAGCTAACCGGGCTAGAAGAAAAAGCTCACCACATCTTGGCGCCCAACGTTATATATATATGTATATATATATATATATATATATATATATATATATATATATATACCCAACTATCTGCCTATGAGCAAATTTCTAAGGCTGCAATAAAAGCTTGGAATTCTCTCCCTGGACAGAAAGATGGAAATAATGCTTTCACAAAAATAGAGCAAGGTCCCAATGAACCTTTTGCAGATTTTGTGGGACGTCTGCAAACAGCTGTAATAAGAACCATTGGAGATAATGCTGCCACAGAAATAATGACTAGACATTTGGCTAAGGAAAATGCCAATGAGGTTTGCAAGAGAATTATATGGGGGCTAGACAAAAATGCTTCTTTAGAGGAAATCATAAGACGCTGTGCCACAGTGGGCACAAATGCTTATTATGCCCAGACTATGGTGAACTTGGAAAGACAAGGTCCTTCTTGGCAGAGGAATTCTAGAGAAACTCGTCGATGTTTTCAGTGCGGAAAAATTGGACATTTGAGAGCTCATTGTAGATATGGAGATAGAGTGAGAAGACAGGGTGAGAGAAAACCTAAAACCCCATGTCCAAAATGTAACCGAGGCTTTCACTGGGCCTCTAAATGTATATTGACCCAGAGGAATGAGAGGCAGGGCCCAGCTCTAAAGTATCAATCAAAGGACAGGTGGGGCATGATAGCAGCTGAGGTTACACCCAGAGAGACTTTAGAAATTCAGAACTCTGATGTCATCAACCAACAGAAAAGCAATCAGGATTACAGTTGGGAAGAATACAGGCTTTTTAAGACAACAAGACAATATCCAATGCAAACAACTCCAATGTAATTACCAGATGATGAGGAGAAATCCCAAAAGTGGTAAATAGAAGAGAATTAGATAGGTTAACTACTTGGGGAAGAGGATCTGCTTATATTTCCACAGGTGGAAAAGGAATCAGATGGCTAACAATGAGACTGTCAAAAGAACTTTAAAATCTTCAGCTTTCAGTTCCTGAAAAACCAGCAAGAATCACTGGATTCCCTGAGATGAAAAATTGTTGATGAGACTTTTTGCAGTACTTCAGAGGTTACAGGAATTATTAGATTCCTGGCGCATGAACTAATGGACAATGGATTCCTTATGGACTATTTCTAGGACTTATGGACATTTGTAAATTTTCAGGTCGATTTATGTTGTTACATTACTACTAGCCTGTGTTATATTACAATGTGCTTATGTATTTTAAGCAATTGCAAGAATCATTGGATTTCTTGAGATGAAAGATTGTTGATGAGACTTTTGCAGTAGTTAAATTTTCATGTTGATTCATGTTATTTGTTACATTACCACTAGCCTGTGTTATATTGCTGTGTGCTTTTGTAAATTATGTATAATGCCTCCCATATTGATGGATTTATGTATACCATGTATATCTGTTACAAAGTTCTGGCCCATATTGATGGATTTATGTGTACCCCCTCAGAAACCCCCTATGTTTTAAAACAAAAGAAAGGGGGAGATGTTGGAATCCTTACTAACTGTTAACTAATTAGAGTTGATCTAATCTTACAAGAAGATGTTTTGGGCAGAACCTGAAACAAGGTACTAAGTAGAACTAACTAATACAAGGCTTGTGTTCACACCTTTACTCATTGGAGTTCAATGAGTTCATACCTCCCTTGAAGCTCTTTGGGCCAGAGAGCACTATGGGAGAAAACCCATAATCCCTCTCTCTGGAAGGAGCATAAATAGGCCAATGGGCCAGTCGAAGAGGTTCTTCAGAGAGGAAGACGCTACAAGTCGAGATTTTCACCGGAATGACATGAAGAGCGGTGCTGGCTCTGGAGGCTGAAGAAAGCAGAGGCAGAAGCAAAGGACAAAGTGGCAAGAGCTCTTGGAACCAAGCAGAGAGATAGGCCTCTAAGCTAACCGGGCTAGAAGAAAAAGCTCACCACACAAACAACCTCCCCAAAAAATTTAAAAAAAAGAAACTGAAAAATACCTCATTGGAAAAACAACTGATCTGTAAAATTGATCCAGGAGACAATATAATAATTACTGGACAACCCAAAAACCATGATGAAAAAAAGATCCTAGACAATATGTTTCAAGAAATCATCAAAGAAAACTGCCCTGATGTCCTAGAACCAGAGGATAAAATAGCCATTGAAAGAATCCACTGATCACTTCCTGAATGAAAAAAATGAAATCACCAATGACTTTTGCAACTAAATTCCAGAATTATCAGATCAAAGAGAAAATAAAAGAAGCCATAAAGAAACAATTAAAATATCAAGGAGCCATAATCAAGATTACACAGGACTTAGCAGCTTCCAATTTAAGGGATAGAAGAGCTGGAATATGATATTCCAGAGGGCAAAGGAACTTGAAGTCACGGTAAGAATCAAATATAGGGCAAACTTAAATATTAATTTTCAAAAGAAAAGATGGACATTCAGTGAAATAGGGGATCTTTACTTATTTTTGATGAAAAATATCAGAGCTGGACAGAAAATATGTTCTTCCAATACAGACTTCAAGAGAAGCATATAAAGGTAAAAAGGGAAGAAAAAAAAAAAACCTGTTTTAAAAAATAATAATAAAATCTTTACATCCCTACAAGGGAAGATGACATGTTTAACTCTTGACAACAGAATCTTTTTGAAGAGTATACTTAGAGGATATTTGTATAATTTTACTTGGCTGTTATGATATATTAAAAAAAAATTATGGGTGAAAAGAGGATTGTACTAGAAGAAGAAGGAAGAGGAGGTAAAATGGGGGTAAATTGCATCACATGAAGAGGCAAAAAAAAAAAAAAAAGACCTATTATAGTTGAGGGAAAGAAGAGAGGGTGTGAGCATTGTGTAAATACTAATCTCATCAGATTTGGCTCAAGAAGAAAATATCAGTCATATTTAGTTTAATGTCGAAACTTGTCTCATCCTATAATGAAGTAGGAGAGAGGGAAAAGGAAAGGGTATGTAATAAAATTGGGAACATAAATAGAAGTGAAAAGGGATAAGATAAGTGGAGAAGCTGTAAAAGGGGAGAGTAGATTGAAGGAAGTGGTGGGCAGTAGCAAAACATTGATGAAAAGGGAAAGGGTTTGTAAAGGAAAGAGAAAAATATTACTTGGAGAAAATTAGGTGATGCAGTAAATACAGAATTAGTAATTTTAACTGTGAATGTGAATGGAGTAAAGTCTCCCATTGAATAGAAATAGATAGGAGATTGGTTTAAAAGCCAGAATCCTACATTATGTTGTTTACATACAGAATAAAGGTAAAAGGCTAGAACAGAATTTTTTATGCTTCAGCTGAAGTTAAAAAAAAAAAAAGCAGGGGGAGCAATCCTGATGTTAGATAAAGGAAAAGCAAAAATATATCTAAGTAAAAGAAACAAAGGAAACTAAATCTTACTAAAGGGAAACATAGATAATGAAGAAATATCAATGCTAAACATATATGCATCAAGCAGTGTAGTGATCAAAAGGAGAAGTTAAGAGAACCTGCAAGAAGAAATAGAGAGCAAAACAAATTATACTAATGGTGGATATAAAACATGCTTTATAGTAATTAGATAAATCACATCATAAAATAAGTAAGAAAGAAGTTAAGGACGTAAAAAGAATTTTAGAAAAGTTGGATATGATAGACCTTTGGAGAAAATTGCGTGGAGACAGGAAAAAACTTTTTTCTCAGTGATACATGGAACCTACACAGAAATTAGCCATGGATTATGGCATAAAACCCTCAAAATCCAATGCAGAAAGACTATAACTGCATATTTTCAGGTCATGAGGCAATAAAAATTACATGTAAGAAAAGGGCCAGAGAAAAATAGACCAAATATTAATTGAAAAATAAATAATCTAATCCTAAAGAATAAGTGGGTGAAACAACAAATCATAGATCTAATTGATAATTTTATTTATGAAATTGACAATAGTGAGAAAATATACAAAAATTTATGACATACAGCCAAATCAGTTCTTAGGGAAAGCTTTCTATCTCTAGATGCTTACTTGCATAAAATGGAGAAAGGGAAAATCAATGAATTGGGCATGCAACTAAAAAAGCTAGAAAAAGAACACATTAATGCCTCCCCCAAATAAATACAAAAATTGAAATTCTGAAAATAAAAGGGGAGGTTAATAAAATGAAAAATTCCATTGTAATTATAAGCAAAACTGAGTTACTTTTATTAAAAATACAACAAAATAAATACCTTTACTAAATTTGATTATCAAAAAAAATCAAATCATTTCTATCAAAAACAACCAAAAAACTGAATTTTCCAGCATTGAAAAGGAAATTAGAGCAATGATTAGAAGCTATTTTCCCAAACTGTAAGACAATAAATCTGGAAATCTAAGGTAAATATATGAATACTTACAAAAATATAGTTTGCCCAAATTAACAGAGGAGGAAATAAATTATTTATATAATCCCATTTTGGAAAAAGTAATTGAACAAGCTACTAATCAATTCCCTAAGAAAAAATCCCTTGGGCCAGATGAATATACATGTGAATTATACTCCCCAAAAATAAAGAAAAAATAATTCCAATATTATACAAATTATTTGGAAAAACAAGAGAAAGAGTTCTACCAAATTCCTTTTATGACACAGATATGATGCTGATACCAAAATGAGGTTGGGCCAAAAGAGGCAAATAAAATATAGAATAATTTTTATAATGAATATTGATGCAAAAACCTTCAATAAAATATTAGCAAAGAGATTACAACAAGGTTTCACCAGGATAATACCGCAGACCAAGTAGGATTTATACCAGGAATGCAAGGCTGGTTGAATATTGGCAAATCTATTAGCATAATTGACTATATCAAAAACAAAACTAACAGAAAACATTTGATTATCTCATTACAGGCAGAAAAAGCATTTAACAAAATCTAATACCCATTCCAATTAAAAATGTTAGAGAGCTTAGGAATTAATGGAGGTTTCCTTAAAATTATCAGTATCAACTATCTAAAAACATCAGCAAATACCATATGTAAATGGGGAAAAACTAGAAACATTGTTAATAAGATTTGGGATGAAACAAGATTGCCCAGTATCATCATTATTATTCTATATTGTATTAGAAATGTTAGCTTTAGTAATAAAAAAAGGAAAAGAAATTAAAGGAATTAGAGTAGGAATTGAATAAGCAAAAGTATCACTTTTTGTAGATGATATAATAGTATATTTCAAGAATCATACAGAATCAACTTCAAAGCTACTAGAAACAATTAACAACCTTAAAAATATACTATAAAGAAGCAGTCATCCAAATCATTTGTTACTAAGAAATAGAGTAGTTGATCAGTAGAATAGACTAGGTTCACAAGATACAATGGTCATTGACTATAATAATCTAGCGTCTGATAAATCCAAAGACTCCAGCTTCGGGAATAAGCAATTGCTATGTGACAAAAATTGCTGGGAAAAATGGAAATTAGTATGACAGAAACTAGGTATTGACCAACACCTAACACTCTATACCAAAATAAGGTTGGAATGGGTTCATGATTTAGACATAGAGTGATGCTATAAGCCAATTGGGAGAACAAAATATAGTCTACCTCTCAAATTTGTGAAGAAGGAAGGAATTTATGGTAAAAAAAAAAAAAAAAAAAAAAACTTGAGAACAGTATAAAATGCTAAATGTATAATTTAGATTATCTTAAAAAGGGTTTGTACAAACAAAATCAATGCAGATGAGTTTAGAAGGGAAACAGAATACAGAAAAAAAATTCTTTACATCCAAGGGTTCTGATAATAGTCTCATTTCTGAAATGTATAGAGAACTGACTCTTATTTATGAGAATACAAGCCATTTTCCAACTAATAAATGGTCAAAAGGATTTGAACAGATATTTTTCAGATAAGGAAATTAAAACCATCTATAGTCATATGGAAAAAAAAAGGTGTAAATCATTTTTGATCACAGAAATGCAAACTCTAAAGTACCACTACACATATCTCAGATTGACTAAGATTACAGAAAAAGAAAATGATAAATGTTGGAATGGATATGGGAAAACTAGGACATCAATACTTTGTTGGTGGGGTTGTGAACTAATCCAACCATACTAGAAAGCAAAATCGAACTATGCCAAAAGGATTATCAAACTATGCATACTTTTTGATTCAGCTATGTCTGTACTGGGCCTGAATCCCAAAGAGATTATAAAAAAACAAAAACAAAAAAATAACCCACATGTACAAAAATGTTTGTAGCAGGTTGTTGGAATCCTTACTAACTGCTAACTAATTAGAGTTGATCTAATCTTACAAGAAGATGTTTTGGCCAGAACCTGAAACAAGGTACTAAGTAGAACTAATCAAGACAAGGCTTGTGTTCCCACCTTTACTCATTGGAATCCACAAGTATGCTAGCTTCACAAAATAGACTTTCTACTTTCAGGGAGTCCACACCTCCCTTAAAGCTCATTGGGCCAGAGAGCACTATGGGAGAAAACCCATAATCCCATTCTCTCAGAAGAGGCAGATAAAAGGCCAGCGATGAGGGATCTATGGCAGAATACATTTTTTCCTCTTGGCTGGCTGATCGCGCTGGACTCGAGAGGAACGACTCTGGTGCAGAGAACACTTTGACAGATTTCAGTGGAGCTACGCCAGAAGCCCTCTCTCCGCGGCAAGTTGGTGGCTGGGCTCCCCAGAAGGAGATAAGAGAGACCTTCCATCTCTGTCTTGGTTGGAGGCAGAAGAAAGCAAAGGCAGAGGCTGAAGGACAGAACCTTTGGATTTGGAGACATCCAAAGGGCTCCAAGCCTCTAAACCGGCTTTGCCTTGAGAAGAACAGGAACTCCAACATTTGAACCCTTAACAGCAGGTCTTTTTGTAGTGGCAAGCAACTGGGATTTGAATGGATGCTCATCATTTGGGGAACAACTGAATATATTATGGCATATGAATGTTATGGAATATTATTGTTCTGTGATAAACAATCAGCAGATGATTCTATAAAGGCCTAGAGAGACTTATATGAACTGATATTAAGTGAAGTGAATAGAACCAAGAGAACACTGTGCAAGCCAACAACAAGATTATGTGGTCAATCCAACAGAAAAATCTAATGGATGGAGAAAGCCATCTACATCTAGAAAGATTGTGGGGACTCAATATAGCTTACAACATAATATTTTCACCTTTTTTGTTTTTATTTGCCTTTTGTTTTCTTTCTCATTTTTTTTCCTTTTTATTTTATTTTTCTTGTGTAACATGATAAATATAGAAATATGTACAGAAGAATTGCACATTTTAACATATTTTGGATTGCTTGCTGTTCAGAGGAATGATTGAGAGTCAAGGAAGGGAAAAAAATTGGATGAGAAGTTTTTCCAGGATGATTGTTAAAAACTATCTTTGAATATGTTTAGAAAATAAAAAGCTGTCATTTGAAATATTGGGAACTCAAATCTATTTTAAAAATCACTATTAAAAATTGTTTTACACTAATGGGAAAAAAATAAAACACTACTTAAGAAGAAAAGAAGTAGCTTTTATAGCAGAAGAGAAAATGGGATTAGTAATACTTGAACCTCACTTTCATCAGAATCTGTACAAAGAGGAAGCATATATGGGCATATGTAAACTTGTACAAATATACACATTTAGTTGGGTACAGAAATCTGTCTTACATAACTGGAAGATAGGATGGGAAAGGAATAAGAGAAATATAGGTGGGAGAGTTGTAATAAAAGGAGAATGAATTAAGGAAGGCAAAACACACCCTTAAGTAGGAAGGGGGTTTGGGAAGATACAGGGAGAGAGATGTGAGGTGGGAATTAAGCAAAAGAAAATAAGATAGAAATACAGTTAGTAATCAAAATAGTGAAAGTTTTAAAATGAACTAATGCAAGCAAAAAATAGCAGATAGCAGAGTGGTGTAGAAATCCCAACATAGTAGTGTGCTGATTAAAAGAAAGACACATAGAATGAAAATAAGGGTTGAGGAGGGGTCTATTAGGCTTCAAATAAAGTACAAAAATCAGGAGTAACAATCATAACCTCAGATAAAGCAATAATAGATCTAATTAAAAGAGATAATCATGTGAACAATATTTTTGGCAAAATGTACCATAGATAAAAAATAACATCAAAATAATTTTATCTGATAGAGTGTTAATTTCTCAAGTACATAGGGAACTGAGTCAAATTTATAAGCATTGGAGCTATCTCCAACTGATAAATGTTGAAAAATATAAACAGGCAGATTTCAGGGGAGGAATGATAGTAATAGTTCCATAAAAATGATATAAATCACTTTTTTGAAATAAATGCAAATTGAAATAATTCTGAGCTACCCCTTATACCAAACATATTGGCTAATATGAAAGAAATAAAATGACAAATGATGGACTGGATGTGGAAAAATAGGGATAATAATGCATTGTTAATGGAGTTATACACTGGTCTAAACATTCTGAAGAACAATTTGGAACTATATCCAAAGCACTACAAATCTGTGCATATCTTTTGATTCAGCGACACTAGGACTATAGCTGTATCTCAGAGAAATGAGAGAAAAGGAAAAGGACCTATATGTAAGAAAAATGTATAGTAATTCTTTGAGATATGAAAAAAATGGAAATTATGAGGAGGATGGTTTCAGAAAAAAAACCTGGAAAAACATACATAAACTGAAGCAGTGAATTGAACAAAACCATGAGAATGTTGTACACAGTAATAGCAATATTACAAGATAATCCACTTAGCTATGTGTGAATGATTTGATTATTCTCATCAATACAACGATCCAAGATAATCCCAAAAGACTAATGATGATGCATACTATCTGCCTTCAGACAAAAAACTAATATTTTTGAATATAGGCTATTTACTTTTTACTTTTTTTCTTTCATTCAAGTTTTCACATATAAAATAACTATAAAGAAATATTTTACATAATTGCACATATAATGTATACATATGTGTGTAAGTTATCTCCAATTATTTGCTATCTCTAATTGTCTTCTGTATTTCATATTGGAAATAATGAAGTTTGGAGATGGGGAAATGTATCTACTTATAATTTTTTTGTAAAGAATTTAACATTGTTGAGGCCCTTATTATTGTTCATTTATAGTTACCTTTTTACATTTCTTAATTATCATATTTGAACTTCAAAGCTTCTAAACATTTCTGATTATTTATTTATTTCTTTGTTTTTCATCAGGAATGCATGGAAGTCCTTTATTTCCTTAAGTTTCAATTCCCTCCCTATATCATTATATTTAGTTTTGCATGATTTTAGCTATAATAATTCTGAGAATTTTCCTTTGAAGGTTTCTTTAGGAAGTAACAAGTAGATTATTTTTAATTTCATTTTCCCTTTAATTATCTGAAATTTGAAACATTTTATGATTTCTTGAAATATAATATCTACATTTTTATTTTATAGTCATGATTTTCAAGTGGTTCAATAATATTTATAACATATATTTTTCTCCTCAATCTTTTTTTGCTTTATTGTTTTTGTTAAGAGGCACCTTATATTTTCTTCTATTTTTATAATATTTTAACTTTTTATAGTTCTTGTTGTTTTATGCAGTCACTGATTTACGTTTTGTTCATTAACATTTTCTTTTTGTTTTGTATTTTTTTATTAAAGCTTTTTTGTTTTCAAAATATATGCATGAGTAATTTTTCAACATTAACCTTTGCAAAACCTTGCGTTCCAATTTTCTCTCCCTCTCTTAGATCCAATATATGTTAAATATGATAAAAATGTAGGTTAAATCAAATATAGGCATACATATTTATACAATTATGTTATGTTAGGGTTAGCTTTCTGGAGGTTCTCTGGAAGGCCTTGGTCTCAGCATGATAGTCATCAAGAGGATGGACAAGAACACAGTCCAAAGTCTTTATTATCTTTTACAATCTGTATCCATCATAGTCTGACCCAGTCTCATTCTGACAGTCTTCTAGTCACAACCAGTCTCATTCTCCCTCTGAGTCTGACTTTGCCCCCAGTTTAAATACCCTATTACAATTACATCATTACAGTATACTGAGTATAAGCCAATCTAGAGTGATTATATCATTACATCATACTAGATATATGTGAATTAGAAAACCATTATTTCATCATTTCTCCTGAATTAACACTTTATTTCAAGAACACTTCTTTCAAGTATACTTGTCCAAAGTTCTGCCTTCTATATAATTATCTTACTGCACAAGAAAAATCAAATCAAAAAGGAAAAAAAAATGAGAAAGAAAACAAAATGCAAGCAAAGAACAACAAAAAGAGTGAATATGTTATGTTGTGATCCACACTCAGTTCCCACAGTCCTCTTTCTGAGTATAGATAACTTTCTTCATTACAAGATCATTGGAACTGGCCTGAATCATATCATTGCTTAAAAGAGCCACATCCATCAGAATTGATCATCATTTAATCTTGTTGTTGCCATGTACAATGATCTCTTGGTTCTGCTTATTTCACATAGCATCAGTTCATGTAAGTGTATCCAGTATTCTCTGAAATCATCATGCTGATCATTTCTTAGAGAACAATAATATCCCATAACATTCATATACCATAACTTATTCAGCCATTCTCTAACTGATGGGCATCCACTCAATTTCCAGTTTTTTACCACTACATAAAGAGTTGCACAAACATTTTGTGTTTTATAATTTTCAAGGACTTGATCACTATGTCAAGCTTTTGAATCTCTTGTGTCAAAGTATAAATGACTTTCTGATTCTTTCTTCCATAATTATAATTTATTTTTCTTTTTTTTTTGTATTTTAAGTTACTAAAACAAAAAGTAAGTCCATATATTTCTACACATTGACCTTACTTCTCAGCATATATTCCAAATTCTTCAAAGTAAGATGCAATAATCATAACAATTACACAATTTTTTAAAGAAATAAACGTGTTGTCATGAATAATTAGATATATTATATAATATATTATTGCAATAGAATATTTCTTGGGCTTAATAAAAGATGAAACTTAAGAATTCAGAGCAATTACTAACATGAAATGATTTATAGTAGAATATGTAGACTTCTGAAACAAGATACACAATGACTGTAATGATATAAATACAAAGATTAGCAATGACAGCCAAAAAAAATAAGTTAAAATTTGATCCTCCCTTCCTAAAATAAATAAAAGGATAAAGAAATGCACATCCCTTCCTTCCTTTTTTTCCATCAAGAGTGGAGGAATTGTGGTGGTGATGGGGAAACTTTTCATATTCTTTCCACTCTGTTGTTATGCTGCTTAACTTAAATAAACTGTACATTTTCCTCCCTGTTTTATTATTTTGTTACAAATGATAGTTCATTAGGATGGAGAAATAGAGAAAAATATATGGAAATAAAGATGATATGCAAAGAAAAGAAATAATTTCACAAAGTCAGGTCATATAACCAAACTTTCCCTCTCTCTCTCTCTCTCTCTCTCTCTCTCTCTCTCTCTCTCTCTCTCTCTCTCTATATATATATATATATATATATATATATTCCCCAATAGTTGTCATCTCCAGTTGTTAGCTGTCTCCAATTGTCTTCTGTATTTCATCTGATACCATTGAGTTTTACTGATTTTTTTTTAATTCAGTCATCTGATATATTAATCTGACATGCTGTTTCTGTCAATATCTTTCAATAAGTGACAGTATATTTGTGAAAATTTTCTAAATTGCTCAAATGTTTATCTAAGTGCATATCATCATTGTGAGTCAAAATGTTTTACACAAATAAGTTTCAGCATTTTTTCTTTAAATTGTAACCACATTTTATGATTTATTTAAAAAAAAAAGATTTGTTTCTGTTTGCCTCAATTCCTATTTGTTGTTTTGTTTTCATGCTTCATTAGACAAACTTCAACACAATAAGTCATTTGCATCTTACCAAGAACAGGCTGCTGCTTAAAGGCATTTCTTAGACTCCTTCCACTCTGGCCAGTTTATTTACTTGCAAAAAGAGGATGTTTCCTGCTGATCCATTTGATTAGTGTCACATATACAAAGGAAGGCTACAGGAAAATGTTGTTACCTCTTACCAGCCACAAAAAGCTGACTGGATTTTGTGAACATACCTAGCTCTGACAGCCAATTTTATGTTAACTAAAGATTAGAAAATAAATAAAAGGAAAAGGAAGTAAAAAAGAAAAAGTAGTTATTACCTCTGGATGAGTATCACCAATTCAATTCACACTTGTAAGAATTCTGTCTTTTTTTAAGTAAAAAAAAATCTACCTGCTTTTTCAGAATTGGCATCTCTACTAGGATCTCTAGAGAATATCTTCTCGATTTGAAAGATTTATCCTATAGAAGATTATGGCTTTGAGCATGCCTCTGATTACACTTATTCTGTATTGATCATTAGAACAAGAATACATTTACAAATTTTATGGTTACATTCATGGTCATTTGTGAAAATAATTAAAAATATAATGCAGAAAAATACATCACAGGGCAAAAATCAAAATAAAAAAATCAGAAAAAGAAATTAACAAACATTTGCTCAGTAGAGTTATGGTTTGATTCTCCAGGAATTAAGAACAAGAAACAAATAAAACGAATACTCTAGGAAGGTGTTAACTTTTTTTGACAAAGTTCAAAATCTCCAATATTTAAGGAGCAAAAATCAAAATTAAGATTTTTATTCAAAATGAAGAACATAAATGTTTGAAAAATTTAATGATTACAAAATTTAAAGTAATGTCCCTTCATAAAGCTTCAACAATAAAAAACGCATAGCTGTTTTATATTCTGATATCTGACTATGGCATTTTTTTGTATACCAATGATACACAAGCCCAAGTGGACTTTACTCTATTAGAAAAATACTATGGTGGTAGCCACATGCATTGTTTATCTTCTAAGGACTGGACCACACCACTATAGAGAGAAGTTCATGTGCTGCCCATTTGATGACAAGTTATTTGTCAATTTCAAGCCATAATATAAACAAATATACAAAATGATTCTCAGCAAAAAAAAAATGGTTTGAAGATTATTTGGTTTTTAGATCATCTACAAATATTAAAAAATTAATACTTTAAATATGACATCTTTGTGAAATGATAAATTTAATGATGTATTACTCAAGGAACTGAATTTTATCAATCTAGTCAGTCCCAGTATAAATTAAATGAGAAGGAAAAAAAAGTTTAGGAAAAGCTCATAAAGATGTATGTAGAATTGGTTTTGTGATGGGTCCCATCGAAACAAGGACCATTTCCTTGGATGTTTGGACATAATATATTTATATGTTCATTAAAACATTTACACAAAGTCCATTATGAAAAACTCAAATCTTATGCACTGATATCTCTTGACACATATGGATATATGGATTCTCTGACATATTATTTTCTAGTTTTCCCAGCAATTTCAAAGCAAATATTAAATTCTTATTCCAGAAGCTGGAGTTTGGGGTTTTATAAAATACAGATTACTATAGTCATTAATTATTGTGTCATAGACATCTAATCTATTCCACTGGTCCACCACTCTGTTTCTTAGCCAGTGCCAAAAGGTTTTTATGATTGCTTCTTTATAACATAGGTTTAGGTTTGATATTGCTAAATTACTATCCTTTTTTTTTTCCATTAATTCCTTTAATATTCTTGACCTTTTGTTTGTCCAGATGATTTTTTTCCTAGTTCTATAAAATAATATTTTGGCAGTTTGATTAGTATTGTACTGAACAAGTAGATACATTTAGGCAGAATTGTCATTTTTATTATATTAATACTCATGAGCAATTAATATTTTTCCAATTGTTTAGATCTGACTATTTGTATGAGAAGTGTTTTGTAACTTTGTTCATATAGTTCTTGGGTATGTCTTGGCAGGTAGCTCTCCAAATATTTGTATTGTGTTTATAGATATTTTAAATGAAATTTCTCTATCTCTTGCTGATTGTCTTTGTCAGTAATATATAGGAATTCTGATGACTTATGTGAGTTCATTTTATATCCTGCAACATTGCTAAAACTATTAATTGTTTCTAGTAGGTTTTTGGATGATATTCTAGGATTCTTTAAGTATATCATCATATCATCTGCAAAGAGTGATAGTTTTATGTCCTCATTGATTATTCTAAGTCTTTTAATTTCTTTTTTCTTTTCTTTTTGGTAAAATTAACATTTCTAGTACAATGATGTATACTTGTGATAATGGGCTTCTATTTTTGATGCTGATGAATTTTTTTTGTTTGTTTCCTTTTTCTAATCAAATTAACCAAAGTTTGATCTATTTTGTGTTTTTTTTTAATAGAAGCAACTTTAAGTTTTATTTATTAGTTCAATAGTTTTCTTGTTTCAATTTCATTGAACTCTCCTTGAGTTTCAGAATTTCTGATCTGGCATTAATGTGGTGCTTTTTAATTTTTATTTCCTAGATGTTTTAATTGCATGCCCAATTCACTGATCTCTTCTTTCTCTATTTTGTTCATGTAGCTATTTAGCGAAATAAAATTTCTCTTAAAAGTTGCTTTGGATTGTTTTGGTAAGTTGTTTCATTATTGTCATTCTTTTTGATGAAATTATGGATTTTTTCTGATTTATTGTATGACCCAATCATTCTTTAGAGTTACATTATTTAATTTCTAATTGGCTTTTAGTTTCTCTTTCCCTGGCCCTTTATTGAATATAACTTTTATTGCATTGTAATCTAAAAAGGAATCATTTATTGTTTTCCATTCTGCATTTGATTTTTATATTTTTATGCCTAATACATGGTCAGTTCTTGTGTAGATTCTATGTACTGCCCAGAAAGAGGTGTATTCCTTTCTTTCTCTTTTTAATTTTCTTCAAAGGTCTATGATATCTAGATTTTCTAGGATCCTATTAATCTCCCTACTTTCTTTTTTGTTTATTTTGTAGTTAGATTTGTCTAATTCTGAGATGGGAAAATTCAGGTCCCCCACTAATATAGTTTTTCTGTCTATTTCTTCCTGTAATTGGCTTACCATATTCTCTAGTAATTTGTATGCTCTACCAATTGGTGCATATATATTTATTATCTTATTAATTCATTGCTTATGGTTCCCTTTATCAAGATATACTTTCCTTTCTTATCTCTTTTAATAAGATATATTTTTATTTTTGCTTTTTCTGAGAACGAAGCTGGTCCTCCTATTTTTTTTTAACTTTAGCTGAAACATAACAAATTCTATTCCAGCCTTTTAATTTTACTCTGTATCAAATGTGTTTCTTGTAAATAGTGTAGGATTTTGTTTTTTAATTCAACTTTGCTATTTGCTTTCATTTTATGAGAAAGTTCATACAATTCACATTCACTATTATGATTATCAGCTCTGTGTTTACTTCCATCCAATTTTCTCTCCTGTACCCTGCTTGTATTATAGGGTTATTTTTTTAGCCCACTCTGCTTATTACCCTATCCCTCCACACCCTCTCCCTCCCCCCATCCTTCTGTTACCTTTTTCCTCTAGTGTTTCTGCCCTTCCCTCTATCCTACCCCTCTCTTTTCTTTGCTCTTTCTCCTTCTATTGCTTTATTGGGTTAGATAAATCTCAATACCCCACTGAATTATTATGTTTTTCCTTCTTAGATCTAAAATTGAGGAGATCAAGCTTCAGACAATGTTCAACCCCCTGCTTTTTTTCTCCTTTATTGTAATAGGTCTTTTGTGCCTCTGCATGGTGATCTAATTTGTCCCATTATACTTCCCCTTTCCTCTTCTTCCAGTATAGAACTTTTCTCACCCTCTGATGTATTTTTCTTTCATATTATCACATCAGAATACATTCACAACTACACCTTCTATCCTTGTGATGTCTTTCCCCCTCAGTCTGCCCCAGTGACAGATACAGTTTTAGAAGTGGGCAAGCCAGTGAAGTTATAAGAGACCAAGAAATAACAAAACAAAATCTAAAGAATGAAAAAAAAATAGAGGAGAATGTGAAAAATCTTATAGGAAAAACAGCAGATCTGGAGAATAGATTAAAAAAAAAGAAGTTATAAGAATGATTAGACTACCTAAAAACTGAGACGAAGAAGAAGAAGAAGAAGAAGAAGAAGAAGAAGAAGAAGAAGAAGAAGAAGAAGAATGAGGAGGAGGAGGAGGAGGAGAAGGAGAAACTTGGCATGATAATGCAAGAAACAATCCAATAAAATTGAACTGGAGTGATAGAACATGAAAAAAAAGTAGGAAGAGAAAAAAAAATCCATCAATAATCATGTTAAAGAAATCCTTTGTGGAAAACACATCGGGACATTATTGCCAAATTCCAAGACACCCAGATCAAAGACAAAATGTTGCAAGAAAAAAACAAATAAAAATTCAAATATGTTGGAGCTACAATTAGAATTGTACAGAACTTATCAGTAGCCACAATAAAAGACTGCAGTTCCTGGAACAATAATATATATCAGCGATCAAAAGAACTGATCCTACAACCAAAAATATACCCACCATAATATTGATATGCATAATATCAAATAAAAAATAAAAGACCTTCAACAAACTTGCAGATTTTAAAGACTTTGTCTCCACCAAACATGAACTTAACAGAAAATAATATATAAAAACCAATATCAAAGATTAATTTCAACTAATTCTATATGGACAAATTATGTATATGCTGTGCATGGAAACATATACCATATATTTATATATATACACATACACCATTAAGTATATTGCACCCCCCAAAATTTATCCAGAAATAAGAAGGAAGGCATTTGGATAAATGGACTAATGAATAAATGGATAAAGGGGAAGGAAAGGGTGGGGAAGAAGATAAGGGAGAGATCCAAAAATGGAGGAAGGTTAAATAATTCCAAGTCCAACTAAGGTGCAGAATTGAAGTTAAAGAATTAACAGAGATAAGAAATGAGATATACTCAAACACAAAAGTAGGATTAATAATAATTGACCTTAAACAAAATCAAACTTAAAGATCCAATCAAGAGAGAAATGTATATTATAATGTCAACCATATTAATGTTGTTGTTGTTGTTGTTTTAACTGCACAGCAGAGAACAAAAGAATAACTTACAAGGAAGAAAGATGGACACTCATGAATATAACTTCTTCTACTATTATATATACTTTCTTGATATGCAAATTTATTGTTATATATTTTGAATCTTCCCTGATGTTTGAGCACATGATAATATTCTATTGTGTTTTATTTTGTCTTTTTTAAAATTTTTCTTTCTGTCTTTTTTTTTTGCATTCTGTTTTTTTTTCTTATTTTAGTATTCAGTGCAATAAATCAATTATTTTTTAAAATTCAGATTTCATGCCTTTTGAATCAACATTCTCCATTACTTAAATGCTATACTACCTTATCTTCACCTTTAGGGTACCTATCTTCCTTCCCATCAGCAAAAGTCTTACATTATACAAAAAACATTTTCCTATATGCACCTTCTTCCCCCCTCTCTCCCCTCCCTCTCCCTGCCCCACCCCCTCAACTCCACTCAACCTTTAACACTTTCTCTCTTATGGTACTTTCTATTTATCCTGAATGTTCTGTAAATATTTGTGTACAAATCTATTACCTCACCATTAAAGTTGAGCTTCTTGATGGAAGGGCAAAGAATGTTTTTGACTATCTTTTTGTCCCTAGAACTCAATATAGAATGTGTCATATCATGAGAACTTAATAAATTCATATTGATTTGACTTGATTAATCAGCAAACATTTACCTAGCTTGCCAAGAAAAGTAATATGGCAACCAAGAGCAACACATGTTTAGAATGCAAACTTGTGCATCAAATGTTATAGAAAAGGATGATAAATGATTATAGGTGGAATAATGTATGTGTGAGAAATACATGTATAGGAGAAGGGGAAAAGAGTGGTGTTATTGTTTTTGCTAAGTGATTAATACTAAATTAAGTCAACCAATGGGCATTTAGGGGTAAAACTGAAAGTAAATCAGTTGGACATGGAAAAAAAATTGAAAGACATTTTGACAAAAAGTTGTTTTCATATTTACTATGTTACTTTACAGTGCTGAAAGCAATATATGGAAACAGAAAAAGTTGTAAGGAAAATAAATATGGGAAAAGCATGTGGCCTTGAATCTATCTATCTATCTATCTATCTATCTATCTATCTATCTATCTATCTAAATATATACAGAAAAGGTCCAAGCTGAAGGTAACACAATTTTGAGAGCATTAAAAAATCTGATAATCCAGCTGCATGGAGGAAACATATTAGATATGTTGAAAAAAATACTCCAATTATGCTGCTCTCTAAAAAAGAAGACAAAGAGAAAAGTAAATAACAACCATGTAAATGATTACTTTATCATCTATATAAAATAATTATCTAACAAATACATTCATAAAGGGTATTCTTGATAAAAGTATTTGAAGGAAACATGGGGGCTTTTTTGTGCATTATTCCATACTAAAATACAACTTTACCATGATTGATTTGAATAAAAATTGTAAAGGATGATAGATTCTATTGTATTTGTTAACTCAGACTATAACAACAACCCTTGTTTTGTATAGTTCAGTAAAATCATACCCTAAAGTCACTTTTCCAAAAAGGAGTCTTCTGTAAATATATAAAAATTATATTAGATTCAAAACACAATATTATTATTTCATGTATTTAAAGCTGAAAAGGATGATAAATGTCATGTAAGTGACAAATGAGGAAACTGAGATTCAGAAAGAGGCAATATATTTTGGATTGGCAAGAAAATATAAAAAAGGAAAGAATAAAGTTATGATGTAATCAGGGAAAAGGTCCACTGAAGAACCGAATTCCTTGACAATTAGAATTTTTTTCAAGCTTCGTAGGAAGAGACCAAAACTCTCTACTGAAGATAAGACTAGATTTCCTAATCTTTCTAGAGGAAGGAGATGGGTTTTCTTGTCTGTACTATTAAATTTTTGTCCAGATCCCTAGAATTCATCAGTGTGTTCCTTCTGTTGAAAAGAAAGAAATCAAGTAAAAAAAATTTCACTGGACAAAAAATATAAAAAAGGAAACACACAAAAAGGACAATAAACCCTATAAATAAAATTTACTATTTTTATAAGGAGATAGAAATTCACCATCCCCCTCCAACACACACACACACACACACACACACACACACACACACACACTTCAACTCTGCTCTAGATTGCTGTGCCAAGATAGGCAAGCTTTTACTTACACTTGTTTTGAATGAGATCTCTATAATACTTCTCTGTTATCTCCACATTACAATGCTGAATTACTTCTCCTCATCCCCACTTTTATATTTCTTAGATTTTTTTTCTCAGATTAAAATGTGAATTCTTTGACAGCTTGGATTGTATTGCCTTTTTAAAAAATATTTGTATTTCCAACATTTGACTTATTACCTCACTCATAATATGTATTTAATAAAATCTCCATCTTTTTTTTTTCTTGCTCACTATACTTTTTTTTTCTCCCCTGTTGCTGTATCTTTCTTCTCTGCCTCTTTCTATCTCTCTGTTTCTCTCTCTCTCTCTCTCTCTCTCTCTGTGTGTGTGTGTGTGTGTGTCTCTCTATGTCTCTCTGTCTTTCTATGTATATATATGTCTGTGTGTGTGTGAAAATTTCCCTTTCCCCTCAGTCCTCTCAGTTCTAAGAGTACCTTGCAAAAGGAATGAAGCAATATCTAAATAGGAAACACATAATAAGAGGGCATTCACAGTTCTTGAGACCTTAAGAAAGATTCCAAACTGGTTAAAAGTGTCTAAAAAGTTTGCATGAGTTCAATAAGAACCAAGTATGTTTTCAACATTCTAATTATATACATGTGATATATATGTAACATATACATATATGTATATAGAGTTGCTGGTGCAAAATTACCCCCAAAATAGTGTACCATTAATCTTAATATCACATAACTTGTTTATTTATGTGTTTAAAAAAAAAACAAAAACAAAAATGAGGGAGTAGAAATAACCAAATGTTTATCATTGAAAAATGAAATCAAATTAAAAAATATTAACATAACAAATACTGCTGCAAATTATGAGAAATGAATTTGGCATATATTTTAATATAATACCCTGTATAATACGTGGTGATGTGGCAATAACTTCTGACATAAATACGAGGTCAAGAGGCTAAAGTGTGGTTAATGTCTGAAAATTGACCATAGTGGGAATAACATAAAATGCTTATCAAAAAGTCTATCACCCTCTTGATTAGAGGCATAATATCCAAATAATTCTGCTATTACTATACTGATCATAATACTCCTCTAGTGTTTTTATTAATTTTCAGATCTCACCTTTTAAGAGGAACATTGAAAAGTCATGTGTAGGGGTTTTGTGACCACTTTATATGAGAAAAAAAATGAAATAATTAGAACTGACATTACTTAAGAATTAATTAATTAAAAATTAACATTAGCTAAATCACACCATTAGACAGGGTTTCTTGGTATATATTCACTCCGGATTTATCATATCTCTATCTGGAGATCTGTAACATTTCTCATCATCAATATTATCCTTGTAGCAAGATTTTTAGGTTACATTCTTCTTGGGTAGAGTTTGACTTGCCTAGAACCAAACCATTCCTTAATCTAATATTTTACTGGAATTGTGATTTTTGTTGGAACAGTAATTTTCTCTATCATCTTTATAGCTTAGAGTTTTAGAGAGCTACCTAATTCACAAAGGGATTAAATGATTTGCCCTTATCACAGATCAAATACGTCAGAGGCAAGACAATAGAGTCTATAGACAGAAAGAGAGAAACCACTGAAGAATATTCAAAGAAATAGCTATACATTTTCATTATTGTTAGAAAGGACAGACACACACTCCACATATTTGGGTTATGGATTATGAAGGACAACAATATCTGAATAATAAAATGGGATTTAGGTTAGGATTTATCAAAAGTCATCCATATAATTTGTTCATCTGAATAGCTAGTACAACTGATATATTTTGGGAAATGATTAGAAGAATAGAAAAGAGAGAGGATGAAGAATTTATAAAGCTGGGACCATCATAACTCTGGAAATCAATAATTCTGTTTTCCTTTGTGAGTAGGGGGTGGGAGGAGTGGGGGGCAAAGCAATTAGGGTTAAGTGACTTGCCCAAAATTACAAGGCTAGAAAGTATTTATGTATTTATTAGTGACTGATCCCAGATTTTGGAATAAAGTCCTTCTGACTTCAGGTCTGGTGTTCTATCCACAATGCCATCTAGCTGCCCTGAAAAAAATTTAAAACTAGTGAAAATATTCATTTCTTAAATTACATCCATAAGAACTTTTAAATATTAGATTTTCACCCTCCAAATTCATATATGGAATATTCTCACCCAAAAGTTATATAGTAGAAAGTTAGCTCAAATATTGGTAAGATGTTGTCATTTACAAAAGTTGCTAAAGATGCCATGCCATTTTATTTTGAATTTTCCTTTGAATGTGGTTGTTTTTCATGTCATATTTCTCACCAGAATTTGATCATTACTCTATAAAATAAGCAATTTCACCTGTCAGCTTTCTTCTAGAGTCAATGACAAGGGATTCATCAAAAATGGAGGTTCCTCATTTTTTGTTCATTTTTTTTAATGTCACTCTTAGCCTACTACCAGTACTCTAAATGTTTTGTTTACAGCTCAGTGAAAGAAAGAAATGGTTTCTTTTTCTTTAGCTTCCATTATCATGTGATGTAGAGCAAAAAATGTGAATGTGAAATTCAAAGGTTTTGAATGCACTGGAGAAAAAGAAAGCCAGTGGTCTTGACATAGCTTCTATAGCCAATGGATTTCTGTTCACATTCATCAATGTTTAAAATATTTACACAAATACACATATAGTAAAATGTTATACAATTTATACAGATATAGAATTTATATAATACTTTATAATTCCCTCTAAAACAAAATTGAGTTTAAGAATAGGTTTTATTATTCTCATTTTACAGTTGAGATAACAGAGACTCATTGACATCAAGTAGCATCTCTAAGGTCATAGACCATAGAGTTCTATTTCGATTGTGACATTTTCCCACTGGCATTCAGCACATGGTCTGTCTTATCAAGTATTTGATATATGAATGACAATTTGCTAATTAAAGAAATCAAAGCTATAGTTATTCAAGAACATATGTAATATATATTATATATGTATATAATGAATGTGTGTATATATTTGCATTAAAAAGTGCCACAGACCTATTCTTTATTAAAATTTTGGCTTTATTAATAAAGTGATGAATTACCCATAAATTATGTTTCTCAAACTCTTTAAATGTCACACTGTGGTTAATTAATTGGTTAATCAGCTTTGACTCATTATGATCCTATAATGATTTAAAGAAAAAAAAAACTTATAAAAACAGAATTTATATTCTTCACAGCATAAACAGTTTGCAGTAAAGAAAAACAAAACAGCCTGGCAAATCTCATCTAAAGAATAAAAAAAAGCAATTAAGTGATTGGGAATGTAAATATATGCAAATAGAGAACAATTGATTAGCACAGAAGTGAAAATCAATAATATTGAAATAAAAGACGATCTATATAGAAAGCAGAATATATTGATTTTTTTTAAATTTGGCATTTCATGTTTTTTTTTTCATATTCCTATGTGAATTGCTCTTATTTTTATAAAATTGAATAAAATCTTTATATATCTTTGAAATGAGACCATTAATAAAGAAACTTCATGAAGATATATTTTTTCTAGTCATCTATTCCCCTTGTAATTGAAGTTGTATTGGCATTTTTCATGAAAAATCTTTTAAATTCTATTTAATAAATTGTCTAGTTCACTCTTCCAGTAGCTAATGATAATTCCTAGTTATTTTCTATCCCTTCCTTCCTTCCTTCCTTCCTTTCTTCCTTCCTTGTTTGCTTCCTTCTTTGCTTCCTTCCTTTCTTCTTTTTCCCTTTCTTTCCTTTCTTCTTTTATTTTTCTTTCCTTTCTCTCTTAATCTCTTTCTTAATTTTTTTTCTTCTTTTTATGTGGAGGCTCTTTGTTTTGGTTTTTATCTTCCTGAGAATTTTCATCTGATAGCTCTTTCAGGAAGAGATGAGTAGATTCTCTTTTTACTTTGTCCTCTCATTTTAAAAGATATGGTAAGTTTTTTTCATGATTTCTTGAAATATGATGTTTAGGCTTTGTTGTTATTCTTCATAATTTTCAGGCTGACTGGTGATTCTTACATCATCTCTCCATGATCTATTTTTCAGTAAATTATTTTTGATATAATCTATTTTACATGTTCTAATTGTTTCAGTCTTTTCATTTTGTTTTTATATACTTATTGTGGCATGGAATCATTAACTTTGATCAAACTTATTTTTAATTAATATGTTGTTTTAGTTAATATACAAGATCCTCTAGTGTTAAGCTATTTTCTTTCCAAACTTTTTTCCCCTTTGCTCTCATGACTTTTCCACTTCCTTTTTCTGATGTTTTAGTTGTTTCAGTCATGCCCAACTTTTTGTGATGTCCTTTGTAGGTTTTCTTGGCAGAGATACTGGGGTGGTTTGCCATTTTCCTCTCCAGTTCATTTTACAGATGAGAAAACAAGGCAAACAGGGTTAAGTGGTTTACCAAGGGTTACACATTTAATAATTTGAGGACAGAATTGAATTTATTTACACTGCATCCGCTAATTTCTTTCTTCTAGTGTTCCCATTCCTTTACAGAATACTTAACTGTATAAAAAGAAAAACAAACAAAACCTTTATTTTTCTATTTCCAAGACTAATAGTGGCATAGATAATCAAACCAAATTTTTCTTGAAGGTTTTGTCTAAAAATCTTTTAGAGTCATGTTCTTCTTCTAGGTTTCTGTCTTAAGCATTCCTTTCACCAATATAATATTTATAATAATATTATTGTTTTTATATTGGCTTATTCATTGTTCCACTCTTTATTATACATTAGGGCCAGACTGTTTCTAGAGGGATGTACCTTCTCTGACTCTTCAGTAAATTCTCTTGGATCTTTCTTCTGTCTTCTATGAATATTTAATGCTATGTTCTTCAAGGATTTCAGAGTGAGGTTAGTCTATGGACCTGAAAGTTTCCACAGTAAATAAAATAAACTAATCAATATTGAATTCTGATCTCTGTCATATGAGTCTGATTTTTATAGTTTCTGAGCTGCATCTGGTTTTGTGCTATAATATTATGTACTTAGCCCTGTTTTAATTTCTAGTAGATTATTGCTGACCCCAAGCAATGATACATAAATTAAGTTTGTGCATATTGAGAATGAAAGAAGTACAGGCTCTTCATTATGAGTTCTTGATCTTGGTTTTCAGGAGTCTTCAGAGTGAGCCAGAGTCTTGATCTGTTATTTGATTCTACTGCAAGAATTAGAACCACATAATTATTAATGAATTCTATTCCTGTTCTTTTTCTAGTACACTACCTAACACCTCCAAAAACTCCCAATCTTCTTAACCTAGGCCCCTGCCTTATTCAGAGAAGTAATTGTGAATCAATTCCATGATTTTAGGAACAATGATTTAAATTATATTTAATTATGATTCCTACAGAGGATCAAACTAAAAACATTTAGATTTTGTTCCTCTTTTTGCTTTAATGCATAACTAGAGGTCTGATTTCACCTCCAAAACAAGAAGATTCCAAGTGGGGACATGCTGAATTAGGCTAGAAAATGATTCATTGTGATTTTTCTTTGAACTTCCTGATTTGGTTTTGCCCTATATATTCAATTCCCACAGGTATCCCTAGTACCTAATGAAATAGAATACAAGGAAAATTTGAGGGATATTTTAAAATTTATAGAACCTTTCCACTAATGCTATACTACTGAACAACATCCTTAAAAGGAGGAGAGACATTTTAGAGGGAAAGTTAAAATGACTTAGAGACCTATAATTTGACATAGATATCTTAATTTATATAAGGCTTAAAGTTCTGCCAAAGGCATAAAAGCATCAATGCAGTACAGGAGTTTCCACATTGAAAAGTATCTCAACTTCTAGACATCATCATTATGTATCAGACAATATAAAAAGGAGTCTGGAACCGAAAATTCTTGTCTGAACTGCAAAAGAAAACTTTATTGATCATTTCATATTGTCAATTCACTCAATCTACATTATTATGTAAAGTCAGAAAATTAATACTTTCAATCATTATTTTATCAAATTATTGTGAAGGAAATATTTAAAACCCAACAAAATATATATTGAACTAAATAAAGGAGGTATTATTTTAGAGATTGTATAAAATTATGAATATACATGACATATATATTATGTACATGTATATAGGTATATCTATAGCATTTATTAAAGTAATCTCTATTATATTGAAAGAATATATACTTCCAATAGAAACTTGACTTACTCAATTATCAGATAAAATAATACCATCAACAAAAATTGCTTAGATATCTAAAGAATCTAAAACATTTATTAATGCAACTTTTCTACACTATCTCTAGTTTTATATGATTTTTGCATAAAATTAATCTTGAAATCTAAAATATATAATGGTATTCATAGAACTCATTGGCATTTTTCTATGGATTGACATTAGGGATTCACTCATTCAAAGATGTTCATATATGAACTATAACAATTTAATTTTTTAACAGTTTAATTTTTTTAAATTTAAATAAATAAATATATATTCATATATTTATAATGTAGTATATTAAGATATATGATGGTATTCTATAGGTAAGAGTAAAAATAATTCAATAAATATATTACTTAGTAAGTTAAAATAGCTTAAACTAATTCCAACTACAAGCATTAAATAGATTACTCTACCATTTAATGCCACTATCATTAAAATAGTTTGGATCTTTAAGGCATATTTCCTGCTTATATTTTGATAATTGCTCACTTAAATTTTATGCCTGAAATAATGAAATAATGATAATTGGTGCCACATATTATATAATGTACTTATGAATCAGCACTTCCTCCAGTACATATTATCATAAGACCATCTTCCCATCTGAAACTGACCTTACATAAAATTTAGTAAAAATTTTTCTAACAGAAACAATTCCTTTAGACAAAGGATAATGAGCTTATATGTGGTTTAAACAACTCAATTCAGACCTCAATTTTTAGTTCTAATCATTAAAGTTGAAGCATCCAATGTGATAATCTCAGGAAATTGGCCATGTTCAAAGTCCATTTGTTGAGATTAGTTGTTTCTCAGGTTCTGAATTGAAAATAAAACAAACAAATAGACACAAACAAAGGCATCTAGAGTTTTTTTTTTTTTTTTAATGTATCAATCTTAGGCAAACAAAGTCAGTCATATCTCAATATAGCAGTTATATAGAACTTTTGGTCAAATTCCTTTAATGACTGAGGCTCTTTGTTGTTATCAATTTAATCCATTTCTGTTGCTACATCTCTTTTTAGAGGAAGATATCCATCTCAATTATCCTATACCAAATCATCAAAAATATTTAATAAATTTGTTTAATTGAATTGAATTACAACAGTAATAACACTTGAAGATTATCATTCAATATGTCATTACATTACAAATTAAACAAATTAAACTTTCCCCAATGAAGGTTAGTAGAAGTTAAATGCATTTTTAAATAGGAAGATTTCTTTTGCATTTGAAAAAAACTGCTGAAAAATGTTTCTGGAACTGTAGTTTGAGCTCACAAAATAAACCTACTGTAATTCGTATTGGAACAGAGGTCTCACTTTGTGTTTTTACTTTGGGAAGCAAATAAATGGAAAGCATGAAAATTAGCTTTACATTATTCATGATTCATTAATTGTCACGGAATTAACTTTGCCACAGAATAAATTTCGTTTATGAGTACTGTTTTGCTTTGTAATTTAAGGTTGAATCTATTTAGAAATATTATCAAGTGTGTAGCAAAATCTAATTTCCAAATTCGTTCAATATTCAATAATAGTGATTGAACATGGTCCTCTCATTCAAGTAAATTTGAATCTTGGCCCTTAGTTGCAATAGATATGCACTAGTAATCAAATAACAATAATAAAATATAAAGGTAACTCAATATATGTAGTTTCCAATTGACAGACTGTAACTATCATTGTGATTTGTAGTTTACAGAGCAGCAATGAGATGTGATGAGTATACTATATGTAATGACAATTCAGCTCTACTACTGTGGAGACAAAGCAGCCATAAATAATATATAGACAAAAAAGCATGTCTGTGTTCCAATGCAACTTTACTTACAAATGGTGGCTTAATATTCAACTCCCATAGGGAGTTGAAATGTCCCTAATATTTAGTGAAAGGTGACATGTTTACATCCAAGGAAAATCAAAAGGAATAAATACTCATATTTTGGAATTGGTAGAATCTTTCCACTAATGCCATACCACTTCACCCTGAAGAGGAAGGGAGATTTAGAGGGGAAAGTAAAGTGATTTACAACATATTCAATAGCATCATAGATGACTTAATATTTACCATTTATATAGTACATTTACCAAAGTCATAAGTATATCAGTACATGAGTGATATTCATGAGTTTCAACATTAAATATATCTCGGCTTCAAGGAACCATCTTCAAGCATCAGACAATGTAAAAATTTCATTTTTTTTTGACATTCATTTTGACATTAAACAGATCCTTATAATAGAGCATTAGACATCTTACTTTAAATCAGCCAATCTTCAATGTATTTCTCATTTTAATTTTTATTAGCCAATGGAAAGTTATTGCATTTGCATAGCTCTGCCCAACTTAGAGTAGAAAACAGTTTCAATAATCAGAATATTTTTTTAAAAATCTGGAAAATTCAAAATAAAAAAAAAGTAAAGGAAAACCTCAAAAAATATAATGGCAAGCATAGGGGGAAATATGCCAGTTTCAAAATATATTTACTTTAATACTTTTTTTATATATAAATGTCCCAATTTATTGTACTCCCATGCTTGCTACCAATGGATAAAATGTTTCAATGAATGTATTTTCAGTTTAAATTGAATTAAATTTCTTGAATAACAATCACTGCAATGATAAGATTTTGGGGAGAGAAAAGAATCAACATAGATTTATGGCTGGAAGGCACTGAATAAATTATATAATTTGAGTCCCTCCCTTTAATTCATAGGTAACAAAAATAAGTACTAAAGAATATAAATTAGTTTTTGTCCTCATTGTCATTCTCATGCATCTGACATGATATTTGAACCATGTATCCATTCTTTCCCACTCTTCTGGTGTCAGTTACCACCCCCACATCCATCCGAATCCCCAAAAATCTGATTTCCCTTGTCCTGAGATAGCTCAGAATATTTCTTAAGGACTTACTGATATAATAGTAACTAGCAGAATGGTCCTCCAATTTTTAAATAAACCCTAAATGAAGAACAACAAAAATATACAATTTAAGTGGGAAAACAGTAGAATTAGTAATAACTTTTAATTTAATTGCTATTATATCTTGGAAAGTCTGTGAACTTCTAAGTTTATTACCACTTTCATGATATTGTTTTCTAGCTAAAATAATATTAATAATTATTGGAAATATTAATTTAAAAGGAATGATTAGAGCTCTGCAAAGAAAAATGTTTTATTATTATTTTTAATAAATCTACCTTTCTTTACTTATCTTTCTTATTTAATGGAAAACAATGGTTGAATTAGAAATCTTAAAAAACTCAAATCGGAGAATATAAATAGGAATGATGTGTGAACAACAAAGTATTCCAGAAGGAATGGGAGTGGGTGGGGAGAGAAATTATTCTACAATTGGTTTAAATTGACTTAAAAATACAAGCATCTTCAACTGCAAGCTTTTCATTGTGAGAGTTGTGTTAATAAAAGCAAACCAGATTATTCTGATTTTTCCCACTTCTTTTTTCCCCAAAAGCAGAAATGTAGGAAGGCAGATACCAAGGGATGAAGATAGAACAAAAGGGAGGGAGAGAGAAAGGAAGGAAAGAAAAAAAGGAAGGAAGTAAGGAAGAAAAAAGATTTGGAAAATCAGTTTGTCTATATTGCTCTTATTCACTGGATAATTGTTCCGTTTCACATTTTGCTAGGACTTTGTAAACTTTCCTTAAATGCCTCCAATGGTTTTATCATGAATATGGAACAACTCTACAAAATTAAGGAGAAACCCTTTCCCTTGCTTTTATAATTACATATTTACATGCAAATTTTTTTCTGAATGATGGTGATATTTTCTGTTCCATGGATAACATTTTTACTGTGTGGTTGTAAAAAAAGAAAATAGCACTTGAATATCATTTATACTACATTAGATGAGTCAACCATGCTTGCAGTTGTTGACTTGAATCAATGGTATATTTTGAATACACATCAACACAGAAATATACCTAGCTTTGGGTTAGATTTTACCCAGCTATGAAATGAGATGCATTTACCAAAACTCATCCTCTTATTATTTTGCTTTCTAAATTGTTCATTTGTGTGGGGGGGGGGGAGGAAGGGGAAAGGAGGGATATCAAATTACTTTTGCAATATCACTTCTATGTCTACCTATAAAAGAGAAATGATATACTTCCAAAACACAGCAAAAGATTAAACAAATAAACTGAGTAACAACAAAATGAAACACACAATTGAAATAACAACAACAACAACAAAAGAAAGCAGGAAATGATAGTCATATGAGTTTAGTCTTCCTTCAAGTTTACTTTTGTAAAAAAGACATCCTTTAAGGTTATTTGCAGTAAAAAATTTCTTATTGTTTACAATGTGAGCTTAAATTAAGAAAGGAAACTTACCAAGAATTATCCTTTCATTAATGTCACATTTTAAAGTATTCAATTGGCATTTTAATGTGAAAACACTTAAATGCTTCCCTATTTCATTGCATGTTTAAAATTTTCTATTTGAGGTCATTGCCTAGGTTTTCTACAAAAAGATAATTATAACCTTAAATCAAACATTTTCAGAGAAAAATTTTTCTGTGATAGTTGGCAACACTTATTTCAAAATGATTTCTCCTTTAATAAAGAAGGTAATAGATTAACCTAAAATATTAACAAGGGAACAACTTATTTTACTTTTATATTGTTATACTTTTTAATAATTGGCAAGTATCTTTTTCATGGATAAATTAACCTTGGTAAAATAATAATATTTAAAAGGGTTAAAGGTATAAAATGTAAATTAAATGTGGGTGAAATATGTCCAATACAACTGTTTCTGCAAATATAGTCAAACATAAAACCCCAAAGATGCAGTTTAGGGGGTAGGTGTTATCACAACTGATTTATAATCCCTTATAAGCAGAAATTTCTATATATTTTTAAAAAACTATACAGAAAGATATGCAAATACCTACAAGAAAAACTCATTTTTTAGAAAAGTTAATGAAAAAATTATGCCATATCTATATTATAGATGGAACTTTAGTGATCATTTTGTTCACTTTTCATACTTTACAACTCAGAGAATTAAATATTTATGAACAGATGTGTATATGCATACATGCACACATAGCACAAACATATATGTATAAACAATTCATTAACCTGCTTCTGTGAACATATATAAATGTGCACACACATGTATACACGTGTATATACAAATGATCACATATATGTATATATGTGCATGTAGGGCACACATATGCATGCATGCATAGTCACACAGTCAGAAATGTAAATAGATTCGATACAAAAATAGATGGATAGACAGATATATAGATACATAGGTAGGTAGGTGCGGTGTTTTTCTTCTTTAAAATATAAATAATGGTTTTCTCTGGGGAAGATTTCTCGGGGATGTTTTCTGGAGATAGCCTTAGTTTCATTTAAGAGTAATAATTACCCAAAATGCAGCCAGCTGGCAAAAATGCAAACGTTTATTTTCTCCTTCCAAAAAAGCCCGGTTAGTTGAGGCCTATCTCTCTGCTTGGTTCTAAGAGCTCTTGCAGCTTTGTCCTTTGCTTCTGCCTCTGCTTTCTTCAGCCTCCAGCTGGCACCAAGTTGAATCTGTCTTGCCTCCGAGAGAGGGCTTCTGGCTCTCAGTCTCCTAAAGTGCTCTGTGTCTGTCACAGAGTGCTCCTCTCCAATCTAACTCAGCTGAACTCTCCTGACTGGGCCTCTGTCTGCTTCTTATATATGATCTCTTCTGAGAGAATGGTATTATGGGTTTCTCCAGAGTGCTCTCTGGCCCTGAGAGCTTCAAGGGAGGTGTGAATTCGGATATCTCATATTAAACCCTGAAATCTCCCATATTTGTGAACTCCAATGAGTAAAGGTGTGAACACAAGCATTGTATCAATTAGTTCTACTTAGTACCTTGTTTCAGGTTCTGTCCCAAAACATCTCCTTGTAGGATCACATCAATTATACTGAACCATGCTAAATTAGATAATTATTGTCTCTATCAACTCTAATGACTTAACATTTTTTAAAGATTCTAACATCTCCCGCTTTCTTTTGTTTTAGAACATAAGGTGGTCATGACCTCCCTGACTTCTCAATGAGGTGAGAACCTCCAAAAGAAGGTGATCACGCCTTCCCTGACTGCTCAAAAAAGAAGTGAAAACACATAAAAAGATGCATTTCCAATAAGATCAGAGGTAAACAAAGATACTCATTATTGCCATTATTAGTCAATATTGCACTAAAAATATTGGCTTTAATGATTAAAAAAAGACAAAGGAATTAAAGGCAATGAGGAAATGAAAATATTACTCTTTGCAGATAATATGATGATATACATAGAGAATCCTAGAAAATCATCCAAAAATCTATGGGAAACAATTAACATCTTTAATAAAGTTGTAGGATATAAAATAAATACACACAAATCATCACTATTTCTATATATTACTGACAAAGCACATTAGCAAGTGATAGAAAGAGAAATTCCATTTAAAATAAGTGTAAACAAAATAAAATATTTGAGTGTCTTCTTAAGCCCAGGACATATATTAACACAACTACAAAACACTTCTTATATAAATAAAGTCATATATAAAAATATCAATTGTTCAGGGATAGGTTAAACTAAGGTGATAAAAATGACAATTCTGCCTAAATTGGTCTACTTATTTAGTGGCATACCAATAAAAATGCCAAAATTTATTTTGTGGAACTAGAAAAAATCATAACAAAATTCATCTGAAAACAAAGATCAAGGATATCAAAGGAATTAATGAAAAAAAAAATAAAATGAAAGGTATGGTGGCTTAGCAGTACTAGACCTAAAACTATATTATAAAGCAGCAGTCAACAAAACCATTTAGTATGGGTTAAGAAATAGAGAGGTGGATCAGTAGAATAGATGAGATACACACAACAGAATAATCAAGGCCTATAGTAATCTAATATTTGATAAATCCCCAAACTCCAGCATCTGAAATAAGAACTTAATTATTTGACAAAAATTGCTGGGAAAATAGTATGACAGAAACGTGGATAGACTTACATCTCACACCCCACACAAAAATAAGGTCAAAATGGGTACATGATTTGGGGGTAAAGGATGATACCATAAACACATTAGGAGAACACAGGATAATTTACCTATAAGGTGTCTGAAGAAGGGTAGAATTAATGACCAAATTAAGAACTTAATAACATTATGAAAGGTAAAATGGACAACTTTCATTACATTAAATTAAGAAGTTTTTGCACAAACAAAATCCACAGAAACAAGATTAAAAGGGAAGTACAAAACTGGCCAAAAAAAAAAAATACATACATATATATATAGAGAGAGAGAGTCAGTGTTTCCAATAAAAATCTCCTTTCTAAAATATATAAATTACTGTCAAATTTGTAAAGCTATAAATCATTCCCTAACTGATAAATGGTCAAAGGATATAAAGACAATTTTCAGATGATAAAATTAAAGTCATTTACAGGTTTATGAAAAAAATACTCTAAATCAATATTGATTAGAGAAATGCAAATTAAAACGAATCTCAGGTACCACCTCATACCTCTCATATTAGCTAACATGACAGCAAACAATAATGATAAATGTTGGAGAGGATGTGGAAAAACTGGGACACTAATGCATTGTTGGTGGAATTGTGAAATGATACAATCATTCTGGAGAGCAATGTGGAATCATGCCCAAAGGGCTATAAAACTGTACATACCTGATGACCCCAATAGTGGGTTTATATCCCAAGGAAATCAAAAAGGAGTAAAAAGGACCCACATGTGCAAAATTTTTAAAGTGGTTCTTTTTATTGTAGAAAATAATTGGAAAATGAGTAGATGCCTATCAATTGGAGAATGGCTGAACAAGTTATGGTATATGAAGGTAATGGAATATTATTGTTCTAAAACATTGATAAACAAGCTAATTTTAGAAAATCATTGAAAGATTTACTGAACTGATATTGAGGGAAATAAGCAGAACTAGGACTACATTGTACACATTAAGAACAAGTATGTGCAATGATCAACTATGAACAGCTTGGTTCTTCTCAGTGGTCCAGTGATTCAAAAAAATCCAAATAGACTTTGGATAGAAAATGCTATCTGCACCCAGAAAAAGGACTAAGGGGGCTGTAAATTGACATATGCTGTGTTCACTTCTTTTGTATTTTTTTTCATGTTTCCCATGGCTTTTATCTTTTGCTCTGATATTTCTCTCTCAACATGATTCATAAAGCAATGTGTGTTAAAAAAAATTACTGGGAAAATGGAAAACTAATAGTAATTACCTCCTAAGGTTGTTGGAAGGATAAAATGAGATAATACTTGTGCAGTGCTTAACCTAGTATTTGATACATAGCAAATGCCATAGAAATATTATGCATTATTTTAGTTATTATTATGGTGCTTTAGGAGACTCACTGGCAGTTGAGTCTAGAATAAGCTAAGTACAATTGAAAAACTAATCCAATATTCCAAGTGAGAGATGTTAAATGCCTCTATTAGGAGAAATAGTGAGTATCCAAAAAATGTTTTGATTATAAAATTTACAAGTTATTAAAAATTGATTGAATAGATGTGCTCAATGAGTTGAGTAGTCAAGATTGACATGTAGGTTGCCATTTTGAGAAACGAGATTGTTGCTTATTATAATAAAATATCATATTTCTAGTGATTTAATATTTACAAAGAACTTCATATATTATCTCATTTGATTTTCACAATAGTCAGGTAAAGCAAATATTACTTTTTTTTCCCATTTACACACGAGGAAACTGAGACTGGACAAAGCTAAAAGTCATTAACAGTAATGCTTCAAAAAGTCTTATTATTCAATTACCAATATTTTAGCAAAAGGGAAAAAAAAAACTTAATTCTTTAGAATGTAGAGCCATTTTCTCCTATTTTTCCTTTTTTTTTTTTTTTGACTTTTAATACCTGAGTTTGTTTACACACATTTAACTTTAGACAACAGAATTGCAACTTCATCTAAAGCTATAACATATTTTTATTTTTTAATTTTAAATTTTTTTCATTCAAGCTTTTTATTTACAAAACATATGCATGGGTAATTTTTCAACATTGACCCTTGCAAAATCTTCTGTTCCAAATTATTCCTTCCTTTCCTCCACTCCTCACCTAGATAGCAGGTGGGGCAATATAGGATCACTATCCCCGCTTTAAAAAAAAATTCTGCTTAAGCATAATATGTTCTTTTCTGTTACCATTTCTCTATGTGTATATTTCAACTTCAAATATGTTTCTTGTAAATAACATATTGTAGGATATGACTTTTTTTTAATTAAAGTTTTTGGTTTACAAAGCATACAGATGAGTAATTTTTCCAACATTGCATAACCTTTCAATCCAAATTTTCCCCTCCTTCCTCCCATGAGTAATTTTTCCAACATTGCATAATCTTTCAATCCAAATTTTCCCCTCCTTCCTCCCATCACCTCCCCTAGCTGTCAGGTAGTCCACTATATGTTAAATATGTTAAAATACATGGTAAATCCAATATATGTTTATATATTTATACAGTTATCTTGCTGCACAAGAAAAATCGGATCAAGAAGGAAAAAAACAAAAAACTTAGAAAACAAAATGCAAGCAAACAACAACACAAAGAGTGAGAATGCTGTGTTGTATTCCACACTCTCTTGCCATGGTTTTCTCTCTCGGGGTAGATGGCTCTCTCCATCAATGTACAAGTGGAACTGGTTTGAATCATCTCATTGTTGAAAAATGCCACACCCATCAGAACTGATCATTGTATCGTCTTATATAACATATTTTTTAAAAAGTGTTTGTGAGAAAATGGAATTATAATTATGAATGGGTTGCTTGATTGTTGAAGGCCATACAGAAAATGAAAATTCAAGAATAGGAGTTGCTCAGAAATATATCTTTACTCAGTAGAGTACAAAGACTGCATAAAATAAATATCTTCTTTCAGCAAGAGTTAAGTTTTAAAAAAATGCTTACTTTTAAAATGTCTTTCACATTCATCAATGATGCTTTCTAGGTAGCTTCTTTATGATGTCCAGAAATTGAAGCATATACTTCTCCAAACATTTCTCGTTCTCAATTTCCTTTCATTTCAGATGATACTTTCGGACATATATCCCCATAGTATTGCAATTTCTAATTCTATGACTAGCTGTGAAACATTAGCATTCACACATGCACTGAAAAGTTTGTCAAAACTATGTTTTGAAATGATGAGCATTCAGTTATAGATGTGAAGAATGGGATGGGAAGCCATAGAGTTTGGTGAAGTGACATCATAGTAGCTGGCTTGGAATCTCACCTCTAACACTTCCTGTCTCTTTCACTTTAAGCAAATTACTTAATTTCATGGTTCTTAGTTTCTTTATTTGCAAAACAAAAGATTTGTTGGTTTTTGAGTCCCAGTTCTATGTAACACATTTCTTGTTTAGAGTACTTTAAAGCAAGTCTTAAAGAGCTATATGCATGTTCACTATCTTGTTCTTTTTATTCTTGTTCTTGTTTAATTGGTGGTTTGATGGAGGTGGGGTTTACTGCTATTTGAAAACATTGAGTATTGGAAAAAAGACTTTGAGTTGAAGTCAGGAAGACTTATATTCATTCCCTGCCTCTGACACATTGGCTATTTTACTGTAGGTTGGTACCTTAAATTCTTAATGTTCTTAACAACTTTTAAGTAATAGATATTGGAGAGATATGCTGTTCTGCCCTGGTAGAAGAAGCTTCCTCAATAAATACTTCTCTACATCAAAGAAATCACAAGTCTAAGCTTACATCTATGATTATTATTATTGTATTTATTATCATTATTATCAATACCATCATCATCATCATCATAACCATAATCATTTCTTATTTGCCCATTTAACAATATAATCTCCCTATGTGATTTGAATATGAATCTAGCCTCAAACAGATCTATTTCAAAAGGGGCTATTGGCTCAAAAGGAAATTCACATTGATCTGAATGACAGTAATGAATGTCTTATTAAAATTATAAAGGATTCAATTCCTTACTCCTTTCTGGGAGAAGAGCATAAATGATATAAATCAAAAATAAATTCAACTTTTAATTAAAACTAAAATATTAAGGTTTTTTATTTATTTTCCATTTGAAATTTAAGTGTTGTATATTTCCAGAAGGACATAAAAAGAAATACATGGAAAGAAATTAAATATCTCTATTCTATACTATAACAGTTATGGGCACAAGTCTAAGAAAATGAATCCGATCCATACAAGTTCTATGAGTAAAATTTTCATAATTGCTGCCTATTTGTATATTTTCCATTCACATTTTTTCTAATACAATGTAAAGGATATGCCCATAAATCATTGTAAAACATATGCCCAGGTATAGTAAAGTGACCAATGACTTTATTCATTTGGTGCTATCTTCTAATGGAAGCAGCATATTTGCTCAGATATGGCTTTTAGAGGAAAAAAAAAAAGGAAGTTTCTTCATGGAAAAAAAAAGAATCTTTTTTCAGCTCAGCAGTCAAGCTTGTGACTCACTCTGCGATTATTTCTAAAATTCCTCATCATTAGACCACTTTTCAAATTTTCTATCTACTAAGCATCACTTTGAGACAATTTGGCCATGTCAGTGAAAAAAATAATTCTGAAAGCATACAATTACAAACAGCATGAGGTGAGTCATCATTGAGCTTAAAAACAAAGGATTCTCAACTTGCATGACAGTTTTCCATGATAGCAATGGATCAACTTGGCCTCAGGATTTAGTATTTTTGCAAAAAAACATACTTGAATATAAATGTTCCTTCCTACCATGAAAGAAGGTATGTGTACTCTTTCTGAAATTTACATGAATCATTCCAGCCTACCATGACCATCTAACTATTCAATGGAGGCCCAGGCAACTTAATAATATTGCCAACATTAATCTTAGAATTCCTGCAAAATCTTATTCTAGAATTATACACTTCACTGTGCCATTGGGATTACTTTACAATATATTCTTATGAGATGTATCTTTAAAGTTGAAAATCTTCCCATCTAGCTAAACAGTGAGAAATCTGGCTTTAACTTCTGCCATTTACAAATCACATGATGGTGGGCAAATTAGTTATACAGTCCTTCTGAATTTGCATTTCCCTGCCTGAAAATGAGAAATAAAATAAATGGTCTACATACCCACATACAATGAACAAGAAGGAATCTTCTCTGAATTATTCCCTGTAGAAAGGATGATACATTTGTGTTGAGAGGATGAGTTCAAATTCCTACTCTCTGGTACATTTGATAATTCCTATAGCTTTTATAGCAGCAAAGGCTTCAAGTATAATACGAGTCAGTAATGACAACCAATAAATCAAATGAGCTATTCAGATATATTAAGAATGGCACATATTCCAGACTTATGTAAGTGACAGTAAGGATTTAGTGAGAAACTGCAGATGCTTAGTCTAAAGAAAAGCTTAAAGGAAAACACAGTATTAAATTTGCTGAATTTGTTCCCAGACCACAGATAAGGTTCAAATGGTTGGAAGTTATGAAAAGGAAAAATTAACTTGATGTCAGGAAAACTACACAAAGAATTCCAAAGAATAAAGCTGTACAAAAGCATACTAGGCAAATGTGCTGAGTTGAGATGTGGCATATTAATCACTACACACACACATACACACACACACACACACACACAGACACACACACACACACACAGACACAGACACAGACACACTTTTGGATAACTTCAAGCTTAGGCTAGATGAACAGTTTTGGGGTAGGTTATAGAAGGGATTACTTTCAAGCATGAATTAGACAAGAAGGCTATGCAGTTTGTTTCCATATTTCATATTTGGCAGTATTGTAATTTTGTGACTTCTCATTATACTTCAGTAGCTGTTTCCTCTCATGGAAATGAACTGGCCTCTTTCATCTCTACATTTAACATGCTATTATTTCATAATAAGGAATCATCCAACATTTGCTTGAGAACTTGCAGTAAAGGAAAGCCTACAACCTCAGAAATCAGCTCATTTTAAAATATGTTGCTCCTATGGATTTGAAGATTTTGGGGGGTTTTTTTTTGGTTTCTTTGGTTGGTTTTTGGTTGTTTTTTTTTAAGGCAATTGGGAAAATATTTTTAATTCTCATTACTTTTTTAAATAAATCATATTGGGAGAGAAATATCAGAGCAAAAGGGAAAAAAAAAAACATAGTACCAAACAAACAAACAAACAAACAACAACAACAACAACCAAAAAAAAAAAAAAAACAGAAAAAAGAAAGTTAATATAGCATGTGTTGATTTATATTCAGTCTCCTTAGTTCTTTTTCTAGATTCAGATGACATGTTCTGTCAAAAGTTTATTGGGATTACTTTGGATCACAGAACCACTGAGAAGAACTAAGTTTTTCATAGGTTATCATTGCACATTATTGCTGCTACTGTGTAAATTGTATTCCTGGTTCTACTTGTTCTACTCCTCAGTAGTTCATGTAAATCTTTCCAGGCCTTTTTATAACTAACTTATTTATCATTTTCTATAGAACAATAATATTCTATTATCTTCATATGCAACAACTTATTTAACCATTCAACAATTGATGGACACCCACTCATTTTCCAAATATTTCCCACAACAAAAAAAGTTGCTTTAAAAGTTTTTGCATATGTAGGTCCATTTCTCTCCTTTATAATTTCCTTGGAATACAGATCCAATAATGGTGCTGCTAGGTCAAAGAGTATGCAGTTTTATAGTCCTTTTGGCAAGATTCCACATTGCACTCAAGTATCATTGGATCATTTCACAAGTTCAACAACAATGCATTAGCATCCCAGTTTTCACACATTCCATATAACATTTGCCATTATTTTTTCCTGTCATGTTAGCTAATATGAAACTTGTGAGGTAGTACCTCATAGTTGATTTAATTTGCATTTCTGCAATCAACTGTAATTTAGAGCATTTTTTCATATAAGTATAAATGGTTTTATTTATACCATCTGAAAATTGTCTGTTCATGTTCTTTGATCATTTATCAGTTGGGTAGAGACTTATATTCTTATATATTTGATACAGTTCGTTATATGTTTCACAAATGAGATCTTTATCAGAAAAAGTGTCTGTGAAGGTTTTTTCCTAAGCTTTGGATTTCTTTTTTAATCTTGTTCATGTGGGTTTTGTTTGTGCAAATCTTTTGGATTTTGATGTAATCAAAGTTGTCCATTGTGCCTTTCATAATGTTCTCTACTTCTTATTTTGTGAGGAATTCCTGTTTTCTCCAAAGATCTTGATTGTTATTATTATTATTATGCTATGTTTTCATAATTTCTTTTTGGTATCATTCTTTATACCCAAATAATGTGTCCATTTCGATCTTATTTTTCTGTGTTGTGTGAGATATAGGTCTATGGTGAGTTTCTCACATCTATTTTACAGGTTTCCCAGCAATTTTTGTCAAATATTGAATTCTTATTTCAGAAGCTAGAGTTTGGAGATTTATCAAATACTAGATTACTATAGGACTGGATTACTGTGTTGTGTTTATCTAATCCATTTCACTGATCCACCATTCTATTTCTTAATCAGTACCAATGGTTTTGTTGACTGCTCCTTTATAATACAGTTTTAGGTCTAGTACTGGTAAGACACCATTTCTTTGTATATATTTTTTCTATTAATTCCCTGGATATTTTTGATTTTTTGTTCTTCCAAATGAATTTTGTTGTTATTTTTTCTAGTTTTTTAAAATAATGTTTAGTCCAGTTCCAGTTGATGGACAGAACCAACTACACCCAGAGAAAAAACACTGGGAAATGAATGTGGACTACTTGCATTTTTGTTTTTCTTCCCAGGTTATTTTTATCTTTCTGAATCCGATTTTTCTTGTTCAACAAGAGAACTGTATGGATGTGTACAAATATATTGTATTTGAGATATACTTTAACATGTTTAACATGTATGAGACTGTCTGCCATCTAAGGGAAGGGGTAAAGGGAGGGAAAGGAAAAGTTGGAACAGAAGTGACTGCAAGGGATAATTTTTTTAATATTATATTTCATTTTATTTAATAATAACTTTATATTGACAGAATCCATACCAGGGTAATTTTTTTTACAACATCATCCCTTGCACTCGCTTCTGTTCCGATTTTTCCCCTCCTTCCCTCCACCCCCTCCCCTAGATGGCAAGCAGTCCTATATATGTTAGATATGTTGCGGTATATCCTAGATACAATATATGTTTGCAGAACTGAACAGTTCTCTTGTTGCACAGGGAGAATTGGATTCAGAAGGTAAAAATAACCCAGGAAGAAAAACAAAAATTCAAATAGTTCACATTCGTTTCCCAGTGTTCTTTCTTTGGGTGTAGCTGCTTCTGTCCAACATTTATCAATCGAAACTCAGTTAGGTCTCTTTGTCATAGAAATCCACTTCCATCAGAATACGTCCTCATACAATATCGTTGTCGAAGTGTATAATGATCTCCTGGTTCTGCTCATTTCACTTAGCACCAGTTCATGTAAGTCTCTCCAAGCTTCTCTGTATTCATCCTGCTGGTCATTTCTTACTGAACAATAATATTCCATAACATTAATATACCACAATTTACCCAGCCATTCTCCAATTAATGGGCATCCATTCGATTTCCAGTTTCTAGCCACTACAAACAGGGCTGCCACAAACATTTTGGCACATGCAGATCCCTTTCCCTTCTTTAGTATTTCTTTGGGATATAAGCCCAATAGAAACACTGCTGGATCAAAGGGTATGCACAATTTGATAACTTTTTGGGCATAATTCCAGATTGCTCTCCTGAATGGTTGGATTCGTTCACAACTCCACCAACAATGCATCTGTGTTCCAGTTTTCCCGCATCCCCTCCAACATTCATCATTATTTTTTTTTGTCATCTTAGCCAATCTGACAGGTGTGTAGTGGTATCTCAGAGTTGTCTTAATTTGCATTTCTCTGATCAATAGTGATTTGGAACACTCTTTCATATGAGTGGTAATAGTTTCAATTTCATCATCTGAAAATTGTCTGTTCATATCCTTTGACCATTTATCAATTGGAGAATGGCTTGATTTCTTATAAATTTGAGTCAGTTCTCTATATATTTTGGAAATGAGGGCCTTTATCAGAACTTTAACTGTGAAGATGTTTTCCCAATTTGTTGCTTCCCTTCTAATCTTCTTTGCATTAGTTTTGTTTGTATAAAGGCTTTTTAATTTGATATAATCAAAATTTTCTATTTTGTGATCACTAATGGTCTCTAGTTCATCTCTGGTAACAAATTTCTTTCTCCTCCACAAGTCTGAGAGATAAACTATCCTATGTTCCTCTAATTTATTTATAATCTCATTCTTTATGCCTAGATCATGGACCCATGTTGATCTTATCTTGGTATACGGTGTTAAGTGTGGGTCCATGCCTGATTTCTGCCATACTAATTTCCAGTCATCCCAGCAGTTTTTATCAAATAATGAATTCTTATCCCAAAAGTTAGGATCTTTGGCTTTGTCAAACACTAGATTGCTATAGTTGGCTATTCTGTCTTGTGAACCTAACCTTTCCCACTGATCAACTAATCTATTTCTTAACCAATATGAAATAGTTTTGGTTGCTGCTGCTTTATAATATAATTTTAGATCAGGTACAGCTGGTCCACCTTCATTTGATTTTTTTTTCTTCAATAATTCCCTTGAGATTCTCAACTTTTCATTCTTACATATGAATTTTGTTGTTATTTTTTGTAGATCATTAAAATATTTTCTTGGAAGTCTGATTGGTATAGCACTAAATAAATAGATAAGTTTAGGGAGTATTGTCATCTTTATTATATTCGCTCGGCCTATCCAAGAGCACTTAATATTTTTCCAATTATTTAAGTCTGACTTTATTTGTTATCCATGCTACGCTTTAGCAAGATATAGTGCCCTTCCTTATCTCTTTAATTAGATCAATTTTTGCTTTAGCTTGATCTGAGATCAGGATGGCTACCCCTGCTTTTTTTATTTCACCTGAAGCATAGTAGATTTTGCTCCAACCTTTTACCTTTAACCTGCATGTATTTCCCTGCTTCAGGTGTGTTTCCTGTAAACAACATATTGTAGGATTCTGGCTTTTAATCCATTCTGCTAACCGCTTCCTCTTTATGGGGGAGTTTACCCCATTCACATTTATGGTTAAAATGACCAATTCTGTATTACTTGCCATCTTATTAACCCTGGTTTATGATTTTCTCCCTTCTTTCCCCCTTACACTCCTTCCCAGTATTAAGCTTGTGAGCACCACTTGTTTTTCACAGCCCTTCCTTTTTAGTGTCCCTCCCCTGACCTTAGAGTTCTTCCCCCTGTCTTACCCCATTTCCCTCCCAGTTTCCATATTCCCTTCCGCTTAGCTTATTCCTTCCCTTTTCATTTTTCCCTTCTCACTTTTCAATGAGGTGGGAGACGTTTCACCATAAATTGAATATGTCTAAAATTTTTCTCTTAAAACCAATTCTGAAGGCAGAAGATACCCACTATATTCATCCCCCTCCATTCTTTCTCTCAGATATAATAGGTTTCCTTTGCCTCTTCATGAGATGTAGTAGCCCCACTTTACCCTTTTTCTGGTACAATGTCCTTTCTACATCAGTTTCTAGAACAAGGTATACATGTATTCTTTATACATCTTTATAGCCAAAATATAGTTCCCAAGATTAATCTTTACCTTTTTAGATTTCTCTTGAGTTCTGTATTTGTAGATCAAACTTTTTGTTAAGTTCTGGCTTTTTCATCAAAAATAGGTGAAATTCGCTTACTTCGTTGAATGTCCATCTTCTTCCCTGGAAAAAGATGCTCATTCTAGCTGGGTAAGTTATTTTTGGTTGCATACCAAGTTCCTTAGCCTTTCAGAATATCATATTCCAGGTCCTTTGATCCTTTAATGTGGATGCTGCCAGATCCTGGGTGATCCTTATTGTGGCTCCTTGATACTTGAATTGGGTTTTTCTAGCCGCTTGCAGTATTTTTTCCTTTGTCTGAGGGTTCTGGCATTTGGCCACTATATTTCTAGGTATTTTGATTTTAGGATCCCTTTCAGTAGGTGATCGATGAATTCTTTCAATGTCTATTTTACCTTCTGTTTCTATGACTTCTGGGCAGTTCTCTTTGATAATTTCCTGGAGAATAGTGTCCAGGCTCTTTTTTTCATCATGCTTTTCTGGGAGTCCAATGATTCTCAGGTTGTCTCTCCTGGATCTGTTTTCCAGGTCTGTTGTTTTCCCCAGAAGGTATTTCACATTCTTTTCCATTGTTTGATTTTTTTTGGATTTGCTTGACTGATTCTTGTCTCCTCGAGTCATTCAATTCCATTTGTTCAATTCTGATTTTCAATGAAGTATTTTCTTCACTCACTTTTTGAAAATCTTTTTCCAATTGTCCAATTGAGTTCTCTTGTTCTACATCCAGCCATTCTGGAGAGCAATTTGGAACTATGCTCAAAAAGTTATCAAACTGTGCATACCCTTTGATCCAGCAGTGTTTCTACTGGGCTTATACCCCAAAGAGATACTAAAGAAAGGAAAGGGACCTGTATGTGCCAAAATGTTTGTGGCAGCCCTGTTTGTAGTGGCTAGAAGATGGAAAATGAAAGGATGTCCATCAATTGGAGAATGGTTGAGTAAATTGTGGTATATGAATGTTATGGAATATTATTGTTCTGTAAGGATGAATACAGAGAGGACTGGCGAGACTTATATGAACTGATGCTGAGTGAAATGAGCAGAACCAAGAGATCATTATATACTTCAACAACAATACTGTTTGAGGATTTATTCTGATGGAAGTGGATTTCTTCGGTAAAGAGAGCCTTAATTGATCAAAGATGGACAGAAGCAGCTATACCCAGAAAAAGAACACCGGGAAATGAATATAACCTGCTTGCATTTTTGTTTTTCTTCCCAGGTTATTTATACCTTCTGAATTCAATTCTCCCTGTGCAACAAGAAAACTGTTCGGTTCTGCACACATATATTGTATCTAGGATATACTGCAACCCATTCAACATGTAAAGGACTGCTTGCCATCTGGGGGAAGGGGTAGAGGGAGGGAGGGGAAAAATCGGAACAGAGGTGAATGCAAGGGATAATGCTGTAAAAAATTACCCTGGCATGTGTTCTATCAATAAAAAGTTATTTAAAAAAAAAAAAAAGAAATTGAGTTCTCTTGTTCTATGGAATTTTTTTCCATTTTGCCAATTTTGTTTTTTAGAGAGCTCTTTTCTGTTTCCAGTTCACTAATCCTATTTTTCAAGGATTTTATTTCTTTAACCACTCTGTCTTTAAATGAGTGGGATGACTTCTCCAGACTCTTTTGTCAAGCCTCCTTCTCGTGTTCCCATTTTTCTTCTAGTTCCCTTGTGAGAGCCTTTTTAATTTCTTCTATGAGGTTCATCTGTGCTGAGGAACAGATGATCTCCTCCTTTGGGGAGTCACCTGGAGACTGTATGTTTTTAGTCTCCTCAGGATTTAGAGTCTGCTCTCTATCCGTATAGAAGCTGTCAAGGGTTAAGGTCCTTTTCAATTTTTTGCTCATTTTGTCAGAGAAGAATCAAAGACAAACTAGCAAAGAAAAAAAGAAAAAAAACTCTAAATGAAGTCTGCTTTTTTTGCAGGAGGGGCTGGGTGGTGTTATTGTGCTTCCTCTGACTGCGGGGGCAGAAGCGAGGCACTAGCTGGACTGTGCTGCGCCTACGCTCTGAGACTCTGAGAGCGTGCTGAGACACTGTGAGGGAGGGGTGGCCAGGTCCCGAGAGACTCCAGCTGTTTGGGGTTGTATTCTTCACCCCCGGTGTTTTTATCTTTTCTGCTGGGCTGCTGGCTTCCTGCCAGGGCAAAGTATCCAACCCTGTAGCAAAGCTCTCCCCGCAGAGACAGCTGAGATCACACCCCACCCCCTCTCCAGTCTGCTGGGCTGTGAGCTGCCTCTTGTGCTCTCACTGCTGCTGCCCTCAGCCTGTGCCCAATCTAAAACCTTCCCCACCCTCGAGCAAAAACAGACCTTTCCTGGCAAATTTCAAGTATGTCTTCTCTTGTAACTATTTGTGGGTTTTTTTTTTTTTCAGTCAAGCATTAATTCAGAGGCTTGTAATGAAATGGATAGTGAAAGAAAACGCTGAGCTTAAACAGTTGTGTGCCTCCTCTCTGCCATCTTGGCCAGAAGTCCCGCAAGGGATAATGTTGAAAAATTACCCATGCATGTGTTTTGACAATACAAAGCTATAATAATTATAATAATAATAATGTTATGGCAGTTTGATTGGTATGGCACTGAACAAGTACATCAATTTAGGTAGGATTGTCATTTTTTATTATATTAGGTCTGCCTAAACATGACCATTTGATATTTTTCCAATTGTTTAGATCTGATTTTATTGGTATTAGAAATGTTTTATCATTCATTCATATAGTTTTTGGGTTTTCTTGACAGGTAGACACTTAAATATTTTATTTTGTCTACAGTAATTTTAAATTGAATTTTTCTTTCTATCGCTTGCTGAAGGGATTTGTCATATATGTGTGTGTGCATTCCTGGTATAAATCCCACTTGGCCATAGTGTATTATCTTACTGATAAGTTGATGTAATCTCTTTGATAATATTTTATTTAAACTTTTTGCATTAATAGTCATCAAAGAGATTGGATTATAATTTTCTTTTTCTATATCAGTGCCATATTTGTGTCATAGAAGAAATTTGGCAATACTCCTTCTTTAATTATTTTTCCAAATACTTTTGGAATTAATTGTTCTTTAAATGTTTGGTAGAGTTCATTTGTGAATCCATCTGGTCATGGAGATTTTTTCTTAGGGAGTTCATCAATGATTGTTCAATTTATTTTTCTAAAAAGGGGCTCTTTAAGTATTTTATGTCCTTTTCTCTTAATTTGGGCAATTTATATTTTTATCAATATTCATTCATTTCAGTTGAAGTGTCAGACTTACTGCCAGAAATTTGGGCAAATAGTTCCTAATTATTTCTTTCTTTCTTTCTTTTTTTTTTTTTTTTTTTTTTTTTTTTTTTGTCATTGGTGCTAAATTCAACCCTTTAATTTTTGATGCTAAGGATTTTTTTTTTCCTTTCCTCTTTCTGAGCAAATTAACCAAAGGTTTATCTCTTTTATTAGTTTTTTTAAAGCAACTCTTAATTTTATTTATTAGTTCAATAGTTTCCTTAGTTTTTATTTTATTTACTTCTCCCTTGAATTTCAACATTTTTAATTTGGTATTTAATTGGGGCTTGTTCTTTCTCAAGGTTTTTTAGTTGCATGCCTAACTCATTGATCTCCTCTTTCTCTATTTTATTCATGTAGTTATTTAGAGATATAAAATTTCCCTTAAAAACTTCTTTGGCTGCATTCCATAGGTTTTGGTATGTTGTCTCATTATTGTAATTTTATTTTTTTGAAATTATGGATTGTTTCTATGATTTGATGTTTGACCCATTCCATTCTTTAGAATTAGATAATTTAATTTCCAATTAGTTTTTAGCCAATCTTTCTCTGGCCATTTATTGAGTATAAAGTTTATTGGATTATGGTCTGAGAAAGAAGCATTTGCTATTTCTGTCTTTTTGCATTTGGTTGTGAAATATTTTTACCCAAATATGTTCAATTCTTATGTGGGTTTCATATATTCCCAAAAAACAGGTTTATTCATTTCTGTTCCTATTCAATATTTGTTGGAATCCTTACTAACTGCTAACTAATTAGAGTTGATCTAATCTTACAAGATGTTTTGGGCAGAACCTGAAACAAGGTACTAAGTAGAACTAATTAATACAAGGCTTGTGTTCACACCTTTACTCATTGGAGTTCAATGAGTTCACACCTCCCTTGAAGCTCTTTGGGCCAGAGAGCACTATGGGAGAAAACCCACAATTCCTCTCTTGAAGGAGCATAAATAGAGCTTCAATGGGCCAGGTCAAAGAAGTTCTTCAGAGTGAAGAAGCTACAAGTCGAGATTTCAGCGGAGTTGCGCCAGAAGCCCTCTCTCCGAGGCAAGGCAGAATATTTTCCACTTGGCTGGCTGGTGGCAGAAGAAGTTCTTCAGAGTGAAGAAGCTACAAGTCGAGATTTCACCGGAATAACATGAAGAGTGGAGCTGGCTGGAGGCTGAAGAAAGCAGAGGCAGAGGCTGAAGGACCAGACCTTTGGATTTGGCGACATTTGGAGAGAGCTCTTGGAACCAAGCAGAGAGATAGGCCTCTAAGCTAACCGGGCTATATTGGAGATAATAAAAGATCTGAACTTTGATCACCTGGCTGCGCTTTGAGAAGAAAAAGCTCACCACATTTTGGTGCCGGAACAGGGACCGATTCAGATCCATCTGAACTAGATCACAACAAATATTCTCCAGAAGTCTATCATATCTAGGTTTTCAACTTCTCTAATTTCTTTCTTGTTTATTTTGTGTTTAGAGTTGCCTGATTCTGAGAGGAGAAGACTGAGGTCACCCACTAATATAATTTTGCTGTCTATTTCTTCCTGTAACTGGCTTAAAATGTTCTCTAGAAATTTGCTTGCTCTACCAGTTAGTGAGTACACATTTAGTATCATTACACTTCTTTATTTACTCTTTATCAAGATCTTTATCTTGATAAAATACTTTATAAAGATACCCTTTATCAAGATCTACTTTTCCTCCTTATCTCTTTTAATAAGATCTATTTTTGTTTTTGCTTTATCTATGTCAGAATTGCTACCCCTGCTTTTTTTTTTTTTTTTTACTTCAGCTAAAACATAATCTATTCTTTCTAGCCTTTTACCTTTACTCTTTAAGTTGCTTTCTGTATCAAATATGTTTCTTGTAAACAACATATTGTAGGATTTTTTAAATCACTTTGCCATTTGCTTCTGTTTTATAGGAGAGTTCATCCCATTCACCTTCACAGTTATGATTATCTGTAATGGGCTGAAGATGAGCAGATGCACTGAGGTCTGGGCACTTAAGGCTAATTGCCAATTGGACAATACTGTATTGGATAATACTTGGAGAAAGAATGGCCCTGTCCACTCCCTGTGCAAGTTTGATGTGTTGTATAGAAGATTGGGTGGGAGATTTGGTGGGTGGAGTGTGAGAGCCAGAGGTACAACTGGCCAGATTCTTGTCATGATTGCTGTCATTTGGTATCACCATTCCCCTTCACCTAGAAAAAGAATAAAGATCAAGGACTTTCGCTTATTCTGTGTGATGACCCACACTTGCATCCCAGATACATCAGAATCAGCCACAGACAGGAAAAGCAAAAGTCCTTAGTCTTTATTCTTGGTCTTAGATGCAGAATTGAACAGGATGAAAGCAGAATCTCTGCGACCGCCTTTTCCCTTGTCTACAGCTAAAGAGTGACCCTGGCTAGTCTTACTCCATCCCTATTCCCTCCAACAATCCTCTGTGTACACCAATCATTGAGTCAGCATAGATAGTGGAAAGGACCATTTTTCAAGCATATGCCCATAGAGTATTGTCCAATCAGTAGTTAGCCTCAAATTCCCAGCTATCCTGACCTCAGAGCATCAATTCAATAGTTTCAGCTCTCTACAATCCTGACTCTGCTGCTTTCAAAATACCCTGGGTGCTAAACACGGTCGTCACAATTACCAGCTGTATTTTTCTCCAATCTATAATATTTTTCTCACTTTCCACCCTCTCCTCAATCATGTTTTTGTTTTACCCTCATCAGCCACTACCTTATCTCCTATTACCCCTCCCTTTCTATTACAATTTTTACCTACCCCACCCACTACCTTCTCCTATCACCCCCATCTCTTCTCTTTGTAATTTTTTTAATCCATTCACCCCACTACCTTTTTTTCTATCAACCCTTTCCCCCTTCTGTTATCTTCTTCCCTAGTTTTTCTGCCCTCCCTTCTATCCTGTCCCTCCTTTCCCTTTTCTTCTTTTGCTATCTACTTCTTTATAGGGTTAGATAAATTTCTATAAGCAACTGAATGAATAAATCATTCTCTCTTAAAGTCAAAATTGATGAGGTCAATGGTCAAACAATGTTTATCCCCTTCCCTTTCTGCCCTCATTTGCAATAGGCCTTTTGCACTTCTTCATGTGAAAAAATTATCCCATTATAACTGCTCTTTCCCTTTTCTGGTACAGACTTTTTTCTTACTCCTTAATGTCCTTTTCTTTGATATTATCACATCAGGGATCATTCAAGAGTTATAGATATTGTTTTCTGTGGTGATCTTTTTCTTCTCAAAAAGCAGCCAGGTGATAAAAGTTCAGATCTTTTATTATCTCCAATATAGCCCGGGTTAGCTTAGAGGCCTATCTCTCTGCTTGGTTCCAAGAGCTCTTGCTGCTTTGTCCTTTGCTTCTGCCTCTGCTTTCTTCAGCCTCCAGAGCCAGTACCAAGTTGAATCTGTCTTGCCTTGAAGAGAGGGCTTCTGGCGTAATTCTGCTGAAATCCGGACTTGTAGCTCCTTCACTCTGAAGAACTTCCTTGACTGGCCCATTGAAGCTCTATTTATGCTCCCAAAGAGCTTCAAGGGAGGTGTGAACTCATTGAACTCCAATGAGTAAAGGTGTGAACACAAGCCTTGTATTAATTAGTTCTACTTAGTACCTTGTTTCAGGTTCTGCCCAAAACATCTTCTTGTAAGATTAGATCAACTCTAATTAGTTAGCAGTTAGTAAGGATTCCAACATCTCCCCCTTTCTTTTGTTAGATGAAAACACCAAAGGAAATAGGAAATCTAATCAGATTAGTGGGTTTCTGAAGGGGTACACATAAATCCATTAATATGGGCCAGAACTTTGTAACTGATATACATGGTATACATAAATCCATCAATATGGGAGGCATTATACATAATTTACATAAGCACATAGCAATATAACACAGGCTAGTAGTAATGTAACAACATAAATCAACCTGAAGATTTACACATGTCCATAAGTCCTAGAAATAGTCCATAAGCAATCCATTGATCATTAGTTAATGTGTCAGGAATCTAATAATTCCTGTAAGCTCTGAAGTACTGCAAAAGGTCTCATCAACAATTTTTCATCTCAGGGAACCCGATGATTCTTGCTGGCTTTTCAAGAACTAAAACAGTTTCCTCTTGTGTCAGGAAATCCAATGATTCCTGAAGATTTTAAAAGTCTTTTTTAACAGTCTCCTTGTCAGCCATTTGATTCTTTCTCCATCTGTGGAAATATAAGCAGATCCTCTTCCCCAAGTAGTTAATCTAATTCATTTCTATTTACCAAGTTTGGGATTTCTCCTCATCATCTGGTAATTACATTGGAGTTGTTTGCATTGGATATTGTCTTGTTGTCTTAAAAGGCCTGTATTCTTCCCAACTGTAATCCTGATTGCTCTTCTGTTGGTTGATGACATCAGAGTTCTGAATTTCTAAAGTCTCTCTGGGTGTAACCTCAGCTGCTATCATGCCCCACCTGTCCTTTGATTGATACTTTAGAGCTGGGCCCTGCCTTTTATTCCTCTGGGTCAATATACATTTAGAGGCCCAGTGAAAGCCTCCATTACATTTTGGACATGGGGTTTTAGGTTTTCTCTCACCCTGTCTTCTCACTCTATCTCCATATCTACAATGAGCTCTCAAATGTCCAACTTTTCAGCAATGAAAACATCGACGAGTTTCTCTAGAATTCCTCTGCCAAGAAGGACCTTGTCTTTCCATGTTCATCATAGTTTGGGCATAATAAGCATTTGTGCCCACTGTGGCACAGCATCTTATGATCTCTTCCAAAGGAGCATCTTTGTCTAGCCCCCATATAATTCTTTTGCAAACCTCATTGGCATTTTCCTTAGCCAAATGTCTGGTCATTATTTCTGTGGCAGCATTATCTCCAATGGTTCTTATTACAGCTGTTTGCAGACGTCCCACAAAATCTGCAAAAGGTTCATTGGGACCTTGCTCTATTTTTGTGAAAGCATTATTTCCATCTTTCTGTCCAGGGAGAGAATTCCAAGCTTTTATTGCAGCCTTAGAAATTTGCTCATAGACTGTTATGGGATAATAAATCTGTTCTGAACTCTCTGCATACTGACCTTCTCCAGCTAGTTGGTCAAAAGCAACTTGTACAATAGTCCTGTTTGCCTATTGCATTGGGCTTGAATCCTACATAATTCATGAAACTCTGAAAGCCACAATAAATTTTGTCCCGGTTCAAGACATGTTTTAGCGATGGATTTCCAGTCATTCGGGGTTAAGATTTCATAAGACAAATTATCCAGTAACATCTTCACATAAGATGATGTAGCCCCATAAAGAGTGCAACCCTTTTTCAAATCTTTAATTTTTCCCAAATTAAAAGGAGTGTATTTTCTCTCTTTTTGACCTGAGGAGCTGAGCTCTTCAATCACAGGATATGCATTTATAAAATCAGATATATCTTCTCCTTCATTTTTTGCTTTAATTAATGCTTTTTCTAATCTTGTCAAATTCTGCTTTACAGGAGAAGCTGACTGTATTTCTGTCTCTCTCCCTCCCCCTTGTTCCACCCATGAAGGGTTAATTGCGGGGGGAGGGTCATGAGATGTGGAATCACCTAATTCCTCCTGCTGTGAAGTATCATACTCAGAATTGTAATTAACTCCATTCTCATCTGATTCGTCCTCCTCTTCACCTAGTAAAGTTGGCGCTTCTTCTTCCTGTACTTTCCTTTTCATCATTCTATCACTTAAATAACTTCTTATAGCCAATTGTATTACATTATATGTATTAATTATTGAGTTAGGCCCATTTTTATCATAGAATTGACAAAGATCCTCTCCAACCAATTTCCATTCATTTAGATCTAATTCCTTATCAAGAGAGAAACAAGGACATATGTCCTTTACAGTTTGTAAAAGTTCAGTGATTTGCTGTAAACTTATAATTAAACCTTGGCTTTCCATAACTTTGACAATGCTCTCTAAACATTTTCCTTGAACAGAAACAGGCTGTTTTCTAAATATCTGTCCCATCTTAGCTCTACTTTAACTCTTCTAACAAAATTTCTTTGTTGCACTCACCCTAATTTCTGGGTTGAAGAGTCTTTTCCACTGGATCAGGATCAGAGGCTTTTCCACTTGAATCAGGATTGGAGCTTTTCCCCTGAAATCCACTGAGGGGGTCTGTTAGCCCCACGTTCAGGGCGCCAAAATGTAGTGAGCTTTTTCTTCTCAAAGCGCAGCCAGGTGATAAAAGTTCAGATCTTTTATTATCTCCAATATAGCCCGGGTTAGCTTAGAGGCCTATCTCTCTGCTTGGTTCCAAGAGCTCTTGCCGCTTTGTCCTTTGCTTCTGCCTCTGTTTTCTTCAGCCTCCAGAGCCAGTACCAAGTTGAATCTGTCTTGCCTTGAAGAGAGGGCTTCTGGTGTAATTCTGCTGAAATCCCGACTTGTAGCTCCTTCACACTGAAGAACTTCCTTGACTGGCCCATTGAAGCTCTATTTATGCTCCCAAAGAGCTTCAAGGGAGGTGTGAACGCATTGAACTCCAATGAGTAAAGGTGTGAACACAAGCCTTGTATTAATTAGTTCTACTTAGTACCTTGTTTCAGGTTCTGCCCAAAACATCTTCTTGTAAGATTAGATCAACTCTAATTAGTTAGCAGTTAGTAAGGATTCCAACAGTTTTCCCATATAGAAATGTAAACAATTTAATCTTTAAATATATATTTTCCTCTCTTTACCTTTATATAGTTTTATTGAGTCTTGTGTTTGAGATTTTTTTTTTTTTTTTGGTTTGGTTTATTTTTTCCAATAGAAATGATTTAATGTGTCTTACTTCATTGAAACTCCATCTCCTTCCCTGAAAGATAATGCTTAGTCTCACTGGGTAATTAATGCTTGATTTCAATTTCAGGTTGTTTGTGTTCTGGAATATGTTATTCCAGACTCTTCAGTCCTGTATTTTACAACCTGCTAGATCCTGGGTACTCTTGACTGTTGCTCCTAGATAATTGTTTTTGTCTGGTAGCTTACAATATCTTTTCCTTGAAATTATATTTTTGGACTTTTAAACAATGTTCCTTAGAGTTTTCCTTGTGGGGATGTTTTTCTGAGAGTGAGGGATGGATTCTTTCAATGAGTCTTTCCCACTTTGTTCCTAGAGTATGGGGCCAGTTTTCCTTAATGACCTTTTGTGAAATGTTATCCAGGCCCTTTTGTTGGTTATTGCCTAGAGGCAGTTGAATAATTTTTAAATTGTCTCTTCTGGATCTATTTTCTGGGTCAGTTATTTTGCCAATAATATATTTTACATTTTTCCCCATTTTTTTTAATTCTGTTTAGCTTGTTTGACTGATTCTTACTAACAGAATCAATAGCTTCCATTTTGGCTTGTTCTAGTTTTTTATGTGTGATTTTCTTCAGCTATCTTTGTATCTCTTCTTCCATTTGGTTTATTCTACTGTTTGAGTTGTTTTATTCATTTTTTTTCCTTTCTTTCCCAAATAGTTGACTCTCTATGCATATCCCTCATTTCCTTTCTCATTTTTTCTTCCACCTCTATTATTTGTCTTTTGAAAATTTTTATGAGCATTTCCACGAAGCCTCTTTGGAGGCTTTATATCACTCTTTGAGATTTTTTTTTGTTGTTGTTGTTTGCATTGTATCCTTCTTTGAGTTTGTGTTTTGGTCAGCTCTGTCACCATAGTAGCTTTTTATGGTTAAGGTTCTTTTCTGTTTCTTGCTCATTTTCTTTTCTTTTCTTTTGGTATTTCCTTTTTATTCCCCTTTATTCTTTTAAAGTCAAGCTCAGCTCCTGAAGTATAGGAGGTTCTGTTCCAAACTTTCTGGGGAAATTTGAGCCTAGACTTTGATCACAGGGTTCCCTTGTGTTTGTGGGGATGTGTTTTACTTGTTCTATTCAGGAAATAGGCTGGTTTCCTAGAGGTTTTATTCTGAGCTGGGACTGGAAACTGCTGCCCTAAATTCATTTTAATTCTGGTTATGTTTTATCACATATATGCCTACACTCTCTCTAAGTATGGACCATATTCTAGAACAAGGTGGCAAACAGAATGGATCAATATTAGATAAACAGATCCTGAGAGTTAGAACCAAAGAATATTTTTCACTACTGAGCATTACAATGAAATAAAAAGAGGTATTGTCAAAACAAATCAACTTCTTATGATTCTTTATAAAAAAAATATTTTAAATGAAATTCACCAACACCTGAAGTATGAAAACATTTTTAACTGGAAATGGATGTTATTGATGTTTATTCTGATTTAAAAAACTAAAAGAAAACAATCTTGCTAAGGAATTCATGTTAAGCCACTGTCCACATTAATATTATATGCAAGCAATGGACTCTGGAAATAGTCTTATCTTTTCTCTCTCTCTCTCTCTCTCTCTTTTTTTTCTTTTGTAGTAATATAGAGGATGAATTTAGGAAGTCCAATTAGGTGTCTTAAGTTTCAAACAAACTTAAATCTGTTTCAGATATGTTTTATAAAGTACCCAAAGGTTGGGGAGAGGCAAGGAGAGAGAATACTATTGAAGAAAATTGTATGAGTTTTCCCTTCAAATAAAAACTATAATGGGAAAAAAATATCTTGTTGGGGGTGAAAATAAAGCAATATGCCAAAATGATTGATAGTGTAACATTTAAAATACCATACTATCAAAATATATCAAAATCAATCCATGATTGAGATTTTGAGTCCCTTTAAAAACTGATTCAGCACAGAAATATTGGCACCTTACCTAAAATTCATAAATATTAGCATAATGATATTTGTAAACCTCCTTTAATAAGGAGCTATCATAAACAGTTGTTTTTCTCCTACAAAAACTTCCCATTCTAAGCATGTTAAGGTATAGTGCACTTATATCAAACACCATTAAAGGATCCTTAATCAGATACAATGCTAGGGTAATATTTAAAATATATATATTTAAAAAGGAAATTAGAAACCATGAAATTATTGGACAAACAAAATCATTTCTGCCTTTTTCTATTCATGGTTTGGTTATTTGTACCTGGTATTGTAATAAATAAAGAAATTCCTGTTGATATATGAAGGGACATATGTTTTTGTCAGTATCAAATCTGTTCTCCACCACTTGCCAGGCCAAAATTTAGGTAGTTCTATTGCACAACTGTGGATGCTGAGGTTTCCATGGTTACACTATCCACATGACAGTTTTCAAATTTTTTCTAGCTTTTCAGGTGACATTTAAGTAATTCCAGAGGTATTAACACAGCAAGCAAACATAAAGTATGAGTTCAGGAAGAGGTTTTGGTGTGTAAATAAATAAAACCTAACTAGAAAAGGCATTTTTTTCTTCCACTGTTTGCTAGTTTGCTACAATGTCCCCAGATATATCTCAGGTAGCAGTTACTATTAGTTCATTGTTCCAAAATGCCAATTTCCTTGACTCTAATTCTAAAATTAATAAACTGTAATCCCCAAAAGTACAGAAGTATTAGTTAGAAATCAAAATACTGCACAGAAGACAGATTTGATTTAATATTATTTTGTTTCAATTAATTTTGTGCCAATAAATAGATTTTCAAAAGTTTGATGTTAAATAATTTACTTGAATATTTTTGATAAAATATAGAAGAGTTAACAAAATTTGCCCTTTTAATATGTCATTAGAAATTGTTAGTAGATTAGATGAAAATGGCCGTTACTTGCTTATTGATTATCTTCTGTAATTTGTCATCAAGAAATACTACTCTAAGGGACTATACTAAAGAAAACTGACTAAGGAACTAGAATATAAAGATTCTACTACCATATTTTTTACTACCTAACTAGTTGAACTTGGGAAGGTGATTAATTTCTTTTGCCTGAAGTTTATTTATCAGTGAGATCAATGGGTGAACCAAATGATCTTGAAGATGTACCATTTTATTTGTTTATAATTAATTTCTCCTTCCTATCTTATCTAGTGCATAAAATATCTATAAACAAAGATTTATGCTAACTAGTGACAATGAAATAGATTAATTAAAAACACATAGAAAAAGCTATTTGTACAATGAAGTAATTTTATCTTTCTTGATAAATATATGTGTGTTTTCGTAGATGCATGTGGTGTGTGCACATAAACTTTATCTGGGAATAATACATAAACCTTACCACAACTGCTCCCTTCAATGGAGTGTGATGGGAAATCAATCAGGATTAGTTGCTCAATACTTAACAGACTTAGAATTGACATTTCATTTCATATCACCATTTAAAGTTAGACCAAGACCAAGTAGAAAAAATTTTATGAGCTTGCATTCTCTTTTATATGAGTTATCTCAAATGCTTTCAGGTTGTGTGATTACAAAATGGAAAGAAGAGTCCCTCTAGATCAGAAGATATCCTCTTTTCCAAAAATCTAGACAACTTTCATAGTTAGTTATTAACATCAACATATAATAACTTGGAATAAAAGGAGAAATGGAAGGGGGAAATATGAAGGAATTGATACAACTAAATAAAAACTTGAATTTAAAATAGAATTTTAAAAGCAGCAAAGTAATATAACTTGAAGGCCTGCTTGATAGGTATGTAAACATTACTGATTTGATCTATCTGTAATGTACTTTGCATAGGTATAATAAAGTGAAGAATCCAAACACTCAAGAAACTGAGTAAAACCCAAAACAAAGAAATTCTTAATTATGAAATAAAACATAAATTTAGTAATGAATTATATACATAGTTGTTTCAAACATTTTTAATAATTACTATATCTTCAAAATATTGAGATTATAGTTATTCACATAAGATAAGAAAGTTAGAATATAGCTCTGTTCTGGAAATATTTAATATATAAACTACCTGTTAAATTACAGATTATATTTGATAGTATTGCATTATTCTTAAATACAAAGAACAAGAATGAGGCCCACAGTAGAGAAAATAAAGTTTTAAAAGATGTGTACATAGGTGTCTATCCATGTATGTGTGTGTGTGTATATATATATGCATGTATACATACATACATATTCATTATATATTTTTCTTCTCTCTCTCTTTAATTTTTGTTGTTGTTTTAACATATCTATCACAGACCCACATCCTCTAGTTTCCTTCTCCTCTAAAAATCCTCCTTTTTAACAACTACATAAAGTTCAGCAAAAATAAATCCACATAACCCACATCTGAGAGTGTATTTCATTTTGTATCATTTACCCATTATTTCTCTATTAAGAGGTGGGAGATTTCTTTCTTTTCTATTTTTTTCAAGTCACTATTTTTCTGTTTTGATCAGTGCTTTGAAGTTTTCATATTTTTTAAAATATTATTATTGCTATTGCAGAGATTATTCTCTTAATTCTACTAATTTCTCTCTGCATGATTTTGCATGAATCTTCTTATGTTTCCCCAAATCCATAATATGCATCTCTTATTATTGCATAATACTATTTCATTACATTCATATACTACAACCGATTGTTTATGTTTTTTCAAGTTCAAGTTCAGAAATCTTTATATTTTGTAGAATTAAAATGATCCCCTGTAGAGTGGTCTTGTGAGACTTTTTGGGATTTCATTTTCGAAGCTTGTAACTGATCCTTTGCTCAAAATTAACTCTATATTATAATCATAATTGAAAACTTAACATGGATTGTATAACTACCTAGCACTTAATGGATATTCATACTTGTGTTTTGATCAATATATTGCCCACAATCTCTATTAGGAGGACATTTTTTCCCTGAAATACTACATCTGACTCTGCTTTTTGCTTTATCAGTGCTGTCGAAAGGAACTGCTGGTATAAAATGAGTTTATCAAAGCATTTTGGATATACCATATGTCAGGTTTAATTGCATAGGTTCTTGCCAGTATCAGAATCGAATCAACTGAAGAAAAGCAATCCGGTGATTACACAACAGGTAAGGCTGCCTTTGGGAAACAAACAGACACAAAAGGACTTTTATGGAGGAGGCGTCTATTAATTTAGAGAGAAGCAGCAGAAAATTCTCTCTTTGAAGAGAATTGAGCAGGCATGCAATTTTCTGACAGAAACCTGAAGAAATAGCCAGACAAATATGAACAATCTCAGAACTAATCTTTCAAATTCAGTCTAACATAAATTATCTCTCAAAATTGCTGATCAGGGAAAAGATTTTGCTTCCAGCTTACTTCCATTGTAACTGTCCTATGGGGTTTATTTCTGATGGTACTGGGAGAGAAGGACTATTCTGACAAGTTTTAAATAATTCTGAAGAAACTATTCAATCTTTTTGATATATTCAAAAAAGCAAGTATATTATTTATATCTAAAAGGAAAATGTGGAATGCATAGAAAACTGGACATGGAATCAAAAAGACCTAAGGTTAATTCCTTCCTGAGATACTTACCATGTGCCTTTGGATAAGTTATTTAATGTCTGTGAGCTCAGTTTTCCCCTCTTTAAAATGAGAAAATAATAACTAACACATACTTTATAGAATTGTTGTAAGGCTAAAATGAGATAATATTTTCAAAGCATTGTATAAATCTTAAACCATTATATAGCAATTATTATTAACATTATTGTTATTGTTTATACTTCTGTTCAACACCAAAACAGTAAATAATTCCTAGATGGTTTGCATAAAATACCATTTATTCTCAGAACTCAGAACCATTTATTTTCAATCCAATTTTTGATTTAGGGTTGGTGTAAAATTTTAGATTATAGACATTGCTAGTTTTCTTCATTTTTTAAAATATGTTCCAAGAGAGCAAAAATCAAGTTTTATACTAGTGTTTTTTTTCATTCTTAGTGGATAGAGCACCGGACTGAGAATTAGGAAGACATGTTCAAATTCAGGCTAAGAAACTTAGTAAACAAGACTGTGGGAAAGTCACTTCACCATTCAATCATAAATATTTATTAAGTATCCACTTTTGGGATGACACAGGGATAAGCCCTGAGGACATAAAAATACAAAAAGAACTTGACCTCTAATGAATGAGATAAGCAAACAAGTATCTACAAGCTTGCTATAGGATAAATAGGAAGGTTTTATATATAGAAGAAGGGGCACTGTATTTCTGAAATGAAGCAAAGGGATAATAGATTGAAAATGGGAGAGGGGGAACTGAAAAATAATGAGAGGTTGAAAATAACATCTAAGTTGCAAGCCTAGGAGACTGGAAAGTTAGAGATGTTCTCTACAGAAATGTGTGTGTGTGTGTGTGTGTGTGCCCGTGCGCGCGCATACAAACAATACACAGAATAAGTAGGAAATAAGTTTTTTCATGTAAGCATTAAGAATTAAGAGGGTTTAAGAAAAGCTTTCCATAGAAGATGGGATTTTAGTTGAGTCTTAAAGGAAGCAAGTTCAAGAAGTAGGTAGAGATAAAAGAAAGAATTCTAGGCATAGATGAAAGCTAGAGAAAATGTTCAGAACCAAGAGATGAAGTACATTGTTCATGAAATAACTGTGATATGGTATAGGTTCTAGGGAAAACATAGAAATATTCCCTGACCTTAGAGGGCTTTTGTTCTAACAATCTGTCAATAATTCTTGCTTTAGAATCAGTGATCCTGAGGTTCCCCCAACTTAGAGTACTATTTTTCTAACAGTCTATCAATGATTGTAAAGGTATTCTGGCATAAAAATAGTAATATTTCTTCCCTCAGATTTTAGAGACGATATATTAGTGATCCTGATCCTCTCTGACCCTAGAGTGCTATTGTTCTGGCAATCTGTCTGTCAATGATTTTAAAGCTTTATGACCTTAGGATAGCCCTAGATCTGCTAGTCAGTGATAATCAAATTCCTGAGACCACTTCTCAGTTCTACCTCAAGACCATAAAGTCAGCATATCAATGGCATAAAGAACCAGATAAGTTTGTCTCTTTTTTCTTGGTCCTTTGCTCAATTCTTTAGCAATTTAATCTGTTTCAATTGGCCTTAAAAATTACAATAAACTTTGCCCCTAGAATTGGATATGGGTTCAAGCCTGCAAATTCTTTTGAGATACTTCAGAACAAAAATTTGTCATCCTAACTTCTGAGGTTCTTCTGAACCTCAAAAACTGGAAGTCCAATATTACTGAATTGAATATTGTATAAAAGGAAGCAAGATATAATAATACTACAATAGTCCAAAAGTATAGGTTTATGAAGACACTGAATTCCAAACAATAAACTTTGTATTTAATCCTAGAAATATTATGAAGAACCCCAGCTTTGGGATAAGAACTCACTGTCTGACAAAAATTGCTGGGAAAATTGGAAACTAGTATGGCAGAAACTAGGCATTGACCCAAACTTAATACCATACACCAAGATAAGGTCAAAGTGGGTTCATGACCTAGGTATAAAGAATGAGATTACAAATAAATTAGGGAAAATTGGAAATTAGTATGGCAGAAACTAGGCATTGACCCACACTTAACACCGTACACCAAGATAAGGTCAAAATGGATTCATGACGTAGGCATAAAGAATGAGATTATAAATAAATTGGAAGAGCATAGGATAGTTTACCTCTCAGCCCTGTGGAAGAGGGAGGAATTTATGACCAAAGAAGAACTAGAGATCACTATTGACAACAAAATAGAAAATTTTGATTATATCAAATTGAAAAGTTTTTGTACAAACAAAACAAATGCAGACAAGATTAGAAGGGAAACAATAAACTGGGAAAACATTTTTACAATCAAAGGTTCTGATAAAGGCCTCATTTCCAAAATATATAGAGAATTGACTCTAATTTATAAGAAATCAAACCATTCTCCAATTGATAAATGGTCAAAGGATATGAACAGACAATTCTCAGATGAAGAAATTGAAACTATTTATAGATATATAAAAATATGCTCCAAATCATTATTAATCAGAGAAATGCAAATTAAGACAACTCTGAGATACCATTACACACCTGTCAGATTGGCTAGAGTGACAGGGAAAGATAATGTGGAATGTTGGAGGGGATGTGGGAAAACGGACACTGATACATTGTTGGTGGAACTGTGAACACATCCAGCCATTCTGGAGAGCAATTTGGAACTATGCTCAAAAAGTTATCAAACTGTGCATACCTTTTGATCCAGCAGTGCTACTACTGGGCTTATATCCCAAAGAGATCATAAAAAAGGGAAAGGGACCTGTATGTACAAGAATGTTTGTGACAGCCCTCTTGTAGTGGCCAGAAACTGGAAACTGAGTAAATGCCCATCAATTGGAGAAGGCTGACTAAATTGTGGTATATGAATAACATGGAATATTATTGTTCACTAAGATATGACCAACAGGATGATTTCAGAAAGGCCTGAAGAGATTTACAAGAACTGATGTTGAGTGAAATGAGCAGGACCAGGAGATCATTATACATATATACTTTTTAATTTAATTTTATTTAATAATAACTTTGTATTGACAGAATCCATGCCAGGGTAATTTTTTACAACATTATCCCTTGCACTCGCTTATGTTTCGTTTTTTCCCCTCCCTCCCTCCACCCCCCCCCCCAAGATGGCAAGCAGTCCTATATATGTTAAATATGTTGCAGTATATCCTAGATTTAATACATATTTGCAGAACCAAACAGTTCTCCTGTTGCAGGGAGAATTGGATTCAGAAGGTAAAAATAACTCGGGAAGAAAATCAAAAATGCAAATAGTTCACATTTGTTTCCCAGTGTTCCTTCTTTGGGTGTAGCTGTTTCTGTCCATCATTTATCCATTGAAACTCAGTTAGGTCTCTTTGTCATAGAAATCCACTTCCATCAGAATACATCCTCATACAATATCGTTGTCGAAGTGTATAATGATCTCCTGGTTCTGCTCATCTCACTTAGCATCAGTCCATGTAGGTCTCTCCAAGCGTCTCTGTATTCATCCTGTTGGTCATTTCTTATAGAACAATAATATTCCATAACATTCATATACCACAATTTACCCAGCCATTCTCCAATTGATGGGCATCCATTCATTTTCCAGCTTCTAGCCACTACAAACAGGACTGCTACAAACATTTTGGCACATACAGGTCCCTTTCCCTTCTTTAGTATTTCTTTGGGATATAAGCCCAATAGAAACACTGCTGGATCAAAGGGTATGCACAGTTTGATAACTTTTTGGGCATAATTCCAGATTGCTCTCCAGAATGGTTGGATTCGTTCACAACTCTACCAACAATGCATCAGTGTCCCCGTTTTCCCGCATCCCCTCCAACATTCATCATTATTTTTTCCTGTCATCTTAGCCAATCTTATAGGTGTGTAGTGATATCAGGAGATCATTATATACTTCAACAACAATACTATATGATGATCAATTCTGATGGACCTGGCCACCCTCAACAATGAGATGAACCAAATCAGTTCTAATGGAGCATTAATGAACTGAACCAGCTACACCCAGCAAAAGAACTCTGGGAGATGACTAAGAACCATTACATCAAATTCCCAATCCCTATATTTTTGCCTGCCTGCATTTTTGTTTTCCTTCACAGGCTAACTGTACAATATTTCAGAGTCCAATTCTTTTTGTACAGCAAAATAATAGTTTGGACATGTATACTTATTTTGTATTTAATTTATACTCATATATTTAACATGTATTGATCATCCTTCCATCTAGGAGAGGGAGTGAAGGGAAAGAGGGGAAAAATTGGAACAAAAGGTTTGGCAATTGGCAATACTGTAAAATTACCCATGCATATAACTTGTAAATAAAAAGCTATTAAAATTAAAAAATAATAATAATAAAAAGAAATATTAGGAAGACTTTTTTTTTTGAGTAGATTTTTTTTTTTTTTGGAGTAGATTTTTATTTGAGTAGAAGTGTGGATTTGTATTTGCATAGAAGTGTGATACAGTCAGACTTGTGCCTTAGGAAAATCACTTTGGTGTCTAAATGGAGAATAGACTGGACTTGGAAGAAACTTGAAACAGACAGATGCACCAACAGGTTATCATAATATAATACAGGAATGAACTGTACCAGAATGTCATTGTCAGAGGAGAAAAGGGGGTACAGTATTTCAGAAATGAAGCAAAGTTATAATAAATTGAAGATGTCAGAGAAGACTGAGGAGACTGAGAAATAATGAGATATTAAGAATGATATCTGCGTGTGGTACTAGAAGGATAGAGTTTTTCTCTAAAGAAATAGGAGATTGGGGGTGGGGGTGGGAAAAGAAGTGCTTAGTTTTCAACATGTGTTTAAGATGTCTACTGAAGTGCACTTCAAGATGTCTAACAGGCAATTGGATATGCCAGATTGGAGTTCAGTTGGGATAGAATCAGCAGATTTGATAATTACTATTATAGAAATGGTAATTAAATACATGGGAACTGATGAAATTAGCAAATGCATTAAAGTGGATAGAAAAAAGAAGAGAGCTCAGAAAAGACTTCTGTTCCAATCTTCACAAGATCTTAGATTTAGAAATAATTCAAACCTTACACTTTACAGATTAAAAAATTGAGGCAATAAAGAAACTTGAACAAAATCATACATTTTGAAAATAGTAAGGTCAGAAAGTAAACTATATCCTCTGATAAGAAATACAACATTTTTCATGTGTTGCATCTACATTCTGCTTCAATTTGCTTATTTGTAAAATAAGGATAATAATAGGACTTAATTCAAAGGAATGTTCTAAGTAACAAATTGTATTATGAATTTTCAAAACTCAAAGTGTATAAATGTGATTTTTCTTAGAGGTATTATTATGATTATTATTAAGAGAAGAAACAGTGGTAGTAGTAATAGTAGTGGTAGTTGCTGTTGCTGCTGCCATTTCAAGTGTTTTACAAGGAGCAATAAAGTATAATAAAATATCTTTAAGTTCTTGAAAGAAATTCTAATCACGGCAGATATTTTTGATTTTTGTATGCTTCATGTCCTCTTGTTGCCATTCCAATGTCATGTAAGGGGTGGCTCATCTTGAGTTTGAAAAACATAGACATAATAAAACTTTCTATATTAGACCTTGGTAAAATAAATAAATAAATAATTATAAATAATTTTATAATCTGTGGAAAAATTTAGGCACTGTTCATTCAGAGAAAATTCTGAGACCAATCAGTTCATTCCAGTTGAAGCAGTAATCATCAATGTTTTATGAATGCATCCTTGCAAGAAAAAATAATTTATGGGATTCACTTCTGTGACATGTGGGATAATGTGTAGAGTTAAAAATGTTGCTACAGAAAGGTGTGTACTCCAAGAATCACACTGTGACCTGGAACAAAGCAGGAGTCTCTTAATTACAATTTCCAATATTATACATAATTTTATAGTATGATCTGAAATAATTAAGAGATCAAAATTTAAAAGGGGACTAATTCTGGAGGGTCTTAAAACCATTTTAATCACATTTTATTTTATTGACAGGTAATTAAGAGCTATTAAAATAACAAATAGGACAAATATAAAAATTAGCAAGCAGATGTATAGTTGTTAATTAAATCTTTTGCATCATTATCTGTTAAGCTGACAAAGTATCACTAAGTACTTAATTATCATCTTGAAATTCTGAAAAGGTTAAAGGACCACTGGAAGTATCTAATGTACACCAATGGAACAGTTATTCACGAACCAGTCACACCAAAGGGAAAATGATGACTTCCCTACTTTGTATGCGTGTATGTATGTGTGTGTTTGTGTGTGTGTGTGTATGTGTGTGTGTGTGTGTGTGTGTGTGTGTGTGTCTATGTGTGTATTGAGAATTTCCTTCTTAGGAAATATAAGTTTAGAAGGGAAGCCCCCAGAAGAGCTTTCCCATTGACTAAACAGACATATGCATGCATACATACATACATGCAAACACATATAATGGGATTGGTCATGGGAAATAGGAAATATAAGCATATCAAAATGAATCATAGGCAGAAAGTACCAGAAGGAGTAGAATAATGGAGGAAAAAATGGCAATTTGTAAAGAAAGAATTTAATTACTGAGTCTTTGTCTTCTCTTGAAAATATATGACAATGCAATATTTCTAAAAAAGGATTTTAATTCATGGTTACATTTCAGGAGTTCTGTGACATTGGATGGGAAATACACACACACGAGCGTGCGCGCGCACACACACACACACACACACACCATCTTTACTAAACTATGAGATTTTCTTCTTTAAGTCATATATTTATGTATTTAAAAATATTACTCTTAAAAAGGATTCAGTTCGTCTCACCAGTTACCAAAGGAGTCTGTGGCATTAAAAAAAAAAAATGTCTATCTGTAAACACTTTCATTTTAAGCATTACAGGTCTTACTTCACTGCTGAATGGAGTAAAACTATGATTCAATCTATTTGTTCAAATTTACCTTTAAGCAGCTCATTTTACTTCCCTACCACATCTCTAGAATCTCACCATTTTGTTTCTAGACTTAGGAAGAATGCTTTTGCTTCATTGCATCTAAGAATTCCAGAGTTTAAATAATTCATTAGCCTCCATCTCCTCCAGAAGCAAGAGTTGCAGCATTTATCATCATGTCTACTCCTCCTCCCTCTTCTAAACTTATTTTTGTAATATTCCTTAAAATTTCATCTTTCATATAAAACAGTTCATTCTGAAGTAACTTATGACCTCTTGAATTAATTTTTTTCAATATTCATCCTTTTCTTTTTTTCCAGATTTTTTGGCAATGTTGACTCTTTTCATCTCCTTTATATACTCTTTTCTTTATGTTTTCATGACACTGTTCTCTCCTTGTTCTCCTCTTGTTTTAATGGCCATTCCTTTTCAATTGTCTTTATAGGAGCTTCATCCAGGTTATACTTACTATTAGTGTCCCCAAGTCTTTTCTTTGGATTTTCTTGGTTCCTCCTATATTAGTAATTTCATTAGCTCCTATGGATTATCATCATGATTTAGATGATTCCTAAATCTATTCATTCAATTTTAACCTCTTTCTAAACCTTTATTCTCATATCACTAACTACCTATTGTACATTTAAAATGATTAAATGATTATAACATTGGAATCTCAAACTTACCATCTTTCCCAAAAACCTTTAATGTTCCAAACATCTCAAAACCTCTGTTTTATGACCAATTCAACTCTCTCTCATTCATTACTCTTCTCCCACACATAATCTCATTTCAAATACTCTTGCTTTGATATTCACAACATTTCTTACATACAAATTCTTCTCTCCTCTGGATAGCCAATACCCTGATGAAGGTTTCCTTCATACTTGAATTATTCAAATCTGTAGTGTTCTGGATGATATCCCTTCTCTACTCAGTTACAAAGTGAGTACTTTAAAACACAGATCAGAACATTTCAACTCTTCCCTTAGTAAACTCTATTAGCTTCCTATTACCTATAGTATCTTGTGCAAATTTGTCATTTTGGTTTATAAAGCCATTCATGACCTGATTTCCATATTCTGTTATGCACTAAGCTTTCCTCACACATGACATTTAGTGACTCCTGTGCTTTTCCACTGGCTGAACTCAATTCCTACAATACTTTTCCTGCTTGACTGTACACTTCATTGTTGTCTTGCATTTCTTCAAGATTCAATTCCTATCCTACATTCTACAAGAGATCTTTCCTGAATCTGTCTTCCTTTTGAGATTATTTCAATTTACTTATCATGTATGGTGAGTGCATACAGTTGTTTGTATATTGTCTTCATCATCAAAATATGTACTCCTTGTGGGCAGAGGTAGTTTTTGTCTTTTTTTGTATCATCTAATACTAACTTTAATTCCTGACACATAATTTAGGAAATTATGTTTGAAATTACTTGTCTTAGAAGACAAGTAGAATTGTAATTGGAAGATTGAATTGTATTCTGCTGAATTTGAGCACTTGATAAAGATTTGTTAAGCCCATCTAGCAGAATAAATAGGTTCAGAGAGATATTATAGGTTGGTCCAGAAAACAACAAAGCAAATGGTAATTCATTCCCTAGTCAGTACTAAATTATTCCAGGAGTAAACAAGAATGTGAGGAATGAGATCAAACAAAGGTTCAAAAGTCAGGGCAATACATATTGGGTAGGGTCAGTGAAAACAAAGACCAAAAACATGGTACTTCAAATCATGGTAGTTTGCTCTTGTAGAAAATATTAAACCAAATCAACGTCATTTTAAATGTCATAACCACAATCCTTCCTCCAATACCCCACAAACAAATGCATTAAAATTAATGTAGTTATGGTCATGTTTGAAGGGTAGTTTTTGAAGTTCTAGTTGCTTAGTAAGGCAAGTGGACAGTATACATCACATCAATTGAAGTTATTTTTCTCCTTGCTTCATTAAGAGGTAGTTTATGTAGTAGAAAAGAAAACTAGACATGGTTTTAGATGACTTGATCCATGTTCCATTACTGCTTTTTAACCTTGGACAAATCATCTAATTACTATGAAATACAGTCTCATTAACTCTTAAGTTGGCAAAATACATTATCAATCTTTAATAAATAAAATGAAGAGGGCTATTGAATATAATGACTTTATAATGACAAAAGTGCCATATGATGTGATATAGTTATTGTGTATTGTCATGCATGTTGCTTGTATTGAAAAAAGTAACATTTATTACCTCCTAGTTTTAAAAACTTGATTTGTATCAAGCAGCAACTGTTTTTTTTTTTTTTTTTTTTAATTGGGGAGAAAAGTAGAGAAGTTCTAAAAAGAATGAGAAAGTGATAGAAGGAAGGGAAGATATGATATAATATAGGAATTTGTTCTTGGGCAAAAAGAAGAAAAAGGAAATGAAAGCGAATGAGATTTCTGTGACTACTTTTCTTTTGTCCCTATTCAATCAACACAGGAAAATATGAAAGCAACAAGTGAGAAGGATTATTTTATTTTATTTTTTAATAAACAAACCACCTTCTCTATCATCTTATATCCTATGCACAGAAAATCTAATTTTAGAAAGAAGGCAAAGTGCTAAATGTCATTTAGAAGTTAAATTATGTAAGAGAAAGATAAAATAAGTAAAAAAAAATTAAATTAATTTTGATAATGGATATTGGAGCAAACATATTAAATAAAATCCTTTTAAGGAGACTAGAATGCAATACCCTGGAAATAATTCACAATGAATGAAGTGGATTCCCATGAAAGATTATTTCAATATTAAGGAAACAGCTTAATCAATGAAATACCTTCTAAAAATATTTCAAAACATACAAATAAATTCTACAAATATAATACTCATGTTAAAAATACGACTTCAAAAATAGATCATTTCTACAAAACAATTATGTGTGTATATGTATATATTAAAGGATTAACTTCTTTTGCAATATATATAAAAAAAAAAAAAAAAAACTAGAATTTTTTTCCAGTACAACAAAGATGAAGCAGAAATGACCCATCATGGGTCATTGCAAACAGTTTTAGAAATTTTATTATTAAATTAACCAAATCATCAAGAAAATAGTGAACCAGACAAATGATTTATTTTAACCATTCAGAGGAACAAAAGTATTAAATTCACAGGAAAAAAAATAAGCAGAAACAAATATACTTTTGGGTAAAGTAGCATCAAATCACAAAATATATTATAAAACAATAATCACAATCAAAAGGTACTCACCACCACCTATTGGAATCATTATTTAAAAAAAATATTCAAAATTCAAGTTCTACTTCTTATAAAAGGCCAATTTTGTAGAATTTTGTAGAATTCACTGGAATATAATTGTGTATTGAGAAATATGATGAATTTGATAAAATATTGGAAGAAAGACTTGTATGAGCAGATGTAGAATATAATAAGCGGAACCAACAAAACAATATGCAAAATGACTGAAATTATTAGAAAAAAAGTGAGCCAACCAGTGAACAATGAGCAAGGGATAATCAATGTTTGTCCAGAATAATATCTAAAACAACAACAACAAAAACAACTATGTATGTGTGTGTGTGTGTGTGTGTATCTATATATCTATATATCTATGCATATAGATATATACTTATATCTATATCTATATATCTTTATATCTATAATCTATAATTTGCCTATCTATATCTATGTCTGTAATCTATATCTATATTTAGTCTATTTATATATACTCTATATCTCTAATCCTTCTATATCTATAATCTATCTCTATCTATAGTCTGTCTATCCATCTATCTGTTTGAATATATTGTCAAAGCAATAAAAGTGGGAAACTACTAGGATAGATGATTGTGATATATAGTCATCATTTGGCATTTTTGCTTTTTGTTTGTTTGTTTACTTCAAAGGAGAGTTCTATTTGAAGTGGCAGTGAAGTCTTAGAAAAAATGAAATAAAATTAAGTATATATATATAATTTATTAAATTCAGCCAATTAATCATTTTTATGAACAACTAAATTTTGAAAAAAAATTGCCAATTAAAGAATAGAACAGCAATCTTGAAGTGAGAAGACTTGGTTTCATATTTTGACTCAGATATACACTAAATGTATAGTTGAGTAACTTGTCAACTCTGCTTTTTGTATTACTGATTTCATTCGAAATTAAATTCAGCTACCACTTTCTTTATGAAGCTTTCATTGTTTCTCCCAATTGCTACGGGGGGGGGGGGGGGGGGAGGGGAGAGACTGAATGTGGATTGAAGCACAGTATTTTACCTCTTTTTGTTTGTTTTCTTTATCTTTTTTTTTTTAACCCTTTGGACTGTTTTTTCTTGCCCAACATGACCAAATACATAGGAATGTTTAAAAGGATTGCATATATTTAAGCAATATCAGATTGGTTGGGGGGGGTTTGCAAAAGGGAGGGAAAAAAATTTGGAATACAAGGTCTTACAGGGAGGGTTATCTTTGCATGTATTTTAAAAACCAAAATACTACTGAAAAAAAACTATATAAATAAATGTTTATTTGTTGACATATTTTTTTAATATTTTGCTTCTACTTATTTTGTTTTTCCTCCTTTCTTGTAAGTCCTGCCATGATTATTCTCCCTAAAATCATTGTTTATCATTTTTATAGCACAGAAATATTCTAACATGATTATATACCATACTTTCTTCAGCCATTCCACAGTGGATGGAGATACCTACCATTTCCAATTCTTTGTCACCACAAAGAGCTGTCATAAACATGTTAGAATATGTACCTCTTTTTCCATTTTTCTAATTATATTCAGAAATTAACCAAGTATCCATGTCGCCAAGTCAAAGAGTTTAAGTAGTGGATAACTCTTTGGCATAATTCCAGATTACTCACCAAAATGGCTAGATCAGTTCACAATTTCACTAATAACAAATGTGCCAATAAATCAATGTTCCAGTTTTTCTGCATTGCCTCCAATACTTTTCACTTTTCCAAGCTATCATTTTAGTCAATCATATAAGTGTAAAATGACATCTTAAAGGTCTTTTCATTTGTAATCCTTTAATCAATAATGATTTAGAGCATTTTTACAAGACTATAAATTGATTTTATGACTTCATTGGAAAACTGCTTATTCATATCCTTTGACCATTTAGCAATTGAAGAAAGACTGATTTTTTTACAGATTTGACCAAGTTTTTTTATATATGTTAGATATGGGACATTTATTTGATTAAATTTTCCTAGAAATTCCCCTCCTCTCCATTTTTTTGCTTTCCTTCTAATCTTGTCCAAAATTTGTTTGGTAAATTTTATGTAATAAAAATTATCTATTTTACACCTGATTTTGCTCTCTATCTCTTGATCGTTCATATAACATTATTCATAATACATATAAGTAATATTTTTTATGTTCTAATTTTCTTATAAAATCTCTTTAGCCCTAAATCATACATCCATTTTGATTTTATCTTGGTAAATAGTGGAAAGTATTTTTCTATGGCCAGTTATTTTTTCTCACTATTTTCCTTCTCAGACTCTTTTCACCTTATCTCTGTTATCTCATCTTATCCCACTACCCTCTGATTCCTTATTTTACCTACCTTTCTAAAAGTCCTTCTCCTATTTTATCCTTCTTATCTTATCTATTCACTCTATCCTGCTATTGTTAAGCTTTATACCTTTCTAAAAGTCTTTCTAATTCCTCCCCCCTCCCGCCCCCCCCCTGCAATTTTCTCACTTCTCTAGAAATTCAGAGGACTTCTAAACTTCTTTAGATGTATACATTATTTCCTACAACCCAGAGGAAAGGTTCCAATATGACCTGCCTTCCACCTCTACTTGTTTCCTCTGTATTATTTCTTTTTTCCATACCCTGTTTTTCATGCGACAATTTCTCCTTTTAACTTATTCTAACCCAATTTTGATGTTGTATTTTTTAAGAATTACTTCACTATAAATCACTCAGACCCAAACTTTCCTCCTTTAAATGATGTTAGCAATGATAACAGTTTTAATAATATTATTACCAATATAAATGATTAGCACTTATTCATATTAATGACAGTTTCATATGTCATTCATAGAGGAGGACTGTTCTGACCACAAAGCAAAAGAATTAGCCAAGTTTCAACAGCTTAAAAAGGGATTAAAGGGGATTTTAAATGTTTTAAAAGAGCAATGAACAAAAGGTCTGTTACATTGTACAATTTATACCTTGCCTAAAATCAAGAAGACACAAGTTCAAATCTTGCCCCAGATACTTATTAGGTGTGTTACTCTAGACAAGTCACTTAACCTTTTCTGCCTCAGTTTCCTCAAATACATTATTCCTTTCCTTTTATTGTCAAAAAAAAATCTTTTTGATTCCGGTGATATTGGTGAGCCGAGAGTGTATTGAGTGGGTATTAGAAGGACATAGCATGCTTAAATCTCTTTCTTTTTCTTTTCTTTTCTTTCTTTTTATTTTAGGAAGGTGACTTTACTAGCTGAATGGTTGATAAACTGAAATAGAGCAATAGTCCATGTATTGTATAAAGAGTCCTTTCCTGAGTTTTGGCTGTGGGAGTGAAGAAGACATATAATAGAGATGCTGGGAATGTAAAAATAACATGGAATAGTAATAGATTATATATTTGGAATGAGTGTGAATAGAACATTGAGGATGATACTAAGGGGATAGACCTATGTAACTAAGAAAGTGGTAATATTATAGACAGTAGGGGAAAGAAAGTTTTTTTGGGAGTAGAAATATAATGAGTTCTCTCTTAGATGTTGAGTTTGAGATTTATAACAGACATTAAGTTTATGATATAAGTCAGGAGGCTGAGAGAAAAGGTAAGTATAGATATATGGAACTGGGAATCTCCTGTATAGAGTCATGTTCCTTTCACACACAAGAAAAAAGTATAATCTTGTTCCAACTTCACTTTAATTCTATTTAGAAATTGCTAAGGGCAGCCAAGATAGCATCTCTTCTTGACTTTAGGCATTGCAATTGCACTATAACCAAGTTCATTATTTGTGGCTGTACACAGTAGATTCATTATTGATTTTTTTATGACAGTATAAGGATAACATCATTATCTATATGTGGAACTACTAAACTGTGTATCTGTTGTATAAAATTATTTACATCAAAGAATACATACATTCATATTGTTAGTAAACAGTGCCCTCCCAATTACTTGTAAATTATCATCTTAAAATTGCCCTGGTATTTACAACAGACAGAATGATCATCTGGTAACTATAAAGAGAAAAGATTTTAAGAATCTCAGTAAGATATGATAATTTCATTATCTGTAAGTTATCTTTACTTCTCCAATATCTTATAGGAAGTTTTATTGAGAGTACTGTATTTGGAAGGATAATTATAATTAGGTCAAAAATATATAAGCATCCAACATCTATGCCATATATTCTATTATATTAAGTCATGCTTCTAACATTTGCTGCAGGCGACATTCAAAACTGCACTGAATAATCACTTCTACCTGAAACACATTTGCTAATTGGTAAAATATGTCTTTGTCAATTGAGTTCATTCTAAACGGTTTTCAGTCCATTAACTGAAAATACAGGACTGATTATCTCCAAAAAAGTCATAGATTTTTCTTAGCTTTTCATTTGAAGTGCAAAGTTCTCCATTTGGCTTCTAAAAAGTTAAGGGAAAAGAAAAAGCCATCACAAGCAGAGAGAAGCAAAGCCACCTAATTTTACTCTCTGCTTGAGAATTTTTTTTTGTCAGACTATTTTTTTTTAACATGAATGTTATATTGGTAACAAAATTATATTTAGTGTAAGATTCAACAAGACTGTCAAGAAATAGCAAGATATACTTTTCTTTAAGCTGTCCACATTATGCATATGTTATAATTACAAAATGATTATAATGCAATTTATTTGTATGTAATTATTATGATTCTTTATGTATTACAATATGATTTCCTTCAGTATTAAATATATATTTCCCCATGTATGTCATCTGTCTGAAATACGATATGCAAATTGAATTAACAATCATTTTGCAAATTATCAGAAGTACCTGTTTTCTATTCAAGCTGGGGAATAAAATGAAACATTACTACAGAAACTGCAAAAATAAAATGAAGGAACCCACTTGGCTGTAGGTCACATTCTATTTTTTGGTGAGAAATGTTGTACTCTTAATGGTTGGCAAGCGCTCCTAAATTCAACATCAGGGATGAGGGAAAAGCTATCAAGGCAGGAAAGCAGAAATATCACAAGTTAAACGTTCAAATGTTGAAAGTATAAGAAAAGAATAAGACTGGGATGGCAGAAGGCTAAAACAAAAATGTTAGAGATACTTCTCCCTGAGATTACTCCTGCCACTCACAAGACAATTTGCTACTTTCACTTTCTGCTGCTCTTTAAGGTCAACCAGTGGGTAGGACCTACAGTGTACACAATAATTACCTGTTCTTTTTAATGTTATCTAATTTTTATTTTGGTAAATTATTGATGAAAACCTACAAGAGAAGAAATACTTGAGGAAGAAAGAAAAGCAAAAGATCAAAATATGCAAATGTGGTAAAAAGACATACATCACCTCAATTTAAAATCACAACATCCAGATTTAAAGTAACAGTCTATCAGTCCTATTTGTAATTTAATTACACTATTTTCTAACATATGCCTAACAAACCCAGCATATTGTATCCATTTTTTTGCAGTTATCTTCAGATGGTATTGTGCTTTCCATACTAAGTAATACAAAAGCACAATTCATTAGAGGTAAAAGTTAAGAACATATTAGTCCAAGATTACACATTGAAGTGTTAGTGAAAGTAAGAATTAAACTAAGAACCCCAGATTTACTCTGATCTAAACAACTTAACAATCAGTGATTTATAAATAATTTTCAAGGACCAAAAATATGCCAAGTCCCATGCTAACAATCAGAGGTATTAACATAGAAAGAAGCATAGGTTACCTAAAAGGAAAATATGTTTTATTGGATTGTTTCCAATTATTGTCCAAATTATTCTTTTCAAATCATTTTTGCTCATTACCCTTCAAAACTTTAGCCTGTAGGAATAGAAAGTTTGGAATAACTGGTTCTCCACAGAATTTTTGCCAAGAAAGAATTCAGTTTTAAATTTGAAATTAAATAAATGGTCCATTTCATTTTTTTCTTGAGTCGAATATTTTACTGAGGAATGTTCCCAAAGGTAACTAATAGCTATGTTATTAAGATGAAGATTTCCTTTTCAAACAACCATTTTGACAGTCCCAACTTACATTACAGTGCAAGAACAGGATAGAACAAAGACAAAGGTATATATGATGAAATGCAAATAGTCTAAACTGTGGTAAGTAAACATCTCTGATTTTATAAGGATATGTATTTGGTAGTCGAGAGTTTACTAAGTTTCTCCTAACCAAATTTATTTTCTGTGAAAAGGACTGAAAGATTAAAGATAAAAACTGGAATAGGAAGTTTTGTTTGTTTGTTTATTTTTTGCTGAGGCAATTGGAGTTAAGTGACTTGCCCTGGGTCATAAAGCTAGAAGTGGTGCATCTGAGATCAGATTTGAACTCAGGTCCTCCTGACTTTAGGGCTGGTGCTCGATCCACTGAAGCACCTAGCTGCCCCAGGATAGGAAGTTTTTTTTTTTTTTTTTTTTTAAATAGGTTTTTATTTGCAAGTTATATGTATGAGTAATTTTACAACATTGACAATTGCCAAACCTTTTGTTCCAATTTTTCCCCTCTTTCCCCCCACCTCCTCCCCTAGATGACAGGATGGCCAGTAGATGTTAATATATATTAAAGAATAAATTAGATATATAATAAGTATACATGACCAAACCGTTATTTTGCTGTACAAAAAAAAAAAAATCAGACTCCGAAATATTGTATAATTAGCCTGTGAAGGAAATCCAAAATGCAGGCAGACGAAAATATAGGGATTGGGAATTCAATGTAATGGGTCTTAGTCATCTCGCAGAGTTCTTTTGCTGGATGTAGCTGGTTCAGTTCATTACTGATCCATTGGAACTGATTTGTTTCGTCTCATTGCTGAAGATGGCCAGGTCCATCAGAATTGATCATCATATAGTATTATTATTGAAGTATATAAGGATCTCCTGGCCCTGCTCATTTCACTCAGCATCAGTTTGTGTAAGTCTCTCCAGGCCTTTCTGAAATCGTCCTGTTGGTCATTTCTTACTGAACAATAATATTCCATAATATTCATATACAAAATTTATTCAGCCATTCTCCAATTGATGGGCATCTACTCAATTTCCAGCTTCTGGCCACTACAAAGAGGGCTGCCACAAACATTCGTGCACATACAGATGGAATAGGAAGTTTTAAGGGGAAAAAAAAAAGTAGAATAAAAATGAACAAAGATTTCCACTCTTGTCTAATACCTGATAGAGGTGAAGCTCAGATAGGGAACACATTGACAAAAGACCCATACTCATTAATAAAAGAGGAAATTTTGTTTCATATGATTTAGATTTCTTCTGATTATTTTCTCTAATTTAAAACCTTCACATAAAAAGATGCCTCTAAGCAGAGTACATTTAAATTGAAAATTTCCAGCTTATAGGGACACAAAAATACATATGCCACTTGAAGTTAGTAAAAATTATTTTAAAAAAATACAAATTATAGTTAAGTATGCAACAAAAAGTCATATTTTTAAACTTTAATTTCTGGGTGAGGGTAAGGGTTGGGTTTACAGAAGCAAGGCAGTAGAGAAAAAACAGGGTGAAATAATGCTGTAACCCAGGAAAACTTAGAGTGTTGGCAGGATAGGACTTTTACACTGGGATGAAAGTGGAATGCAGTCCATCACAGACTAGGCACTAGCAAATGAGGAATGGGCCTTGGAAAATATTGAATCAGTGGTGGCAGTGGTGGCTTCCTAGAGGACTCAGGCTACAGATAATAAAATGATTAGACAAATACTTAAAATGAGACAATAGGGTTCCTTTTCCTGCCATAACGGGAGGACTTCATTGCATTGTCCATAATCAAATTTAGATCTCAATCCTGGATCTCAGTCCAAGGGCATACCAGAGCTTGTGGCCACAGGGATATTTGGTATTTGCCAGAGTTTCAGGGCTGAAAAAAAGTGCTATGATTGTTCACAGACCAGAGTATTGAACGGGAGAGCATTAAATAAACTCTTAGATCATACTATCTTGGAAGAACATATGGGTTCCCAGAATTAACTCTGAAAATAATAGGAAAGAAAAATAAGAAGCTTGAGACAGCATCTCCACCCTAGAAGAAAACCCAAATTTTAACATAGGCCTAAAAGTCAAGAAGTAGTATAGAAAAATAAACAAATAATAACTATATAACTATAACTATATAATCATATAACTATATAACTAATATATATAACTAAATAAATAATATATATCCTGACCATAGAAAGCATGATGGAGACAGGGAAGATCAAAACACAAACTCAGAAGACAGCAAAGTTATAAACTGCTACATCCAAAGAAATCAAAGGAAAATGTTGGACTTAGGCCCTGGGAAAGTATTTTTTAAAGTCAAATAAGAGAGGTAGAGAAAAACTGGGAAAAGATGAGAATGATAAAATAAAAAGAAAATCATTTTCAAATATTTATTCCAAATCATAAAGCACTGCTTCTTTCCTATTTATCCCTTCCCTAGTTTTCTTCTGATCCTCCTGCTTTCTAGGAAATAAGAGGGAGACAGAAAAAGAATGTGGACATATATAACAGCTATAGATGTGGGGTGGCTAGAAAAGAAGAAGCAGGTCCTGGTGACATTTTTCATATATGTGCACATGGCCACAGTGCTTGAATTATCTCACAGGCAAGGCCAGTTTAAGGTCCATCTCTACTGCTTTATTTGTTTGAACTGCACTGTAGAATCTGTCGAGCAGCAGAGTTTTGAACAGTTTGATGTGTCCCCCAACTTCCCAATCAGAGGATATTCTCTTTGTTCTCAAACTTGGTAAATTGTTCTAAAAACTTTAAATAGCAGAGTCAATACACAGAATGATATTTGTCAGCACCACCAATTGCTTCAATCTCTTTCTCTCTCTTTTTTTTTATAATGCAATTTTTTCTTTATTGTTTCTTTTTAATTAAAGCTTTTTATTTTTCAAAACATATGCATGAACAATTCTTCAACATTAGCCCTTGCAAAACCTTGTGTTCCAATTGCCCTCCCCCATCCTCCACACCCTCCCCTAGATGGCAAGTAGTTCAATATATGTTAGACATAATAGAAATATATTTCAACCTCTTTCTCCACCCCAAACATCTTGGTTATAAGCAGCTTGCCAGACATACTGTCTACAACCACAGGTGCACCATACTTTTTGCCAGTGGCACCAAGTTCAGGATATTCCTAAATGCCTTCCTCTGAAAGGTCCAGGTATAATCACAGTAAAATTATAATCATAATCTTCCAAGCATTTGCCATTGACTCACCAAATTCCACAAAAAAATACAAAACTATCTCACCTCATTGAAAATAATAATCATATCCAGAGAATCTTGGTGTGTAAATCAAAGCAAGCATACTAGGTGTGCTTCCTTAGTGTGGTCATGTGTGAATAAATTTTTACCATATTGTTTTTGGCATACTTAATCATGAGGCACTTGTACTGGACAAACTGGAATCACTAGATTCTTCACATGAACTTTGAGTTTTCCCAGAGAACATGGGCCCCAAATTACCTGGTTCTGATGGCTAACATTCCATCTTACTGAGAGAATCCAGGTAGCAAGGTGATCAAGTTAGTGCACCTCTTCTTGAATCCAGAGCATGAAGAGAAGCTAAATGTTCTGGTCAGCTTGGCTGTACTGTTCAAGTTAACATTAAAAAAAATGGTCAAATAAGAAAAGAAGTATAACAATTCAGTGAAAAACAGAATGCCTTAAAACCAAAGTAACAATAATAAAATAAAATATGTTAAAAATAAAATAGTAATAAATATAAATTTAAGAAATTTACTAATTGAAAAAGATATGGAAACATTTACTGAAAAAAGAACTCTTTAAAAAACAGAATTGGTCAAATGGAAAAGGGATACAAAAGCTCATTGAAGAAAATAATTCCTTCAAAATTATAATTGGGGGAACCAAGATGGCAGAGAGAAGCCTGAGCTTTTCCCATTTTCCCTTGGAAATAATATTAAATCAAGACTAAAAACTGATTCTGGAGTGACAACACACACAAAGAGAGAGAGAGACAAATGGAGTAAAACAAATGTCCAATTTAAGATAATTGTAATGTTCTTGGTTCAGTTTTCTTGGGGTCTCTGTGGCAGCCTGCATTTTAATTCAGTAATCACCACAAGAACAGCCAGGTGTTAAAGTCCAAATCCTTTATTATCTCTTTCAAAGTCTTATCTCCTTTTCTGGGGCCTGCTTTCTTAGAGGCCTTCAAGAGTCTTGGTTTCTCCTTGGCTCCAAGAGCTTGGCTTGTATGCTCTAAACTGAGTATAAACCAATCATTATATCATTAGGAAACCATTATTTGTTGTAAGATTAAATCAATAATATTGAATTTAGAGAACTATTAAGCACCAAGTTAAAGTAGATAACCATTGTCTCATCAATTCAGAATCTTTGTTTCAAGTTCAGATTCTGGCCCATAATAGATAATTTAGAAAGATTTTAGGAAAGATCTCTTTCACTTGGCTAAAAGAGTGGTTTAACATAAGCATGGTATGGAGAATCTATCAGCAGGCTTGCAGGACCACTGAAGAAGGCAAATTTTGAGTTCTCATATCCCAGCAAATTAATTTTTGACTATGTTGGGCCAGCGCAGCAGAGTGGGAAAGCCAAAAGCATTCCAGCTTCAAGGTGGAAAGCCAGGAATGAGGCCCCTGTCCCCTTGCAAAAGAAGCTTGGGACAGTTTCCCTTATGCCCTCGGAGCAGAACTCGGCTCTTTATTTTTAGAAGTTTAAAATGTGATTATTTTTCAACAGAAGAAAAGCAACAATAAAACTAATAAAAAGTAGTAGCTTTTGAAAATGGAGTTCATTATTCTTTTATACCTGTGGACACTATCTCTTTGCAAACATTTTATAAAAAGCACACACACACACACACACACACACAAAAAAAAAAAAAAAAAAACACATTTGTAAATCTGTGCTTGAACCTGCTATAAGAAAGTCTCTTCAAGGCATTCTTTTTCCCAGTCTGTTACTAAAACAATCATAAAATATTCAACTGGGAGAGAGTTCAAGAAGTGTAAGTATAATTATATCTAATCTAAAAATAGTTTTTAAACTCAGGTTATTAACTATGAATCATAGACCTGTCATGTGAATTTATTTATTTATTTTTATTTACTTTTTATTTTATTTTAAATGTTGATTAATATTTAAATCAATTGGAGAGAAATAAACATATGACATAGTAAATTTCTTGATAATTTTATGCATAATAATTGTCCAAACCCTACCATCTCAAATAATCAATGTTTTAAGGTTTAAATAAATACATATTACTTTGTCACTTCACTAGCCTGATTGGAAAAACTATTGCAGCACATTTCAGTCTTGAAGTATACATATATCATCATTTCCTGAATGTCAGTACACATAAGCTTCCTTTATGTTAAAGTTAAAAATTTGTCAAGTAGGATATTGTGAATCTATAGAGACATCAATTTCATAGAAGCTTAAAAAAGAATAGATGTGTATTTTATTATCACAGAAGAGAAAGAAACCTTAGAGATCATATAATCCAACTCTTTATATATCACTTTACATAGTTACTTTGTATATAAGGAAATTAAGATTCAAATGAGTTAATCCAAGGTCAAACCTTCATATCTAAACTAATTTAAAGGGTATATTTAAATATCTTTATTATCTAAATATTTAAATTTAAAGGAGGAAGAGTGGAAGAGATGAGAAAGCCAGACTCATAATTTCATAACTATAAGGATCTTTAATATGAAAATTTTCTACTGATGTACAGTGACAACTTGACTCTGTTATAGAATTATCCTGGACCCTAATGGTATAGATCACTTGTTCACAATCATAAACAGGTATTATTCATTAGAGTTAGGTCTTTGACTCCAATTATGTCCCACAATCACTATGCCAAGCCTCCCTTATAAAAGAAAATATGATAATAGCTAATAAGAGCTAACAATTATAAAGAGCTTACTATGTCCCAGACACTGTGCTACATGTTTTGTGATTATCATCTCATGTGATAATTACAATAGCCCTGAGATGTAGGTGCTATCATCACCTTAATTTTACAGATTAGGAAATAAAGACAAATGGAGATTAAATACTTGTCCTATGATAAACATCTGTTAATGTCTTGGACTGAATTTGAACTCAATTTCATACTAACCCTAAACGGACTTTTCTTTTTACTCTGTCACCTATATTTTTCATAATAAATATAATGTGTAGCATATGTATTTGTTATAATGTAAGATTTATATGGAGATTTCATAATATAATCATCTAATTTCTCTACTTTCACAGATATTAAAATGGGAGTTTTGTCCTGATGAATAAATTTGGGACTTAATTATGAACTTCTAAACAAGTAGATTACTAATTATCTTCAAACATATATTTCTGGACTTCCGGCCAAGATGGCAGAGAGGAAATACACTGCTGTGTAACCTCCGTGTTTTTCTCTCACTATTCATTTCATTTCATGCCTCTGAATTAATGCTCGACTGAAAAAAAACATACAATTACTTACCAAGAGAAACCATCCTTGAGAATCGTCAAGAAAGGTCTGTTTTTGCGCGAGGGCAGGGACGGTATTTAAATCAGAAGCAGTCTGCGGGCAGCAGCTGCAGCGAGAGCACAGATAGCAGCTCAGAACCGAGCAGAGCGGAGAGGGGGTGGGGCGTGATCGCAGCCATCTCTGCAGGGAGAGCTTTGCTACAGGATTAGATACTTTGCTCCGGCAGCGAGTCAGCAGCCCAGCAGAGAAGCTAAAAACACCGGGAGTGAAGAATACAGCCCCAAACAGCTGGAATCTCTCGGGACCTGGCCACCCCTCCCCCACATTGTCTCAGCCCGCTCGGATCTCAGAGAGCTCGGACCTCAGCGCGCAGGCGCCATAGCACAGTAGGACCCGGCCTCACGAATACCCTGCCCCTCCCCCAAAGAAAGCAGCCTCCATTCAAGGGTTTTTTTTTTCCTTCTGTTTCTTTGATAGTTTGTCTTTGATAATTAGACAGCATGAGCAAGAAACTGAAAAAGAATTTAACCCTGGACAGCTTTTATACAGATAAAGAGCAGACTCCAAATCCTGAGGAGACTAAAAACAAACAGTCCCCAGGTGAATCCCCAAAGGAGGAGATCATATGTTCCTCAGCACAGATGAATCTCATGGAGGAAATTAAAAAGGCTCTCACAAGGGATATAGAAGAAAAATGGGAAAAGGAGAGGGAGGCTTGGCAAAAGGAGAGGGAGGCTCTGCAAAAGGAGAGGGAGGCTTGACAAAAGAGTCTGGAGAAGTCAGTTAAAGAGAGAGTGGATAAGGAAACCAAATCCTTGAAAAATAGGATTGGTGAACTGGAAAACAAAATTGGAAAAATGGAAAAAAATTCCATAGAACAAAAGAACTCAATTGGACAATTAGAAAAAGATCTTAAAAAAGTGAGTGAAGAAAATACCTCACTGAAAATCAGGGTCGAACAATTGGAATTGAATGACTCGAGGAGACAAGAAGAATCAGTCAAACAAATCCAAAAAAATCAAACAATGGAAAAGAATGTGAAATACCTTCTGGGGAAGACAACAGACCTGGAAAACAGATCCAGGAGAGACAACCTGAGAATCATCGGACTTCCAGAAAAGTATGATGAAAAAAAGAGCCTGGACACTATTTTCCAGGAAATTATCAAAGAGAACTGCCCAGAAGTCATAGAAACAGAAGGTAAAATAGACATTGAAAGAATTCATCGATCCCCTACTGAAAGGGATCCTAAAATCAAAACACCAAGGAATATAGTGGCCAAATGCCAGAACCCTCAGGCAAAGGAAAAAATACTGCAAGCGGCTAGAAAAACCCAATTCAAGTATCAAGGAGCCACAATAAGGATCACCCAGGATCTGGCAGCATCCACATTAAAGGATCGAAGGGCCTGGAATATGATATTCCGAAAGGCTAAGGAACTTGGTATGCAACCAAAAATAACTTACCCAGCGAGATTGAGCATCTTTTTCCAGGGAAGAAGATGAACATTCAACGAAATAAGCGAATTTCATCTATTTCTGATGAAAAAGCCAGAACTTAACAAAAAATTTGATCTACAAGCACAGAACTCAAGAGAAATCTAAAAAGGTAAAGATTAATCTTGGGAACTATATTTCGGCTATAAAGATGTATAAAGAAAACATGTATACCTTGTTCTAGAAACTAGATGTGGAAAGGACATTGTACCAGAAAAAAGGGAAAGTGGGGGTACTACATTTCATGAAGAGGCAAAGAAAACCTAGTATATCTGAGAGAAAGAATGGAGAGGGATGAATATAGTGAGTATTTTACTGCTTTCAGAATTGGCATTAAGAGAAGAATTTTAGACATATTCAATCTAAAACTTTTCCTACCTCATTGAAAAGTGAGAAGGGAAAAGTGAAAAAGGAAGGAATAAGCTAAGTGGAAGGGAATACGGTAACTGGGAGGGAAAGGGGCAAGTTGGGGGGGGAACTCTAAGGGGGGGGAGGGATACTAAAAAAGGGAGGGCTGTGAGAAGCAAGGGGTGCTCACAAGCTTAATACTGGGAAGGGGGGTAAGGGAGTAAGAAGGGAGAAAAGCATAAACCGGGGTTAACAAGATGGCAAGTAATACAGAATTGGTCATTTTAACCATAAATGTGAACGGGGTAAACTCCTCTATAAAGAGGAAGCGGTTAGCAGAATGGATTAAAAGCCAGAATCCTACAATATGTTGTATACAGGAAACACACCTGAAGCGGGGGGATACATGCAGGTTAAAGGTAAAAGGTTGGAGCAAAACCTACTATGCTTCAGGTGAAGCCAAAAAAGCAGGGGTAGCCATCCTGATCTCAGATCAAGCTAAAGCAAAAATTGATCTAATCAAAAGAGATAAGGAAGGGCACTATATCTTGCTAAAGGGTAAAATGAATAATGAAGAAGTATCTATATTAAACATATATGCACCAAGTAGTGTAGCATCTAAATTCTTAAAAGAGAAATTAAGAGAGCTGCAAGAAGAAATAGACAGTAAAACTATAATAGTGGGAGATCTCAACCTTGCACTCTCAGAATTAGATAAATCAAACCACAAAATAAATAAGAAAGAAGTCAAAGAGATAAATAGAATACTAGAAAAATTAGATATGATAGATCTCTGGAGAAAATGTAATGGGGACAGAAAGGAGTACACCTTCTTTTCAGCAGTTCATGGAACTTATACAAAAATTGACCATATTTTAGGACATAAAAACCTCAAACTCAAATGCAGTAAGGCAGAAATAGTGAATGCATCCTTCTCAGACCATGATGCATTGAAAATTACATTCAATAAAAAGCCACAGGAAAGTAGACCAAAAAATAATTGGAAACTAAATAATCTCATACTAAAGAATGATTGGGTGAAACAGCAAATTATAGACATAATTAATAACTTCATCCAAGAAAACGATAATAATGAGACATCATACCAAAATGTATGGGATGCAGCCAAAGCGGTAATAAGGGGAAATCTCATATCTCTAGAGGCCTATTTGTATAAAATAGAGAAAGAGAAGGTCAATGAATTGGGCTTGCAACTAAAAATGCTAGAAAAGGAACAAATTAAAAACCCCCAATCAAACACTAAACTTGAAATTCAAAAAATAAAAGCAGAGATCAATAAAATTGAAAGTAAAAAAAACCTATTGAATTAATTAATAAAACTAAGAGTTGGTTCTATGAAAAAACCAACAAAATAGACAAACCCTTAGTAAATCTGATTAAAAAAAGGAAAGAGGAAAATCAAATTGTTAGTCTTAAAAATGAAAAGGGAGAACTCACCACTAACGGAGAGGAAATCAGAGCAATAATTAGGAGTTACTTTGCCCAACTTTACGCCAATAAATTCGACAACTTAAAGGAAATAGAAGAATACCTCCAAAAATATAACTTGCCTAAACTAACAGAGAAAGAAGTAAATATCCTAAACACTCCTATCTCAGAAAAAGAAATAGAACAAACTATTAATCAACTCCCTAAGAAAAAAACCCCAGGACCAGATGGATTTACATCTGAATTCTATCAAACATTTAAAGATCAATTAACTCCAATGCTAAATAAATTATTTGAAGAAGTAGGGATTGAAGGAGTCCTACCAAACTCCTTTTATGACACAGATATGGTACTGATACCTAAACCAGGTAGGCTGAAAACAGAGAAAGAAAATTATAGACCAATCTCCCTAATGAATATTGATGCTAAAATCTTAAATAAAATATTAGCAAAAAGATTACAGAAAATCATCCCCAGGATAATACACTATGACCAAGTAGGATTTATACCAGGAATGCAGGGCCGGTTCAATATTAGGAAAACTATTAACATAATTGACTATATCAACAACCAACCAAACAAAAACCATATGATCATCTCAATAGATGCAGAAAAAGCATTTGATAAAATCCAACAGCCATTCCTAATAAAAACACTTGAGAGCATAGGAATAAAAGGACTTTTCCTTAAAATAGTTAGGGGCATATATTTTAAACCTTCAGTAAGCATCATATGCAATGGGGAAAAACTAGAACCTTTCCCAGTAAGATCTGGAGTGAAACAAGCCTGCCCACTATCACCATTATTATTCAATATTGTATTAGAAACACTAGCCTCTGCAATAAGAGTCGAGAAAGAGATTAAAGGAATTAGAGTAGGCAATGAGGAAACCAAACTATCACTCTTTGCAGATGATATGATGGTATACCTAGAAAACCCCAGAGATTCTACTAAAAAGCTATTAGAAATAATTCATAATTTTAGCAAAGTAGCAGGATACAAAATAAATCCCCATAAATCCTCAGCATTCTTATACACCACCAACAAAATCCAAGAGCAAGAGATACAAAGAGAAATTCCATTCAATATAACTGTTGATAGCATAAAATATTTGGGAATCTACCTACCAAAGGAAAGTCAGGAATTATATGAGCAAAATTACAAAAAAAGTTTTCACACAAATAAAGTCAGACTTAAATAATTGGAAAAATATTAAGTGCTCTTAGATAGGCCGAGCGAATATAATAAAGATGACAATACTCCCTAAACTAATCTATTTATTTAGTGCTATACCAATCAGACTTCCAAGAAAATATTTTAATGATTTAGAAAAAATATCAACAAAATTCATATGGAACAATAAAAAGTCGAGAATCTCAAGGGAATTAATGAGAAAAAAAATCAAATGAAGGTGGCCTAGCTGTACCTGATCTAAAATTATATTATAAAGCAGCAGTCACCAAAACCATTTGGTATTGGCTTAGAAATAGATTAGTTGATCAGTGGAAAAGGTTAGGTTCACAAGACAGAATAGTCAACTATAGCAATCTAGTGTTTGACAAACCCAAAGATTCTAACTTTTGGGATAAGATTTCATTATTTGATAAAAACTGCTGGGATAACTGGAAATTAGTATGGCAGAAATTAGGCAAGGACCCACACTTAACACCACATACCAAGATAAGATCAAAATGGGTCCATGACCTAGGCATAAAGAACAAGATTATAAATAAATTAGAGGAACATAGGATAGTTTATCTCTCAGACTTGTGGAGGAGAAAGAAATTTGTGACCAAAGATGAACTAGAGACCATTACCAATCACAAAATAGAAAATTTTGATTATATCAAATTAAAAAGCCTTTGTACAAACAGAACGAATGCAAACAAGATTAGTAGGGAAGCAACAAACTGGGAAAACATCTTTACAATTAAAGTTTCTGATAAAGGCCTCATTTCCAAAATATATAGAGAACTGACTCAAATTTATAAAAAATCAAGCCATTCTCCAATTGATAAATGGTCAAAGGATATGAACAGACAATTTTCAGATGAAGAAATTGAAACTATTACCACTCACATGAAAGAGTGTTCCAAATCACTATTGATCAGAGAAATGCAAATTAAGACAACTCTGAGATATCACTACACACCTGTCAGATTGGCTAAGATGACAGGAAAAAATAATGATGAATGTTGGAGGGGATGCGGGAAAACGGGGACACTGATGCATTGTTGGTGGAGTTGTGAATGAATCCAGCCATTCTGGAGAGCAATCTGGAATTATGCCCAAAAAGTTATCAAACTGTGCATACCCTTTGATCCAGCAGTGTTTCTATTGGGCTTATACCCCAAAGAGATACTAAAAAAGGGAAAGGGACCTGTATGTGCCAAAATGTTTGTAGCAGCCCTGTTTGTAGTGGCTAGAAACTGGAAAATGAATGGATGCCCATCAATTGGAGAATGGCTGGGTAAATTGTGGTATATGGATGTTATGGAATATTACTGCTCTGTAAGGAATGACCAGCAGGATGAATACAGAGAGGCTTGGAGAGACCTACATGGACTAATGCTAAGTGAGATGAGCAGAACCAGGAGATCATTATACACTTCGACAACGATATTGTATGAGGATGTATTCTGATGGAAGTGGATTTCTCTGACAAAGAGACTTAACTGAGTTTCATTGGAGAAATGATGGACAGAAACAGCTACACCCAAAGAAGGAACACTGGGAAATGAATGTGAACTATTTGATTTTTGATTTTCTTCCTGAGTTATTTTTACCTTCTGAATCCAATTCTCCCTGTGCAGCGGGAGAACTGTTCGGTTCTGCAAATATGTATTGTATCTAGGATATACTGCAACATATTTAACATATATAGGACTGCTTGCCATCTTGGGGGGAGGGGGGAGGGAGGGAGGGGAAAAAACGAAACATAAGTGATTGCAAAGGATAATGCTGTGTAAAAATTATCCTGGCATGGATTCTGTCAATACAAAGTTATTAGTAAATAAAATTAAATTAAAAAAAATAAAAAATATAAAAAATAAATTAAAAAAAACATATATTTCCACATTTCTATGAATTTCATTATTCTTTTCCTAAGTCTTGGAATAACCACTCATCCCATCTTTGCTTACACTGCCTGGAAGAAGTTATTAATTACCTCATTCAGTTGGTTGATTAGTTGGGCTTTCCTCTCCTTTTCACCAATGTTTACGACTTTGATTTAATTCTCTTAAATTATTTCTCTTCCTGGAACTTTCAGAACTGTGTCAAATCATAGGAAAGTATTCCTTTTTTTTTCCCTAGAAAATTTATTTGTTTTTTTAAATACACATTGCTTTAAAAAACATGCTCGGAGAGAAAAAGCAGAGCAAAAGGGAAAATTCATGGGAGAGATTAAAAAAATAGAAAAAAAAGGAGTGTACATAGATAGCTTGTGGTGATTTACATTCAGTCTCCATAGTTCTTCTTCTGGATGCAGAAGAACTCAACTTTTAAAAAATGATTTAAAAAAAAAAACCTAAAAAAGCCTTAATCATAGAATTCTACTATGACTATTTTAATTTAATTTATCAGCTCAAGGAGAACCTACTATACATAGCCAGTATTAAAAAAATTCAAATATTGAGGAAACCACAGTCAAAATTATCCAGGATTTAGGTTCCATATTAAAATATCCTAGATAGTAAACAAGTGTAAGTGTGAATAGGTTGAATTTTTCCATAAAACAGAAGTTAATAACAAAATGGCCTCTCCCATTAAATGTCAATGGATAGCAGAATGGATTAAAAACCAGAATCCTACAATATGTTGTTTACAAGAAAAAGATTTAAAGCAGAGTGATACATATACAGTAAAGATAAAAGGCTGGAATGGAATCTATTATGTTTCAGATAAAGTAAAAAAGTAGAGGTAGCCATCCTTATCTCAGTTCAAGAAAAAGAAAAATTGATTTAATTAATAGAGATAAGAAAGGAAACTATATCTTGTTAAAGGGTAGCATAGATAATGAAGCAATATCAATATTAAACATATATGCACTGAGTGGTGTAGCATCTAATTTCTTAAAAGACAAGTTAAGAGAGTTGCAAGAAGAAACAGACAGCAAAACTATAATAGTGGGAGATCTTAACCTTGCTCTCTCAAAACTTGATAAATCAAAGCATACAATTTATAAGAAAAAGCTTAAGGAGGTAAATAGAATATTAGAAAAACTAGATATCATAGAGCTTTGGAGCAAATTGAATGAAGACAAAAAGGAGTACACTTTCTTCTCAGCAGTTCATGGAACCTATACAAAAAACTGACCATATATTAGGACATAAAGACCTCAAAATCAAATGCAGAAAGGCAGAAATAGTAAATACATTTTTTTTTCAGATCAGGATGCAAAAAAATAAAATTACATTCAATAAAGACCAGGGGAAAATAGACCAAAAGGAAATTGGAAACTAAATAATCTCGGCTTAAAGAATGAATGGGTGAAAGAACAAATCATGGACACAATCAATAATTTCATAAAAAGAATGACAATAAAGAGACAACATACCAAAATTTGTGGTATGCAGCCAAAGAGGTAAAAAGGGGAAATTTTATATCTCTAGATGCTTACTTGCGTAAAATAGAGAAAGAAAAGACAATAAATTGGGTTTGCAACTATAAAAGCTAGAGAAAGAACAAATTAAAAACCCCCAATCAAATGCCAAACTTGAAATTCTAAAAATAAAAGGAGAGATCAATAAAATTGAAACTAAAAAAACTATTCAATTAATAAATAAAACTGAGCATTGGTTTTATGAAAATAAAAAATGGATAAACATTTAGTAAATTTGATTAGAAAAAGGAAAGAGGAAAATCAAATTGTTAGTCTCAAAAATGAAATGGAAGAACTATCCATCAAAGAATAAAAAACTACAACAATTATCAGGACTTACTTTGCTGTGGTGATCTTTTTCCCAAATGCAGCCAGGTGATAAAAGTTCAGATCTTTATTATCTCCAATATAGCCCGGTTAGCTTAGAGGCCTATCTCTCTCCTTGGTTCCAAGAGCTCTCTCCAAATGTCGTCAAATCCAAAGGTCTGGTCCTTTAGCCTCTGCCTCTGCTTTCTTCTGCCTCCAGCCAGCTCCACTCTTCATGTCATTCCGGTGAAATCTTGACTTGTAGCTTCTTCACTCTGAAGAACTTCTTTGACTGGCCCATTGAAGCTCTATTTATGCTCCTTCAAGAGAGGGATTGTGGGTTTTCTCCCATAGTGCTCTCTGGTCCAAAGAGCTTCAAGGGAGGTGTGAACTCATTGAACTCCAATGAGTAAAGGTGTGAACACAAGCCTTGTATTAATTAGTTCTACTTAGTACCTTGTTTCAGGTTCTGCCCAAAACATCTTCTTGTAAGATTAGATCAACTCCAATTAGTTAGCAGTTAGTAAGGATTCCAACACTTTGCCCCAACTTTATGACAATAAATTTGATGACCCTAAATGAAATGGAGGAACCCCTAAAAAATATAGATTTCCCAGATTAACATAAGAGAAAATAAATTACTTAAATGCTCCAATTTAGAAAAAGAAATAGAATAAGCTATTAATCAACTCCCTAAGAAAAAATTCCCAGGACCCAGAAGAATTTACATGTGAATTCTATCAACCATTTAAAAAGCAATTTACTCCAAAACTATATAAACTATTTGAAAAAAATAGGGAATGAAGGATTCTTACCAAATTCCTTTTGTGACATGGATATAGTACTGATACCAAAACCAGATAAGATGAAAACAGAGAAAGAGAATTATAGCCCAATCTCCCTAATGAATATTGATGGAATTTAACTGGAACCATTCCCAAGAAGATCAAGGATAAAATAAGGTTGCCCACTATCACCATTACTATTAAATATTGTATTAGAAATGCTAGCTTTGGCATTAAGAGATTAAAAAAAAGAGATTAAAGAAATTAGGGTAAGCAATGAGAAAACTAAGTTATCACTCTTTGCAGATGATATGATGATATATTTAGAGAACCCCACAGAATCAACTAAAAAACTATTAGAAATAATCCACAAATTTAGCAAAATTGCTGGATACAAATAAATCCACATATATCATCAGCATTCTTATATATTACTAACAAAATCCAGAAAAGAGAAATTCCATTTAAAATAACTGTTGATAATACAAAATATTTAGGAATTTATTTGGCAAGGGAAAGTCGAGAACTATATAAACAAAATTACAAAACACTCCACTTCAATAAAGTCATATCTAAGCAAATGGAAAAATATCAAGTGGTTGTGGATAAGTTGAGTGAACACAATAAAGATGACAATACTACTTAAGTTAATCTATTTATTTAGTGCAATGAGCAGAACCAGGAGATCATTATACACAGCAACAAAACTATATGGTGATCAGTTCTGATGAACATGGCTTTTGTCAACAATGAGATGATTCAAACCAGTTCCATTTGTGTAGTGATTAAGAGAGCCATCTACATCCAGAGAGAGAACTGCAGGAACTGAATGTGGAACACAACATAGTATTCTCACTCTATCTGTTGTTATTTGCTTGCATTTTTTTTCTCATTTTTTCTTTTTCTTCCTTCTTAATCTGATTTTTCTCGTGTAACAAGATAACTGTATAAATATGTATACTTATATTGAATCTAACATGTATTTCAACATATTTAACATGTATTGAACTACTTGCCAGAGAGGGAACAGGGTGGGAGGAAGGAAGGGGAAATTTGGATCGAAAGGTTATGCAAGGGTCAATGTTGGAAAAATTACCCATTCATATGCTTTGTAAACAAAAATTTTTAATTAAAAAAGTCAGTATCCTACAATATGTTATTTACAAGAAACATATTTGGAGTTGAAATATACACATAGAGAAATGGTAAAAGGAATAGAATGTATTATGCTTCAACAGAAAATTTTTTAAAAGCAGGTCCTGATTCAAAATAGAGCTAATTAAAAGAGATAAGGTAGGCAGAAATATTAAATGCATTATTTTTTTTAGATCTTCATGCAATGAAAAATTTGTGTAATTAAGGACTATTGAAGAACAGACCAAAATTAATTGGAAAATAAACAATCTAATCCTAAAGAATGGGTGTGCCAAAAGACAAATCATTGAAACTATCAATGATTTCATAAAAGAGAATTACAATAATGAAAGAACATACTAAAACTTAGGAGGCACACCAAAAGCAGGTCTTAAGGGAAATTTTGATCTCTAGATTCTTATATGAATAAAGAAAGAACAGATAAGTTAATTGGGCATGTAACTAAAAAAGGTAGGAAAAAAACCCAAATTTAACATCTCCAATTAAATATCAAAATACAAATTTGGGAAATAAAGGAGAGATTAATAAAATTGAAAGATAACAATTGAACTAATAAATAAAACTAACACTTGTTTTCATGAAGAAACTAATCAAATGAATAAACTTTTGTTTAATGTGATTAGAAAAGGGAAAGAAGAAGACCAAATTACTGATATGGAAAAAAAAAAGGTGAACAAATCAACAATGAAGAGGAAATTAAACAATAAATAAGAGCTATTTTGTCCAATTGTATGTCAATCAGACTAATTGAATATTTACAAATATGTATGGGTGTGTGTTTGTGTGTGTCTGTGTATAAATTGCCCAGATTAAGAGAAGAGAAAATATACTTAAATAACCCACATATATATATTTTTTTCCTTAGGGAGTTCATTGATGGCTTGTTCATTGAACAAGTCATCAATGAATTCCTTAAGAAAATTTCTCCAGAGAAAATGAATTTATAAGTAAATTCTGCCAAACATTCAAAGAACTTAATTCCAATAGTAAATAAACTATTTGGAAAAATAAAAGAAGTCCTACCAAATTCATGTTATGATACAAATATGAAGTTGATATCTTAATCAGGAAAAGCCAAAACAGAGAAAGAAAATTATAATTCAATTTCCCTAATGAATATTGATGTAAAACTTAAAAATATGCTAGCAAAGAGAATTCAACGATGACCAGTATTACAGACTCTGAACAATTGAGATTTATATCAGGAATGTAGTGCTAATCAATATCGGGAAAAATGTCTGCGTAATTAATGATATTAATAATAAAATTGACAGAAATCATACAATCATCTCAGATCTCAATAGATGTAGGAAAAAAGTTTTTGAGAAAATATATCACTAATTCCTTTTAAAAACACTAGAGCTGATAGGAATAAATGGGATTTTTCTTAAAATAATAAGTAGATTCAATCTAAAACTATTAGGAAGCATTGTATTTTATGTGAATAAGCTAGAAGCATTCCCAATAATATTAGGGTGAAACAAGCATGCTCATTATCATCACTATTACTTGATATTTTACTAAAAATGTTAGCTTTAGGAATATGAGAAGAAAAGGAAATTGAAGGAACTAGAATAGAATAGTCAAGAAGGAAATAAAACAATCACTCAGTGCAAATGATATAATACTATATTTGGAGAATCTCATGAAAACAACTACAAAACTATTTGAAATAAGAACTTTACCATAGTTGCAGGATAGAAGGTAAGCCTACACAATTAAATCATTAGCATTTCTACATACTATCAACAAAGTCCAGCAGCAAGAGATAGAAAGAGAATGTCATTTAAAATAACTGTAGACAATAAAAAATATTGGGGAGTTTACTTTCCAAGACAAACCCAGGAACTATCTGAATACAGTTACAAAACAGTTTTTACATTAATAAAGTCAGAACTAAAAAAAAAAAAATTGAAAAATATAAATTGCTAATCTAATCAATACTATTATCACACTATACAAATTGATGGGCGGAATGCTCTCAAAATAATCTAAAATGATTTACATGAATTGATACTAAATGAAATGAGGATAACTAAAGTATATTGTACACAGTAATAGCAATATTCTGAGATAATCAATTAGCTAATTTCGATTTACATTTTCTCAGCAATACAAAGATTCAGGACTTATATTTTTAAAAAATATTATTCATGTCTAGAAGAAGAACTCATGAAGTCTAAGTTCATATCGAAACATAGTTTTTCAATTTTCTTTGTTTTTCTTGGTTTAATTTGATACTGTTTTTTCATCTGTGTTTTCTTTGCCAACATGACTTATATAGAAGTATATTGAACACAACTGCACATATATACCCTATTTAAAATTATTTGCCTTTTCAGTGGGAAGGGAGGAGAGAGAAAAGGGAGAAGTGAGGAAGAGCAAATTTGAAATCCAATTTTTTTAAGTTAATAAATGTTTTACATGTTAATTGGGGGGAAAGAAAGGAAGAAATAAAAACATTTAATTTCTTGAGTTTATTGTTAATTTTAAGGGAATATATTTCTAGAAAAATATTTAAACTTCCCAAGATTAAATTCAATTATTTATATTAATTTTCTTAGATATTAAAATATAATTTCCAAATGTACATATGTTAACCATGCAGAGCAAGGAGATTTTGTGGTAAAGTTGTAATTAGAGTCTTAGGTTATTAAATATAATCCTAAAAGATCAACATAAATGATTTCCTTGACCAAACATTCAATTTCATGTAATAAATTCCTTTATTACCCAGAAAATCTGGTGAATAAAATTGTCTAATTACTCATTTCAGGATTAAGTGAAATTCAACAGAGATATATTGGGAATACAAATTTTTTGTGCATTAAATGTGAAAAAAATCCAGAAAAATTAGTTAAATATGAAGTGGAATATATTTAGACATTGTGTAGTATATTATGTATGGGATGAAAAGGTTAGAAAACTTTGGTCCAATTCCTATGCAGATAAGTGGAATGTTGAATTGAGGCCTAAGTCTGCAACACCTAACTGAAAGAATAGTTCTAAAAATCAAATGATATATTTTTAATGGTACATAGTGGAGCACATTGTAAGCACTAAATAAATTCTGAATAGTATCAACCATTTCAGAAGACTATTGTGGAGCTCATATGAGATAATATATTTAGACATTAAAGATATGTGTGTGTGTGTGTGTGTGTGTGTGTATGTCATCTATAACAATAGGATATTATTATTATATGGATTAATTTGAAAAAAAGATTGGGTGTCAAGTCACTATTCTGCTTCTATTGTTTTATATTTCCTATATGACAAGCTATTGAATAAATGTAAAATAACTTCTTTTAATAGTTGTCAAATTATTGGGATTATAATTGCCAATGATACCTAAGTTTAATATAATACTTAAGAGAAAAACATTGTGCTAAATGTTTATAATTGTCTCATTTGATCCTTATAACCACACTTTTTATTCCTTTTTACATTTTTTTTCTTTCTTACTACAATTATTCCTTTTTAACAAATGAGAAAACCATGGCAAACAGTTTATGTGACTTGTCCAGGCATACGTATACAAGTAGACTCTTAGTCTGCATTTGAAATCAGGTCTTCCTGATTCTAGGCTTGATAATCTACCCACTGTGCCACCTAGTTGCTCAACATTAGATCAACTTCTTTAGCACAATTAAAAGTCTCTTTCTTCACCAATGAAGAGGAAATTAGAGCAATAATTAAGAGTCATTTTGCCCAACTATATGTCAACAAATCTGATAGTCTAAGTGAAATGGAAAAAAAAAAAACTTGCAAAAGTACAGGTTGCCCAGATTAACAAGAGAAGAAATAAATAAATAGTCCCATTTTAGAAAAAATAAATTGTACAAGCTATTAATCAATTCCCTTGGGGGGGGAGGGAAGAGGAATGCCAGGGCCAGATGCACTTACATGTGAATTCTACCAAACATTAAAAAAAAAATAATTCCAATACTATGCAAACTATTTGGAAAAAATAGACAAAGAAGGAATCCTACCAAACTACCAAATTCCTTTTATGATACAGATATGGTGCTGATACTGAAAGCAAGTACGGTCAAAACAGACAAATTACAGACAAATTTCTCTAATAAATATTGATGCACAAATCTTAAATAAAATATTAGCATAGAGATTACAACAAGTTATCCCTAGGATAGTACACCATGATCAAGTATGATTTATACTAGGACTTCAGGACTGGTTCAAAATTAGGAAAATTAATGCCACAATTTTCTATTTCAATAACCAAACTAACAAAAATTATATGATTATCTCAATAGATGCAATTTTTTTTTTTTTTTACAAAACTCAACACCCATTCCTATTAAAAACACTAGAGAGTATAGGAATAAATAGATTTTTTTTCTTAAAATGATCAGTAGTACCTTTTAAAAACTGTCAACAAGCAACATATGTAAGAGGGATAAACCAGAACCATTCCCAATAAGATCAGTAGTGAAACAAGTTTGCCTAATATCACCATTCCTATTCAATATTGTATTAGAAATATTAGCTTTGGCAATAAGAGAAAAAAGAGATTAAGGGAATTAGAAAAGGTAATGAAGAAACCAAATTGTCACTCTTTGCAGATAATATGATGTTATACTTAGAGAACCCTAAAGAATAAAATTTTAAAAAGTCTATAAATAATTCACAACTTTAGCAGAATTGCAAGATACAAAATAAATATGCATAAATCATCAACATTTTTATATATTACCAACAAAGTCCAGCAGCAAGAGATACAAAGAGAAATTTCATTTAAAGTAACAGTAGATGATTTAAAATATTTGGGAGTCTATCTTCCAAGACAAAATCAGGAACTATATGAACATCATTACAAAACAATTTCCATACAAATAAAATCAAATCTAACCAATTGGAGAAATTTCAAGTGTTCATGGGTAGGCAGAGCTAATATGATAAAAATGACAATACAACCTAAATTAATCTACTTATTCAGTGCCATAGTATTCAAACTCCCATGAAATTACTTTTCAGAGATGGAAAAAATAATAACAGAGTTCATCAAGAATTTCAAAAAATGAAAGTGGCCTTGCTGTGCCAGACCCAAAACTATATTATAAAGCAGTAGTCATCAAAACCATTTAGTATTGGCTAACACACAGAGTAGTTGCTTAGTGGAATAGATTATGTTCACAGGGCAAATTGTTAATACCTACAGTAATCTAGTGTTTGACAAAACCAAAGACCCCAGTTTTTGGGATAAGAACTCACTATTTGAAAAAAAAACTGCTGGAAATTAGTATGCCAGAAACTAGGCATTGACCCACACTTAATATGCTATATCTGAATAAGGTCAAAATGGGTTCATGATTTAGAGTATAATAGTATAAATAAATTAGAAGAATAAAGGATAGTTTTATCTCTCAGACCAGGGGAGCAAGAAGGAATTTTTGGCCAAAGAAGAACTGGAGTATATTATTGAATGTAAAAGTTTAAAAAGTTTTTGTATAAACAAAACCAATGCAGACAAGATTAGCAGAGGCAATAAGATGGGGGAAAATTACATTCAAGGGTTCTGCAAAAGGCCTAATTCCTAAAATATATAGAAAATTGACTCAAATTTATGGGATCAAGCCATCTTCCAAAGGATAAGTAGTCAAAGGATATGAACAGACAGTTTTCAGATGAAGAAATTAAAACAATTTCTACTCATATGAAAAGATGTTCTAAATCACTATTGATCAGAGACATCCAAATTGAGACAACTCTACGGTACTATTACATAACTCTAAGATTGGCTAAGATGATAGGAAAAGATAATGATGAATGTTTGATGGATGTGAGAAACTTGGGACACTAATATAACATTGGTGGAGTTCTGAAATGATTCAACCATTCTGGAGAGCAATTTGGAACTATGCCCTAAAAAGCTGTCAAACTGTGTATAGCCTCAATTCTTACTGATATTATATCCCAAAAAGTTCTTAAAAGAGGAAAATGAACCCATATGTGCAAAAATGTTTGTGACAGCCCTTTTTGTAGTGGCAAGAAACTGGAAACTGAGTGGATGCCCATCAATTGGAGAATGGTTGAATAAGTTATGGCAAATGAATGTTATGGAACATTATTGTTCTATAAGAAATTGTGTGCAAGCTGACGTCAAAAATTACATGACTTAATGCTTAGTGAAATGAGCAGAACCAGAAGATCATTAGACAGAACAACAGAAAGGTGGAGAACACCTTTCCACCAGAACAACCAGAAGATCAATTCTGATGGACATGGCTTTCTTCAACAATGAGATTTTTGAGGGCATTTCCATTAGTCTTGTGACGAAAAAAGCCATTTGTATTCAGAGGGAAGACTGTGGAAACTGTGTGGACCACAACAAAGTATTTTCACTCTTTTTATTTTTGTTTGCTTGCATTTTCTTTTTTTTCTCACTTTTTCCCTTTTTAATCTGATTTTTCTTGTGCAGGATGATATTTGTGAAAGAATTGCACATGTTTTACCTATATTGGATTACTTGTCATCTGGTGGGGGGAAAGAAGGAAAAAATTTAGAATACAAGATTTTGTAAGGATAAATGTTGAAAATAATTCATGTATATATTTTAAAAAATAAAAAGCTTTAATTGAAAGAAAGAAAGGAAGGAAGGAAGGAAGAAAAGAAAGAAAGAAATAAGGAAATAAAGAAAAGAAAAGAAAAAAAGAAAGAAAAAAGAAAAAAAAAGTGTTCTGCCACTTTAACCAATCCTGAGCGACTGCATTCATAATATAAATTAGACTATGTAATCTCTAAGGAGATCTATTCTACTTCTGGAATTCTGTGATGGATTTGACTTCACAATAAACAAATAAATTAGTACTTGTTAAAAGGCTGGGGAAAAAAAAAAAAACAAAAGTATATTTGAGATAATTCCAATAGAAGGAAAAATGAAATCCTCCTTTGATTTTGTTGGCTAGGTCTCATATTTTTTTTTATTTACCCAAATTGTTTGAAACTTTTGTTTATTTTATATGACATCTATTAAAATGATTTTTAAAATCTATGATCCAGTGCTATATCTTAGATCAAAGCAATTCCATAATTTATGGGCAAAACAAAACAAGAGATGAGGAGGAGAAAAAAGAGGAGAGGGGAAGAGTTTTCCAATCTCCCTTTTCTTAATTCTAATGCATTCCTTCTCTGATTGATAATTTTCTGTTTATCCTGCAAATAGCTTGTTTGCACTATCTGCATTTTTTCTTTCCCTTTATATTGAATTCTTGAGAACAGGGATTGTCTTTTATTTTTTTCTTTGTTTCTCTACGGCTTAAAAAGTGTGTCAATAAATCTTCTTTAAGCTTAGCAAAGTTTCTGACAGATAGTAGGTGTTTAATAAAAGTTTATTGACAAATAATAATAATTCCACATGTGTTTATTGATTAAAAACCCATCATTTTAATGCCTTTTCTACATCTTTTCAATATTTTCTCATGACATATGGGTTATCATCGTTTATAAAGAATTCAAAAATATGTCATTTAAAACACAGACAGTAGTATACTGCAATTTTCTTCATTTGGTCAGCTTTGAATTCAATCTGTTACACACTTACAATGTTTTAAAAATATATCTAAGGAGAAAGACTGATTTTTCATCTTTCTAGCATGTCAGTGGTCTTAATGTGCAAAAATAACTGATCTAATTAATGTCAGTTCTTATATATACACTATGATTAATTTCATTTATTTATTTTTTTATTATTCAGTGCTCAACACATTTAATAGGTTCTGATTGTTTACTCAAAAAATCATGATTTTTAAACATGAAGTTTCCATGGTAATTTCTATATATTTAGCTTCTTACATTTGTTCTTTCTGAACTTTATTATTTAAATTTGCTGAAGGCTGGGAAGATGGGAACATTTTCACCTCTTATCCTGAAATCATTGGTTACAGAATTTTATACTGATTTAATTAAAACATTTCCACCTTGTGTCTTCATACAATATGTCTTTCTATATCTTTTTTTCAGTAAAAAGTATGTTGGCATAAAAGCTGTGATCATTTTCATAATGATCTCTTCAAAATAATGTCCATGAGCCATATAATATGAGATATAAAATGCCCCCAGGAAATTTTCTTGTTGTCTTAGCTTGAATTCTCAAAATTACTGACAATTCTTCAACTTAATTCTTCAATTCTGACCCATCATTCCATTTTAGCTGCAAATTATTTTTGTCATTTCACTTCCTTTATAGAAAGAAAGATGATTGATATTATTTCATTCATTAGATTAGGTTTTCACAATTAGAGTACCAATAGATAAGATAGTGATAATAGAAACTCTAACTTAGTACCCTGTGGTGATCTAGTTCAGATGGATCTGAATCGGTCCCTGTTCGGGCGCCAAAATGTGGAAATGTGGTGAGCCTTTCCTTCTCAAAATGCAGCCAGGTGATAAAAGTTCAGATCTTTTATTATCTCCAATATAGCCCGGTTAGGTTAGAGGCCTATCTCTCTGCTTGGTTCCAAGAGCTCTTGCTGCTTTGTCCTTTGCTTCTGCCTCTGCTTTCTTCAGCCTCCAGAGCCAGCACCACTCTTCATGTCATTCCAGTGAAATCTCGACTTGTAGCTTCTTCACTCTGAAGAACTTCTTTGACTGGCCCATTGAAGCTCTATTTATGCTCCTTCAAGAGAAGGATTGTGGGTTTTCTCCCATAGTGCTCTCTGGCCCAAAGAGCTTCAAGGGAGGTGTGAACTCATTGAACTCCAATGAATAAAGGTGTGAACACAAGCCTTGTATTAATTAGTTCTACTTAGTACCTTGTTTCAGGTTCTGCCCAAAACATCTTCTTGTAAGATTAGATCAACTCTAATTAGTTAGCAGTTAGTAAGGATTCCAACAGTACCCAATTTCCCTTTTCCAAAACACTGCTAGCAATACTGTAGAAAATACAAAGTGTATAGATGAGATGAAGGGACATTATATAATTTCTCTTGGTTTTGGAGATTTCCTTCTTGTGACAAATTCATTTCTTAACTAAGATAGTCAGTCAATAATGTCCCTTTCTGTGGCCATGTCTGAAAATATTTTAGCCCTGCCTGGAGTTTGTCTGGGCAGGAAGAGAGTGACACTGTGAGCCCTTCCTGCTTTGATGATTACAAAATATCCAAAGACTGTGCAGCCAGCACCACTTTTGGTAATGTGTGCAATCAGCAGGCTCTGAATTTATCCAGTGGTGTAAAGCAGAAGTCTGAGCTTACAGGAAAGGCCCAGGTCCTTTGGGAATCTGTATTGGATCTTAGTGTGAATAAGAAATCCTGTGTTGACATGGATATTGAGGAATACAAAGAGAACAATTCAGCTCAGCCTACCTGCAGTGGTATAAAGACCAACAACCTGCATGTTACAGAAAGTTCTTCTCAGTGAATACAATGGCGTAGATTTAGCTGTGGAAAAGGATCCAGATGAAAATAGGAGTCCGATTCCATGTAAATCATTAGTCATATGGCTATAATTAAACCCATTTTGAAGATAAGAACACTTAGTCTGAGAGATTTTAAGTGATTTGTCCTAGATCACACAATTCATATGTGTCATATAGAAAATTTAAAAAGAAAGAGAGGGAGGGAGAAAGGAAGGAAGGAAAGAAGGAAAGAATAAAAGAAAGGAAAGAAGGAAGCAAGGAAGGAAGGAAGAAAGGGAAGAAGAAAGGAAGGGAGGAAGGATGGGAGGGAGGAAAGAAGAGAGGGAAGAAAGAAGGAAGGAAGAAAGGGAAGGAGGGAGGGAGGGAGGGAAGGAGAGAGGAAGGAAGGAAGGAAGGAAAACTTGGGAATGAGGACCATGAGAGAGATAAAGTGACAGCATTATTGGTGCTGAGACAGCAGCTAAGATTCAATCACTTCCCTGAAGAATTATTCCACAAGACTGAGTATCATCTTTCAGGAGAGGAGGTGGATCTTCAATGTAGTAAGAGATTTTCAATTATTTCTATTGAAAACACCATAACCCAACAGAAAATTTCATCTTTAGCTGCAGAACTTAAAAGAAGCATAATAAGGAAAAGGGAAAATGTATATTATTTAAAATTTAAACTATTTACATTTCAAGGTGGGAAAATGATAACTGTAACTCTTCAGAACTATATTTGTTATTGGGGTAGTTAGAGAGGGCATCATAAGAAGAAATGATGTGGATGTAAAAGAAATCTGAGGTGATAATATTTAGAATACAGGCTAGCTCCCTGGAGGGCTTCAGGGTTAGCCAGAATCATCTTGATGTCATTGTTTCTACTCTCTACTACTGCCTGTCCTTGAGGATTGAAAGGTATGCCAGTGGTGTATAAAATCTTATACTGTGCACAAAAGTGTGAAAAATGTTTAGAAGTATATATACAGGTCCATTATCTGTTTTTATTGCTTGTGGCACACCCATAATTGCAAATACTTGTATAAGGAATTCAGTGACCACTTTGACTGTCTCTTTTGCTGTTGGTATTGCAAAAGCGAATCCTGAAAATGTATCTACTACAACATGGATAAAATACAGATGACAAAAAGATTTATAATAGGTCACATCCATTTGCCAAATGTCATTGGGTCTCAAACCACGAGGGTTCTTCCCTGGAGGGAGCAAAGGAGCATGAAAAGGAAGGCAAGCCGTACAGGCTTTTATAATGCTCCTAGATTCCTCTTTTGTGATCCCAAATTGCAAACGTAAAGTAAGAGCAGCCTGATATTATTTAGAATGAGATTCTTGGGCTTCGTAAAATCAAGGAATATTGGCCAACATAGTTAGAAGGCTATTTGCCTTTGAATTACCATCAAAAATAGGACCTGAAAGTCCACTATGAGAGTGGAAATGCAAGATATAAATCTTATCTGGATGCTTTCTCACTTGCTCTTAAAGTTCCTTAAAGAGCTGATATATATTGGAAGCTACAAATTTTATTTGGGCTGGGGCAATTCTTTGTACCACACCTACTGAATAAGCTGAATGAGATATTGTTTGTCTCCTGGATAATAAGTAAGAGCCAGAGTGATTGCATACAATTCATTCTGCTGAGTGGACTGAAAAGGAATTCTGAGAACTCTATAGTTAAATCACAAGAGTATACAGCACAAATGTTATGTTGGGATGCATCTGTAAAGATAGTTGGTCCTTTAAGAGGAACTTTAGAAACCTTTTCTTCAAGAATCCATCGCCAATTATGTAATAGTCTGGTTATCTTAAAGGGAGACATGTGTGTAAAATTTGGAACCATGGTCAATAAAATTTGTCACTCTGGGATGGTTTCACAGCATACATTAATTTATGCATTGATATAAAAGGTGTATATTTTGTCAGGTCTTATTGCAAATAATTGTACTGCTTGCTTAATGGCCTTTAATAAAGTTCTAGCTACAAGCACTGGGTAAGGAGTAAGGATTTGTTCTGGTGGTGCTTGGAGGTTCATCCACTCTATCACACTGTCTCCTTGATGAAGGTCTGCTATGGGGGCTTCTTGTGTAGCAAAAACTAATATTTCCAAGGGTTTTTGAGTGACCCTTTCAACCACATTGGATAAAGCCAGGTCAACTTTTCTCACAGCTTCTTAAGCTTCTTTTGTAAGCTGGCATGGTGATTTTAAAGCACTGTCTTCCCTTAAAATGTCATATAATGGTTGCAATTGATAGGTAGTTTAGCCTAACTCTGGACACATTCATTAGATATCACCTATCAATTTCTGAAAGTCATTTAAGGTGTTTAGTGTGGTGAGCTTTTTCTTCTCAAAAAGCAGCCAGGTGATAAGAGTTCAGATCTTTTATTATCCCAATATAGGCCGGTTAGCTTAGAGGCCTATCTCTCTGCTTGGTTCCAAGAGCTCTCTCCGAATGTCACCAAATCCAAAGGTCTGGTCCTTCAGCCTCTGCCTCTGTTTTCTTCAGCCTCCAGCCAGCTCCAACTCTTCATGTCATTCCGCTGAAATCTCGACTTGTAGCGTCTTCACTCTCTCAAGAACACTTCTGCCACCAGCCAGCCAAGTGGAAAATATTCTGCCTTGCCTCGGAGAGAGGGCTTCTGGCGTAACTCTACTGAAATCTGACCGAGAGCTTCTGTCTGTTTCTTTTATCCAAGAGGGAGGAATTGTGGGATACAAGAGAGAGGGATTATGGGTTTTCTCCCATAGTGCTCTCTGGCCCAACGAGCTTCAAGGGAGGTGTGAACTCATTGAACTTAGTTCTACTTAGTACCTTGTTTCAGGTTCTGCCCAAAACATCTTCTTGTAAGATTAGATCAACTCTAATTAGTTAGCAGTTAGTAAGGATTCCAACATCTCCCCCTTTCTTTTGTTTTAAAACATAGGGGGTTTCTGAAGGGGTACACATAAATCCATCAATATGGGCCAGAACTTTGTAACAGATATATATGGTATACATAAATCCATCAATATGGGAGGCATTATACATAATTTACATAAGCACATAGCAATATAACACAGGCTAGTAGTAATGTAACAAATAACATGAATCATCCTGAAAATTTACACATGTCCATAAGTCCTAGAAACAGTCCAATAGGAATCCATTGTCCATTAGTTCATGCGCCAGGAATCTAATAATTCCTGTAAGCTCTGAAGTACTGCAAAAAGTCTCATCAACAATTTTTCATCTCAGGGAATCCAGTGATTCTTGCTGATTTTTCAGGAACTGAAAGCTGAAGATTTTAAAGTTCTTTTGACAGTCTCATTGTTAGCCATCTGATTCTTTCTTCATCTGTGGAAATATAAGCAGATCCTCTTCCCCAAGCACTTAACCTATCTAATTCTCTTCTATTTACCACTTTTGGGATTTCTCCTCATCATCTGGTAATTACATTGGAGCTGTTTGCATTGGATATTGTCTTGTTGTCTTAAAAGGCCTGTATTCTTCCCAACTGTAATCCTGATTGCTTTTCTGTGGGTTGATGACATCAGAGTTCTGAATTTCTAAAGTCTCTCTGGGTGTAACCTCAGCTGCTATCATGCCCCACCTGTCCTTTGATTGATACTTTGGAGCTGGGCCCTGCCTCTCATTCCTCTGGGTCAATATACATTTAGAGGCCCAATGAAAGCCTTGGTTACATTTTGGACATGGGGTTTTGGGTTTTCTCTCACCCTGTCTTCTCACTTTATCTCCATTTCTACATTGGGCTCTTAGATGTCCAATTTTTCCGCAATGAAAACATCGACGAGTTTCTCTAGAATTCCTCTGCCAAGAAGGACCTTGTCTTTCCATGTTCATCATAGTCTGGGCATAATAAGCATTTGGGCCCACTGTGGCACAGTGTCTTATGATTTCCTCTAAAGGAGAATCTTTGTCTAGCCCCCATATAATTCTTTTGCAAACCTCATTGGCATTTTCCTTAGCCAAATGTTTAGTCATTATTTCTGTTGCTGCATTGTCTCCAATGGTTCTTATTACAGCTGTTTGTAAACGTCCCACAAAATCTGCAAAAGGTTCATTGGGACCTTGCTCTATTTTTGTGAAAGCATTATTTCCATCTTTCTGTCCAGGGAGAGAATTCCAAGCTTTTATTGCAGCCTTAGAAATTTGCTCATACACTGTTATGGGATAATAAATCTGTTCTGAACTCTCTGCATACTGACCTTCACCAGCTAGTTGGTCAAAAGTGATTTGTACAACAGCTCCTTTTTGCCTATTGCGTCCCAAATTAAAAGGAGTGTATTTTCTCTCTTTTTGACCTGAGGAGTTGAGCTCTTCAATCACAGGATATGCATTTATAAAATCAGATATATCTTCTCCTTCATTTTTTGCTTTAATTAATGCTTTTTCTAATCTTGTCAAATTCTGCTTTACAGGAGAAGCTGACTGTGTTTCTGTCTCTCTCCCTCCCCCTTGTTCTACCCATGAAGGGTTAATTGCGGGGGGAGGGTCATGAGATGTGGAATCACCTAATTCCTCCTTCTGTGAAGTATCATACTCAGAATTGTAATTAACTCCATTCTCATCTGATTTGTCCTCCTTTTCACCTAGTAAAGTTGGCACTTCCTCCTGTACTTTCCTTTTCATCATTCTATCACTTAAATAACTTCTTATAGCCAATTGTATTACATTATATGTATTAATTATTGAGTTAGGCCCATTTTTATCATAGAATTGACAAAGATCCTCTCCAACCAATTTCCATTCATTTAGATCTAATTCCTTATCAAGAGAGAAACAAGGACATATGTCCTTTACAGTTTGTAAAAGTTCAGTGATTTGCTGTAAACTTATAATTAAACCTTGGCTTTCCATAACTTTGACAATGCTCTCTAAACATTTCCCTTGAACAGAAACAGGCTGTTTTCTAAATATCTGTCCCATCTTAGCTGAAATTCTACTTTAACTCTTCTAACAAAATTTCTTTGTTGCACTCACCCTAATTTCTGGGTTGAAGTCTTTTCCACTGGATCAGGATCAGAGTCTTTTCCACTTGAATCAGGATTGGAGCTTTTCCACTGAAATCCACTGAGGGGTCTGTTTGTCCCACGTTCAGGGCGCCAAAGTGTGGTGAGCTTTTTCTTCTCAAAAAGCAGCCAGGTGATAAGAGTTCAGATCTTTTATTATCCCAATATAGGCCGGTTAGCTTAGAGGCCTATCTCTCTGCTTGGTTCCAAGAGCTCTCTCCGAATGTCACCAAATCCAAAGGTCTGGTCCTTCAGCCTCTGCCTCTGTTTTCTTCAGCCTCCAGCCAGCTCCAACTCTTCATGTCATTCCGCTGAAATCTCGACTTGTAGCGTCTTCACTCTCTCAAGAACACTTCTGCCACCAGCCAGCCAAGTGGAAAATATTCTGCCTTGCCTCGGAGAGAGGGCTTCTGGCGTAACTCTACTGAAATCTGACCGAGAGCTTCTGTCTGTTTCTTTTATCCAAGAGGGAGGAATTGTGGGATACAAGAGAGAGGGATTATGGGTTTTCTCCCATAGTGCTCTCTGGCCCAACGAGCTTCAAGGGAGGTGTGAACTCATTGAACTTAGTTCTACTTAGTACCTTGTTTCAGGTTCTGCCCAAAACATCTTCTTGTAAGATTAGATCAACTCTAATTAGTTAGCAGTTAGTAAGGATTCCAACAGTTTAGCTTCTCTGTTCTTAAGGAAAGTTTTTGTACTGTAAGCACCGTAGGGTATACTTCATATCTTAAATATTGAAAAAGAGTATGTCTTTGAATATTTTTCTGGAGCTATATGCAATTTGTAGTTCCTTAGTGTTTCTGTGGTCTTTTGTAGACATGCTTCTAACATTTGTTCCTCAGGTGCATATCCCAATATATCATCCATATAATGTATTAACATTACTTTTGGAAATGCTTTTCTTACTGGAGTAAGAGTAGCAACAACATGCATTTGGCACATAGAAGGGCTCTTTATCATTCCCTGTGGTAAAAACTGCCCATTCATATTTTTTACAAGGCTCAGCTAAGTTAATGCTGGGCACTGAACATGTAAATCTTTTCACAGCCTCCTTATCTAGAGGGATAGAATAGAAACAATCCTTAATGTCTACAACCCAAAGAGGCTATTCTCTAGGCAATTGAGTAGGAGATAAAAGTCCAGGCTGATGATGTAGCCCCATAAAAAGCACAAGCCTTTTTCAGATCTTTGATAATTTCTAGATTAAAAGGAGTGTACCTTCTCCTTTCTTGACCTTAAGAGTTAAGTTGTTCAATCATGGGATACATTTCTATTCTCAAACCATCTGTATTCAGCCCTTCCTCTTTGGCTTTAAGAGTGCCTTTTGCAATCTAATCATAGGAGGGGGTGATTGCCAGGGAAAGGTGCTGGTGATGTCACTATCCTTTCCACTATCCCTCCTCCCTCCACTCAGGCAGGTGAAGTTGATGGGGGAGAGTTAAGAGCCTGCTCGGGTGTAGGCAGACTTGAAGCTGGGTTCTGATAGTGACAATCACCATGCCTTTCAAGTTCCCTTAACTCCTCATGTCCTCCTGCGATATTTCCATTAATCTCTCCAGTCTCTTCTTCTTTCTCCTCACACTTCCTCATCTGGCTGTTCTTAAAACTTTTCTTTTTCCCCCTGAATTTGTGGGATTCTTTAAGGCCAATTATATTATGTTGTATATATAGAATGTTTCCTTAGAAATCAAATCAGGATATTTATCATTGTAATATTCACATAGTTGATCTACTAGTTTCCATTTGTCTGCCTCTATTTCTTCTTTCTTGAAGAACCAAATGGATGTGCATTCTAATGTATCTAAGAGTCTATCAATCTGCTCCCAAGTTATAAGAAGACCTTGTCCCTTTATTAGTCTGAGTATGCTTACTGTAGACCTCCCTTGGGGTGGGGGAGAATCTTTTCCTAATATTTTTCCCATTTCAACTAGAAAACAAAAGTTATTAGTGTAGCTCTTAACAAAGCTGTTTGTCTATTAAAATACTCACCCTATTTCCTAGTCACGGGGACTTCTTCAATGAAATTAGGCTCCTTGGATCACACATAGCTGAAATTCCAAAAGGTATGGTTAAATCAGACTTAAGGCTAATTACCTATTTGATGTGACAAAATGACTCTATTAGCATATGTTTAGATAAATGGTTCTCATAGTTGGTGCATCCTGAATGTTTGGTGTTAAGATAATCTTAGGCAAGGATTAGAGGGCAGGGTGAGAGAGGCAAAGTGACTTGGTGGCAGGACAACGAGGAGAGAGGCTGGAGATTCTGAACTCCAGAATCCAGGATACATCTTTGGCAGGCATCGTGGCAGCTTGCCTACATCCTTCACTTCTCCCTCTAAAGACCAAGGATTTTAATTCATCTTGTCTCTGGCTGATCCTGAAGCCCTCCAAGAAGCTAGCCTGTACTTTACAACTATGATCGGTTGTCTGATTCAACCATACCTTTTTGGAGTTTCAGCCCTCTACAATGAAATAAAAGAAATATACATTAAGGGGTGGGAAAAGGACTCTACTGGGAGAAGAGAAAAGGGAAGGTACAATGGGACAAATCAGATCACATGAAGAGACATAAAAGATCTATTACAATAGAGGTAAGGAAAGGAGGACAATGAACATTATCTGAAGCTTGATGAGGATCAGTTTTGGTTCCAAGGGAGAATGGCTTAATTATTCAGGTAAGTATAGAAATTTATCTTATGTTTAGAAAAAATTAGGAGGGGAAAGGTTGATTAAAAAAGAGGGTATGGATAGAAGAAATGCTAGGAGAAAAGGGTAAGAGAAGAGAGGAGGAGTGTTAGAGGAGGCATGTAGAGATTGGGATGGATAAGGAGAAACAGGATGGAAAGAAAGGAAAAGAAGTATATACAGGAGAGAAAACAAGATCGAGTGAGAAACAGAGCTAATAATCATTATATTCATAGCAAGCGAATGGGAATGGAATGATTTTTTCTATAAAACAGAAGCAAATTGTTAATTGGATTAAAAAAAAAACAGAATCCTACAATTAGCTATTTACAGAAACACATTTGAAACAGAGATACATACAAAGTAAGGACAAAAGTCTGAAGCAAAATTAATTATGCTTTTGTTGAAGCAAAAAAATAAGCAGGATTAGCAATTCTTATATCAGATAAAGCAAAATTACAAGTTGATATAATTAAAAGAGATAAGTAAGGACAGTACATTTTGATAAAGTATATCATAAACAATGAAGTGTTAATCATGTTAAATATGTTTGTGCCAAGTGGTAGAATAGCCAAATTCCTAGAGAAGAATTTGTAAACCAGTTACAGGCAAAAATAGCAAAACTATAAGGGATCTCAACTTTCCCCTTTCAGTATTAGACAAATCTAACCATAAAATAACCAAGAAAGGAACTAAGGAGGTTAATAGAATCCTAAAAAAATTGTATATGGCAGACCTCTAGAGAAAATTGAATAAGGAAAAAAAAAAAGAAACATACCATTTTCTCAGCAGTATATGGCACCTAAAAAAAATGACCACATATTAGGACATAAAAATTTCACAGGGTGTAAAAACCTCACAATCAAATGCAGAAAATTTGAAATAGCCAATGCTTCATTTTCAGGCCACAGTGCAATAAAAAGTCTATTGAAATAAATACCAAATGGAGATTAAATAATTTAATTCTAAATAATGAATGGGTCAAACAAGAAATCACAGAAATCATCCATAATTTCATCCAAGAGAATGACAATAATGAAAGAACATAGTAAAGCCTATGGGATGAAGCCAAAGCAGTTCTTAGGGGAAATGTTATGTTTCTAAATAGTTACATGAATAAAATAGAGAAAGAGGAGATAAATGAACTAAGTATGCAACTAAAAAATTAGAGAAAGAACAAATTAAAAACCTCCAATTAAATATCAAATTAGAAATTCTGAAATACAAATGAGAAATTAATAAAACTGATTAATGAGTTGCAGGTGGGTATTAAAGGAGTCACTGGTATAATGAAAGATCAGAATAAAAAGTGCATCCAGCCTTAGTGGATTTAAAAAGGGAAATGGGAGATCAAAAAGGGATTATATTAGTATAGCCCCTTCAGTGTTAAAGAACTATTCCATGTATAATAAGATCAATATATTTTAGATGTAGTGAGATTTACAAAATCCTTACAGTAGTGAAGCAAGAGGTGGTTTTGATGAAGAGGCTCCAGAATCAACATAATAGTGATTGAATTGGTCTCCAGAGCATGATTCTAAACCACCAAATCACAGTGAAGACATTTCTGATTTAATTTCAATAATTGACAACAGCTAGGTTCCACAAAGAGTTGAATCAAGACCCAATTACTCTCACATCATTTTGAAAGATTTGTGCACTTCATATCATATAGATATATGTCATGACCACGTATTTAAAATCAGCCGGAGTCAGGAATTCAGGTTAAGGGAAAAATCTTCAATCTTTATTCTTTTTGAGGTTAAGGGAGATTGTGATAGCAATATGGACAGCTGCAACAGGAAGCCAGCTAGCAGAGGGGGATTGGAAGTGAAGGGTGGTCGTGATAGCAAAGTGAGCAGCTGTGACAAGACGCCAGCCAGCCGTCTCTCTTTCAGCTTCCCTTTCCACTCCCCTGCCTTCACCCACCAAAATCGTCATTTCCTATATAACACATCAGGACTTGCACAAAGAGTGGGCGGGGGACATTCTTTCTCCAAGAATATATATTAATTAGAGTATGGTGCAATTACTATTTAGCCTCATGTGCTTGGGACCTCAGTGCATCAACTCGAGCCTCAGCCTATTACAGATATATTCATCTATTAACAGGTAGATGACTAAGTCAAATATTCATTTACCTGATTGTTCAAAATATAATGACTACATAATTTTATATTGAAAATAAGAAGCTCTTGGAACAAAAGGTTTGGCAATTGTCAATGCTGTAAAATTATCCATACATATAACTTGTAAATAAAAAGCTATTAAAAATTTTAAAATAAGAAAATAAGAAGCTCAGAGCAGTTATGTAGCACAGTGGATAGATAGAACCCCAACTCTGAAGTCAGAAGGACTAGAGTTCAAATCTGGTCTCAGTCATTTAACACTTCCTAGCTATGTGACCGTAGGCAAGTCATTTAACCCCAATTGCCTCAGGAAAAAAGAAAAAGAAAAAAAGAAAGAAAATAACAAACTCTTATATACTTGCATTGTGCTCATATCTTCCACTCACCACTTGGTCTAATTATAGAAGTTTTCTATAAAAGTAAAAAGCAGGTTTCTGATTATAACAGCATCAAACTAATCCTTCAAGATTAAGCCTAAAGTTATATATGTGTCAAGATCCTTAGCTCTGTTTGACTCCTGCTGAGAGCCACAGTTTACAATGAATGATGGGATACCAATGCCATCTCAGTCAGACTCAGGTGGGAAACCCAAGAACACAATTGGGAAAATGAATTAGAATGATCCAACATTAAGCAAAGTCAAAGGAATCACATAACTTTCAATCAGATTTACAATTTTAACAAAAACATACGAAAATATAAAAGTGTATTAAAAATAAATACATAAATTAATTAATTATAAATAAAAATTGCTTTAGCAAAACAAACAAACAAACAACAAAAGCAACAAAATCCCTCAGTTATCTCACATCATCACTTACTATCATCAGGCTGCTTGATATTGATCTTTGTCAATATACACCTTCAAGTTAAAGCCTGTCCAACAAGGAAAAATTATTCACTTACTCTAATAACTTCTATCTGGGAGTCGTATGATGCCTGTTTAGATCTTGGAAATCAAGTTTTTCAAATTCTACAAAAGGCAATCTAACTACAAGTACTATTTAGCCTATTATGCTGGTGCTCAACAAATTTTCTCATGAGAATAGGGGCTCAATGCAAAGTTCCCAAATGGAGTGGCCTCTGTCCAGAGGAATAAATGGACACAGGAGCCTAAGGGTACTATTCCTGTCAATCCTTCTCAAGTGGTTGTAGGACACCAAAATTTTCCCTTAAGCCACTCCTATCTTCATATATAGCTTCCTATGGGGAAGAGAAAAAGCACAATGTTCCCATATGAAATATCCCCCATATACAGAGAATTTGCTGATTGGGACAAAGGGGCCCTAAATAAGTGGGAAAAGGGGCCCCAAACTTCCCCCCAGAACATCTGACTAGCTATTGAAAACCAGCTATTGAAGTGAGCTTACCTTGAATTGGATAGGTTCAGAATTAAAAACTTAAGTTTTATATTAGGTGCCAGAAAAATTGGAATACCAGGACATGGATTGCAGTGTTATCTCTAAAAGAATACAGGGTGAAACCATCTTCATATCAAGCAAGGATGTTTATTTGGGTAGTTTTAGGGAGTAAAGGGTGATGTACCTTGTGTGGCTTCTTCTTAAGGGAGAGGCACAACCCCGAGTCAGGCAAGGCATAACATAAAGAAGGGAAAGTAAGAAAAAAAAAATCAGGAGAATTGGAATAAGGTCCATGAGAGAGGGTAACAGTTTTATTGAAGCATAGAAATGCATGGGAAAAGGGGGAAAAAAGGATCCTTTTCTTTAAAGAAGTTTAAGAGAGAATTTTTATGGCCAGTATTTCTGATAAAGGGCTAATTTTTAAAGTATATAAAGAATTATGTCTAATTCATAAGAATGCAAGTCATTCCCCAATTGATAAATGGTCAAACTGTATGAAAAGCCAGTTTTCAGATGAAGACATTAAAGCTGTATAGTCATATGAATAAATGCTCTAAACCACTGTTGATTAAAGAAATACAAATTAAAACAACTCTGAGGTACCACCTCATACCTCTAAGCTTGGCTAAGATGTTGGAAAAGATAATGATAAATGTTGGAGGGGATGTAGGAAAACTGGGACCCTAATGTATCGTTGATAAAGTGGTGAAGTCATCCAATCATTCTGGAGAGTAATTTGGAACTATACCCAATCAGCTATAAAACTGAACATACCCTTTGATCCAGCAGTGCCACTACTGGATCTGTATTCCAAAAAGATCATGAAAGAGGGACAAGGACTCACAAATGCAAAAAAGGTTTATAGCAGTTTTTCTTTGTGGTAAAAAAAGAATTGAAAAATGAGTAGATGCCCATCAACTGGGGGAATGGCTAAGTAATTTATGGCATATGGAAGTAATGAAATATTATTGCTCTATAAAAATGATGAACAATGAGGTCTGAAAGAGAGAAAAAATGACAGAATTATTGGAGCTAGGGCTGCAGCTAAGATTCTATCAATATGATTTTGGAAATGATTGGATTTGAAAAGTGTACAAGAGAGCAAAAATCAAATTTTTCCCCAATTATTCAGATGCAATATATTGTTTATATTTTCACTTAATTATGATAAAGCATGTTTAATATTTAGTGATCCATAAAGTTTTAAAATATTAATTGAAGGAAATTTCATTTTGATAAACTTTTTTTTAAAAATAAAGCCATGTGGGTAATTGGGGGAAAATGCTGTTACCCAGATTTCACAATACAAAAGATCTTGGTTACTTCAGAAAAAACTGGTAGTTAGGCAACTTAGTTGATGTTCTAGGAATCAAAACTCTACTTTTGCATCCAGCTTGTGGTAATTGGCTTTCCTCATGCACCTAAAGTACTCACTGTGAGATAACCCACAGCTAGAGGAAAACCTATTGATTTACTATTAGAGCAGTTTTAGCATGGCCACATTTGTCCCTGGAAACAAATTGTCACTTTTTTTTTCCCTAAGTGACTACATCCTACAACAAAGAAAAGAAAACAATAAATCTTTTAAAACACTCATCATGGAATTAGTCAAGTTAGCAGAGAAAAGGCAGGGAATCACTAAATTTGACTAATAAATTCCTTCAAAAGCCTTTGAATAATTACTCTAAATAAACTCTGATGCATCAAAACCCACAGAAAGATAATGTGAGGCAATTTTCCAGCTGCAGAAAATTTACAAAGTCAGCAAGAAAGATTTTTTTTGTGCCAGGACAAGAGGGGAATATAGCACACAACAATCTGTACCCACATAGCCTCAGACCCAAAAAATCAAAAAAAATTCTTGGGGCCCCCGAATCAGTGATAATAGTAACTGTTTACAGACTTCATAACCCACAGAAATCAAAGATGATTTGAAAGATTGGCAGGAAAGATTTGTCCCACTATGGTGAAAGGAGTTCACATTTCAGCAAGTCAGCAGACAGTATAATGCCATCAAACTAAGGGCAGTCCTTGGGAGCCACTGAATCAACAGCAGCAATGTTGCTTCTGGGAGGATTCAAGCCACAGTTGAAAAGGGGTCAAAGAACTGTTCAGAAGCTAGCACTGAGTCAGGACTCTTATCAGTTTAGCCTATACTCAAATACTGAATGTATTTTTGGGTGGCACAGAGAAGCAGGGGCACACTGGACCTTAAAGCCACTGTGGAATCCTCCTAATGGTACAGGGATCCTCTTCACAATTCCAGAACAGAAAATAATACTTGTGGTCTCTCAAAGACAATAGTAAAGACAAGCAGAATGTTAAAAAAAAAAATCTACTATTAGATCATGCAACCTTGGAATAACTAAAGACTATGGGTCCCTAAAAGTATCCCTGAAAACACATGCACAACATTCCTGAATTCTGGGATGTTACATCCTCTACTCTAGAAATAGAGCCCTCTTTTAACAGAGCTAAATGTCAAGAAATAGATTGTAAAATGAGCAAATAACAGAAATAAAATTCTTATTATATAAAGTTAGTATGGTGACAAGGAAGATCAAAACACACACTCAGAAGACTATAACAAAGTCAAAACTCCTCCAGCTAAACACTCCCAGAAAATAAGAATTGGTCTCAAGCCACAGAAGAACTCAAAAGCAATTTTGATAATCAAGTAAGAAAAGAAAATGTGGTGAGCTTTTTCTTCTTAAAACGCAGCCAGGTGATAAAAGTTCAGATTTTTTATTATTTCCAATATAGCCCGGTTAGCTTACAGGCCTATCTCTCTGCTTGGTTCCAAGAGCTCTCTCCAAATGTCTTTAAATCCAAAGGTCTGGTCCTTCAGCCTCTGCCTCTGCTTTTCTTCAGCCTCCAGCCAGCTCCAGCTCTTCATGTCATTCCGCTGAAATCTCTACTTGTAGCGTCTTCACTCTCTAGCACTCTCCGACTGGCCCATTGGCCTATTTATGCTCCTTCCAGAGAGAGGGATTATGGGTAGTTCTACTTAGTACCTTGTTTCAGGTTCTGCCCAAAACATCTTCTTGTAAGATTAGATCAACTCTAATTACTTAGCAATTAGTAAGGATTCCAACATCTCCCCCTTTCTTTTGTTTTAAAACATAGGGGGTTTCTGAGGGGGTACACATAAATCCATCAATATGGGCCAGAACTTTGTAACAGATATACATGGTATACATAAATCCATCAATATGGGAGGCATTATACATAATTTACATGAGCACATAGCAATATAACACAGGCTAGTGGTAATGTAACAAATAACATGAATCAACATGAAAATTTAACTACTGCAAAAGTCTCATAACAACATAAATCGACCTGAAAATTTACAAATGTCCATAAGTTAGCCATCTGATTCCTTTTCCACCTGTGGAAATATAAGCAGATCCTCTTCCCCAAGCAGTTAACCTATCTAATTCTCTTCTATTTACCACTTTTGGGATTTCTTCTCATCATCTGGTAATTACATTGGAGCTGTTTGCATTGGATATTGTCTTGTTGTCTTAAAAGGCCTGTATTCTTCCCAACTGTAATCCTGATTGCTTTTCTGTTGGTTGATGACATCAGAGTTCTGAATTTCTAAAGTCTCTCTGGGTGTGACCTCAGCTGCTATCATGCCCCACCTGTCCTTTGATTGATACTTTAGAGCTGGGCCCTTCCTCTCATTCCTCTGGATCAATATACATTTAGAGGCCCAGTGAAAGCCTCGGTTACATTTTGGACATGGGGTTTTGGGTTTTCTCTCACCCTGTCTTCTCATTGTATCTCTGTATCTACATTGGGCTCTTAGATGTCCAATTTTTCCGCATTGAAAACATCGACGAGTTTCTCTAGAATTCCTCTGCCAAGAAGGACCTTGTCTTTCCATGTTCATCATAGTCTGGGCATAATAAGCATTTGTGCCCACTGTGGCACAGTGTCTTATAATTTCCTCTAAAGGAGCATCTTTGTCTAGCCCCCATATAATTCTCTTGCAAATCTCATTGGCATTTTCTTTAGCCAGATGTCTGGTCATTATTTCTGTTGCTGCATTATCTCCAATGGTTTTTATTACAGCTATTTGTAAACGTCCCACAAAATCTGCAAAAGGTTCGTTGGGACCTTGCTCTATTTTTGTGAAAGCATTATTTCCATCTTTCTGTCCAGGGAGAGAATTCCAAGCTTTTATTGCAGCCTTAGAAATTTGATCATACACTGTTATGGGATAATAAATCTGTTCTGAACTCTCTGCATACTGACCTTCTCCAGCTAGTTGGTCAAAAGTGATTTGTACAACAGCTCCTGTTTGCCTATTGCGTTGGGCTTGAATCCTACATAATTCATGAAACTCCGAAAGCCACAATAAATTTTGTCCCGGTTCTAGACAAGTTTTCACTATGGATTTCCAGTCATTCGGGGTTAGGATTTCATAAGACAAATTATCCAGTAACATCTTCACATAAGATGATGTAGCCCCATAAAGAGTGCAACCCTTTTTCAAATCTTTAACTTTTTCCAAATTAAAAGGAGTGTATTTTCTCTCTTTTTGACCTGAAGAGTCAATCTTTTCAATCACAGGATATGCATTTATAAAATCAGATATATCTTCTTCTTCATTTTTTGCTTTAATTAATGCTTTTTCTAATCTTGTCAAATTCTGCTTTATAGGAGAAGCTGACTGTGTTTCTGCCTCTCTCCCTCCCCCTCGTTCCACCCATGAAGGGTTAATTGCGGGGGGAGGGTCATGAGATGTGGAATCACCTAATTCCTCCTGCTGTGAAGTATCATACTCAGAATTGTAATTAACTCCATTCTCATCTGATTCATCCTCCTTTTCACCTAGTAAAGTTGGCACTTCCTCCTGTACTTTCCTTTTCATCATTCTATCACTTAAATAACTTCTTATAGCCAATTGTATTACATTATATGTATTAATTATTGAGTTAGGCCCATTTTTATCATAGAATTGACAAAGATCCTCTCCAACCAATTTCCATTCATTTAGATCTAATTCCTTTTCAAGAGAGAAACAAGGACATATGTCCTTTACAGTTTGTAAAAATTCAGTGATTTGCTGTAAACTTATAATTAAACCTTGGCTTTCCATAACTTTGACAATGCTCTCTAAACATTTTCCTTGAACAGAAACAGAAGGCTGTTTTCTAAATATCTGTCCCATCTTAGATGAAATTCTACTTTAACTCTTTTAGCAAAATTTCTTTATTGCACTCACCCTAATTTCTGGGTTGAAGAGTCTTTTCCACTGGATCAGGATCAGAGGCTTTTCCACTTGAATCAGGATCGGAGCTTTTCCACTTGAATCAGGATCGGAGCTTTTCCACTGAAATCCACTGAGGGGTCTGTTTGCCCCACGTTGGGCGCCAAAATGTGGTGAGCTTTTTCTTCTTAAAACGCAGCCAGGTGATAAAAGTTCAGATTTTTTATTATTTCCAATATAGCCCGGTTAGCTTACAGGCCTATCTCTCTGCTTGGTTCCAAGAGCTCTCTCCAAATGTCTTTAAATCCAAAGGTCTGGTCCTTCAGCCTCTGCCTCTGCTTTTCTTCAGCCTCCAGCCAGCTCCAGCTCTTCATGTCATTCCGCTGAAATCTCTACTTGTAGCGTCTTCACTCTCTAGCACTCTCCGACTGGCCCATTGGCCTATTTATGCTCCTTCCAGAGAGAGGGATTATGGGTAGTTCTACTTAGTACCTTGTTTCAGGTTCTGCCCAAAACATCTTCTTGTAAGATTAGATCAACTCTAATTACTTAGCAATTAGTAAGGATTCCAACAAGAAAAGGAAAAATAGGAAAGAGAAATGAGAATGATGCGGCATTAAAAAGCAAAATTTTTCAAATGGGAAAGAGGTATGAAAGCTCACTGAAAAAAATTGCTTAAAAATTGTAATTGAGCAAATGAAAGCTAATGATTTATCAGGAAGCAATCAAGAAATAATAAAAACAAAACACAAGACTAAAAATAATTTAAAAATGTAAAATATCTCATTGGAAAATTAATAGACATGGAAAGTAGATCCCAGAGAGATGGTTTAAAAACTATCATGAGCTACATGAAAGGCATGATCAAAAAAGGACTAAATGTTATCTTTTTTTAAAATTTTATTTTATTTAATAATAACTTTATATTGACAGAATCCATGTAAGGGTAATTTTTTTTACCCTGCACTCCCTTCTGTTTCGATTTTTCACCTCCCTCCCTCCACCCCCTCCCCTAGATGGCAAGCAGTCCTATATATGTTAGATATGTTGTAGTATGTCCTAGATACAATATATGTTTGCAGAACCAAACAGTTCTCTTGTTGCACAGGGAGAATTGGATTCAGAAGGTAAAAATAACTCGGGAAGAAAATCAAAAATGCAAATAGTTCATATTCTTTTCCCAGTGTTCTTTCTTTGGGTGTAACTGCTTCTGTCCATCATTTATCCATTGAAACTCAGTTAGGTCTTTTTGTCAAAGAAATCCACTTCCATCAGAATACATCCTCATACAATATCGTTGTTGAAGTGTATAATGATCTCCTGATTCTGCTCATTTCACTCATTGCACTTCAGAATGGTTGGATTTGTTCACAACTCCACCAACAATGCATCAGTGTCCCAGTTTTCCCTCATCCCCTCCAACATTCATCATTATTTTTTCCGTCATCCTAGCCAATCTGACAGGTGTGTAGTGGTATGTCAGAGAAGTCTTAATTTGCATTTCTCTGATTAATAATGATTTGGAGCATTTTTTTCATATGGCTAGAAATGGTTTCAATTTTTTCATCTGAGAATTGTCTGTTCATATCCTTTGATCATTTATCAGTTAGAGAATGATTTGATTTATTATAAATTAGAGTCAATTCTCTATATATTTTGGAAATGAGGCCTTTATCAGAAACTTTACCTGTAAAAATGTTTTCCCAATTTGTTGTTTCTTCTAATTTTATTTGTATTAGTTTTGTTTGTATAAAGGTTTTTTAATTTGATGCAATCAAAACTTTCTATTTTGTGACCCATAATGATCTCTAGTTCTTCTTTGGTCAGAAATTCCTTCTTCCTCTACAAGTCTATCCTATGTTCTTCTAATTTTTTATGATCTTATTCTTTTTTTTTAATAACTTTTTATTGATAGAACACATGCTAGGGTAATTTTTTACAGCATTATCCCTTGCATTCACTTCTGTTCCAATTTTTCCCCTCCCTCCCTCCACCCCTTCCCCCAGATGGCAAGCAGTCCTTTACATGTTGAATGGGTTACAGTATATCCTAGATACAATATATGTGTGCAGAACCGAACAGTTTTCTTGTTGCACAAGGAGAATTGGATTCAGAAGGTATAAATAACCCGGGAAGAAAAACAAAAATGCAAGCAGTTTATATTCATTTCCCAGTGTTCTTTCTCTGGGTGTAGCTGCTTCTGTCCATCTTTGATCAATTAAAGCTCACTTTATGGAAGAGATATGATCTCATTCTTTATGCCTAAATCAAGAACAATGCTTTAAGAAGATCAATCTGGCTTTGGCATAAAGTTAGCATAGATAACAAAGTTGGGGGAATTATTTAAGATAGTATTATAGTTGTCTTAATGAAAGAAAATAAAGATCTGGTTTATAGGTATAGCAGCAATCATGGAAAGAAGGAAATGATTACAAGAAATCTTGTAGAGGCAAATAGTATAATAGGATCTGGTTACTTCCTAGATGGGAGAAAAATTGTGAGTGGAAATCAAACTTTTTTATTCTAGAAAATTGGGAAAATAATGATTATTTTATAAATAGGCAATCAAAGGAGAGGGTTCAATTTAAGAGTTGGGAATAATAAAAGATTTGATTCTATGCACCACAAATTCAAGATATTTCAATAGTTCATGTAAATAAAGTTGTCTATTACAAATTGTCAGGAGAATGGTGATAATGCAATCACAAAGGCAAAAAGTTGAAAGGGATATAGAGAATAAGAGGTGACATGAGACAAGAGGAATAAAAAAAGTAAAGGAAATAGAGAAAAGGAAGATCATGAGGCATAGCAATAAAGCCAGTTGCTCTTTTTTAATTTTTTTTAATATTTTATTTTATTTTATAATAACTTTATATTGACAGAATCCATGCCAGGGTAATTTTTTTTTTACAACATTATCCCTTGGACTCGTTTCTGTTCCGATTTTTCCCCTCCCTCCCTCCACCCCCTCCCCTAGATGGCAAGCAGTCCTATATATGTTAAATATGTTGCAGTATATCCTAGATACAATATATGTTTGCAGAACCGAGCAGTTCTCTTGTTGCACAGGGAGAATTGGATTCAGAAGGTAAAAAACAACTCGGAAAGAAAAACAAAAATGCAAATAGTTCACATTCGTTTCCCAGTGTTCTTTCTTTGAGTGTAGCTGCTTCTGTCCATTATTTATCAATTGAAATTGAGTCTTTGTCACAGAAATCCACTTTCATCAGAATACATCCTCATACAATATCGATGTCGAAGTGTAAAGTGATCTCCTGGTTCTGCTCATTTCACTTAGCATCAGTTCATGTAAGTCTCTCCAAGCCTCTCTGTATTCATCCTGCTGGTTATTCCTTACAGAACAATAATATTCCATAACATTCATATACCACAATTTATCCAGCCATTCTCCCATTGATGGGCATTCATTCAATTTCCAGTTTCTAGCCACTACAAACAGGGCTGCCACAAACATTTTAGCACATACAGGTCCCTTTCCCTTCTTTAGTATTTCTTTGGGATATAAGCCCAATAGAAACACTGCTGGATCAAAGGGTATGCACAATTTGGTAACTTTTTGGGCGTAATTCCAGATTGCTCTCCAGAATGGTTGGATTCGTTCACAGTTCCACCAACAATGCATCAGTGTCCCAGTTTTCCCACATCCCCTCCAACATTCATCATTATTTTTTCCTGTCATCTTAGCCAATCTGACAGGTGTGTAGTGGTATCTCAGAGTTGTCTTAATTTGCATTTCTCTGATCTGTACCCTAGATTTCCCTGCCTTCCTGGACTTTACACCTTAGGAACCACTTCATCTTGAAAGACCACTTCAATCTTAAAATTCATATTTCATAAATACTGATCTTCTGGTTCCTCTTTAGTATTGTTCCTCCCAGAACTTCTATCTGATGAATAAGAATAAAGGAATAAGGAATTTCTGCATTTCTAATGCAACTAAACTCTGGAATTCTCCATTATGATGCTGTAGGGTACTTTTTCTTCTTACCCCCTCCTTTTAACTTCTTCATAATATAGACAGTGGAACACTAAATAAAGTGCCCGACTTGAAGTGAAGAAGATTTACCTTGTTCAAATTTGGTGTCAGGCATTTACTTTGTGATCTTGGGCAAATCACTTTACCCTATTTTTCTTAATGTCTTCATCTGTCAAAGAAACTGGAGGAAAAAAAATAACAAAGCACACCATTTTGCCAAGAAAACCCCAAAAGGGATCAACAAAAATCATTGAACGATAAAATAGATATGTTTTCTTTTCATATTACAATGCAAACTTCTTAGAGGAAGGGTGCTTAATAAATGCTTAACTGAGTGATAGTCTGAGCATTGGAGAAAGTTGTCATCAGAGGTATAAGAGGAAGACCCTGAGAAGTTTAATTAAATTTAAGGCAATAAAGAAGAAAAGTTCTCTAGAAAGAAATAGATTCTCTCTTTTATACTTTTATGAACATTAATCAGCAATAGAAAAGTAATTCAGAACAAACTTGGTTGTATGTTCTCCTATTTCTCTGCTTTCTTGAGGGACATAAGTCAGATGTTTTCCAAAGAATAACAATTAACTTTTTTCTCTTTTTCTTATTTTCCTCTATTTTTGAGACAATGGCTAGTGCAGACAACATGTAAGAGACAAATAATGGTTAGAAGTAAGAACAAAAACTTCACTTTTGGCAAGAGTGATTCTGTTTGAGAATAGCATAGCCAGCTTGGACTGCTTTTGGCTGAACATATTCATTTTATAGATAATGAAACTAGAGTTTGGAGAAACAACAGGATTGTTCTTTCCTTTTAAAATTCTAAAGAAAATGTTGACAATTGTTGCTGCTGAATATTTTGAGATATTATTGGACAGTGATTAGAACTTCTTCAAAGTGGTCAATTTCTGGATGATGTAAAATTGGCTTCAGTTGAAAAGATTTCCTTCAGTAGTTAAAAAAATATAAAAGGAGCCTCTGATGGAAATTTTACTCCATTAAGGAAGAAGCCTGGAAGTAGAATGAAATTGAAGCCTGCTGGTAATGGGCAGAGATATGGCAGGGGAAGAGCTTTGTTTATCTTCCAAGTTTCTGGGACAGAGGTTAAAGATAATAAGGCCCCAGGAAGAGGAATGAACTGTTTAGTTCTCCTTATCCAGGAAGTGGTTTTTATTAATGCTATCAGTGATAGCTCAGATATAATCTTGCTGATAATCTCATCTAAGAAAAGGAGGCACCAGAGGGGACCAGAAAAAGGCTGAGAAGGTCATTCATCCTTTCTCCAAGATTGGCCTGCAAAGTTTGGTGAGGAATGTCTCATCTCTGAAAGGAAAAAATGAATTTCACACTTATCTGTAGCATCTATCTTTTTCACCACTTCACCAGAGTTTGTCTTTTATATTTTAAAGAGTATGTTCCTCACCACCACCACTCCCAACCATCTGTGTCTTATGTTAAAAATCATATTGGTACAGAAGGAAGAGAATTGAACTTGGAGTCGAAAGATCTAAACTTCAACCTCAACTTTGTCACTTACTATTTTTTTAGACCTATGGAAAGTCACTTAATTTCTCTCAGACCCTCCCCTAACCTACAATATAAGTTGGATTAGATGATGTCTAAGTACTTCTTGCTCTTAAATCTATGATAGTATGATCCTGGAATAGTGGTGATCCAAATTGATGCAGCAGCTATTTTGCTAAATCCTTATTGAATAGTTGATCTATACCTATTTCGTAATCATCCTCATCCTTTCACAGCTTGCCTCTGACAATGTCTTATTTTTCAGACTCATCTTAACTAGAAGCCCTAATATAATTGTTCCTTCATGAGAATACTACCAACCACCAGGAGGTACATTTTCCAACATCTTTTTTTTTTTAAGTAGAAAAAAATTACTTCTTTTCCATATAGTATTTATTCAAACATCTATTTAGGTACTTACTATATGTCAAGTTTTGGACTAAGTCCTTGAAATTTAAAAGCATAAATGAAACAGTCCCTTATATTTGAAGAAATTTATATTTTATTGGGGAAGGGAACCGTATATCTGTGTAAAAATAAATTCAAAATATTTACAAAGGGAAATAAAGTAATTTCTGGAGTGAGAGCATAAAAGAAAATCTGTATCAAAAAGAAATCTGGAGTGACTTCTGCAAAAAGTATAATTGAATTGAGTTTTGGAATACAGATTCTGTTTAGTGGAATGAGTCAAAGTATACTAGAGACATGGTATACAGTCTATGGAAAAGCAAAAAAAAAACAAAAAAGAAGAGGAAGATACTATTATTTTCAGAAAACAGCAGATATTTCAGTTTGACTAAACTGAGAATCTGTGAAATAAGAAATATGTGTGAGAAGGCTAAAAGATAATTTGCTATGACTTATTTTGAAAAAAGATTGTTGTTATGGGCCAGAACTTGAAACAAGGTGCTAAGACAGTGGAATTGATAGAGACAATAGTTATCTAATTTATCATGGTGGTTAACAGTTCTCTAGTTCAGTACATCTTTAAGAGAGCATGTATAAGCTAGGAGTCTCAACCAGTATTCAGTTGGGGAGAACTAAGGAAGACAGAGAAGTGGTGGCAGGCTGTCCTGTGGAGAACATTGAAATCAAGATCTGGAAGGCCTCCAGAAAAACTAGCGGAGCCGCAAGTAAAGGATACAAGACTGAAAAAGACAATAAAGAATTTGGAATTTAACTCCTGGCTACACTTGGGGTGATTACTGAACTGAAACTAAGGCTGCCTCCAGAGATCCCAAGAAAACCCCAAAAAGAGAATATTACTTTTTAGAGAAGAATAGTACAGCTTTTATTCCAGAGAAGTTTTTATCCTAGAGGCAAAAAGGAAGTCACTGGACCTCCTTAAGCAGTGGAGTGATAAGACCTAAGCTTTAGGATATGCAGCTATATAGAAAGCTGAATCAGAGAGAAGGGAGATTGAATGAAAAGTAATTAAATGGAAGGCTATTGCAATAGTAATAATAATGACTTAAGGTGGCAGATGTATAATTAGAGAATAGACAGTTGCAAGATGTTTTGTTGAAAACTACATTTATAAAATGTAACCTATGCAGTTGTTTGAAACATCTATTTATTTAGTGACAAGCAAAATCAGGAGCTAGAGAAAGAGTGGAATGGAGAAATGAAATAGGCAAAGGCTTTCCAGCATATGTTACAATGGCCAACCTGCTGATCACTTTAAATTCATTTTATAGGAAAAGTAATAACTGAGAGGTTGAGTTGATCTCTTTAGGTTAAAAAGATCAATTAGGTTGGTTTTTTTAAAGAGATTTTCTGAGGATTTTTATTTTGAATAGCACAGTGAAGACACAAGAATGAGAATGGATGGGAAAAGGGGAAATCTTTGAGATAAAAGGGATTTATGATGATCTTTATACTCCTGTGAAGTGAATGAAAAGAACACTATTTCTGACTAATAAGGGGAGGTTGGAGAGAAAATGTGGGATTTTCTAGAGTGAGAGATTATATGAAAATGGGAGCATCTGTTTGCAAAGCAAAGTGATAGCAATGATTTTAGTTTTCAGAATAGCCTAATTCTTCCTATAATACTCTTAATAAAGCACTAGAACTTTATTTATTGGTTTAAAGTCAAATGAATTACATACTTCCAGGTAAAAATCTGCCTAAGGTCACAGCAGATGTTTAACCTTGTATAACTAAATTACTATGCAAGTTTTTTGGGGGGAAGGAAGAAAAGAAGAGACAAGAAAGGCAAGCAATGCAAGACAAGAAAAAATAAAGGAAAGATAAGGTGGGATAGAGCAGGGGTAGAAAAGGAAAGGAAAAGAAAATGGTTGTTATTTTGTTTCTGAAGTGAATAGTGAAGAGAGGTGCTGAAATATGGCATTCAGATGATATAAAAAATCAACAAAGAAGTTTTTGAATGATTGCTACTTATGTGCAGCAATTTATTTTTTCCCTCTAAACCAAATAAGTTATTAACTTTAGAATAAATAGGGGAGTAGGTCCTTATTATGAAGCAGTAGTGTGCAACATTTATTATTTAAAAATAAAACCACTTAATATTGTATTAGGTATTTATATTTCAAGGTTTTAGGTTTAAAAAACAAAGCTTCTAAAACATTAAACAGGCAATGTTTGATGTTTTTACTCTGGTTAGTCAATGTAACAACTGTTTAAATATAAGGGGGAATGTTTGTGTGCTTATGAGTATATATGCATATACATATACATACATACATACATATATACACACACATATATATATAATTTACAATTTAAAGACATATTTTTTCTTCTATGAAACCCTTAACAAGGTGATATTTATGATGTTCCCAACTACCTTCTGATTTTGTCCTTATCTTACAACATATGGTTCTAGTATGACTGTACACTTACTTTTCTCTAACCAGTATTAGTAAAAAACTTAAATTTATCTTCAGTTCAATCAAAATGATTAAATATGTATTTTGTGGGTTATAATTCACACAATAAGTTAGGTACAGAGGAATGGACAAAGCTGAAATAATGAATGAGTAATTCTTATCTTAATGGAAAATATTAGATATATATATATATGTATAACATATTGCATATAATAAGACAAAATAATTTGATAAAGACTTATGAGAAACAAAGTGTTTCATAGATTCTGTTGTTATAAGTCAGGTGATCACTCTTCTCAGGCTGGATTACACAAATTAGCTTTTATCAAAAGTATCTTCTGTGTATTTGCTTCCTCTGACCACACAATCCTACAATGTACTTCTTCTGTTCTTCCAGGTAATCCATGATTACATTTCTAATCCTTCTCATTTAAAATCTGTCTTCAAATCTTTTGTAGACATTAAAGTATAAATGTATGGTGATTATTTAAAGTATTAGCTTTCCCAAGGGTAATGATACTACAATAGGGCACTAAAGATTTAACTATAAAGGGAAAGGGTTCTGATGGTAAAAAGTCAGACATTAGACAATGTTTATGTGGGAAATGCTAAAACTCATTTCCTCTGTGCGTTTATGAAATCACACTGCAAAAGCTGTAATTTAATTTATAGCACATAAATTTGGTACTAACATGACTATGGTATGAGATCTCTGAAGAGATCATATGTTCCCAAGTGATAATATTAATATGGAAATCAATGTTATAATGGTTATTTAAAAAATTTTTTGCAAAATCATTCTCAACCATTAAGATCTGCTTTACAATTGCATTTATTTACTTCATTTATTCATTTTGTCCCACTCCTAGGATTATTCCTAGCATGAAGATTAGTTGGTTTAGTGAAAGCTTTAGGAAATATCAGAAATAGTATCAGAACTCATGTCAGAAACATCAACAGAACCAATTTGCCTAGAGCAGGTGGCTTTGTTTAGACAATGCAATTCTGATGACAGTAAAGTCAAATACATCCTTTTTGTGGAAGGGAGTAATAGTAGGGAGGAAATTAAGAAAAGGTACTTTTTTGGGATAAGCATAATATGGGTTTGTTTAAAGTGCTATATTTGAAAGCTACAGTTAAGTAAAATTACACTATGGAAATATTTGCTGCTCTCAGGAGTGTATAATTCAAAACAAACTGATATAAGAAATCTTGAATTTTAACATATAATTAACAAATTATTTTACATTATATCATGATATTCACATGACAATAAATAAAACTCATTCACTGCAGCCAGGAAGTGAATCCTTGTGAAAATAAAATCTGGGAACTTTTTATTCAGCTCTACCTCTTTAGTAGCCATAACCACTGAAAACCAGGGGAAGAGGAATAAATATAGTATTAACAATAAAATATATTTTTAACAAGTGTATTTTCATTTCCTTTGCCACTGCACCAAGATTGCTTCACCTTTCCATTTGACTTGCAGATGAAATTTCAATTTGTATTGTTTCCACTAGAAAAAAAAAAAGTCAGCTCTTTGGGACCAGGTTTTGTTTGGCTTTTTTATTTGCAACCCTAACAATTACTATCATACTTTGCATATTAATTAGTGTTTAACCATTTTTATTTGTCCATCCATGGAGCCATCCATTCATTGTATTTAATGTTTTTTTCTCCCTCTCCTAATGAGAGGATAATTTCCTTCTCATGATATTTCTATCTTCCTCAATTGGCAAACAGTTGGAAAGTAGAAAACATGCATGAGACTTCTCTCAAACCTTTCTAGAAATCACTTAAGACAATCTACATATATAACATATAACAGATTTTCAAGCCACTGTGTTGAATCATCTTTCTATTGTTAGCATTCAAATAAAAAAGAATAAACCACAAGGTACATATATGTGATTGGTGATACATATTCTCAGCATAGATTTGGAGATTCACTTTTACCTCTTTTTATTTCTTGCCTTAAAACTAGTTTAATAATATAGATTCATGATTTTCTGACTCCTTGTTTTCATTCTGTCATTTGTATATAAACACACACGTGTGTGTATATGTATTTTATTACAAATACATATATACATGCATATTATTTATAATATATCTGATATAAATGTATGCATGTAGACATGTATAAAGATAGACAATATACAAGTAAACTTATACAAACATATATATTGTTCCAAACAACCTGTGGTGTGTGCTTTTAGCTAATACTAAACCTTCAATGTGAAAAGAAAATAATTTGTTAACAAGAGATAATTATTTAATTTCTTTTTTTGATTCTAATTAATTGTTCACTAGGGTTCAAAAGTTTAAAGGATAGCAGGCAATCCTACTCACATTTCAATATTTAACAGCAAATACTCTTCAAATAGAACTTAAAAGGCATTCAAGAAATGTTCTTTGTCAATCCAGGGAGTGATATACTAAATTGTAGTGCAAAATAGGCTCAATTAAATAGACTTAGATCTAGATATGTGTGATAGACTTTTTCTGGAGTTAGAATAACTTCAGAACTATAATATAAGGAGAATTACTGGAATTAATCCTGGCACATCTAAGACCCTTACGACAATAGTTTGGGATTAGAAAGATGCAATTTTGGTTAATGAAACATCCCTGCTGTAATTCATGTCTACATGTTGTTTTTAAATCATAAATATGTTAAGGGACTATTTTCCCAAATGAGCTTGGTAATTTGTTGGCTAACTCATGCTTTATTTAGCACAAATAGCTGTTGTCATTAGTGTTCTTTCTCAGTGGGAGAATAGGCATGGTAACAAATACACAAATATCATGGAAACACAAGCTCTCTACAACTGTTCTGGCAAAAAAAGCATTTGAATTTAGAAAATTCTACATTCAAAAGTCATGGAAAGAATAAAATAGTGCAATTTCCTAAAATATTTATTAGAAATATTCTTTCAGAAGCTTGATTGTTAATAACACTTAAGAGATTACTTAAATTTTTCTTACAAAATTTTTGAATTTGGGAGAATTCACATAAGTGTTTGTTTTCCACCACAGAATGATTCTCATGGAAAAGTATGTTGCATGACTGCTTCTGTATAAGGAATGTCTAATTGCTTGCCTTCTCAATGGAGAGAGAGGTAGTATTTAGAATTCAAAATTTGGAAAAAATGTTAGAATTGTTTTTACATGTAATTGGGGAAAAAATGGGTTTATAATGGGCACTACTCTCAAAAAAAGTCTCTTCCATTTTTGATTAATTAATTGTGAGGATGTTCTGCTTTATATTAAAGTTTTATTTGCATCTTTGCAGCTTCTACCTATTTCTCCTTCCCTTTGTTTTTAAGGAGAATGAGTCCAGCCTGACTTTCATATGATATTCCATCAAATATTGGCAGATAATTGTTATTTATCTCCACATCTTATCTTTTTCATAATATATGTAACCAAATCCTTAGACTAGTCCTTGCATTATAGTGATTGTTTTTCTTGATTCCTTTTAATTATCTACATTCCTTCAAAACATTGCGTCAGAATTAAATAAAATATTCTAAACACAGGCCCCCAACATTGGCAAAGAATAATATTAGAACTACTTGTTCTGAGCAGTATGACTCTTAAAGTATAAGATTCCACTAAGTTCTGTGGTATCCATAAGATATTGTTGAGCAATACTAAACTTGCATATAAGTATTTTAGACACATTAATATTTAGCTATGAATCCATGCTTTATGTGTTAATTTTTAATTAAATAGTAAAACTTTTCATTTATCCACATTATTTCATTCTAAACATTGAGGAAAATGAAGAAAACTATAGCTAAAACAAACAGGATCATTTTACTTATGAAGTACATATGGGCACAGTCCTTCTAAGAATATGTTTGTCTTTTTTTTTTTTTTTTTTTTTTTTTGTTATCAATGAATTTGTAATTAAAGCCATGTCTGTAGATAAAAGTACACTTAGCAAGTGGTCAAAATATTCATTCTAAACTCTAGCATTCAGAGTATATTATACTTGCACAGTACTGATATTGGTTTAATAAAATAAGTTTCAGAATATAGAAAACCCACTGATTGTCATAAGGAGAATGTACTGTGATCATATGGATCTGACCTTTGGCTAGACCGCATCTCACTCACTGTGTGGCACTCCCCAAAGCTTCTGTCTCAGCTAGTGGCAATGAATTCCTTAAGTATGATTCACTTTGTATTTAAGAACTTAAGAAAAGTTCACATTTCAGCCAATATAATGACAAAATTCAAGACCAAACAAACAAATAAAAAAACAACCCAGCAACAAACCCTGACTTATTTCCTAATACTTATTCCTTTAATACTTATCCCTCTATTAATTTTCACTGATGAAAAAAGCAGTATTGTACTATAAGAAAAAGTGGAAAATCCAAGTCACACATGTGCAAGCTTTTATATAGTGTTTCAACCTGCTGTGAGGAGTTTTATGAATGCTTAATCTCATATTTATTCCAGTGGAGCATTAGAAATTCACATCTTTCACCTTTCTCATGTTTCTTAGCACAAATACAGAGATTGGACAATGAGAAAGAAGAAAGTAAATCTACCCAAGTTAATATCCAGACAACTGCATTTAGATACTTTCCAAATGATTCTAAAACTCTTACAGTAGTGCCAACTGAAATAGATTATGTAAACATTCCTCAGTTTGCCAAGAAAGACTGTCAAAGCTGCCAAAAACTAGCCTCACATATAGTATACATAATTAGTAGGAAAAGCAAAGAAAATGGGTGTCATTCCAATGGCTACTGGTATATAAGATTCTGTAGGATCTGGAAGTGGTCACAAAATGTCAGAGAAAACTAGCCTCAGTATGATAATCCCTTTTTCTCATTGCTTGTGTATCAGAGTGAAAACTTCAGGATGGATTTTTGAAAGGTTGGCACTATACCTCCTGTGAAGTTCTGTATGCTCACTTTGACATCTATGAAAAATTTCTGACAAGAGAAATTCAGTTGCAGTTATTTACGTATCTATTGCCACCTTCTACTGGAAGCTAGAGAACCCACATTTTATTGCTTCTCAGATAAAAAAAAAACTAAAATTGTATTTTATTTGAAGATCTATGTGTACATTTATATTGCACTTCAAAGATTTAAAAGATGTTTTCATGAATTAACTGATTTTTAACAGGAACCATGTGAGACAGTTCTTCTCATTTCCCCTCTTTTATAAAAAAAAGAAACTGAGCCTCAGAGAGGATAATGATTTCCTTACCTCTAATGAAAAACTGTAATGGGCTGAAGCTGAGCAGATGCACTGAGGTCCCAGTACTTAAGGCTAATTACCAATTGGACAATACTCTATTAGTATATGCTTGGAGAAAGAATGGCCCTGCTCACTACTCTGTGCAAGTTTGATCTGTTGAATAGGAGATTAGGTGGAGGATTTAAAGGGTGGATTGAGAGAGCCAGAGTCACTCCTGGTGGATTCATGTTGCTATTGCGCTCACTTCATATTGCCATTCCGTTCATGTCCACAAAAAATAAAGATCAAGGACTTTTGCTGATCCTGACTCCAGCTGATTCTAAAGTATCCAGGGTGCTAAAGCGGTCTTCACAAAAAATAATTTTCAACTTAGGCTTTCCTGTTTTATGAAAAGGCAATAGCTAAAAATGATATAGAGAGAAAAGAAAGGACTGTAGAATGTAGAGGGCTGGAACTCTGAAAAAGTGTACCTTTTTTCTAAGTCAGCATGGTGTTTATAGTTACATACCTTCTCAATGTAGATAATGGTTCTCTATGGTGATGTAATGGTTGCTCATGATCAGTGTGTTGTAGTGATGTAATTGTACTGAGGGATTTAAGGGAATCTCAGAAACAGAAGGCTCTCTCAGACACAGCTCTCAGCCACAGACACAGAGAAGACTTCAGGCTTCAGACTTCAGATGCCAGACTCCATCTTTGACAAGCCTCATGGTGGCTGTCCTGCCTCCTTCATTCCTCCACTAAGACCAAGGACTTAGGCTGATCCCAAGGTCCTCCAGAGAGCTAATCCAAACATTACAGTAGAAAGGGATATATTCATATTTAGATTTACTATATTGTAAGAACTTCAGAGTTAATATCTCTTTCCTACAACTAACTCTTCTTCTTAAATTTCTTATCTCTTAATAACACAACTATTTCATCATTTATTAAATTTACACCTTTGGAGCAATTTCTCAGATTCACATAAATCTCTTTTTTATAATGAATTCCATAAGTTAATTCACATGTGAATAGTAAATCCATCCATAACAAACTAGATAACTGATCATCAAAAGCCTAACTGATGTCTCCTATTCATAGTACCTATCATAGTATATATAGCTGGAGACAGTTCTACTTTATGGTAAAGTCAACAACAATTTACTAAGTGCTTACTATGTTTCAGGAAGCATATTAAAATCTGGATAATGGATTTGGTGCCCGAAGATCAAATAGAGTTAAAACCCCTTACTTTTAGGACCGTGGGTAAGTCACTTTTCTGGACTTCCTCATCTAAAAATGACTTAGAGTAGAAATGTCAAACATACAACCTAAAAGTTGCTTGTGGTCCATAATATTCTTGGGTGCAGCCCAGATTAAAATATATTTGAGATTTTTGAAACAAAACAAAAAAAAATGCAATAAATCATAGAAAAGAATTGCAAATTTCAAAATCCCCACGTCAAAGAAAACATTTTGCAAAAAACAAGGAAAAAAAACAATTCATATATGCTGGAGCTACAATTAGAATTGTTCAGGACTTATCAGTGGCCACAATAAAAGACTGTAGGTCCTGAAATCATATTTGCCAACAATCAAAAGAACTAGGCCTGAAGCCAAAAATATCACATCCAGCAAAATTATCTATAATTTTGAAAGAGAAAAATGGACCTTCAATGAGCTTGCAAGTTTTTAGAACTTTCTATCAACCAAATCCAAATTTAATAGAAAATTCAATATATGAGGCAATATCAAAGATTAGTTTTAAGCAACTCAACATGGATAAATTATGTATGTTTTTGTTTTGTTTTTGTTTTTGTTTTTTTACAAGGGAAATTAATAGCATATATTTAAGATTGACATCAACAATACGATAGCTCAAAAGAAAGATTGGGGCAAAGTTAAGGTCAAAATAGTAATTATGTCAAACAAATGATGTGCAGAAAAAGAATAAACACAAAAGCATTAAGAAGGGGAGGAGGGCTCCAAGTTTTGAAAACTTAATCACATCAAGAATAGTATAGATAACACTACATATATACTATGAAGTCTATAATACTTTTCAAAATTTATTTTAAAAAATGAAGGGAGAGAGATGAGAAGATGGGGAAGCAAACAGTGAGGGAAGAAGACAATAGAGAGATTGATGGCTAGGGGGAGCTTAAGTAATAGCAAAACAAGTTTGGAGAAGAATTAAAGGAAAGCATCAGCCTGGATAGGAAAGATATATGTGTGTCTATGTGTGGAAGTATTTGTGTGTGTGTCTATATGTATGTATATATCTATATTTGTGTATATAATTATATCCTATCTTAACTATAGCCTGCTTGCAGGTATTGGAGGGGATGAAAGGGGGGGAAATGAATAAAATAAAAAAGGTGCACAGCAGAGACCAAAAGAACAATTTATAAGTAAGTAAAGAAAAAATGGATGTACATGAACATAATTTTGTGTGTGTGTGTGTGTGTCTGTGTGTGTGTGTGTATATATATATATATATATATATATATATATATATACACCTTCTTGAAATGGTATTTGTTATTATATATTTTGAATCTTCCCTGATGTTGTAATGGATATATAACAATATATTCTTTTGTTTTGTTTCATTTTGTTTTATATTCATATACACACACACACACACACACACACACATATATATATATATATATATATAAATTTCTTATTCTTTTTCTTTAAAGTAAATTTGGGGAAAATTTAAAAAAAAAAAGACTGATACATCACACCTCTACTCAAAATACTTCTTCCCACATCTGTGAAATTAAACATAAACTTTTTAGCCTGGCACTTGAGGATCTCTACAATCTAATTTAAATATAACCTCCTTTTGTTATATTCCCTATATATAACTAATATTTTAGTGAAGATAGACTTTTCTTTCTTATACCAAAGAATATTTTTAACTGTCCTAGGCAACTCACCAAGACTTGTATTATACTTGTAGGGCATTTTCTCTGAAGTATTCTATACTGATGAAATGACAAGTCCAACTCTCCTTTTCCATCCCAAATAAACAACAAAACAAAGTAAACTAGATTGTAGAATATAAAGATTTTTGCACATATAATATGAATAGAAAGTCATTATATAAGAAAGCAATGCATTAATACACTATAATATATTCACTTGAAGAAATAAATAGAATGAATGTTAAATTAAATGGAAAGAATTCATTAAGCATACACCATATTCCAATCCCTTAAATACAAAAGGTATTGCAAATTGAGATAGTCCCTTGTGAGCCTTCAGAAGGCATCCACACCCTAATTTAGGTTAGACAAAACAAAACAGAAAGCCCAGCTGCAGGACTGAGTACATAAAGCATACATAAGTACATAAAGAGTACATAAAACATTATGGATTAGAGGTCTAGAACTAGAAGGTTGTGAATTATTTTGTTATTTTTGTTTGTTGGTTTACTTGTTTGTTTTTTAATGATTATATAATACTATAAATAAAAACAAGTTGTAGATTATTGCAAATCATAAAGACAAGATACATGAAAAGTCAAACAATGGAAAAGAATGTGAAATACCTTCTGGGGAAAACAACAGACCTGGAAAATAGATCCAGGAGAGACAATCTGAGAATCATTGGACTCCCAGAAAAGCATGATGAAAAAAAGAGCCTGGACACTATTTTCCAGGAAATTATTAAAGACAACTGCCCAGAATTCATAGAAATAGAGGGTAAAACAGACATTGAAAGAATTCATTGATCACCTACTGAAAGGGATCCTAAAATCAAAACACCAAGAAATATAGTGTCCAAGTGCGAGAACCCTCAGACAAAGGAAAAGATACTGCAAGCAGCTAGAAAAACCCAATTGAAGTATCGAGGAGCCACAATAAGGATCACCCAGGATCTAGCAGCATCCACATTAAAGAATCGAAGGGCCTGGAATATGATATTCTGAAAAGCTCAGAAACTTGGTATGCAACCAAAAATAACTTACCCAGCTAGAATGAGCATCTTTTTTCCAGGGAAGAAGATGGACATTCAACGAAGTAAATGGATTTCTGTTGGAATCCTTACTAACTGCTAACTAATTAGAGTTGATCTAATCTTACAAGAAGATGTTTTGGCCAGAACCTGAAACTGGGTACTAAGTAGAACTAATCAATACAAGGCTTGTGTTCACACCTTTACTCATTGGAGTTCAATGAGTTCATACCTCCCTTGAAGCTCTTTGGGCCAGAGAGCACTATGGGAGACAACCCATAATCCCTCTCTCTGGAAGGAGCATAAATAGGCCAATGGGCCAGTCGAAGAAGTTCTTCAGAGGAAGACGCTACAAGTCAAGATTTCTCCGGAATGACATGAAGACTGGAGCTGGCTGGAGGCTGAAGAAAGCAGAGGCAGAGGCTGAAGGACCAGACCTTTGGATTTAAAGACATTTGGAGAGAGCTCTTGGAACCAAGCAGAGAGATAGGCCTCTAAGCTAACCGGGCTATATTGGAGATAATAAAAGATCTGAACTTTTATCACCTGGCTGCTTTTTGAGAAGAAAAAGCTCACCACATTTTGGTGCCCGAACAGGGACCGATTCAGATCCATCTGAACTAGATCACAACAGATTTCACCTATTTTTGATGAAAAAGCCAGAACTTAACAAAAAGTTTGATCCACAAATATAGAACACAAGAGAAATCTAAAAAGGTAAAGATTAATCTTGGGAACTATATTTTGGCTATAAAGATGTATAAAGAATACATGTATACCTTGTTCTAGAAACTAGATGTGGAAAGGACATTGTAGGAGAAAAAGGGTAAAGTGGGGGTACTACATCTCATGAAGAGGCAAAGGAAACCTATTATATCTGAGAGAAAGAATGGAGGGAGATGAATATAGTGGGTATCTTACTGCCTTCAGAATTGGCTTTAAGAGAAAAAATTTAGACATATTCAGTCTATGGTGAAACTTCTCCTACCTCATTGAAAAGTGAGAAGGGAAAAGTGAAAAGGGAAAGATTAAGCTAAGTGGAAGGGAATACGGAAACTGGGAGGGAAAGGTGTAAGATAGGGGGAGGAAATCTAAGGCAGGGGGAGAGATACTAAAAAGGGAGGGCTGTGAGAAGCAAGTGGTGCTCACAAGCTTAATACTGGGAAGGAGGATAAGGGGGAAAGAAGGGAGAAAAACATAAACAGGGATTAACAAGATGGCAAGTAATATAGAATTGGTAATTTTAACCATAAATGTGAATGGGGTAAACTCCCCCATAAAGAGGAAGTGGTTAGCAGAATGGATTAAAAGCCAGAATCCTACAATATGTTGTTTATAGGAAACACACCTGAAGCAGGAAGATACATGCAGGTTAAAGGTAAAAGGTTGGAGCAAAATCTACTATGCTTTAGGTGAAGTCAAAAAAGCAGGGATAGCCATCTGGATCTCAGATCAAGCTAAAGCAAAAATTGATCTAATTAAAAGAGATAAGAAAGGGCACTATATCTTGCTAAAGGGTAGCATGGATAATGAAGCAATATCAATATTAAACATATATGCATCAAGTGGTGTAGCATCTAAATACTTAAAAGAGAAATTAAGAGAGCTGCAAGAAGAAATAGACAGCAAAACTATAATAGTGGGAGATCTCAACCTTGCACTCTCAGAATTAGATAAATCAAACCACAAAATAAATAAGAAAGAAGCCAAAGAGGTAAATAGAATACTAGAAAAATTAGATATGATAGATCTCTGGAGAAAATGTAATGGAGAAAGAAAGGAGTACACTTTCTTTTCAGCAGTTCATGGAACCTATACAAAAATTGACCATATATTAGGACATAAAAACCTCAAACTCAAATGCAGTAAGGCAGAAATAGTAAATGCATCCTTTTCAGACCACGATGCAATGAAAATTACATTCAACAAAAAGCCAGGGGAAAGTAGACCAAAAAATAATTGGAAACTAAATAATCTCATACTAAATAATGATTGGGTGAAACAGCAAATCATAGACATAATTAATAACTTCACCCAAGAAAACTATAATAATAAGATATCATACCAAAATGTATGGGATGCAGCCAAAGTGGTAATAAGGGGAAATTTCATATCTCTAGAGGCCTATATGTATAAAATAGAGAAAGAAAAGGTCAATGAACTGGGCTTGCAAGTAAAAATGCTAGAAAAGGAACAAATTAAAAACCCCCAGTCAAACACTAAACTTGAAATTCTAAAAATAAAAGGAGAGATCAATAAAATTGAAAGTAAAAAAAAAAAAAAAAAAAAAAAACAAACTATTGAATTAATTAATAAAACTAAGAGTTGGTTTTATGAAAAAACCACTAACATAGACAAACTCTTAGTAAATCTGATTTAAAAAAGGAAAGAGGAAAATCAAATTGTTAGTCTTAAAAATGAAAAGGGAGAACTCGCCACTAACCAAGAGGAAATTAGAGCAATAATTAGGAGTTACTTTGCCCAACTTTATGCCAATAAATTCGACAACTCAAATGAAATAGAAGAATACCTCCAAAAATATAGCTTGCCCAAACTAACAGAGGAAGAAGTCAATATCCTAAACAGTCCCATCTCAGAAAAAGAAATAGAACAAACTATCAATCAACTCCCTAAGAAAAAATCCCCAGGACCAGATTTACATGTGAATTCTACCAAACATTTAAAGAACAATTAACTCCAATGCTAAATAAACTATTTGAAAAAATAGGGATTGAAGGAGTCCTACCAAACTCCTTTTATGACACAGACATAGTACTGATACCTAAACCAGGTAGGTTGAAAACAGAGAAAAAAAATTATAGACCAATCTCCCTAATGAATATTGATGCTAAAATCTTAAATAAAATATTAGCAAAAAGATTACAGAAAATCATCCCCAGGATAATAAACTCTAACCAAGTAGGATTTATACCAGGAATGCAGGGCTGGTTCAATATTAGGAAAACTATTAGCATACTTGACTATATCAATAACCAAATAAACAAAAACCATATGATCATCTCAATAGATGCAGAAAAAGCATTTGATAAAATCCAACATCCATTCCTAATAAAAACACTTGAGAGCAAAGGAATAAGTGGACTTTTCCTTAAAATAGTCAGGAGCATATCTTTAAAACCATCAGGAAGCATCATATGCAATGGGGAAAAATTGGAACCTTTCCCAGTAATATCTGGAGTGAAGCAAGGTTGCCCACTATCACCATTATTATTCAATATTGTATTAGAAACACCAGCCTCTGCAATAAGAGTCGAGAAAGAGATTAAAGGAATTAGAGTAGGCAATAAGGAAACCAAACTATCACTCTTTGCAGATGAGATGATGGTATACCTAGAGAACCCCAGAGATTCTACTAAAAAGCTATTAGAAATAATTCATAATTTTAGCAAAGTAGCAGGATACAAAATAAGTCCCCATAAATCCTCAGCATTTTTATACATCACCAACAAAATCCAACAGCAAGAAATACAAAGAGAAATTCCATTCAAAATAATGGTTGATAGCATAAAATATTTGGGAATCTATCTACCAAAGGAAAGTCAGGAACTATATGAGCAAAATTACAAAAAAGTTTCCATACAAATAAAGTCAGACTTAAATAATTGGAAAAATATTAAATGCTCTTGGATAGGCCAAGCGAATATAATAAAGATGACAATACTCCCTAAACTAATGTATTTATTTAGTGCTATACCAATCAGACTTCCAAGAAAATATTTTAATGATCTAGAAAAAATAACAACAAAATTCATATGGAACAATAAAAAGTCGAGAAACTCAAGGGAATTAATGAAAAAAAAATCAAATGAAGGTAGCCTAGCTGTACCTAATCTAAAATTATATTATAAAGCAGCAGTCACCAAAACCATTTGGTATTGGCTAAGAAATAGATTAGTTGATCAGTGGAAAAGGATAGGTTCACAAGACAGAATAGTCAACTATAGCAATCTTGTATAATGTCTTTCTATTCATATTATATGTGCAAAAATCTTTATATTCTACAATCTACTTTGTTTTGTTGTTTATTTGGGATGGAAAAGGAGAGTTGGACTTGTCACTTCATCTCTTCCCAAAAGAAAACAAACAAACAAAAAAATCAACACCTCCCCCCACCCCCACCCTCCCAAAAAAACACTTTCCAAAAAAAAAAACTTTCTAAGCTCATTGGTTTGATAACTTGGCTTGAGACTGCTAGTTAAAAAAAAAATACTTTTGCCTGGTTTTGCCCACTTATCTGGGTTTCCAAGCCCTGTGTAAATATTGCTAGACCCTCATGTGTTTTCTTTCTCCTTCTTCTTTGTCTACTTTGATTAGGCCCCCATGTGTCACACCACTAGAGTTAGAAAAATGTAAGTTTTCATAAAAGTCGGTTGAAACGTCCTCTAAGTCAAAGCAAAAACTGCCTGTAGTAGATTTGGGATTCATGTCCTCTCATTCCAAATAAAATGTTCTTTCCTCATTGTTTCCATTTGACAAGGAAAATGTATTTCTCATTGTAATAAAATGAAACAGTGGTAAAATATATTTAATATATTTTATTCATTATCTTAATTAGATAACAAAAAAACTTTCAATTATTGGGATAATTAGAACAAAACCTGATCTCTTTTGTTCATGTCATATTGTAAATCATTTAAGTCTTCTACTTGATTTTCTGTGGATAGTGACACAATCTAAGTCTTCTATTCCTGTAAAGCAAATAATATAACCCCTCCAAAATTCCCTAATGGTCTCTTGACACCTCAGAACATTAAATACCTTCTATAATATTTTGTCTGAATTAAAAAAAAAAGAAATAGCGTTATCATAGAAAATTTACAAAAAAAGGACTGTATTAAATATTGAATTCCAAACCCCTCCTTTTACTAAGAAAAAGAAGAACTACACCTTAGGAAAATAAGTGCTTTAATGCTAGATAAAACACCCCATTAGTATTAGAATTAGAAGACTCAAGTCTAATGTTTTTCAGTTCATCTTTTATTCCCTCCAAAATTAAATATCTAAAAGAAGTAAATTTCTACCTTAATTAGGGTATAAAATATTTTTGAATAGTTATAGCCTCTGAATATATATTTTTATTAGTGTGAGAAAAATTTAGCATGGAAATTTGTTCCACTGAGGCAACCAGACCCTTTATGTTCATTTATATAGAGCTGACAAGAGGATTTAGAGGCTGAATGACTTGTCTATGATCACACAGTCTCTCAATCAATTAATCAATCAATAAACATTTGTTACTATGTTCTAGGCCTTATGCTAAATGCTGAAGATAAAAAAAAAAATAGGCTAAAGACATTCCCTGATTTTAAGTGAGAGACAACATACAAACATATGTTCAAAGAAAATTATTTACAAGATAAATAGAAAATAACTTACAGAAGAAAGGCACTAACATTAAGAAAGACTGGAAAAAGCTTTATATAAAATATGAAATTTTGGGGATGTATATAGGAGCTTAAGTGTTGGGAATGTCAGCTTCTTACCTAGTGTTATTATAACAAACTCTTCTTATGTCACATTATATACTATTTTATGACTCATCTGAATTTTCTTACTACAGTTTCATTTTATCTAACACAAGAAAAAAAGGAGAATCAGAAAAGAAACATCTCAGGCCTATTCAAAATACCCAAAGAACCATAGAAGTCTATTTCACCCTTATGAATCACTCACCTTTATTTTTCCATGCATGCTTTTTTCTCGTTGAAATGAGACTTTGAATATCATCACCCTCACAAAACCATCTTTTTCACAATGCTATTTACTTGCAAATGCATTTGGAAACACATTCCCTTCCAGATATTTCTAGTACATATACAACAAAGGAATGTTCCCCACCTGTCCCCTTTCTGCATAAATCAGGAGACACAAACTCATTTCCAATTACAAAGTGCAAAGCATAATGTGTGTGTGTTTTAATGAGGCATGAAGATATGTTATCCCTCTGCAAATTTTAGTTTATAAAAACAATCTTTCCTTAAACAAACAGCACTAGATTTAAATGAATGAATAGGTCTTCGTGTTATTATTAACCACTTAATTTATTCCTTCTGTGCTTTTATGATAAAGCTAATTTTTTTTAACATCAATACCCCAATTATGCAGCTCCTGATACTGGGTTCTAAGACTGTTGACTAATAAATAATGAATAGTGGATATATGCTCAAAATTGACCTATAAATTTGCCTTCTTTGAGACGTTGCATTGCATTTGTGATGAACTAGAATATTGTTGGCTCTGGTAGATGAGAAAGGTTTTTATAGACAATGTGCCAGTTATCTAAGAGCATGATTGAAAATAACTGTTGGATTGGCATATTAATGATCACAGGAGACTGATGTAAATGTCATGAACTATTGGGAAAGAATAAACTGAGCATTAATACTACTCTTCATCTGTTCCCAGTGTGCACAGATAAAAATTTTATCACAACAAACAGCATGGTAGTTTGCATGAATTATTAAATCATACACATACAAGAGGGTTAGTAATTAAACAGGAAGACTTACTGAGGATTATCACAACTGACAATGACTAGAGCCTGCAAAGTCCAGCTATAAGTCAAGAGAGTAATGTGGATGATTGCTTTTAATTTGTATGACAATTTGTGAGTTATTAATTTATAACACTTTCAGATGTTGCCAGTGGGGTGTAAAATGTGAGATTAGTCTTTCAATATGTATATGTCATACATACACAATGAATGTTGAACATATAGGATTATTTATAGGCAATAATTTTATCTGCCAATTGAAATTACTTTTTTATAATCAACTATTAACTCAAGAATTTGAATGTCTCTAATTAGTCCTTATGTTCTATATTACACAGAGTCACTCAATATCCGTCTGTTACATGTTTTTAGATTGAAAAATTTGCTCTTCTGTCCTTCCCTGTGTTATTTTGGCATTCTTTTGCTAATAATGAATTCAATAACCAGTTACTGTATTTCTTTTAAGGAGGGTGCTAGTTAGAGTATTACATGATTAATTATTTCAAACATATATTGATTACATATAATAAAATATGACTGTAGTTCCTGTTATGTTATCATCTGCTTAAACTCACTTCAAAATTAAGTAAAACCCCTAGATGAGGTATGTGAATATTAATACAAATATGTTATTAAATATTTATTATCAACATTAAAATTCTTACAAAAATCATTTTAGAAAATTATGTCATCTGTTATATCTCTTGTTCTTAGACTGTGAGTATACTTGTCTTTATTAAATAAGGCAAATTGTAAATATATGATTGCAACTTACTTGGAAATTTTCACTGTGTGTACATTTTATGTGTATGTATATGGGCATATTGTATGTGTGTATGTCTATGTGTGTGTATAATACATATATATATATATATAGAGAGAGAGAGAGAGAGAGAGAGAGAGAGAGAAAGAGAGAGAGACAGAGAGAGAGAGAGAGAGAGAAAGAGAGAGAGAGAGAGAGAGATGTATTTATATATGTATACAAAAAGGGAAAGAGAAATATAAAGTCTAGAAAGATATAGTATGATTTAGTAAGTAGTGAACAGGTATCAAAGTTAGCAAGAGATGGGTTTAAATAACACCTCTTCCACATCCTACCTATTTGAATCTGAGTGAGTCACTTAAGTTCATAATGTTCAAGGTGTCTGTTTCTGATTATAAAGTTGACAAGAGGGTACCAACATACCTTATCTGGAAGCTTAGCATACTAATAAAATTACAACTCTAATAACCCTATATGAGGAAAATAATGTTTACATTGATCTCAAAGCAGATATAATATTATGTCACTAGAAGTAATGTCATATAGATCAGATAATATTGAGTTTACTGATAGATGTATATTATTTTATAAAGTACTATAACTCATGTGAAGTATTTTATCATTTCTATGAAAAATTGGTATTAAGCATATAATTGTTCATGATATATTTCCAATGCTTGTATAAACAGTACTATGTAGACCTTGTTTCTATCTCTAGAAAATATAATCTAAAACAAACATCATAATCTATGTGATATGTAATAAGATACATTAATGATGGGAGAGATGGGGAGTCAATATTTGGATTAGCAAAGTGCTTTCATCTAAGTATCTTCATTGGGTGGATTAAGAATCAGGATCGATTATTGTGGAAAGGTATAAAATCTTCTTGCCAACCATATTTTAAAAAATAAAATAGAACTCTATCTAGAATGGCTAATTGTAGTTTTAAATCATTTAGTCAGATATCTCAAACAGAAACTAAAAGAACTATATTGTAGAAGAGTGGAAAGAAAAATTGTTAAAACTGACATGAGCATCAGGAAGACATGGGATCGGTTATCCTTTGAAACATAATGTTATCCTGGACACATACACACACACACACACACACACACACACACACACACACACAAGGGTCACTAAGGAACTTTCTGTTCCTGAAGTAACCTAAGACTGCTTTGTTATAGGAAATGGGGAGGTTGTATTTAGGATGCTTTTCTCAATATATTTAATTTAAAGTTCTAAATTCAAAGATTTTGATGAAATATATGAATTAACTAATGCAAGCAGTTGTGGTATAGTTTTATCAATATAAAAATTATTCTGGTATGTCATTCTTATTCTCATAATACTGTGCCTGCTTGCATTAGTAAATCAATTTTCTAATGTATTTGCCCTGTAGATATATTCTAAGGGTTATAAAGTCAATTTAGTTTATAAAAATATTGGGTGGTAATCTATAATTATAAATTAATTAGTGAAGACTTAATTGCTGACTTTAAAAAGTGTCATTATCATTGCAAAGACTCCAAAAAATAAGTGTTGCTACAGAGGCATGTAAGTGCTATTTTATCATCTACATGCCATCCAGAATACATCACATTGGAAGCATAATTAACTTATTATTCTTTTCAATGAAGATAAAAACTCCAAAAATAAAAATTCTGAGACATATACAAATTTGTAATTTGAGTTAACTTGTGTTTTTTTTTTTTTAACAAAGAATTACAAATTTTAAATAGGAAAAACAAAGCAATATTGATGAGAAATAAATTGACACTATGCTCTTATTCATCATGTACAAAGAAAGGCATCCAGTGGCAATTTTTATTCACAGACACAGTCTGTGGCATTAGATACTTTGCTATTATGATGAAGTAGCAAGATTCCATAGATTCCTTCAAATTTACATTTTAAGATGTAAACCTAGTGCCTTTATTTTATGTGCATCTATTTTGTCTGCAAACCTCACCCATGATACTTCAAAAAACTCCTGATAAGTGTCCTTGAACTGCTTTAAATGGGTCCCACTGGGATGCAAAATGGTACCTTCCACATTAAAATGTAAATGAGTATCCTTGAACTGTAAACCAAAATCATTTTATACAGGTGTTTAAATATAACAAGGCCTTAAAATCAATCCTTCAGGGATAGCTCATGTACCACATTTGCTGAGTTGCATATATACTGTTTTATAGGTTCTCTGTAATAGTCGCTAAACTATCTAGAAACCATTCTGCTAAATCATATAAGAAGGCCTGTTGTTTTGTTATTTTTAACTATTTTTACAAACAATTTGCCTCTGCTTCATCTGAAATGTAGTAATTCTGTATAAATTATCCCATCATTTATCACCACAAGGTTATATAACCCAGGACCTGGCAACATAGTACATGTAATCATCATCTATGAACTACTCCTTTCTATAAACTACATGTATGTGTACATACACACAGAGAGAGACACATGCACATATGTGTTATCAAGGAAAATTATGATAATTGATGATGATGAGGATGAGGATGATGCTTATTTTTTTTTAATTTTTATTTAATAATTACTTTATATTGACACTCGTTTCTGTTCCAATTTTTTTTTCCCTCCCTCCCTCCACCCCCTCCCTTAGATGGCAAGCAGTCCTTTATATGTTGGATATGTTGGATATGTTGCAGTATATCCTAGATACAATATATGTTTGCAGAACCGAACAGTTCTCTTGTTGCATAGGGAGAATTGGATTCAGAAGGTATAAATAACCCGGGAAGAAAAACAAAAATGCAGATAGTTCACATTCGTTTCCCAGTGTTCTTTCTTTGGGTGTAGCTGCTTAACAAGATGGTAAGTAATACAGAATTGGTCATTCTAACCATAAATGTGAACGGGGTAAACTCCCCCATAAAGAGGAAGCGGTTAGCAGAATGGATTAAAAGCCAGAATCCTACAATATGTTGTTTACAGGAAACACACCTGAAGCGGGGAGATACATGCAGGTTAAAGGTAAAAGGTTGGAGCAAAACCTACTATGCTTCAGGTGAAGTCAAAAAAGCAGGGGTAGCCATCCTGATCTCAGATCAAGCTAAAGAAAAAATTGACCTAATTAAAAGAGATAAGGAAGGACACTATATCTTGCTAAAGGGTAGCATGGATAATGAAGCACTATCTATATTAAACATATATGCACCAAGTGGGGTAGCATCTAAATTCTTAAAAGAGAAACTAAGAGAGCTGCAAGAAGAAATAGACAGTAAAACTATAATAGTGGGAGATCTCAACCTTGCACTCTCAGAATTAGATAAATCAAACCACAAAATAAATAAGAAAGAAGTCAAAGAGGTAAATAGAATAGTAGAAAAGTTGGATGATGCTTATTTTAATTAGTATTTATATCGTGATTTAACTTCTGCAAGGTCCTTGCCACATATCAACTCATCCTCAAAATCACCTGTGAAGGTATCTGTTTTTATGTCCTCATTTTATAGAGGATGAAACTGAAGTACAGAGAGCTTAAATTACTTGCCCAAAATCACACAGCTAATAAGGTATAAAAACAGGATTTCAACTGAGGTCTTTCTTATTCTAAGTCCACTTTCCTGTACACTATACACATAGTCATATGTCTTCATATGGCTTTCATATGTCTTCATATGGCTTCAGGATTAATGAAAGATAATAAATATTAAATGAACTGGAAACTTGAAAAAAGTAAATTTCTTAAATAGGTGATCTTAGCACCAAAAGTACATGTTCAGCCATGTTTATCAACTACCTGAGGGAGTTCTCCAAATTATCAGGGTATGAGTAGCAAATGAATCTTTGAAAGTATTTTTAACTCAGAACATACTTTCCAAAATAAATAATTATATATTTTAAGGCTTTTAAAGTTCCATGATGACTCCCTCAGGATAATTGAAATACACATACACACATATATAATATCATAACTTCACTGAGCTTCATGAAGCTAAAAGAACTTAGGAAGTATGTATTCTTATTCTATAAACACACACACATACAAGAATAAAGACAAACAGAGATTAAATGAAAAAGCCTCATAGCCAGTTAGTAATAAAACATTTGAAAAGCATTAATGATGATGTCATGAAAGATATTTCTGATATCTCCCAAGTTTTCCTTGGGAAGCAACATTAAATCAAGCCTCTAACAGAATTCTGGAGTGACAGGACCCACAAAATGAATAAAAACAGCATCAAAATTTTAACAGAAGATTAGTGAGTTACAGGAAGAAGGGACCTCAATTTCTTTTTTCAGAACTAGATAAACCTAACCACAAAAAGAGAAAGAAGTTAAGGAAGTGAATAGAATTTTAGAAAAGTTAGATATGATAAATCTTTGAAGAAAATTGAACATAACATTTTTCTCAATGATGCAATGTAGTTACACAAAAAATTTTACCATGTATAAAAGCATATATATGGCATAACATAACAGGGCACAAAAATGCATAATCAAATGCACAAAGACAGAAATATTAAGTGCATCCTTTATAGACCATGATGCAATTAAACTTACATATAAAAAGGATCATGAAAAGATGAAATAAAACTTAATTGGAAACAAAATAATTCTAAAGGACAAGTAGGTCAAACAATAAATAATAGAAATAATGACTAATTTCATCAAAAACAATGACAATAATGAGACAACACACCACAATTTAGAGGATGCAGCCAAAGCAGTTCTTAGAGAAATGTTTTTGTTTCTAAATGCTAACATAAATAAAATAGAAAAACAGATAAATTAATTGGAAATGCAAATAAAAAGCCAGAAAAAGAGCACTTTAAAAATCCCCAATTAAATGCCAAATTATAAATTATGAAAATCAAAGAAGATATTGTTGAAAATTAAGAGAAAACTATTCAACTAATAAATAAAGCTTATTTAAATACTAAACTGATAAATTGTTAACTAATTATTATTAAACTAATAATTCATATTTAAAATATTGAACTTATAAATTAAAAAAAAGATAAAACTCAAAACAGCTGGTTTCAAAAAATAAAATGAATAAATCTTTGGTTAAATTGTTCAAAAAAGATAAACAAATTATCAGTATCATAAAGGAAAAGGATTTATTAGCTGCCAAAGGAGGGAAAATTAAAACAATATTTTGTAGCTATTTGGTCAAAATTTATACCAAAAACTATGACAACCTAAGGGAAATGGATTAATATTTACAAAAAAAATTAAACTGCTCACATAAACAGAAGAGTAAATAAATACTTAAATAACTCCATTTTAGAAAAAAAGAAACTATTCAAACCATCAATGAACTCTCAAAGTAAAAATCTACAGGACCTGATGGATTTACAGATGAATTCTACCAAACCTTTGAAGAACAATTAATTCTAGCATTATATAAACTATTTGAAAAAATAGGCAAAAAAGGAGTCCTGCTAAATTCCTTTTATGACACAAATATAGTGCTGATATTTATTATTAGGAAGAGCCAAAACAAAGAAAGAAAATTACAGATCAATTTTCCTATGAATGTTGATGCAAAATATTACATAAAATATCAACAATGAGATTACCAATTTATCACAGGATAATATACTCTGATCAGGTGGGATTTAGCAGAGGCAGAGGCTGAAGGACAGAACCTTTGGATTTGGAGACATCCGAAGGGCTCTAAGCCTCTAAACCGGCTGTGCTCTGAGAAGAACAAACTCCAACATTTGAACTCTTAACAAGAAACACTGACCTTAAGATCAGTAGTGAAATAAGAATATTCATTATCACCACTATTATTCAATTTTTATTTTAGAAATGCTAGCTTTGACAATAAGGAAAAAAAGGAAATTAAACAGGTAATGAGAAAACAAAATTATCACTCTTTGCAGGTGACATAACAGTACACTTGAAGACTCCAAGAGAATGAACTAAAATTTACTTGAAACAATGACAACTTTAGCAAAATTGCAGGATATGAAATAAACTTACATAAAACAACAGAATTTCTACATATTACTGATAAAGCCCAGCAGCAAGAGGTAGAAAGATAAATTGCATTTAATCATAACTGTAGATAATATAAACTATTTTGTATTCTGCCAGATCTAGAAATAATATGAACACATTTACAATATACTTATTACCAAAATAAAGTCAGATCTAAACCCTTGGGGAAAATATCTATTTTTCATGGATAGATCATTAATAAAAATGACAATTCCACTTAAAGTAATTTACTTATTCAATGTCATAAACAATCAAAACTTAAAAAATATATTTTTGTGGAGCTATAGAATGTACTGGGAGAAAGGAAAAGGGAGAAGTGGAATGGGGCATATTATCTGCCATTAAAAAGAGGGGGAAAAAGCGTTTACATTGGGGAGGAAGAGGGGAAAGAAAAGGGGAGTGAGCAAATCTTACTTTCATCAGAATTGGCTCAAAAAGGAAATAACATACAAACTCAATAGGGATATGGTAATCTATCTCACTCTGCAGGAAAATAGTAGGGGAATTGTACATGAGAAGGATGAGAGGGTAATAAAAGAGAGGACATATTGGGGGAGCGAATGCTCAGCAGCAAAACACTTTTGAGAAGGATCAGGATGAAAGGAGAGAGAAAATAAAAGGGGGAAATACAATTAGCAATAGTAATTATAAAAAAAAAAATCAAAGCAAGTTTCTCAGATTGAATATTATTGTTCTGTGGGAAATAATGAACAGGATGCTCTCAGGAAAAAAATTTAAAAAATGTGGAAAGTTCATTAGGAGCAAAGTGAAATATATTGTATGCAAAGTAATAGCAATGTTCTGGAATGACCAGGTATAAATAATTTTCTTATTCTCAGTAGTACAATCATCTACACCTACTTGGAATGATTTATAATGAAAAGTTATATCCATAGCCAGAGAAGAAACTGATTATATTTGAATAAAGTTTGAAACTCTACAAATCTATTTTGCTTCAGCCCCACCCAATGAGTAGGTAATTGACTCTCCTCCATCAACTCCACCCTCTGGGATGGAGGGAGGAGGGGTATTGGGGGGGGCATTAACATCAAAAGCACCTCCCCCCCAGCATCCAGCTGCTCTTATGAGTAGATTGCAAAAGGGACTAATTAAGGCCAAAGAATAAGGGAAAAATGTATCAGAATTTCAACACCACATTTTTCCTGTAATTCAACAGTTTAATTCTTCAGGTCAAGGAAGTAGAAGATACTCACCTTTTGATATAGAAATCCTCAAAGACCTGAAAAAAGCTTGCACTCTTTATGGGGCTACATCAGCTTATGTTAAGATGTTATTACAGAATTTGGCTTTTGAAATCTTGACCCCTAATGACTGGAAATCTATAGCAAGGATATGCCTAGAACCTGGACAAAACTATTTGTGGCTTTCTGAATATAGTGAGCTCTGTAGGCTACAAGCCCAACAAAATATTCAATGTGGAGTTCATACTGCAATCACCTGTGACCTACTAACTGGTGTAGGTCCTTATGCAGATGTCCCAGTACAAATTAATTATTCTATAGCAGCATGGGAGCAAATTGCTGCTAATGCTATCAAAGCGTGGGCTTCTCTCCACAATAAAGAGGAAAAGGGTGGGGCCTTCACAAAAATAACACAAGGGCCAAATGAACCCTTTGCTGACTTTGTGGGATGTTTGCAGACAGCTATCACAAGAACAAATGGAGAAAATGCAATAACAGACATTTTGATAAGGCAACTTGCTAAGAAAAATGCTAATGAGATTTGCAGAAGAATTATACTAGGACTGTGCAAGGATGCTCCTTTAGAGGAGCTCATAAGGTGCTGTGCCACAGTGGGCACAGGTGCCTTTTATAGCCAGGCTATGATGCAGACTTCCCAAAATCCAAATATGGGAAGACAAAGTCCCTCTTGGCAAGGGACTTCCAGAGAGACTCGTAGATGATTTCAGTGTAGAAAAGTAGGGCATCTGAAAGCTCAATGTTGGTATAGAGATAGAATGGGAAAACAGGATGGGAGAACAAGACCCAGTACCCCATGTCCAAAATGCAACAGAGGCTTCCATTGGCCCTCAGAATGTAGACAGATTCAGGGAAATGGGATGAGGGGCCCAAGGCAAAAAAACACTTGGGACATGATGGCAGCCAATGGTGCACCCAGAGAGTACCTAGAAGTCCAGCACCCAGACATGACCAATCAGCCAGAAAGCCATATGATGGGAGAAGGGGATTCGCAGTCAACCAGCCAGGAAGCAACCTGATGGCAGAAGGGAATTACAATTGGCGAGAATAGACCTGTATGCAGCTGGGACAACTGAGATACCCCCTGGAGAGGTGAAATCTGTTCCTCTCCAGCCTATGGATCCCTTACCTCCAGGCACAGTAGGCTTGACCATTTCACCTCCTTTTTGTAGGTACAAAACAGTGTCCATGCACACACTGATGTAGGAAACTGGGGAATGTATAGATAATATGCCAATCACTAATACAGGTAGACAATGTGTGACTTATCACCCAGGAGAAGTAGTAGCATCAGGTTTACTCATACAGAATCCTAATAAGCAACCTGATGATAGTCACCCAGATTCTAACTCCAGACCATAAAGTGCAGAAATATGCTGGATAGCAGCTGTAACAGCTGACCGACCTATGCTCACGATCTATATATATGGCCAACCATTGGAAGGATTGGTAGACACAGGTGCAGATCGTACAGTTATTAGAGGTGCCAATTGGTCCAGTCACTGGCCAAAGATTAAAGCAGACACATATATGTCTGGAATAGGGGGATCAATAGCAGCTGAAGTTAGTGCTGCCCCTATGAGATGGACTTTTGAAGGCAAAACAGAAGTTTTTACTTCTTTTATAGTTGAAAAAATCCCCATCAATCTGTGGGGAAGAGATGCTTTACAACAATTAGGGTTAAAAATGAGTACTTTGGTTTTTTAAGCAGGGCTGCTGTTGAAGGCCTGCCAACACTTTCACCTGTTCCTATCCAATGGAAAACTGATACAGCAGTGTGAATAGAACAGTGGCCCTTTGGTAGCGATAAAATTCAGGCCTTATTAGATATAGTACAGGAGCAGCTTGAACAAGAGCATTCACAACCTTCTCTTAAGTCCTTGGAATTCCCCAGTGCTCGTTGTAAAAAAGAAATCTGGAAAATGGACTATGCTCACTGATTTAAGAAAAGTGAATGAACAGATGGAAACTATGGAACTCTTCAGCCTGGACTTCCATCTCTAGAGACCTAGAGAGTGGCCTCTTTGGGTCATCAATATTAAGGATTGTTTCTATTCTATTCCTCTGGATAAGGAGGATATGAAAAGATTTGCCTTTTCAGTGCCCAGCATGAACTTAGCTGAGCCTTATAAAAGATATGAATGGACAGTTTTGCCACAGGGAATGAAAAACAGCCCCACTATGTGTCAAATGTATGTTGCTGCTGCTCTTGCTCCAATAAGAAAAGCATTTCCAAAAGTTATGTTATTACATTATATGGATGATATATTGGGATGTGCACCTGAGGAACAAATGCTAGAAGCATGTCTACAAAAGACTATAGAAACACTAAGATATTACAAATTATACATAGCTGAAGAGAAAATCCAAAGACATGCTCCTTTTCAATATTTAGGATATGAAGTATACCCTAAGGTGCTTATAGTACAAAAACTGTCCTTAAGAACAGAGAAGTTAAACATCTTAAATGATTTTTAGAAATTGATAGGAGATATCCAATGGATGCGACCAGTGTTAGGCTTGACTACCTATCAGTTACAACCATTATATGACATTTTAAGGGGAGACAGTGCTTTGAATTCACCATGCCAGCTTACAAAAGAAGCTCAAGAGGCTTTGAGAAAAGTTGAACTGGCTTTATCCAATGTAGTTGAAAGAGTCACTCAAAAACCCTTGGAAATATCAGTTTTTGCCACACAAGAGGCACCCACAGCAGTCCTTCATCAAGGAGACAGTGTGATAGAATGGGTGAACCTCCCGGCACAACCAGAACAAAGCCTTACTCCTTACCCAGTGCTTGTGGCTAGAATTTTGTTAAAGGCCATTAAGCGAGCAGTACAGTTATCTGGGGCAAGACCTGATAAGATATATACCTTTTACATCAATACAAAAATTAATGTGTGTTGTGGGACCATCCCAGAGTGGCAAGTTTTATTAGCCATGGCTCCAAATTTTACACATGGGTCTCCATTCAAGATAACCAGACTTTTACATAATTGGCGATGAATTCTTGAACAAAAAGTTTCTAAAGTTCCTCTTAAAGGACCAACTATCTTTACAGATGCATCCAAACACAATATTTGTGCTGTATCCTCTCATGACTTAACTATAGAGTAGTCACGACTCCTTTTCAGTCCACTCAGCAGAACGAATTATATGCAATCATGTTAGCTCTCACTTATTACCCAGGAGACATAAATATAATATCTGATTCAGCCTATTCAGTAAGTGTGGTACAAAGAATTGCCACAGCCCAAATAAAATTTGCAGCTTCTAATATATATCAGCTCTTTAAGGAACTTCAGGAGCAAGTGAGATAACATCCAGGTAAGATTTATATCTTGCATGTCCACTCACATAGTGGACTTCCAGGTCCTATTTTTGATGGGAATTCAAAGGCAGATAGCCTTTTAACTATGGTAGCCAGTATGCCTTTATTTCAAGAGGCCCAGGAATCCCATTCTAAATATCATCAGGCTGCTCAAGCTTTGCATTTACAATTTGGGATAACAAAAGAGGAAGCTAGGAGCATAGTAAAAAGCTGTACAGGTTGCCTTCCTTTCCATGCTCCTACACTGCCTCCAGGGAAGAACCCTCGTGGTTTGAGACCCAATGAAATCTGGCAAATGGATGTGACCCATTATAAATCTTTCAGTCATCTGTCTTTTATCCATGTTGTGGTAGATACCTTTTCAGGATTCACTTTTGCCATACCAGCAGCAAAAGAGACAGCCCGAGTGGTCACTGAATTCCTCACACAAGCATTTGCCATTATGGGTGTGCCACAAGCAATAAAAACAGACAATGGTCCTGCATACACCTCCAAATATTTTGCACACTTTTGTGCACAGTATAAGATTTTACACACCACTGGCATACCCTTTAATCCTCAAGGACAGGCAATAGTAGAGTGGAGAAATAGAGACATTCAGATGCTCCTCCAAAAACAAAAGAAAGGGGGAGCCACAGGTAACCCTAGAGAACTGCTAAATCTAGCAATTTATACTATTAACTTCTTGATTTTTGACAAAGATGCACTGGTTCCAGCAGACAGGTTTTATAACCCACCGGAAGGTGGCAGTGTCCAGTGCGAGCAGCTCCACTATCTTTAGATAATTGCCAGGTGATGTGGAGAGACCCAGAAAGTGGAGAATGGAAGGGACCAGATAGGCTAACTGCTTGGGGGAGAGGGTTTGCTTGTATCTCTACAGGTGGAGAAGGAATCAGATGGGTTTCAACGAGCCATATTGCCTTGTTCATCGCAGAGAGACAGAGCAGACCCTTGAAATAAAGGAGAAGACCCAAGAAACATCAGGTGGTTCTGTTGCTGATCGTGCTCACAATTAAAAGAGTGTGGCAGTTATGGCGTTTGACTCATGGACATAGAAAGCACTGGACTTCAAAACCCTCAGAAATCATTGGATTCTCTGAGACATTAGATTGTTGTAGAACTTTAAATCCCTCAGGAATCATCGGATTCTTTGATTCATAAGACTTGAAAGCCCTCAGGAATCATTGGATTTTCTGAGAAATGATAAGACTGTTACAGGACTTCAAAATCTGCTGGAATCATTGGATTCCCTAAGACATAAGAAGACTTTTGCTGGACTTTAAAAACTTGGGGGGCTCATTTTATTCCCTGATATGTGAAGCAATGGACAAGAGATTGGTTTTGGACTATCTCTTGGCTTCTGAAGAGGTGTATGTGTGACTGCTATTTACATACTCTCCTTCTAGGACTTCTGGCAATCTTTTACAACACAATGTTGATTTATATTGTTTGTTATACCGTTACTTGGGTGCATAATTCATGTTTGTTACACCACATCAAGCCTGCACTGAATGTGCGAGAATCATCACTAATAGCCTCTGCGTTGTTGCTATGTGCTTGTGAAATACTTCCCATGCTGATGGGTTTGTGCATAATAGGACCCTTCAGCCCAGAAACCTGCTAGCAACCCCCACTTCCCTTTGGTGCTTTTCATTTCCCTTCCTGAGATGTCAGGGAGGGCATGATTATCTCCTTTTTAGTGCTTTCACCTCCCTTTCTGAGAAGTCAGGGAGGGTGTGATCACCTCCCGTTGGGGGCTCTGACCTCCCTGAGGAGTCAGGGATGGCATGATCACCTGTGTTCTAAAACAAAAGAAAGCGGAAGATGTAATGGGCTGAGGCTTGAGTTGATGCACTGAGGTCCCAAGCACATGAGGCTAAATAGGAATTGGACCATACTCTATTAATATATATGCTTGGAGAAAGAATGGCCCCGCCCACTCTTTGTGCAAGTCCTGATGTGTTGTATAGGAAATGACGATTTTGGTGGGTGGAGGCAGGGGAGTGGAAAAAGAAGGGGAAGGAGAGATTGCTTTTATTGCCATTGTGACAGCTTTTCAGCTCAGATCCCCCTCTGTTAGCTGGCTTCCTGTCGCAGCTGCCCATAGTGCTATCACAATCTTTCTTGCTCATATTGCTATTGCAATCCTTATTCTCCTTTTCACTTCAATAAAGATTGAAGATTTTTCCCTTAACCTGAATTCCTGACTCTGGCTGATTTTAAATACACGGTCATTACAAAAAACATATAAAAAGAAATATTTATTTTGAATGTAAGTGGAGATAAATATTAAATAAATAAATAGATTATAAAAATATTTCTTGACAATATAACTGTTTCATGAATATTTATGACATTTTACATCATATTGTGAGTGTATTCCCAAAAAACCATAAACCACAGTATTACATTTATAGGCTTATTTGACATGATATGACCACATACAATGACTTTAGCTGACATTTTGCTGAGAAGATTTTAGTCATCCATTCTATATCCACTTAGCTCTCTAACTCTAAGCTCTACATCTCATAGGAGTTTCATCCATTTTCGCTCCTGTTCCTCTTATTTTAATAACATTGAAATCTTCTGACATTCAACAGTAGAGCACCCTCTTCCTTTTATAGTCTTATTTCTAATTTTATTTTATATTACTCTCCTATGCTCCAACCAAACTTCTGCTTCCTGTGCATTCCTACTTGCTCCCACTTAATAGTTTTGATTATGTCTGGAATATTCTCCCTTCTCTAAAGTTTTTACTCATCTTTTGAAATATAACTCAAATGTCACTCCACTATAAAATCAGCACTAGTGTCTCAGCCTGAGATGCCCCCATGTGAAAACATGGAAAGAGTAATTGGTTTAGAGCTAGAAAACCTTAGTTCAAATTCCAGCTCTTCTACTTACTACCTGACTGGCTTCAATTAAGTCATTTAATTTTATGTAGGCATCAGATTATTTTAATATAAAATATGCAGACATTAGACTAAAGAAATGCTTAAATAAATGAAAAAAGAACACTTTAAGCCAAGTATTCTACTATATGGTAATGATGCAAGTAGAAAAAGAACACTTCTCCCTCTTCTCAAAAACTCACTTTCAAAACACAGATGGGATTTCTGAGCTGCAGTTTTATGGTACTAAGGGTACAAAAGCAACACAGATGATGATGCTTCTTTAATTTCATTTCCACTGCTAAAGTTATAATGATCTCTGGTGCTTAACCATTTGACTGTGTCAAAGTCTTTGATAGATAGTAAGGAATTCATTTTCCAGGTCTTTGATACCTGTGATAGCTAAGGATGTGGGACAGAAGAAATACTAGTTTATGTCTTCACAGTAGCTGATTCCTGAAATTATGGCTAGGAATTGGGATGGTAGTAGAATTGGTGGTTTGGGTTGGAGAGCCGAAGGTGTGTCTCTCTCAAGGCTCTTAGGCTACATTATCACACACTGGTCACAGGTGGTAGTGGTGGTGGTTAGGAATTTGTACTCCTTCATGGTGATTATTCAATTCAGTAATAGCTATGGGGATTGAGCTGGAAACAGGGATGATAGTCTTAACAAGGATATCCTTCAGTCATTCAGTCATGTCTCATTCTTTGTGTATTTGTGTGTATGTGTGTTTGTGTGTGTGTGAGAGAGAGACAAAGACAGAGATAGAGACAGACAGAGATACAGAGACAGACAGACAGAGACACACACAGAGAGAGAGAGAGACAGAGAGACAGAGAGAGACAGAGAGAGAGAGAGAGAGAGAGAATAAGGAAGTCTGCATATAAAGCAGGATCATAGTCTCCGACAAGTGAACTCAGTATTTGTAGGGAATATTAGGCACACATTTCATAAACTTTGTGTGGAGATAGATGAATGCAAAAAAAACAAACAAACAAAAAAAAAAAAAGAACCATGTATTCCCCATACTCACTGCTATAGATTTCAACCTTTTATGTTGTTGATATGTTCAGAAAAACCACTCTATATACATAAAGACACTTCTTTTCTAGATGATTCTTCTTTTGGTCATACTGGACAACTCTTCTCTTTAAACTTATGGAGGATCAACAAGTTCTTATAACTCACCAATATGCATGCAAATATACTAATTGAATACGACTGCATATTAACCGTACATTATGTGACATTTTTGTATATTAACACATTTTACTCAGAAAACTATAAATCCCAATTTGCTGTTTCTCTCAGGAAAATGGAGAAAAAAACCCAGAAAAACCAAAAATTTACCTTCATCTTATTTTTACTTCTTTTACATAGTTTAATTATCTGTCAGCCAGCAAATCCAGTAGCAAATCAGCTACAACTCCTCTATGCCCTGTTCTCCATTTTTCCTCTCTTACACTAGGTCCACAGAGAATAAAATATTTAATCAGGCTGGTCACAGGACACAGGTGATTAATTATAGAACATATTTAGGAAAAGCAGGCCAACCAAATTCATCATAATATGACTTTTAATCTTGCCCTTTCACACCTATTTTCATTTAACCTTGCTAATGTATTTATTCTATTGTACAACATAATTTATTTTTATTTCTGTTTGTCTTATTTCTTTTACTATTATAACTTTAACTTCCCTACTAACCCTCATACCCTCCCTATATATCATATACCTGTTTACTTATCATATTTATATATTTCCCTTGTTTTCTGTTTTATTCTAATTAGTTTCTCTGATTACTCTAATTAGTATATATTATACTCCTTTCAACTTCTGTGGTGAAGTACTTTTCTGAGTCATGATCTATTTGAAACTATAACCAAGTATCTACCATACCCCTCTTAGCTGAATTATGCTAAGGACACATGAATTGAAAAGAAAGGAAATATTTAATCAAAACATAATATTAAGGCATATAGCAAATAATTAAATCAGCTCTACAAATTACATATACAAAATAGATTCCGTCTTCCATAACTCTAGGGAATAAGTAACATTATCTTTTATTCTGACTATTTCCCCTTTCCAGAGTAGATTTAAGAATTCAATGATATTACTTCTCATTTATTTCAAATATACTTGGCATGTAACTATGTAATGGACTGAGGCTTGAGTTGATGCATTGAGGTCCCAAGCACATGAGGCTAAATAGTAATTGGACCATACTCTATTAATATATAAGCTTGGAGAAAGAATGGCCCCCGCACACTCTTTGTGCAAGTCCTGATGTGTTGTATAGGAAATGTTGATTTTGGTGGGTGGAGGCAAGGGAGTGGAAAAGGAAGGGGAAGGAGAGACTGCTGGCATTGCGATTGTGATGGCTTTTCAGCTCAGATCTCCCTCTGTTAGCTGGCTTCCTGTCGCAGCTGCCCATATTGCTATTGCAATCCTTATTCACCTCTTCACTTCAATAAAGATTGAAGATTTTTCCCTTAAGCTGAATTCCTGACTCTGGCTGATTTTAAATATGTGGTTATTACATAACTAGTATTTTCCATTTAGGAAAATAACCTTCATGTTTTTTGTCTCTTCAATTAGGATGTGAATGCCTTAAGGGTGGGGATATTTTGATTTTTAAAAAAATTTTCTTTGTATCTCCACTACATAGCATAAAGTCTAAAACATAATAATCACTTAAAAAAATTGTTATTAAATTCCATAGGTTACCAATCTGTTACCCATCTCCTTTTAAAGTTACACCATGGTGAGCCAATTCACACTTGCTTGAAATCCTTCTTTCTGTCTGCTCTACTTAGTAAATATATATTCTTTTGGAAGTGTTCTATTTTCTTTGAGTAACTGCTTCCTCATCTCACAAAACCTAATTGTACTTCAGTCTCATAAGGAAGCTACTATGATTTCCAAGTGTATAACTACCTGATTTTCCTTTGCTGTTTTTCTCTTCTTCTAATATCTCTAGTGATCTCTTTCCATGACTGTTATTTTCTTTCCACTGTACTATAGCCTATTGCTTCCAAGTACAGTACAGACCATTCTGGTAGTTCCAGAGCTATCTCTCATTAAAAAAAAAAAAAAAAAAAAAAAAAAAAAAAAAGTAGCTCTGTCCTTCATTTGGCACACTGCATAGTGCAGAGTAAGAACTTAATATGTAAATATTAGATATAGCTTTATTGATAAATGAAAGCAAAATAAAATTAAAATGGAGAGCACCCTTTAAAAAATAGATTTTTATCTTCCCATGTTATATTGGTTTGTGTATTTTTTGAAGGAAGGTGATAATGTGTAATCTTTTATATTTTTCACTTTTTATAGTTTTGTTTTTTCCCCTGAAATAGCTGGAGGCTAATGACTTGCCCAGGATCACACAGCTAGGAAGTGTTAAGTGTGCAAGACCAGATTTGACCTCAAATCCTCCTGACTTCAAGTCACTGTGCTCCTGTGCCACCTAGCAACCCCCATAGTTTTTTTTTTTTTTTTTAATAAGTCACTTCACATTTATCCTTTTTATTGATTTTAGTTGAAATAAATGGAATTTCTTTATATGATGGTCCTTTTTATTCCTCATTGAAGCCATATTTCCTAACATTGGCTTTGCCTCAAGGATCCTGATTTCATACCAGGTTATGTCCCTTTAACATTCATTCATCCAGAGGTGCAAACATGCAGATCCATCCAATCGATGTCCTTTAATGTGCTGGAAAAAGCATAAACATTAATTCTAAAAATAAGGGTTGACACAGAACATATGAGTGATTTATTTCAGTTTACTTCCTGCATTACAAGGATTAGAAAATTGCCTCTAATATGAGTCTTATACTCATTTGAGGTATGTTAGTCTTGTTGCAGCATCATTCTTTTAAGGGATAGGTTGGTAGTCATGCAAAAACTTCTACTCAAAGATTCAAAGACCAATCTTTTGCAGCACTTTAATATTTTTGAAGTTTATGATACACTGGCTTTACCTTGCATTTTGCATTAAAATCTTAGCTAGGGATACCAGCTTAAGATAAAAATGTATCTGTGTTATGAAACTTAACCTTCTGTGACATTTTAAAATTGTATTTTTGACTGTCTTGTGTGACATGTTGTAGTTTTTATTTCAAAGGGCATTTCCTTTCTGTTTGTGAAATGTATTATCCATATGTGAACTAAGACTAGCAAGAGAGCACTACTATATATAAGGTACAACTTTAAAGCAATGAAAGATAGTTTTTACAAATAAAAAAAGAATGTCTAAATAAGTGTGATTGCCTTTGAAGTAGTGCCCTTGAGAAACATATCCCAGTTTTTTTTTTCAAAATATCTGTGATAGTATTATTTTGGAATCATCTTCAAACATCATTACAAAATACACTAAAATATATCATTTTATCTTCACACCTCTTTTTAAAAAGAAAAAAAAATATATATATATATATATATATATATATATATATATATATATATATATATATATATATATATATATATACCTAACTTGACCTTATATTTACAAGTTTTTCCTTAAATGAATTTTGATTATTTTCAAAAGTTAAAAAGACTCATACTAAACAAAGCCATTGAATATATTTATGGAGATTTCAACAAAGGGAGCCCCACCTGGTAAATAAAATAAATAGATGCCTATTTAATCAGCCATCACAGATTTTGGCTCTCCTGTTATCTAAAGCAGATCATTGATGTGGCTCTATTTGGAAAATATTATGAGCTAATATTAAGTCATATAATTTTAATTATGAACTTGGATAAATTTCATATATGTAATTTTATGGTTTTTGTCTCTATTTTGTGTCATGGTTAGTAAATCTCTATCATTTGACATTCTAATCCCCATAACCTAGTAAGGAAAATATACACAGTTATCAGCCAGTCAAGACTTTTTTCTCTTTCTAATTTAAAATTACATCTTTAATTGATTCAACCCTGCTTTTCTTTAGTTCCTAATATTCTTGGTTACCTTCTTCTATCTTTCACCCCTTTCATTATTAGTTGGGAGACAATTGGTGTAATGGGCTGAGGCTTGAGTTGATGCACTGAGGTCCCAAGCACATGAGGCTAAATAGGAATTGGACCATACTCTATTAATATATAAGCTTGGAGAAAGAATGCCCCCCCACACTCTTTGTGCAAGTCCTGATGTGTTATATAAGAAATGACGATTTTGGTGGGTGGAGGCAGGGGAGTGGAAAAGGAAGGGGAAGGAGAATGCTTGCATTGCCATTGCGACAGCTTTTCAGCTCAGATCCCCCTCTGTTAGCTGGCTTCCTGTCGCAGCTGCCCATATTGCTATTGCAATCTTTATTCACTTCTTCACTTCAATAAAAATTGAAGATTTTTCCCTTAACCTGAATTCCTGACTCTGGCTGATTTTAAATGTGCGGTCATTACAGTTGACGCCCAAGCGTGGGAACCAAGGACCCTACTTTCACTGAAGAAGTCTCCAGTGACCAGGAACTTAGGTGAGTATAAGACAAACAGGGAACTTATTTTCTTAAAGACTAAATTAGTAACCTTTTTTGGCTGAAATGGGACAGATCCTAGGTAAAGATTCTCCATCCCCCACCCCAACCTCCCCAACCCCAGCCCCACCCAGGAGTGGTGCTATAGAAAGCCTGCTTAAGCTGATGGAAGATCAAGGGCTACTTGTAACTTGGGAACAGAAAGCTAGACTTCTGGGTACATTAAAACGCACCTCCCCTTGGTTCTTAGAGGAAAAGCAAATCTCTCTAGATAACTGGGCATTGGTTGGTCAACAGCTCTCCACATATTACATTGAAAACAGTCCTCATTCAATTTCCATCGAGGCATTCTATTTATACAATATGAGACAGTTGGCCTTAAGATACCGTATAAGTTCTAGGAGAAAAGGAAAAAAATCTAGGAATAGCCAAATGGGGAAGCCTGAGCTAAAAGAAAAAGGTAAAGAACAGATTAATGGCCATATCCCCATAGAGCATGGAGACTTAAGTGAGGCTCCAGTGTGGGATGAATCTGAGGCATATTCAGCCCCACCTAAGGAGCAGGTAATTGGCTCTCCTCCATCAACTCCACCCTCTGGGATGGAGGGAGGAGGGGTAGTGGGGGGGCAGTGATAGCACCAGCACCTCCCCCCCAGCATCCAGCACCTCCCGGCCAGCATCCAGCTGCTCTTATGAGTAGATTGCAAAAGGGACTAATTAAGGCCAAAGAAGAAGGGAAAAATGTATCAGAATTTCAACACCACATTTTTCCAGTAGTTTAACAGCTTAATTCTTTAGGTCAAAAAAGTAGAAGATACTCACCTTTTGATATAGAAATCCTCAAAGACCTGAAAAAAGCTTGCACTCTTTATGGGGCTACATCAGCTTATGTTAAGATGTTATTACAGAATTTGGCTTTTGAAATCTTGACCCCTAATGACTGGAAATCTATAGCAAGGATATGCCTAGAACCTGGACAAAACTATTTGTGGCTTTCTGAATATAGTGAGCTCTGTAGGCTACAAGCCCAACAAAATATTCAATGTGGAGTTCATACTGCAATCACCTGTGACCTACTAACTGGTGTAGGTCCTTATGCAGATGTCCCAGTACAAATTAATTATTCTATAGCAGCATAGGAGCAAATTGCTGCTAATGCTATCAAAGCGTGGGCTTCTCTCCACAATAAAGAGGAAAAGGGTGGGGCCTTCACAAAAATAACACAAGGGCCAAATGAACCTTTGCTGACTTTGTGGGATGTTTGCAGACAGCTATCACAAGAACAAATGGAGAAAATGCAATAACAGACATTTTGATAAGGCAACTTGCTAAGAAAAATGCTAATGAGATTTGCAGAAGAATTATACTAGGACTGTGCAAGGATGCTCCTTTAGAGGAACTCATAAGATGCTGTGCCACAGTGGGCACAGGTGCCTTTTATAGCCAGGCTATGATGCAGACTTCCCAAAATCCAAATATGGGAAGACAGAGTCCCTCTTGGCAAGGGACTTCCAGAGAGACTCGTAGATGATTTCAGTGTAGAAAAGTAGGGCATCTGAAAGCTCAATGTTGGTATAGAGATAGAATGGGAAAACAGGGTGGGAGAACAAGACCCAGTACCCCATGTCCGAAATGCAACAGAGGCTTCCATTGGCCCTCAGAATGTAGACAGATTCAGGGAAATGGGATGAGGGGCCCAAGGCAAAAAAACACTTGGGACATGATGGCAGCCAATGGTGCACCCAGAGAGTACCTAGAAGTCCAGTGCCCAGACATGACCAATCAGCCAGAAAGCCATATGATGGGAGAAGGGGATTCGCAGTCAACCAGCCAGGAAGCAACCTGATGGCAGAAAGGAATTACAATTGGGGAGAATAGAGCTGTATGCAGCTGGGAAAACTGAGATACCCCCTGGAGAGGTGAAATCTGTTCCTCTCCAGTCTATGGATCCCTTACCTCCAGGCACAGTAGGCTTGACCATTTCACCTCCTTTTTGTAGGTACAAAACAGTGTCCATGCACACACTGATGTGGGAAACTGGAGAATGTGTAGATAATATGCCAATCACTAATACAGGTAGACAATGTGTGACTTATCACCCAGAAGAAGTAGTAGCATCAGGTTTACTCATACAGAATCCTAATAAGCAACCTGGTGATAGTCACCCAGATTCTGATTCCAGACCACAAAATCCAGAAATAAACTGGACAGCAGCTGTAACAGCTGACCGACCTATGCTCACGATCTATATATATGGCCTACCATTGGAAGGATTGGTAGACACAGGTGCAGATCGTACAGTTATTAGAGGTGCCAATTGGCCCAGTCACTGGCCAAAGATTAAAGCAGACACCTATATGTTTGGAGTAGGAGGATCAATAGCAGCTGAAGTTAGTGCTGCCCCTATGAGATGGACTTTTGAAGGCAAAACAGAAGTTTTTACTCCTTTTATACTTGAAAAACTCCCCAACAATCTGTGGGGAAGAGATGTTTTACAACAATTAGGGTTAAAAATGAGTAGTTCAGTTTTTTAAGCAGGGCTGCTGTTGAAGGCCTGCCAACACTTTTCCTATCCAATGGAAAACTGATACACCAGTGTAGATAGAACAGTGGCCCTTAGGTAGCAATAAAATTCAGGCCTTATTAGATATAATACAAAAGCAGCTTGAACAAGGGCATTTACCAACTTCTCTAAGTCCTTGGAATTCCCCAGTGTTCGTTGTAAAAAAGAAATCGGGAAAATGGAGGATGTTCACTGATTTAAGAAAAGTGAATGAACAAATGGAAACTATGGGAACTCTTCAGCCTGGACTTCCATCTCCTACTCAATTGCCTAGAGAGTGGCCTCTTTGGGTCATCGATATTAAGGATTATTTTTATTCTATCCCTCTGGATAAGGAGGATATGAAAAGATTTGCCTTTTCAGTGCCCAGCGTGAACTTAGCTGAGCCTTATAAAAGATATGAATGGACAGTTTTGCCACAGGGAATGAAAAACAGCCCCACTATGTGTCAAATGTATGTTGCTGCTGCTCTTGCTCTAATAAGAAAAGCATTTCCAAAAGTTATGCTATTACATTATATGGATGATATATTAGGATGTGCACCTGAGGAACAAATGCTAGAAGCATGTCTACAAAAGACCATAGAAACACTAAGATACTACAAAGTATACATAGCTGAAGAGAAAATTCAAAGACATGCCCCCTTTCAATATTTAGGATATGAAGTATACCCTAAGGTGCTTATAGTACAAAAACTATCTTTAAGAACAGAGAAGCTAAACACCTTAAATGATTTTTAGAAATTGATAGGAGATATCCAATGGATGAGACCAGTGTTAGGCTTGACTACCTATTAGTTACAACCATTATATGATATTTTAAGGGGAGACAGTGCTTTAAATTCACCACGGCAGCTTACAAAAGAAGCTCAAGAGGCTTTGAGAAAAGTTGAACTGGCTTTATCCAATGTAGTTGAAAGAGTCACTCAAAAACCCTTGGAAATATCAGTTTTTGCCACATAAGAGGCACCCACAGCAGTCCTTCATCAAGGAGACAGTGTGATAGAATGGGTGAACCTCCAGTTCAACTATAAAAGGAGTAAAAACTACTGTTTTGCCTTCAAAAGTCCATCTCATAGGGGCAGCACTAACTTCAGCTGCTATTGATCCTCCTACTCCAGACATATAGGTGTCTGCTTTAATCTTTGGCTAGTGACTGGGCCAATTGGCACCTCTAATAACTGTATGATCTGCACCTGTGTCTACCAATCCTTCCAATGGTAGGCCATTTATATAGATCGTGAGCATAGGTCAGTCAGCTGTTAGAGCTGCTGTCCAGTTTATATCTGGATTTTGTGGTCTGGAGTCAGAATCTGGGTGACTATCACCAGGTTGCTTATTAGGATTCTGTATGAGTAAACCTGATGCTACTACTTCTCCTGGGTGATGTCACACATTGTCTACCTGTATTAGTGATTGGCATATTATCTACACATTCCCCAGTTTCCCACATTAGTGTGTGCATGGACACTGTTTTGTACCTACAAAAAGGAGGTGAAATGGTCAAGCCTACTGTGCCTGGAGGTAGGGGATCCATAGGCTGGAGAGGAACAGATTTCACCTCTCCAGGGGGTATCTCAGTTGTCCCAGCTGCATACAGCTCTATTCTCCCCAATTGTAATTCCTTTCTGCCATCAGGTTGCTTCCTGGCTGGTTGACTGCGTAATCCCCTTCTCCCATCATATGGTTTTTTGGCTGATTGGTCATGTCTGGGTACTGAACTTGTAGGCACTCTCTGGGTGCACCATTGTTTTTTGGTGCCCCAAATGTTTTTTGCCTTGGGCCCTGGGGCTGGGCCCCTCATCCCATTTCCCTGAATCTGTCTACATTCTGAGGCCCAATGGAAGCCTCTGTTGCATTTCGGACATGGTGTATTGGGTCTTGTTCTCCCACCCTGTTTTCCCATTCTATCTCTATACCAACATTGAGCTTTCAGATGCCCTACTTTTCTACACTGAAAGCATCTATGAGTCTCTCTGGAAGTCCCTTGCCAGGAGGGACTCTGTCTTCCCATATTTGGATTTTGGGAAGTCTGCACCATAGCCTGGCTATAAAAGGCACCTGTGCCCACTGTGGCACAGCGTCTTATGAGCTCCTCTAAAGGAGAATCCTTGCACAGTCCTAGTATAATTCTTCTGCAAATCTCATTAGCATTTTTCTTAGCAAGTTGCCTTATCAAAATGTCTGTTATTGCATTTTCTCCATTTGTTCTTGTGATAGCTGTCTGCAAACGTCCCACAAAGTCAGTAAAGCATTCATTTGGCCCTGTGTTATTTTTGTGAAGGCCCCACCCTTTTCCTCTTTATTGTGGAGAGAAGCCCACGCTTTGATAGCATTAGCAGCAATTTGCTCCTATGCTGCTATAGAATAATTAATTTGTACTGGGACATCTGCATAAGGACCTACACCAGTTAGTAGGTCACAGGTGATTGCAGTATGAACTCCACTTTGACTATTTTGTTGGGCTTGTAGCCTACAGAGCTCACTATATTCAGAAAGCCACAAATAGTTTTGTCCAGGTTCTAGGCATATCCTTGCTATAGATTTCCAGTCATTAGGGATCAAGATTTCAAAAGCCAAATTCTGTAATAACATCTTAACATAAGCTGATGTAGCCCCATAAAGAGTGCAAGCTTTTTTCAGGTCTTTGAGGATTTCTATATCAAAAAGTGAGTATCTTCTACTTTTTTGACCCAAAGCATTTTATACCAAATTATTCCATAATTCCTTGTCTGTTTCCATTTTTATTATATATATATATATATATATATATATATAGTTGAAGAGAGCCACGTCCATCAGAATTGATCAGCATATATTATTGTTGTTGAAGTGTATCATGATCTCCTGGTTGTTCTCATTTCACTTAACATCAGTTCATGTAAGTTTCTCCAGGTTTTTCTGAAATCATCCTGTTGGTCATTTCTTACAGAACAATAATATTCCTTAACATTCATATACCGTAATTTATTCAGGCATTATCCAATTGATGGGCATCCATTCAACTTCCAGTTTCTAGACACTATAAAAAAGAGCTGCTGTAAACATTTTTGCATATGTGGGTCCCTTTCCCTCCTTTAAAATTCCTTTGGGATATAAGCCCAGTTGTAACACTGCTGGGTTAAAGAGTATGCATAGTTTGATAACTTTTTGAGCATAGTTCCAAACTGCTCTTCAGAATGGTTGCATTGGTTCACAGTTCCACCAACAATGTATCAGTGTCCCAGTTTTCCTACATCCCCTCCAACAGGGGGAGCCACGGGTAACCCTAGAGAACTTCTAAATTTAGTTCTCTATACCATTAATTTTTTAATCTTTGATAAAGATGCACTGGCTCCAGCAGACAGGTTTTATAACCCACCAGAAGAGCAGTGTCCAGTGCGAGCAGCTCCACTATCTTTAGATAATCGCCAGGTGATGTGGAGAGACCCAGAAATTGGTGAATGGAAGGGACCAGATAGGCTAACTGCTGGGGGGAGAGGATTTGCTTGCATCTCTACAGGTGGAGAAGGAATCAGATGGGTGCCTACGAGTCGCATTTGCCTTGTCCATCGCAGAAAGATGGAGCAGACCCTTGAAACAAAGGAGAAGACCCAAGAAATATCAGGTGGTTCTGTTGCTGATTGTGCTCACAAGAATTATTAGATTCCTGGCACATGAACTAATGGACAATGGAATCCTATTGGACTGTTTCTAGGACTTTTGGACGTGTGTAAATTTTCAGATTGATTCTTGTTATTTGTTACATTACTACTAGCCTGTGTTATATTGCTATGTGCTCATGTAAATTATGTATAATGCCTCCCATATTGATGGATTTATGTATACCATGTATATCTGTTGCAAAGTTCTGGCCCATATTGATGGATTTATGTGTACCCCCTCAGAAACCCCCTATGTTTTAAAACAAAAGAAAGGGGGAGATGTTGGAATCCTTACTAACTGCTAAGTAATTAGAGTTGATCTAATCTTACAAGAAGTTGTTTTGGCCAGAACCTGAAACAAGGTACTAAGTAGAACTAATCAAGACAAGGCTTGTGTTCCCACCTTTACTCATTGGAGTCCACAAGTATGCTAGCTTCACAAAGTACACTTTCTAACTTCAAGAGAGTCCACACCTTAAAGCTCTTTGGGCCAGAGAGCACTATGGGAGAAAACCCATAATCCCATTCTCTCAGAAGGTTCACATATAAGGCGAGACAGCCATTCCAGAATACACTTTTTCCTCTTGGCTGGCTGATCGCGCTGGACTCGAGAGGAACGACTCTGGTGCAGAGAACACTTTTGACGGATTCCAGGGGAGCTACGCCAGAAGCCCTCTCTCCGCGGCAAGTTGGTGGCTGGACGCCAGAAGCCCTCTCTCCGCGGCAAGTTGGTGGCTGGGCTCCCCAGAAGGAGATAAGAGAGATCTTCCATCTCTGTCTTGGTTGGAGGCAGAAGAAAGCAGAGGCAGAGGCTGAAGGACAGAACCTTTGGATTTGGAGACATCCGAAGGGCTCCAAGCCTCTAAACCGGCTGTGCTCTGAGAAGAACAAACTCCAACATTTGAACTCTAACAATTATCTTTTCCTATCATCCTAGCCATTCTGAAAGGTATGTAGTGGTGTCTCAAAGTTATCTTAATTTGCATTTCTCTGGTCCATAGTGATTTGGAGCACCTTTTCATATGACTAGAAATAATTTCAATTTCTTCACCTGAAAATTGCCTATTCATATCCTTTGACCATTTATCAATTGGAGAATGGTATGGTTTCTTATAAATTTGAGTCAATTCTCTATATATTTTGGAAATGAGGACTTTATCAGAACCTTTGAATGCAAAAATGTTTATTGCTTAAGAGATGAAAAAGAGATTAAAGGAATTAGAGTCAGTAATGAGGAAACCAAATCATCACTCTTTGCAGATGATAAAATGGTATACTTAGAGAACTCCAAAGATTCTACTAAAAAACTATTAGAAATAATTCACTATATATTTCAAAAACAATACTATATGATCAATTCTGATTGATGTGACCATCTTCAACAGTGAGGTGAACCAAATCAGTTCCAGTAGAACAGTAATATATTGAACCAGCTACGCCCAGTGAAAGAACTCTGGGAGATGACTTATGAACAACTACATAGAATTCCCCATTCCTCTGTTTTTGTCTGTCTGCATTTATGATTTCCTTTGCAGGCTAATTATACACTATTTCAAAGTCTGATTCATTTTGTACAGCAAAATAAGTATTTGGACATGTATACTAATATTGTATTTAAATTATACTTTAATATATTTAACATGTATTCGTCAACTGGCCATCTGGGGGAGGGGGGAGGGGAAAGGAGGGGAAAAATTGGAACAAAAGATTTGGCAGTTGTCAATGCTGTAAAATTACTTGTATATAACTTGTAAATAAAAATCTTTAAAAATAAATAATTCACAACTTTGCCAAAGCTGCAAGATACAAAATAAATCCATATATATATATCATCAGCATTTATATACATCACTAACAAACTCCAACAGCAAAAGATACAAATAGTAATTCCATTTAAAATAACTGTCCATAGTATAAAATATTTGGGAATCAATATGCCAAGGGAAAATTAGGAAATATGTGAGAAAAACTACTTTCCACACAAATAAAGTCAGACCTAACAATTGGAAAAATTGTTACTATTATTATATTTTGCTGTCTATTTCTTCTTACAGCTGTCAACTTCTCCTTTAAAAATTTAGATGCTATACCACTTGGTGCATATATATTTAGTACTGTTATTGCTTCATTATCTATGGTACCCTTTAGAAAGATATAGTTTCTTTCCTTACCTCTTTCAATTGGATCAATTTTTGTTTTTGCTTGGTCTGAGATCAGGATGGCTACCTTTGCTTTTTTTTTTAACGTCACCTGAAGCACAATAGATTCTGCTCCAGACTTTTACCTTTACTCTGTATTTATCACTCTGCTCTAAATGTGTTCTTCTAAATAACATATTGTAGGATTCTGGCTTTTAATTCAGTTTGCTATCAGTTTTAGCTTTATGGGAGAGTTCACCTCATTCATATTTATGATTAAAACTATTAATTCTGTATTTCCTGCCATCTTATTATCTCCAGATTATGCTTTTCTCTTTCCTTTTCCCCTTTCCCTCCTCCCCAGTATTTAACTTATGAGAAGCATTTGCCTCCAGTAGCTCTTACCCTTTATAATCTCTCCCCCTTTCTTATACCTTTCCCCTCCTATTTCTGTTTTCCCTTCTATTTGGCCTATCCATTTCCTTTTTGCCTTTCCCTTCCCCCTTTTCATTAAGATGAGAGAAGTTTTTCTGAAAATCAAATATTTCTAATATTTTCTCTTTGAGTCAAATCTGATGAGAGTAAGATTCACACAATGTTCATCCTCTCCCTTCTTTCACTCAAATAAAATAGGTTTCTTCTGCCTCTTTCTGAGATGTAATTTCCCTCATATTACCTCTACTTTTCTCTTTTTCTGGTACAATCCCTTTTATAACTCTAGTTCCTTTTTTATATTATAACAGTAAAATCAAATTATGCATGCATTCTCTATGTATACTTATAACAGAAATACAGTTCTCAAGAGTTCTTTTTACCTTTTTATGTTTTCCTTGAGTCTTATATTTGGAGGTCAAATTTTTTATTTAGCCCAAGTCTTTTCATCAGCAAAAAAATGGAATTCACCTGTTTCATTGAATACCCACATTCTTCCCTAGAATGAAATGCTCAGTTTAGTGGAATAGTTTATTCTTGGCTCCATTCCAAGTTCCATAATCTTTCAAAATATCAGATTCCATGCTCTTTGATCCTTCAAGGTGGAAGCTGCTAGATCCTGAGTAATCCTTATTGTGGCTCCTTGGTATTTTAATTTTTTTTCTGGTTGCTTGTAATATGTTTTCCTTTACCCTGATAGTTCTGAAATTTAGCCATAATATTCCCTGGAGTTTTAATTTTGTCTTAGGATGTGTTTGGTGAATTCTTTCTATGACTATGTTACCTTCTGATTCTATGACATCAAGGCAGTTCTCTTTGGTGATTTTCTGAAAAATAATATCCAGGCTCTTTTTTGCATCATGGTTTTTAGGGAGTCCAATAATCCTTAGATTATCCCTCCTAGATCTATTTCCCAAGTCTTTATATTTAAATTTATATTTAAATCAGGATAACTTTGATCTCTACATATCCAGCCAGACTTCTCCAAAAAAGCAGGAGTCTGAATGCTGGGCTCCCAATGCATGCTTAGGGGTCAAACAGGTGTAAATTTACTCAGATGATAGGTTTCCTTTGCTCTTCATGGGAAGTAGTTTCTCTCTTTTTATTTCCCCTTTCTCCCTTTTCTGACACTATCCCCTTTAATTTCTACTTCCCTTTTTTATGTTATATCAGTAAAATCAAATTATACATGTAGTCTTTTTGTATATCCACAACAGAAATACAGTTCTTAAGAGTTCCTTTTATCTTTTTCTGCTTCTTTTGAGTCCTATGATTGGAGATCAAATTTTTTATTTAGTTCTGTTTTTTTTTTCCTTTTTTTCTTAGAAACAAATGGAATTCATCTGTTTCATTAAATGTCCATCTTCTTCCCTGAAAGAAAATGCTCAGCTTGGCTGGGTAGTTTATTCTTGGCTAGATTCCAAATTCTTTTGCCTTTCAGAAAATCAGATTCCAGGGCCTTCGATCTTTTAATGTGGAGGCATCCAGATCTTGGGTGATCCATATTGTGGCACCTCGGTATTTGAATTTTTTTTTTCTGGCTGCTTGTAATATTTTTTCCTTAATCTCATAGTTCTGAAATTTGGCCACAATATTCCTTGGAGTTTTTATTTTAGGGTCTTTTTCAGAAGGTGTTTGATGAATTCTTTCAATTCCTATTTTATCTTCTGATTCTATTACATCTGGACAGTTCTCTTTGATGATTTCCTGTAAAATAGTATCTAGGCTCTTTTTTTCATCATGATTTTCGTATAGTCCAATGATCCTCAGATGATCTCTCCTAGATCTGTTTTTTAGGTCTGTCATTTTTCCAAGTATATATTTGATGCTTTTCTCTAATTTTTTTCATTTTTTTGGTCTTGCTTGACTCATTCTTGATGTCTTAATGAATCATCGATTTCTATTTGTTCAGTTCTGATTTTTTAATGAGTTTTTTTCTTCATTAGCTTTTTTTACTTCTTTTTGTATATATCCAATTGAGTTCAATTGCTCTATGGATTTTTTTTCCATTTCACTAAATTGTTTTTCTAGTGAATTATTTTCTTTTTCCAATTCACAAATCTAACTTTCTTGTGAATTCTTTATCTTTTCCAATTCACAAATCCTACTTTCTTGGGAATGCCTTATCTTTTCCAATTCACAAATCTTATTTTCCTGGGATTTTTTTTCCCCTTTTCCAATTCGCAAATTCTGTTTCCCTGCATTTCCTGGGAATTTTTTTACCTTTTCCAATTCATATTTCAGGAGGTTGTTACTTTCTTGCATACCTTCTTTCCTTTCCCCATTTTTCTTCTAAATCTCTTTTGAGATTTTTAATGGTCTCTTCTAGGAGAACGTTATTTTAAGGGGGCCAGATAACATTACCCTTTAGGATCTGGAGACTATTTTCTATTAGTCTCCTCAGAGTTGCAAATCTGCTCTTTTTCTGTATGGAAGCTATTGATCTTCCTTTTGATTTTTAAACTCATTTTTAAAAGCCTTTAGGTTCTGCCTTCAGGTGAAGGAGGTTACCAGCTTCCTCTGCAAAGCAGGGAAAGGTATAAACAGACTCAAAGAGCAGGGATGGGAGTGCTCTGGGAAAAAGTTCCCTCTCCCCCACCCCTCCACCGCCACACTGGAAATGATTCAGCAAGGTCCAAGCTAAAGAAGTGCCCAGTGGAGAACCCTGCTGTGTGGCTTAGCAACTGCCCTCAGGCTAGAGACTTAGCAGTGAAAATGTCACTATCCCAGGCCAAAGCCCCCAGTGGGGCTGTGGTTATTAGCAGCTGAACAGCAAATAGCCCCGCACAAACCAGAAGTGTCTCTGCCCCAGAAGCAAGTCACAGTGTGGAAGTTCTATTGCCCAGGCCGAGCCCCCTACTGTACAGATTAGAGGCTGCTCCAGGCCATAAATAAGGCATGATTCCTCAAACATAGAGGGCACTGAATCAAATTTATAAAAAAATATAACATCCATGTCTCAATTGATATGATCTGTGCCCCTAGCTGCAAAATCATGCATATTCTTTGACCTAACAGCACACTATTAGGCATGATTACCAAAAAAATTGGAATAAAACAGAAAAATAAAGATAATGACCTATATGTACAAAAATATTCATAGCAACTCTCTTCTCAGGCTAAAAAAAAAAGAAACTGAAAGAATACCTGTCATTGGGGAATGACTCAATAAACTGTGGTATGTTTTTATGATGGAATATTATTGTTCTCTTGGAAATGATGAGCAGGATGCTCCCAGGAAAACAGAAACCTGGAAAGTTTTCCATGAACAAAGTGAAATATAAAGTGAAATATAATTCAAAATAATAGCAATGTTCTGAGATGACTAGCTATATTTGCCTTTGTTATTCTCAGCAATACAATCATCCATGGCTACTCTGAGGGACTTATGATGAAAAATCCTATCCATACCCAGAGAAAGAACTGATTGTGTCTGATTTCTCTCTCTACTTCTCTTTCTTTTTTAACTTATTTTTTCTTGAGGTTTTTTTATTTTTATTAGGGTGGGAGATCTATGTTTTTTTCATGATTTGACTTTTATGGAAATGTTTGCACATGTAGTTTCTTAATTATGGGTTGGAATAAGTAAGATAACCTAGAATTCAAAAATCTTTAATAGAAATGTAAAAAAAAAAACATTTTATATGTAACTGGGGAAAATGTTAAATAAATAAATTTAGAAAAAAAAAGTAATAAGGACATGATTCTGGAGAAAAGGACTGAACACTTCCATAGAATTTTCATTAGACTACTATTAATCACTGCTGAAGGCATTGTCCATTTCCCTTAGATAGACAACACTCCCCAGCTGAATTTTCAACTGAAGAAGAGGTTTTGAATGATATTAGTCTCCTTTCATATGGCAAAACCACCTAGTGCTGATTCTATTCTAGATGAGATTAACAAGACTGCAGGTCCATTGCCCAAGCAAAATCTAACTGAAATATTCTGGATTAAAATAGGAAGAAGAGGTTATATCCCAGGAATTCAAAGATGCCTCCACTGACAATCTCTATAAAGATAAAAAGAATACATTTTTTTCTGTAATTATCATAGGAAGGTCTCTCTCTCTCTCTCTCTCTCTCTCTCTCTCTCTCTCTCAAAAGTTGCTATCAAGATTCTTGCCAAAGTTCTCCTTAATAGACCATTCCTTCACCTGGGAAATGGTCATCAAAGAGTAAGTATAGCAATAGAAAGGACTAAGGAATGGTCAATATGGTATTTACTGCCCACAACTTTAATAGAAATGCCAGTTGTAGAGCAGAGGTTTGCACACAACATTTTCAGATCTGACCAAGGATTTTGATACTGTCTGTTATGAGATCTTATGAAAAAATGTCAAAATTTGATTACCTAGAATAGTACAGTGTAATGGGCTGAAACTGAGCAGATGCACTTGGACAGCCAAGTACTTAAGGCTAATTACTTATTGGACAATACTCTATTAGCATATGCTTGGAAAATATCCTGCCCCACTATTCTGTGCTGGGTTGATCTGTTGGTGTTTAGAGAAAATTGTAGGAGGGATTAGAGGGTGGAGTAAGACAAGCCAGAGTGATTTCTGGCAGGGGGAGGAAGAACAGAAAGGTGGAGATTCTTATGTCCATTCTTCTCACTTCAACAAAGAATAAAGTTCAAGGACTTTTGCTTATCCTGACTCTGGCTGATTCTAAGGTATCCAGGGTGCTAACTCGGTCTTTGCAGTATAATATTATATGTCAGTTTCATGACAGAATATTTGCCTGAGTTCTGGATGATGGACAATGTTCTTACACTTTCCCAGTCACCAATAGAGTAAAATCAAAATGTGTTGCTCCCATGCTTTGTAGAATGATGTTTTTTGCCATGTTATCAAACAGCTTCAATGAGAATTTACATAACATTCAAAGTTAGCTACCATGTGTTTGGTAAATTCTTCAACTACTTGTACATTCAATGTAGCACTTGAAGCTGATATACGACAAAGTATGAATCTATTCTCTGCTGCTTATGCTAACTTTAGCCTAACAACTAACATCAAGAAACAAAGGTGGTACACCACCAGCACCACATCATTCATATGTAGAACTGTCAGTTACAACAAACGGAGAAGGTTTGAATGCTCTGGAGAAAGTTGCTTACTTTTGCAGTATACTTTTCAGATATGTACACATTGATAATGATGTTGACACACATACTGCCAGAGCTTGACCAGTTTTTGGGAGGCTCCAAATGAAAGTGTGGAAGATAAATTACTACCAGAATAAAGATCTACAGAGCCACTGTGCTGTCCTCATTGCTGTATACCTGTGAAACCTTGACAATATACCAACATCATACTAGGAAACTGAATCACTTCAACTTGAATTGTCTTAGGAAGATTCTGAAAATCATCTGGGAGTTAAAATACCAGACACCAAAGTCCTTTCTTAAAATAAAGACAAGAATTCAAACTCTACTACATAGAGGGCAATTCCATTGGATTGACCACATTGTTCTAAGGACAAATCCATACTTGCTTAAAAGACTATTTTATGAAAATTGACACAGGGCAAACTCTCACATAGTGGTTAGAAAAAAATGTTGAGTGTAAGGACACTCAACATTTTTCTTAAGAACTTTAGCATTAATTGTTAGATATGGAAGACAGTGACATAGGATTGTCCAGCATGGCCTGCTTTCATCAGAAAAGGTGCTTTAATTATAAGTAAAGAAGAATTAAAGTACCTCAGAAGAAATTTTAAATATATAAATTTTAAAAATCTACATCAAATTTTACATGGGTTATTTGTGCCTGACCTCTGGTAAAACATTCAGAGCTCATTTTGTTATATCAGTCACAGTCAGACACAATGTAATTTGACTCTAATCTTGTGGTGTATTTTTGATTCTCTTTGAGTGTGAAGAACAACTATCAAATAACCCAACAATCTTTTCCTTTGAAATTCACACATTTTGACTCACATGTCTAGCTATGCAATTTCTCTTAATTTCTCTTTGAGTAAAATGAAATCAATACCTGATTCACATTCTTTCAATCTCAAATTCAGCCCTAATTGTTGACTTGAATATTCTAGTAACTGCAAATTATTAACCTCTTCAAATCCACTCTTACCCTCTATTATCCAAAATAAGGTAACATCATAAATATCATCATTGCTCCCAAACTATTATAGCCCCAAGATCTTGAAATCTGGCATTCCCCCCTCTTTCATAACAATTTCCTCCCAGTGGGTTAAAAGTGGAGAATATTTGCATTGGATATAGTCATTAAAACTGTGATTATGTGCAAACACTATTACTATCAATCTTGATTTCATTCATTACCTTTACTGCTCAAGAAACCAATGAAGTCCATTGGCAGGGAGGATAAGAAAAAAGTAAAGCAGCATCATAATGGTTGTAACTTTTTCACTAGATTGGGTGTGGCCAGTAGTATCCCTCCTTCCCTCTCCTATATTCCAAGAGATAGTTAGAAACTCATGTGCCATACTGGGATTCCCCCAAGTTTCTTGGTATATTTTTGTTCTTTTTGCATACAGAATATCTCAAAAAGGACATATGAGTAGTGATGACATGAAATAACCTAGAATAACATTTGATTCTCATAGTCTGATCTTTTATAAATTATTGTCATCCAGAGAAAGGTGTGAAAATAGTTACAAACACCAGAATATGACAAAAGTGCGATATAAGAAAACTTCTTTTTCTTGGAACTTATTTGTTCTGAGAACAACACCAAAAATATATTTGCCTGGTGAATATTATTTTTGCTCTAGGCCAAATGGCTCAATACAATATACTTAACACTCTTTTTTATATTTTTATTTCTGTTATTCCTTAGACTAAGAGAATTTCAGTGAAGATTCTATCAAGTGAAGTAATATTTCAGCATTTCATTGTTTTCCAGCAAGAGAACTAGCTAAACTAAAAATTAAAGTTATAGATATATGTAGAGCATTTGAAATTTTTAAAAAATCAAGAAAAAATGTTTCTGGTTCCTAGATTCCAATTCCTTACAGCTATATTTAAGGACATTTAATTATCAGAGAAGCATATGGGGATAACCTTCCTGGTACCCAACACGGATCTATCTCATGCATTTTAAAAGAAGTAAATATGTTAATTATTTGATCATTAGTATATTTCATAATTGTGAGCCTTACTTCAGAACTAAATTATTTAGCTTAGTCTTCAACAAACTATAACATATGTATATTTAATCTTTTTCTCAGTTGGTAGAATGCGCTGTGAATTAGATCCTAGGTCATTCTCCCATTAAGAAAACAAAATGAAAGGGTAAGTTTGCCCCACAGAGCTGAGTAGAAACAATTAATTTTTGGAACATCTTGAGCTTTTCAGAGTTGTGTTGAGTTTGCCCTCTGGACAATGACCCTAATGCTATTTTTTATTTTTATTTTTTGTCTTCTAACTGGAATGAATTACCTTGAATCAATTCATTCTGACTGTCTTTACATTTCATAGAGTATTACCCAGACCTCTTTTTGCCTTTAGATGAGGTCTTCCTTTTTTTTTTTCTTTTTTTAACAGATCTTTCTTTTACAGAACTCTCATACTTAGTAGTAGAATCTCAATAACCATTTAGACCTGAACACTTCAGTTATCCTTTGCATGCATTGTCACATATTATCCACTAGATAGAATTGGTTTGAATAGAGTTTGTATATGTGTTGGAAGAGTATACTTTTTTTGGGGGGGAGTTCCTGGTACCTCTTGTCTATCCCTTGTCTATTCTTGGATTACACATGAACACAGACGCACGCACACACACATACACACACATCTGAAAAAAAATAGAGCTTAACAACTTGTCACTTGCTTCTGCAAGATACAGATATTTGGTTTGATAAGGATAGGTCAAAGAGTATGATTTAAAAAAAAGAAAGAAAAAACCTTGACTATTTCAAGAAGCAATAAAAATTCTGCCTGAATAACTATTCCAGATTCTTTTGCAGGTTATGATCTAATCTTCTGTGTTCACACTTTTAGGTAATCTGGAAGAAACATACTTTGTTAGTTCAGAAAAGTAATCATGATTGTGTTTTTATAGAACAATGTAAATAGATTCCATGTATAGCTTAATAGTTTTAAAGCTATCTTATTGCAGAAGAATCTTCCTTGTAATGCAACATGTATCTAAAAATTTTTCTTTAAAAATCCATGAACTGAAATGATCTTTTATCAGCTTGTTTATTCAATTCCTATCACCTCTTTTTTTTGATTGAGACACTGCTTTATCTTGAAATTGGTTTCTGTCTTACCCATTGTCAGTGTTTGAGAATTAAAATAAAGTAAACCAAGTACCAAAAGCCAGAATAGATCCTGATGGGTTACTGAAAACAATAACAAATGCAATTATCACTTTTACACACATTAGAGTTTATAAAAAACATTCAAACATAAATGAACCATCACATAAAAGTAATTTGAAGTAGACCATACATGTACAAATTCATATTGTATAGAAAATATACATATTAAAATTACACATTATAGTCCTGAAAATTATATACAACATAATACACATTTCATCCACACACAATATAAAATACACATGCATATATACATAAAAACAACACCATGCAATTACATATGGCTATATTTATACTTTTGTGTATATATCTCTTTATCTATCATATCTATCTCTCAGTCTTATTGTTAGCTACCTCTCTGGCGGTTTGTTGAGCTATGTTTCTATGAAAATAAACTTTTGAAAATGAACATTAGAGCTCCAAATTAAACTGAGATTTATTCATGTACAATTAATTGGTCACTAGTATTAGTGCCCTCATTGGTGAGCTTCTTTATCCATAAAATTAGGCTATTAAACTAGTCAGATTCTGATGTCCCTTCTAGTTATTACTTTTATGATCCTTTAAGTGTCACCAAATAATTAGATTAAGTTTTATTGAACTTCATTTGGCTTAAAAGGTAACTGATGGATCAGTACTTTGCCTGGGCCCCACCTGGATCCTGCATTCTGTTTATTCTGTAAGTATGACCTAGTTTGAATTAGATCCTTCCTCAGAGAAGTTAAGTTTTGTCTTTCTGGTCTGTAAAAAGGAGAACAAGGCAGTGAAAATTTGATTGAGTTGGATTATGTTTTTCTAATTAAGATTGCTATCAGCTCGCAAAATTCATTTAAGACCATTTATAGGCAATGATTGGCCATATTTAAGGGCCAGCCCACTGCCTTCCCCACTTCTCCCACTTCCATTCAGGGGAAGCTGAGGACTTTTAGTTCACCAATCAGGATTGCCAGGGGAACCCAATGTTGTATTGTCAGGAGAATCAGAAGGAAACACACCTAGTAAAAAATTCTTGTCAACTCTCACTCTGAGTCTTAGGTGCTAATGGGGGTAGGCTATTTACCTATTCTTTATTAAAATATTACATGCTCCTATAAACAAATAATATTATGCTTGGGAAAATGAATTCATTTTATTTATTGTGTTAATTTACCATATAACAGTCAATCTGTATAATCTATATCCCCATTGAGCCTCCATTTTCTTTTTTTAAATTATTATTATTATAGCTTTTTATTTTCAAGATATATGCATGGGTAATTTTTCAGCATTGACAATTGCAAAACATTTTGTTCCAATTTTTCACCTTCTTCTCCCCACCCCCTCCCCCAGATGGCATGTTAAGTATGTTAAAGTTATATTAAATACAATATATGTATATATGTCCATACAGTTATTTTGCTGTATCAAAAGAATCGAACTTTGAAATAGTGCACAATTAACCTGTTAAGGAAATCAAAAATACAGGTGGACAAAAATAAAGGAATTGGGAATTCTTGTATTAGTTCATACTCATTTCCCAGAGCTCTTTCGTTGGGTGTAGCTGGTTCAATTCATTACTGCTCTATGAAACTGATTTGGTTCATCTCATTGTTGAAGAGGGCCACGTCCATCAGAATTGATCATCATATACCAGTAGTATTGTTGTTGAAGTATATAATGTTCTCCTGGTTCTGTTCATTTCACTCAGCATTAGTTCATGTGAGTCTCTCCAGGCCTTTCTGAAATCATCCTGCTGGTCATTTCTTACAGAACAATAATATTCCATAACATTCATATACCACAATTTATTTAGCCATTCTCCAATTGATGGGCATTCACTCAGTTCCAGTTTGTGGCCACTACAATGAGAGTTGCCACAAACATTATTGCACATACAGGTCCCTTTCCCTTATTTAAGATCTCTTTGGGATATAAGCCCAATAGTAACACTGCTGGATCAAAGGGTATGCACAGTTTGAGAACTTTTTGAGCATAGTTCCAAATTGCTCTCCAGAATGGTTGAATGTATTCACAATTCCACCAACAATGTATCAGTGTCCCTGTTTTCCCACATCCCCTCCAATATTCCACATTATCTTTCCCTGTCATTCTAGCCAAACTGACAGGTATGTAGTAGTATCTCAGAGTTGTTTTAATTTGCATTTCTCTGATTAATAATGACTGGGAGTATCTTTTCATATCGCTAGAAATAGTTTCAATTTCTTCATCTGAGATTTGTCTGTTCATATCCTTTGACCATTTATCAGTTGGAGTGTGGTGTTTTTCTTCTTTAGAATAATAATTCTCTCTGGGAGAAAACAGGTTTCTTCGGGTGGTTTTCTGGAGGCAGCCTTAGTTTCAGTTGAAAGTAATAATCACCCAAAATGCATCCAGATGTTAAAAGTTCAGATCTTTTATTGCCTCCAATATAGCCCGGTTAGCTTAGAGGCCTATCTCTCCACTTGGTTTTAAGAGCTCCCTCCAAATGTCTCAAAATCCAAAGGCTTGTCCTTCAGCCCAGCCAGCGCAAAGGTGAATCTGTCTTGTCTCTGAGAGAGGGTTTCTGGCTCTCAATCTCCCAGAGTGCTCCTCTCCGATGTTCCGAAGTAAAACTCCTCACTCAGAGAGGGCTTCTGGCTGAACTCACTTGACGGTCCCCTCTCAATCTAAATTCAGCTGAACTTCCCACTGAGTCTGCTTCTTATATATCATCTCCCAAAAGTTGACTCCTCCTTCTGGAGGTGCACCTAAGGGAAGTGTGAATTCACAAAGTTACAAAGTTTGCTTTGTAAGTCTCCCATACTTGTGAACTCCAATGAGTAAAGGTGTAAACACAAGCATTGTATCAATGAGTTCTACTTAGTACCTTGTTTCGGGTTCTGGCCCAAAACATCTCCTTGTAAGATCAGATCAATGATACTGAACCATGCTAAATTAGATAATTATTGTTTCTATCAACTCTAATGATTTAACATATTTGTAAAGATTCCAACATCTCCTGCTTTCTTTTGTTTTAGAACGTAATGTGGTCATGACCGACCTGACTTCTCAAGGAGGTGAGAACCCCAAAAAGGTGTTCACACCTTCTCTGACTGCTCAAAAAATGAGTAAAAACACCATTAAAAAAAGTTGGTCATGCCCTCCCTGACATCTCCAGAAGGGAGATGAAAACACCAAAGGAAATAGGAAGTCAAATCAGATAAGTGGGTTTCTGAAGGGGCTCACTTGAAACAGGTACACATAAATCCATCAATATGGGTCAGAAATCGAAACAGATATACAAGGTACCAACATTGGAGAATGCCTTGATTTCTTATAAATTAGAGTCAATTCTCTATATATTTTGGAAATAAGGCCTTTATCAGAAATTTTGACTATAAAAATGTTTTCTCAGTTTATTGCTTCCCTCCTAATCTTGTCTGCATTAGTTTTGTTTGTAGAAAAACTTTTCAATTTGATATAATCTAAATTTTCTATTTTGTGATCAATAATGATTTTTAGTTCTTCTTTGATAATAAATTCCTTCTTCTTCCACCGGTCTGAGAGGTAAACTATCCTATGTTCTTCTAATTTATTTGTAATCTCATTTTTTATGCTTAGGTCATGAATTCATTTTGACCTTATCTTGGTGTATGGTGTAAGTGTGGGACAATGCCTAGTTTCTGCCATACACATTTCCAATTTTCCCAGCAGTTTTTGTCAAACAGTGAATTCTTATCCCCAAAAGTGTGGTCTTTGGGTTTGCCAAACACTAGATGAGCCTCCATTTTCTTTCTTTTTTTTTTTTTTTAAATAACTTTTCATTGACAGAACCCATGCCAGAATAATTTTTTACAACATTATCCCTTGCACTCACTTCTGTTCCGATTTTTCCCTTCCCTCACTCTACCCCCTCCCCCAGATGGCAAGCAGTCCTTTACATGTTAAATAGGTTACAGTATATCCTAGATACAATATATGTGTGCAGTACCAAACAATTCTCTTGTTGCTCAGGGAGAATTGCATTCAGAAGGTGTAAATAATCCGGGAAGAAAAACAAAAATGCAAGCAGTTTATATTCATTTCCCAGTGTTCTTTCTTTGAGTGTAGCTGCTTCTGTCCATCCTTGATCAACTGAAACTGAATTAGATCTTTTTATCGAAGAGATCCACTTCCATCAGAATACATCCTCATACAGTATCATTGTTGAGGTATATAATGATCTCCTGGTTCTGCTCATTTCACTTAACATCAGTTCATGTAAGTCTCGCCAGTCCTCTCTGTATTCATCCTGCTGGTCATTTCTTACAGAGAAATAATATTCCATAATATTCATATACCACAATTTAGTCATTCTCCAACTGATGGGCATTCATTCATTTTCCAGCTTCTAGCCACTACAAACAGGGCTGCCACAAACATTTTGGTACATACAGGTCCCTTTCCCATCTTTAGTATCTCTTTGGGGTATAAGCCCAATAGAAACACTGCTGGATCAAAGGGTATGAACAATTTACTAACTTTTTGAGCATAGTTCCAAATTGCTCTCTAGAATGGCTGGATGTGTTCACAGAGCCTCCATTTTCAAAGTCAGAGTCTATATCTGCTGCAATAAATCTCCAGACTTTGCAAAATCTGCACATAACTAATGAGGAGAGAAAGGATTATGCAGTTCTATGGTTAGTGCTATTATATTTCTGTCTTTGGAGGCGGAGGATGGGGGCGGGGATAAGCAGAAATTAGAAGTAAGTTCAGCCACAACAATTCAAATAAATAGCTTAGGTGTTTCTAATCATAGATTTTATTGTCATATACTTCATTTCTGAAACACACAGTCTGTAGGTTCTCAAGCAGTCCAGTCTGTGACCTAACAGCAAAAGATATCATTATTTTTTTCCTTCTTTCCCCCCACCACTTACCTTCTAGCTTATAATGTTTCAATTGGCTACTCCTGAGAAGGTAGTAGTACTTTACAAATCTTGCCACTGACCCATTTGGCTCTTAGAGGGAATGTGAGGCAGGTGACTTTGCACAGCCCTCTCTTATATAAATCTAATTCACTTGTATGTCATAGCACCTCCTAGACAATATGGTTCTTTTTGAACATGAAGGACAAATAACAATTTTTGTGAGTAAGGCTGGTCCACAAATTAAAACCGGTCAGTTGGGAGCCTCTTTTCTTCCTTATTTCTTTCCTTCCCTTCTTTTCTCCTTTTCCTTCCTTCCTTCCTTCCTTCCTTCCTTCCTTCCTTCCTTCCTTCCTTCTTTCCTTTCCTTCTTCCCTTCCTCTGTCCACATAAGGTGTCATACTCATACCTACAGATGCTCTTAAAATATTTTTTTTCCTTTTTTTTTTTTTTTTTGCACTTCTGAACTCTCCCAAGAAATCTAAGGGTTTGCTGGCTAGATTTTTTTTTTTAAAGATCAGGTCTTAAACCCAAACTAATGTGATTCTCATTGGCCATCAACAGGTCCTAGGCCAAACTCCATCAGATTGAATGTAATTAGCAGTCATTTCTGCTTTCTCCAAAAACACTCCACTTCCTGATTTATTTTTTTAGATTTTTTTTTGACTAGATGAAAGAGAAAATTCTTTCCCTCAGTTGCTGCTAGTTTTAATATTGAATGAGTATGGCCTTGGTCAAACTGAGATCTATTGAAGAGCTTAGCTTAAAAAGCCCAAGGTTCCCATCTTATTCAAAATGATCTTCAGTGCACTTGATCTATATCTTGCCACTGGACTCACATAGCTCTTGAAGGGAAAGTGAGGGAGGTGATCTTGTACTGCCCTTCTTCCCTTAAATCCAATTCAATGTGCATGTTATGCCATCTTCTCTCCAACATCATAGTCTTCTTCCAGAACAAAGGACAAACAACTGACCAACAGTATCAAATTCTATGATTATAAAAATAGTAATAGCCTCTTACCCATTTGCTCATATTCTCTCCTCCCTCCAATTCACCCAGAATACAACTACTCTAATCTTCATTTAAAAAGTACTTTGATATGATCACTATTTTATTTAAAGATTCTTTGCACTTATAAAATATGAGTCTAAACTCCTTGATCTTATAGTCAAGACAATTCTGAAACAAGGTCTGATCAAATCAGAATTGGTAGTTAAAGTTGGGAACAAAATTAAACAACCACAGATAATCTAATATTTCATAATTAATTAATTTGCATAATGGTGACATAGAAAGGAAATCCACAATTCTTCAGGACCATTAATGGGCAGAAATAAATCTCCTTATTTCCATACAGAATTATAATTGATCAAATATGTATGTAGAAATCCATAATAGTGGTATATCCATCAAGACTGGAGGGTATATACTTCTGGAGGGCTAAGATTTTTATGTACTAGTTCACTCAGAAATCCTACTTGGTATTTGAACCCTTAGACCAATCAAATTTGGGTGATAGCCTCAATGTCTACTAAACAAAACAATAATAATAATAACAGAAACCTGGACTAGGTTATGGAGCACAAATGTTGATAGAATTTTTTCCTATGGTGAAGGTCTTTCATAATCTCATTTGAAATTGATTTTATTTCAAGGCTCATTTTAGGAATTGGAATCATAAAAATCAAATTTAAATGCTTGCACTTATTCTTACTAACTGAAAGAGCACCTTAACATCTTGGTGTCTCTGTTTTCCAATCTATGAAATATGGATAATAATACCATCCATTTTACTGGGTTTTTGTGAGAGCAGAAAAAAAAAAAAGCAAATCAAAATGTGAATGGTACTAAGTCTATTCTGAAGCTCCATCATGGTACAAAGATAAATTTTAATTCTGATGAGTTGACCTAGTTCTAGATGTTTAACCTACTTCTGATGGTTATTCTAATAGTCTATAAAGTCATCCAAGGATTACACATTAGAATGATGTCAGATACAATCTGGACAGATTATAACTACTGTATCAAGAATAAGTTTAGTATTGAGAATTTCATCAGTATCTCATGATGGCTGAACATAACTCTCATGTTATGATTATATGTTAATATGACCATGCTATGATAAATTATTTGCCGATGCATGGCGACCCTTGAATCAATGAAAAAGATCATCACTTTCATGCAACCTTCTTCTGCTTCTATGATGATGTCAGAGTACCAAAAACCTGGAGTGTGCCAAAAATAACACATTTCAGACAATCTATAATCATATTAACTATAGATGTTCTAAATACAAATTCCTTAATCAATAACTAAACAGTGAATATTACATACAGGAGAAATGAATTATATCAATGTTAATCTAAGTTGAAGTACACAGGTTCTTCTTAGAGAATCAAATAAAGGAGCTTATTGAATTGCTCTTATTATGTATCCAAAAGTAACCAAAACAAACCATAAATTCAAGGGAAACTTAATTGTTTCATATCACAGTTCTGAAGAGGAACAATTGTACTAAGATAACAATAAAAATATTTTTAGCTTGTTTGTCTATATTAATTGCAAATAATGAGGAGGCAATGCAGTTCTACAAAGAACTTGCTAAGATTCTAAATATAAAATTAATACACAATATAATAACTGATTTCTTCATGTAAAGCTGAAGATAAGAAAGAATGCCAAATTTGGAAAACTTGGTTCAGGAATATGAAGTAACCTTATAGATAATACTGAAGCCTTATGTCTACAGAAGAAACATTTTCAATAGTACGTCAACAGTGAAGGGTTTAATATAGTGATAACTAAATAATAACAAGTATAAAAAGCCAAAAGGTTTTATACTTTACCAGAAAATGATTGTCTATTGGTGTGAAACTCATTGCTAAATCAGCTGTCTTTGTCAATTCAGTCTATAGATTGCTAAATTTAAAACTACAATCAAAAATAAATTATAAGAAATGATAGAAATGAGAAGACAAGAATGTAATTGAAGCAATTCTAACAGTTTACTGAATTAAATCTTAAATGTAAAAAAAAAAAAAAAAGAAAATATAGAAAAGGACACTTACCCTGGTTATAACAATTTCTTAAAGAATAACTAGTATCAATCAGAGGCTAAGATAAAGTCTAGAGACTACTTGAACCACCAAATGTTTAATCATTTTTAAAGGAAAGAAATTTGCCCTGTGACAGGAAAATCCAGGTTAGAATATAAAGCATTCCTCTCCCCCCAGCTCTCTCACACACCTCGAGGAGCTTGATAAAAAATTAATTTCACTATTGTTTCCTATCATATTGGTGACTCTGGGGGCAGAGTTAAGATGGCAGAATGAAGCCAGGAAGCTGCTCAAGCTTGCCCAGTTTCCATTGAAAACCACATGAAACCACTCTTCAGCTCAAGATAGATTAGAAAGACTTCAAGAAAGGTTAGTCTCAACTGGGGTGAAAGGGATGCTTATCCCAGCTCAGATGGAGTCAGTGAAAATAAATGAGAGGATCTTAAACACAGCAGATTAGCAACTGAGTCCATCAGTCCTATCTTAGTAGAGGAGCAGATCTGTGGGACATCCTTCAATCCCAGCTGAAAAGACAAATTGTGGGAAAGTAAGGTGTTTCATGTAAAGAGCAGGTAAAGCTAATCTCTGCTGTGAGCAAAACACCAAGCACAAGGAGTCCTGTACACAAATTCAAGACTCAGAACTGCACAGGAAGCTTGGGACAGTGCCTGCTTTATACCAGGAACAGAGCTAAACATAAAAGTTAAAAAAAAAAAAAGGAGAAAATGCAAAAAGAAAACAAAATGAAATGAGCAAAAAACAGAAAAGAACTTTAACCATAGAAACATAGAAAGCTAATATGATGACAGGGAAGACCAAAACATGAATTCAAATAAGGACAAAATGTCAACAGGGAAAATCTTAAAAACTGATATGAATAAGTCCTAAGTACAAAGAGGCTTCTTGGAAGTTCTCATAAAAGTCATTAAAAGGCAAATAAGAGATGAAGAAGAAAAAATAAAAAAAAAGAAACAAGAGGTATGCAAGAGTTAATATTGTATAAGAAAGGTAATTCCTTAAAAACATAATAGGCCAAATGCAAAAAAAAAAAAATCACTGAGGAAAACATCTTGAAATGGAGAATTAATCAAATAGATAAACAGTTTTTTTTTTTTTAAGGCAACTGATGAAAATTGTGCATTAAAAACTAGAAAAGGGTAAATGGAAGTTAATGACCCTAGTCAGTCAACCAATAAAAAAGTGGGAAAAATAGAAGAAAATGTAAAATACCTCATTGGAAAACAGCTTACCAGGAAAACATAGATCCTGGAGAGATAATTTAAAATTATTGCTCCCCCTGAAGGCCACAGCCAAAAAAAAAAGAATCAAGATAGCATTCATCAAAAGATCATCAAGAAAACTTTCCTGATATACTTAAAACATAGAGATAAGTAGTCATTGAAAGAATCCATCAGTCATCCCTGAAAAGAGATATCACAAGGAAAACCCCATAGAACATTGTAGCAAAATCAAGAACTATAATCTCAAGGGAAAAATCCTCCAATCTGCCAGATAAAAGCAATTCAAATATCAAGGAGAAATAATAAAGACTACCCAGGATCTGATGCCACCTATGATAAAGAATCAGATGACTTGGAATACCTTATTCTAGAAGACAAAATACTTGGGGTTACAACCTGATTTAACTATCAAGCTGTAGACCCAGCTGGAGCATCAACTTTCAGAGAAGGAGTTTTTTTTGTTTTTTTTTTTTTTTGTTTTTGTTTTTGTTTTTGTTTTTTTTTTTTGTTTGTGTGTGTGTGTGTGTGTGTGTGTGTATACTTACAGTGACAGAGAGAGAGTGATAGAGAGAGAGATAGACAGAAAGTGAGAGAGAGAAGAGAAGAGAAGAGAAGAGAAGAGAAGAGAAGAGAAGAGAAGAGAAGAGAAGAGGAGAGGAGAGGAGAGGAGAGAGAGGAGAGGAAAAGAGAAAGAGGAGAGGAGAAGAGAGAGAGGAGAGGAGAAGAGAGAGAGGAGAGGAGAAGAGAGGAGAGGAGAGGAGAAGAGAAGAGAGGAGAGGAGAGGAGAGGAAAGTAGAGAAGAGAGAAAGAAAAAGAGAGAGAGAGAGTTTAAAGGTTAAACTGTTTATACCCATATATGGGAAAATAATATCTATAATTCTTGAGAACTGTATCTGTTATTTAGAAAGTTAGAGGAGACATTACTTGGACAGAGACTGTGGTTGTGAATGGACTTTAATGTGATGATATCTAAGGAAAAGATATGAAGTGGTAGAAAAAGGATTATACTAAGAGAAAAGGAAAAAGGGCAGTACAATCGAAAAATTAAATCACATGAACAGGCACAAGAGATCTATTACAATCAAAGGAATGAAGGGAATGAAATCAGCATTGTCTGAACTTTAATCTCATAAATTTTGGCTCAAACAGGGAATAATTTAATCATTTAGTTGGGTATAGAAATTCATTTTACTATATAAAAAAGTAGAAGGAGAAAGAGGAAACAAAATGGAGGGACTAGATAGAAGGGAGAGCAAAAACATTTAGGAGAAATAAGTAAGAGAAGGAAGGAGGGGTGATTGAAGGGAAAGTAGGTTGAGTGTGGGATGAGTTAGAAAGAAAACACTACTAATGAGTGACAAGGTGGAAAGAAAGGACAAAAGTATATACAGGGGGAAAATAGGATGGAGGGAAATAAAGAACTTCTAATCATTAAATGAGTGTAAATGGATGAACTTTCCCCAAAACAGAAACAAATAATAGAGTGGATTAAAAAAATACAGAATCTTCACAATATATTATTTACAAGAAGCACATTTGAAACAAAGAGATACATGCAGAGTAAAGGGGAAAGGCTTGAACAGAATTTCTTATGCTTCAGCTGAAGCAAAAAAAAAATCTAACAATTCTGATCTCTGATAAAGCACAAGTAAAAATAGATACAATTAAAGGATATAAATAAGGAAATTATGTCTTGTTAAAGGGTATCCTAAATAATGAAGTAGTATAGATACTAAATGTATATGCATCAAGTAATAGAGCATCCAAATTCTTAGAGAATATATAAAGTTCATTACAGGAAGAAATAGGCAAACTATCTTAGTGGGGCACCTCCACCTTCCCTTCTCAGAATCAGAAAAATCTAACCATAAAATGAACATAAAAGAAACAAAGGAAGTTAATGAGATCATTGACAAACTAGATATTATAGTCCTATCAAGAAAAATTGAATAGGGATAGAAAGGAATATACCTTTTTCTCAGAAGTACATAGCACTTACACAGAAATTGGCATGTATTTGGGCAAAAAAATCACACAATAAAATGCAGAAAGCAGAAATAGTAAATGCTTCCTTTTCAGACCATGACGCAATATACATTATATGCAATAAAGGGTTAGGGAAAGATAGACTAAACTGGAAGTTAAATAATCTAATTCTAAATAATAAGTGGGTCAAACAACAAATCATAGAAATAACCAATAATCCAATAGAATGACAATAATGAGACAACACACCAAAACCCACAGGGAGCAGCTTAGGAGAAATTTTATATCTCTAAATATCTACATAATTAAAATATAGAAAGAGGAGATCAATGAATTGGGCATGGAACTAAAAACAACAAAAAAAGAACAAGTCAAAAAAACCTGATTGAATACCAAATTAGAAATTCTAAAACTCAAAGGTGAGATTAATAAAATTGAAACTAAGAAAACTAATAGAACTAATTAATAAAATTAAGAGTTGGTTTTATGAAAATACCTACAAAATAGATAAAAATATGATTAATTTGAATAGAAAAAGAAAAGAAAAAAAGTACTTTCACCAAAAATGAAAATGTTGAAAAATAAATTTATGCAATAATTGAGAGCTGTTTTGCCCAACTGTATGCCAGCAAGTCTGAGAATCTAACCAAAATGAATGAATACTTAAAAAATATAAATCACCCAGATTTACAGAAGAGAAAATAAATTATTTAAATAATCCCATTTTAGAAAAAAAAAATGAACAAGCCATCAATGGATTCCATAAGAAAAAAAAATCTCCAGGGGAAGATGAATTTACAAATGAATTTTACCAAATATTTAAAGAACAAATAATTCCAATATTATGCAAACTATTTGGAAAAATAGGGAAAGGAGGAGTTCTACAAAATCTTTTCTATGACACAACTATGACACTAGTACCTAAACCAGGAAGAGTCAAAACAGAAAGAATATTATAAACAAATCTCCTTAATGAATATAGTTTCAAAAATTTTAAATAAAGATTAGCAGAGATTACAGCCTACCAGCAGGAAAATACATCATGATCAAGTGAGATTTATACCAGGAATGTAGGGCTGGTTCAGTATAAAGAAAATTATTCCCATAATCCACCATATCAATCATAAAAACTACAGAAATCATATAATAATTTCAATAGATATAGAAAAGCCTTTTGACAAAATACAGCACCCATTCCTATTAAAAACACTAGAGAGCATAGGGATAAATACATTTTTCCTTAAAATAAAAATCAACATTTATTTAAAACCAATAGCCAGAATTCTTTGTAATGGAGAGAAACTGGAGACATTCCTGGTTACATATGGCATGAAACAAGGATGCCCATTATCATCACTGATATTCAGTATTGTACTTGAAATGTAATATTTAGCAATAAGAAAGAGAAATTAAAGGAATTAGAATAAGCAATGAGGAGATAAAACTATCACTCTTTGGAGATGATATACTTAGAGAAGACTAGAAAATCAAACAAAAACCTACTGGAAACAATAGCTTTTAAAATGTTGCAAGATATAAAATAAATTCACAAAAATCATCAGCATTTCTATATATTACTGACAAAGCTCAGTAGCAAGAGATTGAAAGAGCTAATCCATTTAAAATAATTCTAAACAAAATTAAATAGCTGGATGTCTATTTGCTAAGGGAAACCCAAGAACTATCCGAACAAAATTACAAAATGCTTGTCATACAAATACAGATCAAAAGTACAGGTCACTCACACCTTCTGAAAGCCAAATGTAAATCACAGGATTTAGACTATAAGATCTCTGGGAAAATATTTTCTCACTGAAGGTATACATTTTGGGGGTATAAGGTACTAATTAGAATTCTATTGGTGTTGGGTCTCTATAAGCTAAATGTATGTGTTTTTTATTTACAGAAATTCCCAATATCCTGTGCACACATATTAATTATACCCATATCTGTGGATAAAAATAAATAAAATGGGTATTTTGAAAAAATAAAAGAACCAGAGGAAATGAGGGACAAAGTATATAAAAATCTGTGAATGATAAGGAATATTTAACTGATCCAAATCTTCAAAAGCATATTTAAGAATGACATACACACACACACACACACAAACAAATAGAAAGTGAAATGGACAAAGGACTGGCCTCCCCTCCCCTCCCTCAGTCTTAGCTTAAAGGGTCCAGAGAAGGGTCTGCTCAGCTAGAGTAGGAGACTTTTTTTGCACTTCCAAGTGCCAGATCAATAATGCTCCCAAGGATATCTGTTCCGTGAGGGTGGTCACCTAACCCTGATCCCTATCTATGTTCAAACATCTGCCATTATATCTTTTGTCCTGTAAAGTCAAGTTACTGTTTAATGTCAAAGGTGCCAGCAAGGGTGAACAAGAAAGCTTATAAGGCTGTCCCTACTTCAGTTGGGCACGGAACCATGCCAGAATCCTACTGGAGGTCCATCCTGGCCATGCACACCATCTAGGCCAGTTACAAATAACTTATTTCTAAATTATGAATTACTATGGCCATCTTGAATTCTATTGCCTGGGCTATTTCAAAAGAATCTCTATATTTGAATTTACATGACTATGTTGGACTATGAATCCAAACTAAAATCAGTGACTCTCAGAATAAGAAAAGCAAAAGGCGCTTTGATATCCCAAGGAAGGGTAAATCCCAACAGACAGGGTGTCAGAAGAGTGCCAAGTAAAAATTACAAACACAGGGTTATGTAGACCCAACCAGAGACCCCTTCTTTCCCTCAGACCTTTTCTCCCATTGGCTGGAGAGTTCTAACTTACCCAGAGACCAAATATGGACCCCAGAACATACTTTACCATGTTAGATATTTAAATGGAAATGAAAAAATGGGGTGAGAGACAGGAGGGAAATGTTTGTTTATCTAAGGTAATTGAACACCTGCAGCTTTTAGCTATAGCTCAACTGGTTATTACAAAGTCACAAGTCACAATTAGGGTCTGGGAAATCAAACCCATATGAGAGGTCTTCACTCAGTTTGTCCCATAAGATGACAAAACCTAATAATAGTGAATCAACTTATTTTTTGTTGTAACATCTCCACTCTTGAGCATGAGTGATAACTTTTGGGTAATCCATGAGTTCCTCTGTATTCATAATGTCAAAAGGCTTTTAGAAGGGAATTCTGATATTTTCAATGTTATATGGAAGTCATACTAAGTATTACTATATTATAATAGAGGACATAGTGCAGCCTAGAATTAGGAAGGCTTCAGACATTTACTAGTTGTGTAGGCCTAGGCAAGTCACTTTTCTTCTGTTTGCCCTAATTCAAAAGAGAAGAAATGGCAAATAGCTGTATTCTCTTTGCCAAGGAGAGTACAGAGTCATGAAGAGTCAGATATGACTGAAGAACAACAATAATAGAAGACATAGACAAAAGTGGCAGAAAGTATGGGGAAAATTATGATCTGTACTGCTAGAGAGAATTATCAAATTGACAAGAGAAATTAGTCAGTCAGTTGATAAGCATTAAAGTATTTGAGTGCCTACTGTATGCCAGACATTATTCTAAGCATTAGGGAATACAAAGAAAGGGTAAAAACCATCCCTTCTCTCCAGAAGCTCATTTTATAATCTAATAGGGAAAGAACACATAACAAATACAACTACATATGAATACTATATATAATATAGAGATATACATATGTACTGTGTTTCCCGGATAATAAGACACTGTCCTATTATTTTTTTTTGGAACAAAAAATTGTTTAAAGAACAAATAATTCCAATATTATGCAAACTATTTGGAAAATACCACAACCTGAAAAACACCAGAGGGCTTATTTTCAGGGGAAGGCTTATTTTAATGAACATTGACAGCAATTTTAATAAACAGGTAAATGTGAACAAAAAAAGTACCTTTATTCAATAATGATCATGCCATCTTCTTCAACAACATCGTCATAAGTGTCTATACCCTGAATTCCGTCCTGGATGTCTTGCACCTCTATTTCCTTCAGAAGAAGTGGACCCAATCTGTCATGTCCAGCAATATAACTCTCTTTAAATGAACATGTCTTGTCCAGGTAACCTGCTCATAGTGCCTTGGTGACACAGCTGTCAGTAATTTTATCCCATGACTTCTTCACCCAAGTCACGACTTCTTGCAGACAAGGCTTCACAAAGTTTCCACGCTGATTTCTTTCCATTCTATTTTCATTGTAGTCATTGACTTCCATGTGCAAATGGTCCTTGAATGGCTTGTTTATTGCAATATCAAGGGTGTGGAGATAGGCAGTCATTCCTGCAGGAATCATTACTTGATCTATTCTTCTCTCTGCAAGGAAGTTCTTCATTTCTTTAGCGCGGTGAGTGCTGGCTGAATCCCAGATTATCAGACCTCTTTGGTTACCTCACATAACAACTGGCAGCATTAAATCAACCCACTTTCTTATAACGGCTTGTGTACACCAGGCTTTTTCAGTTTCAAGAACGTAAATGCCTGATACATGTTCAATCTTATCTTTCTTGCCCTTACTGATGATTAGAGGTGTGGCTTTCTTTCCATCCAAATGAATTGCCAAAACATAGGTGACCCGTGCACACAGAATAATAAAATTATGACCATCAGTCCTTCTTTTCACTCCATCATGCCCCTCAATAATGTTTTAACCCCATCATGCTCCCTGAGTGCTCCTTCTGTCCTCCATGATGCCCCCGAGTTCTTCTTTTATCCTCCATCATGCCCCCTGAGTTCTTCATTTATCCTCCATCATACCCCTTTTATCCTCCATCATGCCCCCTCACTCCCGCTTACATACTGGTTTTTTATGTTGTCCTGCCTCAGCTCTCCTCCGCGGCACTGCTCTCAATTGCGCCAGCAAGCAAATCACTGGGAAAGAACAGGATGACGCGCTCACTGCTGCAGCTCTGATTGGATGCAGCTCGGAGCGCAACATGCTTTTCACCTGGGCGGGGGGGAGGGGAAGAGACGGTGCATACAGAGGGTACCATAATGTAGCATGTAGTACAGGGGATCACCTTCTGTTGGAGCTGTTTCTTCTCAAAATGCAGCCAGGTGATGAAAGTTCAGATCTTTTATTATTTCCAATATAGCCCGGTTAGCTTAGAGGCCTAACTCTCTGCTTGGTTCCAAGAGCTCTCTCCGAATGTCACCAAATCCAAAGGTCTGGTCCTTCAGCCTCTGTCTTCATGTCATTCCAGTGAAATCTCGACTTGTAGCGTCTTCCTCTCCAAAGAACACTTCTGCCACCAGCCAGCCAAGTGGAAAATATTCTGCCTTGCCTCGGAGAGAGGGCTTCTGGCGTAACTCTACTGAAATCTGACCGAGAGCTTCTGTCTGTTTCTTTTATCCAAGAGGGAGGAATTGTGGGATACGAGAGAGAGGGATTATGGGTTTTCTCCCATAGTGCTCTCTGGCCCAACAAGCTTCAAGGGAGGTGTGAACTCATTGAACTTAGTTCTACTTAGTACCTTGTTTCAGGTTCTGCCCAAAACATCTTCTTGTAAGATTAGATCAACTCTAATTAGTTAGCAGTTAGTAAGGATTCCAACATCTCCCCCTTTCTTTTGTTTTAAAACATAGGGGATTTCTGAAGGGGTACACATAAATCCATCAATATGGGCCAGAACTTTGTAACAGATATACATGGTATACATAAATCCATCAATATGGGAGGCATTATACATAATTTACAAAAGCATACAGCAATATAACACAGGCTAGTGGTAATGTAACAAATAACATGAATCAACATGAAAATTTAACTACTGCAAAAGTCTCATCAACAATCTTTCATCTCAAGAAATCCAATGATTCTTGCAATTGCTTAAAATACATAAGCACATAGTAATATAACACAGGCTAGTAGTAATGTAACAACATAAATCGACCTGAAAATTTACAAATGTCCATAAGTCCTAGAAATAGTCCATAAGGAATCCATTGTCCATTAGTTCATGCGCCAGGAATCTAATAATTCCTGTAAGCTCTGAAGTACTGCAAAAGTCTCATCAACAATTTTTCATCTCAGGGAATCCAGTGATTCTTGCTGGTTTTTCAGGAACTGAAAGCTGAAGATTTTAAAGTTCTTTTGACATTCTCATTGTTAGCCATCTGATTCCTTTTCCACCTGTGGAAATATAAGCAGATCCTCTTCCCCAAGCAGTTAACCTATCTAATTCTCTTCTGTTTACCACTTTTGGGATTTCTCCTCATCATCTGGTAATTACATTGGAGCTGTTTGCATTGGATATTGTCTTGTTGTCTTAAAAGGCCTGTATTCTTCCCAACTGTAATCCTGATTACTTTTCTGTTGGTTGATGACATCAGAGTTCTGAATTTCTAAAGTCTCTCTGGGTGTAACCTCAGCTGCTATCATGCCCCACCTGTCCTTTGATTGATACTTTGGAGCTGGGTCCTGCCTCTCATTCCTCTGGGTCAATATACATTTAGAGGCCCAGTGAAAGCCTTGATTACATTTTGGACATGGAGTTTTGGGTTTTCTCTCACCCTGTCTTCTCGCTCTATCTCCATTTCTACATTGAGCTCTCAAATGTCCAATTTTTCCGCACTGAAAACATCGACGAGTTTCTCTAGAATTCCTCTGCCAAGAAGGACCTTGTCTTTCCATGTTCATCATAATTTGGGCATAATAAGCATTCATGTCCACTGTGGCACAGCGTCTTATGATCTCTTCTAAAGGAGCTTTTTTGTCTAGCCCCCATATAATTCTCTTGCAAATCTCATTGGCATTTTCCTTAGCCAAATGTTTAGTCATTATTTCTGTTGCTGCATTGTCTCCAATGGTTCTTATTACAGCTGTTTGTAAACGTCCCACAAAATCTGCAAAAGTTTCATTGGGACCTTGCTCTATTTTTGTGAAAGCATTATTTCCATCTTTCTGTCCAGGGAGAGAATTCCAAGCTTTTATTGCAGCCTTAGAAATTTGCTCATAGACTGTTATGGGATAATAAATCTGTTCTGAACTCTCTGCATACTGACCTTCACCAGCTAGTTGGTCAAAAGTGATTTGTACAACAGTTCCTTTTTGCCTATTGCGTTGGGCTTGAATCCTACATAATTCATGAAACTCCGAAAGCCACAATAAATTTTGTCCCGGTTCTAGACAAGTTTTCGTTATGGATTTCCAGTCATTCGGGGTTAGGATTTCATTAGACAAATTATCCAGTAACATCTTCACATAAGATGATGTAGCCCCATAAAGAGTGCAACTCTTTTTCAAATCTTTAATTTTTTCCAAATTAAAAGGAGTGTATTTTCTCTCTTTTTGACATGAGGAGTTGAGCTCTTCAATCACAGGATATGCATTTATAAAATCAGATATATCTTCTCCTTCATTTTTTGCCTTAATTAATGCTTTTTCTAATCTTGTTAAATTCTGCTTTACAGGAGAAGCTGACTGTGTTTCTGTCTCTCTCCCTCCCCCTTGTTCCACCCATGAAGGGTTAATTGTGGGGGGAGGGTCATGAGATGTGGAATCACCTAATTCCTCCTGCTGTGAAGTATCATACTCAGAATTGTAATTAACTCCATTCTCATCTGATTCGTCCTCCTTTTCACCTAGTAAAGTTGGCAATTTTTCCTCCTGTACTTTCCTTTTCATCATTCTATCACTTAAATAACTTCTTATAGCCAATTGTATTACATTATATGTATTAATTATTGAGTTAGGCCCATTTTTATCATAGAATTGACAAAGATCCTCTCCAACCAATTTCCATTCATTTAGATCTAATTCCTTATCAAGAGAGAAACAAGGACATATGTCCTTTACAGTTTGTAAAAGTTCAGTGATTTGCTGTAAACTTATAATTAAACCTTGGCTTTCCATAATTTTGACAATGCTCTCTAAACATTTTCCTTGAACAGAAACAGACTGTTTTCTAAATATCTGTCCCATCTTAGATGAAATTCTACTTTAACTCTTCTAACAAAATTTCTTTGTTGCACTCACCCTAATTTCTGGGTTGAAGTTTTTTCCACTGGATCAGGATCAGAGGCTTTTCCACTTGAATGAGGATCGGAGCTTTTCCACTGAAATCCACTGAGGGGTCTGTTTGCCCCACGTTCAGGGCGCCAAAATGTTGGAGCTGTTTCTTCTCAAAATGCAGCCAGGTGATGAAAGTTCAGATCTTTTATTATTTCCAATATAGCCCGGTTAGCTTAGAGGCCTAACTCTCTGCTTGGTTCCAAGAGCTCTCTCCGAATGTCACCAAATCCAAAGGTCTGGTCCTTCAGCCTCTGTCTTCATGTCATTCCAGTGAAATCTCGACTTGTAGCGTCTTCCTCTCCAAAGAACACTTCTGCCACCAGCCAGCCAAGTGGAAAATATTCTGCCTTGCCTCGGAGAGAGGGCTTCTGGCGTAACTCTACTGAAATCTGACCGAGAGCTTCTGTCTGTTTCTTTTATCCAAGAGGGAGGAATTGTGGGATACGAGAGAGAGGGATTATGGGTTTTCTCCCATAGTGCTCTCTGGCCCAACAAGCTTCAAGGGAGGTGTGAACTCATTGAACTTAGTTCTACTTAGTACCTTGTTTCAGGTTCTGCCCAAAACATCTTCTTGTAAGATTAGATCAACTCTAATTAGTTAGCAGTTAGTAAGGATTCCAACAACCTTCACTACAGTAGCAATCTCAATAGGGCTTATTTTCGGGAGAGGGCTTATTTTAGAGGAATCTTACACAGTAAGGGGAGGGCTTATTTTCAGGATAGGTCTTATTATTGGGGAAACATGGTATATCTCTATATTATATACACACATACACACATATACATACAGTGTATTGGAAATCATTAAAAGAAGAAAGACACTAAGAGATTGTGAAAAGTTTCTCATGGGTGAGATTTTAGCTGGGATTGAAGGAATCCAGGTGGAGATGGGGAGTGACATCATTTCAGGCATGTAGAATAGAAAGAGAAAATGCCTGGAGCCAAAAGTCTTGTTTATAGAATAGCAAGAGGCCAATTTCAGTGGATCAAAGTGTATATAGGGAGATAATAAGGGATACAAAGAATTGAAAGGTAGGAGAGGGGGAGGTTAGTTTTTAAAGGCCTTTGAACACCAAACAGAGGATTTTCTATTTGATCCTGGAGATGATAGGCCACTGTTATTAATAGAGTTGGGGGGCAGGAGACATGAGATGATCAGACCTGCACTTTAGGAAAATCACTGTGGCAGCTGAATAGAAAATGGATTGAAGAAAAGAAAATACTTGTGTCAATCAAACTCACCAGCAGGTGACTGCAATCATCCAGGATTCAGGAGATGGAAGACTTCACTGTTGTGGTAGCAATATTAGAAGTGAAAAAGTGATATATTCAATACAATATCATGTGATATATTTACCACCAAATTTTCATACATGAATCATACATTTATCAACTTATTAAAGGGTGAAGGAAAGTAGAATTCAAAATAAAAAGTAAGTGAAGATGAAGATCACTAAACCTTTTTAGTTTTCTTCACCAGTTGCTGTAATGTGCATGAAGCCTATTTACACAGGAATCTCATAATTAGTGGAAATTGATTATTTAGTTCTCTATGTCTGCATGAGGAGCCAAGTTGTCAAAAGTTTGAAAGAAGATGAGTCCTGATCTTATTTTCTGATTTTGAGAAGTCAGGTAGTTCTAGACTTTTTTCAGGTTGTGTGGAATGATGGTGACCACTAAAACCATCAGGAGTCTGAGTAAGAGTGCAAAGAAAGTTCATTTCTTTCTTATGAAAAACAGTGTGCAGTCTCTGACATACAAATGATGGTTTGACACACACACACACACACACACACACACACACACACACACATACAAGGGCATTCCCTCTTTATTCCATAACATGAATTTCCCTCCCCAACCCCTGGTTCCTTTCCCAAGCTAGGGTTCAGAGCTCACATTCTAAAGTGCAGTTTCTAAAAATAAGTCGGTTTTCAGCCTGCGGATGAAGAAGAAAGACATTTTGGAAGCTATGAAGCAAGAAAACCTTAGCCTATTAAATGCTAACAGATGAGGGTATTCCTTCAAGTGAAGTATACAAGCAAATGGATGGCCTTTCTTTGGCTATTTTAGGACAGCTGACTGTAATTAAGACAAATAATTTTGTCTCAACCTCTGAGGAAATGGCATTCTGCTCAAGATCCCTTAAGCAAAAGAAACACTCTTGGAAAATGTCAACATGTGGAACTTTTCAAACATTATTCTAACCTATTATATACTAGCGACATAAAAAGAATTTCTCTTTTGATTAGTCTTTTTCTCTTCCCTATCCCTTCCCCATTCTCTTTTTCTTATTTCACACCCAGTTGTAGGATTCATTCACTCTATGTATTGTCTGGTATTTGTTTTTCCCTATATATTTTCTCTGGTTTCTGTTTTCTTTTGGCTTGAATATTTCCCCTTTCCTCTTTTCTGTGTGTGTCCACACTTTGGACCTTTGATGATTTATTCTCTATCAAGGGATAGCAACCAGGAATTTAGCTTGAACCTAGACATTATTTCCCTTAGACTAATCTTTGATTAATCAATATATACTAGTCTATACCATGCAAATGGGCTTTGAAGAAATGGGGTAACATATGGTTCACAGTTGGTATCAGGAGAGTAAAAAGGAGTTAAAAGAAATATTCTTAGTATAAGTCAAATATGAGTTCAGACTGTGAGGATCTGAGCAGCATCCCTTAGTAGAATATCAATTCAAAAGACAGGATGTACAAGCACATATATTAAATTTACATTTTCCTCATTCTATATCTTTATACCAATTTCTTATCTTGATATATCCTTCCAATTTCTATATATCTTTAATGACATGACCTCAATTCAATTTTTTCCTTCTCTAAAAATAATTCCTAAATAAATATAGATAGTAACGTTTGAGAAAAACTGTGCATATGTTATGCACAAATTAATATGCATGTATGTAAATTGTACATACATACTAAACATAATCTCATAATTATTCCATGTTTGAATGTTAAATTATTTTGGTAGGCTTAAGAACCTACTTAAAAGTGGTCTTAAAAATAAAAGTATCTTTGGAAATACCTATGTTTCACACACAGACTAGTCTATACATATAGAGGGTCTTACTCAGATTTGAGATTCCTAAAATATCTCATTTTATTAATATCATATCATGAGAAGGCATGACAAAGATGTTTGTAACAAAAAATTATCAATGTATCTTTCAATAATCTATGCTTCTTTTCATAAATAAAATGGCAAGACTTTAAGATACAATCTGCTTCTGAGAATAGAATGGTTTTGACATGAATATTCTCTATTGAATGTGAGTACAGAATTTTCAAGAAAAATCTTTGTAACTGTAGAATGTTCACCATTTGTCTTGCAGTTATTGTAAAATTTAGCTATTCATAAATTTATAAAAATTATTTATAAGCATAAACTTATAAGCATAAATAAAGATTAATCAGTCTGGGTTCCATGCATAGATCCAAACATAAAAATGCAACAGTCTCTGCACTTAGGGAACTTAGACTTTATTGATTAACATCAACAACATGGACATAGGTGAGTAAACAACATAGACAAGGTAATCTCAGAAGAAAGAGATCACATATACATTTTTATAGTTACTAAAGTGACTTTTTTTTAAGTGACTTTTTTCAAGTGTATGTTTAATCTTATCAACTTCCCATTCAATAAACTTCAGGGGCTCTCTATTGTTTCTAAAATCAAAAAAAGAAAAAAAGAAAAAAAAGTTTAATCAGTCAAAAATATTTGGACGTAGCAGCTGAGTGAGCCTATGTTAGTGAATTGAAATAAAATATACAGTTTTACCCTAAGGACAAGATGTCTATGTTTAAGTACACATGTGAGGTTGCTGCTGTTACCTGTCTTGTTGTTGTTGTTCAATATACAATATACATACCCCATTTGTAATTCCAATTCAGCCCTAGGTAAAACTGACATAGGGAAATTTTGTTCTGGGTGTTTCCTCTCCTAAAATGCAAGTCCTCAGAAGTACATGCTGGTGGTCCCAGTGACTTGGTATAGCTCTTAGGGAGTATGCAGCAATAACCCTAAGGCCACCTGGCCTTGGGAGTGCTGTTGTTACATAAACAATGCTCCTATCAAATAACAATCTGTTGGTCAGTAATAACAAAGTTTCTGAAACAGTAATAAGGTGCATAACATACAATTCCTGAACTTTGCCTCTAAGACCACTATTCAGTTCTACCTCTAAGCCACAAAATTATCATTACAGTGACATAAAACACTTGACCTCTCTCTCTTTTTTTTTTTTTTTTTTTTTTTTATGAATTTATCTTTGGCTCCTGGTACTTTACTAAATTGTTTTGGAACTTAGTCCACTTTAGTCCACTTTAATTGGCATTACATTTATAATAAATTTTGCCCCTTGACTTGAAAATGAGTCCAAGCCTGCAAATTATTTTGAGACATACCATGATACTGGTCTGACACCCCCAATACTGATACCGCCCTTCCTTAATTCATCAATTCTCCATATCTTATCTCTTACTTTCTTTTTCTTCCCATTCTCACTTGAAATTGTAAGGTTATAACAGAAATATTATGGGCCCCATTTTACAGATGAGGAAATCAAGGATCAGAATTTCTTAGGGAGGCAGTGGAGTTAAATGATTTGCCCAGAGTCACATAGCTAGGAAGTGTTAAGTGTTTGAGACAGGATTTGAACTCAGGTCCTCCTGACATGAGCTACAATGCTCTATCCATTGTACCATCTAGCTGCCCTTATTTTCTTCCCATTCTTACCATTCATTTAGTATCTTGATTAAAGTGTTATATTCTCTTCTGGGTGATAAGGGTGGTTCAGTATTTAAGTAACAATCAGAAACAAATTTGTACTAATGGATTAGCTGACAGTTATAATATTTAGTTTAAATATAATATCTTAATTATTTTTGTATGTCAAAAACATAAAATAGTGTGGTATAGTAGGGAAAATTTTGCCTTTATGATAAAAAGATGTGTTTGAATTCAGTATTACTGTTAAGAACATGTTAACAAACATATCACTTTAATTTTTACAAATTCTTCCTATCACTTTATCCTATGAAGTAAGCTAGTATAATTATCATTATATATGCCCGTTTTATATTTAAAATAGCTGAGTCTCAGAGATTTGAAGTGACTTGCCTATGACCTCACACATGCAGTAAATATTCAATCAAAATAAATTTGAGTCCTACCTTAGTGCTAGAATTTAAAAACCCTAGTTCTGTGATTCTTGGGATCTGATTGTTGAACATCTACTTTATTCTGCTTCGTCTCAGGCTTACCATTCCTAGTTATCTCCAACTCATGAAATTGAGTTAAAATTGTTAAGGAGTTGGGTACAGTGGCAGACCCAACTCCGTAACAATTTTAACTCAATTTCTGTAAATGGTAATTAAATCAACAGTTTTATACCTATTAAGGCTGTATCAATATCTTGCCCCATCACCTTGGTGACTGGTTATTCTGACTTTTCTGTTCAAAACATCTGACCACCATTTCCTTATATGTGTTGTCTTTTCCCATTAAAATATGAATTCATTAAGAACAGAAACTGCCTTGTTCATTTGTATTCGATTTCTCAGTACTTAGTACATTACCTAGCACATACTAAGTACTTGATAAATATCGGTTTTATTCACATTATCCATTTTCCCCCTATATTACAGCAATCCTTACTTGAATATGTTTTGGAAGAAAGCACTTAATTAACCTTCTTAAGTCTCAATATATTTATTTTTTAAATGAAAGAATTTAATTAAATAGTTTTTAAATTTCTTGATAATTCTAAGTCTTCTGATCTTACGACTTTTCATTGGAATGGATATTTCATTTGTGTATGCACAAAGAGATCTGGGCCCTAATTTCCTTCTGACATTAAATACATGTTCATGAACAAGTCAGAGGGACAGAAGGAACTGATAATATGTGCGTAAAGAAATCATTATTTGTTAGAGATTTTTAAAAGTACTGTTTCATTAAGAATAAGAACTCAAAAGTGTATTGTTTGTAGAAAGGAAGTTCTAAAGCAAAAATGTCAGTGACTATATTCTCCATTTTTCTTAATATTGACTTTAGCATCATAAACAGTACTGGAAGAGATTTTAGAAATCATCTGATCCAATTACTATTTTTCCCCAGATGAGGAAACCAACTTTAAAAAGAAATGACTTTTTCAAGGTCAAAGGTGTGCTACATTGTAATGCCTAGGTTTTATATAGATATGTGGCTCTAAACTTCATATTATGCATCTGTTTTGTGGCTCCAAATTTTGCAATATTTCCATGAATCATACTGCCTTATAATGGGATCATGCATGCTTCAGAACAAGTTTGGTTTGAGAAAAATGTGCACACACCCACACATGCACACACTGTTGAATGTTTTGATATATCAGGAGTGAGTATTCATATCATGAAAAGATTATTAAAGATTATAACAAAAATAGTATTTATATATTAACACAATGTGCTCTGCAAATGGGTTTCTCTAAATAAATATTACTGGACCCCCCTATGATTACAGATCATTAACTGCCTGACAGCAAACATTTAGGGCAGTTGCCAAAGGCTAAGGTGTTAGCAAACTTTCTTCAATTTCCAATTTAACATCATTCAACAGTGAAGGGGAAGCACTCTTGACATTCTTTTGCAAGGCAATGGGGAAAAATATAACTTTTTATGCTCAACTTTTTGGCAAGCATTTTATATCGAAGGGGGTAAATTCCTTTTCTCAGTGTGATTGACTAGAGGAAAAGAGCCACATATGAACTGTAACTTCCTATTACAAAATTAAAACAAAGAAGGCTAATTTCTTTAATGTTTAAATTCTAGCCTAGGAATTACATTGATAGCAATGAATATTTATAGAAGGCATTATGATTACAAAGATGCATTGTTTTGCATTATATTCAGTAGACTAAAACAGATGACTAGTACAGATTCAATCTTATGGTGCTCACTTTGTAACGTAAGAAAATCAAATTACATAGCCTAAAAAATAATTTTTGTAGTCTACAATCTTTTGATACAATGATATCCAAAGATTTTTCTAAAGAGCATTGTTAAAGAGCATTCTAAAGAACATAGCTAGCATAGCATAGCTTGTATTTGTATTTTGTCTCCAACACCAATTTGTTACCATGGAAAAATAACTTCATTTTCCTTATCTGTAAAATAAGGATAAAAATATCTGAGAAGTTATCTTCTGACATTGTTTAATGCAAAAAGATATGGGCTCTAATTTCCCTCTGACATTAATTACATATTCATGGACAGGTCAATTAATCTCTTTAAATTCCAAAATGAAGATAGTAATGCAATATAGTATCTATACTACAAATCAGTATGTAATAATAAATTAATCATATCTGACATTTGTGTAGCACTTTAATTTTCATATTCCATTTATATATATATATTGATATATTTGATTGTCATAATAACCTTATGGGATAGCATCACTTTACTTAATTAGTCAATAAGCAATTACTAAGTACTTACAAAGTACCAGACATTCTACTAAGTATTGGATTTACAAATACAATAAAGAAAGACAGTCCCTGACTTTAAGGAAATTACAGTTAATCAGAAAAAGGCAAAATTAAAAAAAAAAAAGCTTAAAAAAGTAGGAATGGAGGGAAGAGAAATTCAAAGAATATAACTGAATGGAGAAAAAAGAGATGACTAGCCTGATTAATCTCCTAATATGAAGGTTTGGAACTCACCATTCCACCTTGCATGTGGATAAAATGTAGGTTAAAAAACTGATTCTTTTTTTTTTAATGGTATCAGCTTTATTCAGGGACTGAAATAGTAAGACAGGACTGAAATAAATGGCAGGGAAGATTCTCAGGAGAAGAAGATCAGGAAAAGTTTGAAAATCTAGGCCAGCCCAAGATAATTCTTTAATTTTTTTATTATAGCTTTTTATTTACAAGATATGTGCATCAGTAATTTTTCAGTATTGACAGTTGCAAATCCTTTTGTTCCAACTTTTTTCCCTTCTTCCTCCCACCCCTTCCCCCTGATGGCAGGTTGACTAATACATACTAAATATGTTAAAGTATAAGTTAAATACAATATATGTATACATGTCCGAACAGTTATTTTGCTGTATAAAAAGAGTCAGACTTTGGAATAGTATACAATTAGACGGTGAAGGAAATCAAAAATGCAGGCGAACAAAAATAGAGGGATTAGGAATTCTATGTAGTGGTTCATACTCATCTCCCAGAGTTCTTTTCCTGGGTGTAGCTGGTTCAATTCATTACTGCTCTATTGCAACTGATTTGGTTCATCTCGTTGTTAAAGAGGGCCATGTCCATCAGAATTGATCATCATATAGTATTGTTGTTGAAGTATATAATGATCTTCTGGTCCTGCTCATTTCACTCAGCATCAGTTCATGTAAGTTCTGAAATCATCCTGCTGGTCATTTATTACAGAACAATAATATTCCATAATATTCATATACCACAATTTATTCAGCCATTCTCCAATTGATGGGCATTCATTCAGTTTCCAGTTTCTGGACACTACAAAGAGGGCTTCCACAAACATTCTTGCATATATAGGCCCCTTTCCTTTCTTTACCATCTCTTTGGGATATAAGCCCAGGTGTAATAATGCTGGGTCAAAGGGTATGCACAAAAACTGATTCAATCTTAAGGAATTATAGATCTTTTGGAAACATGATAATGTCTATCTTTACCAGTCAGAAAATGTATATGACAGAAATGAAGGAATTTACACAAATGTGTCAGATGCAGGTTCTTAATCAAAGACTTCAATTTAAATTCTAATGTTTAGTATAGCATATCATGTTAACTATTTAATATTTAAACCTTAAAATACTTTAAAACGGGAATCATTATTTTTATGATTAGAAATGAAACCTTTGGTAAACTTTATTATTACATTATTCTACTGTATTTATAACTTTATAAATAAGACAAAACTTGCCAAAGATACTTCCTAATACAACCAGTTTTACCTGCCTCAAGAACAGAGGGAAATTCTAAGAAAAAGGTCTACTTTTTCTTTCCATTACTTTAGGTTCCATTGTTTGTTTAGTAACAGGCTATATATACATATACATATACATACATACATACATATATATATATATTCTATTTGCTACTTTAACCTAAATTTTGTCTCAACCACAATGAAACCATTGCTCAGCTAGAGACAAATATACCAATTTTCTTCTTAAATGTTAGAAATTTTCCCAACTGGGGGCTCAAAGTAACTATGATTGAATTACTAAATTTTCATCTAATATAAAATCCTACAGTTAAAGAGGAAGGAAGGGACCTTTATATTGCTTCTAGGATTAAAAATAAAGTTAATTATTTAAAAAAAAATTACATTTGAAAAGCCAACACAGGCTAAGTCAAGAAATATAAAGCTCTTCTGGATGAGCTTATTCATCAATCTCAGTTGTCCAGAAGTCAAAGATATGCCAGAGAAGATGGATAATTGCCTATCATTGATGACTTTACAGATAATATTAGATATTAATTCATCAAGAATTTTAAAGAACAGATTATTCTCAGTTACATTTTAGACTATATGACCTCAGAAAATCATTTTAGCTATACAAATTTGTTACTTTTTTGATTATATGTGAAGAATGAGATAACACAAGTCATTCAGAACCTTTCTATCCATTGCTCTCCCAGGAATATATTATGAAACTGGCAAATAAGAGAGAATCTAATTGATGTATATTTAAATATTTTTGAGGAATGAGAAAGTATAAATAAATGCATGCCCTTCTGATCCCCCTTATCCCAATTATATAACATAAAGCTAGGAGAAGTGGGGGAATAAGTAAGTCATAGAAATTAATTCATACCAATAAAGGACAAAGGAGGGATTTTTTTTTTTAAGTATCTAAGAAAATCCAATCTTGCAATTATTCATATGAATCTGGTCAATCAAGATGGCTTATTGATAAGATGTCTCTTGATATACATCAGTTACAAATCCCACATAGCACAATTCCCCCCCCAATTAGAAACATATTTTTAAAATATGTATTTATGATAATGAAATTTTATACTGAGAAGAGAATAAGCCTATTAGTGAATATTCATCAATCCATATATTTGTGTAATTTCTTGTTATGTAATTCCTAAGATTTCAGATAAATATATCAATCCACTGAAATTGGATGAAAAGATGAAAAGATTGGGCTGTAAGGAGGCTAACTGACACATGAGATTTCAAAGAACATCAGCATTAGGCACACAGCATAGAACTGCAACTTCTGAGCATGCTCTCTGAGCCATACTATAGCCCCAATGTGTTCAATGTCAGGCTTATAATTCCTTCTTTGAAATTCTGTTAGGAGTAATGAAATGAATCCTATAATAACATAGTACTATGGACCAGATGATGATAAGTCATCTTGCTTCTGAAATGTACCACTCTGAAACACATGAGTTTTATCAAGCAGCTGCAACCATGAATTTCCTGCAAAGTAATCATCACACCATACACACTCATAAAAAGCAATGTAATTCTAAGAGATGGCTGATTCTGATGTGCCCAAAGTTATGCCCCAATGAGGGCAAAACTCTGTTTCACTAGGAACCACACTGGTTCATTTCCTTGAAAGATATTGCTTGAGCTGAACTGATAGTTATCATAGCAAGAGGAAAAAAAAATTACACTCTGAATGGCCCTTTGGTGTACAATACAAACAGCTGGTAAACTGTATTAGAGAATATATCTCATGTCCATCTTTGCACAAACACTGACATTGGTCATATTGTTTCCAGTTTTCCAAACAAACTGGAAAAATTACCAACCATCTATCTATTGGCTATCCATACAATAAAATAAAAAAAAATTAAAGAAAGAATTGAGCATGAAGAATATTTTAAAGATTCATTTTAGGAACAGGTGAAGCAGAGGATAAAGAACTGAAGAAATAATAGGACTTTGGATGAAAAAAGAAAAAAAAAACAGTTCAAAAAAGTAAAAAGGGGAAGGACTCAAAGAAAAGATATTAAAATTGGTACTATAAGGTAAATCACATAAAGTTGTAACACAGTTGAAGAGAATATTTATAGGAAAAAAGGGGAATTTCTGTGAACAATCTGTCTTGGTAGTTTTCTAAGAGTGCTAAACTAAAAAAAAACTGAAACAAAAGCAAAAACAGACAAAAAGCCTCAGAAGCTGAATTAGAGAATATGGAGAATTTTGCACTGGCTTTTATAAAATGTTCTAGTTTTAATTTCTGCAAGAGTCATGTAATTACTAACTATATAGACTCAATTAGTTTTATCTTTTATAGAACAAAGCAAAAATTTTCAAGCAAGGTTTTTTTTTTAAGAAAATAAAAAGTGGGTTATGGGTAGTGGGGAGAAAAATACTGTGTATCTTTGAACAAAATACTTACTGATCTTCTAAGGAATAATAAAGTAAGACAATAAGTTTCAACAGTTGAGTAATCAAATATTGTGAATAGATAAAATAAGAATAGTGGGGAGTGATGATTCCCAGCTAAGGAAGCATCCAAGATATGCCAAGTAGGAAAATCTGTCAAAACTTTTACAATAATTTGCTTGGATACAAAGGAAGAAAACTATTTATAAAATGTTAGGTTAATAATACTAGATTAGTCTGAAAAATGAATTTACCAATACACATAGTAATTTTATAAGTGCTTCCTACAAAAGGCCAGGGATTCAGAAGAGAAAAGTGTATTTGGGAAGTGTGTCTCAAAATAAGATTTAGATTTATTACCCTACAGAATAACTACACTGAATAAAAAAAAGATAAGCAAAGATACCACAAAGTCACAAGAGACCAAATCTAAGAAATGAGAAAATAAAAACACTCATATTTTAACATAGTTATTAACAAGTATATAAGGTACGTTTAACAAAAAAGGCTGGGCTAGAGAGAATAATCCAATTTGCTCTTACATTTAGTGCTTTTTTGTTTTCTTTTATTTCTGTTTCTGTTTCTGTTTGTTTTTGGACTAAATATCTACTAAAAGAATATGTAACAGAAGTACAAATGCTTACTCCTTGACTTAGGTCATATTGTTCACTATACCACCATGGCCCTTAGGTAGAATATATTCAAAAAATTAAATTGGTCTTTCTGACTTCAGTATTTCTGTTAGTAGCAACAGGATTCACCCAATCTCTTGCTATCTTCAACTCTTCCATTTCTTTCATACTAAATCAGCTGCCAAATATTGTCAGTTCTATCTCCATCATTTCTCATATGTCTGTCCTCTTCTTTATTTCCAGTACTATATTTCTCACTTATAGCTTTCTTTACCACTTATATAGATTAGTTCATTTTTTAGTTGTTTTTTTTTTTTTAACTTATCTTCCCTTTTCTTAATCTAGAGCAGAAATGGATCTATCACCAGGAATAGATTCAAACAATATTAGCTTTGCCCTAAGGAATATATTTCATAAGCATGACAAAAACCGTAAAGAAATGGGTAAAGCAAAATATCTAAAATAAAGAAATGATTGTTAATACAAATTTCAAGAAACTTGTAAGAGCCAACTTCATAGAGGCCTATGTGATCTTATCTTTTGTCAAAGCTATACATGCATATACAAATGAAGCATTTAGAAATTATACAAGGTTCTGAAATAAATAAAAATAGAAAACTAAGACAGCCCCTGATTTTAAGTAAGTTGAATTTTAAACATGAAGATAAAATAATAATTATAAAGTGCTTAGCAGAGTAATTAACATAAAATAAACTATATAAATGTGAGTTGTTATTGGATTTCCACTACAAATTACATGAGAAGTCTCATTGTCCTTGTAATGCAGCAGCAAAGCAGAAGACACTGCTTTTTTTTTTAAATGCCATTTATAATGACCAAATCATATTAATTTCTGTTGATAGTGCAAGTACTTTGGTAGCAAGAACTTTCTTTTTTATATTTTCCATGACTGCATAAGCTTCAAAAGCAACATATTTCCACAAGTAAATCTTCTCCAGATGACTATTTTAGCAGCTGGCCTTGATATTCTCAAGGCCCTTGAGTTCTAAGTCATTCTCTATTTCTAATTGGATCTGAAGGAAGGAGGTGGTTGAGCTAATAAATGGTTTGACTTGCCTGGCACACCCTATCTCCTGCCTCTCCATTACTATTCTTTGTTTTTTCAGCTAGTCTAATGTACTTACACTATTAGTACTAATTGTATAGAAGAGGTTAAGGATAATTAGTCCTTTCTAATTGTTTCCTTGGAAGCTAAATATGAAAACTAGGTTAGAAGTAAGGTGGTAATGATACTCATAGAACTCTTGTTTATTGGTAATTTAATAGTGACAGTTGGTCAATAGTTGGTACTCATGATCTTCAGGAAGATATGCCCCTCCACATTGGTCTTTTCCTCAATGATGGTTATAAGAATTGGAATGGAAGTAGAGTCCCATCACAGAGCTTTGGGAATGTTACTATGAGTTTTATCAGGTACTTTTTTTCCTAATTGAAAAGCTCTCAGAAGAGTAAGCAGTTTTTTGGGCCAGTGGATGCTCCAACTTCTCCTATGATTTAACAGGTGTAAAGGGTTCCCAAACTCTTTATACAAGGTTGGATTTTTTACACACTAAATATATATTCCACAAGACTGTTTTCATTGGTAGAAACTGATTAGTCAATGCTCCTCATATACATGAATAGCAGAACTGATGATAGCGTGGGAAAAAAAGAGATGCTATTTTTCTGACATTTAAGTACTTTTAACTTTGAGAGGAAAAACATGACATTCTACATATTTTTAGATCACTGAAGAGAGAAAGATTTTGAAAAGAAATCAACACATAGAGGAAATAACATCAAAATAATATTTTCCTTCCCAAAATTATTATACTAGAAAGCTTGTAAAATATCCCTTAGAATGATATCTGGGATTCTCTCTTGTTTCAACTGTGATATCTTGGTTCCAATGGGAGAGCTCATTCAATGTATATAATCTACTAGATTCTTAACTGTAAATCTTCTCTGATTTTTGCTTGCTCTTAAGTTTGACAATTGTGTTTACTTATTTACATATTATTCATATATGTTTATTTATTTACATATTATTCAGTCTTATACAAAAAAACAAGGGATCTAGGTTTACATAGACACACAGAATATATATGCATATATGTATGCACATATGTATACCTACATATGTTATGTAAATTCATATATGCATATGAATCTCTCACATATGCTTTTGAGATTTATAGGTAATTCATTAGTTCCAATATCAATCATCTATGAGTTAATAATAAATACACATACTTTTATTATAACTTTGATCTTCTTTAGCAAGGTTTATAATGCTCTTCACAAAGTCAGAACTAAATAACTATTTATAGTGTTTAACTAAAATAATTTTATCCAATAGAGTCCGCAATATGTGCAAATTGAGAGTGAACCAATTGGTTAAAAAAAAAGTCCTTGAAGTATTAATACACATAGCAAAAATACATTTTATTGTGATTATCTGGCTGTGTGACTCTGTGTGTTGTTTGTGGGGGAGGGGTGTTGTTAAACTTTTAAGTCATTTAGTTTGAATTTCTAAATAACTGACTTCATTTGCCATATTACTTTGAATGTGTGTATGTATTGTGTGTGTGTGTGTGTGTGTGTGTGTGTGTGTGTGTATGTGTGTGTGTGTATTTCAACAATCTAAAAATGAAAAAGATCATGTGGCATTCAAGTAAAAGGAGAGAGAAAGGAATGCACTAAAATCCAAGAGGGTTTACATTCTTAACATCTACAAATATATATTTGCTCATACTTCTTCAGGATTTGTGAAGAATGGACAACTCTAAATCAAATTCTAATCTTCCTGAAGAGTTGATTTTCAATTTCATTTTACTAATGTATTTCTTGACCATTTCCTTTCTAAGACATGAAAGGTGTCTTAGGCACCTTTCAATCAAATCAAAAGGTGATACTTCAATTCATCTCTGTAATTGTAAAAGATTCCTAAGTGAAAAAACAGAGGCAATTTGAAACAGAATTAGAATCCCCCTTTTTTCTAGTACATGTGTGTCCTGAAGAATCCTTATAGAAGTACTTAAAAAGGTTGGTATCAATGAAATATATTAACTAGGCTAAAAACATGAAAGAAAAAGAAAGAAGGAAGGAAGGAAGGAAGAAGGAAAGGAAAGAAGGAAAGGAAGGAATGAAAAAATGGAGAGAAGATGAACAAGGGGAAAAGGGAATAAAAAGGACAGCAAGGGAGGAATGAGGAAAGAACGAAAGGAGAAGACAAAGATAAAACAGAGAAAAAAGGATAGAGAGAGAAAATGATAAAATGAAAAGAAAAAGAAAGAAAGAAAAAGAGGGTAAAGTCCCTGAAAGTATCTTGAGAAGCACAATCACTAAATTTTCTTCTTTTTATTAATTTTTATGGCTTATAGCTATAGTGACCTCTGCATAGAGTATTTCCTGGCATTAAACATATGGCTACTCTTTATGCCAGCTGGGCTTTATTTGCCAGGAAATATCTGAACCAGGGGTCATTATTGCTTAAAAAAAATCATTTGCTTGTCTTCAACCTTTCAGTGTATCTATCGTCTATTCTTTATAATCTCCCAAAGATTTTTGACAACCTTTCTGCAGCTTTTTCAGTAATTATCTTTCATGATGCTAGGAGGGAATTAGTGCAGGCCAATTGACTGAAACTAATTTTGAATAAATAGAGTTTCTCTTACCATGTCAGAAACTACCTTGCCTTTAATATCCTTAAAATCACATTTCTTTTACAATTTTCAAAATTTAGTTGTTTGTCCTTGATAGAAAATAGGGATGTAAAATTCAAAAGAAGAAAAAGAAGAAGAAGAAGAAGAAGAAGAAGAAGAAGAAGAAGAAGAAGAAGAAGAAGAGTTTGAATATATCTATCATTCTGGAATGAGTATTGCATTTTAAGTACTGTGCATAGATATAAAATTTAACTTGAAGTATTGATTTCTATCCAGCCCTTACTCACAAAATTCTTATTATTCTTTTCCTCTTAATCTTTTTTGGAGTTCTTGTTTTTCCATGCATCTTTGTGTCCCATGAGCAGCTTTGAGAGAAAAAATGTTCATTTCCAACTCTTGAGCGTGGCCTTTGTAACACTGATAAATAGCTTAAGGTTCTGTGTTCTTCTTGGGTGAAAGAGTGAACCAAAGTAATAGACAAAATATAGTAATTAAATCTAACTACAAAAAGACACTTTTAATTTTCAATCAGGGAAAGGAAGAAAGGAAAGAAGGGAAAAAGGAAAGAAGGAAGAAAGAAAGAAAAGAAGAAAGGAAGGGAAGAAAGAAGAGAAGTGGGAAGGAGGGAAGAAGGGAAAGAAGGGAAAGAGACAGGGAGGAAAAGAAGAACAGAACAAAAGAAAATGTTCTGCCTTTATACATTATTTAGATAGAACATTACATTTAAAACCTTGGCTTTGCCATTAGTTATGTGATTTATATATGCAGTCTGATTTTCACTGTTTTCATTACCTACTATTCTTTTAGCTCACATTAATTCACTTTAGGAAATCAGTACTAATCATTGACATATATATATATATATATATATATATATATATATATATATATATATATATATATATATATATATATATATATATATTTATATATATTTATATATATATATATTTATATTTATATATATATAATATTTTAATCTTTAGCAAGAAGTGATCTTAGGATTTTTAAAAAAGAATGATTTATGGAGACAAGAGAGCTGTATTTGAATCTGGGTACTTAAATCATCAGAGGTTCATTATCTTCATCTAGAAATGGTAAGAATAAAATTTATAAAACATACATAACAAAGCTATATTGAGGAATAATATTAAATTTTAAAATTCTATTATTTTAGATCAAGTTAATTGAAGCATGATTATATCCATGGTCAGTTTAAGGTTATTTTAAGTGAAGCAAGTAAATCAGAGACATATTTATAAATAAATTAATTAATGAATAATCCCTGGATTAATTAAATTTAATTAATCAATAATCTCTGGATTAATTATTTAATTAATTAAGCCTTTTTATGATTTGAATAAATAAACAATGCCTTAAATATTTAGATCATTCAAATGAATTAGATGGGAAGGAAAAATGGCATCTGAGGAAATGAATCAATCCCAAAGTTTATTTGACATTTGTGTTTATATCATAGAATATAAGCCCTGATAATTTAAAAAGTTCCTCAATCAAGATAATAAGCTTGCAGAATTTCTACACTGACTTAAAGTCAAGAAAATATCTCTTCTTTCAGATATTTTTATGTCCATTGGCAACTGGCAAAGATGAGAGTTGATTGAGTTTTTGAAACTTGAGTTCCACTCAGAGATGACTGATTTATTGACACACAGGTGGATAAACTCTTGTCAGAAGAGTTAACACTTTTCAGTCACCCATATAAGTTAAAAACAAATTTTTCTAAGCTTTTCTGGACATCCTTTTTGCCTTTTCCTATCTAAAAGAAAGAACAACCTACAGCAGAGGGAGCCTATATTCTAAGAATTGTTGAAGGAGACTATACATAAATATAGTTTCTTCTTTCCAGGATTGTAAAGGGCTTTGAGCTCACCCAGAGCTTTCTGAACACAACTTAGTTACTAGAGACATTATAATGGTCTTTCCCTGAAAAAAAAAAAGATAGCAGTAGCTAGGACAGTTATAGAATTAGTACAAAAACAAAAGGCAGAAACACAGGACAGAAGCAGATCATTCAGCCTGAGAATGGAGATCATGGACTAGGTTTCTGTACTTCAGGACTGAGGAAACTTAGTTATAAACTTTCTCTAAACTACATTGGAGATTTCTCTAAACTACATTGGAGATTCCTCCCCTCCCTGAATAACTTGGCACACAATAAACCAAAGTCTGTAGCATTAAAACAAATCTCTATGGTCCTAGACACTTGTAAAGACACTGAAAAATAATATCCAAAGGGATATCCTTTTAAAAAAGATATATCTTTCTGGTTTTCTTCACAATCAAAATAAATTCAACATAAAAATCATTGTCAATCTTTTAGTTATTTTTCTTGGTGATTTCATCAGATTCTATGGATCTAATCATGTATGTGTTGATGACTATAAAATCTACTTATCCAGCTCAAACCTCTCATAACCTTCAATTATTCAGTTCCTTGTTTTCCAAACATTTCAGATTGGATGTTAGCATATCCAATAGTAAACTCATTATTTTTCCTCCAAAGCCTTCTCTCTTACATTGGCTTCTTTTCTATGACTAGCATATGGTATTCTATCTCCTGCTTCAAACATCTTTATAAGTTAAGCTTTATTACAGAAATTCTTACCAGACCTTTGTCTCCATCTCCATCTTCCGTGGCTTCCACCATTCTCAGGCAAAGTACCACCTTTTGCAAGAAGTCTTTCTCAGGGACTTCCGGTTAAGATGGCGGAGAGGAGGCTCACAGCTGCATAAGCTCCACGCTTTCTCTCACTATCCATTTCATTACAAGCCTCTGAATCAATGCTTGACTGAAAAAAACCCACAAATAGTTACCAAGAGAAGCCATCCTTGAGATCCGCCAAGAAAGGTCTGTCTTTACTGGAGGGCTGGGGCGGTTTTAGATCGGGCGCAGGCGGCGGGCAGCGGCAGTGAGGGCACAGGAGCAGACTGGAGAGGGGGTGGAGAGTGATTGTAGCCGTCTCTGCGGGGAGAGCTTCGCTACAGGTTTGGATACTTTGCTCCGACAGCAAGTCAACAGCCCAGCAGAGAAGCTAAAAACACCGGGGCTGAAGAATACAACCCCAAACAGCTGGAGTCTCTCAGGACCTGGCCGCCTCCCCCTTCCCCCCCCTCAGTGACTCAGCACACTTTGGGATCTCAGAGCGCAGGCGCAGCACAGTCCTGCTAGTGCCTCACTGCTGCCCCCTGCAGCCTGTAGAGGAAGCTCGATAACACACCCAGCCCCCCCCCCCCCCCCAAAGAAAGACTCCAGTTTTTTCTGTTTTTCTTTGGTAGTTTGTCTCTGATTAATAGACAGAATGAGCAAGAAGCTGAAGAGGACTTTAACCCTTGACAGCTTCTATACAGATAGAGAGCAGACTCTAAATCCTGAGGAGACTAAAAAGAGGCAGTCCCCAGGTGAATCCCCAAAGGAGGAGATCGTCTGTTCCTCAGCACAGATGAACCTCATAGAAGTGATTAAAAAGGCTCTCACAAGGGAGCTAGAAGAAAAATGGGAAAAGAGCCTGGAGAAGTCAGTTAAAGAGAGAGTGGATAAAGAAGTAAAATCCTTGAAAAATAGGATTAGTGAACTGGAAACAGAAAACAGCTCTCTAAAAAACAAAATTGGCGAAATGGAAAAAAATTCCACAGAACAAAAGAACTCAATTGGACAATTAGAAAAAGATTTTAAAAAAGTGAGTGAAGAGAATACTTCACTGAAAATCAGAATTGAACAAGTGGAATTGAATGACTCGAGGAGACAAGAAAAATCAGTCAAGCAAATCCAAAAAAATCAAACAATGGAGAAAAATGTGAAATACCTTCTGGGGAAGACAACAGACCTGGAAAACAGATTCAGGAGAGACAATCTGAGAATCATTGGACTCCCAGAAAAACATGATGAAAAAAAGTGCCTGGACACTGTCTTCCAGGAAATTATCAAAGAGAACTGCCCAGAAGTCATAGGAACAGAGGAAAAAATAAACATTGAAAGGATTCATCTATCACCCACTGAAAGGGATCCTAAAATCAAAACACCAAGGAATATAGTGGCCAAATGCCAGAACCCTCAGATGAAAGAAAAAATATTGCAAGCGGCTAGAAAAACCCAATTCAAGTATCAAGGAGCCACAATAAGGATCACCCAGGATCTGGCAGCATCCACATTAAAAGATCAAAGGGCCTGGAATATGATATTCCGAAAGGCTAAGGAACTTGGTATGCAACCAAAAATAACTTACCCAGCGAGAATGAGCATCTTTTTCCAGGGAAGAAGATGGACATTCAACGAAGTAAGCGAATTTCATCTATTTCTGATGAAAAAACCAGAACTTAACAAAAAGTTTGATCTACAAATATAGAACTCAAGAGAAATCTAAAAAGGTAAAGATTAATCTTGGGAACTATATTTTGACAATATAGATGTATAAAGAATACATGTATACCTTGTTCTAGAAATTGATGTGGAAAGGACATTGTACCAGAAAAAGGGTAAAGCGGGGGTAGTACATCTCATGAAGAGGCAAAAGAAACCTATTATATCTGAGAGAAAGAATGGAGGGAGATGAATATAGTGGGTATCTTACTGCCTTCAGAATTGGCTTTAAGTGAAAAATCTTAAGACATATTCAATCTATGGTGAAACTTCTCCCACCTCATTGAAAAGTGAGAAGGGAAAAGTGGAAAGGGAAGGAATAAGCTAAGCGGAAGGGAATACGGGAACTGGGAGGGAAAGGGGTAAGATAGGGGGAGGAACTCTAAGGCAGGGGGAGGGATACTAAAAAGGGAGGGCTGTGAGAAGCAAGGGGTGCTCACAAGCTTAATACTTGGAAGGGGGGGAAAGGGGAAAGAAGGGAGGAAAGCATAAACCAGGGTTAACAAGATGGCAAGTAATACAGAATTGGTCATTCTAACCATAAACGTGAACGGGGTAAACTCCCCCATAAAGAGGAAGCGGTTAGCAGAATGGATTAAAAGCCAGAATCCTACAATATGTTGTTTACAGGAAACACACCTGAAGCGGGGAGATACATGCAGGTTAAAGGTAAAAGGTTGGAGCAAAATCTACTATGCTTCAGGTGAAGTCAAAAAAGCAGGGGTAGCCATCCTGATCTCAGATCAAGCTAAAGCAAAAATTGACCTAATTAAAAGAGATAAGGAAGGACACTATATCTTGCTAAAGGGTAGCATGGATAATGAAGCACTATCTATATTAAACATATATGCACCAAGTGGGGTAGCATCTAAATTCTCAAAAGAGAAACTAAGAGAGCTGCAAGAAGAAATAGACAGTAAAACTATAATAGTGGGAGATCTTAACCTTGCACTCTCAGAATTAGATAAATCAAACTACAAAATAAATAAGAAAGAAGTCAAAGAGGTAAATAGAATACTAGAAAAGTTAGATATGATAGATCTCTGGAGAAAATGTAATGGAGACAGAAAGGAATACACTTTCTTTTCAGCAGTTCATGGAACCTATACAAAAATTGACCATATATTAGGACATAAAAACCTCAAACTCAAATGTAGTAAGGCAGAAATAGTAAATGCATCCTTTTCAGACCACGATGCAATGAAAATTACATTCAACAAAAAACCAGGGGGAAGTAGACCAAAAAATAATTGGAAACTAAATAATCTCATATGAAAGAATGATTGGGTGAAACAGCAAATCATAGACATAATTAATAACTTCACCCAAGAAAACAATAATAATGAGACATCATACCAAAATGTATGGGATGCAGCCACAGCGGTAATAAGGGGAAATTTCATATCTCTAGAGGCCTATTTGTATAAAATAGAGAAAGAGAAGGTCAATGAATTGGGTTTGCAATTAAAAATGCTAGAAAAGGAACAAATTAAAAACCCCCAGTCAAACACTAAACTTGAAATTCTAAAAGTAAAAGGTGAGATCAATAAAATTGAAAGTAAAAAAAAAAAAACTATTGAATTGATTAATAAAACTAAGAGTTGGTTCTATGAAAAAACCAACAAAATAGACAAACCCTTAATAAATCTGATTAAAAAAAGGAAAGAGGAAAATCAAATTGTTAGTCTTAAAAATGAAAAGGGAGGACTCACCACTAACGAAGAGGAAATTAGAGCAATAATTAGGAGTTACTTTGCCCAACTTTATGCCAATAAATTCGACAACTTAAATGAAATAGAAAAATACCTCCAAAAATACAGCTTGCCCAAACTAACAGAGGAAGAAGTAAATATCCTAAACAGTCCCATCTCAGAAAAAGAAATAGAACAAACTATCAATCAACTCCCTAAGAAAAAATCCCCAGGACCAGATGGATTTACATGTGAATTCTACCAAACATTTAAAGAACAATTAACTCCAATGTTATATAAACTATTTGAAAAAATAGGGATTGAAGGAGTCCTACCAAACTCCTTTTATGACACAGATATGGTACTGATACCTAAACCAGGTAGGCTGAAAACAGAGAAAGAAAATTATAGACCAATCTCCCTAATGAATATTGATGCTAAAATCTTAAATAAAATATTAGCAAAAAGATTACAGAAAATTGTCACCAGGATAATACACTATGACCAAGTAGGATTTATACCAGGAATGCAGGGCTGGTTCAATATTAGGAAAACTATTAGCATAATTGACTATATCAATAACCAAACAAACAAAAACCACATGATCATCTCAATAGATGCAGAAAAACCATTTGATAAAATCCAACATCCATTCCTAATAAAAACACTTAAGAGCATAGGAATAAATGGACTTTTCCTTAAAATAGTCAGGAGCATATATTTAAAACCATCAGTAAGCATCATATGCAATGGGGAAAAACTGGAACCTTTCCCAGTAAGATCTGGAGTGAAGCAAGGTTGCCCACTATCACCATTATTATTTAATATTGTATTAGAAACACTAGCCTCGGCAATAAGAGTCGAGAAAGATATAAAAGGAATTAGAGTAGGCAATGAGGAAACCAAACTATCACTCTTTGCAGATGATATGATGGTATACCTAGAGAACCCCAGAGATTCTACCAAAAAGCTATTGGAAATAATTCATAATTTTAGCAAAGTAGCTGGCTACAAAATAAATCCCCATCAATCCTCAGCATTTTTATACATCACCAACAAAACCCAACAGCAAGAGATACAAAGAGAAATTCCATTCAGAATAACTGTTGATACCATAAAATATTTGGGAATCTATCTACCAAAGGAAAGTCAGGAATTATATGAGCAAAATTATAAAAAAGTCTCCACACAAATAAAGTCAGACTTAAATAATTGGAAAAATATTAAGTGCTCTTGGATCGGCCGAGCGAACATAATAAAGATGACAATACTCCCTAAACTAATCTATTTATTTAGTGCTATACCAATCAGACTTCCAAGAAAATATTTTATTGATCTAGAAAAAATAACAACAAAATTCATATGGAACAATAAAAAGTCGAGAATCTCAAGGGAATTAATGAAAAAAAAATCAAATGAAGGTGGCCTAGCTGTACCTGATCTAAAATTATATTATAAAGCAGCAGTCACCAAAACCATTTGGTATTGGCTAAGAAATAGATTAGTGGATCAGTGGAAAAGGCTAGGCTCACAAGACAGAATAGTCAATTATAGCAATCTAGTGTTTGACAAACCCAAAGCCCCTAACTTCTGGGAAAAGAATTCATTATTTGATAAAAACTGCTGGGATAATTGGAAATTAGTATGGCAGAAATTAGGCATGGACCCACACTTAACACCATATACCAAGATAAGATCAAAATGGGTCTATGACCTAGGCATAAAGAACGAGATTATAAATAAATTAGAGGAACATAGAATAGTTTATCTCTCAGACTTGTGGAGGAGAAAGAAATTTGTGACCAAAGATGAACTAGAGACCATTACTGATCACAGAATAGAAAATTTCAATTACATCAAATTAAAAAGCCTTTGTACAAATAAAACTAATGCAAACAAGATTAGAAGGGAAGCAACAAACTGGGAAAACATTTTCACAGTTAAAGGTTCTGATAAAGGCCTCATTTCCAAAATATATAGAGAACTGACTCAAATTTATAAGAAATCAAGCCATTCTCCAATTGATAAATGGTCAAAGGATATGAACAGACAATTTTCAGAGGATGAGATTGAAACTATTACCACTCATATGAAAGAGTGTTCCAAATCATTATTGATCAGAGAAATGCAAATTAAGACAACTCTGAGATACCACTACACACCTGTCAGATTGGCTAAGATGACAGGAAAAAATAATGATGAATGTTGGAGGGGATGCGGGAAAACTGGGACACTAATGCATTGTTGGTGGAGTTGTGAACGAATCCAACCATTCTGGAGAGCAATCTGGAATTATGCCCAAAAAATTATCAAATTGTGCATACCCTTTGATCCAGCAGTGTTTCTATTGGGCTTATATCCCAAAGAAATACTAAAGAAGGAAAAGGGACCTGTATGTGCCAAAATGTTTGTAGCAGCCCTGTTTGTAGTGACTAGAAACTGGAAAATGAATGGATGCCCATCAATTGGAGAATGGCTGGGTAAATTGTGGTATATGAATGTTATGGAATATTATTGTTCTGTAAGAAATGACCAGCAGGATGAATACAGAGAAGACTGGCGAGACTTACATGAACTGATGCTAAGTGAAATGAGCAGAACCAGGAGATCATTATACACTTCGACAACGATATTGTATGAGAACATATTTTGATGGAAGTGGATTTCTTTGACAAAGAGACCTGAGTTTCAATTGATAAATGATGGACAAAAGCAGCTACACCCAAAGAAAGAACACTGGGAAACTAATGTAAACTATCTGCATTTTTGTTTTTCTTCCCGGATTATTTATACCTTCTGAATCCAATTCTCCCTACGCAACAAGAGAACTGTTTGGTTCTGCAAACATATATTGTATCTAGGATATACTGCAACATATCCAACATATAAAGGACTGCTTGCCATCTAGGGGAGGGGGTGGAGGGAGGGAGGGGAAAAAAAATCGGAACAGAAACGAGTGTCAATATAATGTAATTATTAAATAAAAAATTAAAAAAAAGAAGTCTTTCTCAATCCTGCCTAATCTTTCTGCCTTCTTCCTTCTCAATTTCCAATGTTTCCTCTATATCTTTTGTGTATGTAGCACTATTACTACTCCATTAAACTTTGAATCCTTGAGACCAGTTCCTTATTTTTATTTATGTATTCATCCATCCAGTTATTCATTCATTTATTTTTTCTATCATTGGTATCCCCATGTTTAGTTTATACCAAGCTAATTTCACAAATACTCTTTGACTGATCAAATACTTGACAGACATAAATTAATAACTGACAACATATTTTTGTTACAAGTCTCAAGAACAGAAGAAAGGTGCTTTATTTAAACTTTTTTATCTTTTCTAGCACATAGGCAATTGTTCTGCATAGAAGAACTTTGCAGTAAATATTGGATTTTGTATTTCTTGTCATAGGTAACTGTAGTAGAGAGAAACAAAAATGTCACCACAAGACCGACCCTTAAGCATTCTTATGCCTCTCTTTCCTCAACTTGAAAATGGGGCTCATACTAACCCCATTTACTTCTTCCATAGTGAAATCCTCACAGAGACACAAATTAAATAATGTACTTAAAATCTGGTGTACAGTCAGCTACTTTTAGAGAGGCAACATAATACAAAGAAGAAATTCTTGTCTTATGGTTGTGTCTGAATCCATATCCCACTCTAGTTACATATTACTTGTGAACCTAGACAATTTTTTAAAACTTTCAAAAATTCAATTTTCTTAGTAAGAGATAATACCTGAAGGGATAATAGCACTTATAAAACATTTTCAGGGTTGCAAAAGGCTTTACAAATATTATCTCATTTTATCCTTACTGAACAGTTCTGGAAAAAGGTAGGCATTATTATTATTCACATTTTAAAGTTGATGAATCTGAGACATACATAAATTAAGTGACTTGTTTAGATTCAAGAAGTTTTCCCAGTTTACACATGTAAATTCATGAGGCCAGATTTCAACTCAGAGCTTTGGATCTCCATGTTCAGTGCTCTATACTAGCTGTCAGTTACTATTTAGTAAAAATGCATGCTTCAATACTTAGAGCATTGATAATGAAAAAGCCCCTTTATCCACAAGAAGTCAATTTTCTCATCTGTAAAAAGGGAATAAATCCCTGTTATATAAGAATTAAAGTGGGGAAACTACCATTAGAACCTTAATGTGCTAATAAATATGATTTATTATCATTAAACTTCATGTGAACACCCAAGAATATAGATTCAATTTCTTCTTCCGTACAGCTTTCCCAAGAATAAAGATATAGTCATAATGTAGTGACAAAGTATTTGAGCAAAATACTGTTGATAAAACTTTTATTTAAAGGTAAATCTGAAATAAAATAAAAACTCATTACCCATAAAAGAATAAAAATTCTCAAAACATAAAAATGTTGCAGAGGCTTAAAGAATAGGAAATCTTTTATTTTACAAATAGCTGCAAATAACTGCTTAACATCATGAATCTAATATGTTACCAGTGTGATTTTTCCATTACAAAGTACAATTTTTTCTGTTTGGGACTTTTTGAATCCCCTACATAGTAATTCAAAATGGCCCTTATACTGAATCTGTTTTTAACAGTGCCCCCATGTCCATTCCAAATAGCAGTTCAAAACAAAACAAGACTATTTATTTCACATATGTTCTATTGATATAGATGATGCTTCTATACACAAGGCAATTTTAAAAGAATAAAAATATAAAAGACTGAATGTAATAAATTCAATGAAGATAAAGACTAAATAAATATGGCTCTAGGAACATCAATTTGTTTTCCTTAGAAAATCAATTTCTTATACATTTTATATTATTTTGTTTTAATAGAATGGCAGATTATGTATTTTCTGAGCACAAGGGTGGCAAACTGGGTAGTAAACTTAATTGAAGTCATGAAGAGATAACTTCAAGTCCATGACACATAACTATTTCATGACTAAGAACCAATGATTTAACTTTTCAGAGCCTCAAGTCATTATCTAATATGATAAACTACAACATTACAACAAAACAATAAATTGCAACCTTCCTAATAGCATAGTTATCAGAATTCCTGCACATATGAACTCATAGTAAGAAAGAAAAAAGAAAGAAGGAAGGAAAGAAAATGAAAGGGGAAAGGAAAGAAGGAATGAAAGAAGGAAAGAAGGAAGGAAGAGAAAAAAGAATAAGAAAATGAATAGTTTCCCACTTCATTTTTTCAATAAATACTGTGAATGACAGAAGTCAAGATGTGGGCAGAACATATCATTCAGACATTAACTTTGAATTTAGAGAATTACAACATGCATACTGGTGTTCATTAAATTATTTTATTAACAGTTGCAGTGATGATATAATCATAATCATTCTCAACTATTACCACCTTAATCTAGGACTGTCAAGTCTTATCTGAATTATTACAGCAATTTTCAATTCTCTCAGCAGTCCATTCCATTTGCTATACAAAGGCTAAAGTTATTTACCTTCAGGACTGATCTGACTATAACATTACTCAATAAACATGGTCTCAATCAAAATTATTTTTTCCATATTTCATGAACACTGTTTCTCCTTTTTCATTTTTAAATATAGTCAAACTGGCTTTATTTCTCATCTGTCTCTGGGGTTTTATCATAGTCACCTTCCATGACTATAATAAAATTCTTCCTAACTTTTGCTTTATCTAATGGGTCTACTCCTTTAAAACAGATGTCCCATTTTTACTAAATTTACTAAATAAATATGGCTCTAGGAACATCAATTTGTTTTCCTTAGAAAATCAATTTCTTATACATTTTATATTATTTTGTTTTAATAGAATGGCGATTATGTATTTTCTGAGCACAAGGGTGGCAAACTGGGTAGTAAACTTAATTGAAGTCATGAAGAGATAATAGTTTATAATAGATTTTTACACTCTCGCTAGAATGATAACAAACACATAAAGTTGGGTAAGACTATTGAGGACCTTAGGTGAAGTCTTAAAATCATGCCCCTGTCCATCAGAGGTAAGGAGTCTTACTATAAAGCAGATTGTTATCTTGCTGGAAAATGAAAAGCAATGCATTATGAATGGTAAGGATTAGTGACATTACAAGTATGTTTTTCTTTCTTGTTTAGTAGTATTGTTTCCAATTGCTTATAAAAATAGTTTTCAACATTCATTGTAGGAAGATATTGAGTTCCATATTTTTCTGCTCACTTCCCCAAGACAGAAATATGATATATATTATACATGTACAAAACTGTTAAACATACTTCTATTTTAGTCATATTGTGAAAGAAGAATAAGAACACTATTAATTAAGAATTGCAAAGTCATCCACAGGTGATCATCTTGTATTGTTGCTTTTACTCTGAACACAATACATTTCATTTTGTATGAGCTCATGGAAGTATTTCTAGATTTTTCTCAAGAGCATCCAGCTAATCATTTCTTGTAGCACAATAGCATTTTCATCTGCATCACATAGCACAATTATCCCACTAAATGAATAATCCCTCAGTTTTTAATTTTTTGCCCTGAGAAAAGAGATGTTCTAAATATTTTGTATAAAAAGGTCTTTTTATTTCCCTTTTGAAAAATCTCTTTGAAGATCTATGCCTAGTTAGTGGTATTATAAGGAAAAAGGGTAATGGATGATTTTATAATCCTTTGAACAAAATTCCAAAGTACTCTACAAAATGGTTGTTATGTGAAAGAGTATACATTATTTTATAGTCCTTTGGTCACAGTTCCAAATTATTCTAAAGAATGTTGAATCAGTTCACAAATCCATAAACAATGCATTCATTTACCATTTCCTGCCACATTCCCTCCAACATGTGTCAATTTCCTTTTCTGTCTTATTAGTCAATCTAATAGGTATGAGGTCAGATCTCAGAATTGTTTTAATTTGCATTTCTCAGAGTATTTTTATATGGCTAAAAATAGCCTGATTACTTCATCTGAAAACTGTTCATATCTTTTGATCATATATCAGTTGGGGAATGGCTCTTATTTTGTTTTGTTTTATAAATTTGAGTTAGTTTCTTTTTTTTTTAATAGCTTTTTATTGATAGAACAAATGCGAGGGTAATTTTTTACAGCATTATCCCTTGCATTCACTTCTGTTCTGATTTTTCCCCTCCATTCCTCCACCGCCTCCCCCAGATGGGAAGCAGTCCTTTACATGTTGAATAAGTTACAGTATATCCTAGATACAATATATGTGTGCAGAACCAAACAGTTTTCTTGTTGGACAGGGAGAATTGAATTCAGAAGGTATAAATAACCCGAAAAGAAAAACAAAAATGCAAGCAGTTTATATTCATTTCCAAGTGTTCTTTCTCTGGGGTGTAGCTGCTTCTGTCCATCTTTGATCAATCAAGGCTCTCTTTATCGAAGAGATCCACTTCCATCAGAATACATCCTCAAATAGTATCGTTATTGAGGTATATAATGATCTCCTGGTCGTGCTCATTTCACTCAGCATCAGTTCATGTAAGTCTCACCAGTCCTCTCTGTATTCATCTTGCTGGTCATTTCTTACAGAACAATAATATTCCATAACGTTCATATACCACAATTTACTCAACCATTCTCCAATTGATGGGCATCCATTCATTTTCCATCTTCTAGCCACTACAAACAGGGCTGCCACAAACATTTTGGCACATACAAGTCCCTTTCCCTTCTTTAGTATCTCTTTGGGGTATAAGCACAGTAGAAACACTGCTGGATCAAAGGATATGCACAGTTTGATAACTTTTTGAGCATAGTTCCAAATTGCTCTCCAGAATGGCTGGATGTGTTCACAATTCCACCAACAATGTATTGTTGTCCCTGTTTTCCCACATCCCCTCCAACATTCCACATTATCTTTCCCTGTCACTCTAGCCAATCTGACAGATATATAGTGGTATCTCAGAGTTGTCTTAATTTGCATTTCTCTGATTAATAATGATTTGGAGCATATTTTCATGTGTCTATAAATAGTTTCAATTTCTTCACCTGAAAATTGTCTGTTCATATCCTTTGACCATTTATCAATTGGAGAATGGTTTGATTTCTTATAAATTAGTCAGTTCTCTATATATTTTGGAAATGAGGCCTTTATCAAAACCTTTGATTGTAAAAATGTTTTCCCAGTTTATTGTTTTCATTCTAATCTTGTCTGTATTTGTTTTGTTTGTACAAAACCTTTTCAATTTGATATAATCAAGATTTTCTATTTTGTGGTCAATAGTGATCTCTAGTTCTTTTTTGGTCATAAATTCCTCCCTCTTCCGCAGGTGTGAGAGGTAAACTATCCTATGCTCTTCCAATTTATTTATAATCTCATTCTTTATGCCTAGATCATGAACCCATTTTGACCTTATCTTGGTGTACGGTGTTAAGTGTGGGTCAATGCCTAGTTTCTGCGACTAATTTCCAATTTCCCCAGCAATTTTTTTTCAAATAATGCATTCTTATTGCTGGGGAAATTGGAAATTAGTGGCAGAAACTAGGCATTGACCCACACTTAACACCTAGAAACTGGGGTCTTTGGGTTTGTCAAACACTAGATTATTAAAGTTATTGGCTGTTTTGTTCTTTGAACCTAACCTATTCCATTGATCAACTAGTCTATTTCTTAGCCAATACCAGATGCTTTTAGTAACTGCTGCTTCATAATATAATTTTAGATCTGGTACAGCTAGGTCACCTTCATTTGATTTTTTTTTTTATTAATTCCCTTGAAATTCTTCACCTTTTGTTTTTCCACATGAACTTTGTTGTTATTTTTTCTAGTCCATCAAAGTAGTTTTTTGGGAGTCTGATTGGTATAGCGCTAAATAAATAGATTAATTTAGGTAATATTGTCATCTTTATTATATTTGCTCGCCCAATCCAAGAGCATTTAATATTTTTCCACTTGGTTAGATCAGACTTAATTTGTGTGGAAAGTGTTTTGTAGTTTTGCTCATAAAGTTTCTCATTTTCCCTTGGCAGATAGATTCCTAAATATTTTATACAATCAGTAGTTACTTTAAATGGAATTTCTTTTTGTAACTCTAACTGTTGGGTTTTGTTAGTGATATATAAGAATGCTGATGACTTATGTGGGTTTATTTTCTATCCTGCAACTTTGCTGAAGGTGTGGATTGTTTCTAATAACTTTTTAGTAGAGTCTCTGGTGTTCTCTAAGTATACCATCATATCATCAGCAAAGAGTGATAATTTGGTTTCCTCATTGCCTATTCTTATTCCTTTAATCTCTTTCTCAACTCTTATTGCCAAAGCTAGCATTTCTAATACAATATTAAATAGTAATGGTGATAGTGGGCAACCTTGTTTCACTCCTGATCTTTTTGGGAATGGTTGCAGTTTTTCCCCATTACATATGATGCTTACTGCTGGTTTTAAATAGATGCTACAGATTATTTTAACGAAAAGTCCATTTATTCATATACTCTCAAGAGTTTTTAATAGGAATGGATGTTGGATTTTATCAAATGCTTTTTCTGCATCTATTGAGATGATCATATTGTTTTTGTTAATTTGATTAATAATGTAGCCAATTATACTGATAGTTTTCCTAATATTGAACCAGACCTGCATTCCTGGTATAAATCCTACTTGATAGTGGTGTATTATCCTGGGGATGATTTTCTGTAGTTTTTTTGTTAATATCTTATTTAAGATTTTAGCATCAATATTCATTAGGGACATTGGTCTATAATTTTCTTTCTCTGTTTTCAAACTACCTGGTTTAGGTATCAGTACCATGTCTGTGTCATAAAAGGAATTTGGTAGGACTCCTTTGTTCCCTATTTTTTCAAATAGTTAATAAAGCATTGGGGCTAATTGTTCTTTGAATGTTTGGTAGAATTCACATGTAAATCCATCTGGTCCCGGGGATTTTTTTTTTTTTTTTTAGGGAGTTGATTAATTGCTTGTTCTATTTCTTTTTCTGAAATGGGACTATTTAAGCAATTTACTTCCTCCTCTGATAATCTGGGAAGCCTATATTTTTGGAGGTAGTCATCCATTTCGCTTAGGTTATCAAATTTATTGGCATAAAGTTGGGCAAAGTAACCCCTTATTATTTCTTTAATTTCCTCTTCATCAGTGGAAAGTTTTCCTTTTTCATTTTTAAGACTGTTAATTTGATTTCTCTCTCTCCTTTTTCTAATCAGATTTACCAAAGATTTATCAATTTTATTGTTTTTTTCATAAAACCAACTCTTAGTTTTATTTATTAGTTCGATAGTTTTTTTTACTTTCTATATTATTAATTTCTCCTTTTAATTTTAGAATTTCAAGTTTAGTAATTGATTGGGGGTTTTTAATTTGGTCTTTTTCTAACTTTTTAAGTTGCAGGCCCAATTCATTGATCTTCTCTTTTTCTATGTTATTCAAGTAAGCCTCTAAGGATATAAAATTTCCCCTCATTACTGCTTTGGCTGCATCCCATAAATTTTGATATGATGTCTGTCTCATCATTGTCATTATATTGAGTGAAATTATTAATTGTGCCTATAATTTGCTGTTTCACCCAATCATTCTTTAAGATGAGATTATTTAGTTTCCAATTACTTTTTGGTCTATTTACACCTAACTTTTTGTTGAATGTAGTTTTTATTGCATTGTGGTCTGAAAAGAAGGCATTTACTATTTCTGCCTTCCTGCATTTAATTTTGAGGTCTTTATGTCCTAATATATGGTCAATTTTTGTGTAGGTTCCATGAACTGCTGAGAAGAAAGTATATTCCTTTTTGTCACCATTCAGTTTTCTCCAGAGATCTATCATACCTAATTTTTCTAATATTCTATTTACCTCTTTAATTTCTTTCTTATTTGTTTTGTGATTTGATTTATCTAAATCTGAGAGTGCAAGATTGAGATCTCCCACTATTATAGTTTTGCTGTCTATTTCTTCTCACAACTCTCTTAGCTTCTCTTTAAGGAAGTTAGATGCTATACCACTTGGTGCATATATGTTTAATACTGATATTGCTTCATTGTCTATAGTACCCTTAAGCAAGATATAGTTTCCTTCCTTATCTCTTTTAATTAGATCAATCTTTGCTTTTTCTTGATCTGAGATAAGGATGGCTACCCCTGCTTTTTTGACTTCACCTGAAGCATAATAGATTCTGCTCCAGCCTTTTACCTTTAGTCTGTATGTATCTCCCTGTTTTAAAGGTGTTTCCTGTAAACAACAGATTGTAGGGTTCTGACTTTTGATCAGTCTGCTATCTGCCTCCTCTTTATGGAAGAGTTCATCCCATTCACATTTGCGGTTAAAATAACCAATTCTGCATTTCCTGCCATCCTAATATCCTCAGTTTATACTTTTCTTTTTCTTGCCCTCCTTTCCTTCTTCCCTAGTATTAAACTTATTGGTCCCACTAACATCATGCAGCTCTCCCTGTTTAGTATCTCTCCCTCCTGCCTTTGAATTCCTTCCCCTTTCTTGTACCCTTCCCTTATTACTCTTTTTCCTTCTCCCTTTGCCTCTCCCACTTTTTAATGACGTGAGAGAAGAATCTGAGTAAAACAAATATGTCAATTGTTTCCTCTTTGTGCCAACTCTGATGAGAGTAGGATTCTCACAATATTCCTCCTCCTCTCTAAGTTCCCTCATATATGATAGCTTTCCTTTGCCTCATTGTCACATGTAGTTTTCCTCCTTTTATCTCCCCTCTTCCCTTTTTCTGACACTATCCCCTTTCCATTTCTACTTCCCTTTTTTATGTTATATCGGTAAAATCAAATTATGCATATGGTTTTTATGTATATCCACAACAGAAACACAGTTCTCAAGAGTTCCTTTTACATTTTTTCTACTTCTCTTGATTCCTGTTGTTGGAGATCAAATTTTTTTTGTTTAAGTCTGGTTTTTTCCTTAGAAACAGATGGAATTCCTCTATTTCATTAAATATTCATCTTCTTCCATGGAAAAAAATACTCATCTTAGCTGGGTAGTTTATTCTTGGCTGCATTCAAAGTTCTTTTGCCTATTGGAATATCTGATTCCAGGCCCTTCAATCTTTTAATGTTGAGGCAGCTAGATCTTGCGTGACCCTTATTATGGCATCTCGGTATTTGAACTGTTTTTTCCTGGCTGCTTATAAAATTTTTTCTTTTGTCTGAAAATTCTGAAGTTTGTCCACAGTATTCATCAGAGTCTTTATTTTAGGGTCTTTTTTCAGAAGGTGTTCGATGTATTCTTTCATCGCCTATTTTCCCTTCTGGTTCTATTACTTCTGGGCAGTTCTCTTTGATGATTTCCTGTAAAATAGTATCTAAGCTCTTTTTTTTCACATCATAATTTTTTGGTAGTCTGATGATCCTCAGGTTATCTCTCCTAAATCTATTTTCCAGGTCTGTTGTTTTTCCAAGTAAATATTTGACATTTTTTTCCAATCTTTCATTTTTTTGGTTTTGCTTGACTGATTCTTGATGTCTCAATGAATCAGTCATTTTTATTTGTTCAGTTCTGATTTTTAGTGAGTTATTTTCTTCATTAGCTTTTTTTACTTCTTTTTGTATATGTCCAATTGAGTTGTTTTGCTCTAAGGAATTTTTTTTTCATTTCACTATATATATATATTTTTTTTTTTTTAGTGAGTTATTTTCTTTTTCCAATTCACAAATTCTGTTTCCCTGAACTTCTTGGGAGTTTTTTACCTTTTCCAATTCACATTTCAGGAAGTTGTTTTCTTTTTCTACTTCATTAAATTTTTCTTTTAGTGAGTTATGTGCCTTTTCTGTACTCTCTTGCATAACTTCTCTTTCCTTTCCCCAATTCTCTTCTAGCTTTCTTTTAAGGTTTTTAATACTTTCTTCTAGGAGAGCCTTTTGTATTGGAGACCAACAATTGTGTGGAGACTGTCTGCTATTAGTCTCTTCAGGGTTGAAAAGCTGTTCTCTTTCTGTATAGAAACTATCAATCATTCTTTTGATTTTTTTTACTCATTTTGTTAAAGCCTGTAAGGTCTGCCTTCAGAGCCAGGAGGTTATCAGCTTCCTCTGCAGATCAGTGAAAGGTATATGGATGGGTAGCTGTCCTGCCAACTGGCTACAAAAAGCAATGAGGTACTTGGGTGCTCTGGGAAAGAGTTCCCCACCGGAAAATAACTCAGGCCTGCAGGGCTGAGCTGGGAAAATGCCCTTCAAAGAACCCCAGTTGTGTGGGATAAGGACTGCCCTGGGGCTAGACACTGAGCAGTGAGAGTTTTCACTTCCCAAGCCAAAGCCTGCCCTGAGGTTATGGGTATTAGTAGCTGAGCAGTGAATGGATTTGCAGGGACTGGAAGTGTCTGTCTGGGAAGCTCAGTCAGATGGGGAGATTCTATTGCCCCAGGCTGAGCTCCCCACTCTGCCAATTAGAGGCTACCCAGGCTGTGCCCCCCTGCCGTGCAGATTAGTAACTGCCCCCTGCAAAAGCCCCAAACTGCAGGATGTGGCTGCAGGGCTGTGGTAAAGTCTGCCTGAGTCACTTCCGGGTTTGAGGGGTTACAGCCAGATCTCATTAGGTTCTGTCATTTTTTAGAGTACCCTCTGTTTTAGGCTTTAATTTCTCTGCCAGTTTACTGCTTGGTAATCAAGGCAGAGCAGTTAGCCTATAGCAGAGTGGATCTCTATAACTTCTCTAGCCACAGAGATCACCACTGCCCCTGTTCTGCTCAGGATGCTAGCCTCTCACTGCCTGTGCTAGTCTGTTCCTGGCTCCTCAGGACAAACCTTTCCTGGTGATCTTCTGGATTGACTTCGGTTGGTAAGTAAGAGTTATTTTTGAGGCTGGATTAAATAGTTGGTTATGAGGATAATGAGAGGAGCTTAGAGAGTGGTGTGTGCCTGCTCCACCATCTTGGCTCCACCTCTGGAAGTCTGACCAATTTGAGTTAGTTTCCTAAATGATTGAGAAAAACTTGCTTCAAAATTATTTTTACAATTATTATTGCTAATTATATTTGCCTCCATGTATTTGATTCTCTCTCTCCTTTTACCCTCTCTCCTCAAATATAATTTGCTTCTGATAGTCCCTTCCAACAATATGCTCTCTCTTTTATCATCCTTCTCCCTCCTTATATACCCTTCCACACCTACTTTCCTGCAGGATAAGATAGATTTCTATAACAAATTGGGTATATTTGTTATTTTTGTTTTGAGCCAATATTGATGAGACTAAAGTTCACTCAATCTTTCTCTTTTCCTCTTCTTCCCTTCTACTGAAAATGTTTTTTCTTGCCTCTTTTATGGAAAATGCTTTATGGCATTTTATAATTCCCTTCCCCTTTGTTCCAGTACATTCCTCTCTGATGCATAATTTTATATTTTAAATATTATTTCTTCATACTCATTTCACACCTGAGCCCTCTGCCTATATATACTTCTTCTAACTGCCCTAATAATGAGAAAGTTCTTATGAGTTCCAAGTATATGTATGAATACACTTGTAGGAATATAAACAGATTAATTTTATTAAGTCCCTTATGATTTCCTTTTTTTGATTAACTCCTTATGTTTTTTCTGAGTCCTATATTTGAAAGCTAAGTTTTCTATTAAGCTCTGAGCTTTTCATCATAAATGCTTGAAAGTTTTCTCTTTCACTAAATGTCCACCTTTTCCCCTGAAAGATAATATTCTGTTTTGCTGGGTAGCTGATTCGTGATTGTAATAATAGCTCCTTCGCTTAAATATTATATTCCAAATCTTCCAGTCCTTTAATGTAGAAGTTGCTAAGTCTTGTATTGTCCTGACTGTGGCTCCACTATTCTTATTTTTTTTTTCTTTTTACTTTTTCTGTATTCTTGCATATTTTCTCCTTGGCTTGAGAATTACAGAATTTGACTATAATATTCCTGGAAGTTTTCATTTGGGGACCTCTTTCAGGAGGTGATCAATGGATTCCTTCAATGACTGTGGTGAGCTTTTTCTTCTCAAAACACAGCCAGGTGATAAAAGTTCAGATCTTTTATTATCTCTAGTATAGCCCGGTTAGCTTAGAGGCCTATCTCTCTGCTTGGTTCCAAGAGCTCTCTCCAAATGTCTTTAAATCCAAAGGTCTGGTCCTTCAGCCTCTGCCTCTGCTTTCTTCAGCCTCTAGCCAGCTCCAGTCTTCATGTCATTCCGGTGAAATCTCGACTTGTAGCGTCTTCCTCTCCAGAGCCTCTTCGACTGGCCCATTGACCTATTTATGCTCCTTCCAGAGAGAGGGATTATGGGTAGTTCTACTTAGTACCTTGTTTCAGGTTCTGCCCAAAACATCTTCTTGTAAGATTAGATCAACTCTAATTACTTAGCAGTTAGTAAGGATTCCAACAAATGACTATTTTACATTCTGGTTCTAGGATATCAGAACTGGTGTCTTTGATAAATTTTTTGTAAAATGCTATCCAGGCTCTTTTTTTTCCCCCTCATGGCCTTCATGTAGTTCAATAATTTTTTATTACTTTTCCTGGATCTATTTTCTAAGTCATTTGTTTTTCTAATAAAGTATTTTACACTTTCTATTTTTCCATCCTTATAAATTTTTTTATTGATTCTTAATTTCTCCTATTTTCCCAGTTTTAACTTTTAAGGAATTATTTTCTTGAGTCAATTTTTATATCTCATTTTCCATTTGACAAATTCTACTTTTAAAGGAGTTTTTTTCTTTGGCTTATTTTTTTTTTCATTTCATAAATTCTGTTTTTAAGGTATTGTTTTCTTCAATCTTTTTTTGTACTACTGAGTGTCTTTTCTTAATCCTGAATAACTTTAATTTATTTTCCCAATTTTTCTTCTACCTCTTTTAGTTGACTTCTAAAATCTTGTTTGACTCTTACAAGAAATCTTTTTTGAGCTTCAGAAAAATTTATATTCCCCTTTGAGGCTTCAAACTCAGGCATTATGCCATAATTGTCCTCTTCTGAGTATGTGTTCTAATCTTCCATGTTTCCAAAATAGCTTAATATATTCAAGTCGATTTTTGTTTTTTTGTTCGATTTTTTTAAAGTTTAGCTTTGCTCCTGAGGAACAGGAGGTATTGTTGCAAACTTCTTGTTTTGAGACTCAATTGTCTATTCACTGGCTTTCTACTGAAAGCTTCAGCTACTTGTAGCTTGCCCACAGTCAAGTTCTAGGGTGGCCTTCTAGTTGTCTGTTGTGCTAAGCTTCCAGGGCTCACAATTTCCCTTCTGTACTGGGCTTAAAGACCTCACAGCTGGCCTGCTGTGCTGCTAGTCTGCTGATTCAGGATCAAGGGTACTTGATTGTTTATCTATACTCTGGCTAAATTAGCCTCCTGCTGGCTTGCCAATCTGGGCTGGGCTACATCCCCTTTTACCAAAAAGACAGAATTTTTCTCGAGTCCTTCTTAGCTCAAAAATGGTTTCACTCCATCTTTTTTGTGGTTCATGTAACTCTAGAATCTGTTTAGAGATTTGATTTAACATTGTTTCCAAGAGAAAATAAGAACTCAGGCAACTTCCTGGCTTCTCTCTGACATCTTGTCTCTGCCTCAAAAGTATACGTTTGTAAATAGCAATGATAACATATGCCTTGTTGCAGCTATTCCTACTATCTTTTTCACCTTAGGCACTCATCTCCTTTCTCTTATTTTAGCCCTAGAAATCTGAGGAGGGCAAAGGTAAAGAAGGTTTTGTGGTACAGAGCAGAGACTCATTTTAAGTACAATTAAAGCATAACATAATGATCCAATAAAAGGAGAATTTTTAAACAAGACAAAAACCTACCTATGATAGCATAGTCATAAGATTGGAGTTGGACCAGCAAGCAGCAAAATTGATTGAATACTGAAGTAATTAACTATTGATATAAGACTCCTCTCCTTTCTTCTGCCTGAAGCCTCAGAATCTGAGGTGAGACTGATTCAACAAGTGAAACCTAAGTTGGTCTAGCTGTAAGAATAGAAGGGTACTTTGGCAAAAAGTCAATTATGATATTAACAACACATACATGCACACACACACTCACTTTATAGTGAATTTTAAGGACAGATCATCATTTTTAGCCTTTGATATTGGTCCTTCCAATATTTTCCAAAAATAGTTACGTAAAAAATTTTTGTAAAGAATATATTGTAAAGATATATTTGAAAAGAATATATGGCTTTCCAATACAGGAAGATGTGATACACTGTTATTAATGTAATCAAGAAAAGCATAATGGTGACTTGGTTAATTTTTTTTTTATTTCTCCTATTACCTATTAATTCAAGAACTGAGAAAGCAGTTTTCTGAGTTAAAAAATAATTAGTTCTTCATATCTTTATATTTAAGGATTTTGTAAAGAAAAGTCTCTCTTATATTTCCTATGGGAGAAGTCAAGGACATTTTGTTAGTTTTAAACAAAAGGTATCCAATTCCCATTTAAACATGAAACAGAAACAGTCTTCCAATATCATTGTCAGACAAGTCTGAATGACACTAATATATTCAAGGTAATGTTTAATCATCCAATCTTAAAAGACTATATGACTCATAGTCCAGGAGGTACATTAAGTTTTGTAAAATGTAAGCTAGAAATGTCTCCTTATATAATAGCAATTGAATTTACAAACTCAATTAAGGACAGTTACTATGTTCATTCCTCAAATGTACTTGAAGTCTTTACTGTAAACTCCCATTAGTGACAGTAGCAAAATAATAATAATAATAATTATGGGTTTTATTTGCCTTTCCGTATTTTCTATTGGTAGGGTGTATGGGTAGCTATGAACATCAAAGTGAGTTTGTTTAAGTGAAAATTTAGATAAATAATTATAGATGCTATAACTCAATATTCCCCTATGATGATTTCTTCTAATAGAAGTGCCATGCATTGGCTAAATAAAAATTAATATGGTCAAGTTTATCATTGTTACTACTTATTTTGTTGTTCAAGAATATTTCCATCTCCTTTTTTCTTTCTTTTTTTTTCTTTTTCTCATTCTTCTCTATTACTCTTTCTACTATTTTTGTGAAGTAGGGGAACATTAGGGAATAGGAGTTAGGAAGATTGACTACCTGAGGCACATATTTTGATAAATATACCTTTGTTTCCACAAAAATAAAATGTCCTCTATGTTGTATAGATATTTCTTTTCTAGTGAAATTTACCTGATTTACAATGAACTTTCAAACTCTAGTAGGCTAGAATAAAATTTAACTTTGAAAACAAATTCCTTGACCCCAAAGATTATATTTTCTGTCTGTTATTTCAATAGAAATACTTTATTTGGTGAAGATGGGATTTTCAGTCACTAAAACCATTCCCCACTTACAAAGCTACCCAGATCTTAGGATATGCTGATGAGACTCCTTATCAATCCCCTGCTGCTCATACTTTTGCAATTTCTTCATATAACTTTAGTTGGGAAAAAAAAAAAAACATTTTGGAATGTGGTCATGATTTGGACTTTTTTTTTTATATCAGCCCTTTGATTTCATCTATATTTCCCTATACTTTCCATTTCCTTATTGAAAACCTACTTTAAAAATTATATTCTCCTGAATATATCTCTCAACCATGGTTTGAAATCCTTCTCTTCAAGGTCATCTCCATACTATTCATTAGTATGATGCTACCTATTCATTTATTTTAATGCCCCTTCAATCAGCTCCCTCTTAAGTGTTATTTAGTGTCATAAAAAATATAGATTAGGCTGAGATACTGGATCACCTCTACCTGATGATTAGATAACTTTAACTAAGGACCTAGGATATGTCAACTGGAAACCAGTCAGATATGAAAATTAATGCAAGTTTTTTTCCACAATTATCCCTCACAAGCAATATATGTGTCTTACCTGAAAACTGACTCTATACTTGTCAATCAATTACTGTTTCCTTGTTCTTTTGATTGAATATAGGTATTTGGGAGCTGAGGAAGTGCCTGACTTTTTTTTTTTTTTTAGTGCATTGCACTTCCATTCTCCTCTCCCAGTTTGGAAAATATCTAATTTAATTTACAATTAAAATGTAGGTTACTTATTCTTTTATCCTAGTTTATATCTTGTCAATTGTTTTCTTTTAATGCACAACAAGCTGTCTCCCCTTGAATTTAGAGTTAAGACATGTCAAGCTGAGGAGGACTGCTCCTGATGTGTCATGCAATTGGTATGCATAGCTTAATAAATCAGTGTTCAGAAACTTGAACACTAATTTCCTCAGTTACTTCAGATTTCACCCATCATATATGTGCCAGACATATGAGCTAGGTAGTATCTCATTCAACCTTCAAAGCAACCTTAAGATATAAGTACCACTATTATCACTTTTTTTATTTGTAAGGAAACTGAGGCAAACAGAGGCTTAGTGATTTGTCCAGATATAAACAGTAAGGAAATGAGGTGGGATTTTTAATTCAGGTTCCATCACTGAACATTATATTCCCCTACCATATAAATTCTAGCAAGCTCTCTTTGAACTTCAGAATCAAATTTAAACACTGTTGGCTTGCAAAACTCTTTTATAACCCGTTCACTTCCTTTCTAATTCTCATATCTTATAACCCAGTGTATATTCTGATTCAATGGCACTGGCCTCTTCTTTTTTCTCAAACAAGACACTCCATTTCCCAACTTTTACTAGTGTTGGCTATGTCTTGGATTCTCTTCCCCTTCATTTCTTCTTCTTCTATTCCCTAGATTCATTGGCTCCCTTTATTCTTACATAAAAACCCACTTTCTACAAGAAATTCTTCCCAATCCTTCTTAATTCTCATATCTTCTGTCAGTTTATTATTTCCATTTCATCTTGCATATAGGTTGTTCAGATATAAGTTTTAGCTCAAAGGATCACTTGCATAATACTTACCCTATTGATGGGGATTAAATACTCAATTTTCTGTTTCTGAGAAAGGTAAAACTGGTGAATACTAGAAAGAAAAGGAATCCTTATTTGACTTTTATCTTCAATAGAAAAAAACTTACAGTTCCAATCTATCTTCTCTGAAGGGAAAGACTTTGAAGAAGCCAACATACAGAAGAGCTAGTGATTTCTATGATATTACAATCTATAGTTTCACACAATGGAGACTTTGGAGAATTTCTCTTTGGGTAAGATATTATATACATTTTTTTTTTGGTTGAGCTGAGTTATCTTGCTCCAATGGGACAACTAATTCACTCTGTATTGTCATGTTCTTTTGGTTTTATCTCTGGTTTTTCCTTGCTATCTGTTTAGATAAATGGGTTTATTTACTGTTTGAGATGCTTATTCATTGTGGAAGTGGCCTCTGGTGGGAAAAGAGTCAAGTCTTTGATATATGACTTGCAGTTTTCCTTTCCCATTAAGGGATAGCAATCAGTAGTATAGCTAGAACCTAAAAAATCACTTCCCCTGGACAATATCTAAGAGAGGAGATCAATATAATTTAAATCCGATACTTTTTCTCTGAGAGGAGAGCAGAGAGCCCAACCTTTTGTATTAAATTACTACTTTCTTTTTTGACAGGAATCAATTTCATTTGGAAAAGATTGGGAGAAGAAATTTTAGAAATACCTATCTTTGCTTCACTGTGCTCATGTGGACATATAGAACCCCACCCTGCCTTCTCTCCCCACTCAAAAAAAAAAAAAAACGGGAAAAAAAAACTACTTTCAGAAACATCACTGTATATGCATACTTGTTTGCATATTTTCCTCATTAGATTGCTTTTTTAAAAGGTAACTTTGTCATCAATACTAAGCAGTGATTGTTGCTTAGTGTTTATTGAAAGAATGACTATTGGTAATAGATTCAGTTAATTAATGTACATATTCTCATTTGCTCCCCATAGAAACTATTTAGAAGAATTGTATCTCTGTAGCAATTTATTGATTTATAATCATAACAATTAACTCAATGTTATCATATTTGAACCAGTGTCATTACCCCTTATTATCACCAACATTAATTATAATGTTATTAGAAAAAGGAAATTTTCAAGATGAACTACTTGACAAAAATTCTGCCATTTGTAACTATATCCAATATACAGTAAAGGCTAGAAAAATATTTGTGCACTAAACTTCATATGTAGAATATATATCATACCTTTATATCATTCAAGTAGGTGGGCACATAATTCATTTGACAATATTATATTTCCTACAAAGATGCTTTTACTATTTTAACTACATTTTGATAATTTGATTAGAGAATCTTTCTTTAAAAAGATATATTATAAATAATGTGTTTGGGGTATAGAATCAAACAGAGATTGATACAGACACCAAATGTTGGGGTTTTGCACCAACAGTTGTGGTTCAGTTTTGTGAAGAATTCACAATGGCGATTTTCTTTGGTAAAAGGTAGGATTAATTAAAAAAAAGAAGTTATAGACAAAATGAAGAGATACTATAGAAACCAGGAATGGTAAATATGAAATAGGGGTAGTTTATAGTTATAAACCTAAGTTGTTTCAACAATTAATAAAAGAAAAGACTAATTCCCTAGTGGAACTCACAATTCACCAGGAGAAGGGGTTATGAGATTGGAGTATGGCCTTCACTGAGAGGCTAAATCCTTAAAGGAGTTTAGCACCTTAAAAGAATTAGTTAGCTATAAAAAGAGAAAGACATCATGAGGCATAGAGGAGGGGTGAGAAGAAAATCAGCACAAGACTGGGCTATATTCAAGAAAGGTTCAGCACAGATAGTGTGAACCATAGACAGATTTATAGGGGAAATTTAACCTTAGGAAATTAGCTTGGATTTTTGATTGGACATAGTAAGGAGGAGCTACCCAGGACCTTCACAGAAGATGGGAGTATAAGGTGGAACTAATTGCCATCAAAGCCCTTTTCTGCTTGCCTCAGGGAGAAAATTTTATCAGTATTTCAGGCTCTCTTTGCAAAACCCACCCAGTAATCTAGGACCTCATCACAAGGACACTAAGGCATGACAAAATAAATGTGTATTCATGTGTATATTAGGTAGATTTTTTTTCTGTTTGGGTGTGTGTGTGGGATGCATATGTAAGGGTATAGTTGCTTATTATTAGTGGACATATTTAAGTAGTCTTAAAATTATGTCTTTACCTAAAATTTAGCCACTATTATTATTATTTTTTTTTAAATTTTATTTTATTTAATAATAACTTTGTATTGACAGAATCCATGCCAGGGTAATTTTTTACAACATTATCCCTTGCACTCGCTTATGTTTCGTTTTTTCCCCTCCCTCCCTCCACTCCTCCCCGCCCCAAGATGGCAAGCAGTCCTATATATGTTAAGTATGTTGTAGTATATCCTAGATATAATACATATTTGCAGAACCGAACAGTTCTCCTGTTGCACAGGGAGAATTGGATTCAGAAGGTAAAAATAACTCGGGAAGAAAATCAAAAATGCAAATAGTTCACATTCGTTTCCCAGTGTTCTGGGTGTAGCTGTTTCTGTCCATCATTTATCCATTGAAACTCATTTAGGTCTCTTTGTCATAGAAATCTACTTCCGTCAGAATACATCCTCATACAATATCGTTGTCGAAGTGTATAATGATCTCCTGGTTCTGCTCATCTCACTTAGCATCAGTCCATGTAGGTCTCTCCAAGCCTCTCTGTATTCATTCTGCTGGTCATTCCTTACAGAGCAATAATATTCTATAACATTCATATACCACAATTTACCCAGCCATTCTCCAATTGATGGGCATTCATTCATTTTCCAGTTTCTAGCCACTACAAACAGGGCTGCTACAAACATTTTGGCATATACAGGTCCCTTTCCCTTCTTTAGTATTTCTTTGGGATATAAGCCCAATAGAAACACTGCTGGATCAAAGGGTATGCACAGTTTGATAACTTTTTGGGCATAATTCCAGATTGCTCTCCAGAATGGTTGGATTCGTTCACAACTCCACCAACAATGCATCAGTGTCCCCGTTTTCCTACATCCCCTCCAACATTCATCATTATTTTTTCCTGTCATCTTAGCCAATCAGACAGGTGTGTAGTGATATCTCAGAGTTGTCTTAATTTGCATTTCTCTGATCAATAGTGATTTGGAACACTCTTTCATGTGAGTGGTAATAGTTTCAATTTCATCATCTGAAAATTGTCTGTTCATATCCTTTGACCATTTATCAATTGGAGAATGGCTTGATTTTTTATAAATTTGAGTCAGTTCTCTATATATTTTGGAAATGAGGCCTTTATCAGAACCTTTAATTGTAAAGATGTTTTCCCAGTTTGTTGCTTCCCTACTAATCTTGTTTGCATTCGTTCTGTTTGTACAAAGGCTTTTTAATTTGATATAATCAAAATTTTCAATTTTGTGATCAGTAATGGTCTCTAGTTCATCTTTGGTCACAAATTTCTTTCTCCTCCACAAGTCTGAGAGATAAACTATCCTATGTTCCTCTAATTTATTTATAATCTCGTTCTTTATGCCTAGGTCATGGACCCATTTTGATCTTATCTTGGTATATGGTGTTAAGTGTGGGTCCTTGCCTAATTTCTGCCATACTAATTTCCAGTTATACCAGCAGTTTTTATCAAATAATGAAATCTTATCCCAAAAGTTAGAATCTTTGGGTTTGTCAAACACTAGATTGCTATAGTTGACTATTCTGTCTTGTGAACCTAACCTTTTCCACTGATCAACTAATCTATTTCTTAGCCAATACCAAATGGTTTTGGTGATTGCTGCTTTATAATATAATTTTAGATCAGGTACAGCTAGACCACCTTCATTTGATTTTTTTTTTCATTAATTCCCTTGAGATTCTCGACTTTTTATTGTTCCATATGAATTTTGTTGTTATTTTTTCTAAATCATTAAAATATTTTCTTGGAAGTCTGATTGGTATAGCACTAAATAAATAGATTAGTTTAGGGAGTATTTTCATCTTTATTATATTCACTCGGCCTATCCAAGAGCACTTAATATTTTTCCAATTATTTAAGTCTGACTTTATTTGTGTGGAAACTTTTTTGTAATTTTGCTCAAATAATTCCTGACTTTCCTTTGGTAGGTAGATTCCCAAATATTTTATGCTATCAACAGTTATTTTGAATGGAATTTCTCTTTGTATCTCTTGCTCTTGGATTTTGTTGGTGGTGTATAAAAAATGCTGAGGATTTATGGGGATTTATTTTGTATCCTGCTACTTTGCTAAAATTATGAATTATTTCTAATAGCTTTTTAGTAGAATCTCTGGGGTTCTCTAGGTATACCATCATATCATCTGCAAAGAGTGATAGTTTGGTTTCCTCATTGCCTACTCTAATTCCTTTAATCTCTTTCTCGACTCTTATTGCAGAGGCTAGTGTTTCTAAGACAATATTGAATAATAATGGTGATAGTGGGCAACCTTGCTTCACTCCAGATCTTACTGGGAAAGGTTCCAGTTTTTCCCCATTGCATATGATGCTTACTGAAGGTTTTAAATATATGCTCCTGACCATTTTAAGGAAAAGTCCTTTTATTCCTATGCTCTCAAGTGTTTTTATTAGGAATAGCCACTATTATTTTTAATCCTTCTTGTCTCTTTACCTATCATTAGACTATACAACCTAATCAATTTTATTTTATTTTTGTTAATTAAAAACACAGAAGAACCTTTTATAATTGCTACTATTTGTATGGAACAGTTTAGCTTTTATAAGAATACTGTTTATATTGTAATGTAGATATCTTATAATATCAGTTACCAAAATGTATAGGCTTCAATAGCATTATCGATTTCCAAACTCTTGGGAGAAAAAAAAAATGAATTGATTCAAGTACAAACTTGGGACAATATAAATTGAGTTCCCTCATATACAAATGAGTTCATTAAACTTTAACTTTAACATTTAACTTGAACTTTAACTTTAACAAACTTTAAGTTTGTTGAGAGGAAGGTAAACTTCCCCAACTCCATTACAACCCTACTAAAAAAAAGTGATAAAATAGAACATTTAAAATTAATTAGCACTGTTGTTGTTCATTTTTCATTTTTGAAGCAAACTAATAATGTCTCAAATGTAAAGTTTTTATTTGCAGAAGAATCAGATATAAGTGGGGCTGAAATGCACAGTCATGAGGTTCACTCTTCCCCAGAGTAAATGAAGTAAAGTGCAAAACAAAGGTCAAAATGATTGGCGATAACCCAAGAAACAGTGAATGACCTTGGTCTTTCTAAATTAAGATCTTTCCTAAGTCTTAGTTTGTCTGAGGTGGTGCCCATTTAATAACTAAGAGCTTAGTAAGAGTTGAAAGATTAACCATCAACAAAATTGCAACTGGGCATGAAAGAGCCTCAGAATCATCATAATGTAAACAGTAACCCAAGGAAGCTTGGGTTGGGGCTGTTATTGGTCATTCAATGAAAAGCAATGTGATATTTAATTTAAAGGCATAGTCACGTGACTCTAAAGCACAATCAACTTTTGTTTCTTGAAATCTGTCCTTTCAGAGTGATATTTCAAGAAATCAAAAATGAAAACTGTGCAGAACAAAAAGCAAATTGTTCCAGATTTTTGAAAAAAAATAGAAAAAAAGAAACAGAAGAAAAAAGAGGAGGGGGGGAAGAAAAAAACAGAACAGCAAATTTCCCCAAGTTCTGCTCAAATTAGCATGTTGGGTCTCCAGAGGACAATTACTTTTACCCTTATATAACATGGTAAAGACTGTTCATACAAATAACCTTCTTCTAAGAACCTGGTTTACTTCTTTGCACAAATACATATAACATCTATGAGAAGAGTGATCTTAAACGTTAAGTGTAGAAACAGTGAAGTACAATTATAAGGAATATTTATGACAAGGTTTAATTACAGCATCTCTTGAAGTTCTTTCTGTGTAAAGTCTTTTTACTGAAACCTTGTTTTTCTTTATTCTTCATTATCAAAGGGAACCAATGACATAAAGATAATGTCTTGATTTATATGAAAACAAAATATATATCTAGAAGGAAACAAATGCCAAATATTTTGTTGGTAGGATGATTATTTCTTTGATTAGTCAACAAATTTTCTCTAAAAATAAAATCTTGTTATTTATACATTTGTTCTTTTTGTTGCAATACAGTATAATGACAGAAACAGATTAAAACTGAACTATAACTATATAAATAATACTCCAAATAAATAAATATTTCTTTTTTTTTTTTTTTTTTTTGAATTGGGAGGGAGGGGGGATAATGTAAAGGAAAGGACACTTAGATAGGAATTTGTGTGCCTGGTGTTATAATCTATACTAACATAGTGCCTGAGATATAGTGGGTCCTTAACAAATGTTTGCTTACTTCCTTAAATTCATGTTTCCTCAACTGCAAATAAAAGCACTATATAAGATAATTACTTTTACTTTTCAAAATCTACTTATCTGGTCACTGACATACTTATATGAATATGTATATGTGCTTATATCGTTTGACCCAGTAAATTAGTCACTTGGAAAATTACAGTACTACTCTGGTATAATTGTATTAGTATTTATACTGTTTATGCTATTAATACAAATTTAAAAATTGTACTTGTTTTCAAATTACTTAAATCAGACTTTATGAAGACTATGGAAACTTAGTGAAATATGATAGATGGCTGTACACAACAAATAACAAATAACTTCTCTCTAAGTCAGAAGTAAAGTACCTAAGTAATTATAATGTGCTAAAATAATTGCCCATAAGAGAAAAGAGAGTGTATATGATGAGAAATGACATGGAGATGATCTAAAAGAACTGATTTGCATAGGATAGAGTTAAAAACAATCTTCTAAACTTTGAACCCTGCACAAGGAAGATAGAACAAAGTAAAAGCTTTCCTGATTGACAATACTTCATTGTTTCGTATAGGTTCTTTTGAGTGGAGGAACCCATCCTTACTACTATCTCTGTGGCATCATGATTGGATTATAATACTTTTGGTGTTCAGTCACACCATTGTATCTGATGTTCGTGAACCCATGAAACCTATTATTCATGGAGTTTTGTTGGCAAAGATACTAGAATAATTTAACATTTCCTTCTCAATGGAAAGAGACAAATGGAGGCTAAGTAAATTGCCAAGGATTCACACTGTATCTGAAGTCAAATTTGAATTCAGGTTTTTCTGACTCTAGGCTTAGCACTCTGTCCACTGAAACCATTTAGCTGTCTCCCGGCATTTAAGATTTGCTGTAAATATAAGTTGTTGACCAATAAATATTCTAGAACTACTTGATTTTAAAAGGGTCTTTTCTACTTTCAGTAATATGCTTATTAATGTTGAACTAGTGGTTCTCCAAATATGTACATATATATGTACATATGCCTTTTACAAGTTTAATCTGCATTATTGAACTTTTTATTCATTTTCTTAGGTTCAAACAATCAACAAAACAATAAATTAAGCATTGATTTTTAGCATTTTGCTGATTTCTGAGGCATAATTATTCAAATTAAAATTTTAGAAATTGTCTCATAAGTATCATGAGTTGATTTCAGCACACCTTTGCATACAATTCTATAGTTTAAATAAATGCATTTCTGAATGTTCACTAGAAATCTTTCACTTCTACTTAGGAGTGAAATATCTATAAGTATAGAAATACAGTGAAATATAGGTGAGGTAAATCATTCACATTTACAGTCATTTCTATAAATATAAGCATTTTAATTGGTCTTCTTGAACCATTTCAGGTCAGGTGACCTAGAGAGTTGGTAGTGTAGTTAATAGAACACTGGAATTTTAGTCATTAAAACCAATGTCAAATCCTGCTTTACATAGATAATTCAGTTTAACCTCTTTTAGGTTGAGTCTCCTTATCTCTAAAATGAGGATAATCATAGCACTTGCCAGACATGGCTGTTCTTTAGAACAAATAGAATAACACTTTTTAAAGTACCTTATAAAACTTAAAGCACTCTATACCTATTATTATTCTTAAATATCAATATAAATAATACTTTACTAGGGCAGGGCACATGTGGTATACCACAAGGATTTATCTTGGCAAACTCATTTCACTAGTCTGTTCACATTTTTGATGGTGCTATTTTATTTTTCTGAATAGATACATGAAAAAAGCATAAGATGGATGTGTTTATCAGTTGATTGTGATGGTTTCATTCTTCCTCAATTGGACAAGAATGATTTTATTGACAGTCAGGGAGTCAGACTTTTCAGAGAACTGTATTTCTCCCTACTCAGCTTTCCATAGGTTATTCATTTGAGAATCGCTACAGGTAACTGCCTTTTCATGTATCTTAATGCTTTTGATCCCATTGTTAGACTGAGTATGAATTAGTTTGAGATGTCCTCAGTATCTTAATAGCATCTACTAATAATGGCTGTTAAATCATGTAGCAATGAAAACGTTTATTATTTTTTTTATCATTTTATGTAGCTATGAAACTTTTATAGTGTATGCTCAAAGACTTTAATCTTTTCTTGTATGTTTAAATATAACATTGTGAGAATGCACAAATGTGAAAATTCAGCATATATGTGTATAGCTTATACCTCTATTTTACACAGATTTTGGTTTATCTCCAAGTGTAATCAGATATATTTGCTATTCTCTCCTTTTCTTTACTTTCACCTCAAATATAAACAATGAGAAGATTATTTCTGGGTTTTTTATTTTTATTTTTATTTTGGTTTGTTTGTTTTGGTTTGGTTTGGTTTGGTTTTTATATTTCTTTTTTTTTTTAATTTTTTATTTAATAATTACTTTATATCGACACTCGTTTCTGTTCCGATTTTTTTTCCCCTCCCTCCCTCCACCCCCTCCCCTAGATGGCAAGCAGTCCTTTATATGTTGGATATGTTGCAGTATATCCTAGATACAATATATGTTTGCAGAACCGAACAGTTCTCTTGTTGCATAGGGAGAATTGGATTCAGAAGGTATAAATAACCCGGGAAGAAAAACAAAAATGCAGATAGTTCACATTCGTTTCCCAGTGTTCTTTCTTTGGGTGTAGCTGCTTTTGTCTGTCATTTATCAATTGAAACTCAGGTCTCTTTGTCAAAGAAATCCACTTCCATCAAAATATGTCCTCATACAATATCGTTGTCGAAGTGTATAATGATCTCCTGGTTCTGCTCATTTCACTTAGCATCAGTTCATGTAAGTCTCGCCAGTCCTCTCTGTATTCATCCTGCTGGTCATTTCTTACAGAACAATAATATTCCATAACATTCATATACCACAATTTACCCAGACATTCTCCAATTGATGGACATCCATTCATTTTCCAGTTTCTGGCCACTACAAACAGGGCTGCTACAAACATTTTGGCACATACAGGTCCCTTTCCCTTCTTTAGTATTTCTTTGGGATATAAGCCCAATAGAAACACTGCTGGATCAAAGGGTATGCACAATTTGATAATTTTTTGGGCATAATTCCAGATTGCTCTCCAGAATGGTTGGATTCGTTCACAACTCCACCAACAATGCATTAGTGTCCCAGTTTTCCCGCATCCCCTCCAACATTCATCATTATTTTTTCCTGTCATCTTAGCCAATCTGACAGGTGTGTAGTGGTATCTCAGAGTTGTCTTAATTTGCATTTCTCTGATCAATAATGATTTGGAACACTCTTTCATATGAGTGGTAATAGTTTCAATCTCATCCTCTGAAAATTGTCTGTTCATATCCTTTGACCATTTATCAATTGGAGAATGGCTTGATTTCTTATAAATTTGAGTCAGTTCTCTATATATTTTGGAAATGAGGCCTTTATCAGAACCTTTAACTGAGAAAATGTTTTCCCAGTTTGTTGCTTCCCTTCTAATCTTGTTTGAATTAGTGTTATTTGTACAAAGGCTTTTTAATTTGATGTAATCGAAATTTTCTATTTTGTGATCAGTAATGGTCTCTAGTTCATCTTTGGTCACAAATTTCTTTCTCCTCCACAAGTCTGAGAGATAAACTATTCTATGTTCCTCTAATTTATTTATAATCTCGATCTTTATGCCTAGGTCATAGACCCATTTTGATCTTATCTTGGTATATGGTGTTAAGTGTGGGTCCATGCCTAATTTCTGCCATACTAATTTCCAGTTATACCAGCAGTTTTTATCAAATAATGAATTCTTTTCCCAGAAGTTAGGGGCTTTGGGTTTGTCAAACACTAGATTGTTATAGTTGACTATTCTGTCTTGTGAACCTAACCTTTTCCACTGATCCACTAATCTATTTCTTAGCCAATACCAAATGGTTTTGGTGACTGCTGCTTTATAATATAATTTTAAATCAGGTACAGCTAGGCCACCTTCATTTGATTTTTTTTTCATTAATTCCCTTGAGATTCTCGACTTTTTATTGTTCCATATGAATTTTGTTGTTATTTTTTCTAGATCAATAAAATATTTTCTTGGAAGTCTGATTGGTATAGCACTAAATAAATAGATTAGTTTAGGGAGTATTGTCATCTTTATTATGTTTGCTCGGCCGATCCAAGAGCACTTAATATTTTTCCAATTATTTAAGTCTGACTTTATTTGTGTGCAGACTTTTTTATAATTTTGCTCATATAATTCCTGACTTTCCTTTGGTAGATAGATTCCCAAATATTTTATGGTATCAACAGTTATTCTGAATGGAATTTCTCTTTGTATCTCTTGCTGTTGGGTTTTGTTGGTGATGTATAAAAATGCTGAGGATTTATGGGGATTTATTTTGTAGCCAGCTACTTTGCTAAAATTATGAATTATTTCCAATAGCTTTTTGGGTAGAATCTCTGGGGTTCTCTAGGTATACCATCATATCATCTGCAAAGAGTGATAGTTTGGTTTCCTCATTGCCTACTCTAATTCCTTTAATATCTTTCTCGACTCTTATTGCCGAGGCTAATGTTTCTAATACGATATTAAATAATAATGGTGATAGTGGGCAACCTTGCTTCACTCCAGATCTTACTGGGAAAGGTTCCAGTTTTTCCCCATTGCATATGATGCTTACTGATGGTTTTAAATATATGCTCCTGACTATTTTAAGGAAAAGTCCATTTATTCCTATGCTCTCAAGTGTTTTTATTAGGAATGGATGTTGGATTTTATCAAATGCTTTTTCTGCATCTATTGAGATGATCATATGGTTTTTGTTTGTTTGGTTATTGATATAGTCAATTATGCTAATAGTTTTCCTAATATTGAACCAGCCCTGCATTCCTGGTATAAATCCTACTTGGTCATAGTGTATTATCCTGGTGACGATTTTCTGTAATCTTTTTGCTAATATTTTATTTAAGATTTTAGCATCAATATTCATTAGGGAGATTGGTCTATAATTTTCTTTCTCTGTTTTCAGCCTACCTGGTTTAGGTATCAGTACCATGTCTATGTCATAAAAGGAGTTTGGTAGGACTCCTTCAATCCCTATTTTTTCAAATAATTTAAATAACATTGGAGTTAATTGTTCTTTAAATGTTTGGTAGAATTCACATGTAAATCCATCTGGTCCTGGGGATTTTTTCTTAGGGAGTTGATTGATAGTTTGTTCTATTTCTTTTTCTGAGATGGGACTGTTTAGGATATTTACTTCTTCCTCTCTTAGTTTGGGCAAGCTGTATTTTTGGAGGTATTTTTCTATTTCATTTAAGTTGTCGAATTTATTGACATAAAGTTGGGCAAAGTAACTCCTAATTATTGCTCTAATTTCCTCTTCGTTAGTGGTGAGTTCTCCCTTTTCATTTTTAAGACTAACAATTTGATTTTCCTCTTTCCTTTTTTTAATCAGATTTACTAAGGGTTTGTCTATGTTGTTGGTTTTTTCATAGAACCAACTCTTAGTTTTATTAATCAATTCAATAGTTTTTTTACTTTCAATTTTATTGATCTCACCTTTTATTTTTAGAATTTCAAGTTTAGTGTTTGACTGGGGGTTTTTAATTTGTTCCTTTTCTAGCATTTTTAATTGCAAACCCAATTCATTGACCTTCTCTTTCTCTATTTTATACAAATAGGCCTCTAGAGATATGAAATTTCCCCTTATTACCGCTTTGGCTGCATCCCATACATTTTGGTATGATGTCTCATTATTATTGTTTTCTTGGGTGAAGTTATTAATTATGTCTATGATTTGCTGTTTCACCCAATCATTCTTTCGTATGAGATTATTTAGTTTCCAATTATTTTTTGGTCTACTTCCCCCTGGTTTTTTGTTGAATGTAATTTTCATTGCATCGTGGTCTGAAAAGGATGCATTTACTATTTCTGCCTTACTACATTTGAGTTTGAGGTTTTTATGTCCTAATATATGGTCAATTTTTGTATAGGTTCCATGAACTGCTGAAAAGAAAGTGTATTCCTTTCTGTCTCCATTACATTTTCTCCAGAGATCTATCATATCTAACTTTTCTAGTATTCTATTTACCTCTTTGACTTCTTTCTTATTTATTTTGTGGTTTGATTTATCTAATTCTGAGAGTGCAAGGTTAAGATCTCCCACTATTATAGTTTTACTGTCTATTTCTTCTTGCAGCTCTCTTAGTTTCTCTTTTAAGAATTTAGATGCTACCCCACTTGGTGCATATATGTTTAATATAGATAGTGCTTCATTATCCATGCTACCCTTTAGCAAGATATAGTGTCTTTCCTTATCTCTTTTAATTAGATCAATTTTTGCTCTAGCTTGATCTGAGATCAGGATGGCTACCCCTGCTTTTTTGACTTCATCTGAAGCATAGTAGATTTTGCTCCAACCTTTTACCTTTAACCTGCATGTATCTCCCCACTTCAGGTGTGTTTCCTGTAAACAACATATTGTAGGATTCTGGCTTTTAATCCATTCTGCTAACCGCTTCCTCTTTATGGGGGAGTTTACCCCGTTCACGTTTATGGTTAGAATGACCAATTCTGTATTACTTGCCATCTTGTTAACCCCGGTTTATGCTTTTCTCCCTTCTTTCCCTTTTCCCCCCTTCCCAGTATTAAGCTTGTGAGCACCACTTGCTTCTCACAGCCCTCCCTTTTTAGTATCCCTCCCCCCGCCTTAGAGTTCCTCCCCCTATCTTACCCTTTCCCTCCCAGTTCCCGTATTCCCTTCCGCTTAGCTTATTCCTTCCCTTTCCACTTTTCCCTTCTCACTTTTCAATGAGGTGGGAGAAGTTTCACCATAGATTGAATATGTCTTAAGATTTTTCACTTAAAGCCAATTCTGAAGGCAGTAAGATACCCACTATATTCATCCCCCTCCATTCTTTCTCTCAGATATAATAGGTTTCTTTTGCCTCTTCATGAGATGTACTACCCCCGCTTTACCCTTTTTCTGGTACAATGTCCTTTCCACATCAATTTCTAGAACAAGGTATACATGTATTCATTATACATCTATATAGTCAAAATATAGTTCCCAAGATTAATCTTTACCTTTTTAGATTTCTCTTGAGTTCTATATTTGTAGATCAAACTTTTTGTTAAGTTCTGGTTTTTTCATCAGAAATAGATGAAATTCGCTTACTTCGTTGAATGTCCATCTTCTTCCCTGGAAAAAGATGCTCATTCTCACTGGGTAAGTTATTTTTGGTTGCATACCAAGTCCCTTAGCCTTTCGGAATATCATATTCCAGGCCCTTCGATCTTTTAATGTGGATGCTGCCAGATCCTGGGTGATCCTTATTGTGGCTCCTTGATACTTGAATTGGGTTTTTCTAGCCGCTTGCAATATTTTTTCCTTCGTCTGAGGGTTCTGGCATTTGGCCACTATATTCCTTGGTGTTTTGATTTTAGGATCCCTTTCAGTGGGTGATCGATGAATCCTTTCAATGTTTACTTTTTCCTCTGTTCCTATGACTTCTGGGCAGTTCTCTTTGATAATTTCCTGGAAAATAGTGTCCATGCTCTTTTTTTCATCATGTTTTTCTGGGAGTCCAATGATTCTCAGATTGTCTCTCCTGGATCTGTTTTCCAGGTCTGTTGTCTTCCCCAGAAGGTTTTTCACATTTTTCTCCATTGTTTGATTTTTTTGGATTTGCTTGACTGATTCTTCTTGTCTCCTCGAGTCATTCAATTCCACTTGTTCAATTCTGATTTTCAGTGAAGTATTCTCTTCACTCACTTTTTTAAAATCTTTTTCTAATTGTCCAATTGAGTTCTTTTGTTCTGTGGAATTTTTTTCCATTTCGCCAATTTTGTTTTTTAGAGAGCTGTTTTCTGTTTCCAGTTCACTAATCCTATTTTTCAAGGATTTTACTTCTTTATCCACTCTCTCTTTAACTGACTTCTCCAGGCTCTTTTGCCAAGCCTCACTCTGCTTTCCCCATTTTTCTTCTAGCTCTCTTGTGAGAGCCTTTTTAATCACTTCTATGAGGTTCATCTGTGCTGAGGAACAGACGATCTCCTCCTTTGGGGATTCACCTGGGGACTGCCTGTTTTTAGTCTCCTCAGGATTTAGAGTCTGCTCTCTATCTGTATAGAAGCTGTCAAGGGTTAAAGTCCTCTTCAGCTTCTTGCTCATTCTGTCTAATAATCAAAGACAAACTACCAAAGAAAAACAGAAAAAAACTGGAGTCTTTCTTTTTTTTGGGGGGGGGGGCTGGGTGTGTTATCGAGCTTCCTCTCCATACTGCAGGGGGCAGCAGTGAGGCACTAGCAGGACTGTGTTGCGCGTGCGCTCTGAGATCCCAAAGCGTGCTGAGTCACTGTGGGGGGGGGGGGGGGGGGGGGGGGGGGGAGCGGCCAGGTCCTGAGAGACTCCAGCTGTTTGGGGTTGTATTCTTTAGCCCCGTTGTTTTTAGCTTCTCTGCTGGGCTGCTGACTTGCTGCCGGAGCAAAGTATCCAAACCTGTAGCGAAGCTCTCCCCGCAGAGACGGTTGCGATCACTCCCCACCCCCTCTCCAGTCTGCTCCCGTGCTCTCACTGCCGCTAACCGCCGCCTGCGCCCGATCTAAAACCGCCCCAGCCCTCCAGTAAAGACAGACCTTTCTTGGCGGATCTCAAGGATGGCTTCTCTTGGTAACTATATGTGGGTTTTTTTTCAGTCAAGCATTGATTTAGAGGCTTGTAATGAAGTGGATAGTGAGAGAAAGCGTGGAGCTTATGCAGCTGTGAGCCTCCTCTCCGCCATCTTAACCGGAAGTCTGGTTTTTATATTTCTGAGAGAGGCACACTTTGTGGTGTCTGAAGTAGCCTGGGCCTGACATTAAATTCTGAGGTGAAAGTGGGAAAGTTATACTTGCAAAAGATATGCCTTCAAAAGGCCTTTAGCTAACTTCTATCTCCTTAAGAAACTAAATAATATGGAGAATTGTTAATAAATCATTATTCAGAATTGTTTCAATTTTTAGTTGATTTTCATAAATCATATGCATTATTCCCCCATATATTTGCATCAAAAATATATTTGTTCATATCTTTAGTTCTGGAATTCCTAAAACAAAAAACTCTTTCAAAGGTACAGAATTAAGTAGCAAAATACCTCAGCTGCTTTGAAAATGCTGAAGAATCATTTTAACTGCCACAGAACCATCCCATTGTACACTAGAAAGGCAGACCCTGAGTTGATGGGTACATAATTTGCCATTGATTCTTGCTGAGAGCTTTTATCTTTTAATATGTTTTCCTCCTTTTTGTTTAAACATATGTTAAATATAGTCATGCTTGGCACAAATCCTGAGTACTCTTCAGATAGTCAGCATAACCTTTCCTGACAAAAAAGATAAACTATGTCTCCTTTCCTGTAAAAGATTCAGAATATTGGGGAAAAAATATCTATAGAATTCTTAGCCATTAACTGCAATTATTCAAAGTTCATTTTCCCTTATTTATGACTGCGTAATTTATTTTACACTACAAATGAGTGCCTAGAAACTGAAATCACACACATTAAATGATAGTAAATTAATAAAATTTACCTCTATAATTAAAGATTTTGAAGAGAATGATTAAAATTAAATTTTTAATTTTAGAGGAAAACAATAACAGGGAGCTCTTTTTTATTAATCAAAATTTTATTTGAATCATATGTGTAAGGCATGAATCAATGAGATTGGAAAAGGGTTTTCACATGAAAACACTTCAAGTACCTTATTCTATACTTGAGAAATCTGATGTCTAAAAAGGTTAGACATCTTACTTAAAATTGTACAGGTGGGAGAACTAAACTCAATTTCAAATCTTCTTATTCTAATTGTGGTACTGTTAGAGTTCAAATGTTGGAGTTTGTTCTTCTCAAAGCACAGCCAGTTTAGAGGCTTGGAGCCCTTTGTATGTCTCCAAATCCAAAGGTTCTGTCCTTCAGCCTCTGCCTCTGCTTTCTTCTGCCTCCAACCAAAACAGAGATGGAAGGTCTCTCTTATCTCCTTATGGGGGGCCCAGCCACCAACTTGCCGGGGAGAGAGGGCTTCTGGCGTAGCTCCACTGAAATCCGTCAAAATGTTCTCTGCAGCAGAGTCGTTCCTCTCGAATCCAGCGCGATCAGCCAGCCAAGAGGAAAAATGTATTCTGGAATGGCTGTCTCACCTTATATGTGAACCTTCTGAGAGAATGGGATTATGGGTTTTCTCCCATAGTGCTCTCTGGCCCAAAGAGCTTTAAGGTGTGGACTCCCTTGAGTAAAGGTGGGAACACAAGCCTTGTCTTGATTAGTTCTACTTAGTACCTTGTTTCAGGTTCTGGCCAAAACAACTTCTTGTAAGATTAGATCAACTCTAATTACTTAGCAGTTAGTAAGGATTCCAACATGGTACTTCTTCCACTATGCCACATGGTTGATGGTTTGATAATAATTTAATGAGACAATCTATAGGCAATTTATTTCTACAATCATCGGTCTGGCCTCATCTAAATTATCCAAAATAAGATTAATCTTAATATCATTTTAAGGATTCCCATGGTTTCCCTTGGGTGCTAATTCTTGTACCTAATAAACCCCACTGCAAAAATGTTCTTTGCTAAAACCTAATTAAAATCTATCACTTTACATTTGTTTCCATTATGTTAACTTATGGCAAATATATTTGTTTTCTTCCTTTAAAAAGAAAATTGATTAGAGGTGATGAAATTATTGTTTTTTCTTCCAATTTCCAGCTTTTTTTTTTAACTTTTAAAGTGATTTTGATCCTGTTATGTTTCTTAGCTAATATTTTCCTTTTCATAGATGCTCCCATTACTGGAAATTAGAAGCAACTTCAGATATCATCTTACCAAAATTCTAACTGTATATGAATTCCATCTTCAATGGACCCAGAGGATCATATTGCCTCTGTTAGAATATTGCAATTTATGAGGAATATCTTCTATCACAAGAAAAACTTTTCAATAGCCAAATCATTTATATACATACACATATATTATATACTGTGTGTGTGTGTGTGTGTGTGTGTGTGTGTGTGTGTGTGCATACTACAAAGATATTGAGAAAGGGAGAAAGTTTTCATGGCTCATTTATGGAAGAATGATGAAAACAATTCAGTTTTGGTTCCAGAGAGTAGGACAAAAAGAATTCCAAAACAGGAAAATTTTGTCAATGGAATATGGTATACATAAAGGGTGATAATGTGAAATAAGGCCAGTCAAGTAGAAATATTAAGACAGGGACTAGATCTGTGATTTTATTAGATTTTAACCAAATTTGGCAGGGCTCAAATGTCAAGAAAAAAATAATAAATCTATTTTTCTATTTTAGATTCATCTCATGTCTCAAGATTAAGATTCTGATACATTCTACGGATAGATGTATAACTTATTAAGGTGACCACAGGTGATCATAATATGACAAGCTTGCTACTTTGAGATTGTTAACAGTTTAGGAAATTAAAAAAAAAATAAAACTGGTTATTGCTTACACTACATATGTTCTCCATTATAACTAACTAATTTTGTTGTGTCAACCCTGATACCCCTCCCTCAGACTCAAAAGGACTTCCTCTTCTGAAGAAATTACCTTCTGAATAATAAAGAAGGAAAAGCAAGATGGGGAAAGCCAATTTGCTAAACATAGTAGATCAAATCATACACTCTGCCTCTCTTGTTTCTCTGTGTCTTGATTATCCAAACTCTAAAAGCAGTATTAACATTAGCTATTTGCAACAAGAGAAGTTGAATTAAAATTCTCCCTCTCCCACTTATTATAAAACTTATTGATAAATATAGCATAAAACTATTTTGTCTTTATTAATAGTATTTCAATAAAACTAACCTGTGAAATTTGAGGCTTTTTCTTGGAATTTCTTAAATCACTGTTAAGATTGGCCTTAAATATAACATTAAACCCATATTATGGGCAATAAACCTAGTCTCCAGATTGGTATCTTTATCACAAGCTTACAGAGGCTGAAATAAACAAAAACAAAAAACAGAAGGGACTGGATATTATTTGGCTGGAATCCAAGTATGAAAAATTTAAAAAAAAGAAAAAAAGTAAAAATACTTTTCAGTATTTGGAATATCTTTGATAACTTCAGTTTTCATTTTTAAAGAATACATTGCCACATTTTTCTTGTTTTCTATAACAAACACTATTAGATAGTACAAAAAGAACAGAATGGAGAACATCATTCCTTAAGGTTTGTTTGTAGATTCACTAAACAATAATAAAAGTGAAATGGACAGAAGAGCACAAAATTGTTAAACTGATAAAAAATATATTAATAGTGAAGAATTGCAATATAGAAGTGTATAACCTGTTGGAATCCTTACTAACTGCTAAGTAATTAGAGTTGATCTAATCTTACAAGAAGATGTTTTGGGCAGAACCTGAAACAAGGTACTAAGTAGAACTACCCATAATCCCTCTCTCTGGAAGGAGCATAAATAGGCCAATGGGCCAGTTGAAGAGGCTCGGGAGAGTGAAGACGCTACAAGTCGAGATTTCAGCGGAATGACATGAAGACTGGAGCTGGCTGGAGGCTGAAGAAAGCAGAGGCAGAGGCTGAAGGACCAGACCTTTGGATTTGGTGACATTCGGAGAGAGCTCTTGGAACCAAGCAGAGAGATAGGCCTCTAAGCTAACCGGGCTATATTGGGATAATAAAAGATCTAAACTTTGATCACCTGGCTGTGTTTCGAGAAGAAATAGATCACAACATTTACATTTTGGCGCCCGAACAGGGACAAACAGACCCCTCAGTGGATTTCAGTGGAAAAGCTCCGAACCTGATTCAAGTGGAAAAACTACGATCCTGATTCAAGTGGAAAAGCCTCTGATCCTGATCCAGTGGAAAAAACTTCAACCCAGAAATTAGGGTGAGTGCAACAAAGAAATTTTGTTAGAAGAGTTAAAGTAGAATTTCAGCTAAGATGGGACAGATATTTAGAAAACAGTCTGTTTCTGTTCAAGGAAAATGTTTAGAGAGCATTGTCAAAATTATGGAAAGCCAAAGTTTAATTATAAGTTTACAGCAAATCACTGAACTTTTACAAACTGTAAAGGACATATGTCCTTGTTTCTCTCTTGATAAGGAATTAGATCTAAATGAATGGAAATTGGTTGGAGAGGATCTTTGTCAATTCTATGATAAAAATGGGCCTAACTCAATAATTAATACATATAATGTAATACAATTGGCCATAAGAAGTTATTTAAGTGATAGAATGATGAAAAGGAAAGTACAGGAGGAAGTGCCAACTTTACTAGGTGAAGAGGAGGACAAATCAGATGAGAATGGAGTTAATTACAATTCTGAGTATGATACTTCACAGAAGGAGGAATTAGGTGATTCCACATCTCATGACCCTCCCCCCGCAATTAACCCTTCATGGGTAGAACAAGGGGGAGGGAGAGAGACAGAAACACAGTCAGCTTCTCCTGTAAAGCAGAATTTGACAAGATTAGAAAAAGCATTAATTAAAGCAAAAAATGAAGGAGAAGATATATCTGATTTTATAAATGCATATCCTGTGATTGAAGAGCTCAACTCCTCAGGTCAAAAAAGGAGAAGATACACTCCTTTTAATTTGGGAAAAATTAAAGATTTGAAAAAGGGTTGCACTCTTTATGGGGCTACATCATCTTATGTGAAGATGTTACTGGATAATTTGTCTAATGAAATCCTAACCCCGAATGACTGGAAATCCATAACGAAAACTTGTCTAGAACCGGGACAAAATTTATTGTGGCTTTCAGAGTTTCATGAATTATGTAGGATTCAAGCCCAATGCAATAGACAAACAGGAGCTATTGTACAAGTTGCTTTTGACCAACTAGCTGGTGAAGGTCAGTATGCAGAGAGTTCAGAACAGATTTATTATCCCATAACAGTCTATGAGCAAATTTCTAAGGCTGCCATAAAAGCTTGGAATTCTCTCCCTGGACAGAAAGATGGAAATAATGCTTTCACAAAAATAGAGCAAGGTCCCAATGAGCCTTTTGCAGATTTTGTGGGACGTTTACAAACAGCTGTAATAAGAACCATTGGAGACAATGCAGCAACAGAAATAATGACTAAACATTTGGCTAAGGAAAATGCCAATGAGGTTTGCAAAAGAATTATATGGGGGCTAGACAAAGATGCTCCTTTAGAGGAAATCATTAGATGCCACAGTGGGCACAAATGCTTATTATGCCCAGACTATGATGAACATGGAAAGACAAGGTCCTTCTTGGCAGAGGAATTCTAGAGAAACTCGTCGATGTTTTCACTGCGGAAAAGTTGGACATTTGAGAGCTCATTGTAGATATGGAGATAGAGTGAGAAGACAGGGTGAGAGAAAACCCAAAACCCCATGTCCAAAATGTAACCGAGGCTTTCATTGGGCCTCTAAATGTATATTGACCCAGAGGAATGAGAGGCAAGGCCCAGCTCCAAAGTATCAATCAAAGGACAGGTGGGGCATGATAGCAGCTGAGGTTACACCCAGAGAGACTTTAGAAATTCAGGACTCTGATGTCATCAACCAACAGAAAAGCAATCAGGATTACAGTTGGGAAGAATACAGGCTTTTTAAGACAACAAGACAATATCCAATGCAAACAACTCCAATGTAATTACCAGATGATGAGGAGAAATCCCAAACTTGGTAAATAGAAAAGAATTAAATAGGTTAATTGCTTGGGGAAGAGGATCTGCTTATATTTTCACAGGTGGAAAAGGCTAACAATGAGACTGTCAAAAGAACTTTAAAATCTTCAGCTTTCAATTCCTGAAAAACCAGCAAGAATCACTGGATTCCCTGAGATGAAAAATTGTTGATGAGACCTTTTGCAGTACTTCAGAGCTTACAGGAATTATTAGATTCCTGGCACATGAACTAATGGACAATGGAATCCTATTGGACTGTTTCTAGGACTTATGGACATGTGTAAATTTTCAGGATGATTCATGTTATTTGTTACATTACTACTAGCCTGTGTTATATTGCTATGTGCTTATGTAAATTATGTATAATGCCTCCCATATTGATGGATTTATGTATACCATGTATATCTGTTACAAAGTTCTGGCCCATATTGATGGATTTATGTGTATCCCCTCAGAAACCCCCTATGTTTTAAAACAAAAGAAAGGGGGAGATGTTGGAATCCTTACTAACTGCTAAGTAATTAGAGTTGATCTAATCTTACAAGAAGATGTTTTGGGCAGAACCTGAAACAAGGTACTAAGTAGAACTACCCATAATCCCTCTCTCTGGAAGGAGCATAAATAGGCCAATGGGCCAGTCGAAGAGGCTCGGGAGAGTGAAGACGCTACAAGTCGAGATTTCAGCGGAATGACATGAAGACTGGAGCTGGCTGGAGGCTGAAGAAAGCAGAGGCAGAGGCTGAAGGACCAGACCTTTGGATTTGGTGACATTCGGAGAGAGCTCTTGGAACCAAGCAGAGAGATAGGCCTCTAAGCTAACCGGGCTATATTGGGATAATAAAAGATCTAAACTTTGATCACCTGGCTGTGTTTCGAGAAGAAATAGATCACAACATTTACAATAACCCAGACAATGGAACAGCTATTCTCCAAAGACCTTACCCTTTTTTTTTGAATAATAACGATTTCATTTTTTTCTTTATATCTCCAACTCTTAGTACTATACCTGGTATATAGCGGATGCTATAACTTAATAACTTAATAACTTTATTCAGTGGACAGAGGAAGTGTTATAAGTCCCTAATGAATTTTTAGTACAATGATATTAGTATTCTGTCATCTATGTAGATCACAATCCATTCATATCTTGTCATCTTTTATTATTCTTATCCATTTCTAACTGCAAATAATGCCCACCAAATATTGCTTGGTGATTTCCTCTAATGTCTTTGATGTTATGTGAATACCAATGTATATTCGCATTAAGTTTTCTTTGAATTTCACCATATGGACAATGCATTTTTTTCCTGGATTGTATGTCTCACTAATGAGCTCCTCTGTCCTGCTTCTCCAGTGCAATTTGTGTTTTTTTGAGTTGTGGCATCTTATTCTCATAATGTGTTTATTCATTGCCCTTTGTAAGATCCATTCTTTTTTACTTGACTGTCCAATAAAACAAACTCTATAAGTTATTTAAATTGTTTCTTCAATAAGAAACAATGACCCCATAGCTTGTTTTTTTTATTTGTTCATTTCTTTTAAGGTGCATTATCAAATATATATGGCATTTTCTCCAATAAACTATTATCTACTCCCTAATTAAAGATGAAATATCTCATATTTGGAGCAAATGCAAATAAATTAAAATCTAAAATCAAAAGATATTTTAGGAAGAAGTTAATGTAACAGGAAATAATAAGCTGAAGATCAAAATATTTGCATTTCATTCTGGATCTTTTTAGTACCTTAGCTAATATAAAAAGTCACAACTTCCAATTTTGGACTTAGTTAAAATTACATGATCTATAAAATGAGGATAATGAGTAAAATATTTAATATTCATTCCCCCCCCCCTATCATTCATCCATCATTAACCCATGCATACAAATATACATACATTTTAATTTTACCAGTTGGGTTACTGACTGAGTATTGGGAGAAGAAAATAAAATAAATGAATTTTGATCCCTCACAAAATTTCTGAGTGCAATGTGAACCAGGTGAAGTACAGACAGAAATGAAAATTGTAGAAATGTGATCACTGGGCTCTAGCATGAGGTCCCTAAGAAGTCATGTCATTGTAAATGGATTTTCTTTGATATTATTTCTCATAATTTGTCAAACAAGGAAATACTCTAGATATAGTGCTGTTAGTGTAGATGAATTTTAAAGGAACTTTGGGTAAAATGTCTCAAGATAACATTGTGGGAAATAAAGGGAAAAATACAGGACAGAAAAGCTCCTTGCCCACTCCCCTGAACATTTTCTAGAAAGGGAGAGTGAAGGAGAGAAAGACCTGAACTGTAGATATATGTCAGAATGGCTAGGACTGAATTTGGGATCAGAATGATATGAATTTAAATAATGCCTCAGGAATTAGCTATAACTTTGGATAAGTTATTTAGCACCTTAAGGATCATTTTTCATATAAATAAAAATGAATGTATTGGACTAGATGAAAAATACATTCCACTGCAACTCAATGTCTCATTCTATGAAAGATTCATAGTTATTGGCTTTGAATGATAACTAAGGAAAATTGTAGTTCTCTTTGCAATCAAGAGGTTTACTAATCAGCATATGTCCATGAGGTAAGAGACCGAGCTGCAGGTGGCTATAAAGAGATCATTTTAGATGAGGACAATAACTGACCCAGAAGAAGATCAAAAGGGGCAATTGACAAAGCAGAGAAAAGAGCTGTTCTCATTTGTATGAGATATGATTTTTAACTTCAACACCTTCTCTTCTGTCTCTTCACTGGATAATGTAGATTTCTGAATAAGCTAAGAGATAACCTAAAACATATCACTGATTCTCATCCAAGATTAATAAGAAGTAGATCACCCAAGACATAAAGCCTGGTAAATCAGTTCTCACTCCATGAATGTGTCTTATCTATACATATTTCTGCATGTGCATCCTTTCCTAGAGGGAAAGGGACTCTCCATATTTTTTTTCCCCATACGGATTCCTACATACGAATACAAAGAAAGACCATTCTTTACACCTATTATATATTTTTGCAAGAACAAATATTAAAGTCTGTAAGGAAATGGTTCTATTTTGATTTTATTTACATTATTATTTAAATAAATGCCTTTGTTATTAACTATATATGCTGTATCATAAGACTATGTATTCTGATAAATTCAAAGTTTATAGGGAAACATTTCAATGTTACTTTTTTACATTATTTTTTAAATAAATAAATGCATTTGTTATAACATAGATATATTCTACTATTGGAATCCTTACTAACTGCTAAGTAATTAGAGTTGATCTAATCTTACAAGAAGTTGTTTTGACCAGAACCTGAAACAAGGTACTAAGTAGAACTAATCAAGACAAGGCTTGTGTTCCCACCTTTACTCATTGGAGTCCACAAGTATGCTAGCTTCACAAAGTACACTTTCTAACTTCAAGAGAGTCCACACCTTAAAGCTCTTTGGGCCAGAGAGCACTATGGGAGAAAACCCATAATCCCATTCTTTCAGAAGGTTCACATATAAGGCGAGACAGCCATTCCAGAATACACTTTTTCCTCTTGGCTGGCTGATCGCGCTGGACTCGAGAGGAACGACTCTGGTGCAGAGAACACTTTTGACGGATTCCAGGGGAGCTACGCCAGAAGCCCTCTCTCCGCGGCAAGTTGGTGGCTGGGCTCCCCAGAGGGAGATAAGAGAGACCTTCCATCTCTGTCTTGGTTGGAGGCAGAAGAAAGCAGAGGCAGAGGCTGAAGGACAGAACCTTTGGATTTGGAGACATCCGAAGGGCTCCAAGCCTCTAAACCGGCTGCGCTCTGAGAAAAACAAACTCCAACGTTTGAACTCATTACAGTTGGCGCCCAAGCGTGGGAACCAAGGACCCTACTTTCACTGAAGAAGTCTCCAGTGACCAGGAACTTAGGTGAGTATAAGACAAACAGGGAACTTAATTTCTTAAAGACTAAATTAGTAACCTTTTTTGGCTGAAATGGGACAGATCCTAGGTAAAGATTCTCCATCCCCCACCCCAACCTCCCCAACCCCAGCCCCACCCAGGAGTGGTGCTATAGAAAGCCTGCTTAAGCTGATGGAAGATCAAGGGCTACTTGTAACTTGGGAACAGAAAGCTAGACTTCTGGGTACATTAAAACGCACCTCCTCTTGGTTCTTAGAGGAAAAGCAAATCTCTCTAGATAACTGGGCATTGGTTGGTCAACAGCTCTCCACATATTACATTGAAAACGGTCCTCATTCAATTTCCATCGAGGCATTCTATTTATACAATATGAGACAGTTGGCCTTAAGATACCGTATAAGTTCTAGGAGAAAAGGAAAAAACTCTAGGAATAGCCAAATGGGGAAGCCTGAGCTAAAAGAAAAAGGTAAAGAACAGATTAATGGCCATATCCCCATAGGGCATGGAGACTTAAGTGAGGCTCCAGTGTGGGGTGAATCTGAGGCAGATTCAGCCCCACCTAAGGAGCAGGTAATTGGCTCTCCTCCATCAACTCCACCCTCTGGGATGGAGGGAGGAGGGGTAGTGGGGGGGCAGTGATAGCACCAGCACCTCCCCCCCAGCATCCAGCACCTCCCGGCCAGCATCCAGCTGCTCCTATGAGTAGATTGCAAAAGAGACTAATTAAGGCCAAAGAAGAAGGGAAAAATGTATCAGAATTTCAACACCACATTTTTCCAGTAATTTAACAGCTTAATTCTTTAGGTCAAAAAAGTAGAAGATACTCACCTTTTGATATAGAAATCCTCAAAGACCTGAAAAAAGCTTGCACTCTTTATGGGGCTACATCAGCTTATGTTAAGATGTTATTACAGAATTTGGCTTTTGAAATCTTGACCCCCGATGACTGGAAATCTATAGCAAAGATATGCCTAGAACCTGGACAAAACTATTTGTGGCTTTCTGAATATAGTGAGCTCTGTAGGCTACAAGCCCAACAAAATATTCAATGCGGAGTTCATACTGCAATCACCTGTGACCTACTAACTGGTGTAGGTCCTTATGCAGATGTCCCAGTACAAATTAATTATTCTATAGCAACATAGGAGCAAATTGCTGCTAATGCTATCAAAGCGTGGGCTTCTCTCCACAATAAAGAGGAAAAGGGTGGGGCCTTCACAAAAATAACACAAGGGCCAAATGAACCCTTTGCTGACTTTGTGGGATGTTTGCAGACAGCTATCACAAGAACAAATGGAGAAAATGCAATAACAGACATTTTGATAAGGCAACTTGCTAAGAAAAATGCTAATGAGATTTGCAGAAGAATTATACTAGGACTGTGCAAGGATGCTCCTTTAGAGGAGCTCATAAGATGCTGTGCCACAGTGGGCACAGGTGCCTTTTATAGCCAGGCTATGATGCAGACTTCCCAAAATCCAAATATGGGAAGACAGAGTCCCTCTTGGCAAGGGACTTCCAGAGAGACTTGTAGATGATTTCAGTGTAGAAAAGTAGGGCATCTGAAAGCTCAGTGTTGGTATAGAGATAGAATGGGAAAACAGGGTGGGAGAACAAGACCCAGTACCCCATGTCCGAAATGCAACAGAGGCTTCCATTGGCCCTCAGAATGTAGACAGATTCAGGGAAATGGGATGAGGGGCCCAAGGCAAAAAAACACTTGGGACATGATGGCAGCCAATGGTGCACCCAGAGAGTACCTAGAAGTCCATCACCCAGACATGACCAATCAGCCAGAAAGCCATATGATGGGAGAAGGGGATTCGCAGTCAACCAGCCAGGAAGCAACCTGATGGCAGAAAGGAATTACAATTGGGGAGAATAGAGCTGTATGCAGCTGGGAAAACTGAGATAACCCCTGGAGAGGTGAAATCTGTTCCTCTCCAGCCTATGGATCCCTTACCTCCAGGCACAGTAGGCTTGACCATTTCACCTCCTTTTTGTAGGTACAAAACAGTGTCCATGCACACACTGATGTGGGAAACTGGGGAATGTGTAGATAATATGCCAATCACTAATACAGGTAGACAATGTGTGACTTATCACCCAGAAGAAGTAGTAGCATCAGGTTTACTCATACAGAATCCTAATAAGCAACCTGGTGATAGTCACCCAGATTCTGATTCCAGACCACAAAATCCAGAAATAAACTGGACAGCAGCTGTAACAGCTGACCGACCTATGCTCACAATCTATATATATGGCCTACCATTGGAAGGATTGGTAGACACAGGTGCAGATCGTACAGTTATTAGAGATGCCAATTGGCCCAGTCACTGGCCAAAGATTAAAGCAGACACCTATATGTTTGGAGTAGGAGGATCAATAGCAGCTGAAGTTAGTGCTGCCCCTATGAGATGGACTTTTGAAGGCAAAACAGAAATTTTTACTCCTTTTATACTTGAAAAACTCCCCAACAATCTGTGGGGAAGAGATGTTTTACAACAATTAGGGTTAAAAATGAGTAGTTCAGTTTTTTAAGCAGGGCTGCTGTTGAAGGCCTGCCAACACTTTTCCTATCCAATGGAAAACTGATACACCAGTGTAGATAGAACAGTGGCCCTTAGGTAGCAATAAAATTCAGGCCTTATTAGATATAATACAAAAGCAGCTTGAACAAGGGCATTTACCAACTTCTCTAAGTCCTTGGAATTCCCCAGTGTTCGTTGTAAAAAAGAAATCGGGAAAATGGAGGATGCTCACTGATTTAAGAAAAGTGAATGAACAAATGGAAACTATGGGAACTCTTCAGCCTGGACTTCCATCTCCTACTCAATTGCCTAGAGAGTGGCCTCTTTGGGTCATCGATATTAAGGATTGTTTTTATTCTATCCCTCTGGATAAGGAGGATATGAAAAGATTTGCCTTTTCAGTGCCCAGCGTGAACTTAGCTGAGCCTTATAAAAGATATGAATGGACAGTTTTGCCACAGGGAATGAAAAACAGCCCCACTATGTGTCAAATGTATGTTGCTGCTGCTCTTGCTCTAATAAGAAAAGCATTTCCAAAAGTTATGCTATTACATTATATGGATGATATATTAGGATGTGCACCTGAGGAACAAATGCTAGAAGCATGTCTACAAAAGACCATAGAAACACTAAGATACTACAAAGTATACATAGCTGAAGAGAAAATTCAAAGACATGCCCCCTTTCAATATTTAGGATATGAAGTATACCCTAAGGTGCTTATAGTACAAAAACTATCTTTAAGAACAGAGAAGCTAAACACCTTAAATGATTTTTAGAAATTGATAGGAGATATCCAATGGATGAGACCAGTGTTAGGCTTGACTACCTGTTAGTTACAACCATTATATGATATTTTAAGGGGAGACAGTGCTTTAAATTCACCACGGCAGCTTACAAAAGAAGCTCAAGAGGCTTTGAGAAAAGTTGAACTGGCTTTATCCAATGTAGTTGAAAGAGTCACTCAAAAACCCTTGGAAATATCCGTTTTTGCCACATAAGAGGCACCCACAGCAGTCCTTCATCAAGGAGACAGTGTGATAGAATGGGTGAACCTCCAGTTCAACTATAAAAGGAGTAAAAACTACTGTTTTGCCTTCAAAAGTCCATCTCATAGGGGCAGCACTAACTTCAGCTGCTATTGATTCTCCTACTCCAGACATATAGGTGTCTGCTTTAATCTTTGGCTACTGACTGGGCCAATTGGCACCTCTAATAACTGTATGATTTGCACCTGTGTCTACCAATCCTTCCAATGGTAGGCCATTTATATAGATCGTGAGCATAGGTCAGTCAGCTGTTACAGCTGCTGTCCAGTTTATATCTGGATTTTGTGGTCTGGAGTCAGAATCTGGGTGACTATCACCAGGTTGCTTATTAGGATTCTGTATGAGTAAACCTGATGCTACTACGTCTCCTGGGTGATGTCACACATTGTCTACCTGTATTAGTGATTGGCATATTATCTACACATTCCCCAGTTTCCCACATCAGTGTGTGCATGGACACTGTTTTGTACCTACAAAAAGGAGGTGAAATGGTCAAGCCTACTGTGTCTGGAGGTAAGGGATCCATAGGCTGGAGAGGAACAGATTTCACCTCTCCAGGGGGTATCTCAGTTGTCCCAGCTGCATACAGCTCTATTCTCCCCAATTGTAATTCCTTTCTGCCATCAGGTTGCTTCCTGGCTGGTTGACTGCGTAATCCCCTTCTCTCATCATATGGTTTTTTGGCTGATTGGTCATGTCTGGGTACTGAACTTGTAGGCACTCTCTGGGTGCACCATTGTTTTTTGGTGCCCCAAATGTTTTTTGCCTTGGGCCCTGGGGCTGGGCCCCTCATCCCATTTCCCTGAATCTGTCTACATTCTGAGGCCCAATGGAAGCCTCTGTTGCATTTTGGACATGGTGTATTGGGTCTTGTTCTCCCACCCTGTTTTCCCATTCTATCTCTATACCAACATTGAGCTTTCAGATGCCCTACGTTTCTACACTGAAAGCATCTACGAGTCTCTCTGGAAGTCCCTTGCCAGGAGGAACTCTGTCTTCCCATATTTGGATTTTGGGAAGTCTGCATCATAGCCTGGCTATAAAAGGCACCTGTGCCCACTGTGGCACAGCATCTTATGAGCTCCTCTAAAGGAGCATCCTTGCACAGTCCTAGTATAATTCTTCTGCAAATCTCATTAGCATTTTTCTTAGCAAGTTGCCTTATCAAAATGTCTGTTATTGCATTTTCTCCATTTGTTCTTGTGATAGCTGTCTGCAAACATCCCACAAAGTCAGCAAAGGGTTCATTTGGCCCTTGTGTTATTTTTGTGAAGGCCCCACCCTTTTCCTCTTTATTGTGGAGAGAAGCCCACGCTTTGATAGCATTAGCAGCAATTTGCTCCTATGCTGCTATAGAATAATTAATTTGTACTGGGACATCTGCATAAGGACCTACACCAGTTAGTAGGTCACAGGTGATTGCAGTATGAACTCCACATTGAATATTTTGTTGGGCTTGTAGCCTACAGAGCTCACTATATTCAGAAAGCCACAAATAGTTTTGTCCAGGTTCTAGGCATATCTTTGCTATAGATTTCCAGTCATTAGGGGTCAAGATTTCAAAAGCCAAATTCTGTAATAACATCTTAACATAAGCTGATGTAGCCCCATAAAGAGTGCAAGCTTTTTTCAGGTCTTTGAGGATTTCTATATCAAAAGGTGAGTATCTTCTACTTTTTTGACCCAAAGCATTTTATACCAAATTATTCCATAATTCCTTGTCTGTTTCCATTTTTATTATATATATACATATAGTTGAAGAGAGCCACGTCCATCAGAATTGATCAGCATATATTATTGTTGTTGAAGTGTATCATGATCTTCTGGTTGTTCTCATTTCACTTAACATCAGTTCATGTAGGTTTCTCCAGGTTTTTCTGAAATCATCCTGTTGGTCATTTCTTACAGAACAATAATAGTCCTTAACATTCATATACCGTAATTTATTCAGGCATTATCCAATTGATGGGCATCCATTCAACTTCCAGTTTCTAGACACTATAAAAAAGCGCTGCTGTAAACATTTTTGCATATGTGGGTCCCTTTCCCTCCTTTAAAATTCCTTTGGGATATAAGCCCAGTTGTAACACTGCTGGGTTAAAGAGTATGCATAGTTTGATAACTTTTTGAGCATAGTTCCAAACTGCTCTTCAGAATGGTTGCATTGGTTCACAGTTCCACCAACAATGTATCAGTGTCCCAGTTTTCCTACATCCCCTCCAACAGGGGGAGCCACGGGTAACCCTAGAGAACTTCTAAATTTAGTTCTCTATACCATTAATTTTTTAATCTTTGATAAAGATGCACTGGCTCCAGCAGACAGGTTTTATAACCCACCAGAAGAGCAGTGTCCAGTGCGAGCAGCTCCACTATCCTTAGATAATCGCCAGGTGATGTGGAGAGACCCAGAAAGTGGTGAATGGAAGGGACCAGATAGGCTAACTGCTTGGGAGAGAGGATTTGCTTGCATCTCTACAGGTGGAGAAGGAATCAGATGGGTGCCTACGAGCCGCATTCGCCTTGTCCATCGCAGAAAGATGGAGCAGACCCTTGAAACAAAGGAGAAGACCCAAGAAATATCGGGTGATTCTGTTGCTGATTGTGCTCACAAGAATTATTAGATTCCTGGCACATGAACTAATGGACAATGGAATCCTATTGGACTGTTTCTAGGACTTATGGACATGTGTAAATTTTCAGATTGATTCTTGTTATTTGTTACATTATTACTAGCCTGTGTTATATTGCTATGTGCTCATGTAAATTATGTATAATGCCTCCCATATTGATGGATTTATGTGTACCCCCTCAGAAACCCCCTATGTTTTAAAACAAAAGAAAGGGGGAGATGTTGGAATCCTTACTAACTGCTAAGTAATTAGAGTTGATCTAATCTTACAAGAAGTTGTTTTGGCCAGAACCTGAAACAAGGTACTAAGTAGAACTAATCAAGACAAGGCTTGTGTTCCCACCTTTACTCATTGGAGTCCACAAGTATGCTAGCTTCACAAAGTATACTTTCTAACTTCAAGAGAGTCCACACCTTAAAGCTCTTTGGGCCAGAGAGCACTATGGGAGAAAACCCATAATCCCATTCTTTCAGAAGGTTCACATATAAGGCGAGACAGCCATTCCAGAATACACTTTTTCCTCTTGGCTGGCTGATCGCGCTGGACTCGAGAGGAACAACTCTGGTGCAGAGAACACTTTTGACGGATTCCAGGGGAGCTACGCCAGAATCCCTCTCTCCGCGGCAAGTTGGTGGCTGGGCTCCCCAGAGGGAGATAAGAGAGACCTTCCATCTCTGTCTTGGTTGGAGGCAGAAGAAAGCAGAGGCAGAGGCTGAAGGACAGAACCTTTGGATTTGGAGACATCCGAAGGGCTCCAAGCCTCTAAACCGGCTGCGCTCTGAGAAGAACAAACTCCAACATTTGAACTCTTAACATTCTACTATAAAGTGACTGGTAAAAGCGAAATCACATAGGTATATATCTAGTAAGTGAATAAAGTTATAATTGAAGAGGGTTACAAAGCAACTTAGTTGTTAAATGTTTTGAACATTAATGCACAAAAATGAAACTAGACCTACATAGTGAATTAATAGTTAAGAGATGCTTTATTGAATTGAAGGCTGCTGACATTGGAAGAGCATTCCAAAATACTAGAGATATCTGTGGGAAATGGAAAATATTTGCTAAAATCATAGAAAGGGAGGGAAAAGCCAATATGTATTTTGCAAATTGTATGAACAAGTTCTCTTTAAATTCTTCATGTCATAACATTAAGGAGAATGTATAGAAATGAAACAGCTATCCTGTAAAAAGAGGTCTTGCCTGATAATAGTGTGAGTCAGTGGCATGGAACAGTGGTAAAAAAACTTACATTGGAATTAAAGGATTCGTTTCACAAAGTACCCTAGCTGTCTAAAAGGCATTTGGTGAATCAATCAATACACATTTATTACAACCTATTGCTCACCACACATTGTTCTAAGTTTAGGGGATGAAAAGAAAGAAAAAATGGAATCTTTTCTCTCAAATAATTCAGTATATGCTACTGGTGGTGCCTACTTTCTTCAACTGTGTCCAAATCTTCATGATCCCACTTGGAGTTTTCTTGGCAAAGAAACTAATTTGTCATTTATTTCTTCAGTTCATTTTATAGATGAGGAAATTGAGGCAAATAGGGTTAAGCACTTGTCCATGGTGTCATGGCCTCACGTTTGAGGCCAGATTTGAATTCAGGATGGAGAATCTTCTTCATTCCAGGCTCAATACTTTCTCCATTAAGCCACCTAGATGAACTAAGCATCTAATGAGGTTTAATACCATTTCTGATTATTATTATCTTTATAGCCTTGGGCATGATACTTACCCTTCTTAAGTTCCCCTTTTATCAAAGACTAGATAGCTTCTCTGATCACTTTCAGCACTCCATCAATAAGGTGAAATTAAATATATGTTGGGAATTAACACCAGGAGAAAGAAAAGACATTGGAAAAATGTTGCTTCAAGGATTTCATGGCAAGCTAAGAAGATTTCTAGGAGAGAAGTCACATTCTTTTTGGAGAAGAATAGTTTGATTGATAATATGCCACCAAAAAGTCATTTCTTTTTTTTGAAGGAAACTAGTAACATCAAAGAGTAGCATCTTTTTCTTGTTTATGAATTGAAGTGGAACAGAATTACATAATCATCAACCTCATTCGCTCTTCCAAAGTCATCAAAGTCCATCAGAAAGCCATAAGTTGGGATGACTGGTAATGTCTTGTGACAGTGGGTGACCTTGACACTTTCCAAGACTAATCAAACTTGAAGTGATCCTTAACACCTGCTTTAGCCTTTTTCCTGGCCTTGGAAGAGATTATTCTTATCAGCCAGTTCCATTGGGTGTAGTCTTTATGTGCTTCTGATAAACATCCAACTTACTGATGGATTTGAGGCTTATCAGTTAAATCTAAATATGATTTTTGTCCATCTGCCATGGTGGTTTACCAGACTGTGGCTACTGTACATGCTACAGCATCTTGGAACCACAGGTGAGAGGTGGGTCAAACTGGACACTAAAGATGGATTAACAGCCCTAACAGGGCAAGTCCTTATACAAAAGATGCTATGCCTGCCTGAAAAGCAAAAGAGAATAATTGTTCTACTCCATCAATATTTGATCTCTGCAATGTTTAGAAATGACAAGACCCTGATATCATTGTACTGATACTCTATCTATAAAAGACTTGAATTTCACCTTTGTCACACAGATTTACAATTCCTTCACACACACACACACACACACACATTTTTTTTTAAATACCTACTATGTGCAAAACAGTGCTAAAATAACAAAATAGATAAATGTGTTCAAAGAACTTATACAAAAACCTTTCCTGAATGCACTAGTTGCTAGTTGGTTTCCTCAAAAATTAAATATAGAATTTGTAACCTGGAAAATCTCTACATCTCTAATCTCTAAAAATAAAAATTTACATTATTTCCCAGCTCAGTATCTATGATGTCAAGCATGACCAGTGATGTTTGGTGGCTACTATGGTAACTATAAAAAGTCAAGAGAATTCAATGAAAGCACTTAAGAGATTATATGTATATCTGTAGCTCTCTTCTACTCCCACTTTTGCAAAGAGATTAGTCAAGATATATACAGGATAAAAAATCATGGATGACTATCATCTACATTATTAAATGGAGAAACTACATCTTTAAGACTAATTGATTTCTTTAAAATATAATATTAATAAAATAATGACAACAAATATTTATATAGCATTTACTTTGTATCAGAAACTATATTTCTCACTTTTGCAATTACCTTCTCACTTAAAATCTCCCAACAACCTAAATAGTAAGTACTATTATTATCACCACTTTACAAATGAAGAAACTGCAACAAAAGGAGAGTATAAGACTTTCACAGAATCTTGCAGCTAAAAAATATTTGAGATCAAATTTGAATTCAGAGCTTTCTGACTCCAGATCTTCTTCTTTCTCCACTTTGCCACCTAACTGCCCCCCACTATATAAATCATTTCATTGAGCAATTAGATTAAAGCCAGGTGAATTTATATGGATCACTTTCTATTGTCTTTTATAATTTCCCAGTATAATTTAATCCAGCAAACATTTGTAAAGTGTCTACTATGTGCCAGCGATGATCTTGAATATTGAAAAATGAACAAAATCAATGTTTCAAAATTTATGCTTAGTAATGTTTTCAACATATTTTTAAATAAAATAAAAATATAGCATGTAGAAATTAGTTGTGCTTCTTAAAATAACCCCATTTAACACTTGCAAAGGAATGATATTCATAATTTCTATTTGTTGTGAGCACTTAATTTATGTTTATCCAAAGTTTCATAAAATTGAAGTATTTACTTTAGTATATCATTACCAGTGACCTTAACTTCTTGCCTTGTCCCTTAGATGTCAAATTAGTTGAACAAACATCACTTATAGTACCTACTGATTTACTCTGAAGTCTGCTAGAATTAACAGCTCTAAGATTATCTTTCTCAGTCACAGGGAGTAACTGTGTATCTTTAAAATAAACATTAGCATAAGTGAGAGAAAGTCAATCCATCTGGGTATCATTAAAATGCTAGAGATCATTTAACTCAAATAAACTGAGTTTTATTTATAAGAATGATGGTAGTGGTTAGTATTGAAATATGTTACCTGAAAACTGGTGCTGAGAATTACAGCATTTTCCTCCTATTATTATTATATATCAGAGTCATCCTGAATGACAATAACATAGAAAGATATAAGAATAAAATGGGAATGATGGCTTCCTTTCTACATCTTTCCCTCCTTATCCTTCCTGTTTTTGTTGGCTCAATTTATATCAAACAATTGAATTGCAACATATCTTACATATTGTAGCCAAGCACTTAATAATAATAGCATGTATATAGCAATTTAAGATTGACAAAATACTTTACAAATATTATTTCATTTTATCCTCACAACAACCCTGCAAGCTATATGCTATTGTTGTTTCTATTTTGTTTTGAAAAAGAACCAGTGATATCACAAGGGTAAAATTTTGAGTTGCCATTGAATTTATTTTTAAGTAAGGCAGTGTTGCATGAAATTATCATCTCCCCTCTCTCTTCCAAAGTCATTGAAATATTGAAATTCAGTAGTATTACAAAAGTTAAGGTGATTAGTGTTGGCCTAGGATGCAGTGGATGACATTCACATTTTCAAAATCTGACCAATATAAAAGTAATCTACAAGGCTTGCTTTAGCTGTTGAAACAATTCATTTTCATCCCCCCATTCTGCTAAAGGAAATATTCACATGTTCAGGGAACACATCTTGCTAACTCATTGATAAGTTTGAATCTTGTCAGATAACCTCATTCTGGTTTTACTCATTGCCAAGAAGGCTGAGAATGGCCACTGTGAATGATACAATTTCATAGAGTCATAAGTAAGATTTAGATAAAAGAAGGTTGCTAAGGGTATATGAGCAGCCCTAGAAAGGATTCTGCAAGCCCTCACACCAGAGATACTAGTCTTCCTTAAATAACATGTATACTTTATTTTTAAGGTTGTAAAACCTAAGGCAGACACATTAAGGTAATAGCTCAAGATCACACAGGTTGTAAGTTTCTAGGAGTTTGAACTCAGGTCATCATGATTCTTGATTCCATATGAAATCCCCCATGCCACCAAGTTGGTTATGTATAATCCAAAGAGATATAATGTAAAATAAAACACATGAATCTGGCATTTATTGAAAGAGAACAATTTCAGATTTTCTAATCAGAATGTGGATGGAAGCAAGTAAGCACAGTAAAAAATGAAAGTATTTTGCAATGAGTTATATAGTCATGAGTGATAATAATTGCATTCCACAAAAGATATATATCCATACAAGTGTGGCATGGTAAATTGAACACATGCCAAAAGCAGCGACTAAGTAAATTATTATACTATAATTAAAAATTATTTAAATAGATGATAATTATTGGAAGAATGCATTTCTCATGTGACATAAATAACTGTGAGATGAAAAATGTTAATGTTCCATAGAACTCAAGATGAAATTCAAAACCCTCCATCATCCTCCCATGATTTTCTGCATCTCTGAAAACACCCAATCAAAACTTGGATGCTTAGTTTTTATGCATCAGGGCCTAATCAAAGCAATATTGTGAATTAAGCAGAATTTGATCTTGGTTACTGGTCTTGATATTCCCAGCTTCCCCTTTGTACTTATTTTCTCTGAATCTTTGATAACTGATGTGCTCATACATTCTCTTCCGGCATCCCAGACCACATTAAAAACTAAAAGTCAATTTTAGGCAATGTTTTGATAATTCACAAAAAAGTACAAATTATTAAATTTAAATTTGCCTTCTATTTTCTGAAAGGCCATTTGCTTATTATCTAGAGTTGGAAAAAAATTAAGAATAAGCAAGACCACAACAAACAGATAAATAGTATGTGAGAAGCTTTTTAATGTTATTGTTTAATAAGTGCTTTTGCTATTAATCCCTCTCTCTGTGTCACATGGACATTCATTTTATGATAAATCCAATTACATATGCTACTGTGGAAGTTTAAGATATCAGTAGACAATATCAGAAAGAAAGAACAATTAGTTAACAAAGGAGGATATGCTATTGTCAAATCTGACAAAATACACAAATACTTTGTTTTGTCTCTAGATAAAAGTCTAATGTAAAGAAATAATTCTTTAAAGATGGAATTCTAGACATCAGGGAACCTCTAATTAACAGAAGAAGGTTTTTGGGATATCTAGAATATTATTCTTTTTCCTGTCTTTGAAACTAAAAAAAAAAAAAAAAAAACACATATACACTATTCTTTTCAACATACACACAAATAACCTTATTTCTTGCAAATAATTTATCCCATTCTGCTTCTGAGATTTTACATTTCATTTTTTTAATCTCAATATAATTCCATCTCTCTTCTAATCTTTTTAATTCAGTCAAAACCTAATTTTAGATTTATTTTAATTTTATATTAAATAATCATTTATTATCTGTTCCTCCCCTACTTTCCCACTTGAGTGATGGAAAAGAAAAAAAAAAAGAATGCAGAGTCAAGTAAAACTATTTCTCATATTGGTCATGTCCAAAAATATTTTTATTCTGCAGAACTAGGTCATTACAGCTAAGTTAAGATATTCGTAGCATTTTCTATTAATCATTATTTTTGGAATCATGAATGTTCATGGTATTAATAAAAATTCTTAAAACTTTTAAAGTTGTCTTCATTGCATTTTTGCATGAATTGTTGTTTTCATTTATTTTGTCATTCAATGGTTCATAAACATTTTCCAATGTTCTGAAACCATTAATTTTGTTATTTCTGATATCATAATATAATTCAATCATTGTTTGTTTAGCCATTGTCCAACTAATGAGGAGGTCATGAATTTCCAACTCTTTGACCTCCACAAAAATAGTTTTTTGTACATATAGGTATTTTTTACTTTTTGATGTCTTTTGTGGTATAGGCAGAGTAGTGCTGAGTTAGAAGATATGGAGTATTTATTGATGTTTTGTACATAGTTCCAAATCGCTGTGCAGAAGGCATCTATCAATTTACAGTTCCACTGACATTCTCTAAGAGAAATTTTATGAGTAATTCTAGTTCAGTCTATGAAGCCCAGTCACTCTAATAACCATTTGTTCATTTCCCATACTAGATATTTATTAATTTCAGATAGAACAGGAACATTATTATAGTTATTTGAAATCCTTTTAAATTAATCATTATTCTTCTATAAAGGAGTACATCAAATTATGTGATATACTATTTTCAAATTAAAACATATAACCTTTTTTGTTTAATTATCACATCAGTCAAGAAATAAAATTGTTACTAATTCTCTTGTACAATTTTCAAATTGTGCTTATTCCTTTAGTAACTACTATATGATAAAAAATTCTGGATTAAAAAAAAAACCTCAATCTTATTACCTTTTGCTATTGAACATTATTATTTGGCCCCAAATTTTAAACTAATATGAAAGGTGAAGCCTCTAGAAAACAGAATGTTTTATCTTCTTGATAGCTATTTTTACCTGTGGTTAAAGGAATAAAAAAGTAGCCTAAAATAATAGTGGTGTTATTAAGAGAAAACAACTTAACTTTTATTAAAAATCAAAAACTTTCTTAATTTGAGGAAAGGATCCTTTCAATGTAGTCATGCCTTCAGACAGAGCCAGGAAGGGAGGCCAGCCTTATAAGGACAATAGTGCTTTCAGCAATGGAAGTGAACCCCATTATAGTCTGGCAGTGCAACGGTTCATTTATCAAGAATGTATTATGGGAGGCAGTTTTAAAATATCTAAATGATAGATATTATTTTCCTGTTGTGTTTAGAATAAATGACTTACTGTAATAGTGGAAATTACAGTCCTTGCTTCAAAAACTTCTGGGAAAATGAGTGATCATAATCCCTTAAAACTATTTGTCTATTTCTCATGACTTTTTTTCTTACAAAATTCTTTTGTTAAAGATCTAAGTAGTTTTCAAACATATTAGTGGATGCAAAAGCAAAATATATATATATATATATATATTCCCATTAATGTAGGCATATTCATATATGTTATCAACTTAATTTTACAGTAAGCCCAGAGAGTAAATTCCATCTATGTTTGAAATGGCTATTAATTTCTAACAAAAAGTTGTAATATTACCTATAGTAAACTTACTATTCATATAACAAGCATAAAAATACATTGAGTTTTAGTTATCTCAAATAATTAATCACCTAATCACTATATGAATACATAAAAAGAGTTTCCTCTTATCCCTTCTATTGAATAAGGGAATTATTATGCATTGGACATTAAAAGAGAGTTCCATTTTAATGTCAGGTTTCTTTTTTTTTTTTTTTTATTGTGTGTAATTATTAACTCCTTTTCAACTATCAGCTAATAATTACCCACAGTAAGAAAATTAAAAGTTAACAAAGAAAACTCTTCTTCTTCAGATTATTTTCCTTTTTAAGATTCCTGAGTGCTTAAAGTTTTGTTTAAATTTAATGCTATATTTAAAGAATAGAATTATCCATCACTACAGTGGTTCTCAAACTTTTGTTTTCAGTATCTTTATCCTATTAAAAATTATTGAGGATCTCTCCAAAGCATTTTTGTTTATCTGGGTTATATTTATAGACATTTACCATATTGGAAATAAAAACTATTTTTGAATTTGTAGAACCTCTAAAAGGATTTCAGAGATCCCCAAGATTCTCTAGACCATATTTTGAGAACCACTGCTCTAGGATTTATATATCTATAAGACAGTCTCTCTCCTCAAGGAGATTGCAATATTATTAGATAAAGAAAGCAACTACTTCAAAAAGTTAGATACCTTTATCAGGTAAATAATAATACAAATATTTCATAAATGTCACATGGCCTCTTCCCAAATCTATGTTAGAGCAAAAAGGAGTATTGGTAAAAAACATAAGATGATGTTAAGGGACAGGTCAATTCTCTGAGAGCCTCCACAGCTGTGAATCACATCTGAAAGAGTTGAAAGGCAACCTTTGCTGACACAGATGTCATGGATTGAGAATGAGATAAATTGGAGGCAGAAGGAAAAGGAGAGAAGTCAGAGAACAACAACTGCCTCTAACCCTCCTTGTATCATCCTCTCACACAGGGACATCCATTCTGCTAGGTTGCATCTCCAGCAGGCGCTATCAGGTGGCTATCCCAACAAGATGGTATGAAAATTTTAAAAATGTTTTATGGAGATCAAGCATATGAGAAGTTTGAGTTTCCTCTAATGATTTAAATAGGAAGAAATTGTATTAAGTATCAAATGTCAAGTGCTCCCTATATTTGACAAAAGATTCCAAAATATTAAGTCATTATCAAAGTGACATAGGAAATCAATAGCCCAATAAAGGAGGCCATACACTATAACTAATGATTCCAAGACACTGAACTCTCCTCATTCTACTTCTACTCCTATGACCAATGATCCTATTTCTTTTTCCTATTTCTTACCCTCTACAAAGCAAAAAAGTATCCCTCAACCTTCTTCCATCTTCGTCTTTCTTTATATTCTTTTCTGTAACAATCATATCAGTTTCTGTGGCTTTAATTATCATTTTTGACTCTTATATCCAAACCTCAAGTTCTAACACAAGACAATGTCATGCTTAGGGTAGGTACTTAATATAGATTAATTTTATAGAAATGAAGTTCACATTTGCCTTAGAAATGAGTCCTTCCTATTTTAATCGCTCATGCATAATGATCCAAAATATTTTTGGTTAAAATTAGTCACACTTTATGACTAAAACTAACATAATCATAAGAAATTTCTCTCCCTGGCTTTTTTACTTTGTTTCTTCAAGAATAACATTTTTAAATTATCAAACTGTGCATACCCTTTGATCTAGCAATGTTTCTACTGGGTTTATATCCCAAAGAAATCTTAAAGAAGGGAAAGGAACCTGTATGTGCATTAATGTTTGTGGCAGGTCTCTTTGTAGTGGCCAGAAATTGAAAACTGAGTGGATACCATCAATTGGAGAATGGCTGAATAAATTGTGATACATGAATATTATGGAATATTATTGTTCAGTAAGAAATGACCAGCAGGAGGATTTCAGAAAGGCCTGGAGAGACTTACATGAACTGATGCTGAGTGAAACGAGCAGGGCCAGGAGATCATTATATATTTCACCAACAATACTATATGATGGTCAATTCTGATGGATGTGGCCATCTCCAGCAATGAGATGAACCAAATCAGCTCCATAGAACAGTAATGAATTCAACTGGCTACACCCAGTGAAAGAACTCTAGGAGATGACTATGAACCATTACATAGAATTCCCTATATCTTTGTCCACCTGCATTTTTGATTTCCTTCACAGACTAATAGTACACTATTTCAAACTCTGATTCTTTTTGTACAACAAAATAACTGTTAGGAAATGTATGCTTATATTGTTTTTAATCTATACTTTAATATACTTAACATGTATTGGTCAACCTGCCGTCGGGGTGGGGGGAAGAGGATAGGGGGTAGGAGAGGAAAAATTGGAACAAAAACTTTGGCAATTGTCAATGCTGTAAAATTACCCATGCATATAACTTGTAAATAAAAAGCTAAATTAAAAAAATAAACTGCAAAAAAAAAAAGAATAACACGTTTAAAACATAGAATTTTAAAGGATAAATTACATATGTTGAGCTCTTGTAGTTACTTATTCCAAAAATAATATATAAACAGTTCATTTTTTAAAAAAATGTAAACAAAATGAAATTTACCAAAATTGAATTCCATTTTACAACCTATACTAGAAAAAATCCCAGGAGGATAGAAGATGTTGTCAATGCTGCCTTTGAACTGTTCCATTACAAAAAAATGGATTTGAGAAACCATAAACACACACACACACACACACACACACACACACCAGGGGTTGATTGAGTTCTCAACAAATTTCAAAAATACATCAAAGATAATCTGACAAGCAACTTCAAAAACCTGTTCATATCCGCAAACTTCAGTTCTGAGAGAAAGTCCTGTTAAAGGATTTATTGAAGAAAATGACAGTAGCTACAGAGAACATGAAGAAGTTGACCTGAAAACAATTTTTAGAAAAATACCAGAAAAAGGTAATACCAACTATATCTAGAAATTGAAACAATACAGAATCCCATGATCAATGTGGTAAATAGGGGAGATGTACAATCAAGAAGTTAAAAATATAAATAGTAAAGAGGAAAATAGTAACAAATGCTTATTGATTGATTTGCATTATGAGCTTTTTTTTCAAAAAATAACAAAAGCAAAAATAATTTAACATAAATTACTTGGTAAATGAACATAACATTTCTAGTTGGAATTAAGTATTATATAAAGTAAAGTCTAGGCACTTAACTTTACTAACTCTTATGATTAAGTAAGAACAAAAGGCTAGTAAAGTTCTGCACAACTTGAAATCTTATTATACACGTGAAGTCATATAAAACATGTTTCCATATTAATTATGTTGTAAAAAAATAAAGAAAATATTCTTCATTTGGCACTCAGAGTTTATTAGTTTTGTCTTTAAAGGTGAGTAACATCTTTCATGATGAGACTTTTAAAATTGCCAATAATCATTATAGATATCAAAGTAGCCAAGTCTTTCAAAATCGATCATCCTTACATTATAACTCTGATTGTACAGAATCCTCCTGGATCTCCTCACTACACTTTGCAACAGTTCATTTTAGTCTTCCCAAGATTTGCTGAAACTCCCTCTTCATCATTTCAGAAAACAAGATATTATCACAATCATATATTGCAACTTGTTCAGTCATTCCCCAAAAGATGGATATTTCCTCAATTCTCATTTCTTTTTTTACCACTGAAGTTTCTATAAATATTTTTCATACATATAAACATTTTCCCCTTTCTCTATGATCTCTTTGAAATACAGACTTAGTGGCATTACTGAGTAATTGCATAGCCCTTGGGACATAGTTCAAAATTGTTCTCCAGTATGTTGGAACACTTCACAATTCTACCAATAGTGTATTAGTGTATCTATTTTTTTCAAATGCATATCTCTAATCAAAAGTGTTTAGGAGCATTTTATCATATAATTATTGATAGCTTTTATGTCTTTTTCTGAAAATACCTATTAATATACTTGATCACTTGTCAATTGGGAAAATGGCTTTTATTTTTAATAAATTTGGCTCAGTTACTATATATTTGAGTAATCATGTATTTATTAGATAACTTTAATATAAATATTTCCCCCAGTTTCCTGCTTTCCTTTTAATTTTATTTGCATAAAATCTTTTCTTACTTGTAAGTTGACAAGGACTTTTTCCCCACTCTCCACAAATTTGTTTATATCACCCATTACAAATCATGAACCCATTTGGATTTTATCTTGCTATATGGTGTGAGATGTTGGTTTATGGCTAGTTTCTGATTGACTGCTTTCCATTTTTTTCCAGCAGGTTTTTGTAGAAAATTCAGTTCTTACTCCCAAAACTTGGATCTTTGGAATTATCAAATGGCCATTTACTTTTGTATATTATATACTTAATCAGTTGCACTCATTGACCAATCTATTTCTATTTAGCGCCAGATTTTTTTTTAATTAATTGCTGTCCTGTAATATACTTTGAAATCTAGTACTGCTATACCAACTTCCTTCACATTTTTTTTTACTCCCTTGATATTCTTAAACTTTTGTGTCACCAAATGAATCTTGTTACTATTTTTTATTAAATCTATAAAATATTTTTTGATAATTTAATTGGTATGATAGTAAATAAGTAAATTAGTTCTTGAAAATTGTCATTTTTATTATGTTGGCTCAGCCTATCCATCATCAATCAATATTTCTGCAATTGTATATGGCTGTGTATGAAAAGTATTTTGTAATTGTATGCATATATTTAGTGAGATTTGTCTTGACACGCAGACCTCCAATCAATCCATTTTAATGGAATTAACTTTGTTATAGTTGATAATAATTTCAGCTAGTTTTTTTTAGTTGACTTTCTGGGTTCCTTAAATGTGCTATTGTATTGTCTTCACAGAGTAATTACCCCCACACACACCTTGTTTTATTGGCATAACAAAAAATTTTAGTGCAATATTAAATGAGAGTAAAGTTAATAGGCATCCTTGATTCACCTATTATCTTTATGGGAAGGCTTATCATTTATTCTGACTATAGTTAATGTTTGCTTTTTGTTTTATATTGATATTATTTTTCATTTTAAGAGAAGCTAGATTTGATTCCTAAGCTTTCTAGTATTTTTAATAGGAATGAACACTGTATTTTCTGAAAATGTTTTTCTGTATCTATGTCATATTTTTGTTGTTTCAATTTTTTATTAGAAAGTTTCCCTAATAGTGAACCAGTTCTGCATTTCTGATAGAAATTTTAACTACTCATCTACTTGTAATACTGTGTTCTTCTCATAGTAATTTATTTATTTATTTATTTGTATCAATACTCATTAAGGAAATCATCCTAAAGATTTCTGTCTCTGTTTTTATTCTCCCTGGACTAAGTATCAAGACTATATGTATCTAATAGAAGGAATTTCATAGAAGTCCTTCTTTACTATTTTTTCAAATAGTTTTTATGATAATGGAATTAATTGCTCATTAAATGTTTGGCATAATTTTCTTGTCAATCCATCTGTTTCTTGGTTTTATTTTTCTTAGGGAGCTAATTAATGTCTCATTAAATTTATTTTTCTAAGATAAGTTTGTTTAATTGTTCTATTTACTCTTCTGTTAATGTGGGTCATTTTATTGACAATCTTACTTACACTTAAATAATGGAGAAATATGTCATAATTATTTCTTTAATTTCTTCTTTATTGATGCATTAACACCATGGTACATTCACACTCATTTTTGATAATGATATTTGGTTCTCTCTCCTTTTTTTGAAATCAAATTATCCAATGCTCCCCCTTCCTTTAAACTGTCTCCTGGTTTATTTATTAATGCAATGTTATTGCTGTTGTTGTTGTTGTTTTTAATTTTCAACTTTCTTAATCTTTCTTTTGATTTTCAGGATTTTATTTGTGTGTTTAAGATAACTTATAATTTGTGATTTTTTTTAGTTTTTTTTTTTATTACATTGCCAAATGATTGATCTGCTCATAACATTGTCTCATTTTTTTTAGATTATATATATATATATATATATATATATATATACATATACATATGTTTTATATGTATATGTATATATATACACATACATACATATGTGTATATATGTGTGTGTGTGTGTGTATTTGATGAGGCAATTGGGGTTAAGTGACTTGCCCAGGGTCACACAATTAGGAAGAATCCCAATACAATTAATTCACATACTTACACACTATCCATGCAGCCTTCTTCTGAATACCCTAATAATAGTAAAATAATTTAGACATATCACCTTCTCATATACATATATAAACAATTTAAGTTTATTGCTTCCTTTTTGAGTTCATATTCATTGTTTTCCTATTGTTCTTTTTTGTTTTTATTTGGATATCAAATTTTCTTTTTATATATAGTTTTATCAGGAATGTTTAAAAGTCCTCTGTTTACCTGAATATCAATTTTTTTCCCCCTGAAGTATTATACCCTGTTTTGCTGAGTTGGAGACTCTTAGTTTATAAGACTAATTATTATGATCTTCAACATATCATATTCCAAACCCTTTCCTTTTTGTGACTTTAACTGTTCAACACAAACAGTCAAATAATAACATTTCGTATGCTTGTGGTATTTTTCCTTTCTCTGAGAATTCTTGAATTTTGCTATAATTGCTTAGAGTATCCATTTGTTAAAATCTTTCAAGAAGTAATTATTCAATTCTTTTCATTTAAATTTTATACTTTATTTCCACATTACTTTTATATTTTAAAATATGTTAAATATATCGATCATGAAACAAAATACTAAAACTTTTGGTGAAGTTACAGCTGTACTTAAAGGAAAATTTATATCTCTGATAAATTCTACTATACATTTTAAAAGTGACAATAAAAAGCCCTCAGTATATATTAGATAAATAAATAATCTTGAATGATGAAGCAAACTCAACAGTAAAAGAATTAAACAAAGTTGGCTCTTTGAAAAGAACACCTTTTCAACTATTTGCAGAAACATTTTTAAATTCAAAGGAATCTTGATAATGTCTGCAAATATATAAATTGTATAGACTAATGCATAAAGTAATGCATCATTAATCTCAGAAATAAAATTAGTTAAATGAACAAATGAACAATGAAAAGAAATAGAGGCTCAGGTGTAATTGGAGGCAGATTATAGTAAGCATTTAAAGAAAAAGCAATACATACCCCGCAAAATTTTTTTTCACAAAATATATATAAGATGAACTTCTGTTTTTATGAAATAAATATGATTCTGATTCCCAAAGCAAAGAATGCCAAGATACAAGAAAAATTTTAAAGTAAATACTTGAAAATAAAATTTAATGATAAAAAATTCACTAAACCAAGTTGTCATCATAAAATGGATACAAAATATTGTAGCCTTAGATAAAAAAATAGGTAAATTATTTACATAAAACTAAATTATTTCCATATATGGAGAAAAACTTTGATAAAACATGTTATAAAATCTAAAATATTAAATATCATTAAAATGATAGACATATTAGAAATATAAATTTTAATTTTTAAAACTATGTGATAATCTTGTGAGTAATAGGAAATAAAAGAAAGATTTCTGAATACAAAAATAAATAAAGGGGCAGAGTCAAGATACTGGAGAGTAGACCAGTCTTTATTCTGAGCTCTTCCAGGCATCTCTCAGATCAACTCCAGATCAAGTCTCTGAACTGATTTTTGAAGTGACAGAACTCACAAATATACAGTGTAATAAATTTCCAGCAGAAGACATTTTTGAAGAACTTCAGTAAAGGTCTGTTTCAATCAGGCCAGAAAGGGAGTAGGGCATGGGGATGGGAGGAGATGACCTAGCATAAGTGCAATACAGAGATCCAAGGTGGAGTGGTATCCTCAGGGCAGGAGAATCTTCAGAGAGGCTTTTAGTCAAAATAAAGCAGCATTGGCTACTCTGTTCTGGTTCAAAATCAAGTGATCAGCAGACTAGCTGTCAGAAATCCAATGCAACTACAAAAGGGAAATAGCCCATAAACCCCAGAATAACATGGGATTTGGCCACACCCAACCACCAAGAGAAGGAAGATAGCAACACTGTCCTTAGGGAAAAGTGAAGCTGCAGTTGACTGTAGACAAGTTTTGGGGCAATTTTCCCTTTGCCCTAAGAGCAGACTTCAACCTTTAAATTTGAGCTTAAAAAGTAAAAAGAGCTCTGACCATTAGATAACTTTTATGGAGACAAGGAAAAGCAGATCTCCCAATTTAAGGACACAAAAGGCAAAATGCCTCTAGATGAAGCCTCAAAGGTCTTCATCTCACAGGAATTCTAAAAAGAATCTTAAAGGAGAGTAAGACGAAAAATGTGGAAAGGAAATGAAAACTTTTCAGGAGAGTTTGCAAAAGAAAACAGAAATTATCTGAAGATAAATCCTTAAAAATTAGATTTAACAAAATTGAAAAAGCAAATAATTTCTTTGAAAATAAATTTAACCACATAGAAAAAGAAAACAACTCCTTGAAAAACAGATTTTTTGAAGTGGAAAAAAATCCAATGAACAAAACAACTCATTTAAAAGATCAATTGACCAAATGCAAAAAGAAGATTTTTTAAAAAAGCCAACTGAACAAAATAATTCACTAAAAACTAGATTTGGACAAATAGAAGTGAATGACTCAATGAAACATTAAGAATCTATCAAACAAAACCATGAAATGAGAAAAAAAAAGAGAAGAAAATCCCTCATTGGAAAAAACAACTTACCTGGAAAATAGATCCAGGAAAGAAAATCTAAAAAGTCTTAAACTACCTAACAAAGCATGCTAAAAAGAGCCTTAAGAACAAAAATTTATTTGAAACTATATAATCTAATTCTGAAGACTGAATGGGTGGAATAACAAATGATAGACACAAACAAGAATTTCATCTAAGAGATGACAACATGCCAAAACCTATTTGACGACAACTCTTAGCATATGTTTGGAATTGCTCTTCTCACAGTTAATGCTGGCTCGATGTTTGTGGTTAAGAAAATTGTAGGTAAGGATTAGAGGATGAGGTGAGAGAGGACTTCACTTTGCTGCAGGAGGAAGAGAAGGAAAATTGGTGGTGAGCTTCATGGAGATTTGTCTCTCTCCTTCATTTCTCCCCCTAAAGACTTTTACTTATCCTAACTCCAGCTCTTCCTGAGGCCTCCAGAAAGCTAGCCTGGACTTTACACCTAATTATTGCTTTAATTTCCACTTTATTGGTGGAAAGTTCATTTTTTTCATTTTTGAAACTAACAATTTCATTTTCTACTTTCCTTTTCTTAATGAAATTAACTAAAGGTTTACATATATATTTCATGAAACCAACTCTTAATTTTGTCCATTAGTTCAAGAGTTTCTTACTTTCGATCTTCTGAATCTCCTCTGTTATTTTCAGAATTTCAATTTTAGTGTTTAATGAGTTTTTAAATTCATTCTTTCTATGGCTTTTTTAGTTGCATGCCCAATTCATCAATGTGCTCTTTTTGCATTTTATGTAAGTAAGCCTCTAAAGATATAAAACATTCCCCAAGAGCTGTAATTAGTCTTAAGTGCTTTGTTGTCTGATTCAAGTGCACCTATTCAGAGTTTACAATTAGGAACTATTTAGCCCAACTGTGTGCCAATAAATCCAATAATCTAAATGAAATGGATGGATATTTGCAAAAATATAGATTAAGAAAGAAGGATAGTCCCATTTTAGAAAAGGAAATTGGATAAGTTAAAAATCAATTCCCTCACAAAAAATCCCCAGGGCCACATGCATTTACATGTGAATTCTACCAAACATTTAAAGAACAACCTATTCCAATACTATATAAATTATTTTGAAAAATAGGGAAAAAACACTGATACATTTTTGATGATGTTGTGAACTGATTCAAACATTTTGAAAAGCAATATGGAACTATACCCAAAGGGCTATCAAACTGTGCATATCCTTAGATCCAGCGGTATCTCTTCTGAACCTGTATCCCAAACAGATCATAAAGAGGAAAAGGACCCTCATGTGCAAAAGTATTTGCAACAGTCTTTTTTGTAGCCAGAAGGAACTGGAAACTGAGTGGATGCCCATCAGTTGGAGAATGGCTGAATAAGTTATGTTATAGGAATGTTATGGAATATTATTATTCTATAAGAAATTATCAGCAAGATGATTTAAGATAGGGAAAGTTACATGAAATGATGCTAAGTAAAGTGAGTAAAATCAAAAGAACATTGTGCACAACAAACAACAAGTTTATAGGAAGATCAATTCTGATGTACATGGCCCTTTTCAACAAATAGGTGATTCATGCCAGTTTCAATGGTCTTGTGATGGACATAGTCATTTGCACCTACAGAGAGGACTATATCTAGTTAATGCGGATCACAACATAGTATTTCTATCTTTTTTTTTGTTTTATTTGCTTGCTTTTTGTTTTATTTCTCCTTTTTCCCCCTTTCTGATATGATTTTTATTTTGCAGCATGATAAATGTGGAACTATATATAGAAGAAATGCTCATGTTTGACATATGTTGGATTACTTGCTGTTTAGGATAGGAGGGGAAGGCTGGGAGAAAAAGAAAATTTGGAGCACAAGGTTTTTCAAAGGACAATGTTGAAAAGTTTCTATGCATGTGTTTTAAAAATAAAAAAAAGGTTCATATAAATAAATAATTAAAAGAAGAAAAATCAGAACATTATTTTACAAAATTTTTGAATTACTGCTAATAGTAATAAAAAAGAAGGGAATATCATATCTACAAATATTGAAAAAGAAGAAACAAAAGTATCCCACATCAAATATGATGGGATAGTGTACTTGAAAAACCCCAATAAGAAAAGCAAGTGAAAGTAATAGTTATCATAATTTAGAATACAAAATAAATCTAGAAAAATCATCAACATTTCTTTTTTAAATTTATTTTTAAGAAACATTGCTTTATGAATCATGTGGGGAGAGAAAAATCAGAGCACAAATATTTTCATTTGGTCTTTTCTATATTTTTTTACTTGGATGTCCAATTCATTGAGCTTCTCTTTCTCTATTTTATTCATGTAGCTATTTAGAGATATAACCCCCCTAAAACCTGCTTTGGCTTCATCCCATATATTTTGGTATGTTGACTCATTATTGTCATTCTCATGGATGAAATTATGGATTGAATCTGCGATTTGTTTTTCATTCTTCATTTTTTAGAATTAGATTATTTAATTTCCATTTGATTTTTAGTCTATTTTTCTTTGCCTATTTATTGAGTATAATTTTTATCACATTGTGGTCTGAAAAGGAAGCATTTGCTATTTGTTTTGTTGTTTGTTTGCTTGTTTTTGTTGTTGTTTTTACATTTGATCATTAGGTTTTTATGTCTTAGCACATGGTCAGTTTGTGTGTAGGTGCCATGAATTGCCAAAAAAAAAAAAAAGTATATTTTTTTCTGTCCCTATTTAATTTTCTCTGGAAGACTATCATATTTAGGTTTTCTAGGTACCTATTAACCTCCCTACTTTCTTTCTTGTTTATTTTATGGTTATATTTGTCTAATTCTGAGAGGGGGAGGTTAAGGTCCCCCATAACAATAGTGTTGCTATCTATTTCTTCCTGTAATTGCATTAAAATCTTCTTTAGGAATTTGCCTCCTCTACCAGTTGGTGATTACATATTTAGTATTGTTATTACTTCTTTATTTATGGTAACTTTTATTGAGATGTATATTCCTTCCTGATCTCTTTTAATTTGATCTCTTTTTACTTTGGCTTTATCTGAGATCAGAATTGCCATCTGCTTTTTTTTTTTTTTTTTATTAACTTCAGCTAAAGTATAATTAATTCTGTTCCAGCTTTTTACATTTATTCTGTATGTTTCTATCTGTGTCTAATGTGTTTTTTGTAAACAACATGCTGTAGGGTTCTGTTTTTTAATTTACTCTGCTATCTGCTTCCATTTTATGGGAGAGTTCAACCCATTCATATTAACAGTTATGATTAGCACCTCTGTATTTCCCTCCATCCTATTTCACCCCTGTATATACTTTTGTTCTCTCTTTCCACCAAGTACTTAGTCCTGATTTTTTATAGCTTTTTATTTACAAGTTATATGCATGGCTAATTTTACAGCCTTGACAATTGCCAAACCTTTTGTTCCAATTTTTCCCCTTCTTCCTCCCACCCCTTCCCCTAGATGGCAGGCTGACCAATACATGTTAAATATGTTAAAGTAGTTCTGATTTTTTTTTACCCACCACACCCACTGCTTATCTTTTATAACTCCTCCCCCTTATCTTACTAATGCTTTTTTTTAACCCACCCCACTCACTACCTTGTTTTCTATCAACCCTTCCCCTCTTCTCTTACCTTTTCCCCCAGTGTTTCTGTCCTCTGTTCTATCCTGTCCTTCCCTTTTCCTCTTTCTCATCCTACTTATTTATAGGATTAGATAAATTTCTTTTTCTTTTTCTTTTTTTAGTTAAGTAACTTGCCCAAAGTATTCTTTTAATAAATAAATGATGATTGTACTATCATTTAAAAAGCACAATAGTTTATCACCACCAGGAAAAAAATGAATAGGAAGTATTAATTTCTTTTTTTTTTAATTTAATAATAACTTTATATTGACAGAATCCATGCCAGGGTAATTTTTTTACAACATTATCCCTTGCACTCGTTTCTGTTCCGATTTTTCCCCTCCCTCCCTACACCCCCTCCCCTAGATGGCAAGCAGTTCTATATGTGTCAGATATGTTGCAGTATATCCTAGATACAATATATGTTGAACAGTTCTCTTGTTGCACAGGGAAAATTGGATTCAGAAGGTAAAAATAACCCGGGAAGAAAAACAAAAATGCAGATAGTTCACATTCATTTCCCAGTGTTCTTTCTTTGGGTGTAGCTGCTTCTGTCCATCATTTATCAATTTAAACTCAGGTCTCTTTGTCAAAGAAATCCACTTCCATCAGATACATCCTCATACAAGATTGTTGTCAAAGTGTATAATGATCTCCTGGTTCTGCTCATTTCACTTAGCATCAGTTCATGTAAGTCTCGCCAAGTGTCTCTGTACTCATCCTGCTGGTCATTGGATTAGATAAATTTTTATACACAACTAAATGATTAAATTATTCCTGTTTAAAGCCAAAACTGATGTGATCAAGGTTCAGACAATGCTCATCTCCCCTCTTGTTTTCCTAAACTGTAATAAATTGTTTGTTCCTCTTCATGTGAACTAATTGTCACATTATATTTCCCCTTTCCTCTTTTTTTTTTTTCAATGCTGACCTTTTTTCACACCTTAGTATCTTTTTTCTCTGATGTCATCACATCAGAGTCCATTAACAACCATACCCTCAATCTATGTGATGGCCAATCTGTCTGTCCCATTGACAGATACAGTTCTCAAGAGTTACAGATCTTGTATTTCCATCCAGGGATATAAACAGTTTAATCTTCAAAGATATATTTTTGCCCTGTTTACCTTTCTGTGCTTCTCTTGCATACTGTTTTTGTCGATTAAATTTTCTGTTTAGTATTGTTTTTTTTTTCAATAGAAATGATTTAAAGTAATTTTCATATTTCATTGAAGCTCCATTGCCTCCCCTCAAAGATAAGACTGAATTTAGGTAGGTGGTTATTTCTTGGTTGTACCATCAGGCCCTTTGCCTTTCAGAATAAACATATTAAACATATTAACCTGGAATAAGGTATTCCAGGTCCTTCAATTCTTTATTGTAGAAAGTTCTAGTTCCTGGGTAATACTAACTGTTGTTCCTTGATATTTGAATTGTTTTTGTCTGGCAGTTGTAGTTCCAGAGTTTTTCAATAATGTTGCTTGGATTGTTTCTTATGTGATATTTTTCTGAAGAATTTTGAAGGATTCTTTCACTCAGGATTTCCTCTTCTGTTTCTAGAATATCATGACAGTTTTGCTTAATGGTCTTTTTAAGAATGCTATCCAGGCTCTTTTCTTGGTCATGTCCTTCAGATAAACTAATAATTTTTAAATTGTCTTCTCTATATTTATTTTCTGGGTCTGCTGTATTTCCACTGGGTTATTTAACATTTTATTCCATTGTTTTCATCCTTTCTAGTTTGCTTGACTGCTACTTGCTGTCTCACAGAGTCATTAGTTGCCATTTACATCTTTCTGGTTTTAAGATGTGATTTTCTTCAGTTAGCTTTTGTGTCTCTTTTTCCATTTGTTTAATTTTACTTTTGAAGCCATTGTTTTTTTAGTAAGCTTTTTTTTTTTTTTTTTTTTTTGCATTTAGCCAATTTTTTTTTAAGAAGTTGTTTTCTTCAATCAACTTTTTCTTCCTTTTTTAAACTATTGATTCTCTCTTGCATACCTCTCATTTCATTTTCCAGTTTTTATTCTACCTCTCTTATTTGTCTTTCAATGTCTTTTTATGAGTACTTCCAAGTATTCTCTTTGGGTTTGATACCAAGTCATATAATCTTTGAGAGTTCCTTTGTGGATATTTTGTTCTCATCTGAGTTTATGCTTTGGTCTTCCCTGTCATCATTGCAGCTTTCTATGGTCAAGATTTTTTTTTTCTTTTTCATACTCATTTTCTTGCTTTTTCTTTTAACATTTCCTTTTTTTAATTTTTTGAGTGGGTTCTGTTCCTGGGGTAAAGGGAGCACTGTTCTAAGCTATCTGTGCAGTTCCGAGCCTTGACTTTGAGCATAGGGATGTCTTGTATTTGTGGGGAATAGCTTTGCCTACTCTCTTCAGGAAACTGTCTGGGTTCCCAGATTTTGCCTTCTGAGCTGGGACTAGAGGCTGCCCAACTGATTTTCTCCCCTACTGAACCAGGGCTAAGAGTCTCAGATGCTGATTTGATGTGATTAAGATTCTCTTACTGACTTACTCAAAGTCTATCAGAGCTGGACTGAATACCCTTTTCACCCCAGTGGGACTGACCTTTCTTTTAGCTTTTCCAATCCCACTTGAGCTAGGGAATGGTTCATTCTGTCAGAATCTATTCAGAGACATGGTGTCATATGATGTTCAAAAGATACTGGGAGCACTCAGAAAGCTTCCTTGTTTTACTCAGCCACCTTTGCTCTACTCCTGAAAGTAACATTTCTTTATATAAATAACATTCTACACAGAAAGGAAACATGATAGGAAGAAAATTTTCAACTGAAACAACTACAAAATTTATTAAACATATTAACTGAAAAGATCTATGTAAAATTATAAAGGTAAAACTACAAAATTCTCTAATGAAAGGAAAAAAAATGACTAAGTAGTTAAAAAGATATTCATGTCCAATAGTTGTATCATGCTAATAAAACTTAAGAGAATGATGAAAATACCTTTGTGATACCAATAATATACTCATCTCATAATTTATAGAACTATAGAACTAGTTATAGAACTATCAATATTTTATCAATAAAAACATGATAAAGTTTATTTGGTGAAATGAAGTTAAGTGTAGATTATCAGGACAGCTCCTGAACAAAAGTATTGTCTAACATACATCATTCAATTGTAGTCATTAAAATAATTCATTACAGTATAAAAAAGGAAAGTTGTTTTTTTTTTTTTTTTCAAAAGCTGGGGAGGGAGGAAGAATCAGAAACTAAAGCACTAAAAATTAGCAGATATGCTTGAAAGCTTCAAGAATTTAAATTCCTAGGATAAGAACTTTCTACTTCCTAATATCTGATGGGGAAAACAGAAAGAAGTTTGACAAAAAATAGACTTAGAAGAGCAATTTTTTTATTTTGTACCATAAGAAGTTACAAATAGTTATTTTGTGTGTGTGTGTGTGTGTGTGTGTTAATGTGTGTGTGTGTGTGTAGACACTTGAGAAAAATAATAAAAGAGAATGAGATGTGGTACCAATAAATTTTTGACTCATATTGAAGGTACAAAAAGGTAAAATATGTAATTTTGATAACAATAAAAAGTTTTTCATGCATAAAATCAAGAAGATACAAGTGATATATAAAGTGGGAACAATATTTTAATTAAATATCAACTGTCAAAATTTGATATCCAAGATACATAAGGAACTGTCATATATAGAGAACAGTAGAAGTCACTTCCCAAATGGTCAAAGGGCAAAAAACAATTACATTTCTTTAAAATACATATTAATTCTTTTAAAAGTGTATTTATTTCTTTCTCTTGTTGGGAATGCTTGGAAACCCTCCTGTTTCCGGTATATTTTACTCATAGGGTGCCCTTTATGATGAAGAATAAAAAAAATCAATTTCAGGAGTATTAGAATATTCTGCATTTATACTTTCCCATATCTGCCCAGAGAAATGTGTTTTATTTCCAGAATTTTACTACCAATAACCTTACTCAAATATGATGATTTATATTGGATTTTTATTTTGCTATTACCTTTTTTATAGCATAAACATAGCAAAAGGGACTATGAGTAAGAGTGAAGAAATTTTTGTTACTTTATTAGCATAATTCTAAACCACTTCCCAATATTCCTGGACCAATTTAGATTTACAAAAATAGTGTCTTAGCATTTTTGGCTTTTCATAAGGTCTTTGATATTGACTGTTCTTATTTATTGTCATCTTTGACAATTTGCAGGTTTTGAGGATAAACAACAATGTTGTGGTCATGATTTGCCTTTCTGGTTTCATTACTGATGTGGAATAATCTCAAATAGTTGTTAATTGTTTGAAATTCTTTCCTTAAAAACTGTTTTCAGCAATTTTCAAAATAATAGCAAATAAATATGAGTAAAAGGACATATCTGTGTGTGTGTGTGTGTGTGTGTATGTATGTATATATAATCTACATATGATCTTCATGCTGCAGATTTGACACTTCTGTTCTATAGTTTTGAAGTCTAGCATATATATATATATATATATATATATATATATATATATATATATATATATAAAATCTACATATGATCTTCATGCTGCAGATTTGGCACCTCTGTTCTATAGTTTTGAAGTCTAGCTTCTATAATCAATGTTATCATCTTTAAGGAGATGAGTCTTATAAGGATTGGTGAATCCTGATTGTCTTTTTAAGCATTTAGAAAGAAGATAGGAGAATAATAAAACTTAGAACAAAAAGTTCTCTATTGACAATACATAGACATGTATATTTGATTTCTCAAGATTACATATTAGATGAGTTAGGAAGAAATGTGACAGGATACATAAATGAAAATGGATCTTTAGAAATATGTGAGCTACTAGTTACTCTTCAATACTTTGGCATTTTCAAAAAAAAATAAAAAGCATTACAGAGCAGATTCAAATTTCAATTTTAAAATATCTCAAAACTTTTATATAATAACTACTTTAAGTGACTTATGAAAAGTGCATTATGCAGTTTAAAACAAATATCATGGGATGAAGAGTTTTAAAAGACAGAATTTTCTTGAATGTATTTTCCAGGAAATCTTAGCCTTTCTTTTCCTTCTTATTCTGATGTCTAAAATGGTACTTAAATAGAGAACTGCTCACTGTCCTTTTATGGTTACTAGAAATCAAATTTCCCTGTGACCATTTCAAACTGATTGTAAGCAAATTCCTGCCAAAGATTTATAAGGATCTTGTTTGATTACACTATGATGTAATGTGACCTTTCTCTGGTTAGGTGAAAAAGAAAAGACAGACTCTTTTATCTCTAAAAGTCTTCTGAGAGACTTGAAGACTGCATGATAAAAGCGTATAAAACAAGAAAAAATGGAAAATCATCACTTTACACATTGAGAAGTGAATTATTTTTCCCAAGTAAAATGTGCAAATCTCCATTTAAAGTTCAAAATAAGTCATCTTCAGTGACTGAGGTACATTTGGAATAGGCTTTTCTCATTTTAATTTTTTTTCTTAAAAGATGCATAATATAGGTGCATTAGACAGTATCAGAGAACCTGGGTTTGCATCACAACTCTAGTGATTTAGATGCTGCCTATTGTGGAATGACAAAAGACAAAATTAAAAATATTTTATCCTAGATTGTTTTTGAATTGATTTTCTTGTGACAACAATAACACTTGAAGAGCAATTAACTTCCACAAAGGTAATGATATGTATCAAAGAAATAGATATCCATAATAAAGAAATTAGTCACACTTTTCCTGTTGATATAAAATAGAAGGAATGGTTCTTAGATGTTCTCTCTCTTTCTGCAGTTATATGAATTAAGTAAGATAATATATATAAAACACTATATATATATTATTAACCCTAAATAAAGATAAGTTATTCATTTTTACAGACAGCATGTCAGAGAGAAAATAACACAGGACTTAGAGTCAGAGGATTTGGCAGCATGTAAACTTCATGAGACTTCATGAGACTGTTACTTTTGCTCAAAGCATTTTGCTAATGTCTCTGTGTTGCCAACAGAGTACAAGAAGCCTAGAAACATAATATAGATTTGATAAATGTTTGTTGTTAAAGTTTTATCATGGTCTTTATTCCTTTATTTGCTATCTTTGTGTTTCAAGATATGTCATGTAAAATCTCTGGGCCTCAGTATTACCGTCTATAAAATAGTGGGTAACAATAATTGCTACACTACATACTTTTCAAAATTATTGTAAAAATATGTTTTTTTAACCTTAAAATTGCAAAAAAGTAAATGAGTTTTTAAGTATAACCATGATAATATTAATACTCTCAACTTTGATATAAACTAAATTTATAATTCTTTGATCATTTGTGGAGTAACAAAATATTTTTGGGCACTTGTGCACTCATTTTCTGTGAAAATAAAAAATGAAAGGTTAAGAAAAAAGGTATTATTAGTTAAACAATAAAAATGAAGTGTGAACTGAATAAATGGTAAATAAAAATTTATATTAATATATTTAGAATTAAGATATAATACTTGAAAAAATTATCCTAATTTCCTTTTCTTTTAAAAGTAGCCTGGATAACTAATGTTGAGCTAACTCATTGAAATAAAACAAAATAAAATCATGATTCAAATGAATAATTTTATGAAGCTCTGAAGCTATCTTCACATAATAAACTCTGGATTCTGTAATACAATTTTGTAAAAGCCTAAAATAAATATTTGCTCTTATTTTCCTAACATCTTTAATGGTTTTAAATGTAATCTCTTTCTAATATATAAAGTTCCTTGTTTGGTCTTTTTGAATTATAAACAGAAAAAAGGATCTTCCTTTGTGAATTTATAGATATCTATATCAGGTTTACTTTTATTTGGTATCAAAGTCATTCAGCACCTTGGAGAAATTAATAAGCTATGGGACTAAAGATCTAAGTAAATTTCATGCATATCTATATCTATAGCTACCTACCTATCTATCTATCTATCTAAACGTATATACACACAACACCATGACCTTCATCAAACCCATGGCTATTTGTATAATAGCTGGGCTGTATGTAAGGGGGACTCATGTGTAAAATTTGTAGTTGTGGCCAATAAAATTTGTCACTCTGGGATGTTTTCACAGCATACATTAATTTGTGCATCGATTTAAAAGATATATATCTTGTCAGGTCTTATCCCAGATAATTGTACTATTTGCTTAATGGCCTTTAAAAAGATTCTAGCCATAATCACTGGGTAAAGAGAAAGGCTTTGTCACACTCTCTCACACTGTCTCCTTGATAAAAGCCTGCTGTGGGTGCCTCTTTTGTAGCAAAAAACTTATATTTCCAAGAGTTTTTGAGTTGTTCTTTCAATCACATTGTATAAAGCCAATTCAACTCTTTGAGAAATTCTTGAGCTTTTTTTTTTTTTTTTTTTTTAGTGAGCTGGTGGGGTGAGTCTAAGAGTCTAAAGCAGTGTCTCTCCTTAAAATGTCATACAGTATTTGTAATTGATAAATAGTTAAGCCTAACACTGGACGCATCCATTGTATATCTCCTATCAATTTCTGCAAGTCATTTAAGGTGTTCAGGTTCTCTGTTCTTAAAGAAAGTTTTTGCACTGTTAAGTACCTTGAGGTATATTTCATATCCTAAATATTAAAAGGAGCCTTTGAATTTTTTCTGGTGCTATATTCAATCAATAGTTCCTCAGTGTTTCTATGTTGTTTTGTTGGCATGCTTCTAACATTTGCTCCTCAGGGGCACACCCCAATATGTCATTCATATAGTGTAATAACATAACTTTTGGAAATGCTTTTATTATTGTAGTAAGAGCAGCAGCCACATACATGTGACACATGGTAGGACTATTTTTTATTCCCTGTGGCAAAACTGTCCATTCAAGTCTTTTATAAGGCTCAGCTAAATTAATGCTGGCAAAAAAGGAAAATCTTTTCATATCCTCCCTGTTCAGAGAGATAGAGTAGAAACAACCCCTAATGTCTATAATCCAAAGAAACCATCCTCTAGGCTACTGAGTAAAAGATGGAAGCCCAGGTTTAAAAGTTTCCATTGTTTTCATTTGTTCATTCACTTTCCTTAAATCAGTTAACATCATCCTTTTTCCAGATTTCTTTTTTTTTTTAAATAGGAAATACAGAGGAATTCCAAGGTCTTAGAGAAGATTAACTATCCTTGGTCAAATTGCTCCTGTACTTTAGGTAATAAGGCCTGAATTTTTTCACTGGTTAAGGGACACTTTTCTACCAACAACAGTGTATTAACTTTCTATTGGATGGGATAGGTGTAAGGACTGGTAGGCCTTCAATAGTGGCCCTGCCTAAAACATCAAAATACTCAATTATAATCCCAATTGCTGTAAAATCTCTCTTCCCAAAGATTGATGTGGATTTTTTTTTTTAAACTACAAAAGGAGTAAATACTCTCCTTTTATCTGCAAATTTCTTTCTCAATCCAAATGTATTCTGGCCCTCTTTCCATGATTTGTAGGGACACTGGAGAAGGGCAAAACTGTGCTAGTGATGCTGATGGTGTCATCTCCTCTCTTGTTCCTCCTTCTCCCACTCAAGAACATGGAATTGAAAGGAAGATAATCAGGAAGTGGAGGATACCTTAAAGATTTAAGCAGAAGTGAAGGCAGCTGAGAAAAAAAAAAGTGCGACACTCTTCAAAACTCCCAGTGCAGTAACAAACAATATGAATAAGCAAGATACTACAAAAGACTTCCTTATCTCTGTCCCAGCCTCACAAACAGTACCTCCAGAATTGTGGGCACGATATTACTGCTTGTTTTTCTCCTCACATTTCCATGTTTGACACTCCATGTAAAAGCTTTCTTTTTTGATATGTGGGATTTCTTAAAGTCATTTTATTATGTTGTCCATAGGAAATGTGTCCCTGGAGATTGAATAAGGGTTGATAGCTTTGTAGTAATCGGTAAGTTGTTCTCCTACCACCTTCCACATCTCTTTTTCCAATCTCTCCTCTCCAGAGAGCCACAGAGACATTCACTCCACAGTTTTATATGTGACCTTCTACATATATAGAAAAAATGAGTTGTTCCAATTTATAATAAAGTTTATTCTGTTAACTTGAAGTTATTTCTATTTTATTAATGATAAACTTTATATTGTTAACTTGTTGCTAGTTGTTTTATAATTAGTTCCATGAATCCATTTGATTCAATTATGAAAATATAAATAGACTTTTAGGGGGCCTCACACAATATCAACAAAACTTATCATAATCAGTCTAAGAAATTGAGTTATTATGGGGTATCCCCATAATTTTTGTATTTTGACTTCAATTATACAGAAAGTCTTGGTCCCTCTATCAGACAAAAATGACTAGTTTGTATAGATCACATTGGCCTTAGCATTGCTTCAATCTTATTCTTGTAAATTTATATAAAATAGAAAATTCTTGAGGTTAAGGACTTTTTCTGTTTGAATTTCTCATGCTTATTTAAATATCTGGTAAATAGTAAGCATTTAATAAATGTTCTTGGATTGGCTGATTGACATGGCTACATAAATGACAATTCATCACTTCAAACATGTAATATTTGACTCACAATATCTCTTATTCATAATTAAATGTCATTTTTATTTACATTGCAAAACTTAGTTAACTCCCTCTGATGTTGTTGTTGTTGTTGTTGTTGTTGTTGTTGTTTGTTTGTTTCTTTAATCACTTTCCTTCATGTCAATAATACCGGGTTACAATGTAGACATCATCTTTAAATTGTTCTTTTCTCTTATTCTCTGCTTATTCAATTAGTTGCCAGAACCTTTCTGTTTTAATTTATTGACATTTCTTGGCATATGGTGCCAGACTTGGTATAGTGTCTGGCACAATATAAAACATGTTGATTGACTGATTGATCTGATCTGTGTCCACAATTACTTTGTCAGTCTCTTGTTTTTAAGTTGTTTGTGGTTGTTATTATTACTTTTTTTTTTTACATTTGTAAAAATATTCTTTTTTAAAATAGCTTTTACAGCATCGACAATTGCCAAACCTTTTGCTCCAATTTTTCCCCTCCTTCCCCCCACCCCTCCCCTAGATGGCAGGATGACCAATACATGTTAAATATATTAAAGTATAAATTAAATACAAAATAAATATACATATCCAAACCTTTATTTTGCTGTACAAAAAAAAATCGGACTCTGAAATATTGTACAATTAGCCTGTGAAGGAAATTAAAAAAAAAATGCTGGCAGGCAAAAATATAGGGATTGGGAATTCAATATAATGATTCTTAGTAATCTCCCAGAGTTCTTTCACTGGGTATAACTGGTTCAGTTCATTACTGCTCCATTGGAATTGATTTGGTTCATCTTATTGCTGAAGATGGCCAGAGCCATCAGAATTGATCATCATATAGTATTGTTATTGAAGTATATAATGATCTCCTGGCCCTGCTCATTTTCCTCAGCATGAGTTCGTGTAAGTCTCTCCAGGCCTTTCTGAAATCATCCTGTTGGTCATTTCTTACTGAACAATAGTTATTATTACTTTTAACCCATTACTCTACCTCCATTCTTTATATTTTCTAAGCCATTATTTGCACAATAACTTTCCAATTTTCATCTCTTTTCTAACCATTTCCCCTCTTTTAACAATAATCTTTATTTGCTCAGCATTAGCTACCAAATAAAGCACACAATTCCAATTCATATATTCCAGTCTTCTTCAGCATGGTTTTAACCCGTTTCCCATTTTATTTCATATTATTCACATTAATTCATTCTAAAATCCTTTGAGAATAGACACATTTTCTTAACTTTTATATTGCCCTTCAAAGATTCTATCTGTATATATTTTGAAAAAATAAAAAGCTATTAATGAAAAATAAAAATATAATTTTGATCATTTCATGTAAAATATTGAAAGGAAGAAAAACTGAAATCAAGGATACATATTAAAAGACTATTGTTGTAGTCAAGGTGAGAATTGATTAGCACGTGAATCAAAGGAGAAGTTTTTTGAATAGAGAATGGAAAGGAAGCAAGGCATATTGTGGAAGTAAAGCTGAACTGATTTTGAAAATAATTGTTTAGAGAGGGAGTTTAATATTGCATAATATTCAATATTTCACTTGTATTTACCTCCAATTGCATAGAAATCATTTTCCTTATGAGTTTCATAAATGGTGTCATTTTTAAAGAGTACATTTTAAAAGACACATATAAAAATATAGTGATATGACAAAATCTCTGTGTAGGACATTCAAACTTACAACCAAATCTCCAAGGGACTGGTAGAGGTCAATGTTTATACAGTATTTATAATGAAAAGCTCAGCAAACATCTTTCTACTACTACATTTCATGTACATCAGTACCTTATATTCCATGAGGCTGACAATTTTACTATCCAAGATATTTCAGTTCCAAAACCAAAATGGAAATAAAAGTATAATGCTTTTTCCCCAGCTACTTTTCAAACAGAACATATATCAATGCCTTCTAAAAAGCAAAATGATAAACTTATCTATTTCTCTAGTAATATCAAAATAATCATGTAATTATAAGATAATGATTTCGAGAGTAAAAATAATTACTGCTGCTACATATAAACAGACACCACTTGAATATTTATTATTGAGGGTATTAAATGAGGGGGTAAATAAAGTAGGGCAACATAATGTTTGTTTCTTTAAAACCACCTGGATAATTTTCACAATGTCAGAATCTTAGGAGGATGAGGAGATTAAGAAAGAGATGATGGTAATGTTGAGTGATGAATGATAACTAGTATACACAAACACACACACACACACACACACACACACACATATATGTGTGTGAGTTTATATATATACATATATATATATGTATATATATACATACAAATACACAGAGATTCATATGTGTGTAAATGAGCTTTCATTCAAAATCATTATTGTGATCATTATCATGCTGTGGTATTTTGCAAATTGCCCAGGTGGTTTTGAAGGAATACACTAATTCATACACACACACACACACACACACACACACACACACACAAACACACACACATACACAAATATACTATCTCCAATTTTCTATACTAAAGCTTTCCTAAATCTTAATTCAAATAGATTTTCTCCATGAATTATTTTCTATTTTGTCTATATCAGACTTGTTTGTTTATACTTGTTTATTTAATTAAGTTAGATTATTAGTCCCTCAAGGATATGGATAGTTTTTTGTCTTTTTTTTTTAATCTCCAATACTTAGCATAATATATTGCACATGGTAAGTACTAAATAAATGTTTTATAATTGGCAAAATATTTTATAATTTTTAATCAATACAAACTTTAAAATAAATCCAGGAGGCAGGTGGTATTATTGTCTAAATTGAGGAAAGCAGAGATTAATTGATATGTTCAAAATTGCATAAGTAGAATATTTGTAAAGGTGAATTTGGATTCAGGCCTTCTTGACTCTATGCCTAGATATCTATTCATTGTCCCACCCATCTGCCCCAATGGAGACAACAAAAGATCAGGGAAGGAAGCTAGCAATCGGTTTCCTATGAAAAATTCAAATCCATTAAGAAGCAATGTACACAACAACAGTCTAAACAAACACTTGATAGACATCAGGATATTATATATATATACGTATATATGTGTATATATATACATATATACATATATACGTGTATATATATATATATATATATATACGTATATATGTATATATATATACGTGTATATATATATATATTATATATAGTGAGAGAGAGAGAGAGAGAGAGAGAGAGAGAGAGAGAGAGAGAGAGAGATGTGTGTGTGTATGCATGAATATATGTATGTATAGTGCAATTCTGGGACACAAATTTTTTTTGGCTTTTGTTACAAATCAGCAGGAAAAAAATGCATAAGTTTAAAATTTTTCCCTCAGCATGGTGTCTCAGATCAACACAAGATCAAGGCTTTGAACTGGTTTTGGAGTGGGAGAACCCACAAATATTTGCAGTGTAACAAATTTCCAGTGCAAAATATTTTGGAAGAACTTCAGAAAAGATGTGTTTCAATCAGGCAGGGAGGAGGGAAGGAAGAGGAGGCCAATCACAGACACATCACAGAGACCCAGGGGAATGTGGCTTCTAGGCAACCAATAATTTACCATAAGGCTCTTAGCCAAATTATTGCAATGTTTGTTTCTCTATCCTGGTTGATTCAGAAGCCAGGAGATTATCATATTGGCTATGAGACATTTATCACAAATACAAAAAGACAAATAGTGAGCCTCTAAACCCCAAAATAATGAGGAACTAGGCCAAGTATAACCAGCACTGGAAGGATATCAGCAGAACTATATACAGGACAGGACAGTATAAAGCCACTGTTGTCTTTAATGGAAGCTTGGGACAAACCTCCCTTTGCACTAAGAACAGACATTAATCTTTAAAAATGAGCAAAAAAGCAAAAAGAACTCTAACCATAGATAGCTTTTATGGAGACAGTGAAGAACAAACCACAAACCGTGTGGACACTAAACATAAAGGGTCTCCAGATGAATCCCCAAAGGGTTTTGTGTGCTGGTCTTCATCTCACAGGACTCTCTTAGAAGAATTCAAAAAGGATTTTAAAAGAGAGTAACAAGAAAAATGTGGAAAGTAGATGAGTACTTTGCAGGAGAGTTTGGAAAATGAAACAAATTATCTGAAGAAAATTACTTAAAAATTAATTTTAGAGAAATGGAAAAAGCAAATAACTCCTTACAAAGTAAATTTGACACATAGAAAAAGAAAAGAACTTGAAAAACATAATTTTTTAAATGGAAAAAAAAAAAGAATGAACAGAACAACTCATTTAAAAGAACAATTGATATTCAATTATCAAAAAGAGATAAAAAAATCTAACTGAAGAAAATAATTCAATAAAATTAGAATTGAACTAGTGAATGACATAATGAGACATAAAGTATTCAAACAAAACAAAAAAAAATGAAAACAACAGAAGAAAATGTAAAATACTTCCTTGGAAAAATAACTAACCTGAAAATAGGTTCAGGGAAAATAATCTAAGACTTTTTGGACTACATGAAAACCATGATGAAAAAAAAGAGCTTAGATATCATCTTTCAGGAAATCATTAAGAAAAACTGCCCTCATAAAGTTTCTGATTTTCCCTTGGCAGATAGATTCCTAAATATTTTATACAATCAGTAGTTACTTTAAATGGAATTTCTTTTTGTAACTCTAACTGTTGGGTTTTGTTAGTGATATATAAGAATGCTGATGACTTATGTGGGTTTATTTTATATCCTGCAACTTTGCTGAAGGTGTAGATTGTTTCTAATAACTTTTTGGTAGAATCTCTGGGGTTCTCTAAATATACCATCATATCATCAGCAAAGAATGATAATTTGGTTTCCTCATTGCCTATTCTTATTCCTTTAATCTCTTTCTCAACTCTTATTGCCAAAGCTAGCATTTCTAATACAATATTAAATAGTAACAGTGATAGTGGGCAACCTTGTTTCACTCCTGATCTTATTGGGAATAGTTGCAGTTTGTCCCCATTATATATGATGCTTACTGCTGGTTTTAAATAGATGCTACAGATTATTTTAAGGAAAAGTCCATTTATTCCTATACTCTCAAGAGTTTTTAATAGGAATGGATGTTGGATTTTATCAGATGTTTTCAATCATTTCTATTTGTTCAGTTCTAATTTTTAGTGAGTTATTTTCTTCGTTAGCTTTTTTTACTTCTTTTTGTATATGTCCAATTGAGTTGTTTTGCTCTATGGAATTTTTTTCCCTTTCACTAATTTTTTTTTAGTGAGTCATTTTCTTTTTCCAATTCGCAAACTCTGTTTTTTACCTTTTCCAATTCACATTTCAGGAAGTTGTTTTCTTTTTCCACTTTATCAAATTTTTCTTTTAGTGAGTTATGTGTCTTTCCCCATTTCTCTTCTAGCTCTCTTTTAAGGTTTTTAATAGTCTCTTCTAGGAGAGCCTTTTGTATTGGAGACCAACAATCGTCTGGAGACTGTCTGCTATTAGTCTCTTCAGGGTTGAAAAGCTGTTCTCTTTCTGTATAGAAACTATCAATTGTTCTTTTGATTTTTTTTTACTCATTTTGTTAAAGCCTGTAAGGTCTGCCTTCAGAGCCAGGAGGTTACCAGCTTCCTCTGCAGAGCAGTGAAAAGTGTATGGAAGGGTAGCTGTCCTGCCAACCGGCTACAAAAAGCAGTGAGGTACTGGAGTGCTCTGGGAAAGAGTTCTCCACCTGAAAGTAACTCAGGTCTGCAGGGCCGGGCTGGGAAAGTGCCCTTCAAAGAACCCTGGCTGTGTGAGATAACGACTGCCCTGGGGCTAGACACTGAGCAGTGAGAGTTTCACTTCCCAAGCCAAATCCTGCCCTGGGGCTGTGGGTGTTAGCAGTTGAGTAGTGAATGGATTTGCAGGGATTGGAATTGTCTGGCCGAGAAGCTCAGTCAGCTGGGGAGGTTCTATTGCCCCAGGCCGAGCCCCCCACTCTGCCAATCAGAGGCTGCCCAGGCTGTGCCCCCCTGCCGTGCAGATTAGTAACTGCCTCCACAAGAGCCCCGAACTGCAGGATGTGGATACAGGCCTGTGTTACAGTCTGCCTGAGTCACTTCTGGGTTTGATGGGTTACAGCCAGATCTTGTTAGGTTCTGGCAATTTTTAGAGGACCCTCTGTTTTAGGCTTTAATTTCTCTGCCAGTTTACTGTTTTGTAATCAAGACAGAGCAGTTAGCCTATAGCAGAGTCGTCTCTATAACTTCTCTAGCTACAGAGATCATCCCCACCCCTGGTCTGCTCAGGACACTAGCCTCTCGCTGCCTGTGCTACTCTGTTCCTGGCCCCTCAGGACAAACCTTTCCTGGCGATCTTCCAGATCCGCTGGTAAGTTGTAGTGCTTCTAATCTTCATGAATTTAAGTAGTGAAGAGTTATTTTTGAGGCTGCATTAAATAGTTGGTTATGAGGAGAATGAGAGGAGCTAAGAGAGTCATGTGTGCCTGCTCCGCCATCTTGGCTCTGCCCCCTCCTGGACCTGGGACTGAATTTTAATTCATGTATTCATCACTTCACTACACTTTACCCACTGGGCCACCTAGCAATTAATAAGGTCAGTTAAGTGTTGTTTATCTTCCTATTAGTAAGTAACAATTTTTTATTAGTCACTTTCATTCTTTCCTTTCTATTCTAAAACTATCCTGGTTGCCAAATAAAACATAAGAAAAATAAGATTTGAATAGTTCTGTCTCTTTTTCATCACCCATTATCATTATATGTATGTGTGTTTGTGTGCACATGTGTGTTTATCCCATAATATGAAAATTTGAAGGCATGTCTCATAATATATCCTAAATAAAAAAAAAAGACATTTGATGTCATCATCTATTACACTATTTCTGTTTACTTTTTATAGCCTTTTTTCATTTTCTATTCTCTTCTACCACATTCATAATAAACTATTCTACTACTTACACTTGTTCACAATTTTTTCTTGTCCAACCCTGACCAATCCCATTATACTAAAGTGAACTACCATTTCATTTTAGAAGGACCTCCAAACCCAGAACAATTTTTCTTTTTTTTCTTTTCTGTCCAAATTTTAGTTGTTTTCAGATGCATTGTGAGTTTGTCAATTCTGTTAGTAAGTTAAAGTAACAATAATAACAACAATAGCAATGTTACATTTTACACTGAATATTTCATGTCTGCATATACATATTCTCATTTACTCATAACAATGTATTCAAGTACTGAAAGTAGTATATTGATGAAATGAATCAAAATTATTAGATGACTAATTTAAGGCCGCACAACTACTTAGTGACACAAGGCACTCAAACAAGTATTCTGATTCCAGTTCTATGACTGCTATAGATAGTTCTCTTCTCTCTAATACTGGATGATTCATTTAACTTTTGTAAGATTCAGTTTCATCACTTCTAAAATGATTGGGCTGAACTGATTAGCTGATCTCTAAATTTCCTTTGAGCTTTAAATCTATGATCCATAAAATAGAGTATAAAACAAAATGAAAGCATGGTTGAGAATGTATTTGCACAGAGGATGAACATGATGCCCTTCAAAGAGTTTACCCAATGGTATTTCCCTTTGGATTGCCTCTGAAATACTTACTATATTAAAAGGAAACATTCCACAATAACATTAAGATAGATGATAGGAAAGATACAAATGTGATAATGGAGAATGCAATATTTATCAAAGTAATAAACCACTTTACACCAATAATTAAAATAATAAAATAAAACATAAGAAATTGCTACAAAATACATTTTTATGGCTTTCTACTTTTGAGTGGGTGGTAGTAAGTGGTAGTTCTACAACACCCTGGGAAAATTATCTCTGAATGAGAAAGCACTTTTTTACACTCTAATAAGTGTATAACCTCAGTTCCTAACTTGTCATCAGAATGAAATCAGTGTTGAATGTGTTATTGACATTAAACACTAATAAATTAAAATGATTTGCATAGATGATAATGCCAGTATGACTATAATATTTTCTATACATTATTACTGAAAGTTTATTTATATTACTAAACTACTGATCTGAGCACAAATAATCTTGCTGATCCAACAACCAAATTGTATACTACTTTCACCATTGTCATCATCCTTATTGTTAACATGTATTTAACATATGCATTAATGTATTTAACATATCATTAACATATATGTTTGTGTGTGTGTGTGTGTGTGTGTATACTGCTTGGATATTTGCATAGCATTGTCTGTGTATCAGGCCTAGGTTACAGAAATAATCACCAGAATATGAAAAAAAGAGAAAACATTTAAATGATGGCAAACATCATTTAAAAAAACAAAAAAGAGAGAGGATAACTGGGAAAAAAGTGAAGGACAATCTGAGAAAGAAAAGAAAAAAAACGATAATTGTTGGAATCCTTACTAACTGCTAACTAATTAGAGTTGATCTAATCTTACAAGAAGATGTTTTGGGCAGAACCTGAAACAAGGTACTAAGTAGAACTAATTAATACAAGGCTTGTGTTCACACCTTTACTCATTGGAGTTCAATGAGTTCACACCTCCCTTGAAGCTCTTTGGGCCAAAGAGCACTATGGGAGAAAACCCACAATCTCTCTCTTGAAGGAGCATAAATAGAGCTTCAATGGGCCAGTCAAAGAAGTTCTTCAGAGTGAAGAAGCTACAAGTCGAGATTTCACCGCAATGACATGAAGAGTGGAGCTGACTGGAGGCTGAAGAAAGCAGAGGCAGAGGCCGAAGGACCAGACCTTTGGATTTGGCGACATTTGGAGAGAGCTCTTGGAACCAAGCAGAGAGATAGGCCTCTAAGCTAACCGGGCTATATTGGAGATAATAAAAGATCTGAACTTTTATCACCTGGCTGTGTTTTGAGAAGAAAAAGCTCACCACATTTTGGCGCCCGAACAGGGACTTGATTCAGATCCATCTGAACTAGATCACAACATTTTGGCGCCCAATGTGGGGCTAACAGACCCCCTCAGTGGATTTCAGTGGAAAAGCTACGATCCTGATTCAAGTGGAAAAGCCTCTGATCCTGATCCAGTGGAAAAGACTCTTCAACCCAGAAATTAGGGTGAATGAAACAAAGAAATTTTGTTAGAAGAGTTAAAGTAGAATTTCAGCTAAGATGGGACAGATATTTAGAAAACAGCCTGTTTCTGTTCAAGGAAAATGTTTAGAGAGCATTGTCAAAGTTATGGAAAGCCAAGGTTTAATTATAAGTTTACAGCAAATCACTGAACTTTTACAAACTGTAAAGGACATATGTCCTTGTTTCTCTCTTGATAAGGAATTAGATCTAAATGAATGGAAATTGGTTGGAGAGGATCTTTGTCAATTCTATGATAAAAATGGGCCTAACTCAATAATTAATACATATAATATAATACAATTGGCTATAAGAAGTTATTTATGTTGGAATCCTTACTAACTGCTAACTAATTAGAGTTGATCTAATCTTATAAGAAGATGTTTTGGCCAGAACCTGAAACAAGGTACTAAGTAGAACTAATTAAGACAAGGCTTGTGTTCACACCTTTACTCATTGGAGTCCACAAGTATGCTAGCTTCACAAAGTACACTTTCTAACTTCAAGGGAGTCCACACCTCCCTTGAAGCTCTTTGGGCCAGAGAGCACTAGCATAAATAGAGCTTAAATGGGCCAGTCGAAGAAGTTCTTCAGAGTGAAGAAGCTACAAGTCAGGATTTCAGCAGAGTTATGCCAGAAGCTCTCTCTCCAAGGCAAGGCAGAATATTTTCCACTTGGCTAGCTGGTGGCAGAGGAAGTTCTTCAGAGTGAAGAAGCTACAAGTAGAGATTTCTCCGGAATGACATGAAGAGTAGAGCTGGCTGGAGGCTGAAGAAAGCAGAGGCAGAGGCTGAAGAACAGAACCTTTGGATTTGGAGATATTCGGAGGGCTCTAAGCCTCTAAACTGGCTGTGCTTTGAGAAGAACAAGAACTCCAACATTTGAACTCATAACAGATAATGCTAAAATACAAACATGTGAGCTTCCCATATGTCCAACAAGTCATACATCTAGATATTTCTTTCTATCTTTACAACCTGACAAACCTTGCCAAAATAGAAATTGCATGCAATAGAGAAAAGCAGTTTCAGTTGTCTCCACCACATACAATGCTGAAAAACAATTGGAGTAATAATTTCAAAGAACACTAATCCCTAATCTTTAATAAGTTCACAATAAAGTAATACTTTAATAAGTATCTATGATTCTTATTGCCTAATATATTGTTACACTTCATAACCTAACTATGGGCTTGAAACCAAATTCGACTCCAATCTCAAGTCCCCTTCATTGATGGATAAAAACAAAAGGTAAAAATTTGCTCAAGCTGGTAAAATAGTGCAACAGCCCTCTCTGTATTCAAATAGATTTTCCCCAGAGAACAGAGCTTCAAAGAAAACTAGAGAAGGGTGTGTGCGAGGGTTTGTGTAAGTGTATATGTGTATGTATCTCTGTGTTTGAATGCATTTGGGATTACAAGAAATTTTTACTAAACTAGAAAGAAAGAGCCTGGTGTCCCGCTGATGTCTATTTTTTCTGAGCAAGAACTCATCTAAGGAGAAAATTCAGACTGAAAAAAAAAATTAAGCTAGGCTTTCAGGTCCAGGTCACAAGGAAAAAAAGAAATAACTATATCTTAGTTCTTGTTTTCTATTAAATTGTTTAGTTCTATATTTTGCTTTTTATTTATCTTTCTGATAAACTGAGAGAAATTGAAATCTTCTGCTCCTCTTATTTTATAAACTATGAATTCTTATAGTGCAAGTAATCTTATCTTCATGAGTTTTTATGCTAAGACATTTGGAGAATATAAATATAACATTTATATTGGATTATTTAATTCTTTGCATTACAATTATTAGAAACTATTATATATAATTATAAGCTAACAAAACTGAGAACAGAAAAGACATAGAGAAATGCATTCAAAAATATATTTTAAAAAACAAAAACTAACTAAAAACCAAGTTGAGATCTTAAATAACCTAGTCTCAAAAAAGGAATTAAACTGTCTTTAAAGAAACTACCAAAAAGAAGAGAATGCTGGTCTTTATTCATTCACAGAAATTATTATATTTTTAAAGAAATTAGTACCTATATTACATAAATTATTCTCAAAATTTAGAAAATCTTCATCCTATAAATACCTTTTATGAGAAAAACATGTAAAGATCTGTTACATAAGGGAAAGATAACACATATGCATGTATTTTGCATATAACAAATGTACATATGATTATGTCATTTGTGTATGTGAATATGCATGCATGTACATAGGAAACAGACTCTGAACACTATAATGATATAAATATAATTTTAATTGGATGAAAATATGGTCAGTCTATATGAGTCTTTTTATTTAATTAACCAAATTTTCAACAACAATTATTTGGACAACTCACCTTTATTTTGAAACCCCCAAAATTATTCACCAAAAATTCCTGTCCAGTCAAACTCCTTATTTGAAAAGTGAAGCATCTTATTATTGTTTTCTGAAAATTGAAAAGTTCTGTTTATATTAGAAAGTAATGCTATCGAGATATAAGGAATATGCTTACATGAAGACTAAATATTGTTTAAAGAAAAAAACAAGAACTAAGATTATGTATCTATATATTTGATTCCTTATTTGCTTCTTTGCCTATTCATTCATTCATTCATTCATTTATTTATTCATTTGTTTATATTATACTTAAACCTAGAATGAAGAGGCAGGATAAAGTGCAAAAGGCACTGTATATGAAGTCACTGCAACTAAATGCAAATTTTGTTTCTGTTTTTTTTTATTATTATATGTGTATTAATTTAGGCAAGTTGTGGCTCCATCTTCTTTTCTGTAAAATTAGGGGATTATACTAGGCTTCTAAATTCCTTTTCTGCTCTAAATCTATGATCTGTTATTTCTTTACTAGAGAGAATTAATTATTTAGAATCTCCTTCCACCAATAAAGATCAACAACTTTTTATATTCTTTAAGAATCATAATCCACATAGAATTTTAATGTTTCCCCATGATCAAATAGCTAATATGTATCAGATATTCCTAAAGCAAATATTCCTGACTGTACAATTTACTCCCATCTTTTCCATTACACCATCCTGCTTTTCCTAAATTATGTAACTGACAGTGGATAAAGATAACAACTTAGGCAAAGAAGGACAAAGACCTGGTCTTATTTATATTTATGTTTTTCTCAAAGCCACAGTAGTGGTTTTACAGTAGAATAGGTTTTCATGATAGAATTAAGTGAATAAATGTGTAGGTAAACAGATATTATTTCATATTAATAATTTAGGCAAATGAAATCACAATTTCTTCATATTTTGCCTCATGAAAATATCTTAATAATTATTAGCATTAAATAAGAGATCATAAAATATAATAATTTCATTTTCTACATGAGACAATGAAATTCCAGAGAGATGAAATTACTTACCAGTAGACATACACATAACAATCACAGAATATGAAATTCATATCAACAACTCTTTCACCTCCCAGTCCAGATCTTTTTTTTTCTTCTATACAGCAGTACCTTTCCAAGCATTTCCAAGATAAGAACCAAAACAATTTTCTGACAAACAAAACATTCACTGCATCCAAAGAGTATGCATTATACAATTTTTCTAATAAGCAAATATTCTTCCATATTTTAACTCATATTGCTTCAGCTGACATATTGTTGTTGCTCTATATTATTAATAGGAAAATTCTCTTGCAAAGTCCCTATTCCAAAAATATTGGTTCACTCTACTTTTACATTTTTTTCTATTTCTTTTTAGTGAAGTGATATTCAATTCTGTCCCCACACAGCTTATGAGTATTAGCAAAATAAGAAGAATAATCTCCAAATGAAGAAGTGAGATAACTCTATTAGGCTTTAAAAAGAACTGCATGTCTGACAAAAATGTGATGTTTCCCTTAATCTTAAACCAGTAAATCCTTAATGTGCTTAAGTATGGGGAGAGTTCACATGGAACTTTTATTTTTTTGCCACAATTGTTAAGTTACTCATCAGCAGGAGGAGAAAGATGAAGGAAAATGAAAATTTTGCCATCTCAATAAATAAAACTCATTTTGAATGGGTTGCTTATAGCTTCTAAAGATATATTGCATTATGATTGAAGTTCAAAGCACCTAGCAAAGGAAATATGGAAAGAAATATTATCATCTATTAGCACATGGCTTTAGGGAACCTGAAGGAATTCTTCCAGTCATGCTAAATGGCGTTAGGTTCAGCAATATATCAAAGTCTTTTTAAGACCACACAGATACCATGAAGATTAATCCACAGCATTATCACTCAGGATTTAAAACAGTGAGAATTATTTTCAGAAGTTTTAAAATATATCTTTCAAAAACCATAATCCTTGATTTCTTCTCTTTCTTAAAAGTGGTTTCTGTCATGTCCTACTGTCTAAGAAGTTATTCACAACTCTGGCAAAGACTACAGTCAGTTTATAGGGAAGAGAGTGAACATCAATTGCTCTTTATATTAAAGCTTCCAAGCCAAAGAATCTCATAATCAAGCAGGCCATTATGATCACTGTTTAATAATAACTATTTGAAAAACTCATCAGAAAACAGATAATGCCTCTATGTGCCTGTCGGCCTGCTTTATATATGCACTGGTAGAACAGCATATGGTCTTTGATGGAAAGCTATGGAAAATGACAGCCTGATGGAAGAAGCTCTAGTCACAATTTCATGAATAATACATGAGGGTAACAGGTATAATCAATGCAGTTTAATAGTCTGCAGCTTCTGGAAAAACAACAACAACATACAGAAGAATTATGCTTCCTTTTGGGGTACCTTATCTCTTTGATATTATTTATCATTGAAGGTCCAATATCAATCCAGGCACAAAAATAAAATGATGAAAATCTTTTAATTCTTAACAGCAAGTTTTATTCTTTTAATTTCTTGATTTTTATACAGGAAATAAAACTATAATGTATACAGAACTTAATTTTCAAATTCTATTAATAGGAAACACATATGGAGATACTTTTAGTACTCCAAGTTTTTTATTTATCCATATATTTAACTAGGGAAGACTGAAGTAGCTTAAATTACGTTCTTAGTCTGAAGAGATTTCCTATCCTACCAACTAGGAATTATCTTTCATTTCAATTTCTATTGATAAATCTCTCACAAAGATTCAAATGTAAAATTTGCAATTCTATATGGTTATTTCCCCTAAATCAGTTGCTGAAAATATCATTCAGGAATCCAGTTGGAAATAATGTGGCACCTATATAGCTTAATGGAATAATCATGGAAACATTGTTTTTGCTTAATGCACAGATTTGGTTGTTCACATTTACCTACGCTTTTACTTCGTGTATGAGAGAGAGAGTAGTCTTGCTTAAGTCTCAAAGTATTTATATTACTGAAAAAATAACACTGATTTTTACTTACTAAAAAGCATTCCCCAATAGATATTTAGTTGGAATACCATAGATTCATTTTTGTTAAAGGTACTAAATACCTATTATACATAGATTCCTAAATTGGATGCTATGAAAATAAAGCTTATATAATATATTGTCCCTGCCTTCAAGAAGTTTATAGCTAAAGATTACAGAAAAACAAGAAATTGATGAGACAATCTAAAAAAAATAATACATGATAAGGGACTAGAGAGTGAAATATCAGTATATTTAGAGTTGACTCGTTTAGGCTTTTTAAAATATCAGAAATATATTTAGACTGTCTTCATAGCAGAAAAAAATAATATGAGAACACTTGACAAGCCTTCTCTTCAATGACATGTCTTCTGTTTTGTTTTTTTTTTGTTGTTGTTTTGTTTTGTTTTTAATAACTTTTTATTGACAGAACCATGCCAGGGTAATTTTTTTACAACATTATCCCTTGCACTCAACTCTGTTCCGATTTTTCCCCTCCTCCCTCCAGCCCCTCCCCCATATGGCAAGCAGTCCTATATATGTTAGATATGTCGCAGTGTATCCTAGATACAATATATGTGTGCAGAACAAAACAGTTCTCTTGTTGCACAGAGAGAATTGGATTCAGAAGGTAGACATAACCCAAAAAGAAAAACAAAAATGCAAACAGTTTGCATTCATTTCCCAGTGTTCTTTCTTTGGGTGTAGCTGCTTCTGTTCATCATTGATCAGTTGGAACTGAGTTAGATCTCTTTGTCAAAGAAATCCACTTCCATCAGAATATATCCTCATAGAGTATCATTGTTGAAGTATATAATGATCTTCTGGTTCTGCTCATTTCACTTAACATCAATTCATGTAAGTCTCTCCAAGCCTCTCTGTATTCATCCTGCTGGTCATTTCTTACAGAACAATAATATTCCATAACATCCATACACCACAGTTTACCCAACAATTCTCCAATTGATGGGCATCCATTCATTTTCCAGTTTGTAGCCACTACAAACAGGGTTGCCACAAACTTTTTGCCACATACATGCCTTTCCCTTCTTTAAGATCTCTGTGGGATATAAGCCCAGTAGTAATATTGCTGGGTCAAAGGTTATGCACAGTTTGATAACTTTTTGGGCATAATTCCAGATTGCTCTCCAGAATGGTTGGATTTCTTCACAACTCCACCAACAATGCATCAGTGTCCCAGTTTTCCCGCATCCCCTCCAACATTCATCATTATTTTTTTCCTGTCATCTTAGCCAATCTGACAGGTGTGTAATGGTATTTCAGAGTTGTCTTAATTTGCATTTCTCTGATCAATAGTGATTTGAAACACTCTTTTCATATGAGTGGAAATAGTTTCAATTTTATTATCTGAAAATTGTCTGTTCATATCCTTTGACCATTTATCAATTGGAGAATGGCTTCATTTCTTATAAATTAGAGTCATTTCTCTATATATTCTGGCAATGAGGCCTTTATCAGAACCTTTAACTGTGAAGGTGTTTTCCCAGTTTGTTGATTCCCTTCTAATCTTGTTTGCATTAATTTTGTTTGTACAAAGGCCTTTTAATATGATGTAATCAAAATTTTCTATTTTATGATCAGTAATGGTCCTTCATTCAATCAGTCGATCACTCAACAAACATTATTAGTATCTTATGATATGCCAGCTTTTATGCTAAGCACTTGAATACAAACAAAGAACAAAAACACTCCAGTGACTGCAATACCATCTCCAGGACAGACACTATGACTCAGTGCTTAAGCCTCTAGATCCATGCCTCAAGACAGTCAAGAATTTTGCCCAAATTGCCTCCCATTTTTTTTTTATTCATAAGTAATTTTTCTTTTGTGTTCTCTCTCCAATTTAATAAAATTACCATGAAAGGCTTTCCTGGGCTACACATTCCCAAGTCCTCACTAAAGCTTTTCAAAACCAATTTCTCCATATCTAATTATTATTTTTTCACTCCTGACCCACAGGCTTTTTAAGGAAGAACTTAGGCATTAACTCTTGTCAGTCCTTTGCAGATACCAGTATTCTTTGTGCCCTATACTGGTTGATATTTCTTTGTATGAAATTTGTATATACTCATATATATTTGATTCATTACCCCTAATAAAATGGAAGTTTTTGGGGATTAGAGAATGTTTTAATTTTACTTTTTTTATCTTTAGTATCTTGCATAATTATGTTCATTTTAATTGAATTATTGTTTTTGCAATCAATCACTGTCTATCAATAAATATTTATTAAAAACCCTGTAAGTGCAAATCACTTTCCTAAGCATTGGAAATAAGAAAAGAGAAAAAATAGAATCCTGAGCTTTGAAGGAATGTAACATACACAAAACTAATTATATACCCAACAAAGAATAAATAATGAACAGAAGGGATGTGTCATTAAATTCAAGAGATCATATCAAGGAGTAAGGTGTAAAAATACTGGAGAATAGTGTAATACTACAGTAATAAGGAAGAGAGAGGGGAATAAGGGTTTAGAGTGAATAATAATCAGATTCATTTTTGGATATGTTGAGTTTAATATGTCTACTGGACATCTAGTTTTAAGATTTATAAAAAATATTTGGTGACAGAAAATCTACAGAAGAGTAGAGTATGGGAAAAAATACATACATTTGAGCATCATTAACATAGAGATAGTAATTAAAATCATAGAAGCTGATGAGATTACCATCTGAAGTAATATAGATAGAGTAGAGAAGAAAAACACAGGATAAAATCCTGAATGATATCTATGTACAAAGGATGTGATCAAGAGGAAAGCAGACGAAGAAAAAAAAAAAAACTTTGAATACAGTAGTTTTGATGGAATAATGATGGAAGCTGCATTAAGGAGTTAAAAAGAGATAGAGGAAAAAAAAATTAGCATCTATTATAGATGGCCTTTTTGAGAGGTTTACCTACATAGGGTTAGAGAAAAATGATGATAGAGAAGACAGAAGGATCAAGCAAGAGGTTTTTTTGTTTGCTTGTTTGTTTTGTT